>NC_133128.1:26196230-27611230 GCF_048418815.1 Hemitrygon akajei
CTGAGGACCACTTCAGCAAGCGACATGCCACTTTTCAAAAGATCTAGGATTTCTACTTTCTGGGCAGGAGATAGCACTTTACGCTCCCTCTTAGCCTTTGAGGAATTGCTTTGACCACTTAATTGCTTTTTAGGAGCAATTTTTTCACAGAAACAAGGTAGCGAACAAATGAGACGCGAGGTGAACAATGCTCAAACAACGAGTGCTGGAGAGAGAACTTACGGGTTTTCCCAATCCGCAGATGGTTGAATCCGCGCATGTGGAACCCGCAGTTAAGGAGGGCCGACTGTATTGTTTTTCCAAGATCAAAATAAGTGAAGGCAATGAGGGGTTTCCTTGGATCTTCAGAAAATCATGAGGGACATAGATAAGGTGAATGGTCACAGTCTTTTTTCCCAGGAGAGAGGAATCTAAAGCTAGAGAGCATGGGCTTCAATTGACAATAGACAATAGGTGCAGAAGTAGACCATTCGGCCCTTCGAGCCTGCACCGCCATTTTGAGATCATGGCTGATCAATTACTATCAATACTCAGTTCCTGCCTTGTCCCCATATCCCTTGATTCCCCTATCCATAAGATACCTATCTAGCTCCTTCTTGAAAGCATCCAGAGAATTGGCCTCCACTACCTTCCGAGGCAGTGCATTCCAGACCCCCACAACTCTCTGGGAGAAGAAGTTTTTCCTTAACTCTGTCCTAAATGACCTACCCCTTATTCTCAAACCATGCCCTCTGGTACTGGACTCTCCCAGCATCTGGAACATATTTCCTGCCTCTATCTTGTCCAATCCCTTAATAATCTTATATGTTTCAATCAGATCCCCTCTCAATCTCCTTAATTCCAGTGTGTACAAGCCCAGTCTCTCTAACCTCTCTGCGTAAGACCTCTACAGCCAGGATGTCTTTCCTTAACCCTGGAGACCAAAACTGTACACAATACTCCAGGTGTGGTCTCACCAGGGCTCTGTACAAATGCAAGAAGATTTCCTTGCTCTTGTACTCAATTCCCTTTGTAATAAAGGCCAACATTCCATTAGCCTTCTTCACTGCCTGCTGCACTTGCTCATTCACCTTCAGTGACTGATGAACAAGGACTCCGAGATCTCTTTGTATTACTCCCTTACCCAACTCTACACCGTTCAGATAATAATCTGCCTTCCTGTTCTTACTCCCAAAGTGGATAACCTCACACTTATTCACATTAAACGCCATCTGCCAAGTATCTGCCCACTCACCCAGCCTATCCAAGTCACCCTGAATTCTCCTAACATCCTCATCACATGTCACACTGCCACCCAGCTTAGTATCATCAGCAAATTTACTGATGTTATTTTCTATGCCTTCATCCAAATCGTTAACGTAAATGGTAAACAGCTGTGGTCCCAATACTGAGCCCTGTGGCACCCCACTAGTCACCACCTGTCATTCCGAGAAACACCCATTCACCGCTACCCTTTGCTTTCTATCTGCCAACCAGTTTTCTATCCATGTCAATGCCTTCCCCCCGATGCCCTGAGCTTTGATTTTACCCACCAATCTTCTATGTGGGACCTTATCAAATGCCTTCTGAAAATCGAGGTACACTACATCCACTGGATCTCCCCCGTCTAACTTCCTGGTTACATCCTCGAAAAACTCTAACAGATTAGTCAAGCATGATTTACCCTTGGTAAATCCATGCTGGCTCGGCCCAATCCTATCACTGCTATCTAGATATGCCACTATTTCATCCTTAATAATGGACTCTAGCATCTTTCCCACCACCGATGTCAGGCTGACAGGTCGATAGTTCTCTGTTTTCTCCCTCCCTCCTTTCTTAAAAAGTGGGATAACATTAGCCATTCTCCAATCCTCAGGGACTGATCCTGAATCTAAGGAACATTGGAAAATGATTACCAATGCATCCACAATTTCCAGGGCCACCTCCTTTAGTACCCTGGGGTGCAGACCATCTGGACCTGGGGATTTGTCAGCCTTCAGTCCCATCAGTCTTCTCATCACCGTTTCCTTCTGAATGTCAATCTGTTTCATTTCCTCTGTTACCCTATGTCCTTGGCCCATCCATACATCTGGGAGATTGCTTGTGTCTTCCTTAGTGAAAACAGATCTAAAGTACTCATTAAATTCTTCTGCCATTTCTCTGTTTCCCATAACAATTTCACCCAATTCATTCTTCAAGGGCCCAACGTTGTTCTTAACTATCTTCTTTCTCTTCACATACCTAAAAAAGCTTTTGCTATCTTCCTTTATATTCCTGGCTAGCTTGTGTTCGTACCTCATTTTTTCTCCCCGTATTGTCTTAGTTAAGTTCTGTTGTTCCTTAAACACTTCCCAATCATCTGTCCTCCCACTCACCTTAGCTCTGTCATATTTCCTTTTTTTTAATGCTATGCAATCTCTGACTTCCTTTGTCAACCACTGTGGCCCCTTTCCCCCCTTTGAATCTTTCCTTCTCTGGGGATGAACTGATTTTGCACCTTGTGCATTATTCCCAAGAATACCTGCCATTGCTGTTCCACTGTCTTTTCTGCTAGGCTATCCGTCCAGTCAACTTTGGCCAGCTCCTCCCTCATGGCTCCATAGTTTCCCCTGTTCATCTGCAACACTGCCACCTCCGAGCTGCCCTTATCCTTCTCACATTGCAGATAAAAGCTTATCATATTGTGATCACTACCTCCTAATGGCTCCTTTACTGCGAGATCGCTTATCAAATCCTGTTCATTACATAACAATAAATCCAGAATAGTCTTGTCCCTGGTCGGCTCTCATACAAGCTGTTCCAAGAATGCTTCCCGTAGGCACTCTACAAACTCCCTATCCTGTAGTCCAGCACCAACCTGATTCTCCCAGTTCACCTGCATGTTGAAATCCCCCATAACTACTGCGACATTACCTTTGCCACATGCCAATGTTAACTCCCTATTCAACTTGCACCCAATATCCATGCTACTGTTTGGTGGCCTGTAGACAACACCCATTCGGGTCCTTTTGCCATTACTGTTCCTCAGTTCTATCCACACAGACTCTACTTCTCCTGACCCTATGTCCCCCCTTGCAAAGGACTGAATCTCATTCCTCACCAACAGGGCCACCCCACCCCCTCTGCCCACATTTCTGTCCCTATGATAGCACGTATACCCTTGTACGTTCATTTCCCAGATCTGATCTCCCTGCAGCCATGTCTCCGTTATCCCACCAACATCATAGTTACCCATTCGCACCTGGGCTTCAAGCTTATCCGCCTTATTTCTGACACTTCATGCATTCAGATATAGAATTTTTAGCCCATTTCTCCTCTCTCTGTTTGAATTGCTGCCTATTGTGCTTAACCCAGCTCCCCGAACTCCCATTGGGCTATACGCCCCTAGAATTTTGTTGTCCTTCTTAAATTTACTTATTCTTTCAACACATTTAACTCCATGTTCCGTTAGGCCATCCCTCTGTACATGAGTCCTCCTTATTACTTGTTCCGCCCCACCTTCCTCTACTACACATTTAATATTCCGGAACCGTGTAGTCCCCACCTGTCCTTTATTCTTCCTCTCGCTATCCTCTCTCACATTCTGGATCCCCGCCCCCCGCAAATTTAGTTTAAACCCCCCCCAAGAAGCACTAGCAAACTTCCCTGCAAGAATGTTAGTACCGCTCCAGTTCAGGTGTAAACCGTCCCTTCGGAACAGATCCCACCTTTTCCCTGGAACAAAGCCATCTACAAACCTGAAGCCCTCCCTCCTGCACCATCCTCTCAGCCACGTATTAATCTTTATAATCCTTCTGTTCCTTGCCTCACTCGCACGTGGCACAGGTAGCAATCCTGAGATTGTTACCCTGGAGGTCCTGCTCTTCAGCTTCGCACCTAACTCCCTGAACTCCCTACACAGGACCCCCTCACTCATCCTACCCACGTCATTGGTCCCTACATGGACCACAACATCTGGATTCTTGCCCTCCCTCTCGAGAATAACCTGCACCCGATCTGAGATGTCTCGGACCCCGGCACCAGGGAAGCAACATACCATCCGAGACTCCCGATCTTCCCCACAAAATCTCCTATCCGCCCCCCTGACTATAGAATCCCCTATCAATACCGCTCTCTTCTCTCCCCTCCTCCCCTTCCTCGTCAAGGGTCCAACCTCAGTGTCAGAGACAGGACCACTGCAGCTTGTTCCTGGTAGGTCATCCCCACCAACAGTATCCAAAATGGTATACTTATTTTTGATGGGAACGGCCACAGGGGTGCTCTTCTCTCTCTGTCTGTTCCCCTGCCTCTCTTGACTGTCACCCATTTGCCTACCTCCTGTCTTTTCGGTGTGACTGCCTCCCGATAACTCTTATCTATCTCTGCCTCTGCCTCCCGAATGATCCGTAGTCCATCCAGCTCCTGCTCCGATTCCCTAACTCGGTCTGATAGGAGCTGCAGCTGGATGCACCTATTGCAGGTGTGGTCATCAGGAACAACTGTGTTGACCCTGACCTCCCACATACTGCATACGGAGCACACCACTGCTCTAACTGTCTCCCCCATTACCTGATCCTAGATTAGTCAGAATAAATGAAAAACAGGCTTCTTGTCGAAGTCCTCTTGCACCAAAGCCCGCTGACCCAAAGCCTAGCACTCTGCTCCTGCCACTCCGCTGCCCGCTCCTGAAAGTGGGTCGCTTTTTAAAGCTCGCGCTCGCCACTGACGTCACCCACGCTTGCGCAGCTTTACCTTCCTCCTCGGGTATTTTCCAGGTAGGTCCGAGGGTCTCGGCCTACCTACAACGGCTGATCCTCCGATCTCCAGTCGTATGTCGATCACGAGCACTCCTTACTCCCCCTCCGCTGCCCGCACCGACGCTTTTCCACAAGTTTTTCCACACAGAGGTTGGTGGGTACATGGAGCAAGCTGGCAGGTGCAGTAGTAGAGAGATGATAAATCTGAATGTTTGAACAAATACATGGAAAGGAAAGGTCTAGAGGGATATGAGCTAAAGGTAGGCGAATGGGACAAGCTCAAACTGATAATTGAGTCATTTGGTGTCAGATTATAGACTACCCGGGCAGAATATAAGGCGTCGTTACTCTAGTTTGCATTTAGCCTCACAGTGACAGTAGAGAGGGCTGAGGACAGACATGCCAGTTTGAGAATGGGGAGGAGAATTAAAATGGCTAAGAACTGAGAACATGAAAATTCGAATTCTGCCACTTCTGGTAAACTGCTCCCCCTCTTCGCTTTCCTCCAGAACTACCCGCACTTGCCCCAGATCCCATCATCTTGTTTATTTCCCCCTCCAGCCACACCATCTACTCTGCCCACCTCCATCCCTTGATTCTATGCTCCACCTTCCTCTATAGGATTCTATTACCTTCAGCCCTCTGTCACCTCCACCTGTCATATTCCAGCTTTTGTTGTCATTTCCATAAGACATAAGAACAGAATTAGGCCGTTAGGTCTGTTGAATCTGCTTCACAGATGACTTGATCCTTCTGTCTTCTCTCTGTAATCTTTGACACCAGTACTAATCAAGGACCTATCAATCTCTGCTTTAAATATACCCAATGACTTGGCCTCCACGGCTCTCAATGGCAATGAATTCCACAGATTCACCATCCTCTAGCGAAATTCCTCCCCTCATTTCTGTAAAAAGAATTTCTCCTCCATCTTTCCACTTTTCCATCCTCATTTACCTATCACCTCTTCTGACCTGGATCCACCAATTGCTTGCTAGCCCCATATCTTTCCTTCACTTCTTTTATACTGGCTGTCTCTTCTATCTTTCAGTCTAGATGAAGGGTCTGGATCCAAAACATCAACTGTCCATTCCCCTCCATAGATGTTGCTGACTTCCTCCAGTAGTTTGTGTTGCTTTGATGCTCTGATAATGATATTTTAACTTTTTTTGTTAAATGTGAGTAAACCTTTTACACCAAAATCATGAATATTGAAAGTTATTAAGCATCTTGCCTTATCTACTTTTGCAGCAGCCTGATCTATAAATTTGGGAGAACAGAGGAGCTTTGGGCATAAAAGCTGTTCCATTTCAGCACTGAGATGACTCAGGATGTTCTGCATTTAAACAGAACCTACAAGTACACATTGCTTTGTACTTTTTGGCCAAACAGTAATTTAAGTAATTTTTAGTAATATCTACAAAATAATTCTTGGAAAAACTCATTGCATTTTACCAACATCTAAGCTTAGAAATTCACACCCTTGTTGCTGGGCTAAACACTAACCTCATACAGCCAATGCATTGTAATGTGGCAAAGTTCACTCCATTGGAATAAATCATACAATACTGAGATGCTACAATGCAACATATTTGTTGGGTGTAAATTTCTAGTGCTTAATTTTGTAGTTTGATAACCATGTTTGAAACTTTTAATGAGTCGTGTTAACAGTGAATGATGCACTGCTTGAGCTGATAACTGTAATATGACTGCTACTTGAGTCCATTGAAGAAAACGTGGATGTGTTTTATTATTATTGCTGCTTTTCAGTCTTAAAAATAAATCTGCACCCCTAAGCATTGTAAACTTTGGATTTAGACAAAATATTTGTAGAAAAGAATGCCTATTGTATTGTTTTAAATTTTAACAGCCATAAAGGCAATACTGAATCAGAATGTTTGCTCCAAATTTTATTACTGTCTGAAGAAAGAATGCCACTATTAAGTATCAGCTTTACTTTTATTTGCTCATGAGAATATTTATGAAATAAACCTTGTGTTATATTTTCTTGTTGTTGAGTTCTCTATTAACAAAACTTGTGAAAGAAGGTTTCCTTTGTGATGCTGGAGAAAATGATTCTTTGAAGTCTTCAAATGGCAGATTTTATTAGTGTGATTTTGTTTTCCCCTCGTTGTTTGGATTTGCCTTTCAGTTGGGTCAGTTGTTCTTTTGCTATGAATACTTTAAATTTCTTATTTCCACCATAGCAAAAAAAAGTCTGCAAGTTGTCCTAAATTAATAATTGTTGAACCACAGCGAAACAATTCAAAATAAATTTATTATCAAAATACATATATGTTACCATATACTACCCTGAGATTCATTTTCTTGCAGGCATTCACAATAGAACAAAAATGCAATGAAAATCAATGAAAAGCTGTACTCAAAGATTGACAAAAAAGTGCAAAAGAAGACTAACAGTGGAAATACCAAAAGTAGTAAGCAATATTGAGAACGCAAGTTATAGAATCCTTGAAAATGAGTCCATAGGCTGTAGAATCAGTTCAGTGTTGAGGTGAATGAAGTTATCCATGCTGATGCAGGAGCTTGATGGCTGAAGGGTTGTAACTGTAGTAATGATCTGTAGAAAAGAACCAACTTAGTAACAGGACAAAATGATGTTAATATTCACTATCATCTGCACTTCAACTCAATCTATTTTTGTTGGCGCATTAAATTTCAATTGATCCAGCATTCAGAGCTGATTGTACACAAATCTTAGATTTTCATTACTTTATATGAAAAAATGTTTCTTGATTAAAATTGCTAAATTGTTAGCTGGAATGTCAGCCATAGGAATGGTTCTCATTCTCTATATTTGAAGTCTCATAGTTAAATCTATCTTCAACATTTGAGAGAATACAACTTTGTTTCACAATAATCCCTAAAATGATTACTAAATTGTTGACTCTGCATGGCGTCCCTCCTAGCTTCGTGCATGTCTTCTCCAGTGCAGTGCCCAATTATGATCACAAAATCCAAATTAGGTTTGATCAAGTTGCTGCAACTGTTCGGTCACTTTAGAAATCCAATTATTTGTAGATGGGTTTTTAAATCAAAAGTGGATGTGCTTGCCATTTGCCACTTTGAAATTCACCCACTTCAACTTTACTCACACACTTAAATGGTCTTCTACCCTTTTGCCATCCTGTTCCTACCCAAGCTACTAAGTTAGTGTCAGCATCTCAACTTGAATGCTCAGCTTGTGTTTTCTACATTTTATTTGTGTACATGGTGAAAATCTGAGCTGGTGCTCTGGATTTCAGAAACCTTTAATCCCTGTGAGTTTCCACATGCTTGCTTCCTTGTGGCATCTTTGTTTTGTAGCTCTCCTGGGAATCTATTTTTTCCCAGTGTTTATATGACTTTTCATGAGCAACAAGGAGAGATTTGTCCTGCATTTGCAATTGTCTTTGAATACTTTCTGCGTAGGTAACTACCTTCTTAACTCTTGGATTTTTATCTTCAATTCAAAGTCTTTGCCTGTGATATACTTGTCACAAGCCTTATTGTGATTGGAGAGCTGGAGAATACAGACCAAGTGAGGGCAAGAGCATTGCAGACGGAATAATAACGTGGAGGGCAAATGCAAAGTCATCAACTTTAGTGCAGGAGAGAGAAGGGGTGTAGTTTTTTAAAATGGTGCATCAGCTGGGAAATGGTATGCTAAAAGGGACTTTCTATTTGCACAAGTCACAAACTTAACTGGAAGATGCAGCAAGCAATTAGGAAGGCAAATAGGATTGATCGCCATTATGAGAGAATTTGACTAAAAAGAATAAAAGCCACTTGCTGCAATTATATAGAGCCTTGTTTAGAGTGCCTTTGGAATATTGCTCACAGTATTACCTAAAAAAAAAAAGGATCTACTTACCATTGAGGGAATGTTTCGGACCAATAAACACATTGCACTTTCAATTAATTTTCATTTATGATTGGGTCTTTGGTGCAGACTGTTACTGAATTCTGAACTGAAATCAATAGGGATATTGGGAGCAGACATTGAGAGCCAGCATGATCTTGCAGAATAGTGAAAAAGACCAGATGGCCGGCTCCTTCTACTTAATTTTCTCTCTATGAAGCTCTGTCCTAATGCGGTTGTATATTATAGCTGACTTACAAGACTGTTTTATTTCAGATTTCCAGTTTCAAAACTGGAGAAATGCAGTTGCCTAAGGTAGGTCGCTACAGTGATGCTAGAAAGTCTGTGAACCCTGGAGACTTTTCTCTATTTCTGCATAAGTATGACCCAAAATGTGATCAGATCTTCACGCAAGTCCTCAGACTATATAATGAGAGCCCAATTAAATAAGTAACACAAAAATATTATACTTGTTCATTTATTGAGAAAAATGATCCAATATCATATGTATTTGTTGGAAAAAGTATGTGAACCTCTGGGGTAATGTCTTCTACAAAAGCTATTTGGAGTCGGGTGAGATTGGAGGAATGGGTTGCAGAGGTGTCCTGCATGAAGTCGGGTTACTGACAGAGCCTGCTCTTCTCAAGAAAGGTCTATTTATGTGCACCATGCATGAATCGAAACAACTTTCAGAAGACCTTAGAAGAAGAATTGTAGAGATGCACGAAGCTGGAAAAGTCTACAAAAGCATTTTTAAAGACCTGAGTGTTCATCAGTCCACAGTAAGAGAACTGGTCTACAAATGGAGGAAATTCAAATGCTCCTCTTCCTGGGAGTGGGCATCCTGCAAAGATCACATCAAGAGCACAGCATGTAATGCTGAAGGAGGTGAAAAAGAACCCAAGGGTAACAACAAGAGACCTGTAGAAATCTCTAGAACTTGCTGAAGACTTTGGATGTGTCCACTATAAGAAAAAACACTGAACAAGAATGGTGTTCATGGAAGGACACCACAGAGGAAATCACTACTCTCCAAAAAAAAACACACATTGTTGCATGTCTCAAGTTTGCAAAAGACCACCTGGATTTTCTACAACGACTGTAGCACCATGTTGTGTGTACAGATTAAACAAAAGTTGAACTTTTTGGCAGAAATGCACAGTGCCTTTTTTTTGCAGAACAAAGGACACTACACGCCAACACCAAAACCTCATCCCAACTGTGAAGTATGGTGGAAGGAATATCGTGGTTTGGGGCTGCTTTGCTGCCTCAGGACCCGGACAGTTTGCAGTTATTGGAACAATGAATTCAAAATTGTGTCAAAATATACTACAGGAGAATGTCAGGGTAGCAGTTCATCATCTGAAGCTTAATAGAAGTTGGATAATGCAATAAGACATTGATCTGACAGACAAGAGTACCGTACATCAACAATAGAGTGGTTTAAAAAGAAGAAAATTTGTGTTTTGGAATGGCTGAGTCAGAATCCTGACCTTAATTCTATAGAAATGTTGTGCAAGGACCTGAAGCAAGCAGGTCATTCAAGGAAGCCCACCAACATCCCGGAGTTGAAGCAGTTTTGTCAGGAGAAATGGCTTAAAATTCCTTCAAGCCAATATTCAGGATTGATCAACAATTAGCGGAAATGTTTGGTTTAAGTTATTGCTGTACAAGGGGTTCACACATGTTACTGAAAGCAAAGGCTCACATACTTTTCCAACAAATATATGTAATATTGGAGAATTTTTCTCAATAAGTACATTAACAAGTATAATATTTTTGTGTTATTTATTTAATTGGGCTCTCATTATATAGTCTTGGGACGCATGAAGATCTGATCACATTTTAGGTCATATTTATGCAGAAACAGAGAAAATTCTACAGGGTTCACAAACTTTCCAGCACCCCTGTATATCATGTTGATTCTGCCTGCTAATAAGGTCCTGAAACAATCTGAAATGTCCTTAAGTGTAGGAACAGTTCTGGAATCTCCACTAATTCCACACATGTAACAAATATGATTTGTGAAAGAGTTTTTGTTCATCTTTTAGAAGAGAATCATCTCCTTGCTATTTAAGTACAAAACTAGCACCTTGACTCCACCTTCTTTCAAAGGGCAGGAAGGGGTGACATGCTAATTGGCAGCAAATAGCCTATCTGGAGGTCAACCCTTTAAGTCGTACTCCAAGTGGCTGTCCCACACAAAATAGATTAAATTAGAATTAGATGAGATTTATTTATTAATTGCATGTACATCAAAGCATGCAGTGAAATAATTGTGCTGTTGTTAAGGCAAATCTGAGAATGTTCCCATAAGTGAAAAAGACTGCAGATGCTATAATCCTGACAAAATCAGAAAATACCGGAAAAACTTGGCAGGTCAGGCAGCATCTGTGAAAGAAATGGTCAGTGTTTTGGGTCAAACATCTTCTCAATAGAACTGATGAGGAAAGGAGGTGCAAGTGACTTTGTACAAAATTGCTATGTTTAAGCTTACTTTTGGCAGGATCTTGCAATGGCTGATTTTTTATATCAAAATAAACTTTATTCATAATAAAAGTTATTTACAAGAATAAACCGTGCAATGCCTTTTCATTCTTACATTCATAGACAATTTTTTAAGTAGTATTCTATTGAATTCCTTAAAACCAACAGGACTGTTGCCACTTCAAGTGCCCCCTGGGGTAATACACTACAACAACAACTAAGGGACTTCCTCACTCTCCAGTAGTGGAACAACCCATACTGTGGTTCTTCCTCACTGAGTTCCTGTGGTGGCAGCACCAAGCTTCAGTGCAATTTCTCAGCACATACTCCTGCAGCCTGGAATGTGCCATTCGGCAACATTCCTCTACAAACATTTTGATGTGAGGAGAAACCAACACATTTCAGCCAGACCAAAGGACATCTTTCACTGATATGATCTGCCGCTAGCACTTGATGTCTGCACTGGATGAGCCATGACACAGAACCTTTGCACCTTTGTCCACACCCACCTGGCAAATCTACAGTCTGCAAAGAGGTGAGCAAGCATCTTCGATTGGACGAGGTTGTTTACAGAGAACGAAATGTCTGGCAAGTGGGAGGCTTTAAAAGTATGATGTCAAGAGTTCCGAGCCCACACGTTACTGTCCAGGTGAAAGGTAGGGCTAGCAGGTTTAGGGAACACTTTAATGAAAGATATTGAGGCTCTAGTTAAAAGGTGGGAGGCATGCATTGTGCATAAGCACTTAAGAATGAGTGTCTCTCTTAAATGCAGGCCTATACTTGTAGTTACTAAGAGAGAAATTAGGAGGACAAGCAGACGATATGAGAAGAATCTGACTTTCTGGCGAGGCAAAATCCCAAAAAGATTTAATAGGTATATAAATAGTCAAAGAATAGCTAGGGAGAGAATAGGTTCCCTTAAAGATCAATATAGATGTTTGGAACCAAAGGAAATGGATGAGTTTTACAATGAATAGTTCTCTTCAGCTTTTACTGGAAAAAATAGGAAAGTTAAGAAAATGTGAGAAATCAGTGTTGTTTTGAACCACACACAAATTAGTAGAGAGAAGGTATTGGAAGCTTTAAGATCATTAAAGTGGATAAATCCCCTGGTGCATTTTCAGGACTTGTGGGAAAGCTAGAGAAGAAATCGCAGAGGCCCTTGCTGAGATCTTTATTCATCTTTGGCCACAGGTGAGATGAGGACTGGAGAGTGGTCATTATTTAAAAAGGGTAGCAAAACCAAGCCAGGAAGCTACAAGCCAGTGAGTCTGATATCAGTGGGGTATAAACTGTGCCCTGGTGTCAGAGACCGGGGCTGATTTAGGGCAGTCAGCTCGGCGTTGTCCTTGGGAATTTATGTTTGAAAAATCTCTTGGAGTTCTTCCATGAGGGTAGGGTAGTGGAGGTTGTCTATGTGAACTTTAGCAAGGCCTTTGACAAGGTCTCTCATGGAAGGTAGGATTGCATGTGTTCCAGAGGGAATTGGATTCATAATTAGCTTGGTAGGAAGCAGAGGTTGAGGGTTGTTTCTCAGGCCGGAGGCATGTTTGTTTGATTGGTGCTGGGACCTTTTCCTTTTAATTTGTATAAAGGATTTGGACGTGAGTGTACAAGGCATGGTTAGAAAATTTGCAGATGGTATTAAAATAGGTTGTGCTGTAGATATTCTAAAAAATTATGAAAAATTACAGGGGGATCTTGATAAGGTATGTGAGCTGAGGACTTGCAAATGGCTTTCCAATCCAGAGAATTGTGAGGAATTGCATTTTACGAGATCAAGCCAGGGTGAGACACACAGTGGAGGGTAGGGCCCCGGAGAGCGTTATGGAAGAGCGACCTAGGAGTGTAAGTGTATAGTTCTCTGAAGGAGATGGCATAGTTCAATAGGATGGTGGAGAAGGTATTTGATGCACTGGCATTCATTAATAAGTGTACTGAATATAGGAATTGGGATATTTTGATGCAGTTAAATAAGATGTTGGTAATGTCGCACTTGGAGTATTGTGTAAGTTTTGATCACCCTGTTATAGGGACAATGTTATTAAAGTAGAAATAGTTCAGAAAAGATTTACCAAGATGTTGCCTCTCTTTGCGGCCTGAGTTACAAAAAGAGGTTGCATAGACCAAAGCTTTATTCCCTAGAACATAGAAGATTTGAGGGGTGACCTGATAGAGGGGTATTAGATCATAGACAGGCTGAAAGTATGTATCTTATACACAAGGGGAAGGATGCTAAAAACAAGGGACATCAATTTGATTTAAGAGGTGAAGGGGGTAAAAGGGACACAAGGGCAGCTTCTTCATGCAATCGGTGATGTATATTTGGAATGAGCTGCAAGGAATAGTGGTTGAGGTGGGCACATTAGCTATCTAGCTAAGTACAAGGATAGGAGAGGTTAAGACGGCTTCGGGCCAAATGTGGGCACATGGGTAATAAAGTCATGGTGGACAAGTTAGATGGAGAGTCCTGATTCCGTGCTGTATAACTCTAATCCCTTCTGGTCCATCTCTCTCCATTCACTGAATATTCATGTGCCTATGTACACCACCCTGGCTTGCTCTCCTAAAATGCAATACCTCATATTTCTCAGGATTGGAAAGCTATTTACAAATCCTCAGCCCACCTACCTTATCAAGATCCCCCTGTAATTTTTCATAAACTTATAGAATATCTGCAACAACCTATTTTAGTATCATCTGCAAACTTTCTAACCATGCCTTGTACACTCACATCATTTCATTTATACAAATTAAAAACAGAAGGTTCCAGCACTGATTGAACACACAGGCCTCCGACCTGAGAAACAATTCTCAACAATCCTATGTCCCCTTGCTTCCACTATTACTTCTGGCAGCATGTCCCAAGCATTTACCATTCTCTGTGTAAAAACTTGTCCCGCACATCCACTTTAAACTTCTCCCCCTTTTCTTATTTGACATTTCTACCCTAGTAAAAGGATTTCTGGCTATCTACCCTATCTATGTGTCTCATAACATCTGTAACCTTTAGAAAGTTCCATTAACACTCCATATCATGATCTGTCCTCTCAGGTCTCCACTGCATTTTGCCTCTCGCTCCACAAAACTGACAGTCTGCAGCCAGATCAGCCTAATCTCAATCTGTTTATTTATTTACTTTTTGCTTTTGTCCATGATGCTTTAGGATCATTAAGTTTTTGGGGAGAAAATTGGGAAGTGGTTAAAAGCAAAGTACTGGAAATACGATGCAGGTCAATATTTCAGAAATGGGAACAAACTTGGGAACCAACTCTTGTAAACATTAAGGTCATGTTGATAGGTTTTAATTTTGTCCTATAAAATTATGATTCCTTAGGCTTGTATTTATTATACAGCTTATGAAGATAGAGAATGGCTGCTATATAAAACTCAAGATAAACCTTTTCCCTGATAGAACCCTGTAAACATTGGTAAGCTTCATAATCCAGACAAATATTCCAACAGCAACTTGGTGATCCTTCTGAAAGACTGCAACACACAACAGAGACACCCATGCCTTTAATTCACTGGCTTCCTCTGGCTTTGAGCATAGTTCATCACATGAAGGACAGGTTTGACCAACTTTGCTTAAGATCTCAACGCAATGGTTACAAATCCTATTTTGTATTTTTCCACATGGAGAAAGAGATGGTAAGTAGAAAAAAATAGAAATAAATGGTCCAATTTTGAATGATATACATAAATCTTAAGATTCATAATTCTGTATTAAACTACCATTTAAACAATGGAAACCAAGAAAATGTTATAGAAATAGTGCCATTATCCATTATGCTGTTCCAGCTGGAGAGAGTCCAGAGCAGGTTCACGAGGATGATTCCAATATAAGGAGCATATTGTAACTTTATGCCTGTACTCACTGGGATTTAGAAGAATGCGTAGGGATCTCATTGGAACCTACCGAATGTTTAAAGGACTAGATAGGGAGGATGTGGAGAGAATGCTTCCTCTGGTGGGGGTATCCAGAACGAGAGGGCACAGCCTTAAAATTGAGGGGCAATCTTTTAGAACAGAGGTAAGGAGGAATTTTTTTAGCAGAGAGTAGTGAATCTGTGGAATGCTCCACCACAGACTGCGATGAAGGCCAAGCCCATGGGTATATTTAATACGGAAGTTAATAGTTTCCTGATTGGTCAGGGTATCAAAGGATATGGCGAGAAGGCAGATGTATGGGGCTGAGTGGGATCCGGGATCAGCCATGATGGAATGGCAGAGCAGACTCAATGGGATGAATTGCCTAATTCTGTTCTTATGTCTTATGGTCTTTTGGACATATGTCACTAAGGTAGGATCCCACCCAACATGCCCAATACACAAGATCCAAGTTTTCTATAACAAAGATTTTATTTTCAATTTCAATGCTAATTTCACATTTATATAAAAAGATGAAAGGCAGGTCTGGTAATAGATTACATTTTGCACAGCTCACACATCAAACCAAAATTCTTAAAGCTTCACTTGTTTGTAAGTATCAGCTTAAAATCAATCTATATATCAGATAATCATTGATTTATCAGAAGCACTGACTGTTAACTATTTTGACCTCCTGCAATATTGACACTTAGTAAGTGGCTGATAACTTTGTCAAAGGTTATTTAATATTTTTATGTTTGTTTGTTTTATTAACTTGTAAACAAAACATTTAAAATTGCATAAAAATTTTCTATGTTAACTGATACGTCAAAAAATTGTTAAGCTAGTTTGCACAACAACAAACTGCTAATCTTTACCTGGCTTATCTATAATGTGCAAGTCTTTTCATGGTAAACAATAGAGAAATTTGTACAACCCCTATATTTTATTTATTGACATACAGCGTGGAAGAGGCTCTTCCAAAACTTTGAGCCACGCTGCCCGGCAAACACCTCATTTAATCCTTGCCTAATGACGGGACTATTTACAATGACCAATTAACCTTCCAGCTGGTAGGTCTTTGGACTGTAGGAGGAAACCAGAGCATACCCTGAGGAAACTCACAGGGAGAACGTACAAACTCTTTACAAGCAGTGGTGGAAATTGAACCCGGGTCACTGGTACTGTAAAGTGTTGTGCTAACCACTACATTACCTATTATGTTCCACTAAGTAGTAAAACCACTTGTAGCCCATTTCCTGCTTGACGTGTTGTTGGACTGGGGTTACTCTGAATTAATATTACTTCAAAAATTCGTACCAATGAAAATTTAGTAGCTCACAATGAGATTTGTACAACGAGGCCAAGTGCACAACAAAATACACTTGTTCCGGTGGCCATGACAAAATTCTTGACTATATCCATTATTGTCTCCATTACATAACTATGAAATGCAATTGCCATTTCAATTAAAGTTCTTTGAACACTGGCAGTATTGATAAAGTCTCATTGTCATGATCGATATCAGAAGACTAATCATGAATCCATTTATTGTCAGGAACTCGTAGCTGACTGTGTCAAGGTTCATGAATATGCTCCTTAAGCCTATATCAGAACAGAAAGACCAAACAGGCTCTTGTGGTTGAGCACCACCTCCTTAAAGTCAATTAAAAGGTATCAAAACTTGAATAATTTTCTTATTGTTATACAGAATTGCACTGTACAGAATCATAGGCTTTTACTGTTCATGTTTCCATTGTTACATTCAAAAATCCATTGAAAAAGGATAGATTACCACCTAAGCAGAGGCAGTCTTTGGCAATATTTCCTATTTGAAAACAACCTCTTTTGACAAAACTGTCAAGTTTTTTCTCAGCAGCAAAAAATATGTCTTAAAGCCAAATATTTTCATATTCCAATTACTATACATCTTATGGTCTTATATTCCAATTATGCTTAGATGGAAAATGTATCAGGTGGCTTGGCTATCTACCTCCTTCAGTAGTCCAACTAATCAAAATGTTAGCAGTCTGAAGGTATTTATGTTAAGTCATAAATGACATTTGTTGTGCAGTAAAAGTATTGTAGAATTCAACAGTTCCATTTCCTATAATGCAACTTTATGTATTTAGTACACCACAAAGTCAACACCTGGAAGCAAAAGGAATGCTCATGGTAATTCATGAAACATTTGTTAATCCTATGTTTTAGATGCATCATCTCTGTTCTGTGGATTTTTAGAGGAAGAATCTTGTGTACTATTTGAATAATGTCCAGAATCTACACTTGATTGACTGCTTTCCAGGTCTTCATCTTCATTAGTAATTTTCAAGTCAGACTTCTTTGTCTCTTGGTTCATTTTCTTCTCATTGGCTTTATCTGGATTTAGTGACACTGGTGAAGTCTCTGATTGTGACACAATAGAGAGTTTATCCCAGTGATCCTCCTGGAGGTTATCTTTAATCACCGCCGGAAATACAGGCTGTTGGGATGATTCGGTCAAATACTGAAAAAAAAAATTATTTTGTTATTGTATAGTATAAATATTAATTTTATGTTTGGTTGAGTTTTCAAATTAATTTTCTGCCTGACAATTTTATTTGCAGGTACTGGCTGCCAACCTAAATAATACACCCATACTTTTGAGTTTTAACATACCCCTACAACATTTCATCAAGTAAAAGGCTCAGGGTAGATTCCCAAGTTATATTCCATTGCTGGCAGGCAAAAGAAATGTTTGGATATTAAGGAAATCAGGGGATAAGGGGTTAATTGGTTGGTTGCACAGGCTCAAAGGGCTGGAAGGGCCTTTTACCATGATGCATCTCTAAATAAATAAATACAGGAAATAAATACTGAGGTAAAATACTAGCCATGATTTTATTCGATAATTGAGAGAGCATTAGGATCTAATGCTTACTCCCTTTTCTGTTTATAATTTCCCATTTATTCCACCCAGTTCCTGCCTCCAAGGAATGGGATATAACTAATAAAAATCTTGTATTTTCTCTGTTCTCTATAATTTTCTAACTCCTAAAATATAGTTTTATCCATATCAAATACCTCAGAACTTATTTTTACATAAATTAATACACATTGAGGTAGATAAGTCCGTAGCACAGATAAAACAGATGGAGCCCTGATCAAGTGTAGCCTAGTTCTTGTGGGAAGCTAGGGCAGAAATTGCAGGGTTCCTTGCAGAGATATTTGTATTATTGATAGCCACAGGTAAGATGCCATAAGACTGGAGGATGAATAGTGTGTGCCTTTACTTACAAAAAGCCTGAGAACTACAAAGCTAAAAGCCTGACATTAGTGTTAGGTAAGTTATTGAAGGGGATTTACAGAGAGACAATCTACATGCTTTTGGGAAGGCAAAGACTGATTAGGGATAGTCAATGTAGCTTTGTGTATGGGGAGTTGTCTCATGAGTTTGATTAAATTTTTGAACAGGTGACCAAGAAGGTAGATGAAAGGAGTGTGGTAGACAACAACATGGATCTTAGCAAAGCCTTTGACAAGATACCTCATGGCAGCCTAGACCAGAAACTTAGATCACATAGGATCCAGGGCAAGTGAGCCAACTGGATACAAAATTGGCTTCAAAGTAGAGGATTTGCTGAAGGGTTATCTTTTAGGCCAGTGGTGTACCACAGGGATTGCTGCTTGATCCACAGTTGTTCATCATTTATGTTGACAATTTGGATGGGAGGGTGAGTGCTATAGTTAGTATCTTGGTGCATAATACTAAATTTGGTGGTATGATGGACATTGTAGAAGGTTATTTAAGATTATAATCAAATCTTGATCAATTGGGCCAAGGAACTGAGGAATGGTGAGTGGTAGAACATGAAGAGCTCGGGATGGAGCGATACAAGTGGGCAGCATAGTGAAGAAGGATTTTGGCATGTTTGCCCTTCATCAACAAGAATTTTGAGTACAGGAGTTGGGGTAAGATCATAAAATATCACATTATAGCTCTACAAAACGTTGGTAAGGCCATATTTGGAGTAAGGCATTCACTTCAGGTTGGCTAACTAACCAGAAACTAACCAGGATCTCACGAAAAAGATTTAAGGATATTACTGAAAATGGAAGACATGGGTTATAAGGTGACAATGTATAGGCTAGGAGTTTATTTTTCCCCTGGACCTAAGAGACTGCAAGAAGTCCTTAAGACGGATATAAGAAGAATGGCCAAAATCTTTCCCCAGGTAGAGTCCAAAACTATACAGGAAATAGGTTTAAAATGAGAGGGAAAAGATTTAAAAGGTGACCAGAGAGGCAACCTTTATAATTTGTGCCTGGAATGTAATGCAGAGGAAACAGTAGAGGGAGGTACAATTTGACATTTAAAAGGCCTTTGGATGGGCATGGGAACAGAAAGGGTTAAACAATTAAAGATTAGCTTTATTTGTCACACGTAAATTGAAATATCAAAACCTACAGCGAAATGTGGCATTTGCATCAAATCAAATCAGCGAGGATTGAGCAGGGTAGTCTGTAAGTGTCGCAATGCTTGCAGTGCCAACATAGCATAGCCAGAACTTACTAACCCACTAACCCTAATGGCATGTCTTCAGAATGTGGAAGGAAATGCGAGCACCTGGAGGAAACCCGCATGGTCTTGGAGAGAACATACAAACTCCTTACAGGTAGTGTGGGAAATGAATCCCAAATGGTGATTGCTGTAAAGCGATATGCTAACCACTACATTACTACACCTCCTGTGGTTTAGTGATGTGGACCAAACGGAGGCAAGTAGGACTTGGTGAACTTGGTGAACAGTGACGAAATGGGCCCAGGGGCCTGTTTCTGTCCTGTATATCTCTATGACTCTGAGTTCTGGTGTTTTTGTACCTCAATGGAGCACAATCTTGTTTTTAAGCATCAGCAGAGATACTATTGGCACCAAACCAATTAGTCCTTCATTTTCTTCTCACATATAAACCCAGCTACTATTTATGCAAATCCTCCTAAAACGGCCTTCACTATCAGGCCCTTCAGCCCATCTAGTCTGTGTTGAGTTATTTTTCTTCCTATTCCCATCGACCTGCATCTGGACCACTGCCCTCCATACCCTTCCATCCAGGTACTTACTCAAACTTTTCTTACATGTTGAAATTGAACCCACATCCATAACTTCCACTGGCAGCTAGTTCTACACTCTCACCACCCTCTCTGAGTGAAGAAGCTCCCACCATGTTCTCCTTAAACATTTCACCCTTCACCTTAACCCATGAGTTTTTGTTTTAGTCTCACCTAACCTCAGTAGAATAAGCCTGCTTGCATTTACCCTATCCATACCACTCATAATTTTATATATCTCCTTATTTCCTACACTCCAGGGACTAAAGTCCTAATCTATTCAACATTTCCCTATAATTCAGGTCCTCAAATTTGGCAACATCCTTGTAAATTTTCTCTGCGCTCTTTCAATCTTATTGATATCTTTCCTGTAGGTAGATGGACAGAACTTTAAAACTTATGCAACCTTTTAATAGAGCTTCGCTTTTAGCAAACAGCTAAGTACTAATAAATATTTGTAGCAAATACTAATAAATATATGATTCCAATTGATCAGAATCAGGCATATGTGGTGAAATTTGTTAATTTAGTGGCAGCAGTACAATGCTACACATGATAACATAGAAAAAAATAAATAAGTAAATCAATTACAATAAGTCAATATATATGTATACTGAATATTTAAATTAAAAATAATTAAAAATCAAGGCAGTAATAGAATTGACTCAGTCCTGACGAAGGTTCTCAGCCCGAAATGTCAACAGCGATTCTCCCTATAGATGCTGCCTGGCCTGCTGCGTTCCACCAGCAGTTTGTGTGTGTTGCCTATGATTTATTTTATTTTTCTACTCTAGATAGATATTCCTGTGGTATAACAGCATTTCTAGTCAGGCTGGCAGACATTTAAATGTGCAGGATTACTTCATGGTTGATCCAGAATTTAATGTTTTCTCACTGAACGTGCTTGACAACAGTGCTGTAACTTGACTTGGAGTAAGATTTAAGGACATACATTTTCTTGTGAGTAATCCTGCATCTTTAAATATAAAACTGTACGTTTGGTTGAGATTTACCATCAATCAGCCAAATTGAAGGCTTTCTGGCTAAACAGAAATAAAAGATGAGTCATACCTCTCTTATATGCACCGGGAGGCTGTAGGATGGGTACATTAGGTGCTTGACCGTTCTGCGTACATAGATCACAAAGAGAAAACATCCCAGTGTTATCAGCAAAACAGAAAACAATGCGATGAATAGGACCTGGGCTGCTTCGATTGCTCTTCTCTTAGCTATATGTGAAAAAAGCACCATCGTTAATAGGGGTGCTGAGATGCAACCCAAGACATCATACTTTACAACACTGCACCAGGACTGGCAACAGAACTTAGAACTGGTAGAGTCCTAAGCACAGGGATAAATCAGAGTTAGTATTTGCTCAGAGTTATTCCATCATTAGTATAAATCTGATGTTATCCCAAGTTCACCTCTAACTGAGCACATGACTAATTCACAATTACCCGGCATGGTAGAGGTGTTGAGAGCAGAACAAGCACATGCAGGGCTGAAAGGCAGCTCATCAAACATTCACCTTAGTTACATATGCAATATGGAATAAAAAGCGATGCGGCAGACTGTTACATTGAACAGCAATTGTTAGTCTCCTGTTTCACTGTGAAATGGGTGACATCTCCTTGTCCCTTGTTAGTGAGAGAGAGGGGGAGGGGGGAGAGAGAGAGGGGAGAGAGAAAGGGGGTGAGGGAGAGGGGGAGAGAGGGGGTGAGAGAGAGGGGTGAGACAGAGGGGAGAGAGAAGGGGGAGAGAGAGGGGGAGAGGGAGAGAGAGAGAGAGGACCTGTGGCATGTTGAACTGTCTTTTAAACAGTAGATTCTGTTGGCTGCAGATTGTGGTCTCTTCATCTCTCTTTGGGGGCTTTTGCTGTGGCTGGGTGGGTGGTGGGTGTGGCTGCTTTTGCTGAAATGGGTGGGGAGGGGGAGACGGGGAGCTTTGGGGTTCTAATGTTTTTCCGTTGTTCATCCTTTTGCATTTTTTATGGATGTCTGCAAGGACTAAGTAATTCAGGTTGTTTACTGCTTTCATTCTATGATAATAAACAGAATGTTGAACATGTCACTTGTTCGCTGAATATTTAGCCAAGTAACACAATGGAAATATCAGGCTCAGAAATGTGTCAGAAAAAATATTAAGGGTGAGTAGTAAATCACAAAAGCTTCTCATTACTTTGCTGCATCAGCAAAATAATTGCACTGAGGATTTTCAACGGAACCCTTCACCAGAGGTCCATTTCAGTAGTAATTTGATCCCATGTACAGCATATCTTCACAAGTAAGGAATGAAAATGAGAGTTCAGTCTATGTGCCCGAGTGCATTTCCATCAGAGGAATCTAAGGTAAATTCACTTGACTGAGGAATGGCCAAGGCATGAGAAATCCAAAAGAGAGGTTTACATTTTTAAATGCATGATTTACTGCTATACAGATTTGAAGAGTTTGGGATAGCATTAAAGCAAGGCAAGGAAAACTATTTTGATCATGAATATGGTATTAAGTAGCCCAGTGTTCAATGGAGTCATCAAACCAACTGCAGACACAATTTAATCAATCACTTTCACACACAATCTTCAAATCTATAATGATATTCATCTAATATTATTGTAGAAGTAGAAGAGTAAACGACCCTCGTGGTACCCAACTATTGTAACTTTCTTACATTTCTAGGATCATTCTTTTCTCACATATTCTTTCATTGATTATATTATGGTTATTATTCTATTATCAATTTATTGAGTATGCCCACAAGAAAATTAATCTTGTATGTGGTGACATATATGTACTTTGATAATAAATTTACTTTGAATTTTGAACTTGATCAAATATGTAGTTAACCTACAGAATTCAGATCAGCTATAGACCAGTTGGATGTTTGAACAGAGAAATGGCAGATAGAATTTGCCAATTTGGTTCGCTCACAGGGACATTGAGAAGTCAAATAAAAGAGGAACGTGTACAGTAAATGGTGTGGCCCTTAGGAGCAGTAATGCACATAGTTCTTATACAAGTCTACAGCTCCCTGAAACTGGCAACACAAGCAGATAAAGTGATAAACGAGGTAATTGGCATTGCTTGCTTTCATCAGTCAGGGTGCTGAATATTCAGTTTCAGACTTATCACGTACTCTGAAACATACAGTCAAATATGTCATCTGCATTAATAACCAGCACACCCAAGAATGTATTAGGGGCAAGTGTCACTGTGCACTCTGGTACCAATATAGCATGTCCATAATGTTCAATGCAACAACACACAACATAAGCAGCAACAGTTGGAACAGAACAAAATAAGAGCTGAGCAAAAGCAGCCTATTTTCCACCCACCTAACCCCTCACACACATAGATTTCCAACCCCAGGGCAGGCCGCCTCGGGGCCTCTAGTCCCACACTCTCAAAACTAGGCCTCCTGGGAACGAAGTTCAAAATTCTAAGTAAATTTATTATCAAAGTACATACTATCCTGAGATTCATTTTCTTGTGGGCATTCACAGTAAGTACAATGAAACACAATAGAATCAATTAAATACTACACACAACAAAGAGAATAAATATTGAGAATAAATGTTGGGATGTCATGTTGCTGCTACTTGAAACTTTCTAAGAGATATGTGAGAATGGATTGTTTTAAGATAAGGACACAAGAAAAACTCTGCAGCTCCCCTTTAAATTAGCACCATCGGACCCTTTAACTTCACCTGAAAGGCTTCATTCATCTCTAACAATGTGATAATTCAGTCGTGGCGTCTCCCCTGAGCAAGGCGTCTGTTTTACGAGGGAACACAAGACACAATCTGGGCTTTTCACTCTTGTAAAAAACCTTCGAGCAGGGGTTCTCAGCCTCTGTTATGTCATGGACCAATACCATTAAACAAGGGGTACATGGATCCCAGGTTGGGAACCCCTGCTTTAGAGGAATGTCAATTCTTATTCACAGAGCAAATGTCTGTAGAAAGTTAAATTTGTAACACAGCTTCAAGTGAGACCAACTGGAAGATTAAAAGTCCACAGAAGCACTGCCAGAGCATAGAAAAATACCACAAAATTGTGATTAGCCCATTCATATCACTTAATAGAATCTGACATTCCTTTTCACAATGGAGTGAAATGACACTAGCAGCAGGAATATAATTGTGCCTTCATCTCTCTATTATAACATAATAAATAATTATTATAAATTCACATTTTATGATTTAAGTGACTGCAGAAGTCTCACCATTAGCAGTGACAGAAGAACAAGTCACAGGGCTGGCCAAGCCTTCCTTTAAAAGATCAGGTACAAAGGCATGCACTTTCAGGCAGTACGTAGCCCATGCCTGAAGATCTTGCAGCAAAGTTGATGAAACGGTTGTCACATTACGTACCTGAAATAAAATATGAGCATGATTATTGGCTGGATTTCCTTAAGTTTCTCAGTAACGTTAGACTCAAGGTTCAAGGATACAATACGTATAAAAGAAAGACACGTAACACTATCGGTGTAAAATCAGTTCAAAGTTTACTAATTGACAAAGGGTAAGTTTTATATTTATCTAGGTGTGTGCAGCTAGGGTCTCATTAGATCATCACATCCATCCCATTGCAGCCCAGCACAGTGATGAAGCCCGAACAAGCTCCCCCCTCCACTCCTTGCTGAGGGGGGATTCATAACCGCTGGCGAAGGGGCGCAGTACAAAGTCACCTACATAGCAGGCTGTGCACAGACTGAGTCCTTGGTCAGTGTGCCACCCCATGGTTAGCCCGAGCCACACACACGCCAAACTATTCACAACCCATGTTCTCTTCCTGCAAGTAATGGAAAAATAATGTCTAGACTGGTTCAAAGGACAAAATCAAAACTTGCACACATTATTTTCTGAGACAGAATGCAAGATTGATAAAGCTCTTAAAAATGCTTTTCTTACTGCTCCTAGCCTGGCTCTTTTGTAGAACGGTTGCTCTTGCCCATTCTCAGCATTGTAAACTTTTTCCCACCATGCATTTCCTTGTAGAAATTAGTATTGAATCTGAAACCATCCTTTCATACCGAGGGTTTGAGATCACAACTTGTGTAAGAGTATTTTATCATTAGAGCTCATTTATTTACTCATTATTTTGAATCTGAGTGAAATGATTATCTATCTTTGAGGCATCAAGCACAAAGATTTGATTGTCAATCAAGTCAAATCAGGTTTATTGTCACATGCACAAGTACAGTGAGGTATAGGTGCAAATGAAAAATGGGCTTGCAGCAGCAGCACTGGATGTCGGTTAGGACAACACAGAACATAAATAACTATATTATAACAGACATTAATACAAAAAAAAACACAATCAGAGAAAGCTTCATAGTAGATCAAGAGGCGGTCCATAGTCTTCCATTGCTTAGGTAGGGTTACGATTATGCAGGTCAATTCAAGGACCTGATGGTTGTAGGAAAGCAGGTCTTTAAATCAGAGAATTACTACTAACCATAACAAGAGGAGTCATAACTTTAGAGTGGTTGGAGGAAAGAGTAAGGGGGATGTCAGAGACTGTTTTTTTACAGAGAGAGGGGCACATTCATGAAATACGTTGCCAGGGGTGGTGGTAGAGGGAGCTACTTTGGGGGAATTTAAAAGACACTTGAGTAGGAACATAAATGAAAGAAAAATGGAGGGCTATGTGGGAAGGAAGCGTTAGATTGATCTTAGTGTAGGTTAAAAGGTCGGCACAACATCACGGGCTGAATGGCCTGTACACTGTTGTACTGTTCTATAATCCATAACGTTCCAAGCAAATTGTATCAGTGAGTCCTTAAACCAAAATCATCACCGACAGTTCCATCTGACATAATAGCTAAAATATTGAAAATTTAGAATTCAAAATAAAGCTTAAGAAATCCAAAAATGTTGTCAAAGTTAGTCACAGTAAAGCTGACAAAAATCTAGAGATTTGGGAAGATCCAGCATTTAAAAAGCTCCTTTGTCACAAAGTGCCAATAAAATATTAGCAAAATGCATATACATTCATAGAGAAGATAGGAGCATGTACTGGGAAAATAACAGAGCCTTTCAAGCCTGCTCTGACCATTCAAAAAGATCCCAGCTGACGTACTTCAATATCACTTCCTCACTTTTCCCCAAATAAAACAAATATCAAGCTTCATTAAACTGTATATCTGGCTTCCACAGTTCTCTGTTGCCAAGAAATCCACAGATTTATTGTCCTCATGTCAATGTCTAGCCTTAATCCATGGCTGTCAGCTCAAGCCAAAGGAAACAAATTATCCACCCTGTGATGGCCTGGTGGGATCACTCACATTCTTCTTATCTTCAGAAAATGTAGCCTTACTTGTTCCAATTGCTCTTCATAACACATCGCAAGAAAGAATTGTATAAACACCCGTCACATCCAGACATAACAATCCTCTGATGAGAAGGTCAAAATTGGACTTTGTATGAGGTCTGGACACACCAGGGACCACGATTTGATGAGTCTTACTCCAACTCCTTATAATAAGGATCAGCATTCTTTAGAGATGAAAGTTTGAAAAGGGGCTATAGAGCAACTTCTTCATGCAGATGGTGGCACATATCTGGAAAGAGCTGACAGAGGAAGTGATTGAGGCTGGTACAATAACAGTATTAAAAAGACATTTGGGTAAGTACATGGGTGAGACCTTTTTAATGCCATGGACCAATACCATTAAGCAAGGGCCCTGTGGACTCCACGTTGGGAACCCCTGGCTTAGAGGGATCTGGCCAAATGCAGGCAAATTGGAATAGCTTGGTGGGCACCATGGACAAGTTGTGCCTAACTCGTAGTATTGCTGCTTGGCTTTATTACCACGGTTGGCATAGATGAGCAGGGCCAAAATATACACCTTAGTATTACTGCCATGGTCATTTGGGCTGTGGTATACTTGGGCTGAAGTACGTTGTATTCGTCCTGGCTTCTATCTGCCATTTCAACTGTTTGTCCTGCTCGGCTGGAAACTTTGCGATTCTTGTACCAGGACAATCACAGACATCTGTACACCAACATTTATTAGCCTCTTGAGTTTTAGAAGATTTGTTTTTTTTAGTACTCAAAATGGATTTTTTTTCTAATTTCCCCAAATTATATTCCACCCATCATCTTCCTAATCACTTTATACATCTCCCACATGACTCATTTTCACTCCTAGCTTTGGATCACCAACAAATGTGGATTCCTTACCACCGAGCCCCCCAAGTAAATCATCAGAAAACATGGTAAATGACTGAGGCTCAAACATGGACTCTCTTGGCAACTCACACTTTCAATCCATTTATTTCTGCTCTCCCAGTTCTGTCCTTTAACCAATGCTTTGAATTTGCTGTTCCTAATGCTGTGAATATCTTGCACCTGCTTTTCCATTAAACGCATTTTCAAAATGTGTCCAGTTGTACCTCCTATCTACACTCTCAAAATTTTTGCTTCAATAGATCAATGATTGTTTGTGTCTCCTGAATCAACATATTCACCCAGTTAATTGTCAGGATGGAGCTCCCAGGACTGGACACCATCTATTCCAGCAGACTCAGGAGGAAAGCAATCAGCATAACCAGAGACACTACACACCCCGGCCACTCCCTGTTTGACCCACTGCCATCCAGCAAAAGGTTCAGGGCACTAAAAGCCAGAACAAATAGACTGAGGAACAGCTTCTACCCCAGAGCTGTGGTCTCCATCTCACCACTCCCACAGAACAATGACTGAAACTGTGACACACACACGCACACACAAGGACTCAAATACTCACACTAACAGCACTTTGTGCATTACTGTGATATTCTGGTGCTGCTGCAACTTATTTTCTGCTACTTATCTATTTAATACTGTTTTTCTATCACTCTTATCTACCGCTTTATTTAATTACCTGAGAGGAAGCCAAACAGAATTTCATTGTATCTATGTATAATGACAATAAAGATCATTCATTCGTTCTATAAACAGTTCTGCATCACTTTATCCACATTAGTTGGATAACTTTATTCATCTTTCAATCCATAGGAACTATTTTATCATCTAGGGAGCTCTTTCTAAATTGGTGCCATACTTCCCACATTAAACCTGTGCCTACACCTAAAAAATTCTGTATGGAATGTAAATGACATCATCAAAGGCCTTACAGAATCCAGAATCAGATTTATTATAACTAACTTATGACATGAAATGTGTTATTTTACAGCAGCAATATAAAGATATATAAAAAATCTATAAACTACAAAAATAAATAAATAGTGAGGTGGTGTTCCTGGGTCCATGGACATTCAGAAATTGATGGCAAAGGGAGAAGAAGCTGTTTCTAAAATACTGTGTTTTAAACAAGGACAATTACCAATCAAAATCGAAATAAACTGCAGAGAGTTGTAAAATCAGTCAGCTTCGTCATCAGTACTAGCATCCAAGACTTCTTCAAGGAGCGGTACCTCAAGAAGGCAGCGCTCATCATTAAGGATCCCCACCACCCAGGACATGCCCTCTTCACATTGTTACCGTCAGAAGGAGGTACAGAAGCCTGAAGACACACACTCAGCAATTCAGAAACAGCTTCTTCCCTTCTGCCATCCAATTTCCAAATGGACATTTAACCCATGAGCACTACCTCACTACAGCTGAAGGGTCTCAGCCCAAAATATCAACTATACTCTTTTCCATAGATGCTGCCTGGCCTGCTGAGTTTCTCCAGCATTTTGAATGTATTGCTTGGATTTCCAGCATTTGCAGATTTTCTCTTGTTCGTGATTGGCTCACTACTTTTTTTTTCTGTTTTTGCCCTACCTATTTAATTTAACTATTTAATATTAATATAGTGTACATATATATACACTTACTGGAATTCCGTAAGACCATAGGATACATGAGCAGAATTAGGCCATTTGGTCCATCGAGACTGCTCCGCCATTTCATCACGGCTGATCCATTTCCCTCTCAGCCCCAGTCTCCTGCCTTCTCCCCAAATCCCTTCATGCCCTGACCAATCAAGAATCTATCAACAGTATTTTTCAATATTCATCATCTAATGCATTGTACTGCTGCCGCTAAGTGAACAAATTTCACAACGTACAAGTATGCCGATGATATTAAACCTGATTCTGAACAATGGATATAGACAATATCAATATTTAGTGATCCTTCGAATACTCTATCCACGCCCTGTTTACTCCTATCAGGTTCTCCACTCCCCTTGACCTCTTCAGTTTCCTGTGTTCCATGGAAAATAAACCTAAGGTTATTGTTGAAGGTTAAGTTGAAAGGGTGACATGAAATAAATGAGAAGACTCTTGTCTAAAATAGAAACTTATAAGCACCTCAAACCAAATGGCTTCTTTCTGTGTAAACTGATACTAACTCTATGAACCATCATCTCTCCTTCTAGTCACAAATAAGTATTCTTCAATAGGTTTCAATAGATACACTTAATGCCAGAGAAATGTATACAATATACATCCTGAAATTCTTTTTCTGCGCAGACATCCACGAAAACAAATGAGTGCCGCAAAGAATGAATGACAGTTAAAGCGTTAGAACTCCAAAGCCCCCCAACACCCCCTCCCAAGCACAAGCAGCAGCAAAGCAATGACCCCCTCCTCACCCCCTCCAGCAAAAGAAGCATCAGCACCCTCTACTGAGTGCTCAAACGTGCAGCAAAGCATCAATTCTTTAATGATTACTTACATTTATATTTCCATCGTCAGTCTTCTCCCAATAAAATACATAGTAAATAAGATCCCGATAATTTAATCGAATGGATCTTTCATCCTCACGGACTGGATCTTTAATGCTGACGTGTAACACGCCTGCCTCTGACTGCACTGTAACTGTTGGAGGACCAATCACAGCTTGAAAAAGAAGAGGAAGATTTTTTTTACAATTTGAACATTTTAGTGTAGACTTCAATAACATTCACTGTATAGTACTAAAAAAAAAAGTTCAACTCTCAGCTATTAGTTTTAACTACTTTTCTTCCTATTTTCTCTTTACTTTGCCACTCATCCCTGAAGATAGCAATTCATGCTGAGGTTACAGTCCCAAGTGTCCCAGCCAACTTTCTACACATGTGAAGGTTCACAAAACAATTTTGGCAGAGCTTTTTGTCTGTGGAGGAGGCTATAATCTGGGTATCATCCAGGTGAAGCTATTGCAAAACAATCTAGAGCCTGAATCTTAGGCTACAACACAATGGCAGCTTGGCAAGTTACTGCAGAGTACTGCGAACGCTGCCAGATTTTCACAAAAGCCAGCTTCCCCTCCCTCCCTTCTGTGGACCTCACTCAGACATTCTTTCTCCCCCCCCACCCCACCCCACTGGACAGAAGATAAAAAAGTCTGAAAAGTACACACCACCAGGCTTCTAACCCATTGCTATAATACTATTAAATGGTCCCCTTGACCTCACAATCTATCTCGCACCTTATTGTCTGCCTGCATTGCACTTTCTCTTATCAGTAACACCTGATTCTTCATTCAGTTATTGTTTTCCCAATCACTTTTATGAAATGATCTTTATGGATGGCATGCAAAGTAAAAGTTTTTCACTGGACCTCAGTACGTGTTACAATGATAAAGCAGTTTACCAATTTGCCATATCTCACATTGCACTGCAAATGATCAACACAGAAGTATTTTCAAACAGGCAGCAACACGGTGATATTTGCCGTGAGCTGTTAGGTTTACAGAGTGTGCACACCATTCATCCTGACCATGGCAAAACAGACCAGTGTTAAAACAGAGCACACTAGGGAAATAAGAAGATTGATATGACCATTGCCTCTATTGTGTGAAAAAAAATCGGCAATTCAAAGGTGTCACAGCTCATTTTGTATTTTTTTTTCTTAGGCCATTTCAAAGATGTTCAGTCACTGCCCTGGGGAGGTGGCACGGCAGCACAGTGATCAGTGAATCGCTTTACAGCTTGATTCGATTCCCGCCGCACTCTGTAAGGAGTCCGTACATTCTCCCTGTGACTGCGTGGGTTTCCTCCGGGTGTTCCAGTTTCCACCCTCATTCCAAAAGTGTACAGTTGGGGCTAGTAAGCTGTGGCCATGTGATGCTGGCACGGAAGTGTGAAGACACATCTGCCTGGCACAATCCTTGCTGATTTGACGTACATGTGAAAAATAAAACTAGTCTCATCTAATCTAATTAATAAATTGTAGATTCAAGTTCCTCTCTAGAGGCTTGAGCACAGAGACAGAAACTGACACCCTGACAGGACTGTGGGAATTTTACACTCATGCAGATATAATTTCATTTTGAGATGTTAAACAAAAGGATCATCCATTCCCTCAGATGACACCAAATGTTCCCCTAGTTCCTTCTTGAAAATCAGCAAGGGAAGTCTGCCAAGTGCTTTTCTTAAAAGGAATCAGATTTTCTAGGAAGCTTCATATAAGGCCATAAGGCAGAGGAGCAAAACAAGCATTTCAGCCCAACAAGTCTGCCCTACCTTTTAATCGCAACTCACACCCTGGTAGGGTCTCCTTCAAGTCACACATCATTCTCATTTGAAAATACACTGCCGGTCATCCCTTGTCACAGGGCCTACATCCAGGAATTCTCTACCCAACAGTAGTGGGAATAGCTCCACGTGCCTTGCTCCATACAAGTTGGTTGCCTTGTTTTCCCACACTTAAACTGAACCCACACATCAAAATACTGTGGGTTTGAGAGGGAAATCGTTCAGCCATGATGAAATGGCAGAACAGACTCGATGGGTTGAATGGCCTAATTCTGCTCCTATGGTCTTAGGATATTCCTCTCTGCACCTTGTGGCACATCCGGCGACAACCTTGCCATTTCTTTAGCATTTTTTTACAAGGCTGAGTTGTTAGCTTGATGTTCAGACCAGCACAGATGGAAAGCGTGCAAGGAGCTGGCCGGATTTGAACCCGGGACCTCTCGCCTCAAAGTCTGGTGCTGATGCCACTATGCTACTATAAACGCAATCATGAAGGGCCTTCGATAAGTGCTATTTTTAAACAACGGCAGCTACAATTCATTTATGGATCCAAACAATGCTCCATTCAGGATGCCATATCATTTAGACACCACAAGATTCTACAAGATTTTAAATAATTTCAGGGTAATGGAGTCAGGAGAGCATGACTAATATTTATAAATCTCTTACTGTCTTTATATGGATAAAAGGGCTCTATTTCAACCCATTCTGATGTTGCACCTTCCTGCTCCGTTCTCACTCTTAGATGATACTTTGCAAAGAAAGCAAGATTATCCATCAGATCGCATTCAGTCATGGGAGTGCGGGTGCAGTTCAATGCATCAGTCCAATTGTCCTTGGTCATTCTTTCAAAGCTCCTGAGAAAAGTAAAAACATTGCATTAAGATCATGTCCAAACTCAATATTCCCTTAATTTAATATTTTATAAAAAACAGCTAAATCAGAAATTGTGTTTCCAATGAGGCCAGACGGCTGTGAGCTCACGAGTTCACTGGAGACTAGAGGGATGAGGCATGGGTGTGTTTGTGAGTTAGGGAGGAAAGAGGGCTTGTTTTGTTTTGCTGCTGGTGTTGGTCTGCTGAACATTGTGGGCTGCTGGTTGTTAATGAAAAGAAAGTATTTCTTTGTATGTTTTGATGTACATGTGATAAACAATTCATCATTTAATACCATCATGGCTGACCTTTTATGTCAGTACCACTTTCCTGTGCAAAACCTCACATCCCTTAACATCTGAAAACACAGTGATCTGTATTGATTCAGGTGACTAGAGTGAAGACACTTTCTTAAGTACTTCCCAAATGAAGCAGTTTGTTTCTCATTTCAGTCATGAATGGCTAACCCTTTCCTTTGAGACTGTTACCTCTGGTTCCAGACATCCCCTGAAAATCAACTCCTCATCTTTTCTGTCAGGGCCAAGGATCTAAACTCAAGGGAGAAACACCTCGCAAAATCTGTTATGTTTTGTAACTCCACAACGTAAAACTAATTGAAGGAAAAACATGGAGCCGGGAATAACAGGGCCCCAAACAGTCCTTCCAGGTGAGGCAACACTTCACTTGTGAGTCTGTTGGGGTCATCTATTGCATCCGGTGCTCCCGGTGCGGCCTCCTCTACATCAGCGAGACCCGAAGCAGATTGGGGGACCGCTTTGTCGAGCACCTCCGCTCCGTCCGCCACAACAGACAGGATCTCCCGGTTGCCACCCACTTCAACTCTGCTTCACATTCCCATTCGGATATGTCCATACATGGCCTCCTCTACTGCCATGAAGTGGCCAAACTCAGGCTGGAGGAGCAACACCTCATATACCGTCTGGGTAGTCTCCAGCCCCTTGGCATGAACATTGAATTCTCCAACTTCCAGTAATTCCCTCCCTCTCACTTCATCCATCCCAGTTTCACTCTGCCTCCTCCTCCGGCTGCCTATCACCTCTCTCATGATTCTGCCTTCTTCTAGTACACAGTGCTTTCACCTTACATTCCTTCTTCACCTTTCCTGCCTACCCCCCGCTACCCCTCCCCCACCCCTTGATCTTTCCTCTGATTGGTTTTTAACCTGACACCCACCAGCCTTCTCCTTTCCACCCTCCCCCCACCTTCTTTATAGGGCCCCTGCCCCCACCCTCTTCAGTCCTGACGAAGGGTCTCGGCCCGAAACGTTGACTGCTCGTTTCCACGGATGCTGCCCGACCTGCTGAGTTCCTCCAGCTTGTTGTACATGTTGCTGGGAATAAATGTATATGTTTCGTTTTTTCTTTAGTGAGCCGTGTACTTATAATGAGGTGGCGTGATGACGTAAGCCATTCATGTACTTTTACATTCAACCTGTAATAAATTATTTAAACAAAGAATACTTAATCAATATCTAATATTTCCCATATATTATTGGCAAATACATTGGATAGGCACATGGATGTAAGGAAGATGGAGGGATATGGACATGCTGTAGATAGGTGGGATTAATGTTTGGGCATTTTTGATTTGCTTTCTAGCTGGTTTGTGGGCTGAATGGCCTGTTCCTGTGCTGTACTGTTCTATGTATTAAAATATTAAATACACAACAAAATCCCCAATGGACTAGTTTATTATGGAGCCAAGCACAAAATATTAATCACAAGTTCCTCAAATGTTATGAAGTTTTTAGTTTCACCATTCACTTATTATGGTTGTGTACTGTAAACAATTGTACTATACACCCTGATCTAAAAGATTTAGTATGTGTGCAATTTATCAAGAACAATATAAGTGTCTGCCTTTTTCAATGGAAGAATAACAGGTCATTATTCATTTAAGAAAGGGATCATGCGTTTCATCACAGCCAAGAAGACTCATCAGGTGTGGTCAAAAGGTCAGTAGACTTTTCCTCAGAAGCTTGACTGAATGGCCAAACTGACCACACAGAAGACTGGTAGAGAACCAGCTGTCAGGTTTCTTAGAACTGAACTACTGAGTTCCCTTGAGAAAAACTCTGTGGAAATCCCCCAGTGTGTATGTGCAAGGACCGTGATCTCTCAGTTTAGTCCCATGTTAATGAGTGAAAGAATAGGAGTGGAACAACAGTCGATGTGTGCCTGCAGATACTCTGTAGGAGTTTGAATATTAAATCCCTGGAGCTCTGAGCAGGTTCCGTAGCAGGACTGACATGTTTAATATGGAATGTCTGCACATCAGAACATCTGTTTATTCAATCAGAGATGATAAATTTTGGTTAAACAATTCCTGAAATCATCCTTGTCAACCTCCTCTTGACTTTCTTTAATGACATCACAGTCTTTCCAAGATATGGAGATCAAAACTGGAAGCCATAGAAAGGGTGCAGAGGAGATTTACAAGGATGTTGCCTGGATTGGGGATCATGCCTTATGAGAATAGGTTGAGTGAACTCAGCCTTTTCTCCTTGGAGCAATAGAGGATGAGAGGTGACCTGATAGAGGTGTTCAAGTTAACGAAAGGCATTGATCATGTGGATAGTCAGAGGCATTTCCCCAGGGCTGAAATGGCTAGCATGAGAGGGCATAGTTTTAAGGTACTTGGAAGTAGGTACAGAGGAGATGTCAGGGGTAATTTTTTTTTACGCAGAGAGTGGTGAGTGTGTGGAATGGGCTGCCGGCGACAGTGGTGGAGGCAGAAACGATAGGGTCTTTTAAGAGACTCCTGGATATGTATATGGAGTTTAGAAAAATAGAGGGCTATGGGTAAAGCCTAGGTAGTTCTAAGGTAAGGACATGTTCAGCACAGCTCTGTGGGCCGAAGGGCCTGTATTGTGCTGTAGGTTTTCTATATGTTTCTATAATAGGCAAAGATGACACACCAGCATCAGGTTTAGCACATGTTCAGCAGGACACTGAATAATTATAGCTCTTTTGGGCCATCAGCCCGAACACTCACAGGAGCACTCCCTGTATTTTAACCTCACGTTCTATTGGTCAGCATTGATTCCTGCCCTTCCATATGCTTCTGATGCAAGGCACTAGGGTAATCTATCTATTGCCACTGCAAAACCCTCCAAAGTGACAGGAAGGTAAGTTAACCAACATCAACGTATTTTCCCAGGCCGACATTGCCAGCATTGAATTCAGCTCCATTGGACAGGCCATGTCATCTACATTCCTGGCATCAGGTTCCTAACCTTCTACTCTGAGTGTTACAAGGTGGACAGTGAGAAAGATCCAAGTATGTTCTCACAGCAAAGAAGAAGCTTATATGTCAGCACTCAGAACCTGGAGGCTTCTAGTCTGGGCTACGTGCAGAAGACTAGCTTAAACACCAGATATAATGCATCATCTACCAAATCATCTCCAGATGCCACCAGGCAGCTCAGTTCCCCATTGGTGGTACCACTGCTAAAACAGAGTGAAAGCACTTCATTCTGATCCTGAAAAACTGCCTGCAGGAAGCGACCAGAAAAAGCCTATATGCTCTGCTAGGTAACATAATAGTGGGAACATCCAGTCTTTCAACAGTGCCTGGTAATAAACTGCAAAGAGGAGGCAGATGAAAGCACCTCGCATTATTTAACTGTAAATAATATGGATTTAGGGTTTGAAAACGGGTGCCGACGTTTGCTTTACCATCCCACTGTATTGTTAACCATTACTGTATGCTTATTATCACTAATAAAAGTAGTTTCAATAGCAATACCCCAGCTAGAGACCATTTTACTTTCCTTACCCTTGAAATTGTACAGAATAGGTCACCGGACTGAGTTGAAGAGCATCTGCATCCCATGTCATAACATGTTTTAAGTTATAAGAAACAATCTTTATGTTTCTTGGAGCCGATACTAAACAGAGAAAGCAAATATTAGAAGTTATTAGGAAGAGAAAATAAAAATATTTTATTTTTCCAATATGGCAAGTGATTTCTCTTTAGTTGTTAACCTTGAACTCACATAAGCACATCCATTGTTAGATGCTTCATCTCAGTAAAAGACAATGGAACTGTGAATACAATCAATAACTAACACTTCCATGCATCAAGCATATGACCAAAGACAATCTTATTTTAATATATAGCCATATACTTTAATAAAAAGTCAATTTGCAATGCAAAATAATTTAGGTTAGAAATGTAAATTGGAAAGTAGAAGGTCTACAGCACTGGGGCCTCCTCACGAATCCATGCAACCACTTATTATTTAACATGGCTGGCGCAAGTCACACATGCATCCACAGTAAGGGATGTAGGGTTGTGGCCTAGTCTAGTCATGCACATTCCCACTGATAAAAAAAACCCGATTCTCCTGCAAGACACAAGCTTGGGATTAAAGGATAAGACAAAAGCAAACAACAGTTACTTGAGGAACAAACTTATGTGCTAGTGTCAAGCAGTAGATTCTATTTCTACAATTTCAGTTTGTACGTCCACTGTGGGAGAGGGGTACAATGGGAGCAATGTAAGACATCGCTCAGCAAATACTTGAGATCTGCACCAGCAGAAACCAGGGGTGGTAGTAGGGGCAAATACATTAGGAGCACTAGATAGAAAAATGGAAGGATATGTAGGAGGAAAAAGTTAGATTGACCTGACAGTAGGTTGAAAGTCGGCACAACATTGTGGACTGAAGGGCCTGTACTCTGCTGCCAAGTTCTAAGTCCTTAAGCTGAAAGTGTTATAATCAGTTTGGATGATACTTTATTGTATTGTGAAGCTAAGCTAATAGTAACACAGCAGCATCTTCAGGCAACTGTGTAAATGGAATTTCTATAAGGAAAATAACTGCATTCCTTCTATTCTCTGGAAGTGACATGGCTGCTGCTTAAGGTATCTACTTTTTATTTCTTGCACTTGGTAATTTACAATAGAATTACGGATCCATTCAATGGAGTTTGTATGAACAGATGCTCTGCCACAGCTAAAGGATATTTTGGACAAGACCTCAAAATAGTCTGATTAGGAAATTTGGAGGTTTTTTTCCTCCCTGTCAACAGACACTATAGTAAGTGGCTGCATTTTCTGAACTACTCCCAGACCTCTCAAGGAGGACTTCCGCAAAAAGTGCTTGAGGAATTCTGTAGATCAGGCAGCACCTATGGAGGGGAATGCAGAGTCAGTGTTTCAAGCCAAGGCCCTTCCAGTATTTGCAGAATCTCTTTTGCCAAGGAGGGCCCTGCTTACAGAGGAACGTTATCAGGCTGCAGTTCCACTTTGTAGTTTTGCCTTTGTTGTATCCAGCGCCAAGCTGCCACGCAACTTTAATCTATTGCCTTCTGCTGCGTTTGATCAGCCAATAATCCATGATTTAGATTCAGCTAAGTATGTAACTTTCCTTCCCAAAGTCAACCAGATGTTCCTTTTTTTTGCCATCCACTATTTCGGGTACTAGGTTTTCTTTCTCAATTTAGTTCCAGTGTCTCAGTTACAGTAGTCGGGCTGTGAATTAATCTCTATAAGTCTGAGTCTGTGGTCATTAGATTCAGTAACAAAATACCAAACAGTCCTTGAAAACAGTCGTGTCTGGGATAGGAATAGAAATGAGTGCTCATGCAACACAATGACATCCTAACATTTGAATACTGGCCTGACTAAATAAAAGATACATTCCCCTCTACATGTTGAGTATAAAAAGCAAAACCACTTGGAAAACAGCTTAGCAAACAAAATTTGTCATGTGCTTATCTGTCCTACCTGCTTCAACCCAGTTTGAAGTTTCACTTCCATGTTCTGCTCTCACTCTTAGGTCATAGGGTGCATCGAGAGCGAGGCTCTCCAACTCGCATTCTGTCTCCATGATCCGCACGCAGTTCTGTGCAGCTCTCCACATTCGGTTCTCTCCTCTTTCAAAAGACCTGAAGCCCAGATTGCAAAAAAAAAAACAGCAATTAAAATAAATGATACTCTGAAATTAGGACAAAACCTGTGCAAAACAGGAAGTTATAAGCTGGGCCAAACAATTATTCAGAGGCAGTGTTTAAAAAATCATTCTGCATAAGATCCCATTTAGTTAGGGCAAAAGTATAGTTCTATGTGCTCTGCTTTAGGCAGGATATCAGGATCATAGAGTGGACCTAGAGAGAGAGAAAAAAAAATCACTGAAACTTGGGCCTTAGGGGAACAGCAAGTAGAACTGCAGCTTCATGGCTCTGCTGATCCAGGTTCAATTCCGACCTTGGGTAGTTGGTTACATGGGGTTTCCTCACTGTCACATTGGCGGCTCTGGACTCCTCCAATATTCCAGATCGAGTGGATTGCCAGGTTAAATGGCCACTGTAAATTGACCTTAATGTATAGTGGTATTGGTAGAGTGCGGGACAATGTGGATGCAAGTGGGACTGGAGTAAATTGGTGCTTGATAGTCAGTGGGTGGAAAAGAAATAGAAGCACGTTGTGTGTCAAGCGTTCTTTTCTTTAAGTTTCAAATGTTTTTTGTTCTTATATATACAATACAAAGGTAAAGATAGAGATAAGCTTTATTTGTCATATGTACATCAAACATACAGTGAAATGTGTTGTTTGCACCAAATGACATAAGCAGGGATTGTGCTGGGGGCAGCCTGCAAATGTCACCATGCTTCCAGCACGCCCACAGCTTACTGACCCTAACTATACTGTACGTCTTTTAGAATGTGGGAGGAAACCGGAACACCTGGAAAAAACCGACATGGTCATAGGGAGAACATAAAATCTCTGTACGGAGAGCGTCAGGAATCAAACCCTGAATGGTGATCTCCGGTGCTGTAAAAGCGATTGCGCTAGTTGAGATACTAACAAAGATCTTTAACTCTTTGCTGGTCACAGCTGTGAGGACCACCTAATCTATTTATTGTAGAGATACAACATTGAACAGGTCCAATGAGTGGGCCGACCAGCAGCCCACCTACACTAGGAGTCCTACAAGGTATTTGTCTTCATTAGCTGTGGCACAAAATATAAGGACAAGAGAGGATATGGTACAACTTTATAAAATGCTGTATAAGCCACACCTGAAGTATTGTACGGTTCTGGTTGGCATATTAAAGGAAAAATTATGATCACACTGGCAAGAGTGCTGAGGGAACATTGGGATAAAGCATTTCAGTTATGTGAGGTTGCACAAAATGTAGAACAGTACAGCATAGGAACAGGCAACAGGCTCTTCAGCTGACAATTTTGTGCCAGACCAATTAAATTAGTATTCAAATGACCAACTAAATGAATCCCTTCTGCTGACACAATGTCCATATCCTTCCATTTTCATCACATTAACGAGCCTACTTAAATATCACCTAACAGTCCCTACACATCTGTCTCTACCACTATCTAGGCACCACATTCCAGCCATTCATCATTCTCTGCGTAGAACACTTGGCCCTCACTTCTCCTTTGAACTTCGCCCTCTCACCTTAAATGCATGCCCTCTGGTATGAGACACGCCAGTCATTGAATAAGCTAGATCTATGCTTCTTGAAGCAAAGGACACTGAGGGAAAGTTGAAGGATGGAGACAGAGTCGTAGAACACTACAGCACAGAAATAGGCCCTTTGGCTCATCTAGTCTGTGCTGGACCAGTAGTCCAGTCCCATCGACTTGCATCCAGACCATAGCCTTCATAAACGCGCCCCCCCATCCCTCTCCCTATCCAACTTGCTCAAGTGTTGAAATGGACCCCGCATCCACCACTTGCACTGACTTCATCAACATTCCTGATAACTTCCTGGAAAAACTCCAAGATTGGCTAGACACGACTTACCACATACAAAGCAATGTTGACTTTTCCTAATCAGTCTCTGTCTATCCAAATACTTATACATCCAGTCTCAGAATACCTTCTAATAACTTTCCCACTACTGATGTCAGCCTCACCAGCCTATTCTTAAAGACTTTCTTAAACATTAGAACAACAGTAGCTATCCTCCAATCCTCTGCACTTCACCCATGTCTAAGGATGTTTTAAATATCTCTGTTAGGGCCCCTGCAATTTCTGCACTTACCTCCCACAAAGTCAGAGGGAACACATTGTCACGCCCTGGGGATTTATCCACTCCAATTTGCCATAGGACACAAACACCTCCACCTCTGTAATCTGTATAGGGTCCAAGACCTCACTACTGCATTTCCCCACATCTGCAGACTCTGTATCCATCTCCCAAGTAAATACAAATGCAAAAAAATCCATTTAAGATCTCTCCCATCTCCTTCAGCTGAGCTCCATGCATAGATGACCATTCTGATCTTCCAGAGGATCAATTTTGTTCCTTGCTATCCTTTCGCTCTTAATATATCTGTAGAAGCCCTTAGAATGCTCCTTCTCCTTGTCTGTTAGAGCAACCTCATGTCTTCTTTTAACCCTCCCGATTTGTTTCTTAAGTGTTCTCTTACATTTCTTATACTCCTCAAGTACTCCATTTGTTCCTGCCTGCATATACCTGCTATGCTTCTCCTTCTTTTTCTTAACCAGGGCATCAAGATCTCTCAAAAGCAAGGTTTCCTGAACCTGTTGTCCTTGCCTTTTATTCCGACAGGAAGATACAAACACAGCCGTCTCAAAAATTCTCTTTTGAATGGCTCCCAGCTATCAATTACACCTTTGCCGGAAAACAACCTGTCCCAATCCACACTTGCCAGATCCTTTCTGATACCATCACAATTAGCCCTTCTCCAATTAAGAATCTCAACCCAAAGACCAGACCTATCCTTTTCCATAATTACCTTCAAACGAATGGCATTATGGTCACTAGATACAAAGTGTTCCCCTACTCAAACTTCTGACACCTGCTCTGCCTCATTCCCTTATAGGAGATCTAGTATTGCATACTCTGTCACTGGACTTCTATGTACTGATTAAGTAAGCTTCCCTGAAATCACTTGACAAACTCTATCCCTTCTAGGTTGGGGAATCCCAGTCAATATGTGGAAAGTTAAAATCATCTACGATCACAACCTCATATTTCTTGCAAAAGTCTGCGTTCCCTCTAGAAATTTGCTCCTCTAAATCCCGCAGATTGTCAAGTGGTCTATAATATAATCCCATTCACGTGGTTTCACCTTTTTTATTCCTCAGTTCTACCCATAAAGCCTCATTTGACAAGCTCTCCGGTCTGTCCTGTCTGAGCACTGCTGTGACATTTTCCTGACCAGTAATGCCAACCCCCCTTTAATTCCTCCCACTCTATCATGTCTAGACCAACGGAACCCCAAAACATCGAGCTGCCAGTCCTGTTCCTCCTGTAACCAAGTCTCACTAATGGCTACAATGTCATAATTCCACATGCTGATTCATTACCTAAGCTCATCCACCCTTCCTTCATTACTTCTGCAGCTCAGAACATTAGTCCCACTATGCTTGACCATTTGAGTCCTGACTTTGTATGTCAGCTTAACAACATCTTTCTCCACACGCTGGTGAAGAAGGACACTGATAAAAGGTTGTATATGGTGACATGTATGTACTTCGATAATAATTTTACTTTGAACTTTTACTAGTCCAATGCACTCCGAACACACTTCCCTCATTCTCTCCACTTTAAACTTAAGCTAATTCAGCACTATGCTGCCAAAATCTTAACTTGCACCAACTCCCATTCACCGGCCTCTCTTGCACTTGATAAGTGGTTAAGCAATGTCCTGATTTTAAGATTCACACTTTTGTTTTCAAACTTCCTCTTTAGCCTTTCTCTTCCTTATCTGCGCAAGTTCCTCAGGCCCTAACAATGTCTATAACCTCTGCACACCACTCCTGGTGAGAAATGGCAAAAATAAATTAGTGAATATAGCTTTAGTGACCAAGATCCTATGCTCAAAAATTCCCTTCCTAAACTTCTCTGGGTCTCTTTACTCCCTTAAGATTCCACTTAAAACCACTCTTAACAAGCTTTGGACATTCCCTTCTTTCTCAGTATCAAGCTGATATGAAGGAGTCTGAGACTTTTGTTATATTAGAGGAGCTAGCAATTTGTTACTGCTATAGTTTTTGGCAGTTGGCATAGATTACCCAACAGGAACTTTGGAGGACTGCCAACAAGGAAGTCCTACACTTGACTGATGCTGGCTTTTCAAACAAACCAGGCAAATGAAGTTCTGGGAAATACAATTGTAGACCACATACAGACAAGGTTGTGTAAGCCTTGGCATGAGATCAGAAAAAAATAACATGCAAGATTCCTACAAATACTTCGACTTGCTAATCATGGCCATAGTTCCAACTAACTAAAAATGAGAAGTCATTCATTTCAATGCAAAAAAAAGAGTAGAAAAGAGGAGTAGTTTTTAAAATGGTGAGAGACTGATGTGTTTCAGAGGGAGCTAGATGTCTCTGTATACCAGTCTCAGAATATTAACATGAAGGTTCAGCAAGCAATTAGGAAGAAAAACAGAATTCTGGCTCATTTTATAAGATGACATGTGCACAAGAAATAAAGACGTCTTACTCCAAAAACATAAGCTCCAGGTTCAAACTTCAAGGCACATTTATTATCAAAGTATGTATACATTATGCAACCTTGAGATTCATCTCCTTACAGACAGCCACAAAACAAGGAAACCCCAAAAGAACCCCTAATAATAAAGTCAATTACAGTAAGTATATATGTATATTAAACAGTAAAATTAAAAACAGTGTAGGAACAGAAATAATACAGTATATATATAGCTAAAGTACTTTTGCATAGTACTGTAGTAATTTTATCTATTGCACTGTACTGCTGCCACAAAGAAACAAACTTCACAGCACACTTAAAAAAATTTTTTTTTTGATTTAAAAAAAAATTGAATAGGTATATGGACAGGAAAGGAATGGAGGGTTATGGGCTGAGTGCAGGTCGGTGGGACTAGGTGAGAGTAAGCTTCGGCATGGTCTAGAAGGGCCGAGATGGCCTGTTTCCGTGCTGTAATTGTTATATGGTTATATGGTCATAAGATAAACTTGCCTGATACAGATATCTATTGTGGTCTGAGAGTGGGAAGGGGGCAGGGAGAGGGGATTCATGGCTGGAAAAAGGGGAAGGGAAAGGTGGGGGAGCAGGAAACACCAGAGAGACATTCTGCAATGTTCAATAAACTGATTTTTGGATTCAAATCACCTTGCCTGGTGTCTCAGTGTTGGATGTGTCTGTACCTGCATCACCCCTGACACTCCTCTGTCACCTGTCCCAACATGGATGTTGCCATCCCAACATCCTTTTCTCCAGCCAGATTTACAAACTTGCTGTCTGCTCTACATTGACAAATACAATACTGTGCAAAAGTATACATATATGTGCGTAAGACTTTTGCACAGTACTGAATATGTATATAGTATTCATAGGCAATGATTTAGGAAAACAGTTAAACAGAGATTACCAGATCTCTTGCACGGTAGCATAACGTTAGCGAAACACTTTACAATCATTGCCACTGTCTGTAAAGAGTTTGTACATTCACTTTGTGACCACATGGATTTCCTGCACTTGCACTAGTTTCCTCCCACATTCTAAATACATACAGGTTAGGATTAGTAAGCTGTGGGCATGCTACACTGGTGCCAGAAGCATGGCGACACTGCAGGCTGCCAACAGCATATCCTTGGGCAGTGTTGGTCATTGACGCAAATGGCACATTTCAGTTGTATGTTTCAAAGTACATGTGACAAATAAAGATAATCTTAAAACAATCTTAATTTAGGATATACTTTGTTGATGTTGAGTGACACAATACAACTACCTGAGCTTGTCTTTGATTGTATCAATTGAATTCCTTACACAAAATGTTACTGGAACTCATTACACATTGATGTGCTGTTGTAGAGGTAAAGCCAACTGCAACAACTTACTAAGCATCACCCCATTGCAGAAACAGAATCAGGTTTATTATCATATGGTGTGAAATCTGTTGTTCTGCTGTGCAAGACATAAAATTATTCCAAGTTACAAAATAAATAAATAGTGCAAAAGACAAATGATGAGGTGGTATTCCTGGGTTCATGGACCATTCAGAAATCTGATGGTGTAGGTGAGGAAGCAGTTCTACGTGTACTTGTAACTAGACACCAACAAAAAGTAGAAGAGGATTTTATCTAAAGAGATTACTTCGCAAATTAAATCTAAAAAGACACTATCGGAGGATCAAAGGAGGAGAGGATCAGTAACTTTAAATTCCTGGGTGTTACTATCTCAGAGGACCTGTCCTAGACCCAGCACATAAATGCAACTGAAAAGAAAGCACAACAGTGCCTCTACTTCCTTTGCAGTCTGTGGAGATTCAGCATGACATCAAAATCCTTGAAAAACTTCTATAGATGTGTAGTGGAAAGTATATTGACTGGCTGAATTATGGCCTGATATGGGAACACCATTGTATTTGGACGGAAAGTCCTACAAAAGGTAGTAGAACTGGCCCAGTACATCACGGGTAAAGCCCTCCCAACCACTGAGCACATCTAAATGAAACGCTGTCATAGGAAAGGAGCATCCATCATCAAAGATCCTCACCACCCAGGCCATGCTCTTTTCTCTCTGCTGCCAATAAGTAGAAGGTACAAGAGCCTCAGGACTCGCACCACCGAGTTCAAAAACAATTACTACCTCTCAACCATCAGGCTCTTGAACAAAAGAGGACAACTACACTCATCTACTAAGATGTTTCCACAACCAACGATCTCACTTTAAGGACTCTATCTTGTTATTCATGGTCTCATCATTTATTGCTATTTATTTATATTTGCATTTGCACTGTTTGTTATTCATTGATCCTGTTTACAGTTACTGCTCTATAAATTTGCTGTGTTTGCCCACAGGAAGAAGAATCTCAGTGTTGTATGTAGTGACATGTATGTATCCTGATAATAAAATTTACTTTGAATTTTTAAATGTGATATACTATATACTATAGCAAATGGTACAGTGTACTCAAGAAGATATAATTTTAAAAATACGCTGAATAGATATGAGTTCTAAAAATCAAATTTCTTCAACATTAATCTGTTTTAAACAATTTACAGCTGTACAGTTTTGCAGTTATGGACTCACTTACCTGATCGGAACCTTCAGGATGATAATCACATGTGACTGATTCAGAGCTGTAGTAAATCCTGCATTAAAATAATTTAAGAAAGCTATTTGGCATTAAAAATTAATCTCTTACTTTTGAACAGAGTAATTCAGTGGACCATCTTGGAAAGGAACAGGATTCCATCTGAGTAACCTCTTCGATTGGATCAGGCTAATAGTTACATTTTGTGGTTCCGGGACCTTTCCCAGCACTGTATAAACAGAAAGTAACAACATTGAATTCTTAATTTCAAAGAAAATAAAAAACTTTAAAAATTCAGAACAAAGTAAAGGGTAAGACAGAAAGCTATTTATTGAACAATGGGTCCATCAGACTCAGAGACAGAAATTCCTAATTATGCATATTTTGATCCAGTGCTAACTTTACATATCCACCCAGTTCTCACTAGGAATGCAAACATGACATTATTCATGATCAAAGAATGTGCCTTGGAGGCATGGGATTAATCACAAACTCACTTTGGCTTCTAAATACCTAGATTCCAGAACATGTGAGCAAGTCACAAGATGTCTATTAATCATCCCATATCAACAGCACGCTCACATTTCTATTTGCATTATTTGTGCTACCTTGAGGATCAAAATCTCCAGTGGAAAAAGTCAGATGGCTGTATACAGCTGAAAAGCTTTACCTGTTGTTAGAACTAAAAGCCTTCTTAGGTTGACAACTAGATGGAGTTAGAATTGGGTGGAGATGTGTACTGCACGTTTTATTTTTTTACAGTTAGGCTTAGAATCTACACGATACGCTGTTGTGGGAATGCAGCATCCATCATCAAAGATCCTCACCACCAAGGCCATGCTCTCTTTTTGCTGCTGCCATCGGGAGAAGGTGCAAGGGTCTCAGGTTCAAGAACAGTTACTAGCCCTCAGTAGGTAGCTCCCACTACCTATTAAATGCTCCCAATGGCATGCACCTCAGATAGCCTCTGACAACTAAGTCCAGCTCCTGGCTTTCACATGTGGCTTAGCAACTAAGCCCCACAGAACCGTTTCTACTAACAGGAGAAGGGCCAAAAGCAGATTACTGACGCCTTAAAAATAGTTGCTTCAGGTAGATGGGACTCATCAACCATGGTTGGCAGCTCATCTAGGAAAAGAAAATCTCTAATCGCAAACCTCCGCTACCTTGCGGTTATACCCACTCATGGGGAAGGCTTCAGGAGTAAACCCTGAAGAAAAATCCAGAGCTGGAGTTGCTAAGACAGCTGTACATTGAGTTCAACGTTGACTGGCAACTCCTATGACACTGCTGGTATCAATCAGTATTGGTCTCTGCCGTCCCTTTGGGTTCAACAGATGCGTGAAGAAGGGAGCTTGCTACCTGGGTAACAGCCTGCTTAGGCTTGCGTATCTTAGGACACAACATGCAATTTCGACCCTGACTGATGAAGGCCTCAAGCAGACAGATCTATAAATACCAAACAATTAAGACTTATGGGAATCAGGATGGGAAACCATGACCTTAATGAGTAAGAGACTAGGATCCTTGGGTTTAGTGACTCTTATCAAAATATTTTTCGTGTCTTATCTCAGATAATTACGACTGGCCTCAATATTAACAAGTCTTGTGCTGAGGAGTTGGGTGATAGCTTGTGTATCTAGACAGCTAGGATGCAATATCCACAGTCAACCCTGACAGACAGAGGCCTCACCGACTCACTACCATCAAGCCCTTGAATAAAAGAATAATAACTGCACTCATATATTGAGATGTTCCCACAATCAATAATCTCATCTTAAGGACTCTTTATCTGGTTATTTCATCTTGTTATTTATTGCTATTCATTTGTATTTGCACTTGCATAGGTTATTGTCTTCTGGTTGATTTTTCCTTGATCCTGTTTCTAGTTACTACTCTATAGATTTGTTAAGTACGTTTGTATGAAAAGACTCTCAGGGTTGTATGTGGTGGCATATATGTACTCTAATAAGAAAATTTACTTTGAACTTTATTTTGAGCTTTGTACTAAAAACTACTCCACACGTTGAAATACCTTACTATGATTGACACTCGAGAGCAAAAAATTGCATCTTAACTAATTTCCAATTCATGCTGTTGCTAAAGAGACAATAGAAAGTCTGCTCTTGATTCCTTAGCAATGAAAAGCAGATGGGGACACTCTCCAAACCACTGCCCACGAATAACTTGACTGTTTATGGAGACCACTGATTTTCAAATGGTCACTGCATTCCAGGGTTTCTGCTTAGAAGGATGGAGAATGGGATCTGACCTTTTGTTTTAAAGTGAAACTATCCCAATTAGTGATGATATAATGGTACCACGTTTGCCTTTTTTCCTGGCGTTACAATCAGTAAGTTTCCAGTGTAAGGTAGTGTAATATTTAAAAATTCCCTTCTCAGTGATAGAGCTGTCTGTGTACTCACCACTGAATTACAAGATTTAGCACCACTTCCAGGAAATGAACATATGATCAACATGGTCACTCCAATACTGCATGAAGGGAACACTGCTTTGTCTTAAGAGAAATAAAGAGAAGGTGTTTCGGGCCAAGACACTCCATCAGGACTGATGAACGGTCTCAGCCTGAAACATCAACTCTATTCCTTCCCGGAAATGCTGCGTGACCTGCTGAGTCCCTTCAGCATTTTGTGTGTGTTATTTCCAGCATCTGAGGAAATCTCTCGTGCTTTTGTCTTAAGAGCAGATTTTCTTGCTAGAACACATAACAAAGCCTCCCTTTGCTTCAGTAGATGTAACAGAACCTCTAGCGTTATTTGGAGAGTAAGGGAATTTTTCTAACCAGTTTCACTACAGTAGATGATCTGATCATCTGTCATGCAGTTCTTTGAGGGATTTTTGTCTACTGGCATTTTCTACCAAGTTTTCTCATGTGGCAATGGTACCTTTCTTCTAAAAGTCTTAACTGCAGTAAAATCCTTTGGACTATCCCAAGGTTGTGCAATACCCTATATGAATGAAAGTCTTTGTACAATAGCGTAGCAGTTAGCATGACGTTATTACAGTTCGGGGCTTTGGAGTTCAGAGTTCAGTCCTGGCATCCTCTGTAAAGAGTCTGTATGACGTCTTTGTGGAATGTGCGGGTGTTTGCCAGGTGCTCCGGTTTCCTCCCACAGTCCAAAGGCACACTGGGTAAATTGGTCACTGTAAATTGCCCTGTGAATTAGGTTACATTATTCAGTGTTGTTGGGGGTCATTGGGGCAGGTCTGCTTGATGGGCCGGGAGGGCCTATTCCCCACTGTATCGCTAAGTAAATAAATACCCCAAGCCCTGAAGGCTTTGAAGAGTAGATACATTTCTCACATCTGAGTGTACTTTGGAGGCAATTATCCTCCATGCTCGTCCAAAGTTCCTGCATACATTTTGGTGCACAAAAGCAGAGACCAATTACTGGCTAAGATGTTCCTATTCACACAAGAATACCTCCCCGCACAATCATTCCCTACGAACAGGTAATCTTCTTGCATTCTAACTTTTAAAAACAAAATTCAGGTGAAGTTCCATGCAGAGGAATAAACAGTCAACATTTCGGACCAAGACCCTTTACCAGAACTTAACTATCCTGATGAAGTCCTTTGTCTGAAATGTTGACTATTTATTTCTCTCCATAGATCGGATCGATCGATCGATCTATCTATTTATTTATTTATTTGTTTGTAGTGATACAGTGCAGAACAGGTCCTTCTGGCTCTTCGAGCTGTGCCACCCAGCTACCCCAGGTTTAACCCTGGCCTAAACACAAGACAATGTACAATGACCAATTAACCTACTAACCAGTACGTCTTTGGACTTTGGGAGAAAACCGGAATGCCCGGAGGAAACCTACTCATTACTGGGGAGGACATACCGTACAAACTCTCTACAGTTGGTGGCGGAACTGAATCCCGAACTCCGACGTCCCAAGTTGTAATAAATTTGCGTCAACTCCACACTGCCATGGCACATTCCTCCAGCATTTTCTGTGTGTTACTCTGGATTTCCAGCATCTGAAGAACCTCTTGTGTCAGTTGATTACCCATCTGTTTCTCTTGAGATCTTAAATTTTTGTCTCCTAAACAGTGAAATCTGAAGTATGGAGTCTTTATTATTTTGTATATACAGCCTGATACTTTATTTATTTAAGTGCTAAAATTATCAGGCTGCATAAAGACCCCATGCTTCAGATTTCACTCTTTAGCAGATCGGCGTTTTTCTTACCTTTTTATTTAGTTCATTGCCAGAATTAAGTAAACACCTATCCCCTAAATAGTGAAATCTGAAGCACGAACCCATGCATACACCAGAAACTACAGCATAGTTTGCACATTTACCTCAATCTTCCATTTCTTATCAGGGCATCTCAATAGTACAAGCCTAAAGATAAGCACCATCTGACATACAGGCAGAATCCTAGAGAGACCTCTTCTCATGACCCTCTTTTTCTAGGCATAGTTCTTTAACAAGCATTTTACTGCATGATCAATAATCAGTTAATCACAAGCCCCATTCTGGACAGTTAATGATTGTCTGAGGTGAAAAGGCTGGTTGCCACAGCGCGCTCTGACAGGATGTCGATGCTGCTTCTTAACGACAGATCAGGAAGGCTCTGCTTTAGTTAAACACCTTTCTGCCTTGGTAACCACCTTTCAAATTATGCTAGATGGCAAACTGTAGTTGAGAGCACACCCATAATTTGAGCCAAAGAATTTTCCTCATGCTTATACTTTGAAAGCTCAAACCAAATAATAAGCGTTGTGCTGAAAAGTTACGTAACTTTTCAATAGTGAATTAATTAAGATAGAATAAAGGGGTGGATAGTGAATATTTTACAATAAGTGTATTAGTAAATATAGAAGATTTTCACAATCTGGTTACTGAATGACGGTTACATTGGGCTCTGACAATAGTAATTTTTTTCATGATCTTTTGCTTTTCCTGTTTGCTTTTTACCTGAGAGAAAAGGTTGGACAAATTAGGACTTTATACCCTGGAGTGTAGGAGAATGAGGGGAGATTTGATAGAGGTTATACAAAATTATGAAGGGTATAGATAGGGTAAATGCAAGCAGGCTATCTTCCATTGAGTTTGAGTGAGACTAGAACTAGAGGTCATGGGTAAAGGATGAAAGATGAAATGTTTAAGAGAAGCTTGAAAGGGAACTTCTTCACTTGGAGCATTGTATTCAGTTCTGGTGCAAGAAGAATGTGGAGACTTTGGAGCGGGTGCAGAGGAGGCTTTCCACAAGCTGCCTGGCTTGAAAGACGTGTGGTATGAGGAGAGTTTGACAAGCTGGGGCGACTTCTATTTGCTTAGATGTACAGTACGGTCATAGGCCCTGTTTCTCTAGACTGGTGGAGGCTGAGGGTAGATTTGATAGAAGTCTTTAAAATTATACAAGGCATAGATTGATAAACAGTTTGTATCTTTTTCATAGAAATGAAATGTCTAATATTGGAAGGCATGTATTTAAGGCACGGGCTCCCTACCATGAACCGAGGGGAGCATGGACCCCAGGTTTGAAAGCCCCGATTTAAGGTGAGGGGATAAAAGTACAAAGGAGATATGCAAGTCTTTTTTTCCGCACAGAGTGGTGGAGACCTGGAATGCAGGTGGTGGCAGATAGCACAGGAGCTTTTCAGAAACTCTTAGATAGGCACATGGATCTTCAGAGAAGGGAGATATGTGGTAAATCTGAGTGGAAGAGGGGTTAGATTAATCAGGATTTAATGGTTTTATTAGTTTGGCACAATATCAGGGACTAAAGGGAAAGTCTTGTATTGTGTAGTTCTGTGCTCTGTGTTCTATGTTTAAATGACTCTGCAAACCATGTAAAGGCCTGAACATGGAAATCATGAACCATTCAGCAAAAGCAAACATTTTGAGAACACAATCGATGGAGATGAGCTGAAACAAAGTGAATAATAAAGAACAATAAATATATAGGAAGGAGAAAACAGGAAAACAGAAGAGAAAATAAATTTGATTTTAGTGGTTTGTTTTTAATGTCTCTGACATATCCTAACACATTTCTCAACCATCTAACCGCTTTGTGAACTTTGGCTATCTTAATGATAATCATGATCAGCAATGACTTTTCAGTATTACTGTGGCAGATTGTGGCTCAAAAACAGAAGGATCAACTACAGTGAAAAACAAGAACAGCTGAACTTATCAAGGACGGAGAGGGAGAGATATTTCCAGAGGAACAAGAAGCCCTCAATGTAGGCTGTATCCATGCTGAAGTTCTGAAACCCTGGCAGACAGAATCTTCAGTTATAAATTCACATCTTCAAATGCCATTACTGCAAAGAGGAACCTCAGAGATATCATAATCCTGACCACCTTTAACAAAGACTACTGCAGTAAGCACAAAGGAGACCCTGTTCTGTGTCACTGATTGAGTCGTTCTCAACTGTTTCCTCCTACAGGTCAAACGAGACCTGGGTGTCATTGTACACCAGTCATTGAAGGTGGGCATGCAGGTACAGCAGGCGGTGAAAAAGGCAAATGGGATGTTGGCATTCATAGCAAAAGGATTTGAGTACAGGAGCTGGGAGGTTCTACTGCAGTTGTACAAGGCCTTGGTGAGACCGCACCTAGAGTATTGTGTGCAGTTTTGCTCCCCTAATCTGAGGAAGGACATTCTTGCCATAGAGGGAGTACAGAGAAGGTTCACCAGATTGATTCCTGGGATGGCAGGACTTTCATATGAAGAAAGACTGGATCGACTAGGCTTATACTCACTGGAATTTAGAAGATTGAGGGGGGATCTTATTGAAACGTATAAAATTCTAAAGGGATTGGACAGGCAATGAAGGAAGATTGTTTCTGATGTTGGGGGAGTCCAGAACGAGGGGTCACAGTTTAAGGATAAAGGGGAAGCCTTTTAGGACTGAGATGAGGAAAAACTTCTTCACACAGAGAGTGGTGAATCTGTGCAATTCTCTGCCACAGGAAACAGTTGAGGCCGGTTCATTGGCTATATTTAAGAGGAAGTTAGATATAGCCCTTGTGGCTAAAGGGATCAGGGGGTATGGAGAGAAAGCAGGTACAGGATTCTGAGTTGGATGATCAGCCATGATCATACTGAATGGCGGTGCAGGCTCAAAGGGCCGAATGGCCTACTCCTGCACCTATTAGATAGATGATAGATAGATAGATAGATACTTTATTCATCCCCATGGGGAAATTCAACTTTTTTTCCAATGTCCCATACACTTGTTGTAGCAAAACTAATTACATACAATACTTAACTCAGTAAAAAATATGATATGCATCTAAATCACTATCTCAAAAAGCATTAATAGCTTTTAAAAAGTTCTTAAGTCCTGGCAGTAGAATTGTAAAGCCTAATGGCATTGGGGAGTATTGACCTCTTCATCCTGTCTGAGGAGCATTGCATCGATAGTAACCTGTCGCTGAAACTGCTTCTCTGTCTCTGGATGGTGCTATGTAGAGGATGTTCAGAGTTATCCATAATTGACCGTAGCCTACTCAGCGCCCTTCGCTCAGCTACCGATGTTAAACTCTCCAGTACTTTGCCCACGACAGAGCCCGCCTTCCTTACCAGCTTATTAAGACGTGAGGCGTCCCTCTTCTTAATGCTTCCTCCCCAACACGCCACCACAAAGAAGAGGGCGCTCTCCACAACTGACCTATAGAACATGTTCAGCATCTCACTACAGACATTGAATGACACCAACCTTCTTAGGAAGTACAGTCGACTCTGTGCCTTCCTGCACAAGGCATCTGTGTTGGCAGTCCAGTCTAGCTTCTCGTCTAACTGTACTCCCAGATACTCCCAGATATTTTCTATGTTTCTATGTTTCTAAAACAACCCCCGCCCCCACCAAATCACAGTGGGGATTTCTTCCATCTAGAGGCCCAGCGGGAATGATATTCACTGCCAATCAATTCACAGAGAAATGCAGGGAACACCATTATTGTGTCCGCTTATTGACTTCCCTAAAGCCTTTGACTCTTCCAATCAAGGAGGACTGTGGAGCACCCTTTCCAAACTTCACCAGCACGGAGGTTCGCTCTATTCTTTTGTCTGCTTCTCGACGGTGATTGTGACCAAGTCTGTAACTAACCCAGTCTCAGCGCAGGCTGATGTCAAGTAAGGGTGTGTCATCACTCTGATACTTCCCTCTATCCTTCTCACCTCAGCTCTGCACCTCACATCTAATAAGCTTCCTGCTGGAGTAGAGTCAATCTGGAAGATAAAATCAGAACCTACATCATCACTATTCCAAAACCAAAGCCACTCTAGCCTCTGTTATTGGCCAGAGGGAAAACATGATGACTGGAGACCAATCTCCAAGTGATTGTCCACTCATTCCATGAAGCACATAACAGGCTTTAGGTTTAATACACGCAAAAGGAAGATTCCCAGCCAACTGCCCCACTGAACATCAGTATCCTCTAACAAGAAACCTCTCCACTTCAAGACACTGGAAAACATGAACTGCTTTTCAGGAGCTACTTACCAGTGAAGGCAAACATCAAGGCAAAGTTCTGATAATCATCAGTGCATGAACACAATTTTTGAGTGAAGAAAAGCATTCTATTTAAGTTCAAACAGAGGAAGAAATTAACAGGCAGATGGAAGAAAATAGTTTTCAGAGCCTACTTGAGTAAGTTTAGCAGTCCCATTGACTCATGGGAATTACTGGGCCAAGATTGTTCAAAGTGGAGCAGGGCTGGACCAGTAGCATTGAGAACCTTGTGTCCATCCATCGGAAGCACAGGGGAGGTCAGAATAAATTGCAGACAGTGGAAATCATCCACCCACTCATCACGTCAGACATCACCTGAGGCAAAATCTCTGGCTCCCATACTGGCAGAACTGGACTGGAAGCAAATCATTCCCAGTGCCAGAGAACTGCTGATTCAGAAATGAGATGTCAAACTTACCGAATTATTTACAACGCCGAGCAAATAGGCCTATCCGGCCCTTTAAGCCATGCCATCCAACAAACCCGATTTATCACCGGTCAAATTACAATGACCAATTAACCTCCAAACTGGTAAGTCTTTGGACTGTGGGAGGAAACCAGTGCACCCGGAGGAAACCCAGGCGGTCACGGGGAGAAGATACAAACTCCTTAAGGACAGGGTGGGGTTCAAGTTCAAGTTTAATTATCATTCAACCATACACAAATATAGCCAAACAAAACAGCTTTCCTCTGGGGCCAAGGTGCAAGACACATTACAAACAGCATACAGTACATAGGACATAAGGTTACGATAACCAAAAATATACAGTCACAAAAACAATGTCCATGAATGGCATGGCCTGTGGAATGATGGTCCATGGGATGTTGTCCTGGTCCAGCTTGATCTTCCATAGAGTGAACACTGGAGGGCTAGCCCCCAAGCCAGTTGGACTCCAGTGTACCTGGCACGCCTCTGCTCTCTCCCACACCACACTACACCAATGTCTCCTCTCCCGGACGGCTACAACAGGTGGCAGCACGGCATGCGGGCCTGGTCCTTGCCACGACTAAGGCAGTACAGCTTTCCTGCTGTCAGTCTCACCAAACGAACCAGTGACTGAACTTACAGTATTTTACATCGGTAATGTCCAACAGGACCTTGCAGTCACAATAAAAAGATGCAGGACAATCACCGTGTACCCCCTCGGCACAGCAAGCCCAGGCAACAACACGGCAATAGTCACAAGTTCAGCTCCTTTGCTGTCGAGCAACTCACTAATGGGAGGGTCCTGGAATACCTGATGTTGTTAACATCCAGTAGTGTCTTGTGATCATAAAAGAGACATAAAGCATGAACAATTACAACTTTGCTTGCATTCGGAGTGGCTGCTGCCTCAAACCATCTTACTGGAAAAGTTGGTGATATCAATATGCTCAGTTTTGATGTGTGGCCTCGGTCGCAGCGAGGACTAGGCCTGAGGCTGCGTTGTCGCCTGTCTACAGGCACCGGGATTGAGGCGTCAAAGCTACTACACTCCACCAAGGTCAGTGTGGTGCAATGCCCAGGTTAAAATCGGTGCTGCCCCAACCCCCAGTGTTCGCTTGGCGGACGTCAAGCTCTGCGGAGGTCGACTGCAGAGTTATGCAACACTCAATGGACTCAGAGCCTCAAGTCACGGTGTCACTTGTGTACATCCACCAGGAGGGAGAAGAGGCAGAGCTGGTTTTCTCAAGAGGGGTGGCGTGCCGTAGTACCTGGGCTGCGGAAGGGAAGAGTGGGAGCCGGTGTGCTCCACCGGAGGTGATGTGGCATGGTGCATGGTGTCCACATTGGAGTCAGTGTTCCCCAGTGTTTGCTCAGCAGAAAACAAGCTCTTTCATGGTCGTCTGCGTCATTCATGGCTCGAGTCTGGACTCTTTTATTGCATGGCTGTACCTTACTGATACCTTTATGTTCCGGCTATTTTGTACATGTAATGTGTGTTTATGTAGCTGTTAGTAAAGTGTTTTGCACCCTGGCCCCAGAGTAACGCTATCTCGTTGGCTGTATTCATGGGCATTTGTGTATGGTTGAATGTCAATTAAACTTGAATTGAATTACGAAAACTATTGTAAAGGCAATAGCGTTAATTTGATCCATTGAGCAGCTTCATCAAACTAGTATGCTAGTTTTTTTTTAGTTTGAATACACTTTTTCATCTGTGTACAATCTGCAACAAAGTAAACGTTAACATGGACACAAGGGAATGTGGACAGATGTGGAAAACATGTCATAGTCACACACACACACACATTTTCAGATTTCAACCAACGTTAGCAAAGGAGAGCAGTTCTGGTTTAGGACAGATGGCTCTTTCAGAGATATTGATTACTTGCGGTTTAAAAGTAGGGGGTTAGAATATAAATCTAAAGAGTTTATGCACTACCTGAGCAGGAGTATTGTAAGAATTCTAGCCACAGTCCTTCCAGAAAGATTTCAAGACCTTAGAAAGGATACAAAGGCACTTCAGCAGGATTGACCATAGATGAGAGATTTCTATTGTGTGGAGACTGGAAAAGTTAGGACCATAATTCTTGAAATAGAACTGGTCAAGAAACAAACTGATATAAAAGGATTTCAAAATGATGAGAGGTTTTGATGGAGCAAAATAAGGTTCTTCACTGAGTTGCTCAATAAGAAAAGAGATTGTTTCTTGCTAAGCCTCGTCAGGATACATGCAAATTATTTCCATTTCCTTTCTAAGGCTTTTCCATTTATCTATATGGGAAATGAAAGTACTCACTCTGTCAGGTTCCAGGATACTAAATCTAAAAAGCTGAGCAAATACAATACTTTAACTAATTTTCAAGTGGAATTAGAAAGGTCCTTTGAATTTGCAGATTTGAAATGGGAACAAAGTGTAATTGCAGGTATGACAAGGAGTATGCACATATGACTTATATGAAGAATGTAGACAACAAACACAAAATGCTGCAGGAACTTTGCAGGCCAGGCAGCATCTATGGAAAAGAGTACAGTCGATATTTCAGGCTGAAACCCTTCACGGAACCAGAGAAGAAAAGCTGAGGAGTAGGTTTAAAAGGTGGGAGTAGGGGAGAGAGAAACATCAGGTGATAGATGAAACTTGGAAGGGGAGGGGTGAAGTAAAGAGCCAAGAAGTGGATTGGTAAAAGAGACAAAAGGCCACAGAAGAAAGAAAAGTGGGGAGGAGCACCATAAGGATGTGATGGGTAGGCAAGGAGCTAAGGCAAGAGAGGGAAAAGGGGATGGGAAACGGTGAAAGAGGCATTACCAGAAGTTAGAGAAATCAATGTTCATGCCATCAGGTTGGAGGCAACCCAAATGGAATATTTGTTCCTCCAACCTAAGTGTGGCCTCATCACAACAGTGGAGGAAGCCATGAATAGGCATACCGGAATGGGAATGGGAAGTGGAATTAAAATGGGTGGCCACTGGGAAATCCCATTCTTGCTTCTATAGCAGTGGTTCCCAACCTTTTTTTGGCCATGCCCCACCTAATCACCTCTAAAATCCTGATGCCCCCTGTGGTGATATATAATTCTTATTATTCAAAAAGTGAACTCCTATTCACCAGGAGGAAGCCTAAAAGACCATTAACTTGGTTTAAACAAGCTTCCAAAGAACATGGCATTCATGAAAGAGAAAAATAAAAGAACCAAAGGACTGTTAAAGTTCTAAGGAAGAAATTACTAAGAAATTGTAAAAAAAAGAACATTAAGTGATATTAAAATAATAATAATAATAATAAATAAATAAAACAATGCCGATTCGTTTCTACAGCATACAAAGACAGATACACCGTTTAAAAGAGATGACGCAATGTACACACCTTCACACCACCAAGAACTGAAAGCTACTGCAAAAAGCAGCATTGGCGCGACCTCGTACGAGTTTCTTACACGTTTGGACTTGTTCATTCGTTCCTTCCTACATCAGTCAATTCATTAATTTAATTATGAAAGCCATTTGATGGTTGTAATGATGGTGATACACTATATATACAGTACATACGCAATTACACATGTACATACACACAAGTATTTTTATGTATGCATACTGCGTATACACATATGTATTAACTCGCACACACACTCATACTTACACAGACTTACTAGAAAAAATTCACTGTTAATAACTCATTCTCGAATTGCCCCCCTTAAAAATCAAATTACCCCCCTGTGGGGCGTATGCCTTCCGTCTTGTTCACCAGTCAACTTACAAGCTCTTAACTTCATCTCTCCCTCTTCAGGTTTCACCTATCACCTCTCTCCTCTCCCCTCCCCCCACCTTTTAAATCTACTCCTCAGCTTTTCTTCTCCAGTTCTGCCGAAGGGTCTGGGCCCAAAACGTCGACTGTACTCTTTTCCATAGATGCTGCCTGTCCTGCTGAGTTCCTCCAGCATTTTGTGTACTGCTCAGATTTCCAGCATCTGCAGATTTTCTCTTGTTTGTGAAGAATATGGAGCTGCATTTTATGTGGAGGCTGAACATATCAGAAAGGCTTACTGTCCCCTAAAGCAACTTTGGCTCACCAAACCAGAATTTCACCATACTCTGTTGTGTATATAATATTTAAGTCATATTTGAGTTATTTTGAATATGTATATATAGGTCATTGAAGCATTCGTGTTCATTTAAATAATTCATTACAGGTTATTTGGATAAAAACACGAATAGTATACAGGATCACACTACCATTTGATACGTGCGTGTCTCGCTTAAAGTTAAACTCACATTTCAGACTCCTGTATCTTCCTTTGCATTAGTTGAATGTTTTGAAGTTATAAAGTATAACATACTCTCTGGCTAAAACTCACCCTCATTCTGCAGATCACCTCCATTTCACTTGCTGATCTTTCCCATTTTCATTCTCAGCTTCCAGTTTCAGACAAGTCAACACCAATCCTCGTTCATCCTTAGCATAGCTCCATATAAACAGCAACAAAACACGACAATTTATAGAGTCATAGAACACTACGGCACAGAAACAGGTGCTTTGGTCCATACCGAACCACTATTCTGCCTAGTCCCATCAACCTGCACGTGGACCATACCCCTCCCATCAATGTAACTATCCAAATTTCTCTCACAGGATGAAATGAAATCTGCATCCACCACTTCCGATGGCAGCTCATTCCACACTGCCACCACTCTGAGAACAAATCTCAGAGCCCAGATATTTTTGGGAGGTTCACCTTCTCACCTTTCACCCTTAACCAATGATATCTCGTTTAAGTCTCACCCAATCTCAGCGGGAAAAGCCAGCTTGCATTTACTCTATCTACGTCCCTCAATTCTGTACTCCTCTATCAATTTTTACCTTATTCTCCTAAATGCCAGGCAATAATGTCCTGATCTAATCAATATTTCCCTATAATTCAGGTCCTCAAGTCCTCTTAATTTTCTCTGTACTCTTTCAATCTTATTTATATCTTTCCTGTAGGTGTGTGACTTGAACTGCACATAACAACTGCTCCAAATTAGGCCTCACCAACATCCTAACAACTTCAACATAACATCCCCATTCCTGTACTCAGTACTGTGATTTATGAAGACCAATGTACCAAAATCTCTCTTTACGACCCTATCTATCTGTGACACCACTTTCAACAAATTATGGATCTGTATTCCCAGATCCCTCTGTTGTATTGCACTCCACAGTGGTCTAGCATTCACTGTGTAAGACCTGCCCTAGTTTGTCATCCCAAAGTGCATTTCCATCCTTAATTCACAAAACATCTCTCTAAAACAAAGTAACACACACAGGGTCTTGGCCCAAAATGTCGTCTGTTTACGCTTTTCATAAGAACATAAGAAATAGGAGCAGGACTAGGCCATCTAGGCTGTCGAGCCTGCTCTGCCATTCAATAGGATCATGGTTGATCTGGCCATGGACTCATCTCTAACTACCTGCCTTTTCCCCATAGCCCTTAATTCCCCAACTATGCAGAAATCTACCCAACCTTGTCTTAAATATATTTACTGAGATAGCCTCCACTGCTTCATTGGTCAGAGAATTCCACAGATTTTCCATAGATGCTGCCCGGCCTATTCAGTCCCTCCAGTATTTTGTGTGTGTTGCTTGAATATCCAGCAGCTACAGATCTCATTGTGTCTGTAAGACAAGTTCTGCATAACCAGGTTCTCAGATGTCTAATCACAGAAAATTGGGGAAAAAAAATAAATGCCCAAAATTTTTCAAAATAAATCACAGAGATTTACTAGAATGTTACCTGGGTTTCAGCACCTAAGTTACATGGAAAGGCTGAACAAGTTAGGTCTTTATTCTTTGGAGCGTAGAAGGTTGAGGGAGGACTTGATTGAGGTATTTAAAATAATGAGGGGGATAGATCAAGTTGACGTGGATAGGCTTTTTCCATTGAGAGTAGGGGAGATTAAAACAAGAGGACATGATTTGAAAGTTAAGGAACAAAAGTTTAAGGGTAACACGAGGGGGAATTTCTTTACTCAGAGAGTGGTAGCTGTGTGGAATGAGCTTCCAGTAGAAGTGGTAGAGGCAGGCTCGGTATTGTCATTTAAAGTAAAATTGGATAGGTATATGGACAGGAAAGGAATGGAGGGTTATGGGCTGAGTGCAGGTCGGTGGGACTAGGTGAGTGTAAGCATTCGGCATGGACTAGAAGGGCCAAGAGATAGCCTGTTTCCGTGCTGTAATTGTTATATGGTTAAATAAGTTTACAAAACAAAGATTCTACTCCTTTCACAGTAACATAAAGTACATAAGGTGAGAATCCTTTTTTCCCTTGGAGGGGGTATCCAAAACAAGAGGCATAGATACAATGTGAGGTTAGGTGGTGTAGAGGGGATGTGAAGGGGAAAAACTTTTTCCTCACACAGAGTGATAACAATCTGGATCGTGCTCCCTGAGAAGGATGTGGGCACAGTGATTCTCAACACATTTGAGAAATATCTAGACAGGCACTTTAATTCCAAGGCTTTGAAGTCCACAGATCATTTCAATTAAATGGGACTAGTATTGATAAAAGTGTGTGGTAGTTAGGGTTAGTATTAGGTGAGGTGGACAGAAGTGCTTGTTTCTATTGAATACCAATACCAGCAATTATGTAGCACATGAAAGTAATGTAGTAGATGCTTAGTAGAGGAGGATCTAACAAGCTTAATAGCTATTTTTCCATTATTATATCATCTTCTTCCTAATTAGGGTTTGCAATCAGAGGTCCCTCTCTGTAGAATATTACTTAATCTGCACTTTCTCCACATACACATATTATTTTCAAATCTCTTTTCTCTGCTGACAATTTTGATAAGTGTTGAACCTAATTAGCGTCAATATTAAAAGCTTAAGGTATTGATCATAAATTTCTGTAAACTTCTTAGCTCTTATTGTAGCTTAATCTGCTCTATTGAGGAATCAATTGGCAAAGCCACATGAATTTTAGCTCATATTTAGAAGTCCTTTTGGTTTAGATTCATTTCATCTCCAAGTGTTAGCATGCCCACCCCACCAAATGCCACGGTAACGTAGCAGTTAACATGATGCTATTACAGCTCGGGGTGTTACAGTTCCGGAGTTCAGAGTTCAATTCTGGTGCCATTCCGTAAGGAATCTCTGCACGTCCTCTCCTTGAAACCCATGGGTTTTCTCCGGGTCCTCCGCTTTCCTCCCACAGGAGTACCAAGTAGGTTAAATGGTCATTGCAAAATTGTCCATGATCAGGTTAGGGTTAATCAGGTTTGTCGGGGGTTACTGGATGACGTAACTTGAAGGGCTCAAAGGCCCTACTTTGGCTGTATCGCTAAATAAAATGAAAAATGCTTTCCCTGACTCCTCCCCCCTCCCCCAATTCCAATAATCTCCAAGAAGATTCACAGCAACCTCCCCAAAATATCTGGGCTCTGACATTTGTTCTGTACAAGTTTCCTACACAAAAAGGCCATGGTATTCCCCAAACACTAACAAAGTTACTCTGTAAAATTTCCCTATAATTTTTTTTAAATGACTAGCTAATAGAAGGCAAAGTTCTCCATAATCTCAAGTAAAAGCACAAAATGGTTTTAAGTTCACAAGTTTGGAGAGGGTGCAGAGGAGATTTACAAGGATGTTGCCTGGATTGGGGAGCATGCCTTATGAGAATAGGTTGAGTGAACTCGGGCTTTTCTCCTTGGAGCGACAGAGGATGAGAGGTGACCTGATAGAGGTTTATAAGATTATGAGAGGCACAGAGGGAGAAGACAGACAGTATATTTTTCCGTATAACCATATAACAATTACAGCACGGAAACAGGCCATCTTGGCCCTTCTAGTCTGTGCCAAACGCTTACTCTCACCTAGTCCCACCTACTCAGCCCATAACCCTCCATTCCTTTCCTGTCCATATACCTATCCAATTTTTTTTTAAATGACAAAATCAAACCTGCCTCTATCACTTCTACTGGAAGCTTGTTTCACACAGCTACCACTCTCTGAGTAAAGAAGTTCCCCCTCGTGTTACCCCTAAACTTTTGCCCCTTAACTCTCAACTAATGTCCTCTTGTTTGAATCTCCCCTACTCTCAATGGAAAAAGCCTATCCATGCCAACTCTATCTATCCCCCTCATAATTTTAGATACCTCTATCAAGTCCCCCCTCAATCTTCTACGCTCCAAAGAATAAAGACCCAACTTGTTCAACCTTTCCCTGTAACTTAGGTGCTGAAACCCAGGTAACTTTCTAGTAAATCTCCTCTGTACTCTCTCTATTTTGTTGACATCTTTCCTATAATTTGGTGACCAGAACTGTACACAATACTCCAAATTTGGCCTCACCAATGCCTTCTACAATTTTAACATTACGTCCCCAAGATTGAAATGTTGAATACCAGAGGGCTTACATTAAAGGTGAGAGGGGGTAATTTCAAAGGAAATGTGGGGCAAGTCTTTTTTTTAAACACAGAGAATGGTGGATGCCTGGAATGCTCTGCCTGGAGTGGCGGTGGAGGCAGGTCCTTTAGATAGGCACATGAACAGGCACAGGAAAATGGAAGGGTATAGACATTGTGTGGGTAGAGGGAATTACAGGTAGTTTAATTGACCACTTGGTTACTAATTTAATCGGCTTGGCACTATACTATGGCCTGTTCCTGTGTTGTACTATTTTCTATATTCTATGAGATTTATGAGTGAAGTTTTTTTATACAAAGATTACAAATAGAAGTCAGGAAAGATGGTGGAAGCAACATATAAGAGTCATTTAGACTCTTAAACAGCTGCATGATGGAGAGATGTAGACCATGTTTGGGCAGATGGAATTAGTTAAATTAGCACCATGGTTGGCAGAGACATGTGGTGGTGTGGGAAGTGATGCACCGAAAACACAAGTGTGCTTGTTTCACTTCTATCCCCCACCAAGAAGGCCTTAACCTCTCCTCTTCCTCTGTGAGTTTTTAATATTGTGTGGATTTAAATGGGTATCACTGAAAATAAATTAGCTGTGTTTTAAACTTTGTTTGCTGGAAGTATCTTCTTGATAGGAAAAGGGAGCCACCACTCAAATAGTGGGTATTTGCAGTTAAACACCATGGAAAATGAACAGGGAAGTGAATTAGTCTTTGCTGATTGGGTAGTTACAGTATAATCTCCCTTTAGAAAAAGTACTTGTGGCTATTTATATCTGACAGGGCTTAAAGTGTTCATTTGAGTTTAGAATTTCGTTGTCAGCAAACCAAGCACCATCACACATTAACGACTGCATTGGCGCTACTTCATGCACAACGCTGAGCTCGTCAAATTTATCAACCTTGTCCCTATCTTCCACCCTTCCCTTAAATTCACTTGATCTATTTCTGACACCTCTCTCCACTTGCTGTATCTCTCTGTCTCCATCTCTGGAGACAAACTGTCTACTAACATCTTTTATAAACTTACCGACTCTCACAACTATCTCGACTATACTTCTTCCTACCCTGTAAAAATGCCATTCCCTTTTCTCCGTTCCATCGTCTCCATCTCAGCTGTTCCCAGGATGAAACTTTCCTTTCCTTTCCAGAACATCAGAGATGTCCTTCTTCTTCAAAGAATGGGTTTCTCTTCCTCCACCATTGATGCTGCCTTCAGCCACATCTCCATTTCCCGGACATCTGTTCTCACCCCATCTTTCCACTGCTTTAAAAGGGATAGCGTTACGTACCTTCCCATGAGCCTCCACATCCAGCATATCATTCTCAACATCTTCCACCATCTCCAAAGGAACCCTACCACCAAACACATCTTTACCTCCCCCAGAAGTCTGCTGGTGTATCCGGTGCTTCAGTTGCAGCCTCCTGTACATTAGTGAGACCCAAGATAAATTGGGGGAGCACCCTGTCAAGCACCTTCCCTCCATCCAGAACAACCAAGATTTTCCAGTGGCCAACCATTTTAACTCTAATCACCATTCCCATTCTGACATGGCCTCCTATACTGTCATGATGAGGTCACTGTCAGGTGTGGAGGAACACCTTCTATTCAAATTTCAAAGAACATTTATTATTAAAGTATGTGTACAGTATACAGCTTTGAAATTTGTCATCTTGGAGACACAATAGAATCTGTTAAAAGAAAAACCCACTCAACAAGATAAAACATCAAATGTATGAAAAGAAGGACAGATCGCCCAAGCAATTAAAAAGTAAACAAATACCATTAACCACAGGGTCACTTCAGTTCAGTGCTGAAGCACCCCAATCAAATCTCAGGGAACATGAAATGGTGAGACTGCAGAAGTGAATCCATACCTACTGAGCTCATTCAGCGTTGACGTGAGTAAAGTCCATACAAAAGCCCAGTGGTGGCAGGGCGACACCTCTACCTGAAACCATTGATGCTGTCTGGCCTGCTGAGTTCCTCCAAAATTTTTGAATGTGTTAATTTGGATCTCCAGCATCCACAGAATCTCTTGTGTTAATGTGTTTGCTTCTTGGGAAACTGCAATGATCTTGATTAGCGTATGGTGACATTTTTGACTCAATTGCTTTTGCTCAACTCTCACCACTCACTTTGGTAAAATACGGCTTTTGTATAAACTTTTCTTGGGCTTCCAGCTGGGTATAGGTATCGATTATAACCGACATTTCAATGACAAACTCTGCCATCTTCTTCAGGGGTGAATTCTTCTTCATCCCTGAAGAAGGCAGAGTTTGTCATGAAATGTCGGTTATAATCCTGAAAGCCCAAGAAGAGTTTATTCGTCAAATACGCCAGGAAAGCACAAGATCCTTTTTCAAGGCTTTTGTATGTTCTCAATCATCTCCATCAAGGGCCTGAAGGTATATTCTTAGTTTTTCTGTACTTTAGCAAGAAAATAACAAATTGGCATGTTTTGAATACCCTACATGATATTTGCTACCTAAGACTTTCTTTATTAAGCAGATTTGAAGCAGATGCTTTAATAAAAGATGTTTGACACCATTACATCTGTTAAAAATTCAGAAACATGGTATATATCAAAACTCAGAGTATCTATAAAAACATGCTCACGTATACCATGACATGCACCATGGACGGACCCAAGCACAGCTATGAAAGGAGGAAGGTAGGGAATGGGGCTAGCAAACCCATCCATTTAAAAACTACAGAAATGTCAACAGAAACTCCAAAAACCTCATCCTTGGGAGAGGAAGGGTCTTCGCCTAGAAGACATATGAAGTCATGTGTTGAAAGCAGGAGGCACAGAGCCAAACAACCTTCTATCAATCCAGGATAGAGGACTGTGGCGAGCTACTGTCGGCAGCCTTTACCCCAGTCAGAGTGATGGCCTTAAGAATGACATGCACATACAGAATTCAATTCATCCACTATACATTCAGCAGTAGCAAATGAATCCATATGCTTGGCTTCAATTCAGCTTGAATGAATATTCATCAACACCATTAAACTAACTTTTTTCCAATATTTACTGTACTCTGTGAAAATGTTCAGCTGGTCATAACTATGATGGCAAAAGTATTATAGATGCCCCATTCTAACTATGTTAGCAAATAATGCAATAGCAATAGCATATGACTAATTCAAGAAACTAAACCTTTTACAACTGCTTTCACACTGACTATTCTTGTGGGTTTGGAATGAAATTCAAATACATTAATTTATCTCAAGGCAGTGGGCTTTACCATTCATTCGATGGCTGTGCTTAATGTATCCCTATTCACAAGGCAAATTATTGCAATCCATATGGAGTTCTCAGGTCCTCACCTGCACACAGGTCAGAATCTATTTGGCTTTATAATAAACCTTTTCAACAATATCCTGGTGGGAAGGTTTGCTGATGCTGTTGGGGAGGGTTTAAAATAGACTTGCAGGGAGCTGGGAAATGAAGTGAAGAGGCAAAGGATGGGGCGGTTGGCGTACAAGTAGAGACAGCTTGTAGGGATTTTGTGAGGAAGGATAAGCAGGTGAGCAAAGATGCACTCGACCTGATGATTTGAGATGTGTCTATTTTAATATAAGGACTATCATAAATAAGGCAGATGAGCGTGGGATCAGTACATGGAACTATTTAAAGCATTACAGAGGCCATTACAGAGACTTGGATGTCTCAGGAGCAGGAACGGCTGCTGAATGTGCCAGGCTTTAGATGTTTAGGGAGGGAGGCAAAAGAGGTGGGGGTGTGGCACTGCTAATTAGGGATAGTGTCACAGCTGCAGAAAAGGAGGAAGTCATGGAGGGATTGTCTACTGATTCGGTATGAGTGGAAGTCAGAAACTGGAAGGGGTAAATAATTTTACTGGGTGTTTTTAACAGATCCCCACAATAGTATCAGGGACATCAAGGAACAGATAGGAAGGCAGAATCTGGAATGGGGCAATAATAACAGGGTTGTCATGATGGGAGATTTTAACTTTCCTGGTATTGACTGGCATCTCTATACAGCAAGGAGTTTGGATGGGGTGGAGTTTGTTAGGTGTGTTCAGAAAGACTTCCTGACACAGTATATGGATAAGGCTACAAGAGGAGAGGCTGTACTTGATCTGGTATTGGGAAATGAACCTGGTCAGGTGTCAGATCTCTCTGCGGGAGATAATTTTTGAGGTAGTTATCACAACCCTATCTCCTTTACCACAGCGCTGGAGAGGGATAGGAGCAGACGATTTGGGAAAACATTTAATTGAGGTAGGGGGAACTATGATGCTATTAGGCAAGAACTTGGGAACAAATGTTCTCAGGGAAATGCACAGCAGAAATGTAGTAAATGTTCAGTGAAAGTGAAACACTCAAAGCTGCAGTGCAGGTTGACAGTGTTGTTAAAAAGACGCATGGTGTGTTGGCATGCATCAACCATGGGACTGAGTTCAAGAGCTGTGAGGTAATATTACAGCTTTGTAAGACCTTGGTCGAACTCCACCTGGAGTACCGTGTTCAGTTCTGGTCACCTCACTACAGGAAGGATGTGGATACTATAGAGAGAGTGAGAGGAGAATTACAAGGATGTTGCCGGGAATGGAGAGCATACCTTATGGGAATAGGTTGTGTGAACTTAGCCTTTTCTCCTTGGAACGACGGAGGATGTGAGGTGACCAGATGGAGGAGTATAAGATGAGAAGCATTGATTGTGTAGATAGCTAGAGGCTTTTTCCCACCACTGAAATGGGTAACACAAGAGGGTTTCGTTTTAAGGTGCTTGGAAGTAGGTACAAGGAGGATGTCAGAGGCAAGTTTTTCACAGAGAGAACGGTAGTGGAGGCAGATACAATAGGGTCTTTTAAGAGACTTTTAGGTAGGTACATGGAGCTTAGAAAAATGGAGGGCTGTGCAGTTGGGTAATTCTAGACAGTTTCTAGAGTAGATATATCGCAACAATGTAGGCCGAAGGGCATGTAATGTGCTGGAGATTTCTATGTTCTAACACCAGACCTTGCTTGCAATTTCAGACAGAGTCACTGGAAAAGTCGTTATTGATAACATTGCATCTATGGCATCAGAATTCTCACGTATTGGCTTGATGTTCTGCTTGGAATTCCTGACCTTCGTTGCATTTTCATACTTTGACTTAAGCACTGACTTCCCAGCTTTGTATCTTCAAAATCACCACGGTAACAATCACAGATTTCACTAGCAGTGGCTCATAACTGTTTACCAGAGGAAAGGATTTGTCTGGTGAGAATTGAAAGTAATATTCCTTTCCAATTAACTATTTTTAAATGTTTTCCACTTGATTGGTGCCTAAATGTGCCCACTCCTTATGAAGACACAAAAGAAAGTGAAAGTATTTCTTACCACCAATATCCATCATGAGACTTATTGCTCATAAGACCACAAGACACAAGAGCAAGATAAAGTTATTCAGAGCCATTAAATCTGCTTCACCATTCGAACCTATTCCCTCTCAATCCCATTCTCCTGCCTTGTCTATGTAACCTTTTATATCCTTACTAATCAAGAACCAATCAATCCCTACTTTAAATCTGCGAAACAGCTTGGCCTCTAAGGCCATTCATAGCAAAGATTCACCACCCTCTGGATGCTCCTCTATACTGTAATACCATATATCATTGGTTAACTTTAACCTCTATTGTAATATGATAATGAACAATGAGAGCTTCTTCTGTAGTTTTCCCAGCATTCATTATCACTTCCTCCTGCCCCACATTCAATCCATGTTTTTTCTATCAATAAGCATTGTAACCGTATCTCAATATCTGGTAGCAACTGCATGTATTACTGCAACTGTCCCTGGAATCGCCTCAGCTCTGCTATATTTTGGCTTTGCCACATTTTTCTTCACTAGCTGCAGGTCAAGGACATCAACTTGAACACCCAGGGAAAAAAACTTCTCAGAACAACCCCATACACTTGTTTTTCTTTAACTCCTCACTATCCTCATGCATCTCTGAAACAGCTTCTTACAAAATCAGAAGGCAGTCGGGAGGTACTGTGGCTAGCATTACGCTTTCCGTGCCAGCTCTGAAGTCATCTGGGGTTTAATTCCGCCGCAGTCTCTAAGGAGCTTATATGTTCTCCCTGTAACCGCATGATCACAGGTGTTCCGGTTTCCTTCACCTTCCAAAAGATGTTCGAGTCAGGGTTAATAAGCTGTGGGCATGCTATGTTGGTGCCACAGTCATGGCAACACTTGCGGGCTTCCCCAGCATAATCCTTGGTCTGCTCTGTTAATTGACGCAAATAGCTGTATGTTTCGATGTACATGTGACAAATAACACTAATCTCCAACTTCTGATAATTGCTCCCCCCCTTCACTATTCCCCATCCCCATTTCCCTCTCTCACCTTATCTCCTTACCTGCCCATTACCTCCCTCTGGTGCTCCTCCCTTCCCTTTCTTCCATGGTCTTCTACCCTCTCCTAGCAGATTCTCCAACCCATTATCTCTTTCACCAATCTACTTCCCAACTCTTTAATTCACCCCTCCCCCTATATTGTTGCTTTCCTATCCAACAGCTTCTCTTCTTCTTCGGTTGTCCATCAGAGTCCGATGACGATGTCCACTCCTTTAACGGTGAGATCTTTGATGACTACACAGTCCTATCCTGGACCACAAGTTCTATTGCATGTGGGACATGTATATGTGGTAGTGGTGGTGGTAGTGATGGCAACCATGGCTGCATTCTCCTGGCTATCTTCTGCTGTCTTCTGGTTGTTCTTTCCATCTCCAGAATACGAGCCCCATCCCTACACAGCTGTCGCAAAATGTTATGGTCAGCAGCGACATCCTCCAGTTCCTCAGATCTGATCTTGCACTTCTTTAAAGCATTCTTCAACAGCAAAACAACGGTGACATTCATGTAACAATCCAATGCAATCAATGCCACTGTTGCCTACCACACTATACATTCCTGTCATTACACATAGAAGCCATAGGAATGAGAATTAGAAAAATACAATCAGCTTAGTTCAACAAACTCACATATAGATCACTAAGTAAAATTTAGTATCATGAACAACCTTGAAAGTACAATCCTCACTGTCAATTTTAGAGTCTGCACAAAGGCACCAAGACAAAATATATTTATTTGCAATGCAAACACTTCACCTGTTCATACAGTGAGACCACACCTTCTTGCTGCAAACTGAATATTCACAGCAAGCATACTACATAACCCTCTTGTCAAATGTATTATTATTTTATTATGGATTTATCAAGTCTGCCACAAGAAAATGAATCTCAGGGTTGTATATGGTGGTATAAATGTACTTAGATAATAAATTTACTTTGATAATCAATTTATCATTTTTTAAAAATTGGACAGAGAGTCAACATGCACAGGTGAGATCCTGACCACTAGACAGACCACAAATCTTAATAAGCATGTACATTTGTGAACAATAAGTACTTATCTCTTCTTGCTGCTGTCATTGGGAAGGAGGAACAGAAGCCTTAGGTCCCACACCACCAGGTTCAGGAACAGTTGTTACTCTTCAACCTTCAGGCTCCTGAATCAATGTGGATAACTTACTCAGTTCAACTCTGAACTGATTCTACAATCTGTGAGCTCACTTTCAGAGAGTCAACAACTCATGTTCTCAATATTATTTATTTACTTATTTATTATTTTATATGTATAGTTTGTCTTCTTTTGTACATTGGTTGTTCATCAGTTTTTGTTGTGTGTAGTTTTTCATTGATTCTATTGTATTTCTTTGTTCTACCATGAATGCCTGTCAGAAAATGAATCTCAAGGTTATAGAACCATAGAACATTACAGCACAGAAACAGGCCTTTTGGCCCTTAGCTGTGCTGAACCATTTTTCTGCCTAGTCCCACTGACCTGCACCTGGACCATATCCCTCCATACCTGTCTCATCCATGTACCTGTCCAAGTTTTTCTTAAATGTTAAAAGTGAGCCTGCATTCACCACTTCAACTGGCAGCTCATTCCACACTCCCACCACTCTCTGTGTGAAGAAGCTCCCCTTAATGTTCCCTTTAAACTTTTCCCTTTTAACCCTTAACCCATGTTCTCTGTTTTTTTTCTCCCCTAGCCTCAGTGGAAAAAGCCTGCTTGCATTCACTCTATCTATACCCATCATAATTTTACACACTTCTATCAAACCTCCTCTCATTCTTCTACGCTCCAGGGAATAAAGTCCTAACCTATTCAACCTTTCTTGGTAACTCAGTTTCTCAAGTCCCGGCAACATCCTTGTAAACCTTCTCTGCACTTTTTCAACCTTATTAATATCTTTCCTGTAATTAGGTGACAAAACCGCCCACAATACTCCAAATTTGGCCTCACCAATATCTTATACAACCTCACCATAACATTCCAACTCTTATATTCTATACTTTGATTTATAAAGGCCAAGGAGCCAAAAGCTCTCTTTATGACCCTATCTACTTGTGATGCCACTTTTAGGGAATTACGTATCTGTATTCCCAGATCCTTCTGTTCTACTACACTCCTCAGTGTCCTACCATTTACCTTGTATGTTCTACCATGGTTTGACCTTCCAAAGTGCAATACCTCACACTTGTCTGCATTAAACTCCATCTGCCATTTGTGAGCCCATTTTTCCAGCTGATCCAAATCCCTCTGCAAGTTTTGAAAACCTTCCTCACTGTCCACTACACCTCCAATCTTTGTATCATCAGCAAATTTGCTGATCCAATTTACCATATTATCATCCAGATCATTGATATACATGACAAATAACATGGACCCAGCACTGATCCCTGTGGCACACCTACATGGTGACATATACATACTTTGATAATAAACTTACATTGAATTTTGCACATGGATTATGGAATTGACAAGGCTAAAACAAGTTGATGAGGTAGTGTGACTGAGGTAGGCTATGTGGACTTCAGGAAGGCCCTGACAAATTGCCACAAGACAAACTTGTCCCAAAGTTCAAAGTTCAAAGCAAATTTATCATCAAAGTATGTATACCATATACAACCATGAAATCTGAGGTGCATCTACTTGCAGATACCGCAAAGCACAGGAGCACAATAGAATCCACAAAAAAACTACATACAACAAAGACCAGCAAACATCCAAAAGAGGACAAACCATGTAAATAACAAAAAAGTAACAACTAGTACATAGAACATGAACTGCAGAGTGAGTCTACAGGCTGCAGGATGATCAGCGCTGAGGCGAGTGAAGTTGGTCCAGGAGCCGATGTCTGCAGGGCTACAACTGCTCCAGAAATAAAAATTCTCAAGGATGTTGTTAACTGAAACATTTATGTTCAAGTTGAAGGTTATTGTCACAGACACGCATGCACACGTATAAAAAGCCATGACAGTTCTTTTGCAGCAGCAACACAGCACATTACAAGCCTAAGTTAACATTATCTTAAATTAACATAAAATATACATAACTTACACTACAAAGGAAACAAAATAAATATAACAACATAAGTGGAAGTTAAGAAAATGAAATATAGTGCAAGGAAGTGTTATGCTTTTTCAGGTAGGTTCAATAAGGAACCAGATGGCAGCGGGGAACAAACTTGATGTGTGGATCTTCAATCAAACAATTAAACCAATTTGTTCATTTCCTGAATAAAATAGCAAAACAAATTATTCAATTTTGCTTTAGGCCAAACAGAGGTCACAATGATCACGTATTTCATTCAAAAAGACTATGGCCCATTTGGCCATGAAAGATCCATGGTAGGACCACGAGACTCAAACTATATCAGGGTGTTCAACACCTCCACCCATTAACCCACCCACCACTGATACATACACATCACCTAGCATCACTCCATGTATCACACCATCAGTCATAACAGTTACATTGTGTGTTTTAAGATTGCTTTTCTATTTCCATTTATTATGTTTTTAGGGGTTTTTATGTTCTTTATGATTCTTTTTTTTATGCTGTAATAATAATTTTGTTCCCCTTTACACTTGTGTTCTGACGACTGACAATGAACAATCTTGAATCCTAATTTAGAACAGTTGCAGCTGCTGTCTTTCAGTTGTCTACATCAGAACTCACAATGAGCCTTCTGGTTTCCTTTGGGTGCTCTGGTTTCCTCCCTCATTCCAACTGGTGTTCAGTGTGAAGGGTCACATTCTACAACTGTGATGATGCAAGTAAGACCACATGTAGAACAGTTTTGATCCCCTTAAGAAAAGATACATTACCACTGAAGACAGTTCAGAAAATTATAATCAGGATTATAGAGATTAAGAGGAAAGATCAAACAGGTTGGCTTTATAAACAATGTATTCCTTAGAGGAATGACAGGCAATCTTATTGAAATATAACATCTTTCTGGAAACTTGGCAACATAAAGGCTAGGAGTGTTTTTCCTCTCATGAGAATGTCTTTAATTAAAAGGTAGACTCTCAGAATAAGGGAGCACTATTTTAAGACTGAGATGAGAAAATATTTCTTCTCTCAGAGGGTTATGAGGCTTAGGAACTCCTTGTTACAGGAAGGTTTGGAAACCGAATCCCTGAATATATTAAAGCAGAGATTGATAGATTTTTACTCAGTAAGAATAGTATGGGGGTATGGGGAAGAGGAAAGGAAAGTGGATTTATGGAAAGTTGGATCACCAAGATCTTATTGCATGACCGAGCAGGCTCAAGTATCTGAATAAACACAAGAGATTCTGCAGATGTGGGGAAATCCAGAGTAACACATACACAATGCTGGAGGAACTTGGCAGGTCAGGCAGCATTTATGGAGAGGAGTAAAGAGCCAACGTTTTGGACTGAGACCCTACATGGTGAGCTCCTCCAGCATTTTGTGTGTTACGCAAGCATCTCAATGCCTACTCCCTTTCCTATTAATTAATGTAATAATGATTTTTGTGTTTAGGGAATATCGTGAGAAGAAGATTCCCTGCTCATTTTTAACCTTAAGCCACAAAACTCCTCTCAGGTGCGTGGAGCCTCTGGGCATACTCCTTGCCTAATAATACTGACAGCATTTCAAAGCTGGGACAATAAGACTCTGTTCCGGTCTGAATGGGTTACAACGTCTGCTTCTCTGACTGTCATTAAAATAGAACAAGTAACAGCCAGTGTGAACAGGAGTACTTTTTTTATTTCCTGAAAATTAACATAGAATATGAGAGTCACACCTAGATGGAATCAATTCAATCAATAGTTGCTTTCATATAGTTATGCACCAGAGTCTGGAGGAGGCCAACATGAACAGCATCTCCACCATGATAAAGCATTATCAACTCCGATGGATGGGTGGTAAATTTGTGGAATTTGTTGCCACATGCAGCTGTGGAGGCCAGGTTGTTGGGTGTATTTAAGGCAGAGATTTGATTGGTCCTTGATTGGACATGGCATCAAAGAAGGCTGGGAACTGGGGTTGAGGAGGAGATAAAAAAAGGATCAGCCATGATTGAATGGGGGAGCAGACTCGATAGGCCAGATGGCCTAATTCTGCTCTTATGTCGTTTAGTTTTATGGTCTTATCATGTCATTCGGATGCCTAGATTCTATCTCCCCCAGCATACTTTACTCCAAGTTGAGGGTGCCCCTGGTGGGCAAAGGAAGCGCTTGAAAGATAACATCAAAAGCAGCCTGACGAAATTCAACATTGCTTTTAAAAACTGGAAAGGCATTGAACTTAATAGGTATACCTGACGGAAATCTGTTTAAGAGGGAGCCGTGTTACATGAGAATAATGTCCGCTGTGCCACAGAGAACAGACAGCAGCTACAAAAGGGGAGATTGAAAAACCTGAACACCCAAATACCAACCACAGCCACCACTTACCACTTACCATACTGCACCAGAATACATGGATCCTGGATCGGCCTCAACAGCCACCTGAAGACCCATCAATAGACAACCCCTTAGGAGAACATCACATTTGACTCCAGCGATCACATCATAAACCAATTAACATGGTTCAACATTGGCAGATGACTTTATTTTAATGGTTTCTACTCTCCTGCCCCTAAATTTCAGAGTCTGACCAGATATTCTCCTTTTAAAAAAAAAATAAATTAATTACCTAGGATTTGTTTTCTATCATCTTTTAGAAAACACATTGGATCACGCTGGACAAGCACTTAGGGAATGAGATATTGGTTAAAAATTCTGTTTTAATCATTTTGTTAAAGAAAATACTTTTGTTAACAGATATCTGTAAAATATAATTGTATAATTTTTTAAAATTTTTAAGTTTGTCATCAACTGGAAATCGACACTCTTAAAAGGTTAAAGGCATGAGCGTCTTCCTCCATGTTACAAACAGATTTGTTGACCTCAATATACAAAGAATCCAGCTTTTCCAAAAAAAAATTCACTTCATGCTTCAAGATGATACACACAGAGTGGTGGGTGTGTGGATGTTGGGGGCAGTGGTGTTAGAATATTTCCTGTAATAGAAGCCTGAGGGATTGTAGCTTGTTAAGCAGCTTCGTGTGTGGCCCCTTGTCAAAGGCCTTCTGAAAATCCAAAATCACAACTTTGTCCATTCTGCTTATTACCTCTTCAAAGAATTCCAATAGATTTGTCAGGCAAAATTTTCCCTTGAGGAAACCATACTGACTACAGCCTATTTTATCATGTGCCTCCAAGTATTCCAAGTCCTCATCCTTAATAACCGACTCCAACATCTTCCCAACCACAGAAGTCAGACTAACTGGCCTATAGTTTCCTTTCTTCTGCCTCTCTCCCTTCTTGGAAAGTGGAGTGACATATGCAACTTTCCAATCTTCCATTCCAGAATCTAGTGATTCTTGAAGGACCATTCTAATGCCTCCACGATCTCTTCAGCCATCACTTTCAGAACTTTGAGGTGTACGCCATCTGGTCCAGGTGATTTAGCTACCTTCAGACCTTTCAGTTTCCCAAGAACCTTTTGTCTGGTTATGGTAACTTCACACACTTCATGTCCCCTGACACCTGGAACTTCCACCATACTGCTAGTGTCTTCCACAGTGAACAGTGATGCAAAATACTTGTTCAGTTCATCTGTTATTTCCTTGTCTCCCATTACTACCTCTCCAGTGTTGTTTTCCAGCTGTCCAATATCCACTCTTGCCTGTCTTTGATACTTTATGTATCTGAAGAAACTTTTGGTATTCTCTGTAATATTATTGGCTAGCTTAATTTTGTATTCCATCTTTACCTTCTTAATGACCTTTTTAGTTACCTTCTGTTAGCTTTTAAAAGCTTCCCAATCCTCTAGCTTCCCATTAATCTTTGCTCTATTATATGCCCTATCTTTGGTTTACACGTTGGCTTTGACTTCTCTTGTTAGCCATGGTTGTGTAATCTTTCCTTAAGAATACTTCTTCCTCTTTGTTATGTATATATCCTGAGCCTTCCGAAATGCTTCCAGAAATTCCAGCCATTGCTGCTCTGCCATCATCCCTGTCAATGTTCCTTTCCAATCTATTCTGGCCAGCCCCTCCCTCATGCCCCTGTAATTCCTTTTACTCCACTCTGACACTGATACATCTAACTTTAGCTTCTCCCTCTCAAAGTTCAGGGTGAATTCACGCATATTATGATCACTTGCTCCTAAGTGTTTTTTTACCTTAAGCTCTCTAATCAATTCTAATAGAATGAGTGAACCATGAAAGGAAGACTATGTTGAAAGATTGGAGCGACTGGGCTTGTATACACTGGAATTTAGAAGGATGAGAGGGGATCTGATTGAAACATATAAGATTATTAAGTGATTGGACACGCTAGAGGCTGGAAACATGCTCCCGATGTTGGGGGAGTCCAGAACCAGAGGCCACAGTTTAAGAATAAGTGGTAGGCCATTTAGAACAGAGTTGAGGAAAAACTTTTTCACCCAGAGACTTGTGGATCTATGGAATGCTCTGCCTCAGAAGGCAGGGAAGGCCAATTCTCTGGATGCTTTCAAGAAAGAGTTAGATAGAGCTCTTAAAGATAGCAGAGTCAAGGTATATGGGGAGAAGGCAGGAACAGGGTACTGATTGTGGATGATCAGCCATGATCACATTGAATGGCGGTGCTGGCTCGAAGGGCTGAATGGCCTATCCCTGCACCTATTGTCTATAAAAGAAGAGGTAAGAGGGGACCCAGAGTGGGGAACTGACGAAGATGGAAGTGAAGGAATAAAATTATTGGGAGTAAATAAATTCATTCCATTAGGTTGGAGGCTGCCCAAACGAATGTGAGGTGTTGCTCATCCAGCCTGAGAGAGGCCTCATTGTGGCAGGTAGAGGAAGCTATGGACCAACATGTCAGAATGGGAATCAAGTTTGGAATTGAAATGCGGTTGGAGCAAAGGTGCTCGACAAATTGTCCCCCGGTCCACACTGGGTCTCATCAATGTTGGGAAGCCACATTAGGAGCACTGGATAAAATAGATGACCCCATATGGTCATCAGGCGATGTGTTGCCTCACCAGGAAAGACTGGAGTCCTGAATGGAGGTAAAGGAGGAGCTGAATGGGAAAGTATAGCACTTCTTCCACCTGCATGGATAAGTGCTTGGAGGGACGTTAGTGAGGAGGGACGAATGGAGAAGGGAATTACTGAGAATGCAATCCCTGCGGCAAGCAGAGATTAATGGTGAGATAAATATATGCTTGGAGACGGGATCTCGTTGAAGACAGTGGAAGATGCAGAGAATGATATGTTGGATGTGGAGGCTCATGAGACACTATGTGAGGACAAGAGGAACTCCATTCTTGTTAAGACCGTGTGAAGATGGGGTAAGGGAAATGGAGGAGATGCAGGTGATGGCAACATCAATGGCTGAGGAATGGAAACCCTGTTCTTTGAAGAAGGAGGATATCTCTGAAGATCTGGAAAGGAAAAACCTCATTCTGGGAACAGATGTGGTGGAGACAAAGGAACTGAGAAATGGGATTGGCATTTTTGCAGGTTACAGGTTGAGATCATGAAAACTATTATATAGATGCACATCTTTCTTCAAGAAATGAATTTTGTACTGCTCAAATTCACATCAACCAACGCTAATAGAAAATAACATTTTTGTGCTATCAAGCCAAGCTAGACTTAAACCAGAGTCTCAAGAGTTGAGTGTTCAGATTTTTAAAAATCTGAACCATATAATCCCTAGAGACTGTGGAGATTTGTATACTTGGCCTTTTTGACAGATGTTGAAAAAAATTTAGGTTTCTGCTGTTTATATTTAAAGAGGAAGTCTCACATGCAAAATCAAATTAAATCCACCAATGATAGAGAAAACATGCAAAGTTGAATAAGATTCACAAATGATACACTTTATATCCATTTATGGTTTCTAAAGTGTCTTTCTTGATTACTAAAAGCCTGTTAATAAGGTTTTAATATCTCACTGAACACAAATTAAGATCCTCAATATTAAAAGTACCAATTCATAAGATCTTGTTCCACCAAAAAAAAACGCCATTTTCCCCTTCCTAATCAATGTACCTTGTGACGATTTTGCCTTTTGCTCATTATTTGGCACATAAAAACAAACAAAATGTATTAAAAATAATATAGCAACAATATTTTGATGCCAAGTTGCATCCTACTCCATAGAAAACTATATATATTGATTTTTAAAGAACATCAAAATGTAAAAAAAACCATAAGTGAAGAATTCTAGATGTACACATAAAAGAACATTCTTACATATCATGACACTATATCAAGTGCTCGGTAAGGACCATGTTCAACAAGACACTACCATTTACTCTAACCAGATCATGAACTTTCATAGGGTCACCACTGATTTGAATCTTGACTATCTGTTTCAATGTATAATAAGATAGGATACTGTGTGAAGAGTAATTAATTTCCTATAAGCCTCTTTACATCAGTGTTGTGCAACTAGCCAAGATGGAATTCTTCCCATAAACACTGTAGCAGCAAATCAGGAGGTTACGTCTCTCAGTCCCGAGACTTTTACCACCAAGAGCAAGATAGCTACAGAAACACAAAATTTCAGCAAGGCACACATAACTCTATTGGATTTAACATCCAGTATTTTGACCCATCATCGCCAGGGCGATAGCAGTCGAGGAACCATCCACCCAACACTCCCTCAAGTGAGCATGGGTAGACAGCAGACCGTGTGTTGCCTAAATCAAATATTGAAAACAAGTATTTTTTAAAAACTTAAATCCACCAGATTCTGATTTTCTTTTCCTTTCTCAGAGTGACAAAATGTTCCTACCCATTATTATTAAAGTCATAATTTGGAGCCTGGGGTGGGAAAGGATAGAAATATTGCCCTTTAGCTGTACCTTAAAACTAATAGCCAAGTCAAGTCAAGTCAAGTCACTTTTATTGTCATTTCGACCATAACTGCTGGTACAGTGCATAGTAAAAATGAGACAACGTTTTTCAGGACCATGGTGTTACATGACACAGTACAAAAACTACACTGAACTACATAATTTAAAAAAAACAACACAGAGAAAGCTACACTAGACTACAGACCTAGTGGCATAATCTCCAGTACACCTATATATTTTTCAGACTCTGGCTGTACTCCAGCACTCTAGGTCTCATCAGCCCTGTTACACATTGACATAACAAACAGCAATGATAGTTTGTAGAATAAATATTTTGTGGGAGTTAACGGCTGAGCTAATTATGGCCCTCCAATAAAATCTACCATAATGCACCTTTGATAGACCTTCTCAACTGTGCCAATAGGAAAGAGATACCTATTTATTTTTAGCTCTTTTTCTGGCTCTTAAAAGTTAAATCTAATTACAGTCCGTCATACTGAAGAGCTGGCTCACTCGGATATGTAGTAGTCAAACTAATTTTGTTTACGTGTACTTACTTCAAAACTACTTTCAACAAGTTAATCAGCTTTACATACATACAAAGCAAGAATCCAGCAGTCCATAATATACGGGTGGAGACCAAGAAGTTGAATAACGTATTGTCATGAGAAATGATGTTTGAAAACAATTATAGTTATGAAACTGGCTCTATGATGGTGTAAACCCGTAGGTATTTGGGAAAGAATAAGGTTCTTTATGGATAGATTTGGAAGGAGCTTCCTCAGCTTTTCTGATCTATGATATATCTTAAAGTGAAGGACACAAAAGAAAAAGAATGGATTTTAGATAAACATCCCCACAAACATAGTTCCCAATACATACCATAATCATAATTTACATATTCTTGAGCCTTGTTTTATAAATCAGGACCATTTATGAGTCATACAGTCAGAAAAGTACAGCACAGATTGCTTGAAGGAGGCTTTTAGCCCAAGAGTGTTTTTGGAAGTGTAGCAGGTGACACAGGTCAGATGATAGTGAATTTATGTACAGTAAATTCTTTCAAGTTCCAGATATGATAATTTTCAGATAATCTGTCATTAGGGTTTGGGTTGTGGGGTGGAGCTCAGTCTCTACCAAAGAAGGTGTAAGGTGCTCCTTCTCTCTGCTAGCCTGCAGGTCACCCTTGGGCAAGATGCAGCATCTGCTTAGCTCCCTGGTCACATGAGCAGCTGGTGCATATCACAAGTACTGATTATGTGACCACTGAAGAGTATTGATATTGGCTGGAGTCACCCATCTTGTAAAGACACTGCCCAGAAGAAGGCAATGACAAACTACTTCTGTAGAAAAATTTGCCAAGTACAACTATGGTCATGGAAGGACCATGATTGCCTACATTATAGACATGGTACATAACAAACAAATGACATTTGGGTAAATATAGAGTAAAATCCCTGTTTTTGCCTTAAAATTGTGCCATGAAATCATTGTCCACCTGAGAAACCACATTTGATAAACTTCAATTCTTCAAAACAGCAGTGGTATGCCTGTCACCTGATCAAACATTAGATGTGGAGCTTAAATCCAAAGTAGCTGAGATTCAACCACTTTGCCACAAATTGAAACCATTCCAATTTAACACATTATTCCTCACTTAGCAAAATCACAAGGTTTCCTTAGACCTTTAAGGTTTCCTCATCACATATACTTTAAATAGGCATAAATACATATTAAAGCAATAATTCCAGTTTTGTCACATTTACAGAGCTTGGAAGTGATGCCCAAAAGCTATCAGAATGTCATTAACACAATTACCGGTAATACAACACAAGTAATTCTGCAGATGCTGGGCAAGGCCTCTTGTCTTCTTGAAGAATAATTCTGCCTTAAACATGCTGCAGGATTATAGCTGTGAATGTCATCTATAACTTTCTACTTAGTGATACAAACAAAAACATTAATCAGAGTCTAGCACGTCACATACTGTAAATACTAAACACAGAAAATTGTCATTCGGGAGGCCTGCTGAGTCAGATGATGACAATTGAGAGATGTCATTTGTTGTCCAGTTGGTCTGGGAAGGGAGCACTTGTGTGTAGGGCGATGCGAATTGGAGCGAAAGGAACGGAAAAGGGGTCACGAGGAGAATGGGTTAGGGTGAGAACCAAGGAAATAGGGAATCGGGGATCGTTTAAGACGCACATCGGAACGATTCCCTCAGCGGCGGACAGGAATAAACTGAGAAGGCAAATGGGTTAAAGGGGAGCCACGATCAAAATGCTGGAGGAGCTCAGCGGGTCAGGCAGCATCTATAGAGGGGACTGGACAATCGACCCTTCCCCGACCCCAAGGGAAACCGAGCCCCGCGCTCGATTTATCTGGCGCAGACACTCTCCACTCACGCAACGGAGAAGACAGGTTGTGTCTGCCCGCTGTCGGCCTAATAGAAAGGGGAGCGATCAGGCTCGGGGTCCCCAGCTGGTGCCGAGCCGGAATGTCTCGCTACTGATTGCCGGGGCTTACACCCGGCTCAATTTAACGCCAACTCGACCACCGCCGCTTCCCCACCGAACAGTCTCCCGCCCGTCAGACAAAACCATGCTCACCGATGGCCCACAACACGCCGAACAAGAAAGTAACTCGGTGCCTGACAGCGCTCATGTTTTCGGCTGCTTGCTAAATGAACTTGACTTCCTCTGTGTCCCAGCGACCGGATTGGGGGTAGCGCCGGGTTGGGCCGACACGGAGCTATGTTTCCTCCGCCTCCGCTCCTATCCGCCTCTACGAAAGTAACGCAGCTCAAAAGCAGGAACGAAGCCAGATCACGCAGATCAGCCCAAGTTCCCCTGTTTTTTCGGCACAGAAAGGACAGCTTCAGTTTGTTTCACAATGGGAACCCCCCCCCCCCCGCTACCCAACCCCCTTCCGTGAGAAAGTACACCGTTCGATCACTGTTTAAAAAGCGCAATATTATCATTATAATAAATATATATATATATATATATATATATATATATATATACATGGAAGAGGGCGAAAAAAAGCTAAGGACAGGGACGACAACAGAAATATATTCCATCCATAGACCTTATGTGTTTCTATTCACTAAAGCAAGTAACAAGCACTAGGTTTTTGCAACCTTGCGCACCATTGCGTCTTTCAGTCCAGATAACATCTCAAAACGGTATTGTCATTGTTTTGTCACGTAAATATAATGTATACCTCCTTCTGCGGAGATTCAGCACCAAGTTCAACCATCAGGCTCTTGAACAAAAGCCGATAACTACACAATTAAGGACTCTTGTTACTTCATGATCGTTATTCATTGTCTTTTATTTATAATCTACTTGCTGTTTATTTATTTATGGGCCTGCTGGTGGTGTAGTAGCATCAGCACTGGACTTCAAGGCATAAGGTTCGGCCAGATCCCAACCTGGCCAGCAGCAGTATCAGCACTGAAGAAAGGCCTGGCAATCTGCTTCAGTATCTTGCCATGAAAATCCTACCGGCAACTACACTATCCATTCACCATGAGCTGAGGGTAACCCAACAACATGCCTGCAATTGCACTGTTGGTTTACAGTTTACAGTTCCTGATGCTCACAGTTTACAGACCCTGTCTTCAGTTGCTGTTCTACAGATTTGCTAAGTCTGTCCTCAAGAAAAAGAATCTCAGGGTTATATGTGGTGACATGTATGTACAGTACCCTGATAATAAATTTTGACTTTACTTTGAACTTTAGTACCGTAGGTTATTTGGTCACATAGGTATAATTGGGCAACACAGATTCATTGGGCCAAAAGGGCCTGCAACCGTACAGTATCTCTAAAAATTTAAAAGTAAAATTACTGCTGGATCAGGAAACAATTTTTAATTTTTCAGGTGGACATTGAAAGAATCTGCATTCATTCATTCCCTCAGCAAATTTGTGCCAAGTAAATAGCATAAACAGTTAATTTATTTTTGTGGAGTTGAATGAGTATTAAAAAATAGTGCAACATGATATTTTCAATTCACTTTCAATTTAAAGTATCATCTTCAATATTACTCTCGGTGCATTAGTCTCAGTTTTGTGCTCCACTCTCTGGGATGGGATCTGAACTCCTGATTTTCTGAGTCAAGGTGCTACACTGAGGTATAAAGAAAGAAGCACAGATAATTTATTGCCCTGTGCTCTGATTTTCAATTTCACTTTCCTGCCTTTTAAATGAGGGTTATTAGTGGTGTAGAAAGACCAGTTTTCACTTAGTACCCTTTAAGATGGATTCATCAAAATATTCCGAAGATACTTTGGACATTTTCTTCTATTAGAATAGATATTGTTCTACATTTTATACAATTAGTTAATAGTACAGAGATTTGATTGATTCTTCTTCTCTCCTGAAGCAGCCCCTTGGTAATGAGAATGACTTGCTTCCACCATGATTTTGCATGTTATGAGCTAGTTGATGACGCTGCTCTTGGAAATGCCATCTCTTTTGCTGATGAGACAGTAGGTGCTTGACAAAGACAGGTGAGTGGATAGTTTGTGAGGTGATGTGCTCCTTCTGACACTTACAGAGGGCTTCCGTGTCCTCCCAATGCATGGAGTCGAGTTTTCAATACTATCTCTAAAAATTGCTCTCCACCTTGGGCCAAAGACTCGAATGAGAAAGTGGGGACGTTACATTCCTTCACTGAAGCTTCAAGCACAACCTAGAGTGTTTTGGTCTTTCTGTGTGGTAATCGTTGCCTGTGGGAGAGATTTGGACAGAATATGAATTTGTGGAGTTTGGGATCAGAAATATCAGCAATATGGCCTTCTCAACGTCATAGTGCTTCAAAGCCAGGAATGTTAGCCTTGGACTGGACACTGAGGTTAGTTCATTTAAACTTCCAGTGAACTTGGAGGATTTTGCAGAGATAGTGTGGGTTGTATCACAAATATGAGAAAATCTACAGATGTTGGAAATCCAAAGCAACACACACAAAATGCTGGAGGAACTCAGCAGGCCTGGTAGCATCTATAGAAAAGAGTAAACAGTGAACGTTTCGGGCCAAGACCCTTCATCAGGACTCATGACAGGTCTCAGCCCAAAACGCCAACTGTTTACTCTTTTCCATAGATGCTGCCTGGCCTTCTGAGTTCCTCCAGCATTTTGTGTGTGTTGCTTGGTGTGGATAGTAGCCATTGGAAGAATAAGAAGGAAAGTAGTCTGTAAGAAACTAAATATAAACTCAAATTTTAAAATTCTGAGTATATGATACGATCAGCATTATTTTCACTGAATTAGAGTCATTTGCTTAAACTGCTCAGTATTTCTGATATAAGTACTTACATGATGCTATTGATCAGGTGATCTGAAGGGTAACCCTGTGCCATCCAAAATAGAGTAGATCTGCTGCCATCTTATTCTTCGGATTTGGGCCTGTTTGTGCAATTGGAGGCCCCTTGAACATGCTTTTGAAGTTAATACCAGTCTGATATAACACACAAAAAAAATATTGGAGGAACACAGCAGCTCAGGCAGAATTTATGGAGAGGAATAAAGAGTCGACTTTTCATGCCGAGACCCTTCATCAGCACTTCATGAGTTCTGGCATCTGGATTTCTAGCATCTGCAGAATCTCTTGTGTTTATAACTCCTGCCTGAAGATAGTTTGCTGAAATTGGCTGGCGCTGTGCTATACAACATCACACTTGTTCCTATCAGCCCATTATTCTAAATTTGACCTGAAGGCAAGCAATATTTTTTTTCTGGAACTTGCTACTTCATAAAAGAGTGTCCCTCCTGCATTCATGGTCTTGCCCTGTTCAATTTTCACTGAATCCCAGGATCCATATCAAATAACTGCTGCTGTTATCCACCAAACCTTTCTTCTTGGCAGACAAGGAATCTGACTCTGAACGACTAAGCTGCACCTTGTTGCTAACATTGGAGTGACACATTAGTGTAGCAGTTAGTGCAAAGCTGTACAGCGCCAGCCAACTGTAAGGGTTTGATTCCTGCTGCTGTCCGTAAGGAGCTCGTACATTCTTTCTGTGACCATGTGGATTTCCTTTGGGTGCTCCAGTTTCCTCCAACATTGTAAAGATGTAAGGTCAGAGTTAGTGAGTGGTTGGCATGCTTTGTTGGCACAGGAAGCATGGTGACACTTGCGGGTTGCCCAGCACAATCCTCACTGATTTAATCCGATGTAAAGTGATGCATTTCACTATATGTTTCAATGTACTTATGACAAATAAAGCTATGACTGAGATCAAAGACCCAACTTCAAGAGTTTAAAGGGGTTTTACCTCTATCAGGAAATGTTGGCTCTCCTGTAATTCCGTGGTAAAAATAATTCTGTGTACCATCTAGGTCTTGGAAGTGTTGAGTTGGGATAAATTTTGCCTTCAGTTGAACAGCTTGTCAGCAGTCAATGTGAAAAAGATTGGATACTGAGTACAATGTACTGGAGGCTCTGCTCTCTGCTCAGTGAATTGCAACTCAGCTAAGAGCCAACATAAAAAGGGTGGTGAGAAGGGGTGAAATATAGAGTTGAATTTGTTTGTCATGATACTTGTGGAGAAGGTTCCTGTTAGTAGCCAAGTAACATGGGCAGGTGAGGAAGTACATTGACATTAAGCTGTAACTTCTCTTATAAGCAATGAGAAGTAGCTGGAGGAGGGAGTTAAATTCTTAGAAAACAGAGAAGGGTAACCCTAGATGAACACATGTAAATTCCGGGAGGGCCTCATTATTATTTTTAGTACCCTATAATTCAAGATGAACAGACTATCAAATTGATCGTTCGTCAATTAAAAAAAACCAAAATGCTGGAAGCACTCGGCAGTATCTGTGCATAGAAAAACAGTTAACATTTCAGATCTGGGCACTGGTCATCAGAACAGTTAAGTTGATAGGGTGATGGGGGAAAAGAAAAATCATTTATGTGGACTTTGAAGTGTTTCCTGGCAGTTCAGTTAAACATTCTTACAGACGTAGCCTAGAAGGGTGCAAGTAGGGACTGGGCTGTAATCACAGGAGAAGCCAATATTGACAGAAGGGTGAATGAACACTTTAATCAAAGATTGCAGGAAGAATGCCTTCCAGTTGCACTGCGGGAGCTTAACTTTGCCCTTCCAAGGGCATTTGGGGTGTCATGGTACCATAGTGGTTAGCATAACGCTTTACAGTACCAGTGACCCGGGTTCAATACCCACTGCTGCCTGTAAGGAGTCTTTACGATCCCCCTGTGACTGTGTGGGTTTCCTCCAGGTGCTTCAGTTTCCTCCTAAACACAAAGTACTCTGCAGATGCTGTGGTCAAATCAACACGTACAAACAAGCTGGATGAACTCAGCAGGTCGGGCAGCATCCGTTGACTGCTCCTTTCAGTGGATGCTGCCCGACCTGCTGAGTTCATCCAGCTTGTTTGTACGTGTTCAGTTTCCTCCTACAGTCTAACGATGTACCAGTTGGTAGGTTAATTGGGTACTGCAAATTGTCCCGTGATTGGGCTAGGATTAAATCGGGGGAATGCTGGGCGGTGCAGCTCACAGCCTATTCTGCGCTGTATCTCAATAAATAAATAAGCTTGCATACTTGCACGCTGCACTTTACAGCAAAATAGAATTTAGACAGGCCAACAAGTGCTAAGATGTGGCATATTTCCTACCTTCCTGCTTATCCTTCCGTATTACCTGATATCCTTGGATATTTAATTCCCAATCCTCTCCACCCTGCAACCACATCTCTGTGATGGCCACTAAATCATACCACTTTGTACTGATTTGATCCACAAGTTCACTGACCTTGTTTTGAATACTACGGGCATTCAAATAAAGTGCCCTTACACTCATCGTGCTTTTAAAATCTTGTAATCTTTTACTCTATTGCACTTCAATTTTCTTCACTCCACTCTTACTTTCTCTGTTTTATCTTTTGTTTTTTCTTTATCATTATTCACACTTTTTAATTTATCCATACTTCTCCAATCTCATGTAGCACAGCTTCTCCCACCACCGCCCCCCCCCCCCCCCCCGACCAACCCGAACACATTTCCTCCAAGTGCATCCATTGAGTGCAAGGTCTTCCCAGTTTTCAGAAGTATTGTTCAATTTTTTCAGGTGATGTTGATGTTACCTTTGAAGCATGTCCTTTGCCCACCAGGCGCTCGTTGAACTTTCTTCAACTGGGAGTAAAGAAACTGTTGGGGGAGACATGAGGTAGGCACCTGGATGTCATGACCTATCTGTCGGAGATGGTTGAGATGCTGTACATGTTAGCCTCCTCCATTACACTGGTGTTAGTGCCTCTGTTTGAATAGAGTGGTAGCATCTGTTGATTACTGTACTTGACTTGTGATGTATCAATGATTAGGAACATATGCTAAGGAAACCAGTAAGGGAAGTGTTTGTAACCCAACAGTTATTTTTACTCTCTGTAATTTTTGTAGATTTCTATGAAGAATTTTTACCAAAGTTTGGCACCTGAATTTCCTGAATGACAGCTAAAATGGAACTGAACTTGCATCCACAAGAACTGTGAGCTCTTTGCATAGAAACCTTAGTGTAGTCAAACCTGCCAAAATTTACTGAAATATAATCAGACAAACAGGAAGGTATTTTGGAGATGGGGTCAAATTTCCTGAACAGGGAAGGATTCTCAGAATTTGGGGCCCAGTAAGCTAAAGGCACAGCTACCATTGGTGTTGCAAAGGAAGAGGAGGATGCAGTCTTTTTGTAAGGTCAAAGCCACAAAGATACCAGGGAAAGAAGAACCTGAGGCCATGAAGGGATGTGAACACACAGCTATCATGCATGTGCATGTAATGTATTGTGGGTTCTTTTAAACTTACCTCTGGAGATCACTGCAACTCATTCACTCATATAGATAGCATGCAGTGAGCAGACACATACATAAATGCTGGAGGAACTCAGCAAGACAGGAAGTGTCCATGGAGAGGAATAAACAATCGATGATCTGGGCCAAGACCCTTCATTAGGACAGGAATGGAAAGGGGCTGAAGCCAGAAGAAGTTGATGATGATGGGCATGGTGGGGGGGCGGGGGGTAGAGGCAGAAGTTCCAACTGGCAGGTGATTGGCGAGACCAGGTGGAGGTGAAGGTGAGTGGAAGAGGGAGAGGGTTCTCTGTGACACAATGCCATTCAGTATGAGAAAAGTCTGAAGAGAAGCATATGCTCTAATTGATTTAGTTATGTGCCTCACCGTTTAATTACAGTGTTTAACATCAGAAATATATCTGACTGTGACTGTGTCCCATGACCCTTTCCCTTCTCCAGCTCTGTATCACTTTTGCCAATCACCTTTCCAGCTCTTAGCTTCATCCCGCCCCCTCCGGTCTTCTCCTATCATTTTGCATTTCCCCCCCTCCCCCTCCTACTTTCAAATCTCTTAGTATCTTTCCTTTCGGTTAGCCCTGACGAAGGGTCTCAGCCCGAAACGTCGACAGTGCTTTTCCCTATAGATGCTGCCTGGCCTGCTGTGTTCCACCAGCATTTTGTGTGTGTTGTTTGAATTTCCAGCATCTGCAGATTTCCTGCTGCCTGACTGTGTCTCCTTGTTTTCCTTCTGGATGTTAATCTCCCCTTTTCTGGAGGTCTGGTTCCCTGCTTTGAGAGGCAATAAATATCCAGCTGAGAGACTACTCTCCAGGAATGTACCTGGACAGAGGGTATAAAGGAAATTGCTTGTAGACTCCTTGCCTGGCTATCACACAACTCAGCTCAAGACCTTTTAATATCAAAACCAGTTGTAATTACCTGTGATAAGACATGAAAAGTATTTTGATAAGAGTGGCAACAAGTCACAAAACCTTTGGAACCTACTCTCTCACTCATTACGATCACAGTTTCCCACCCTGATTCCCAGAAGCCTTGATTGTTTTGTATTTATGGATCTATCTACCTCACCCTTACATATACTAAAAGTCTCATTATCCACAGCTCCTGGAGAACACCTCTCTGTATAAAGAAATTCATCCTCTTCCCTATCCTATATCATCAATCTCTTCAAAATGGATTGTGCCAAATACTGGATAGAGCAATTAATCAATCTATCAATAGGGTTGACAATGTTACAGATGAATGCAGAAAGTGGTGATCAAAGCTGATACCTATCTTGGGAGTACATTTACCAGCCAACCAGTTAGGATGTTTCTATTTGATCCTATTGTCATTTTCATTTTTAACAATATTTTTTTAACTATTCAGTCTCTGTAATTTACTCATTCAGATTGATTTAAAACTCGATTCCATTTAGCTATGCATGGAAAAATACCCTTAGCTAACAAAATGCATTGCATCACTCTTGGAAGCCCTAATTACATGACCATACACAATCATCCTGGGGGAGGTGGCGGGGAGTTCCAGTGTCAAGTGGAAGCCACCTCCTCATGCTCGATTTTCTTCTTTCTGCTTGATGCCCAACAGCTTTACGTATTTGTATTAGAAAGAACTTTGCTTTTACCCTACTCCGTTTGTGACAGGTCATGAAAGGTTAAAAAAGAGGAACACTTGGTTCTCAAACTTTGATATTCTTAATCATCAGAACAAATGAAAGCAAAAATACAAATTGTAGAAAATGGAGGAAGAAGTCAGCAAACGAGGCAGCAAATTTAGACAGAGAAATGGTCAGTGTTTTAGGCTTACGATTCCTCATCAGAATGGAGTAAGAAAGAAATGCAGGTAGGTTTTCAGTAAGAATGGCGAGGAACAAAATGGATAGTTGAGATAAACACAAGAGTTTCTGCAGATGCTAGAAATCTTGAACAACACACACATAAAAAGTTGGAACAACTCAGCATTGCTGGAGGGGAATAAACAGTCAAATTTTTGGGTCGAGACCCTTCAGCAGGACTGGAACGGATAGGACAGAAGCCAGAATAGGAAAGTGTGGAGGGGAAGGAGTACAAACTGGCAAGTGACAAGTGAGGGGGAAGGTGCTTCCTCGGGTAGGAAGATGAAGTAAGAAGCTGGGAGAGGATAGTGGAAGAGATAAAGGGCTGAAGAGGATAGAATCCAATAGGAGAGCACAGTGGACCATGAAAGAGAGGAAAGGAGGAAAGGAACTAGGGGGAGGTGGTAGACAGGTGAGAAGAGAAGAAGTGAGGGGGTAAATAGAATGGGAAATATTAAAAGAAAGTAGTTGGGGTGGGGTGACGGGGTGGGGGAAGAAATTACTGGAAGTTGGGGAAGATCATAAGACTATAAGACATTGGAGCATCTGGCCCATCGAGTCTGCTCTGCCATTCAATCATGGCTGATCCTTTTCCCCCCTCCTCAACCCCAGTTTCCAGCCTTTTACCCATAACCTTTGACACCATGACCAATCAAGAACTTATCAATCTCTGCCTTAAATACACCCAATGACCTGGCCTCCATAGCTGCACGTGGCAACAAATTCCACAAATTTACTACCCTTTAGCTAAAGAAATTTCTCCACATCTCTGCTTAGAAAGGGTGCCCCTCTATCCCAAGGCTGTGCCCTCTTGTCCTAGACTCTCCCACCATGGGAACCATCCATTCCACATCTACTCTGCCTAGGCCTTTCAACATTCAAAAGGTTTCAATGAGTTCCCCCCTCATCCTTCTGAGTTCCAGCGAGTATAGACCCAGAGCCATCAAACATTCCTCATGTGATAACCCTTTCATTCCTGGGATCATCCTTGTGAACCTCCTCTGGACCCTCTCCAATGCCAGCACATCTTTTCTTAGATGAGGGGCCCAAAACTGTTCACAATACTCAAGGTGAGGCCTCACCAGTGCCTTTTAAAGCCTCAGCATCACATCCTTGCTCTTGTATTCTAGACCTCTTGAAATGAATGCTAACATGACATATGCCTTCCTCACCACCAACCCAACCTGCAAGTTAACCTTTGAAGTATTCTGCACAAGGACTCCCAAGTCCTTTTTCATCTCAGATTCCTGGATTTTCTCCCCATTTAGGAAATAGTCCGCACATCTATTTCTACTACCAAAGTCCATGACCATGCATTTTCCAACATTGTATTTCATTTGTGACTTTCTTGCCCTTTCTCCTAATCTGTCTAAGTCCTTCTGCATACACCCTATTTCCTCAACACTACCTGCCCCTTCGCAAATCTTCATATTGTCTGCAAACCTGACAACAAAGCCATCTATTCCATCATCTAAATAATTTATATACAGCATAATAAGAAGTGGTCCCAACACTGACCCCTGTGGAACACTACTAGTCACTGGCAGCCAACCAGAAAAGGGTCTTTTTATTCCCACTCACTGCCTCCTACCAATCAGCTAATGCTCTAACCATGTTAGTAACTTTCTTGTAATACCATGAGCTCTTAACTTGGTAAGTAGCCTCATGTGTGCAACCTTGTCAAAGGCCTTCTGAAAGTCCAAATATACAACATCCACTGCATCCCCTTTAACTATACTACTTGTAATGTCTCCAAAGAATTCCAACAGGTTCGTCAGGCAGGATTTTCCCTTAAGGAAACTATACTGACTTTGTACTATCTTGTGCTACCAAGCACTCCATCACCTCATCCTTAACAATTGACTCCAACATCTTTTCAACCACTGAGGTCAGGCTAACTGGTCTATAATTTCCTTTCTGCTGCCTTCCTCCTTTTTTTTTGTAATTTATTTTTTTATTGAAGTTCATCATCAAACAAACATTTCCATAAGATGTATTTCAGACATTGTACATATATATCATATAATCATATATGTCACAAATCTCCACATAGTATTTATCTGAGGTATACAATTATAGAAAAGAATGGAGAGAAAAAACAAGCAAAAGGAAAAAAAAAACTATGTACAAGTAGGGAGTGATCTTTCTTAAAAAGCAGAATGACATTTGCAATTTCCAGTCCTCTGGCACCATGATTTTTGAAAGATTATTTCTAATGCTACCACAGTCTCTAATGCTACCCCTTTCAGAACCTTGGGGTGCAGTTCATCTGGTTCAGGTGACTTATGTACCCTTAGGTCTTTCAGCTTTTTGAGCACCTTCTCTCTTGTAATAGTAACTACACCCACTTCTCTTCCTTCACACACTACAACATCAGGCACACTGCTAGTGTCTTCCACAGTAAAGACTGATGCAAAATACTCATTTGGTTCATCAGCCATCTCCTTGTCCCCCATTATTATTTCTCCTGCCTCATTTTCTAGCAATCCTATATCCACTCTCATTTCTCTTTTATTTTTAACATACTTGAAAAAACTTTTACTATCCACGTTTATTATTTGCTAGCTTACTTTCATATTTCATCTTTTCCCTTCTAATGATTTTTTTAGTTGCTCTCTGTAGGTTTTAAAAAACTTCCCAATCCTCTATCTTCCCACTAATTTTTGCTTTGTTGTATGCCCTTTCTTTTGCTTTTACAATTGCTTTGACTTCCCTTGTCAGCAATGGTTGTACCATTTTACCATTTGAGTATATCTTCATTTTTGGAATACATATGTCCTACACCTTCCTCATTTTTCCCAGAAACACACACCATTGCTGCTCTGCTGACATCCCTGCCAGCAGTTCCTTCCAATTTACTTTGGCCAACTCCTCTCTCATACCACTGTAATTTCCCTTACTCCACTGAAATACTGCTACGTCAGACTTTACTTTCTTCCTATCAAATTTCAAGTTGAACTCAATTATAATGTGATCACTAGTTCCTAAGGGTTCTTTTACCTTAAGCTCCCTAATCACCTCCAGTTCATTACGTAACACCCAATCCGGTGTAGCTGATCCCCTAGTAAGCTCAACAACAAACTGCTCTAAAAAGCCATCTCACGGGCTTTCAACAAAGACACTCTCTTGAGATCCATCACCAACCTGATTTTCCCAATTAGCCTGCATGTTAAAATCTCCCATGACTACCATAACATTGCCCTTTTGACACGCCTTTTCTATCTCCTGTTGTAATCTGTGGTCCACCTCCCAGCCACTGTTGGGAGGCCTGTATATAACTGCCATCAACGTCCTTTTACCCTTGCATTTTCTTAACTCAACCCACAAGGATTCAACATCTTCCGATCTTATGTCACATCTTTCTACTGATTTGATGCCATTCTTTACCAGTACAGCCAACCCACCCACTCTGCCTATCTTCCTATCCCTCTGATATAACGTGTAACCTTGGACATTCAGTTCCCAACTACAACCATCCTTCAACCACGATTCAGTGATGTCCACAACATCATACCTGACAATCTGTAATAGTGCAACAAGATCATCCACCTTATTTCTTATATTACACACATTTAGATACAACACTTTGAGTGCAGTATTTGCTATCCTTTTTGATTCTGCATCCCTAACGTTTTGATACTCAGCCGGCTGGCTGCAACTAAGTCCCATCACCTGCTTTGCCCTTCCTGACAACCTGAATGCGCACTGTCTTCACTTAGTGATGTTTAAGCCATCAGGTTGGAGGCTACTCATTTGGAATACGAGGTGTTGCTCTTCCAGCCTGAGCTTGGCCTCATCACATCAGTGGAGGCCATGGTCTGATATCTCAGAATGGGACAGAACAGTTGAAATGGGTTAATGTTATCAACACATTAAGCTGTTTGGACTGGTACAAGTAGGATTTTAAAAAGTGATAATGGAAAATGCTGGAAAAATCAAGGGAGGTAAGCAGCATCTGTCGAAAAATATTAAGGGTCCAGGCCTGAAACATTGACTGTTTATTCCTCTCCATAGATGCTACCTGACCTGCTGAGTTCTTCTAGCATTTTGTGTGTGCTGCTCTGGATTTCCAGCAGCTGCAGAATCTCTTGTGTTTATGGGAAAAGAAAAGAATATTACAGATGAGGGACCTGAGAAAAAGAGAAATAATCAACTGACAGCAAGATGTGGGTGAGATCAAGGGGATTTTGCTGCTCAGTGATTTAATGTAGCAGATGGAAGAAGGTATGTTTCTGTGGTTTGTGGTGGAAGTGAGTCTGGCATTCTGCTACAGGTTTAGCAGAACAGACTGTACAAGAGAGGAAAAACGGGATGACAAGCAAAAATGGTTTTGATCCTAGACAGGATGAGAAAACGTAATCTAAAGGTAGAAAATGTATTTTTAAGTGCAGAAGGCCACAGCCAGAAGATGAGGTATTGTTCCTTAAATTTACATTGAGTTTCACCGTAAAAGAGCAGGAGATCAGAATGCAGGTGAATTAAAATCAGAATCAGAACCTAATCGCCAAGTACCTATGCACATACAAGGAATTTACTTCCGGCAGATGTTGTCTCTCTGCTCATAACAATAATAATGATAAATATAAATGAAAATATAGATTATACATACAGGTAGTGCAATCCAAGTAATAGTTAGCCGACAGTTAACTGGCAGTTAACTGTTCAGCAAAGTGACCGCAGTAAGGAAAAAACTTCTCCAATGCCTATTAGTCTTAGTCTGGAGGGATCTGAAGCGCCTACCAGACGGAAGCAGATCAAACAGTCTGTGCGCAGGATGGGAGGCAACTGGAAGCCTAGGGTCATTGTTACTGACTGCAGGTCACCCAATCACAGAGTGATCACTCAGTTAGCATTTGGTTTCTCCAAAGTAGAAGAGACCTCAAGGGAAGCGATTAAAGGAAGGTGTTGCATCTTTTGTAATGGCACACAAAAGTGGTGCCCGCAGGGGAGACAGAAAGAAAGATCAACTTAATTTACCACATGTACGCTGAAACACACCATGAAATGCATTGTTTTCGTCAATGACCAGCACAGTCCAGGGATTGTGCTGGAGGCAGCCCGCAAGTGTCACCATGCTACTCTACCATGTTGCCCTTAGTAATAGGTGGGGATGGAAGAAAAGGCAAAGGAGACATGATGGAACTGATCCATTTGAATTAATGAAAGGGGGGGAATATGAGTCAGAAATGATGAAGGATGATCTGTTGATATGATGGTGATGGTAGAGGCTGGTGGGGTGGAAAGTAAGATCTCTTCTCATTTTGTCTAGAAGGAGAAGGGGGGAGAGCGGAGTCATAGAAAATGGTTGATATGCAGTCAAGGCTCTGTCCACTAGGGTAGAGAGGAAGCCACAATTAAGAAAGAAGGAAAATCAAGGTCGCCATGGGAGGTGTGGGCTTGTAGTGGATATTGGTGGTTAGAAAGTGAAGAAGGAGTCAGACAGAAACAATGTGAAGGTGAGAGCAAGGTAGAAATGGGCTGTAATTTTGAGTTATGCATGAGTGCAAGAAGCAGCACCAGTACATTTGTTGGTGTACCAGAAAAAGCGCTGAGGGAGTGGGCTTGAGCAGGACTGAAAGAAAGGCTGTTCCACAAGAAAATGGGTGTAGCTAGACCCTATGCAAGTGGCCGTAACTCTACCTGTGATGTGGAGAAAGTGAGTGGAGTGGTAGAAGTTGTTTAATGTGAGGACTCTTTATGGTAGGTGAATGAGTGTGTTGGTGAAGATGGTTGAGCCATTGTTAAAGGAAGAAGGAAAAGGACATGGGTCCATCTTGATGTCAGATGGAGGTGCAGAGTGATTGGACATTCATGGTGAAGATGAACTGGTTAAGATCCGAAAATTGGAAATTGGTCAAAGTGGCAGAGGACATCTGAAGTTTCAGTGATGTAAGGGAGAAAGTAAGGGAGAAGAGAATGGACAAAGGGAGCAAGATTATAGTGAGGTCAGTTGGTCAAGAGCAGGCTGAGTCAATAGGCCTACATGGAGAGCTTGTCAAGTGAACTTTAGGCAAAGGAGAGAGGAGAGTAGTGCATTGTTGGAGCACACGTTTAGAAGCTGTAGAGACAAGATCTCCTGAGGAACTGAGGTTGTTATCATGTCGGAGAAAACGGACAGAAGCTTGCTGGTGAGATCATGATCCAAAAAAGGTATGATGGTACATTGGTGAGCTGACACAGAGCTTCCAAGAAAAGAGGTCAACTAATCAGACGAAAGAGGCATCACCCTTGTTGCCAGGTTTGATAACATCAGGGTTGGTTCTTAGTGGATTTGCTGCAAGTTCTGAAGAGGATTAGATTAGAGTGAGTGGGGAATTTCCAGCATTTGTAGTTATTTTTGCTTCTCAAAATACAAACTAACTTTGTTTTCCAGTAGTTTTGGTATTCCCGTCATTGTAAGCACCCACAGCAAATATCAACAAGCGGAGACGAGCTTGGACGAGGCAAAAATACTGAGGACCTTTGATACTGTAATATGATTTAATATCACTGATGATGGGGGAGCGTAATACAAAGACAAAGTCAAGCAAAAACAGTTGTTAACAAGAAATCACTGGTCTTGTAATTGGGGAACTGACTATTGGCATGTGCAGCTCGTGAATAAGTACCGAGAAGGGACATAGGAAGTTGCAGTTCTTGGTGCCTGACTTAATTTGCACGCAAACAGAAATGTCAACTCTCTTGCATTTCCCTTTTTTAATTAAAGTATTCAACAGTCTTGTATTTATTTATTCCACACAAAAGGGTGTTTTCAACTGGGAATGGCATTTTAGGAGGGCAAAGAATTGGCATAATAGTGAATAAGGTAACAGAGATAAATTACATCCTCAAAGTAAACATTTTCTTTCCTGTTTCAATCTTTATTATTTTTATATCTATAATTGTTTAGTTTTGGCTGAATGAAAAATTTTAAAAATCGTAGCTCTGTTTGCTGTTGATGCTCACTTTCAGCAGTTTTCACAATTAATGTCAATATTTAATTTGTTTAAAATTTTCTTAAAATGATACTTTAAGTCGCAATATCGTGTTGTGATATTATCATTTGCATTCAGCTCATTGGAGGTTTTCATAAGAAATTATACGTATCCAAATAATAAAAATATGCAAATTTCTCAGATAAGGAATCCCTTGGAATGCAATAACCTGAATCTAACTAGTCAAAATGATTTCTCAATGGCCATAATAAAGGAAAGCAAGAACTATGCACTTCAGGCCTCATCTTTAGGTTAAGGCATCATCATTAATTTTGCAGGCACTTTCTGCTCTATGGAGTCTGAAAATCAGATTCAGGCTGATAAACTTCCTTCATGAATCTGAAATTATAATTCTCTCTCTCTCTCTTTATCCACAGAAAGTGCTTGAACTGCTGAGAATTTCCAGCATTTTCTGTTCATGTTTCAGATCCACCGTGTTCACACAGTATTTTGCCTCTGAAGTCATTTTGTTTGGCTATTAGTGAATAGAACAGCAGTGGATTCTGGTTTGTTCCCACAAAACTGATGGAGGCAGGGTGTCAGCCAAGACCCAAATGAATCATGAATATTCCAGTACAAGAGCAAATGAACAGCAGCTCATGAGAGAGGTCTTCAAGCATCTGACAAGGAAAATGAAAACTCAGAATGGTGGTTAGGCTGTACTTGGAATGTTGTGTGCAGTTCTAATTGCTACACTATAGGAAGGATGTGATTAAGCTAGAGAGGGCATACAAAGGATTCACAGGGATTTTGCCGGGAATGGCGGACTTGAGTTATAAGGAGAGTTTGGGTAGGCTGTATCTTTTTTTCCCTGAAGTGAAAGAAGCTGAGAGGTGATGTAATGGAGGAATATAAAATTATGGGTGGCATGAATAGGGGAGATGGCCTGCATCTTTCTCCCATTAGTAGGAATTAATAAGTTTATTGTTATGCATATAAGTGAACTTCTTGTTCGCATGAAGCTTACAGCTTAAATAGTAAGACCATTAGACCATAAGACATAGGAGCAGAATTAAGCCATTTGGCCCGTTGAGCCTGCACCACTGTTCCATCAATAATGACTGATCTATTATCCCTCTCAACCCCATTTTCCTAGCTTCTTTCGGTAACCTTTAACACCCTGACTAATCAAGAACCCATCAACCTCCACTTTAAATATACTCAATGACTTAGCCTCCACAGCTATCTGTGGCAATGAATTCTACAGATTCCCCACCCCCCGTCTAAAAAAAATCCTCTTAATCTCTGTTTTAAATTGATGTCCTTTTATTCTAAGGCTCTTCTGGTTGTGCACTATAGGAGACATCCTTTCCTGCCGTCAAGGCCTTTCAATATTTGATCGGTTTCAATGAGACACCCCCACCCCCCCATTCTTCTAAACTCCAGTGAGCTCAGGCCCTGTATGCATGGTAATGATAAATACAAAAATAATTACAAAGAGAACAAAATAGCAGAATGTGGTGCAGTTTGAATTTGTGTAAAAACAAAATGTTAAAGTAAGAAGCTGTCCTTGGGTTTGGACTTCCAGGAGTTGAAGATCCTTCATGTTGTTCCGGAAGGTAGACAAGAGAAAAGGGAATGGCCAAGATGGCAAGCATCCCTTACCAATCCACCAGCCTACCTGACAGACTGGATGACAGGAAATGATATCCTCATATCCAAGATGGCGGCACGACGCAGCTTGCAGCGGCCACTCCGGAGCTGATTATCTGTTATTTGTGAAGCGGGGTGCTGTGTCTGCGAGGCGGAGTTGGGTGGCGCCGTGGAAGTTCATAGTGGGGGTATTCCCTTCTGCCACCAGCGTGGGATGACGAGTCTATCGGGACCCTGAGGACTTGTGGAAACTGTGTGGTGGTTTCTTTTGAACTTATGGTCTTTTAACATCTTTGAACTATTTTTACTGTGCCCATGGTCTGTTTTTCTTTTAATCAATGATGCAATTGTTTGCGCTGTTGTAACTATATGTTGTAACTATGTGGTTTTGTGCAGGTCTTGTAGCTTTAGTTTTTGGTCTTGTTTTGTCTGGTGGGATTGGAGCTCCTTTCCGGGGAACGCGCTGAGGCGGTAGCGCGATATTAATACGCAGCAGCCTCTCCGGACTCTGGATTGGGGATTGCCAAACGTTATGTGGATTTTCTGGTGTAGTCTGTTTTGTCATGTGCTTTTGTGATATCATTCTGGAGGAACGTTGTCTCATTTTTTAACTGCATTGCATTTGTGGTTTCTAAATGACAATAAACTGAATCTGAATGATGAGCCTGTGATGGACTGGAATGTGTGCTTACCACTCTCTGCAGGTTCAGATGGCAAACAGAGCAGAGCAGTTACCTTAGCAGGTTGTAATGCAACCCATCAGAATTATTTCTGTGGCACGAGTGTAGAAATTTGAGAGAGCCCTCGCAGACACGCTCAGTCTTCTCAGATGCCTGAGATGTGATGATCACCTTTCTTGATCACTGATCTTGAACAATGTTCTGACACATTGGCACAACGTTTTCAATTTCTTTTCTGGACTCCATCTCATCATTGTTATTGATGCATCTGATAACAGTGGCATCATCTGTGAACTTAAAGGTTGAGCCGTGTTATACCTGATGTTCGCAGTCACAGATATAGAGGGAGTAGAGCTGAGAACTGGGCTCACAACCCTGAGGTGTTCTAGTGTTGAAGGACAGGGAGGATGAAGTATTATGGTCAATTCTAACTGACTGGGGTCTACCAGTCAGGAACTTTATCTGGGAGACAAGTGCTGGTGAGGGCCTTTACTAGTCTTTCAAAGCACTTCATTGTGGCTCTATGTTAGAGCTACTGGTCATTGAGACAAGACACCTTTCATGGGGAATGAAATTAAATGTTCCGTTGAACCAAATGGCGATGGTCGACTGGTGAAATGAGAGATTGAAGAGGTCAGCAAAGACAGTGACCAGATGACTGGAGCCTATGCATGTCAACAAGCAAAGGGGAGGTGGGTGAATGGATTAAGACATCGATGGAAAATCATTGGATGAGTTTACACTCAGAAAGTCAAAGACGAGAGCCTTTAAGAGTATCCCCAAATAGAGCATAGCATCACATTTACTCAGCTCTGCATAGATCTGAGCTGAGGCTGGGGCCTGTTCTGGCTTCTCCAGGCTCCATGTCTGAGGGCTTTGTTATGTTTATTCAGCTCTGCATTGAACTGAGGATGAGGCTGTGGCCTGCTCCAGCTGCACCAGGCTTTGTGTCTATGGACTCATTTTGTTCTGAATGCTATTTGCTTACTTTTATTATTTGCACGATTTGTTTTTTTTTGGTTTGATGGTGTCCTTGTGGGTTCTTTTGCATTTGCCTGTAAGGAGCTGAATCTCAATGTTGTATAACGTATGCATACTTCGATAATAAATCTGCTTTGAACTTTGAAATGGAAATATATAGTTTCAATTCTGTATTGACTCTCATTATTCTGTTCTAATTTTATCCTTCTCATTTTCACAAATTGCTCTTTCGGCCACAAAATGAACAACATTAATGCCTCTGAGACATCTGCTGTGAAGGTAAATGGTTCTTGATAGATACAAAATAAATAACAATTCAAGGGATTTATGGTAACCTTTTGAGGAACTGTGATTTAACCTAGCAATGGTTTCATACTGAAAGTTATTTTTAACTTGATGTTATAATGAGTAACACTATAGATATTTTATCCATTGCCCACCGAACGTCACTTTATTGCAGTTCTTAAATATCAGAACAAAGTAGATTTGTCAAGAAATTGGATTTTTGAGACTATGTCGATTGTTACCCCATGTTTTTTAAAAACTTTGAATATTAATAATATGCTAATGTAGGGAGGGCTCCAGTCACAATACTTCTACAATTCATGGCAGTGCACGTGGACGACAGAGGCTTCTCCTGTAGGAGGAGTTTTTCTAGTCATATCTTAAGTCTGTTTCTGTGCAACTTTAAGGGATTTCCCATCTGACACTGGGAACACAACTTGAGTAGATCACCTTTAACCCATTTAACTTTCCTGTGGCATTATGGGTTTTCTTCCTTTGGCCACTGTGAAGTCCAGGAATCAGACACAGGGGGATATGATGGAAATGTAGAGAGAATGAAGTGTGATGCGTGTTTATGGGTAGTTGAGCATAACCTCAATTGCCTGATGAGCCTGTTCCGATGCCTGGGTTTTCCAGAACTCAGGGTCACAGCCTTCAATAACAGGGTTAGGCATTCAGAATACATATGGAAAAGATTTTTTTTAGCCTAGAGATTACTGAATAGAGGAAATCTGAAATGCATTTAAACCACCCCATCCCCCAACCCTTCGCTCCAGAAGCACAACTGACCAATCACTGAATATAGTCAAGTAGAAGATACACAGAATTTTAGATTTGGGGTTAGTGGAGGATAGCTGACTGAGGTAAAAAAAAATCTAATGTTATGTAATTGAATGACAGAACAAATATGAAGGGCTGAATGGCTTTCTCCTAATTCTAATGTTACTTACTGGCCTGGTCCCCAAACCACATCCCTCAGTCAGAATCACACTCCCTGGAACACAAATGATCTTAGTTATACTTGAGTTTCCTTACAACCACATTAAATAGGCCAGATTGAGGAGTACTTAGGCCTAGGCACTGATCCAATCTATGCAAGTTCGTTATTCTTTTGTTTAAAGGAAAATTGCAAGGTGAAGGATTTAAAAAATTATATATATTTTTTTCACTTCTTAACTGTTTTTCAGGAAACAAGATGTTAATGGAAACATTGAGTTTCCAAAATTACATCCAATTAGCTAACTGAAAAGTATTCAAAGACCAAGCACTCAAAGGACACCACAATCAACAGCCCACCGACGGTCTCTCCTCGTGTGATGACGAAACGTTTACAAGTAAATTGCCAAGAATGGAGAATTACTCATCCCAACAAGATGTTAATTTTAGGAAGTCCAGTAAAAAAGCATGAAAGGTAATAACCTGTATTAAAATATAGATCCGGCACCATTTAATTACACTGGAATATATTTAATAACTGTAGAATGAACTAAATAACTGAAGAATAAACGTAATTAGTAGAATTAAGATATAGATCAGGCACCATCAAATTAACTAGCCAGAGTAGCCAAAAACAATTATCTTCCTTATAGTGACCAAAAAGCATTTTATCTGTCTTCAGTCCCACCACTTCAACAAAAGTATAATAAATATAAAGGTTTGTAAACATAAATCAACTGCAATCAAGCTCTGTGCACTGTTTTTCCCATGCACATTCAGCACCATTTTTTGTAAGTAATTTTACAGGAAACGAAAACTAATAGTGTCAGAGTGAGTCAACTTTGATATCAGGAAACTCTAAAAAGTAAATTAGTACATGATAAACACAAGAGATTCGTCAGATGCTGAAAATCCAGAGTAACACGTACACACAATACCGGAGGAACTCAGCAGGTCAGGCAGCATCTATGGATAGGAATAAAATTCAAGATTGTTTAATGTCATTTCCTGTACACAAGTGTAAGGGGAGCAAAGTAATTGTTACTTTTTATCTGATGCAGCACAAAATAAACAAAGAACTCAGTAATAATACTAAAACACACACACAATAAATATAAATACACGAGGTAGCTAATATACATAGATTGAGCATATGTCCATAAAGTGATACTAGACTGATGGGAAATAATAAAGTAGTGATGGGGCTAGTGGGTGGAGGTGTTGATCAGCCTTAGTACTTGGGGAAAATAACTGGTTTTGAGTCTGGTAGTCCTGGCATGGATACTACATCACCTCTTCCCTGATGGGAGTGGGACAGGTCGTCAATGAGCATGATGTGTGGAAACCTTTTTGACGTTACTGGCCCTTCTCTGAAAACTTTCTGTATGTAAAGAGTCGATGTTTCAGGTTGAGTCTCTGACAAATAAGATTTATGGATTGGGAAATCAAAATATTTGGATAGAGGGGATGTACGAGCAAGAATTTGGGTATTCAGTGTCAAATCCAGAAAAGAAATAAAGAGAAGGCAGGGTTGGGGAAGAATGGCTGTGGCAGAGTAGACAGATAAAACATGACAGAAGAGGGAAGCAAATCCAAGAACACTATTGCACTGTTTTGCTCATCTATCTATCTAATCTCTATTTTTCTGGTAACTTATAGATAGATTGATAGATAGGTGGATACTTTATTGATCCTAAAGGAAATTACAGTGTCACAGTGGCATTACAAGTGTACAGATATACAAATACTAAAAATAAGAAAAAACTAAAAATAAGTTACCTCAAACAGTCTGACAGGAGGGGATCATCACTTCCCCAGGTTATAGGTTGACTCATTATAGAGCTAAATGGCCGAGAGTAAGTGGAGCAGTGCATTTGTCTTTATCTATTACCAAAAGTGCTCCTCTGTTCAGCCAAGGTGGCATGCAGAGGGTGAGAAACATTGTCCAGAATTGTCAGGATTTTCCGTAGGGTCCTTTGTTTTACCACAGCCTCCAGTGTGTCCAGTTTGACTCCTATAACAGAGCCAATCTTTCTAATCTGTTTATTGAACTTGTTGGCATCACTTGTGTTGACATCATTGCCCCAGCACACCACTGCATAAAAGATTGTACTGGCGACAACAGACTGGTAGAACATGTGAAGGAAAGTCCTGCATACCCCAAAGGACCTAGGTCTCCTCAGGAAGTAGAGGAGACTCTGGCCCTTCTTATACACAGCCTCAGTCTTGGCGCTGTACTCAAGTCTGTCATCCAGGTGCACCCCAGGTACTTGTAGGTCCTCACCAACAGGCTTAGTCTTTCTGAAGTCCATCACTATTCTCCTTTGTCTTTCTGATGTTGAGCGGTCGATGATTCAGCTTGCATCATTTGACCAAGTCCTCCTTCAAGACCCTGTATTCATCCTCCCGCCCTCCCGTTATACACCCAACTATTGTATTGCTGAGTCATCAGAGAACTTCTGCAGATGACATGACTCAGTGTTGTATCGAAAGTCCAAGGTATACAGGGTAAACAAGAAGGGAGCCAATACAGTCCCCTGTGGGCCCAAGTGCTGCTTGTATCCATGTCTAGCACACAGGTGTATAGTGATTATACCTAGATCTGTCTGCTCAGGTACTCCCTTTTCAATCATACCTTCTAGATTAATTTCTCTCTTCTTGTTCTATCAGGATGTATTATACTAAACTGAGTGGAAAAGCAAATTGTGCAGAGGATGTGGCGAGTCTGCAGATATGGAGATCTGGCAGATGGAGTACAATGCTACTTAATGCAAGGTCATCCACTTTGGATGGAAAAGTGGAAGATCATATTTCTGTCCGAATGGTGAAAGCTGCAGCATGCTATAATGCAGAGTGACTTGGGAGTGCTTGTGCATGAATTGCACAATATTGGTTTGCAGGTGCAACAGGTTATCAAGAAGGCAAATGGAATGTTTGCCTTCATTACTGAAGAGATTGAATTAAAGAGCAGGGAGCTAATACTGTAACTATACAGGGTACTGGTGAGGCCATACTTGGAATACTGGGTGCTGTTCTGGTCTCCTTCCTTGAGGAAAGATATACGAGGGGATAAGTTCGTGGCCTAGGGTGGAAGGAGTCAATTTTAGAAAACCTAGCACATTTATTTTTCAACATAGTCCCCTCCTACATTTACACACTTAGTCCAGCGGTTGTGGAGCATACGGACCTCCAGAAAGTGTCCACAGCATGGATGATAGATAAGTTCGTGGCCTAAGGTAGAAGGAGATGAGTTATTAACTTCAAACTTTCTGCATTATCACTCAAAGAGTTGAACTGCACATGCATGTAATGAGAGTGTCTTGGGCCTCCAGGTGGTCTACAGCAGGGGTGATTGATAAGTTCGTGGTTTAAGGTAGAAGGAGATGAGTTATACAGCTCACATTACATGCACGTGCAGTTCAACTTTTTGAGTGAAAATGCAGAAGGTATTAAGTTAATAACTCATCTCCTACCTTAGGCCATGAACTTATCAATCACCCTTGCTGTGGACCACTTCTGGAGGTCCAAGACGCCGACTTCTACAAAGAAGGGATCCGTATACTCCATGACCACTGGACTAAGTGTGTAAATGTAGGAAAAATAAATGTGCTAGGATTTCTAAAATTAACACCTTCTACCTTAGGCCATGAACTTATCAATCACCCCTCGTATTAGCTTTGGAGGCAGTTCACCAGGTTGATTCCTAAACTATAGCCTATGAGGAAAGCCTGTGATTGAACTATACTCCCTGGAATTCAGGAGAATGAGAGATCTTATAGAAACATAAAATTATGGAAGTGATCAGTAAGATAGAGGCAGGAAAATTGCCTGGGAAACAGAATCTGAGGATTCAAGGGAATAGGTTTAGGACAGAGATGAGGAGAACATAGACATAAGCGGTACTGCAGATGCTGCAAATCTAGAGCAATACACGTAATATGCTGGAGGAGTTCAGCAGGTCAGGCAGCTGCTATGGATGGGAATAAATAGTCTACATTTCTCAACTCAAAATGTTGACAGCTTATTCGATCCATAGATGCTGCTTGGCCTGCAGAGATGAGGAGAAACAGTTTCCCCCCCCCCCCCCCCCCCCAGAGAGTAGTCAATCTGTGGAATTCTCTGCCAGGGAAGCAGTGGAGATTACCTCACTAAATATATTTAAGGCGCAGTTAGACAGATTTTTGCATAGCAGGGGAATTAAAAGTTGTGTTTGGGGAAGGCAGGTGGATGGAGTTGAATCCATGGCCAGATCAGCCATGACCTTAATGAAGGGCAGAACAGGCCTGACAGGCCAGTCATCCTACTCCTGCTCCTATTTTTTATGTTCTTATGTCACAATTTACTCAGCATTAAATGTTGGGGAGATGTCAGGCATAAGTTTTTTAGGCAGAGATTGGTAAGTGTGTAGAATGGGCTGCCGGCGGTGGAGGCAGAAACAAAAGGGCCTTTTAAGAGCCCACTGGATGGCTACGTGGAGCTTAGAAACATGTGTAAAGCCTAGGTAGTTCTAAGGTAGGGACGTGTTTGGCACAGCTTTTTGGACCAAAGGCCCTGTATTGTGCTGTAGGTTTTCCTGTGCTTTCTATGTTTTCCTATGTTTTCTAAATTTTATCTGGCACCAGTCCTCCCATTCCACCATCCTGTCTCTAACTCCTCAAAGTGTCATTCTTTTTACCATTCACTCTCGTCTCCAACCTCATAAACATCTTCACTTTCCTATGGCTTAACCAATACTCTATCTACTACTCTACCTCGTTTTAATCTGAACACTTCAGCCTGAATGACAAGTCTGTTATATGGCACTTTATCAACCACATTCCTTTGATTGATCTTACTTTATCCAAAAAATCTTATCAACTTCAGACACAATTTACCTTTAGCAAATCCCCTGTAGAGTTTCTCTGGTTTAAATGATTGCTAAGTTGATCCTTGATTATGTTAGCAGAACATTTCCCACCACTGAATTTGAACGAATTGCTCTATATTTACTGGGAATATCCCCAACTCTTTTAAACAAAGTTGCAATGGTTAAAATTTTCCGGCCCTCAGGCACCACGTCTAAATCTGCAGGCATTTGGAAAAGTGCTAGGACCTCTGTAAAATCCTTCATTACTTCAACAATCTGTTGACAAGTCTGCCGATGCTGTAAATTGAAATGAAACTAGAAAATGTCAGAAACACTCAACAAGAAAGTCAGCATCCACAGATAGTGAAACACAGTCAATAGTTCAGGTCAAAGCCCCTTCACCTATGACCAGAAATGTTATCTCTGTTTCTCTTTTTACAATGGTCCCTTCACCTCATATTCAATAGACGTTCTTACCTTCCCAGAGGTTTATTGTCTGATCTAGAACCATGGTAAGAAGAAGTGATTTTGAAGTGTCTTCGCTGAATCCTCAAAGTAGAAGTGAACCAGAGGTTTGAAGAGTGTTTATAAGAATGGTGGATGTGATATTTAAGTTGGTTGAATTTAATTTCATTCTGAAAGGAGATGCATTTGTCTGAGTACTGCAAGAAATAACTTCCAGGCTAGTGACACATAAAATGTCAAGAAATTATAGTTTGGTTGGTTTTGTTTAATATGCACTGGGTGTACCACCAATATAATGGTCTGGGAACATGAAGAAGCAGCTGCAAGATATGGGAAGGAAATAGAAATTCAGGCTAAATTCAGAATATTTTTACTAAACATCACATTTCAGTTGAAAGCTCTTCTATTTTTAAATGTCAAATTAAAATTGCAGAGGTCAAGCCAAAGAGAAGAAAGGACCCTGTTTATTTAGGATGAACGTTTGGGGTACTGAAAATTTTAAAGATAAACAGTCAGCTCTCTGTTAGCAACACTAGGTGCTAGAAGAACTCAGCAAGGCAGGCAGCATCTATGGAGGGGAATAAACAGTTGACATTTCAGGGCAAGACTTTCAGCTGGTCTGGAAAGGATGGGGGCAGCGGAAGGAGTACAAACTGGCAGGTGATTGGAGAAACTTAGTGAGAAATAACACTTTTCTATTAGATCGGTAATGAAATTACCAGATTAACAAATATGGGAGAGGAAATTAATCCAGATTAGATGTCCTCCAACTTCAGTATTATATTTAATCCATTATGAAGGGAATGATTGAGATGGATTTTCGGAGATGTTGCCTGAATTGAAGGACTTGAGTTATCAGGAGGGATTGGATTGGCTAGGTCTTTTTGTTTTAATCTGGAGTGAAACAGGTAGACTGGTGACATGATAGAAGTATATAACATTATGAAAGGAAACTACAGGATAAATAGCCCGGGTCTGTTTCCCATGGTAGGTGTGTCTAAGACTCAAGGGTACAGGTTTAAGGTGTAAGGGAAGAGGTTTATAAGGGATGTGAGGAGTAAAAGTTTCACACAAAGAATAGTTGGTACCTAGCAATACTGTAGATACCAAAAGAGGTGACAGAGGCAGGACCAGTAACAAAATCCATGAGGCAACTGCACAGGTACTCGAATGAGCAAAAAAAATAGAGGGATATGGCATGAATGCAGACACGTGGGATTAGTATTACATTGACATGATGATGAGGATAAACAAATGGACCAAAGAGCCTTTTTCTATGCTTTACAACTCTGTGGTTGCTCTTTAAATAAGCCCCACAATACAGATTATGATTTTCAAAGATAAATAGCATCCCGTCAATAAACTATCAGCAAAGGAATTTTTTTTTCCATTGGAACCATCATAGAGTTGATAAACAACACCTTTCTTTAACTGACCATAATGAAAATCTCAATCTGTTAAATGAAACTTAAAAGAGACTTCAATTGAAAAAAAAAGAAACTTAAAAGAAATGTAAATTGCATTATTTGGGAACCACTGTTGATGAATTAACAGGCATACTCGTTAGCTTACTCCCAGCACATATTTCCAAAGAACAAAGATTTGTTTGTTCTTTGCCTGCCACCAAGTGCCATACCGAAAGGAGTGGCATAAATCTTTAAGTCCATTTGGTAAGTAGGGACCTGTTTTAAATTGCTCCTACGCTGTTAGGATTGTTATTGTGAAAGAAGATCAAACCTGTTTTGTTTTCTGACAGATGTATTAATCCAAATAGGCTCAGGCAATGAACCTGAAATAAACAATAAATGACATGATGAAAATTACACATTAATTATGTAATTTAATTCTACGCCTTATGTTGAACTCGAGTATTTGAGAACTAAGAGGGTTTTTCAATCTCTAACGACCTCAAATTTCTGTATTATTAGTAAAATACAATATAAAAACCACAATTACTTTCAGCTATTATCAGAAAAAATGAAGGCCAAATACTGGGTAATGTAATGAATTAAAATGCAATTATTTCTGCAAGCTTATTGCTGCCATCTAGTTAAAATACTGTATTATGAATCTTCACATTCATGATATTTTGATTAGATGGTAGTAATAAACTTGCAAAAGTAATTAAATTTTAATTCAATATCCAGTTTCCAGCCTTCTATTTTTAAGATTTTGAGAACATTCAGCAGTTAAGAGCATAAAATCACTCCAATTTAAAAAAAAGTGCTTCCCCACTCCACATGCATTTGTACTCGTACACTGACCTACAATTTTCTTAGTGTGGCATCAAAAACAAGAATAATATCATGCGCTTATGTTCCAAGATTGATTTTACCAATTTTCCAAATATACCATATTTCTTTTAACTTTTACACAGTTCTACGGAACTTATTTGTGAGAAGAGACCATTGTTGACATACCCAAATGTACAGTCATTTTGAATAATGGTTGTAGCTTCTCTGACAAGTGCAGTGAATGTTGACGGTGGTTACACTGTGCTTTTATTCTTTAAAATATTAGACTATTTGCTGAGATGATGTACAACACCCAGTGACTTTAAGGAACAAAAAAAAAGTGCTGGAAGAAGTCAGCGGGTCAACAGCAAATGCAGCTGGTCAGACCTGAACTGCTGACCATCCCCTTGCCTTCACAGATGCTGCTTGACATGCTGAGTTGTTCCAGCAGTTTGCTTTACGCTCCAGATTCTAGCATCTGCAGTCTTTGGCGTCTCCTGACCCAGAGACTCTCAGTCCCCTCCAACCCAGCATGGTACTAAGTAAAACAGAGCAGCCTTATCCTTAAACTGTGGGCTTGATTTGTTCTTGAATGTTTCTCCCATTTGCTCATCATTCCTTACAAATTTTGATATTCTTGGAATTCTGTGACTATTAAGATGCTCCTACTCTTGGCTCCATGAAACACACACAAAATGCTGGTGGAATGCAGCAGGCCAGGCAGCATCTATAGGAAGAAGCACTGTCAACGTTTCGGACCAAGACCTTTCGTCAGGACTCCATGAACACTGTTTTCATGGCGTGACAGTTCACCTGTGAAATTTGCTTGAATCAGCTGTCAAATGAGAGTGTCTGATGAGGCAGTGCCTTTCGGTAAGCTGTAAAGAAGATTACCATGGTTACAATACTTCTCCACTCTGCACTGGAACTCTACAGCAGGGGGTATGGGGATGTGTTGGGCCACACTATTTCATTCACCATCTTCCTGCAAGCTCTTCCTTTAAAACAGGGTGTGACAAGGGAAGTTACTTCATGCTACATTTACGAGCAATTCCAATGAAAAAAAATAGAATGCTGCTTCCTCTCCATTGACCTGGGTCTAATCCTGACCTCCAGTGCTTTGAGTATGGAGTTCACACGCTTTCCAACCTGACCACATGGGTTTTCCCAGCTCCTTTGATTTTTCTCCTGCATCCCAACAGCACGTGGGTTAGTGTGTCCTTTGGAGATAAGTGGCAGAATCTGGTACAGATGATGGGAATGTGGAGCAAATAACATGGGATTAGTGTAAATGTGTGCTTGGAGGTCGGCGCAGACTCAGTGAGGGCTGCTTGCAATCTAATTTAAGAAGTGTACTGTGTCATATGCTAGCTCTGCTGGATAATCACTGTAAACCTAGACCCCACTTCCTGCTGGTTCTGGGCTCTACAGTGAAACTTGTTGCAAAGAACTGAGTGAGTAATACTTTCCACAGGTGATAAGGCATTGGCTTGAGATACTGGGCATAGAATAGTCAAGTCATGTATCTGAAAGCAAACTTGTTGCCCTGTATGATGCAATGCACTGTGCTGGTTTCTTTTTCTATAAACTCAACAAAAGCTGTAGGCCTGAGTTTGGAAATCCCAGATAAGTCACAAATTCTTGACGGGATACCCTATTATTTAATTTACCCTGATGACCAGTAGGACAACAGTGGGGCATTGAGCACAAGAGGACTTGACTCCTGTTTGTATGATGCTCAACATCCTTTGCTCCCAACAGGGCCAAAGTCAATATTGTGCCTGGTTCATCGAGGGCCATCCAATACTTGTGTGCTCAGATCCCCATCTCCGGAAGAGCATGCCTCAAAATCTGAACAAAACAAGACTAGGAGTAGGCCTTTCATCTCCTCAAGCTATAAAAATTGGGATTAATGTATGATTAGTGTTAATAGGTGGTTGGTGGTCATGGGCCTGCAGTACCTCTGTAATTCTAATAAGAATATGGCTGCAGTCTCACCTCCTTCCTCTACATATATCCAACCCTCTGGGGTATTGAATTATAAAGTTTCACCATCCTCTGCAAGGGCAAGCACCCATACATGTTAGTTTTAAATTACAACCCCCTAATCTTGTAATATTCACGTCTCTTCCACAACTGGGAACATCTCAAAATCTAACCTGTCAAACCCTCTTACACAGCACTGTGCAAAAGCCTTAGGCACATATTTATAGCTAGGGTACCTAGGACTTTCGCACAGTATTGCATTTGTCAGTTTGGAGCGGAGAGTGAGTTTGTAAATCTGTTGGGAGCAAAAGGATGTTAGGACTGGCGAGGGTGCAGTGCCACAGGAAGGGTGTAGGACAGATGGTAGGGAAGGATTGCCAGGGACAGTGGGTGGGGGGGTGGGTTGACATGGCACGAGTGCTGATACACTCAGTCCTAAGACACCAGACAAGTCATTTGATTCAAAATAAACCAAATTGGTTTATTGATCATGACGGAAAGTCTCTCTGATGTCTCCTACTCCCTCACCTCTCCCTTCCCTTTTCCCCAATCATGATTCCCCTCCCTTTGCCTCAGTCCACAACAGAGACCCATATCAGAATCAAGTTTATCATCACTCATGTCTTGAAATTTGTTTGTTTTGCAGCAGCAGTACAGTGCAATACATAAAATCACTCATGTACTGTGCAAACGTCTTAGGCACCCCAGATATATACATGTGCCTAAGACCTTTGTACAGTACTGTATATTTAAGCTCACTCTCATTCTTCAAAATTCCAGAAAATTTAGATATAAATTCCTTCAGTTACCAGCAATTCACAAACCCTGTCGTTCCAGGAATTAGCTCAGATAATCTCTTTTGGTCTGTTTCCAAAGTTAATACATTCTTAAACACGGTAACCCAAACTATTCATTACTCCAGGTGTGGCCTCACCAATACTCTGTACAACTGTAACAACACTTCCTTGTTTTCTAAATTCCAGTCCTCTTCCAGTAAAGACCAGCATGACGTCTTTCTCACCAGTGTTCCCAGTACTGCAGGTTCTGTAACATATTGGTCACGGCACAATCATACCAATCACATGCTATAAATCCCCCTTCCACATTAGCCTTGCTAATTTGATTAGTCAGATCAATATACACTTAAATATTACCCCTGATAATTGCAGTTCCCTTCTTTCACGTTTCCTGCTGACATGAACAAGAATTCTTTTGAAGTGCTCTTCCAGGTATGATAGATAGTTTGAATTATTGACTCATCCCTATCAAATCTCCCAGATATAAAAGGCAAAAGTATGTAAACTTGAGGGATTCCCAGATTAAACTGATTGAGTAAAGGACAGTAGTTTTTGTCATTTTTAATGTACATTAAAGTATGTATAACTTCTGCAGGATTTTTTTGGGAAATTAGAATGGTATGGTTACATTTCTAGAACAGGTAATTGATGTCCAGTATTTTCTTTTCCCTCTTTCATCTATTTCATGTAATTCCTTACAAAAAAGTTGAATGAAAACTCCTGGAACGACATCAGTAACACTTATGTTACAACCTTCAATGAGGAATATCAATTTCAATGACTTCTTTACCTAAGTATGCTTTCTGTGTGAAGACGCTGATTTCACTTCTTATCAATATACAACAAAGCTGGCAGAAAGGCAAGGAAAGGAAAGAAGAAAAGATGAGTAGATGGAAAGTAGAACGCATTGACTAACAGAGGAAACATGTTGGTGAATTAAACAGGTATTCCACAAATTTTTGTTAATGTTAATTTAAGTTTATGTTAAGTTGTGTGTTTCTCAAGCTTGTAATGTGCTGTACTATGACTTTCATGGCATTTACATTATTGTTATTGGGATATATATTCCAAGGACAATACATTTGACTTGCAACTTGAAAGCTAGCACTCAGTCTGCACTTTGACAGCAGGTGGTTGTGATATTTCTGCTGATATCATTTGCACTTGACTCATTTTTTTGTTTCTCTACTTCTATTAGAATCAGACTCGGAATCAAAATCAGGTTTAACATGACTAGCAAATGTTGTGAAATTTGTTAACTTAGTGGCAGCGGTACAATGCATTATAGAATAGTATTGGAAAGATAAATCAATTACAGTAAGCATATATATGTATGTATTTTAAATAGTTGAATTAAAAATAGTGCAAAAACAGAAATAATTTTTAAGAAGTGAGGAGTGTTCATGGGTTCAAAGCCCATTCAGGAATCGGATGGCAGAGGGAAAGAAGCTGTCCCTAAATCGCTGAGTGTGTGTCTTCAGACTTCTCGACAATAACAATGACAAGAGAGCATTTCCTGGGTGATAGGGGTCCTAAATAATGGACCGCCTTTCTGAGCCACCGCTCCTTGAAGATGTCTTGGATACTAAGGAGGCTGGTACCCAAGATAGAGCTGACTAATTTTACAACTCTCTGCAGTTTCTATTGGTCCTGTGCAGTTTTCACCTCCCCCCATCACCCTCCTCATACTAGATAGTGATGCAGCCTGTCAGAATGCACTCCACAGTACACCTGTAGAAGTTTGAGGATTTTAGGTGACAAACCAGATTTCCTCAAACTCCTAATGAAATATAGCTGCTGTCTTGCCTTCTTTATAGCTGCATCAATATGTTGGGACCAGGTTATATCCTTCGAGACCTTGACACCCTGGAACTTGAAATTGCTCTCTCTCTCCATATCTGATCCTTGAGGATTGGTTTATGTTCCCTTGTCTTACCCTTCCTGAAGTCCACAAGCAGCTCTTTCATTTTACTGACATTGAATGCAAGGTTGTGGTTGTGACACCACTCAACCAGCTGGTATATCATGCTTCTGTACGCCCTTTCATCTCCACCTGAAATTCTGTCAACAATGGTTGTATCATCAGCAGATTTATAGATGGCATTATGCCTAGCCACACAGTCATGGATAAAGAGAGAGTAGAGCAGTGGGCTAAGCACACATCTGTGAAGTGCACAGATAGCAAGGAGGAGATATTACCAATCTGCACAGATTCTGGTCTTCTGGTTAAGAAGCTGAAGATCCAGTTACAGAGGCCCAGGTTCTGTACCTTATCAATCAGGACTGTAGGAGTGATGGCGTTAAACACTGAGCTATAGTCATAGGAACACAGAAAACCTACAGCACTATACAGGCCCTTCAGCCCACAAAGCTGTGCTGAACATGTCCTTACATTACAAATTACCCAGGGTTACCCATAGCCCTCTATTTTTCTAAGCTCTATATACCTATCCAGAAATCCCTTAAAAGACCCTATCGTATCCACCTCCACCACCGTTGCCAGCAGCCCATTCCACACAGTCACCGCTCTCTGCGTAAAAAACTTACCCCTGACATCTCCTCTGTACCTATTTCCAAACACCTTAAAACTATGCCCTCTCGTGCTAGCCATTTCAGTCCTGGGAAAAAGCCTCTGACTATCCACATGATCAATGCCTCTCATCATCTTATACACCTCTATCAGATATCCACCCTTCACTTTAGCACTTTCCTCCCTTTCCTTCTGCTTTTCATCTCTTGCTGCTGTTCTTTTTGCTCTGTCATTCTCCAGTGCAGGCAAGGTCAATCAAAACACTTGCTTTCATTTGTGGCCATCTATATCAATAGGGACTGACGATTGAACAATCTTCAACTTGTAGCCTGGTGTAAGGAACTTTAAGCTTTCAATCAGGCTGTGAGTTGAAGGATAGTATTTGTCCATTTCCTTCTCTGAGCCACTGTAACCTGGCTGCCCAGTAGAGTTACACTTCCACAGAAAAATAGCTACCTTGGTTACACTACATCTTGGTCCATCTCCAAACATTTGGAAATGTTAATGCTCTAATGATTTCTGGTGTAAAACTTGTATTGAAGCGATTTTGCTGAATAATTCTTAGCCTAAGTTTATCAGAGGTTGTTCTGAAATAGTCACAGATTCCATTAGATGTAACTGCGAAAGAGAAATCAAAGTAAAAGTGACTATTCCAGTTGTTAATACCTTGGTGTGCCTTCTTACTTCTGTAGCACAGAAAAATGCTACATAATTTAAAGCCTACAAAATAAAACTTAGATTTCTGAATGGATAATGACCCAACTAATGAACATTAGCTCATTATTTTGCCCTGGTTTTTGCAATACTTATGTATATAGTACATATTGTAATTTAAAGTTTATGTATTGTAACAAGAAATATCACACCATTTGCCAGTGATACTAAACCTGATTCTGATTCAGTGAGGCATATTTTTAAAAATAATCAACTTGTTGAGTTAATATGCACCTCGTTTCTCTGTTAATCAGTTCCATCTACTGGAAGACTGGAGTAATGCATGAGAATATATACAGGCATAGAAACGTACTGTCATATCAAAATACCGGAAGCAAAAAGCAAACCTCTAATTGCGAAGAATGTAGGACTTGGGAGACAGTGTGCTGATCCTAACAGATAGGGAGGCAAAAGAGGTGGGGGCATGGCATTGTTAATTAGGGATAGTGTTACGGCTGCAGAAAAGGCGAAAGTCATGGAGGGATTGTCTACTGAGTCAGTGTGGGTGGAAGTCAGAAACAGGAAAGGGGCAATAACTCTACTGAATGTTTTTGATAGACACCCCTCTCCAAATAGTAACAGGGATATCAAGGATCAGATAGGGAGGCAGATTCTGGAATGGTGTAATGATGGTAGGGTTGTTGTAATGGGAGATTTTAACTTTCCTAATATTGATTGGCACCTCCTTAGCACAAGAGGTTTAGATGGGGTGGAGTTTGTTAGGTGCATTCAGGAAGGTTTCCTGATGCAAATAAGTCTCTCAGAGGAGAGGCTGTACCTGATCTGGAATTCGGAAATGAACCTGGTCAGGTGTCAGATCTCTCTGTGGGAGAGCGTTTCGGAGGAAGTAACCACAACTCTATCTCCTTCACCATTGTGCTGACATTTAATTGAGGTATGGGGAAATATGATGCTATTAGGCAGGAACTTGGGAGCATAAATTGGAAGCAGTTGTTCTCAGGAAAATGCACAGCAGAATTGTGGTAAATGTTCAGGGACCATTTGCATGGAGTTCTGCATAGGAAGGTTCCATCGAGGCAGGGAAAGGATGATAGAGTTAAAGAACCATGGTGTACAAACTATGTAAAAAAATCTACTTAAGAAAAAAAGAAAAGTTTATGGAAGTTTTAAGAAACTAGGTCCTGTTAGAGCACTAGAAAATTACAAAGTTGCTAGGAAGGAGCTTAATAATGAAATTAGGAGAGCCAGAAGGGGCCATGAGAAGGCCTTGGTGAGCAGGATTAAGGAAAACCCCAAGGCATTCTACAAGTATGTGAAGAGCAAGAGGATGAACCATGTGAGAATAGGACCAGTCAGGTGCGATAGTGGAATAGCGTGCATGGAGTCGGAGGAGGTAGCAGAGGTACTTAATGAATACTTTAAGTATTCACCAGGAAAAAATACCTTGGCAATTGTGGGGATGACTGAAATGCTTGAGCATGTGGACATTAAGAAAGAGGATGTGCTGGAGCTTTTGAAAAGCATGAAGTTAGATAAGTCAACGGGACCCAATGAGATATACCCAGGATACTGCAGGAAGCGAGGGAGGGGATTGCTGAACCTTTTGCAATGATCTTTGCATCGGCAACAGGGACAGGAGAAGTACCACAGGATTGGAAGGTTGCAAATGTTGTTCCCCTGTTCAAGAAAGGGAGTCAAGAAAACCCAGGAAATTATAGACCAGAGAGTCTGATTTCAATGGTGGTCAAGTTGTTGGAGAAGATCTTGAGAGGCAGGATTTATGAGCATTTTGAGAGACATAATCTGATTAGGAATAGTCAGCATGGCTTTGTCAAGGGCAGGTCGTGCCTTATGAACCTGATTGAATTATTTGAGGATGTAACGAAACACATTGATGAAGGTAGAGCACTTTGTTATATGTGTAATGTGCTGTAATGTTTCATTGCCAATGTAATGGCCTCTCTGTAATGTTTCACTGCTAATGTAATGGTTTCTCTGTAGCAGCAATGTTTGGGTTATGACTAGAGATAACGGGGGCTTTGGAATGTGCGCCATCCAATGAGAAGCATGTTGTTTCTTTCTTGTGGGTCTGCGAGAAGGGATTTTGCGATCTTTTGTCGGTGAGAGATGAAGTGAGAAGATGCGAGTGGAAAGAGTTGGTAGACCGCCGGATGGAGTGGAATTGGAGCGAGGGTCCAAGGGTCTATGATGCTCGGAGGAGGTTGATGGAGAACGAATGGACAGAACCGTCAGCTCCAACATGCACATTAGACTTTTTCAGGGCCCATTTTAGGGCCCTTTTTCTTTTTATTTTCTTTACCAACCCTATAGTCAGATTAAGATTTATAAAGTTCAATCGTTTAATTGCATATGGTGTACTGTCTGATATTTTGAGGTTCAGATTTGTAACTGGGCAACACATCACGCAGCATCCACACAAACGAGATTTCTCAGTTTGGCTGGGCCAGAGGCTGTCTTCCCCTAGACAAACATGTTGGCTGAACCTGAGGGTTACATATGGATTTCGGTAAAGCATTTGATACAGTTTCCCATGCAAGGTTCCTTCAGCAAGTAAGGAGGCATGGGATCCAAGGAGACTTTGCTTTGTGGATCCAGAACTGGCTTGCCCACAGAAGGCAAGGTTGTAGATGGGTCATATTCTGCATGTAGGTTGGTGATCAGTGGTGTTCCGCAGGGATCTATTCTGGGACCCCTCCTCTTTTGTAATTTTTGTATGTCACCCAGATGAAGCAGTAGAAGGGTGGGTTAGTAAGTTTGCTAATGACACAAAGGTTGGAGGTGTTGTGGATAGTCAGGAGCGTTGTCAGAGGTTAATGCGGAACATTGATAGGATGCAAAACTGGGCTGAGAAGTGGCAGATAGACTTCAACCCAGATAAGTGTAAAGTGGTTCATTTTGGTAGGTCAAATATGATGGCAGAATATAATATTAATGGTAAGACTCTTGGCAGTGTGGAGGATCTGAGAGATCTTGGGCTCCATGTCGATAAGACTCTCAAAGCTGCTGCGCAGGCATATGGTGTGTTGGCATTCATCAATCATGGAACTGAGTAACATTACAAGAGTACAAGAGCAAGGAAATCCTTTTGCATTTGTACAGGGCCCTGGTGAGACCACACCTGGAGTATTGTGTACAGTTTTGGTCTCCAGGGTTAAGGAAGGACATCCTGGCTGTAGAGGAAGTGCAGCGTAGATTCACGAGGTTAATTCCTGGGATGTCTGGACTGTCTTACGCAGAGAGGTTAGAGAGATTGGGCTTGTACACGCTGGAATTAAGGAGATTGAGAGGGGATCTGATTGCAACATATAAGATTATGTTGATAGAGATAGAGGCAGGAAATATGTTCCAGATGCTGGGAGAGTCCAGTACCAGAGGGTATGGTTTGAGAATAAGGGATAGGCCATTTAGGACAGAGTTAAGGAAAACCTTCTTCTCCCAGAGAGTTGTGGGGGTCTGGAATGCACTGCCTCGGAAGGCAGTGGAGGCCAATTCTCTGGATGCTTTCAAGAAGCGGCTAGATAGGTATCTTATGGATAGGGGAATCAAGGGATATGGGGACAAGGCAGGAACCGGGTATTGATAGTAGATGATCAGCCATGATCTCAGAATGGCGGTGCAGTCTCGAAGGGCCGAATGGTCTACTTCTGCACCTATTGTCTATTACGGCTATACAAGACCTTGATCAGACCCCACTTGGAGTACTGCGTTGAGTTCTGGTTACCTCACTACAGGAAGGATGTGGATACTATAGAGAGAATGCAGAGGAGATTTAGAAGGATGTTGACTGGATTGGAGGGCATACCTTATGAGAATAGTTTGAGTGTACTTGGCCTTTTCCCCTTGGAGCAACAAAGGATGAGAGGTGACCTGATAGAGGTGTATAAGATGATGAGGGGCAATGTGGATAGCCAGGGGCTTTTTCCCAGAGCTGAAATGGCTAACACGATGGGGCATAGATTTTAAGGTGCTTGGAAATAGGTACCGAGGGGATGTCAGGAGTAAGCTTTTCCACACAGAGAGTGGTGGGTGAGTGGAATGCACTGCCGGTGGAAGCGGATACAATAGGGTCTTTTAAGAGCCTCTTAGATAGGTACATACAGCTTAGAAAAATAGAGAGCCATGCACTAGGGAAATTCTAGGCAGTTTCTAGAGTGGGTTACATAGTCGGCACAACATTGTGGGTTGAAGGGCAGGTAATGTGCTGTAGGTTTCTATGTTCTAATCTTAATAGTTGAATGCAAATCAAAATTCTGTTTCATGAATATTGAATACATCTTTTAATGTATTCACTTTTTAATGCTCCAATTGTTGAAAATTTGAAATGTAGAATGGTAATCTTGCCAGTCTGATGAAACTACGGTATGTAAATCTAGTTTCATCAGCTGGGGTAACTTTAGCCCTGTTCCACTCAGAATGAAAGACGTTTCATAGTGACAGCAGCTCACTAAAAGTAAGCACTTGTAAAAGGGAATAGATTAAAAACAATATAGTTAGAGGAAAAATATCTCAAAAATCTTAATTGTATTATGTTTTTAAATTTGTGAAACCTCATCCAGTATTATTAAATCTTATCCTATATCTTATCTTAAAACTAAAGCTATTGACATGTCACTCTAGATACATGTACTGGGATCAGATACAAAACACTCATATTACTCAGCCAGTGAAGGCCTGAACTAGGTCATAAATATCAGGACATATGATGATTTGATCCCAAGCCTGCCGTGATAATTGGTCCTTAGGCTTCAAGGTTTCTGCCAATAGGAAAGAAAAAGCATCAAAATTCCCACCATCTGTAACATATGAAGTTTAGTTGTGATTAGTTGCATAGGAGGAGATAGAAAATCCAGTTGAACGATGCCACACCAACCTCTCACTCCACATCAGCAAAGAGCTACTTGTTGACTACAGGAGGAAAAGGCCAGAGGCCCATGAGCCACTGCTCATCAGGGAATCAGAGATGGAGAGGATCATTAATTTGAAATTCCTTGGCGTTACCATATCCGAGGATCTGCCCTGGGACCAGCACGCAAGTGCCATCACAACGGAGGCACACCTCTACTTAGAAGTTTGCGAAGATTCGGCACATCACCGAATACTTCGACAAACTTCTATTGATGCACGGAGGAGTGTATCCTGCACCATGGCCTGGCATGGAAACACTAATGCCCAACGATGGAAAAGCCATTCAGAAAGTGGGGGATTCAGCCCAGTCCATCATAGGCAAAGCCCTCCTCACATCACTGTGTACATTTATAAAGAGCTCTGCCACAAGAAAGCAATATCCATCATCAAGGAACCCCTCCGTCCAGGTCATGTGCTCTCCTCACTGCTACCATTGGGCAGGAGAGTCTGATGTTTTAGGTCCCACACCACCAGATGCAGGAACAGTTTCTACCCAACAACCATCAGGCCCCTGAACCAGTGTGGATAACTTCATTCAGCATAATTCTGAAATGATTCAGAAGGAGGTGATAAGAGAGCTTAAGGTTAAGAAACCCTTAGAGAACAGTGATCACAATATGATCAAGCAACACACACAAAATGCCGGTGGAACACAGCAGGCCAGGCAGCAGCTATAGGAAGAAGTACAGTTGACGTTTCGGGCTGAGACCCTTCGTCAGCACTAACTGAAAGAAAAGATGGTAAGAGATTTGAAAGTTGGAGTGGGAGGGGGAGATCTGAAATGATAGGAGAAGACAGGAGGGGGAGGGATGAAGCTAAGAGCTGGAAAGTTGATTGGCAAAAGGGATACAGAGCTGGAGAAGGGAAAGGATCATAGGACAGGAGGCCTAGGGAGAAAGAAAGTGGGAGGGGAGCACCAGAGTGAGATGGAGAGCAGACAAGGAGTGATTGTGAGAGGGACAGAGAGAGAAAAGGAAAAAAAGGAAAAAAAATAATAAATTAATGAGGAATGGGGTAAGAAGGGGAGGAGGGGCATTAATGGAAGTCAGAGAAATCAATGTTCATGCCATCAGGTTGGAGGCTACTCATAAGGTGTTGTTCCTCCAACCTGAGTGTGGCTTCATCTTGACAGTAGAGGAGGCCATGGATAGACATATCAGAATGGGAATGCGACGTGGAATTAAAATGTGTGGCCACTGGGAGATCCTGCTTTCTCTGGCAGACAATATGATCAAGTTCACTTTGAAGTTTGAGAAGGAGAAACTAAATTCCAATGTGTCAGTATTTCAGTAGAATAAATTACAATAGCATGAGAAGGGAACTGGCCAAGGTTGACTGGAAAGGGACACAAGCAGTAGGGACAACAGAGTAGCAATGGCTAGAGTTTCTGTGAAAAATGAGGGAAGTGCAAGGCAGATATGTTGCAAATAATAAGAAATTTTCGAATGGAAGGACACTACCATGGCTGGTAAGCGAAATCAGAGCCAAAGTAAAAGCAAAAGAGGGCATATAAGGAAGCCAAAGCTCTTGGGAAGCTTTTAAAAACTTGCAGAAGGAAAGTAAGAAGGTCATTAGGAAGGAAAAGATTAATTATAAAAGGAAGCTGGTGACTTAAATCAAAGAAGATAAAAGCTTTTTTAAGTATATAAAGGACAAAAGAGAGTTGAGGGTAGATATAGGACCAATCGAAAATGACACTGGAGATATTGTAATGAGAGACACAGAGATGACAGAGGAACTGAATGCATATTTTGCATCAGTCTTCACAGTGGAAGACATCTGCAGTATACCGGACATTCAAGAGTGTCAGGGAAGTGAAGTACGTGCAGTGAAAAATACGACAAATAAGATGCTCAGGAAGCTGAATGATCTGAGGGTGGATTAATCTCCTGAAGCTGATGGAATGTACCCTTGGGTTCTGAAGGAAGTAGCTGGAGAGATTGCAGAGGCATTAACAATGATCTTTCAAGAATCAGTAGATTCTGGCATTGTACTGGATAAATGGAAATGTGTAAATGTTATTCTGCTACTTAAGAAGGGTGGGAGGCAGCAGAAAGGAAACTATGGACTTGTTAGCCTGACATCAGTGGTTGGGAAGTTGTTGGAATTGATTGTTCGGGATGAGATTATGGAGTACCTGGAGACACATGACAAGATAGGCCAAAATCAGCATAGTTTCCTGAAAGGAAAATCCTGCCTGACTAACCTATTGCAATTCTTTGAGGAAATTACAAGCAGGGTAGACAAAGGAGATGCAGTAGATGTGGTGTACTTGGATTTTCAGAAGGCCTTTGACAAGGTGCCACACATGAGGCTGCTTAGCAAGGTAAGAGCCCCTGGAATTACAGGGGAGTAACTAGAAAGGGTGGAGCATTGGCTGATCGGCAGAAAACAGAGTGGGAATAAGGGGATCCTATTTTGGCTGGCTGCCAGATACCAGTGGAGTTCCACAGGGGTCGGTGTTGGGACCGCTGCTTTTTAAATCAATGTATGTTAATGATTTGGACTATGGGATTAATAGATCTGTGGCTAAATTCTTCGATGAAACAAAAATATGTGGAGGAGCGGGTAGTGTTGAGGAAACAGAGAGTCTGCAGAGAGACTTAGATAGTTTAAGGGAATGGGCAAAAAAGTGGCAAATGAAATACAATGTTGGAAAGTGTATGGTCATGCACTTTGGTGGACGAAATAAACAGGCAGACTATTATTGAGATGGAGAGAGAATTTAAAATGCATAGATGCAAAGGGACTTGGGAGTCCTTATGCAGGATACCCTGAAGGTTAATCTCCAGGTAGAGTCGATGGTGCAGAAGGCAAGTGCAATGTTGGCATTCATTTCTACAAGTATAGAATATAAGAGCAGGGGTGTGATCGTGAGGCTCTCTAAGGCCCTGGTGAGACCACACTTGGAGTATTGTGTACAGTTTTGGGCTCCTTATTTTAGAAAGGATATACTGACATTGGAGTGGGCTCAGAGAAGATTCATGAGAATGATTCCAGGAATGAAAGGGTTACCGTACGAGGAACATTTGACAGCTCTCGGGCTGTATTCCCTGGAGTTCAGGAGAATGGGTGGGGGGGGGGGGGGTGTCATAAAACCATTCAGAATGTTAAAAGGCTTTAACACATTAATATGGCGAAGTTATTTCCCATGTAGGGGAATCCAGGACAAGAGGGCATGACTTCAGGATTGAAGGATGTCCATTTCAAACAGATGTGGAGAAATTACTTTAGTCAGAGGGTGGTAAGTCTGTGGAATTTGTTGCCATGAGCAGCTGTGGAGGACAAGACTTCCCCCATCCCACTTTCACTCTGCCTCCTCTTCCAGCTGCCTATCACCTGTCTCATGATTCTGCCTTCTTCTACTACACAGTGCTTTCCCCTTCCATTCCTTCTTCACCTTTCCTGCCTATCCCCCCGCTACCCCTCCCCCACCCCTTGATCTTTCCTCTGATTGGTTTTTCACCTGGCACCTTTCACCCTCCCCCCACCTTCTTTATAGGGCCCCTGCCCCCTCCTTCTTCAGTCTTGATGAAGGGTCTCGGCCCGAAACATTGACTGCTCATTTCAACGGATGCTGCCTGACCTGCTGAGTTCCTCCAGCTTGTTTGTACGTGTTGGAGGCCAAGTCATTGGGTGCATTTAAGGCAGAGAGAGATAGGTTCTTGATTAGCCAGGGCATGAACGGGTATGGGGAGAAGGCAGAGGAGTGGGGATGACTGGAAGAATTGGATCAGCCCTGATTGGAGGACCAGACTTGATGGGCCAAACAGCCTACTTCTACTCCTATATCTTATGATTCCACAACTTACAGACTCACTTTCAAGGACTTAACAACTCAGGTTTTCAGTATTAGTATTTTTTTGTTTATTATTTGCACAGTTTTTCCCTCTTTTGCATAGAGGATATTTTTCAGTCTTAGTTAAGTCATTTTTTTCATAAGTTCTATTTCTTAATTTTCCTGTAAACACCTGTAAGAAAATGAATTTCAAGGTGGAATATGGTGACATATACATACTTTGAATTTCCTTAACTCAGGAATAAGGAATTACTATTTGGCATGATTCAGAAGATCATATTGGTTTACCAACATTCTATTCCAACAATAAGAGACATTGCACATGGGTTTTAGCTGCGGGTGTAGCTTCCTTTATGAAGCACACAAGGCTTGTCATGTAACAGAAGCTTCCAAAAGTTCAAAAGATTCATTTATTATTAAAGTATATAACTCTGAAATTCTTCAATTCTCTGGGTAGCTGTGAAAGAAAAGAAAGGCAGCACGATAATCAACCCCCAATTCCCATCTCCTCGCAAAAAAAAAACAATGAATAAAAACGGAACAGGCACGTCAACCCCCAAATCCTCCCTCAAGCACAAAAACTGAGCAAAACAGATCAGGAACATCACCCCACCCCCAAATCCCTGCTCCCGCACAACAAAATAAAATGGATCAGGCACATTGACCTCCTCCAAATACCTCTTCCTGCGGAGAAAAAAAAATTGACAAAACCAATCAGATACATCAACCTCCAAATCCCCCTCCCTGCTCAAAAAATACCGAGATCAGACAAACAAACACATTATATAAAAACTGTAAGATTGAAATATATAGTCTATTGTCCAAACTGCAGAAAAACCTGGGCACACTCTTCAGGTGCAGCAGCAGACACTCCCCTCTGTTTAGAAGTACAGTGGGTTTTAAATGGGAATCATCTTATGTACCTGAGTTAGGGCACGAACACATTATAGGAAGGATATGAAGACATTGGAGAAGGTGCAGAAGAGGTTTACCAGGATGCTGTCTGGATTAAAGTGCTTGTGTTATAACAAGAGCTTGGGTTATTTTCTAGGGAGTGGCAGATGCTGGGGGAGATCTGATAGAGGTGTATAAAATTATAGGAGATATCGATAGATTGGACAGACAGTATCCATTCCCTGGGTTGAAATGTCTAATACCAGAGGACATGAATTTAAGGTGGTGGGGGGGGGGGGGGGTCATTTCAAAGGAAATGCAAAGATTATATATCTTATAGACTAGTATCTTATAGACTAGTGTGAAAGTGCAGTTAGTGCCTGTGCCATAAAGAGACCTGTCTGGGTCTACACTGGTCCTTAATGCATCATGTGGACCTCAAGGACTATAGCCCGACATTAGGAAATCCCAAAAGCATAGGCAGATACCACGGGATGAGGATACCACAGCTACTATGTAGCACAAGGGCTTTAGAGTAAACACTGATGTTGCGATTGACTATTCCTTTGAAAAAAATTGTAGCAGTCTTGGGATCTCAGGAAATCCATAACCTCTGGTCATTTTATGGGGAAAATAGGTACTTGTGAAAGTACACCTCAATAAGAAGTGGGAAATTTCATATTAAAGAGGACAGACTTCCAATCACATGAAACTGTAGTATTAAAAAGTTAAACTCTGCAATTAATCATTTAACAGAATCCAAGAGTAGTGATCTATGCAGAAGGCTCAGTCCAAAAAAAAACTAGGTTTCAATGAAGTTAGTATTAATAAAAACACAATATTTAATTTTCAATGAGACCGTTTCAGGTTTGTTCATTACAACATTTAAAAAAAAATACCAATTTCAAGTATTTTTTGCTCTCTGCAGTATAACATGTTACAAATATAGTGCAAAACAAACAAATGTAACAAAAATATATGACATTAACAACAATATTCTTCATTATTGCATCCATCTGCATCAGGAACAGCAATAAGGCAAGATTTTTGAAGATAACGCCTTTTGCATGGAACTATTACTACTAGATCTGGACTATTTTCAGTAGAATAGAAAATAAAATTATTGTTCTTTCAGGAGAAAAGAATTGAGTGTGGAGAACTCATTAAATGGAGAGATGAATCTCATACTTAAATTATGTGATCATAAATTCCATAATTTGCAGCTGCAAATGCAGCTTGTGGAAATTCTACCAACTACACTGAGTCCTAGGAAAAGAACATCTCGGCCCATTACTTGACTGATGCACTAATGACTGTATCAATATCAATTCTATTAGACACTGGAGCAGAATTAGGACATTTGGCCCATCGAGTCTGTGCCACCATTTAAGCATGGCTGATCCATTTTCCTTTCCACTCCATTCTCCTGCCTTACCTCTGTAACCTTTTATGCCTGACATGAAAAATCTACCAACTTCCACTTTAAATACACTGTGACCAAGCCTCCATAGCCACCTGTGGCAAAGAATTCCACAGATTCACCACCTCTCTCCCGCTAAAGAAATTCCTCATCTTTGTTCTATATGGACATCCCTCCAAGAAAGGGAGGACTTAAAAATTATTATGCTGTGGGTGCTTACTGTATATTATGGTTGTATTATGTATATAGTATATTCTTTATTATATAAGTTGAGATGCATTCCATATAGAGTTGGCATTGAGCTAAATAGAGAGGTGTGTATTTAATATTTCAGTAATACTTGAGTAATATTGTAAATATATTATTTGATTACACATTCTTGTTCATTACAAGTTATATGTAAAATTATGTAAATGGCATGTCATAACACCACATCATACACAAAGTAAAAACGAAGTACACACATTTAACTCCCGGCTCCTGGTTTTGCTTTCAATTAGTTATAATGTTTTGTAACTTCAAAACATAGCACATGCTATCGTCAAAAGTTCTCCAAAATTGAAAATACAAACAGGAACATATTTATTCCTTAGATCAAGGACTTAAAATTCTTTAGTCATTAAATTGTCCAACCCTGTCTGTATCTGCAAATCAGCGCGCAGAAGGAAATCAGCAACGGAATTCACAGAAAAACCCAGAACAGGAGGCCACTCAACTAACAATCACTCTACCAATCCTTTAACAGAGCTATCTAGTAAATCCTGATAACCCACTTCACCTTTCTGTAAAAGATTCTGTGAATTATTCCTACCACCAAAAGATCTGCTCTAACCTGGCTAAATGCTACAAATGATTCTACTTCCATCACCCTATAGGCAGTGCATTTTTGATCATAAAGACAAATACTTTAATTAATTGAAATGCAGATGTAAAATATCTTGGCCATTTCTCCTTGGAGTGATGGAGGATGAGAGGTGACCTGATAGAGGCGTATAAGATGATGAGGGGCATTTATCGTGTGGATAGTCAGAGGCTTTCTCCCCAGGGCTGAAATGGCTAACATGAGGGGGCATAGTTTTTAGGGTGCTTGGAATTAGGTACGGAGGGGTTGCCAGGGGCAAGCTTTTCCACACAGGGAGCATGGAATGCACTGCCAGCAGGCAAAGGTAGCAGCAGATACAATAGGGTCTTTTAAGAGCCTCTTAGTTAGGTACATGGAACTTAGAAAGATGGAGGGCTATGCGCTAGTGAAATTCTAGGCAATCTCTAAAGTTACATGGTTAGCAGAACATTGTGGGCCGAATGGCCTGTAATGCACTGTAAATTTCTATGATCTATGTTTAGTATCTTAATTACATTAACACTGAATACATGGCATTATTGCATTGCAATGGCATACCCTACAACCCTATTTATGCTACCAGCTTGTCAACAGGATTGCAGGTAGCACTGTAGTAGCTGTGTAAAAAAGGTATAAAAACACAGATTTTACTTAGAGTGAAAACATTTTTACCTACATGTCTACTTGAACCATGAAAAAGGTCTGTTATTCAACTAGAAGCTTTATAAAGCACTGGGCTGACCACATTTGGGGTATTGTGAGCAGTTTCGAGCTCCAGATCTAAGGAAGGATTGCTGGCTTTGGAGAGGCTCCAGGAGGTTTATAGGAATGACCTTGGGAATTAAAAGATTGATGTATGGGGGAGGGGGGAGGAAGACCTTTTGATGGTCTGGGCCAGTATTTGCTGGAGTAAAGAAGAATTGGGCAGGGGGGAATCTCATTGAAAGCTACTGAATATTGAAAGGCTTAGATAGAATGGACAAGGAGAGGATGTTTCCAACAGCGGAAGAATCTAGGACCACAGGGTACAACCTCAGAATAGGAGGATGTCCCTTTAGAACGGAGGAGGAATTGCTTTAGCCAGCTGGTGGTGAATCTGTGAAATTCATTGTCACAAGTGGTTGCGGAGACAGGGTCACTGGGTATGTTTAAAGCAAAGGTTGATAGGCTCTTGATTAATAAGGGTGTCAAAGGTTTTATGGAAAAGATGGGAGAATGGGGTTGAGAAGGATAATAAATCAGAGATGATCAAATGCTGGAGTAGACTCAATGAGCAAAATGGCCCAATTCTGCTCTTATGTCATATGGTCTTAGAAATTCTGTCTAAGTGATTTCAATCTACATTGGTATCTCAGTTCACAGAACTGAGCAAGAGAGACAAGGTCTAAAACAAATTTGCATTAAAATTTAGACGCAACTGAAATTAAATAAACTTAATAGTAACACTTACCTCATACATACATGCAAACTCACCCAGTGGTACATAGCAGTTTGAGGAAATACTTAAAAATCAAATATGGGACACTCAAATGGAAAAGTTTCAGTTTAATACTACAAAGCCTATGTTTGTAAATCAAGTTCTGTGAATGTCCTTTCATTAAAATCTTCATTCCTGGAACTTTCTGCATTTGAAAATCGTCCAGAATCTGCACTGGTTTGACCACTTTGATTTTGCTGTTCATTTTCAGTTTTTGAAATAAAGGAACTCGACCAGGAGCTCAAGCTGTTGTTTTCAGTAATGACAATGAGCGGATCACAACATTCCTCAGAATCTTCCACTGATGTCAGCACATGGAATGGAGCTCTTTGAGACGATTCACTGAAGCACTGCAAAAATAACACAAGACCAGAATGCATTATTTCACAGAGACATAATTGTGACCTTCTTGATCCCAGACCATCCCAAAATGGTTCGGAATCTACAACATATGTCTTCAAGTCTTAAGGTTTAGTCTTAAACTTGTACCAAATTATGAAACCAGTCTTAAACTCATATGTAGCTAATTATAATTAAAAGCAAATGAAAAGGAATGATACACTACCTCAGAATATATTTATTTTTTTCTCTCAATTTTGCATTAGTGTTGGTAAATGTTTAATCTGTAATTTGTTTTTGTGCACGTGCAAGTTATATAGAATTTATGTGAAGTTAATTCCACCATGTCAAGTTTATTTCATATTTCATAATCAAGCATCTGCAATGCTTTGATTTTGGTTTTCTGAAATATCAATGAACTGCACAACTAATGATCATATTTAACAATGTTGGATAGGGAGTATACATTGCTCTTTTATCAGATCAACAGGCAGTTGTCCTGCTTTCCTGTGAATGGAACTATAGGATCTTGTATGCCCATTGGAGAAGGTAGCCAGCAATTCAGGTTAATGTTTTGTTCAACAGTAGTAGTTCCTCAGTGACAAACATCGGTGCTAGTCTAGCCCAGAGTGATAAGTCTCTGGCACAGGTTAAAACCCTACATGCTTCTATTTCAGAGTTGAGCTAAATCAAGTTTTGACATAAGGTAGCTGGGATTCTACAAATAACTTTGGTCTTGCTCCTTTCACCACTTTCTGGCTATTTGAAATAAATGTTACAGGCAATATACTCAAGTGTTTTGCTGTGTACCTTTGGACATTAGCTGGGAGATGACCACCAAATAGATAAAAATTATCCAAAATAAGTTGAAATTTGACTAGAATATATTTTCACTAAGGTGCCTGAAAATATCTTTATATCTTTAGTTTACAATATTTTTATGTGAAAACATTGCCATGCATTTGCAACCAATGTACTGAACAATAATTTCTATAAGTTTTAGTAATTTAATGGGCACACTAGAAAGTTAGATTTTGATCATGATAGAACTCAGAGCAGATAAGCCCAGAGTTATCTCACAATAAAGAGTCCACCTCAAAAACGCAGAAGCACGGAAATAACTCATAATAGACGAGAGGCAGAAGGGCACAGTTCATACAGCTTCCATAATCTCTATATGACCTTTGAGCTTTATTTTCCTTTTTAGATCACCAGGGTAAAGGCCAGCCAAATATGAAAGAGATTACATACCTCTTGTAAATGTTCTGGCAGGGTGTGTGGGGGAAACAAGGCGTACTTTGTACATCTGTACATGCAATATACACACAAGATGCATCCTACTGCTCCAATGAAAAACACCACTAGCGAAACGAGGAAGCCTATACCAATCAGCCACTTGGGAGTACCACCTGGAGAGAAAAAAGAAAATCAGATACATGATTAGTGGTGCCTTTTCTCCTGTTTATGGCTACTAGCTAATGAAAACAATTTTACAGCAATAAGTAATGTCACATCCCACTTAGATTGTTTGTTCTTCACCACAGACCTTCCTCCAGAGAGGAACTGGAAGGTAACAATATGGAGATAGCAAAAGAGTCCGCTAGCATGAAGAATGATTTAAAGACAGATAAAACTGCATTCCTCACATTTTCTTTTAGATTCTTCTTTAATATTACAACTAACAATTTAGCTAATAAATATTAAACAGAATCATGTTTCTTTTGAAATAGAATAGCTGGAGCTCCTGGATCACTTTTCTTTTGCCAGTCCAGCAACATCTGCTACAGATAATCACGGACTAAATATCCAATCAAAGAAAGAAAATTGTGCTGTCATAAGAAATACCATGTTTTTTTCCATTAAAAAAAAACAGCTCCAATGGAAGCAAAACCAAGTTTCGTCATTAAATTGTGCTGGAAATGTGACAGCAGCCTGTTCTCTCCTACAGGCTGGAAATGACATATGGTGCAGATGCACAAGCAGCAACAGAATGAAAGACACCGAATACCAAAGGTTAAAGAATATTACACAGCAATGCCACATTAAAAAAAAGATTAAAATCATACCGCCAGTCATCTTGCACACAACTGAACTATTCAGTCCTACGCTGCTGAAAACAGAGCTGAAAGCCAAAACGTGCAGACAGTACGTGGTCCAAGGTTCAAGCTTCAAGACTATAAATCTGTTTGTGCTATTTATCTCCTGCAAGTTCAAAAATTAAAACAGAATAAAGCATTCGGTTCAGCAGTATGCAAAATTCAGGTACCTACATTTAATTTGGTTAGGTACAATTAAGTTCACTTCCAGGAATACTGCATTTTAGTCCATTTCAAAGAGGCTGACTGTGGCATTCCAGTCTACGTTTCATGGTACGTGGTAAGAGATAATAACAAATTGATTTAAAGTATGGAAAGGTTCTAACAAGTCCATTTCATGGAAGTATAAACACAAAAATTATACAAATGTTGGGAATCCAAAGCAACAACACAGAAAATTCTGGAGAAACTCAGCAGGTCAGGCAGCATCTACGGAAAAGAGAAACAATCAACTTCATGGGCTAAGGCCCTTCTTTAGGCCTGAAAAGGAAGGGGGAAGATGGCAGAATAAAAAGTCTGGGGGAGGGAAAGGATAACTAGAAAGTGACAGGTGAAGCCAGGTGAGTCGGAAAGAACCAATCCTCATAGCAGGATCAGATGTGGAAAGAGTGAGCAATTCCAGGTACCTGGGTGTCAAGACCTCTTGAGGATCTAACCTGGTCCCAATGTAACAATGCAACGATAAAGAACACAAGACCATGGCCATATTTCATTGGCAGACTGAGAAGACTTGGTTTGTCAACTAAAATATCGAAAACTTCTACTGATGTGCCGTGGAGAGCATTCTGACAGGCTGCAGCACCAACCTACTGCCCTCTGCTGTGCCTATTGTCTTGTTTATTATTTAATGTAATGCCTGCACTGTTCTGTGTACTTTATGCAGTCCTGGGTAGGTCTGTAGTCTAGTGTAGCTTTCTCTGTGTTGTTTTTTTTTAACGTAGTTCAGTCTATTTTTGTACTGTGTCATGTAACACCATGGTCCTGAAAAAACATTGTCTCATTTTTACTCTGTACTGTACCAGCAGTTATGGTCGAAATGACAATAAAAGTTGACTTGACTTGACTTAATGTAGCCATTGAATATGAAAACCTGACACCAAAACAAGAAATGACAGGAATTTAACAGAGCACGGTAACATTTTCATCATGATTCAATAAAACCAAGACTCATCCACTTAACTCCCATACCTTTTAACAGCAGAAACAGAATTTTTTTTTACCATTATTCATTCAAAAAACAGCAACAAGCACCTAAGGTTAGTCAACAGAAACTATGCTAATACTATAAAGACAAAGAATATCAGAATCAGGTTTATTATCACTGATGTATGGTTGTGAAGTGTTTTTTTTAAAAAGTGAAAATCAGCCATACCTGCATGGACCCTGACTACACTTCTTGCTGCCTTGGTAAAGCAGCCGTCAGGATCATGACCCCTAACGCCACAGACATTCTCTATATTCTCTCTAGCTTCAACCAGGGGATGCAAATACCTGGAAGCAGGTACCGCCAGGCTCAAGGACAGCTTCTATCTTGCTGCTATTAGATTATTGAATAATCCCCTAGTACAAAAGATGGACTCTTGACCTCACAGTCTATCGTGCTATGGCCTTGCACCTTACTGTCTGCCTGTACTTTCTCTGTAACTGTAAAACTATTTATTTTATTTAGAGATGCAGCATGGAGTAGGCCCTTCGAACCACATCCCTGATTCGACTAGCCTTACTATGGGACAATTTACGATGACCAATTAGCCTACCAACCAGTATGTCTTTGGACTGTGGGAGAAAACTGGAGCGCCCAGTGAAAACCCACCATCCAGCAGGAGGGCGTAAAAACTCCTCACGATGACGTCAGATTTGAACTCCGATGCCCCAAGCTGAAAAGAGCGCTGTGCTAACCACTACGCTACCATTGCACCCAAATGTACTGCATTCTGTTTTTGTTTACCCTCGTGACACGTCATTGTATAGGTGTAATGAAGTGACCAATATGGATAGCAGATAAAAATAAAATCTTTCACCGTACCTTGGTACTTGTGACAATAAACCTATTTGCAATATTTGGAAACTGAAGTCACCCACTACAACAAACCCAAAATCTGCCTATTTATATATCTGCTCCTCCGTCTCCCCACTACAGTATTACCCCGTTATGGTGACCGCACCTTACCTAGTCCCGAGTTTGACTCAGATTGCTTCACTGGATTAGCCCTCCAGGATCTCCTCTCTCGGTGTTGCTGTGATTTCTTGCTCATCAGTAGTACAACACCCCTCCTCATTTACATCTCCCTCTACCACATCTGAAATATCCAAATCCTGGAAATGTCATGCTGGACTCATCCGTCCTTCCTTTTAGACTTGCTTGACCTAACATTAACCTTCACCTAACCCCTCCACACACTGACCTGTTACGTTGGTTCTCCTCCACTGCCACGCAAAATTAAACTCTCCCAAGTAACAACAGAAGCCTCCCTACATCGTGGGAATGATAACTGCAGTTTTGGTTTTACCATATATTTAAAAAGATATTTACATAACACATAAGAAGCATTGTTTTATGTTATATTGCAGAGAACACACGTTGGTTATTCCTTTGAGAGCAACTTTGTTTCATATTACTTACATGTGCATTTTCATAAGAATTTTCTTTCCAGTAGGTCACCCTGTACTGTATATCTTTATAGAATGTTTGTATAGATGCATTATTTGACATCAGCATCTTGGAAATTTCAATAGTAAGTGATTGCTTGATTGATTCCACATGTACTGAAGGAGGACCAATTACATCTGTAATTTAAAATGAATTATAATTCAATGACCAAATGCAGAATATGAAACAGTATATATAAAAATGAAGTAGGTTTGTTTCAGAAAATTTGAAATAAAATTAAAATTTGAATCTAATTATCTAATTAATCAGATAAGCCTACCATTTAATGCTTGATCTTGGCCGATAAATAATTTCAGATAGCAGTTTTTAAATTATATCAACAATCAGAATTGCTTTCATAACAGGGACTAAGCTGAAATACTTACTGTTTCCACAGTTACTCTCTGACTTGGCACACATTTTCAACATTTTCTGTTTACGTTAAAATACTCCCACAAGTTTTCAATGAGGTCATATGGTTTCACATTTAACAATTTATCAGATAAAGCAAATTTGGTGAAAACACAAGATTTAACAGCTGGGCATCCAGGGCAGAAAAAACAAATGGGTCCAGTTTTCTTCCTACACCATACACTGTGAAGTTCTGCCTGCCTGGGAGCTTTTTTAAAGATCACCCAAACATTTAATGCATTTTTATTATTGCAACAGACTTCACACTAACAGGTTCACAATCTTGCATCCTTTTAGTATTTATTTCTCATTACTAGCTATTTGGGAATACACAAGACATTAAAATATAGAAGAATTAGTCCACTTGGCCTATCGAGTGTGCTCTGCCATTTAATCATGGCTGATCCATATCCTCTCAGCTCCAACCCCCTGCCTTCTCCCTGTTACCCTTCATGCCCTGACCAATCAAGAATCTATCAACCTCTGTCTTAAATATAAAGACTTGGCCTCCACAGCTGCCTGTGACAACAAATTCCACAGATTCACCACTCTCTGGCTAAAGAAATTCTACCTCATCTCCATTCTAAAAGGATGCCTCTCTATTCTGAGGCTGTCCCCTGTGGTCCTAGAATCTCCCACCATAGTAAATAACCTTTACATATCCACTCTACTGAGGACTTTAAACATTTGATAGGTTTCAATTAGATCACTCCTTACTCTTTAGAATTCCAGTGAATACAGGCCCACAGCCATTAAACACGCTTCCTTTGACAAGCCGTTCAATTTGGCAATCATTTTTGTGAACCTTTGAACTCTCTCCAGTGTCTGCACATCCTTTCTAAGGGGGCCAAAGCTACTCTCAGTACTCCAAGTGAGACCTCACCATGCTTTACAACGAAACAACATTACATCCTTACTTTTATACTCTAGTCCTCTTGAAATGAATGCTAACATCATATTTGCGTTCCTCACCACCAACTCAGCCTGTAAATTAACCTTTTGGGAATTCTCCACAAGGACTCCCAAGTCAATTTGCATCTTAGATTTTTGAATTTTCTCTCCATTTAGAAAATAGTCTACCCTTTTATTTCTTCTACCAAAGTGCATAACCACGCCCTACATGACACTTCTTTGCCCATTCTCCTAATCTAAGCCCTTCTGTAACCTACTTTCTCAAAATTACCTGCCCCTCCACCTATCTTCATTCGTCTGCAAACTTTGCAACACAGCCATCAATTCCATCATCCAATCCTTGACATATAAAAAGAAGTGGTCCCAACACAGTCCCCTGTGGAACACCACTAGTCACCACCAACCAACCAGAAAAGGTTCCTTTCATTCTCACTCTTCGTCTCTGACAATCAACCACTGCTTTATCCATGCCAGTATCTTTTCTGTAATGCCATAGGCTCATAGCTTGTTAAGCAGCCTCATGTGTGGCTCCTTATCAAAGGTCTTCTTAAAATCCAAGTACACAACATAAACTGATCCTCCTTTGTCTATCCTGCTTGTTATTTCTCCAAAGAATTCCATCAGATTTGTCAGGCAAGATTTTTCCTCAAGGAAGCCATCTTGACTGCAGCCTATTTTATCATGCATCTCCAAGTACCCCAAAAACTACATCCTTAACAATCGACTCCAACATCTTCCCAACCACTCAGGGAATACTAATTAGCCTATAATTTCCTTTCTTCTGCCTCTCTCCCTTCTTGAAGAGTACCTTATTGCCCATCAGCTCCCTCTGGTGCTCCTCCCCATTCTCTTTCTTCCACAAGTCCATAAGCTACAGGAGCAGAATTAGGCCATTTGGCCCATTGGGTCTGCTCTGACATTTCATCATGGCTGATCCATTTTTGCTCTCAGTTCCAATCTCCTGTCATCTCTCCTCGTCCCTTCATGCCCAGACCAATCAAGAATCTATCAACCTCTGCCTTATATATAAAAATAAAGACTCGGCCTCCACAGCCACCAGTGGCAAAGAACTCCACAGATTAACCCTCTCTGGCTAAAAAAATTCCTCATCTCCGTTCTAAAAAGACACCCTTCTTCAGCCTCTCTCCCTTCTTGAAGAACAGAGTGACATTTGCAATTTTCCAGTCTTCCAGAATTTAGTGATTCTTGAAAGATCATTACTGGTGCCTCCACAATCTCTTCAGCCACCTCTTTCAGAACTCTGGGGTGTACACCAGACTGCCCAATGACTTATCTATCTTCAGACCTTTCAGCTTCCCAGGAATCTTCTCCCTATTAAGAGTAACTTCACACACTTCATGTCACCTGACACCTGGAACTTCCAACATACTGCTAGTGTCTTCCACAGTGAAGACTGATGCAAAATACTGTTCAGTTCATCCATTTCCTTACCTCCCATTACTACCTCTCCAGCACTGTTTTCCAGCTGTCCAATATCCACTCTTGCCTCTCTTTTAGACTTCATGTATCTGAAGAATATTTTGGTATCCTCTTTATTATTGGCTAGCATACTTTTGTATTCCATCTTTTCTTTCTTAATGATTTTTTAGTTGCTTTTTAAAAAGCTTCCTAATCCTCAAACTTCCCACTAATATTTCCTCTATTATATGCCCTCTCTTCAGCTTTTTATGATGGCTTTGATTGCCCTTGTTAGCCCTTGCCTCTACAGTACTTCTTCCTCTTTGGGATGTATATATCCTGAGCCTTCCAAACTGATTCCAGAAATACCAGCCATTGCTGCTCTGCTGACATCCCTGTTAGTGTTCTTTTCCAATCAATTCTAGCCAATCTCACTCACGTGTCTGTAATTTCCTTTACTCCACTGCAATATTGATGCATCTGACTTTAACTTCTCAAATTTCAAGGGTGAATTCAGTCATATTATGATCAATTGCTCCCCCCCACCCCCAGACCTTTAGGTCTCTAATGAAATCAGCTCATTGTATAACACCCAATCCAAAATAGCTGATCCCCTAGCGGGCTCAACACAAACTGTTCTTAAAAAGTCATCTGGTAAACATTCTAGAAAATCCCCCTCTTGTGATCTTGTGCCAATCTGATTTTCCCCATTCTACCTGCATATTGAAAGCCCCCATGACTATTGTAACATTGTCTTTATGGCATGCATTTTCTACCTCCTGTTGTAATTTGCAGACCATTTCCTTACTACTGTTTGGGGGTCTGTATATAACTCCCATCAGGGCCTTTTTATACTTGCAGTTCCTTAGCTCTATCGACAATAATTCAACACTTTCCAACCCTATGTCATTGCTTTCTAATGATTTGATTTTTTTTTAACCAACAGAACCATGCCACCCCCTCTGCCTGTCCTTTACATACAATGTACCTTTGGACATTAAGCTCTATGATTCAGTGAACGCCCTCAACATCGTAATGCCAACCTGTAACTGTGCTACAAGCTCATCGACCTTATTCTGTAATCTGTGCACATTCAAATGTAATCCTTTATTCACACTTTTTGTTTTTGGACCTGTTTTTCATTGCAACACATCCTGTTGACTGCAATTTTGCCCTGTCATCAACCTCTCCTTGCTAGGAGTTTCACTACACATTGCCCTTGCTTGTAAACCAACTACTTAATCCTCAGCATTATCACTCCAGTTCCCTTCCCCCTGCCAACATCTTACTACAAAGTATGATAAAGTATAAATAAAACTAAAGTAGGTTCAATTCAGAAAATATGAAATAAAATAAAATCTGAATCCAATTACAGATATCTAATTGAATCTAATTACCTAGTTAATCAGGTAAGATGTATCTGGGAATATGTCTTACTATAAAGCAGAGCTTATTTGGAATATTGTGCTTGGACATTTCTCTAGACAGCCAGTGGAATGCTGCAGTTCAAGCTGATCCTTCACCATAAAGCTAATTCTCACATATTGCAAAGACAGAGTCCTCCTCTCAGTTCAATACTTCGAGTTTAACATGAAAAGAGACTGAACATATAAATAGGCCTATATTATTCTTAACTGAACAAACAAACTTGGATAAGTCACAGAATTGATAGTGGGATAAAAGGAGAAATAATGAATAATGTTGAGAACGAGAAAGTACAGAGCAAGATTTAATATTCCAAATGCACACAGCAAGTTAAAACGATCTAAATGAAGTGAGATAAATCAGGTGAGCAGAAAATTCATGTTAAAAAAGTAAATATATTGAATCACTGCAAAATTTAAATTCAGATCCAATAAGGCACAGCACATTTCACTTATTATGGTTACTTACTGTTCTTGTCAGGAATAAATGAATCTGTGGACAACCAGGCTGTCGTCTGATTCCCATGACGGGCTTGCAGCCGTAGGAAGTATTCTCCAAAAAATAAAATGTCTAGTGAACTGAAATCACACTCTCTACGGATGATATTTTCACATCCTTTCACCTTCCTCCAGCCACTGGCGCTACTAAAAGGAAACAAGTAAACACTATGTAAAGGACAATCCACTGCAGTGAGTAGGCCAAGCCTGGCTTTACTGTTGAACAGGTGCAGTTTCAGTCAAAAACATGCAACACAACCATGTCCACATTACTAAAGATTTAATGGCATTGTCATGCTGATCTTGCATTCAAGCACAATCAGGAGTATGACCGGCATTAGCCAATCACAATAGGTGGAACTGTGAATGTGGTGACTGAGGTTAGAAAAAAAACATCCAGCTCTGGACCAGTACATGAATAGCTAGCGAGTGCAAGTGGATTTTCAACAGAAGAGTTAAAGTAAAACAAGACTGAAATAAAAATAGGGGGCTAAATAGGAGGGAAAGGTTGAATGATCTTGGAGAAGGCCAAGAGGTTGGCACAACGTGGTGGACTTAAAGGGACTGTACTGTGCTGCAGAGTTCAATGTTCTAAATCAGTCAGGAAAAGGTGTTCACAAAGGAAACATTACAAACTCCATACCATAACCGATTATTAGTGACTTGCAAAAAACTTAGTATGAACTGTATGTGTCAAACACTGGTACACTACAAATTAAAGAAAGATTTTACTGAGATAATGATGCTTCCCCTCCCACCAGCAGGTTCTGATGTGCTTTTTTGTTCCCTACCCCCACCCTGTGTGTCAGCTGAGGCTTGAAAGGTAGTGTCAGATTTTAAATCGACTGAAATATTTACTGAACATTAGCAAAAATCTTTTACAAAACTAAATATCGGCACGCAATTAACATAGAAATACACCAGGGCATGACAATCACAGCTCATTGACGATTTGGTAAAAGGCTTTAACTTCAGTATGAACTAACTGATTTTTGTTTTTACTTGTTGTTGAATGTCCAGAGGACTGCACTGAACACTCACTCCAATGAATTATCACTGAGACCAGCAGCTTTACCTACAAGCTTGAGGACTGTATCTGATTTAGGGAGCAGAAATACAAATGCAGAGATAAAAAGGGATGCAAATTAAAATAACAGTTGTCCAGTCCCATATTGTTGTTGCTTTGAAGAGAAAGACGTTTTAACCATGTTCTCTTGAATAGATATCAGCGGGGAAGGGAAATGGCAGCAAATGACTTCTTGGGGCACAATCAATCAATCAATCAAAGGTTTAGCAGTGTGAAACCAGCATGTTCTATTGTATCACTGCAGCACCCCACACTCTCATCTGCTTCCATTTGGCAATTGACCAGATTCTGTGACAGTATGTTGATTCCCAATATCAGACAAGGGAGCTTGCCCTCAATGTTTACTTGTTAAACAGATTCTACTGGAGGTCAGGCACTAACTCAATGTCCTAGTGACAAATCAGCAAATAGGGAGGAGACTGAAAATCTGGCTGAATGGTGCCACAACCACCTCTCATCGACGTTAGCAAAACCAAATGATCTGAACATTGACTTCAGGATGAAGAAATTGGAGCTCCACGAGCCAGTCCTCATCAGAAGATCAGAGGTGGAGAGGGCCAGTCACTCTAAATACCTCGGGGTTATCATTTCAGAGGACCTGCCCTGGACCCAGCATGCAAGTGCCATCACAAAGAAGGCACAGCAGCACCCCTGCTTCCTTAGGAACTTGCAAAGATTTAGTACGTCATTTAAAACTTTGACAAACTTCCATCGGTGCACAGTGGTGAGAGTTTACTGAATGGCAGCAACACTGCCTGGCATGGAGACAACAATGGAAAAGTAGTGAACACAGCTCAGTCCGTCACAGGTAAAGCCATCCGCACCACTGAGCGCATCTACAAGGCGCACTGCTGCAGGAAAGCAGCCTCCACCATTAAGGAACCTCACCATCCAGGCGATGCTCTCTTCTCGTTGCTGCCATTGGGAGGGAGCTAAAGGAGCCTTACGGTCCCAAAGCACCAGATTTAGGAACTGTTATTACTCCTCAATCAGAGTGGATAACTTCACTCATGCCAACTGATTCTACAGCCTATGGACTCACTTTCAAGGACTCCACAATTCAAGTTATCAGTATTATTATTACTTATTTATTTATAATTGTTTTGTTTCTCTTTTGTATTTGCCATTTGCACATTGGTGAAGCTCAGCAACTACTTATTATCAGTGGCAAACAAATCAAAGACAGCAACTAAATACTTTACTAATAACACTTGTTTGGTCAACGATAGCCTGTGAACAATAGCCTGTAACTTTCTTTTCGGAGTTCAGCTTTTGAACCACCTGAATGACCTGGGTGTGAACTGAAGTCTTGAAGGGGCAGTATGGCTGTGGCATGGCAGGCCAAATGAAGGCGGTGGGGCCCAGGCCCTGAAGTGAGGAATGAGCTGATATTTGGTCATTGCTGGAGCAGACTTGGAGGCAATTCGATGTGGCAGAACTGAGGTGAGGCGACCAGAGATGAAGCAGAGTCAAGGGAGGGTCTGGGCCCAGGCCCAAAAATGAGGAAGGACCCAAAGTTTGATTGATTTAAGCACCCCGCCGAATTCGAAGGGTCATGTACGAGCTGAACTGAAGCAGCAGAACACTGGCTCGAGAGCTCCTCAAAGCAGCAGGGCCCTGATCCGGGAGCACGGAATGACCTGAGGTTTGGACATCGTCAACATTGGGCCAGATTGTCGGGGCTGGGGGGAAGAGAAAGGCCAGTTCTGCTCATGTTTACTTGGCCCTTTGCTGAACTGAGGCTGTGATGCCTGGCTCTGTGTGGACTCACTTTGTAACTTGCAGTTCTGAATGCTATTTGCTTAATTTATTGTTTGCACAACTTTTTATTCTTTTTCTCTCTGAACACGATTTTTTATTGGTTCTGTTGGGTTTCTTTGTTTTGTGGCTGCCTGTAAGTACTTTGAACTTTGGATCACTGGTAATCTGACTGTATGGGTGTTACTGACAAATTGCAGTGCTATATAATAAACAGATCCTTTACAGTTTAGAATGAAAATCTCTTATCTTGGGATACACACATTCAGCAGTATCACTATCCCTCTCCCAGCCATCGAAACTTAAACCACATTTCATCATCTCAAGCCGACTGCTCTGATCTCCTCTCGTTGATCTCCACTTAATACAAATGAAAACTTCCTTCATTAAACTCCACTATCACCAACTTCTTTCTGGTAAATTAACAACAACTTTATTGTAAGATTTTCTCAATTGTTTTCTAATCTCTGCTTTGACTTGCTTCACAGTATCCCAGTGATGTCCTCATCTTGCTCTCCATTTCATACGTTGTGCAGTTTGCTACTGACATCAACTGCATTTGTGACTTATGAAATACGCTTCCTTTGCCCAACGATCATTTTGGAAACACTTCTCCTTGATGTCCTTTTGTGTCTCCTTTCTGCACTTCCTCCTTCTCATCCCTCTCAATTTTATCCCTTCTATAAAGTACTACAAGATCTCTTTCTGCAAAGGTTTAGTTAGAGATTTATTGTCATTACTAAGGACGAGATTGCAGTGCTATTCCATTCAGTGCAAAATAGCATACTGGCAATTCAATTACTAAAAACTCAATGAGTATATTTAAAAAGGAGAGAAAACCTGCCGATGGCAGAAATCAAAGTAGTCATGCGCCAGAAAAAGTGGGTTCTCCTGGTGGTCACCAATTTCAATTCTACTTCCCATTCTGCCATGTTAGTCCACGGCTTCTACTACTGCCGCAATAAAACCACACACAGACTGGAGGAGCAACACCTTGTATTCCATGTGGGTAGCCTCCAACCTGATGTCACAAACATTGCTTTCTTCCAGTAATTCCGTAATTCCTTCATTCCCCTTTCCCTCCCTCAGCTTCTCTCCTTACCTGCCCCATCAGCTCGCTCTGGTGCTCCTCCCCATTCCCTTTCTTCCACAAGTCCATAAGCTACAGGAGCAGAATTAGACCATTTGGCCCATCGAGTCTGCTCCACCATTTCATCATGGCTGATCCATTTTTGCTCTCAGCTCCACACTCCTGCCTTCCCCACAGCACCACCCCCCCTTCATGCCCTGACCAATCAAGAATCTATCTACCTCTGCATTAAATATAAATAAAGACTTGGCTTCCACAGCCACCTATGGCAAAGAACTCCAGATTAACCCCCTCTGGCTAAAGAAATTCCTCTTCATCTCTGTTCTAAAAAGACACCCTTCTTCAGCCTCTCTCCCTTCTTGAAGAATGGAGTGGCATTTACAATTTTCCAGTCTTCCAGAATTTAGTGATTCTTGAAAGATCATTACTGGTGCCTCCACAATCTCTTCAGCCACCTCTTTCAGAACTCTGGGGTGTACACCAGACTGCCCAATGACTTATCTACCTTCAGACCTTTCAGTTTCCCAGGAATCTTCTCCCTATTAAGAGTAACTTCACACACTTCATGTCCCCTGACACCTGGAACTTCCACCCTACTGCTAGTGTCTTCCACAGTGAAGACTGATGCAAACTACTTATTCAGTACATCCATTTCCTTGTCTCCCATTACTACCTCTCCAGCACTGTTTTCCAGCTGTCCAATATCCACTCTTGCCTCTCTTTTAGACTTCATGTATCTGAAGAATATTTTGGTATCCTCTTTAATATTATTGGCTAGCATACTTTTGTATTCCATCTTTTCTTTCTTAATGATGTTTTAGTTGCTTTTTAAAAAGCTTCCTAATCCTCAAATTTCCCACTAATTTTTCCTCTATTATATGCCCTCTCTTCAGCTTTTTATGATGGCTTTGATTGCCCTTGTTAGCCCTTGCCTTTAGAATACTTCCTCCTCTTCGGGTTGTATATATCCTGGCTTTTCCAAGTTGCTTCCAGAGATTCCAGCCATTGCCGTTCTGCCGTTATCCCTGCCAGTATTGTTTTCCAATCAATTCTAGCCAACTCTTCTCTCATGCCGCTGTAATTTCCTTTACTCCATTGTAATACTGACACATCTGACTTAAGCAATTCTTTCTAAAATTGCCTTTCATGGCCTTCTGTCCTCTCCTATCATTTCCCCCTTCTCCAGCCCTTTATCTCTTTCACCAATCTATTACCTTGTACTTCTTCTAACCCTGCCCCACTTTCTTACTCTAACTCATCTCTTTTTTCCAGTCCTGATGAAGGGTCTCATCCTGAAACATCGACTGTTTACTCTTTTCCATAGATGCTGCTGAGTTCCTCCAGCATTAAGTGTATTACTAAATTTAAAATAACATTTTGAGTTCTTTCAAATGACATTCAAGTTAGAACTGAATTAAAAACAAGCAATTCTAAAATTTAAAAAAGGGGATACCCCATTCATTAAAAACAATGATTAACTATAAAAGACCCAACAGTTAAACTGGCTTACCTTTTATAATTTACAGTATAATTCACAGTGTAATTACTGTTCTGTGCATCATCCCACTTAAGAACATACTTCATATTAAAAGCCTGAATCCGTAGGTTTGTTGGGGGCTTTATTTCTCCAAGCACTGTAAAAGAAATCCTCATGAATCTCAGAAGTAATATAAAATACCTCAACAATTTTTTTAACCACTTTTAATAAAAATTTTATTGATCCAAAATTTTATTTTGGTTTCTCACTTCACAGATGCTGATCTGCCTGGTAAATACTTCCATTATATTCTGTTTTTATTTTAGATTTCCAGCATATTTTGTTTTTAGAAGGTATTTTATTAACAAGATTTTCGTAACATGCAATTTTGAAAGAAAGGGCAATTAAGCCTGTTTTTAGCAGAAATAATGTTAGGGACTAATAATCTCAGTTATTTCTCCTTACACACTTGTTGAATAAAAGTAAATTTAATCGCACAAAGTACCTGCAGTTTACACTAAAGGTCAAATATTTATCTTTCTATAACTCGGTGGGTTGGGGGAATTGCAATTGGTGAATAAGTGAGAAAACAAGGGAAATAAATGACATCTTGCTTGCTGCAGTTTGCAGTGGCATCAACACGATTTGCCTTGTCAGAATATGCTTACAAGTAAAATGCAGATGGGTACAATCGCTATCTTTACAACCTTTACAAGTGGACAGGAATGAAGATGGGTGCAGTACAAATAACAAGCTGATTCACATCAAACAACATTAGTGGGCGTAGGAAATGACATGCTAGGTGCAAAAACTGTCTCAGAAACATGCTGGTAGATTGAGAAAGAAAGCGGTGACGTGCAGGCAGTGGAGACACTTACAATGTCATTACCTAGGAAAATATGTTTGCATTTTTACTAATTGATTCTTTGAAAAGATTCTCACCGTCTACTCTTGACAAAGTCAGGAAGCTGGGCAAAATCCCCAACTCTCATTACAAGTTCTAGTCAGTTCTGAACATAATACCTGCAATGGCCATCTCTATGGTGCTGAGGCTATGAAGACTATCCCAGCTGCTGTGCTCTGCGCTTGCTAATACGATGAACTGATAACGAGGCTTTGGGCCTACTCAGGGCTACGCCGGGGTTCAGACCTGAGACCTTGATTTTTGTTCAGAATGCTGTCATTTGCTTCAATTGTTTGCATGGTTTGTATTTTTTTCTTTCTCTTGTGCATCTAGAGTTGGTCTCTTATTCTTTTTCTAAATTTTAAGAGGGTTTCTTGCTTTGTGGCTACTTGTGAGCAAGCAAATCTCAAGGTTGCATAATTTATATATTCTTTGATAATAAATAAATCTTGAATCTTAATTATTTTACCAGATTCACTAGAACATTCAGACAGCAAATAGAGTTTTCTGATAGAACAAACGGTTACAAGTCAAGGTATTATTGCACATATCCAGGGAAACCCAAAACTGTATGTCTCTAAACTTTATTACTAGCTTCTTAATCTCTCTCTATATTATAGATTAGAGCTTTCTTTTATTAAAACTTTTGACAAGGTACATCAAAGTCAATGTTACTCCTTGGGATGTCAATGTTCTTTTTGACAGCCATTCCTAAAGTGCAGACTATGATGAGAAGAAACTGTACATTATTTCATTTCAAGTTTAGTGACCTAAACTAGTGACTTTTTACAGTAATACACAAAATGCTGAAGGAACTCAACAGGTCAAGCAGACTCTATGGAAACGAATAAAACAGGCAACGGCTTTGGGCTGAGAACTTTCTTCAGGACTGGAAAGGAAAGGGGAAGACGCCAGAATAAAAAGATGAGGGGAGAGGAAGGAGGATAGCCAGAAGGTGATAGGTGAAACCAGGTAGGAAGGAAAGGTAAAGGGCTGGAGAGGAAGGAATCTGCTAGGAGAAGAGAGTGGACCATATGGGAAACGGGAGAAGATACAGAAGCCTTAAGGCACACAATCAGCGATTTAGGAAGAGATTCTTACCCTCTGCCAACCGATTTCTAAATGGACATTGAACCCACGAACATTACCCTACTTTCTATTTTTTCTTACTTACTTCCATACTTCGAGTATGGAAAATTTATTTTTTTCTATATTTATCATGTATTGCACTGCACTGCTGCCGTTAACAAATTTCATGACATATGCTGATGATATTAAACCTGATTCTGATCCTGACCTTTGGGTAAACATTGGTGCCAGATAGCTTAGTAGTTGGTAAGTATTTACAGTTCAAATGCTGCAGGATCAGAGATCTGACTACAGTTTAAGGGAGGCCTACTAAAATGAAAAGTATGGTAGGCGAGTTCAATCCTGTTGTAACACACACAAAATGCTGGAGGAACTCATCAGGCCAGGCAGCATCTAAGGAAAAAGAGTACAGCTGACATTTCAGGCCGAGACACTTCAGCAGGACTGGAGAAAAAAAAAGATGAGGAGTAGATTTAAAAGGTGGAGGGAGAAACACAAGATGACAGGTGAAACCAACTGTGCTTGGGCTTGGTTAAGACATGGGATACTTGTTTTATTAATTGGCACAAGGAATTCTCCATGTCCAGTAGCAGGATGGACTCAGCAATTTGACATTCCAACTCTGTTGGCAAGTCAGGAAGTCAGAGCCTTCCATATTTAATAGAGAGAGAAAAAAAAAATCACAGATCTAGTATTTCAATAACCAAGCACTACCAGCACTGGCCTGTGTCAAATCAATCCCCTCAATTACCAAAGGAACATTAAGTCTACCCTACCAGCAAAATTTTGATGAGGGATATCATCCTAAAAGGCCTATTTATCAAATTAACTTCTTGTATCTTCCTGGCATTTATTGTCTTTAAGCTCCAACTTTTGACCTAGCAGCTACTCAAAAACCAGCCAAATGACTTTCAATAAATGGCTACTGATCTGACAGATAGAAGTAATTTTCACCTTAACACAATCTTATAGAATCCTAAACCTCCTAAGTGGAAAGTTCCTTTGATTTGCGACACCAAACTCCATCAGCATTTCAGCCGTTTTAACAAATGTCCTGAACCTGCAATTCCTATTGTGACACAAACATGAAAAAATCTGCAGATGCTGGAAATCCAAAGCAACACGCACAAAATACTGGAGGAATTCAGCAGACCAGGCAGCATCTGTGTAAAAAGAGTAAACAATCAACATTTTGAGCAGAGCCCCTGTACAGCAACCTCCAGTTCACCTACTTTTGAAACTGAAATTTTCTGCTCACTTCACCGATAATTAAAGTGCTTGCTGCCAACTGAAACACAACAGCTTTAATGATCCCTTTGTGCCTCACTCAATGACCTCCTACTCCTAACTTAACTATACGGCTCAGAATTACATTAATTTTATTAACTGATGCTCAACTGTGATGGGGCAAGTTATGGCAATTGCAATCGTTAACTCCAACTACTCTTCCATTCATCCAGAACTTTAACTGCCATGTGCTTTACAACTGTTAAGTCTATTCTCTAATTAAAATATTTTAGTAAATGTATTTAATAGTATCCAAATGCCATCCCAGGTACAACTCCCCCACCTAGCTTTATAACTGTCCGACAACATTACCTTCCACACTTCCTACGAGTTGCTCAAAAGCAAAATGGGACTCGAGCATTTAACATACAGGAATGTGTACAAGTTATTCTATTCTTTTATTTCACTATTTAATAACAATTTTCAATGCAAAAGTAAAGTTCAAATACCAAGAGGATTGGAATAGGTAAACTTTCTTTTTGCATCCCTGAATCCAATGGGTTTTATAGAAAGCTGTACACTGTATTTCACCATTCTACATGTTCACTGAAGAATGTTACACACACACACACACACAAAATGATGGAGGAACTCTGCAAGCACGTCAAGCATCATCTACGGAGAGACATAAAGTGTCGACAATTCATCAGGGCTGTTTACTCTCTAGATCAGAGTTCTCAACCTTTTGCTGCCATAAACCAATACCATTAAACAAGGGTCCACAGACCCCAGGTTGGGAAGCCCTGCTCTAGATGCTGCCCGACCTGCTGAGTTCCTCCAGCATTTTGCATTTGCTACTCCCGGATTTCCAGCTTCTGTAGAATCACTTGGGTTTACAAAGGTGACTACATCCCTGCATATCAACTGCAAGAACTGACACTACAAGTTGCCCATAGGTATCTGTCAAATGTTTTATGGAAATCACTTGATACTTTATTTTCTACAAGTCACCCCATTCTAGGTCACCGCCAACAACATTAGTACACAGATATAATTTGTATCGGGGTTCTCATGTAATCACAGTCCAAGAGTGGAAGGCGCATGCTCGTAGATAGTGCCTGCAGAAGCAGGTTTACAATGCAAAATGCTGTTAAATGATCAGAAAACTTGGGTGTAAGAGAGGCACCCCACGAGTTAGGAGTCACCTCAATTTATTGGTCAATTTATGCTGATCCATTATTTCCTACACACATAGTGCAACCTGCTCTAATAATTTTACAACTTGCGCTGCATCTGTAGGTTAAATTTGAAACAGAAAGTCAGAGGGAGATTTGACATTAAAATATTGTTACGAATGAGGAGCAAATCTGATGGACACAAGGGTCCAGAATCGCCAATGCCCGCCTCCCCCTCCTTTTTGAGAATCGCAAGATCGCTATTATTTCGGGTCTGAGACCCAGGAAATGAGAGATACACAGTATGTCAGGAAATGAGAGAGAGAGAGAGACGCAGGATCACAGCAAAGGCAGTTGTTATAGACAACGTAGAATACACAACAAGGTGGAATGTCTCCTAACAGAAGCGGAACGGAACCACTGATTACTGCTATTGTCTCTTGGAGAAGGAATTGTGTATTGAGTACTGTACTATTCATTGAAACCCCTCAGGGACAACCAGAGTGGTCTGGTTGAGGGATTGCATCATCCCAACCTGACTGACATCTGAGACCCCGTGAGTGAGAATAAAAGGAGGGTCTGGGGAACAACCCCTCAGACACACCAGGAGAAACGTATGAGACCGGTGGGGGGCTTCTGTGTGTGTGTCCATCCTTGCCTGGGTGACGAGTCCTCCACGGAACGGTCTAGCTAAAGGACGGATACGGATCAAGATCGTACCAAGGAAAGTCGGCAAGTTATTCTTCTATTTCTCTCTCTCTCTCCCCAACAATTGCAACACAGCGACAAACAAACAACGGCTGCAGCCTGTATGACCTGAAATGAACTTTAGATTTCCATCGGACAATACATTATCCCCTAGACAACAATAGAGCTTGTTTCTTATTGATTATTATTATACCCGCACTTTTAGGTTTAGTATTGACGACGTATATTATCTGTATATTTGTATTGATATTATTTTTGTGTATTTTTGCTAATAAATACTGTTAAAAATAGTATCATCAGACTCCAACGGACGTCTCTATCTTTGCTGGTAAGTAACCCAGTTACGGGGTTCGTAACAATATACTTTCACAATATAATTATTAATCCCACAGTAATTGCTCCATTGTAAGCAGAAATGTTGTAAGCTAGAGTTGAATTCCTGCATATTGTAAATTAGATATATTAAAAGAATATACAGTGGATTCTGGTTAATTGCGACACATCTGGACAAGTAAAATTTGGCCCAATTAAGCGACTGCCCCAATTAACCAAGAAATATTTTAAAAAGTATAAAAAAAAGACAGAATACCATTTAGCAGAGTAACAAATTAAATGAAATACAGAACAAATTAGAACACTGCCAATACAATTACAGTACTATAAAGCTGTGTATTAGTTCCTAAAAGTTTTGAACAAATGAATTCAGTGTTCACTGCCATGTTCTTTTGATCGACTGTAAGTGAACAAAACAAACACAGATGCAGATAGTGGACTGCCTTCTTACAATGCTTCTAATGATTGCATCCCCTAAAGCTTCATTTTCATTGCAACATTCAAGATGATTGTTGATACCTTCAAATTCTTTGTAGTTCCTAACTTGAAGGAGTAAAAGAGTTTCATTTTCACTCCCGTCCATTTCTGGCACCTCCAAGCCCAATTACTTGAAAGCGCAGTAACCAAACCAGTTCTGAGTTGTCCTACTGCTTATTTCTCGGCAACTAACAGTGACATAAACACACATAACTGATACCATTTAGAAACTGGTCAATCTAAGCACAGCGTAACATCTAACAGCCACATCAGAGCACGTGACTGACGCTACTAGAAACTGTTGGGCAAGTCTCCTGTCCCAATTACGTGGCATAGTGCCCCAAATAAATGAAGGGAATCCCAGCTATTATCCTGATTAGTTTTTGTTCTTTAAGAGTTGTCGCAAATAAGCCGCTGCCCCGATTAAGCAATGGTCAAATTAACTGGAATCCATTGTAATTGTTTTCCTCCATAAATTCAATTTTACTTCCCATTTTATTTCACTTTCTTTTCCTATTTTTTTTAAAGTGTGCTTTCCTCTTATTATTCCTATTTATTTCTTATTCCTGAAGGACTTTGATTACATCTTTTTATCAAGATCCTGGCTGCTCTACTGGACTTGCATACTCATTAACTCACAAGGTTAAATCTTTTAGTTTGAGATGATAACCAAAAGCTGACTAATGGCACCATACGTGAGATGGCCCACTCCTAGAGCAACCTTTAGAAAGGGGAAAGGTTAGCCCTGCCTAGCTCCCAACAATGTGACTTGCAGTTGTGGGTCCATATCAAAGTCAAGACAAAGTTATGATCAATCTATGTAAATATCACCATAACTACCTTGAGATTCATTTCATGTTGGTGCGTGGCCAAGTGATTAAGGCGTTCATCTAGTGATCTGAAGGTTGCTAGTTCGAGCCTTGGCTGAGGCTGCATGCGTGAACTTCAGCCAGGCACTTAACCACACATTGCTCTGCGATGACGCCGGAGCCAAGCTGTACGGTTCTAATGCCCTTCCCTTGGACAACATCGGTGGCGTGGAGAGGGGAGACTTGCAGCTTGGGCAACTGCCGGTCTTCCATACAACCTTGCCCAGGCCTGCGCCCTGGAAACTTTCCAAGGCGCAAATCCATGGTCTATTGAGACTAACTGAGGCCTACAAAAATATGGGTCATAAATGTACTTTGTTAAAAAACTTACTTTGATACGGGCCCTTATCTGCAAGCCTCATTAAAGGGAGCTAGGCAAGGCTAACATAGAACACGTTCATTATGCAAGAGGCAACCCCTTCATAGGCAGATGCAGAAATGGAAATGGAAAAAAAGCAAAAGCTGCCAGGCAAGATATTTCCTAACAGTTCAACGCCTACATTTGACACAAATCTTTCAAGAATACATTAACTGGAAACACTGAATCAGAAATAACCTTAAAAAAAAAAGAAAATTTTGGAAGTACAGAGGAAAGCTTCACGAGTATAACCATGTACAGTATGTGTGAAGATAAACCCACTTCGGAAAGTTTACATGGGTTAGTGTTGGACCAGTTCTTTTCTTAATATACATCAATACTTTGTAGAATTTCTAACAAGCCATCCAGCTGGAGGATAGTAATATAGTTCACAGAGATATAGAGGACAGGTGACGCACAAATTTTAATGTTGAAAAACATGAAATGCTATAATTTGTTAGGGAGGCTCACAAATAATACAAACTAGAAGTCACAATTTTAAACAGTGTATAAAAACAGACCTAGCGGTGGGTGTTCTATATGGGTAATTTGTTGAAAATGGCAAGACATATATAGTGGATTTAAAGAGAAAGTATACTGTATATTGCGCTTTCAAAGTCGTCAGAGAGTACAAGACCAGGATATCATGGTAAATTTTGTAACTGCTTGGCTGCAAGTGGAATGGCATATACAGTTCTGGGCACTACTCCTGAAAGATGTAAAGGTGAATAAGAAAATTACTGGGAAAAAATCGTTTCAAGAATGAGGGACTTTAGTTGAGGGTATATGGAAGAAACTGGGAGTGTTCTCTATAAGCGAAAGTAGCTCTGGTAAAAGTTAAAAATTCAGGAGCGTTCGGAACTATTCCCATTGGCAGAAGAGTTAAGAATCAGTGTATATGTAGAAAGACAGCGATTACCAAATAAAGTAGTAACATAAATATTTTGTTTTTACACGCAGTAAGTGGTTTAAATCTGGGATGTATTGCCAAATGTAATAGCAGGTAGGATGGGATGGACCAGCTGGGCTGTTCTTATATTGTAACGGCACGGGCTTAAAAGGATGTAATTGTTTAGGATGGCGCCTTTCTGACATGCTATAATCGAATGTAATTTTAAATAACTGCATTTAACTGACACGTGATGCAAAGACCACGTATTTTCTATATTTAATCACAGGTAAATTACTACGTACTCAGGTGAAGTTTAAGTTCACTGGGAGAGGCTGGGGAGATCACACCCAATGCCTGACCTCAAGTATTAAAATGCTCCTACTGCAAGTCCTAGCCTTACCTTCAGAGATCACCGCAGTCACTATAGAAAGCCAGAGCATCAGCAACGCCATGTTGCCCTCGTCTTACTGCCCTTCTCCACTTCCCCAACCACGAGAAACAGCTTCAGCACGACTTCCATGTGATTTACAGGAAACACACAGCGAACCAAGTGCATTGCAGTCGCTAATACATAACACCCTACATAATAGCAACTACCAGACTGGCACCGCCCGACACCGCCCCCCGTCGGCGGGAGGGCGGTCCTGCGCCCCTGTCTGTCGGAGGGTGGATTACATCTCCTGCATACTGAGTGATACTCCCTCCGTCACCCGGAGGATGATCATAAACAGCACCCCACCCCACCCCATCCCAACATACTGAGCCGCACCGTCCCTGCTTAAAGGAGGGCGGATTTACATCTCCCGCAAGCTGAGTCGTCCCGCCCCTTTCAGCGAGGCACATTCCCCTAGTGACGTGTTATTGTTGGAATTTTAACTTGTGGGGAGTGCCGTGCAATCAAGTTGAGTAGGTCTTCGAAGTGTTCTCAGCAAGCACTGTTTGTTTATTTTTGGTAAATTCATTTCATTCTTGGCTCTCAGTGTGGTGGGGCTTCAAGTACTGGGCCGTTGTTAGCGCTGAAAATCCCAAGCACGTCAAGGCTGCCACCTCCTGCGCTCGTTCCCCCTAATGTACAAGATGAACTGGCTTCGGGAGCTCTTGAGTGCTTTAACATTGGTCCTTTTGCTTTCATGTTTCTATTGATACTAATGCACATTAATGGTAATATTAGCACCTGTAATGCAGACATCCTAATGATCTCTTGCACAGATGTTGACATAATCCAACAAGTGCAATTGCCTTATCCAGGACTGGTCCATTACTTGCACCTTTGACAAAATGGTGGATTCATTGTGACAAAACTATGCTCCAAGTATACTCACAGGAGGACAACTATATTATTACTCTTCAACCATCAGGCTCCTGTGCTACATAACCTCAACACTGAATTGATTCCACAATCTATGGACACTCTTTCAAAGACTCTGCAACTCATGTTCTCAGTTTTTATTTATCATTTGCTTTTTATATTTGCATAGTCTGTCTTCTGCACATTGGTCGTTTGTCAACAGTCTCTGGAGTTTACAGCGAATAGTGCAAAAAAATAACATCCAGTGAGCGGCGTTTCTGTGGACAAAAACGCTGTGTCATGAGAGAGGTCAGAGGAGAATAGCCAGATTGGTTCAAGCTGACGGGAAGACGACCATAACTCATGTAACCACGTTACAACAGTGGTGTGCTGAAGAGCATCTTTGAATGGACAAAGCATCGAACTTGGGGGTGAATGGGCTGTAGCAGCAGAGGGCCACACTGGGTTCCACTCCGGTACCAAATAAAATGGCCACTGAGTCTATGCTCCATGTTAGTCAGGAACATCAGAGCAGAATAACACAGTAAGGATAAGATACTTGTTTTATTGTTATTCCCCTTAATTTGCCGCAGAGGTATATGCTAGTAATGAAGTGTTCAGTGTCATTTCCAGCATGTTGAATAGCAGATGCAAACCAGCCCAATTACCATTTTTTGTGTAAGTTCTGCTCTTTACCCATATCCTTATTTAATTTTGCCCCTTGATATGTTTATCCAAATCTTGATCCTAAGTTACTGTGCTTCAATTACCTTTCACACAAAGTATTCTGAATTTTAGTAACCTGCAACAGAAAAAAAATAAAATCTCATCTTCCCATGTACCTCTTCAAAAAATTGCAAGAACTTGCAGTATTCAATCATGCTTTCGGTTAATTGTGTTCAAATGTCACTGAGAATTTGATAAATTATTTAAAAGGAGACTTTTATGAGACTCTTAGATAGGTATATGGAGCTTAGAAAAATAGGGGATTATGCGGTAGGGAAATTCTAGGCAGCTTCTAGAGTAGGTTACATGGTCAGCACAACAATGTGGGCTGAAGGGCCTGTAATGTGCTGTAGATTTTCTATGTTCTATGTTTCATGTATAAAACCCAAGTATCTAATTTATTGTGAATCACATTTTTTTTTCCAAATATAATATTATCTTGCATTCCAAATAATTGCATATGACTACGACATAATATCACTAGGTTCTGTTGTTCGCTGGAATTCAACAGCAAATGTAGCCTTCAGTGAACCTACAGCTGTAAGGAATTAGGCAAGGGTGCACACTTAACTGACAATTTTTACTTTGCAAGAGCAAAAACAATTTCCAGTAGGTGAGGGAAGTGAAGTAGATACAAGATAAAAAGTGGCAAAATTAGTTCAGAGAGCAGGAAAAACTGTCCTGTGCGAAAAGACATGGAACATCTACTGGGGTAGACAGTTAATATTCCAGCTTGAATTATTGGATGTACAAACGTTTGTAGAAAATTGAATAAAAGGATAGCAAAACCAGGAAAATAAATGTTCTCCAGAATCTTCACTTACAGTAGCAAATGGGTAAACGGCAAATTTGACTGAAATCCTTCTGCATTTTAACCCATGGGTGCTTATTTTATGAATTTAAAATCCCTAATCTATTCTTAATCTAATTTTCCATTATAAATTTATGCCTCATACATCTGATAAAGTAAAACTGCCAATGCCAATGAATTTTATGGCTTGTAGTGTTGCCATGTGTTTGAAAAGATATTTATAGGTCCTGATGAAGGGTCTTGACCCGAAATGCCGACTCTACTTCTCTCCATAGATATTGCCGGACTTGCTGAGTTCCTCCAGCATTTTGTGTGTGTTGCTCTGGATGTCCAGCATCTGAAGAATCTCTTGTATTTATACTTATAGTAGGTCAAGTTTACATCATGAATCATGTTAAATAGACTTAACTTGTAATGGAATAATTGATAGAAACATTGTACAGTTAAAAGAATTGCAATATATTAACTTTGCTCATATTTCTTTCTTTTTGACTTTAGAAAGTTTCTTACTTTATTAAAATAAATTTGAATCCAGTTAATATTCATAACAGTAAATATCCCTTAATAAATGATGGAAGTTTAACAGCTGCAAAAAAATCACCAAAAACCCTCTCAGAATCTTGTTAAAAATAATACCACTCCCTGGTTTTGTTTGAATTGGAATATCATATTATTTACTTCTGATATTGTTGGCAATAGACACCAACATATTGGTGCCCTCTCCTCCAGATAACTCTCTGGCATTGTCTTACTCACACAGAACTCTTTGGTAGTGTTTGCATTCTTGCATAAAAGTTGGTGTTACTATATTGTGCCTGTTTTTCTTCAACTTCATTTTCTTTCTTTAAGGTGTGCACCTGAAGCATATCCAGTTTTGCAGGAATGTCAATATCTGTATTGTCAAGGCATTCTTGTACATTTGAAAGAAAAATTAATTTGTCAAAAGGTTCTTCAGGCAGATTGTTAGTCTGAGGTGGCAGAAATGGAGAATTCAGCCAAGGTTCTTTCAGGAACTGTGCATTAAAAAGAAGAAAAAAATTGTTAAGAGAGGTCTTTCCCAATTAAGCAGTAAACAAAAAAGCTTACATAAAACATTCTCATCTGTCCTAAGAGATGCTTTACTTTTTTTTTGCTGGGATAAAAATGAGTACTCATGTTATTAAGCACCCCTACATGAAATGTTGTCCTGGGAAAGCATCATGGTCTCTTTTCGCTGCTGCTATCAGGAAGCAGATACGGGAGCCTCAAGACTCACACCACAGGTTCAGGAACAGTGATTACCCCTCAGCCATCAGGCTCCTGATCCAAAGGGGATAACTTCACTTGTCCCATCATTGAAATATTCCTACAACCTATGGCAATCACAAGAAAGTCTGCAGATGCTGGAAATCCAAAGCAATGCACAGAAAATGCTGGAGAAACTCAGCGGGCCAGGCAGCTTTTATGGAAAAGAGTAAACAGTCGACATTTCGGGCCAAGAGCCTTCATCAGGACTCCATCAGGAAGGTGCCTGGCCTGCTGAGGTCCTCCAGCACTTTCTGTGTACTACAGCCTATGGACTCTTCATCTCATTGTTCTCAATATTTATTACATATTCATTAAATATTATTTCTTTCTTTTTGTACTTGCGCAGTTGTCTTTTTCACACTGGTTGAACGTCCAAGTTGGTGCAGTCTTTCACTGATTCTCTTATGGAAATTATTCTATAGATTTATTGAGTATGCCGTCACAGAAATGAATCTCAGGGTTTTTTATGGTGACATATAATAAGTTTGCTTTGAACTTTGAAATTCAGAAATCTAGAAGGCAATGAAAGTACCATATTTCAAGTGAAGTCTTTGGAGATTTCATTGCATGATGGAGAAATTTACAATTATTTATTTGTTCTCACATAACAAGAAAGATGTGATTGGTGCAAAGATGCAAAGGAAATTTACACTCAGTGACCATTTTATCGGCTACTTCCTGTACCAAATAAAATGGCCACTGAGTGTCTGTTTGTGGTCTTCTGCTGCTGTAGTCTATCCATTTCAATGCTCAACATGTGTGTTCAGAGATGCTATTACGCACACCACTGTTGCAATATGTGGTTATTTGAGTTACCGTCACCTTCCTGTCAGCCTGAACTGGTCTGGCTGTTCTCCTCTGACCTGCCAAGAAACGTAGAGGAGAAAAACAGAGCAGCAGAGACAATTCAGCAGTGAGCAATAACTTCATAATAAATTGCAAAATAACGAGCTACGGGGGGGGCACAAAATAAGGGAGAACGGATACTAAACACAACAAGGTAACTGAAGGCTAGAAGTAACTGGTTGAGTCTGGCTGGTTTGATGAGTGAACAAGGACTGTGGATGAGAGTTGGGATTAAATAGGCTGCAGATGATGAGTTAGAAATGAGCGGCAAGTGACTCCTGTTAGCTGGATGGTGACTGGGAGGAGCCTGTATGTGTAGGCCTAACATGACCTCTCTCATTAACAAGGCATTTTCACCCACAGAACTGTCACTCACTGGGTGTTTTTTTTTTGTTTTTCTCTGTAAACCTCTAGGGACTGTTGTGCGTGAAAATCCCAGGAGATCAATGGTTTCTGAGATACTCAAACCAGCTCATCTGCCGCTAATAATCATTCCACTTGGATCACATTTCTTCCCCATTCTGATGTTTGAACTGAACCGCTTGACCATGTCTGCATGCTTTTATGCATTGAATTGCTGCCACATGATTGGCTGACTAGGTATTTGCATTAACGTGCAGGTGGCCAGGTGTACCTAATAAAGTGGGCACTATGTGTATGAAGATGATGCCAGGACTAAAATACTGCAGGGATGAGAAAGCTGGGATAGCCTAGGGTTATATTTTCTTTGGAACAGAGATGCTAAGAGAAACTTGAGGCAACTTGAGAAACTTATGAGGAGCCAGGATCAGTAGACAGAAACTATTTCCTATAGCAGATAAATCAAGTACAACCATGAGAAGATGGATGAGGAGAAAAGATATCACTCAGAGGGTGAAACCCACTGGCTGAAAGGGTGGTCGCCTTAACCACGTTTAAAATGTACTCGGATATTGTGGTGAACTAGATATACCTGTCTGACTGCTCCTGTGGCTCCTCCCAAGACCCTGCTGACTACCCCTGTGGCTCCTCCCACAGACCCCTGTATAAAGGCGACTGTGGCCTGCTGCTCTCCCTCATTTTCCCCAGGATGTAGTGTTGTTCTTCAGTCAATAAAAGCCGATATCTCACTTCCTAAGTCTCGGCGTGAGTTATTGATGGTGCATCAGATATGCACTTGAAGATTTCTGACCTGCAGAGTTGTGACCTAGTGCTGGGAGGCTGCATGAGGCCAGTAGCTCTTTTCACAACCAACGCAGACAATATGGGCTGAATTAACACTCTGAGTAATAAATTTTCTGTCATTTATTTATTCCTGTTTACAAAGCTCTGTTTGAAATTAAGGAACAAAATAAAAAACAAATGGAACTCACGGGAAACCACTGACACATGAACCTTTGGAATTCATTGCCATAGATGGCTGTATTGAGTCTATTTAAAGTGAAGGTTCTTGATTAGTGAGGGAGTCAAAGATTACAGGGAGAGGACAGAAAAAAATAAGGTTGAGAGGGATAATAAATCAGCCATGATAGAATGGCAGAGCAGACTCGTTGATCTGCATGGCCTAATTCTGCTCCTATGTCTTATGGACACACAAGAGCTGATACATTCACATTTTTAGTGCTTTTTATGACGGAATCACGTGGCCTCAATGTGTTGCTTGCTCTGGAAAAGAAAACTGTCTTTATTGTTAGCACATAACTTGTGGGAGAGTATGAGCTTCAAGTGCACCCAATCTACATACTCAGCTCAAATAGTCTCCACCATTAGGCTCGAACTGAGCAAAGTCTCTTCCAGAGTTTGGTGCTGCTGATAAGATAAAGTCCTACTTTTTACACCACACCCTACTTCTGGCAGTTATGTACTGAAGCAGCAAGCGTCAAGGCAGTCTGAAGAAACGACAATGCCAAGTTTCATTCTCCAGCCACACTGCTTTTCAAATTTTCCTGTAACTATCAAATAAATTATGGGAAGAAATTACCATAAATTTATGGAAGTTTTGGATTTTTTTTTTGCATGTGCAGGTTACACATGGGGCTTCTGTCATAGCTGGGGTAGAGTAAGGGTAATCTCAGAATAAACTCTCAGACCATATCACAGTGCTACCAGCTTATATCCCTGTACTGTTACCTTCACCCATAAACCTCAGTGCAGCACACCTTCAAAAGCAGAGCATTGAATAGCACAGTGCTGGAACAGCCTCTTCAGCCCACACTGTTTGTGCCAACCACAGTGCCAGCTTAAACTACAGATCTGCCTGCATATTGTCTACATCTTTCCATTCCCCGCCAGTTTGTAGATCTGTCTAAATTACTCTTAAACCTTGCTATCATCTCTGTATCCACTGCTTCCCCTCTTAGTGCATTTCAGACATTTATCTCTCTGTGTGTCAATAAAATCTGCCTCATTAACCTTTCCCCCTCTCACTTTAAATTTACACCTTTTAGTGTTTGTCATTTTTACCCTGGGGGGGGGGGGAAGTCCTTATTATCCACCCTATCTCTGACTCTCATAATTTTATATACTTGTATCAGCCTCTGACAATCCAGAGAAAACAATCCAAGTTTGTCCTTATCGCTAATACTCTCTAATCTAGGCAACATCCTGGTGAACCTCTCCTGCGTGCTCTCCAAAGCCTCTATATCCTTCTTGTAAGGCAGCAATCATTAATGCACACAATACTCCAAATATGGCCTAACCAAAACTTTTTATAGCTGCAACATGACTTCCTGACTTTTATAGTCAACACCATAACTAATGATATGTTTTCTTACACAAAATGCTAAGGGAACTCAGCAAGCCAGGCAGCATCTATGAAAAAAAGTTGATGTTTTGGAGGAAGGGTCTCAGCCGAAACGTCGACCGTACTTTTTTCCATAGATACTGCCTGGCTTGCTGAGTTCCTCCAGCACTTTGTGTGAGTTACTTGGATTTCCAGCATCTGCAGATTTTCTCTTGTTTGTGATATGTTTTCTTATCTACTTGTGTTGTCACTTTAAGGGAGCTATGGACTTGCACCTCAAAATCCCTATGTCCTGGCCCAGGATCAAGAGCCTGTCATTTACTGTATACTTACCCCTTAAAATTTGACCTCCCAAAGTGCAACACCTCACCCTTATCTGGATTAAGCTCTATTTGCCATTTCTCTGTCCACATTTCCAACTTGTCTACGCCGTGCTGAATCCTCCGACAATTTATTGTGTCACTTGAAAAGTTAGTAATCAGCCCACCTGCATTTTCATTCATATCATTTATAGATATCAACAACAGAGATCCCTTAGGAATGACCTCCAGTCAGAAAATCACTTGAATCCACCACTGCCCTGTCTTCTATGACCAAGTCAATATCAAATTCAGTATTTGTGGATGCATTGACCCTTTATCGTTTGGATTAGCCTATGATGAGGGTTCTTGTTGAAAGCTTTACTAAAGTCCATGCATAGAAAATCTGCCGCCCTACCCTCATCAAACATTGTTGTCACCTCCTCGAAAAAGATAACAGCAATTGGCTTATGTTTACAAAGATGACTTACATTGCATTTGATGGACTGCGAAGCAGAAATAAGATTTGATGTTTGGTGGAACACGTACCTGTTTTATGTGTTCAGGAAGTTTGTACGAAGGAAAGAAAATATATCTGATGATCCTGTATCCATGAAGTGATGCATAGAAAATGCCGATGACCACAAGAAAGACAACACACAACGATGCAAGAAAAATCACAACAATCTTCCAATCTGCAACTCTACCTGCCAGAGCAAAGAACAGCAATAAAATCAGTCAGTCCAAAATGACAGATGGGCACAAAACTTTTGAAAGAATGATGGAAATAAATGTTATGAGGTCATAGCCTCATTTTACAAAATAACTTGCAGAAATGGATTATATCAGTTGGCATCAGGTGTAGCGTTGCAGTGCATGAATTGCAAAGTTGTGTAACCACAATGCTGCTTCTGGTCTAGGTTTCAACATACAGCCAGGGAAGGGGAAGAGACTGACTTCACATGGTGACTTCATTTGAAAAGAATTTTAGCTGATTTGGCATTGCTCCTGAAATGCTACAAGTATTGTACAATTAACAAGATTAGGCTCCAAAGGTATCCATTAAAGCTTCCTTAATTCTTCTACTTATAGTTTCTAATATTTCACTGAAAAATTAATAAATAATTCTAATCATGAAAAGTCCCAGTAGGAGAGGTTAAAATTTATTTTTAAAAACATCAGATTTTTGGACTTATGCCATTACCCTGTCTTACATTCAGCAGAGCACACTCAGTTCTTATAAGTCAGGTGTTATGTTAACTGCTACGCTACCACGTCTACCCTACAGACAGCGACCCGGATTCAATTCTGCTATTGTCAATAATGAGTTTGTACATTCTCCCTGTGGTCACGTGGCTTTCCTCCAAGTGCTCTAGTTCCTCCCACACTTAACAAAGAAACATGGGTTAGTAAGTTACTTGATCACAACTTGAGCAGTGCGGGCTTGTTGGGCCAAAGGAGCCTGTCACTGTGCTGTATCTCTAAATTAAAAAAAAGTTCAAGGCATAATACTGCTCCTATTCTTTCATTTGTGTCTATTTTTCGCACAGTAAGTCCAAGAGGCAACAAATGTAAAGATTTTTCATTCATTTGATTCTGATAGGGTTGGTTTAAATATGAAATCTGGTTGGCATAAATATGACCTTCTACTTCAGTATAGTTCTTTTGGTTCACCTGAACTGCAATAACACATTGTTATGGGAAGGTTTGTGAGTAGCTGACTTAGCAGTAGCAGAGTGGACTATAACTCCTGTAAGCAGAAAATAAACTTGTGACCAATAAAGTATTTTTTATCTCATAGTACTTCTTTAGAAGGAACAGATTGACTAAATGTAATCATACCGTCATCCTTTGTAGTTCCACAGGTAACTGAACTTGATTGAGTGCTTCTGTTATTCACAAAGGGTTTAACTTCCAAGCAGTAGGTGGTCCAAGGTTTCAGGTTGGTGAGGGTTATCGTCTTCTGCTGGATGTAAGTACTTTCAATCTGTGTGGAATTCAATAAGTCTGATAGTTACATTAGTCAGATAACAATCACATGAAGGATTAAATCAATCATGTTAAGTGGACCGTTTCAATGGGAAGTAATAGCACTGAAGCTTTTTAAACACTGACAATAGAAATATGTAATTGTTCTCAATTAACTTCCTAAAATGTACCCGGAAAATTTTGTTCCAATGGGTTCAACAATTTAGCGAAAAAAAACAGAATATAGTTCCTTTAACTTATAATTTCTTTCATGCTGGTGTTAATGTGAAATAATTTTACAAAACATTAGCCCAATGCATAAGTTTGCATTTAATCATTGATTTTAAAATTCATATTAATAGGAACTTAATTTAATAATAGGACAAGGAAAAGAATGGTTAGGAATTTCTGAAATGCACTGTACTTGTGAATTTTTACCTTTCTCAGCAAGTGGAAGAAAATATTGGCAAGAACTGCCTTGCATTATGTTTGTTAATCTTATCTTATTCCCATGTCCCTATTACTGCTCTAACACATGAACAAGCGTACATTAAGAGGTTCTAAAACACTGCTATTGGTCTGTTCACTAAGCACGAATTGACACGTGTGAAGTATCAGTTCCATGAAGAGAAAGACTGGCAATCGGAGCTCCCTAAAGCTAGAATAACCACCCATGAACCAGTTGTTACGCATAGTCCCATCAACTTACTCTACACTATGATGTCTGCAGCAAGGAAAGATAGATAGATAGATCCCACAAGTTCCCGTAAGTTGCAATAACCTAATAACCTAATAATTAACTGGCATTGTTCCCTCTAAGCTGCATAGTTGTGTGGTCACACAGTAACTGAAATGCTCCCACGCACATTCCTTTGTTGCCACATAGCTGAAATTTTCTTTTATAATGTAAAAATAATTTTGAAATTATTTTAATATAATTTTGAAATACTCTGTAATTAATTATCTGTTAATGAATATATTCCATATATTTTCTAAATAATAAAGGTAACCTTTGAAATGCTTTAGAGCTATATTGTCAGTGTTTCAAGTTACAACACTGTTACAAATTGTAACAATAAACACAGAATGGAAGTTCTGAGAAAGTAAAGATTGGTTCAATTAAGATGTTCACTGATAAATTGCTTAGAAATGAAGAATTCGAAGAACTGTAAATTCTTGTTGACATCTTTGGAACATTGCAAGCTGCTGGTGCTGACTGTGCCAATGGATTCTGTCTTATGAATTCAATCAAGTGTAAATCCTGAAATAGACTAGAAGTGGAATACTTGGATGATGTAATGAGGATTAAGATGTGTCTTTCATCTGGATGTGAAATTAATCTGGACAGTGTTAATAGGCAATGGGTTTGTAATAAAGATGGATGAGAAAAAATTGAGTATGTAAGATTGTGAAAAAGGATCTAGTGTTTTCCTGGTGTATTTGACAAATAAACTCTTCTTAGGCTTTCAGCCAGGTACACATATTGATAAAATTCTTTTCCTAGTTTTATTTAAATGGCTTTCTTTAACAGGTGGTCCCAAAAGCCATTGGTGTGGCACAGTAATTTTGTATTATCGAAGTCAATTCTATAGCCATTGTGAATGCGGTGTTCTGCTACTGTCAATTTCTCTGGGTAACACAAACAGAGCAGAAACCTGATTGTTTGCAGACTAACCAATCAGGAGAGACAAACTACAGGGGTATAAATACCACTGGACTAGATATGCCCAGGCATCATCCCTGAAAAAGGGCATCAGAGTTTGTCATCAAAATGTCAGTTATAATCAATACCTGTACCCGGCTGGAAGCCCGAGGAGAGTGTATTTGTGAAACATTTTCATTGTTGTACTGTATTTTATTACACCATTCAATGAATAAATAAAATCAAAAGTATGTGATTTTTCAATTTTCATTCTAAATATTCATAGTATACGTGTTACAAAAAAAAACAGTTAAAGTGCTGTGCATTTTAAGGCCTAATAAAAAATTCCTGCTCTGAGCAATAATTGGTCCATACAGCTGTAAAAATAAAATTAAGGGGAACGTTGCTGACTGGATCTTCTGGGAAAATTATCATTCAGGACACAAGAAAATCCACAGAGAGAGTTTATGGCCAGGCTAGAAAGCTACATATTTGTAATGATCTTGGTTCAGTCCTGACCTCTGGCACTGTGTGTGTGGAGTTTGCACATTCGCTCTTGGATCTTTTGGTTTCCTTCACATTCCAAAGACCTGCTAGACTGTAAATTGCCCCAAATGTAGGCAAGTGTTAGAAGAATCAGGGGGTGTTAATGTGAAAGTTAAAGAGAATGTGTTACAAAGAAATAAAATTAATATTTCTCTGGGAACCCTCACAGAAAATGTGGGCCTAAGGCTTTTTTCAATGTCATAAGGAAATATGAGAAAACATGAGTCATTTGAATGACATCATGCCTAAGACTGCATCACTGTCTCAAGATCACAGCGGGAACAGCCTGTACAGACCAGGTAATGTCTCTGGTGTGAGGCTCGTCTCTACAAGCGCCAACTTGAGGGACAGAACAGCACACTCTGAAATAAAGCATGATCAGGGAAGAGAAAAGATCAATGATAATTTTAGAAAAATAGACAAATATTAGCAAACAAGTGAGGGAGCATAAATGTTCCAGAGGGATCAGAGTGGGAAAAGGATGAACTAAAAACGTGACATTTGACTAGAAATTTGCAGACTAAATGGAGTAATTTACAGTGATTTTAATATATTGCACTGTGCTGTTACTGCAAAACAACAAATTTCCCGACATATGTCAGTGATAATAAATCTGATTCTGAGGTATTCTACAAGGCAGTCACCTTACCTGTATTTGGTGTTTCTAATGTATAGCTGACCACATTACGAACACTGAGTGCATTTGCATCCTTGTACAGATGTGTAGTAGAGAGTATCCTAACATGCTGGATCATTGCATGGTATAGAAACCGCACTGCAGCCTACACGATGCACTATAGCAGATTGTCAAAACTACCCAACACATCACTGGCACCAGCCTACCTACCATCATGGACATGTATACAGAGAGGTGTTGGAAAAGGCCAATAACATTACGAATTAACCCACCCACTTCGCTCATGGACTGTTTGTCCCACTCCTACCAGGGAGCAGGCTACGTAGCATCCATGCCAGGATCACCAGACTCAAAACAGTTACTTTCCTCAAGCAGTAAGGCTGATCAACACTTCCACCAACTAACCCGCTCCACCACCACTATTTTATCATTTCGGTCAGTCATCTTATGTACAGACTCTTCTGTACCTGGCATCACTTTGCAGACATAAGAACAATCTATGTAAATAAGCCTCCTTGTGTTGTTATATTTATGGTGTTTTTTTATTACTGTGTTCTTTATTTATTGAGTTTCTTCTGGTGCTGCACTGGATCTGGAGTAACAGCTATTTCATTCTCCTTTACACGTGTGTGCTGGAAATGATATTAAGCAACCTTGAATACAGTATAGTGGAAGAAGTACGAGCGAATTTCTACATCATGTGGAAGGACTGTTCGGGTTTCTGGTTGATGGAAAGGGAAGAGGTAAAATGACAGGTACTATACCATTTTAACTGAATAGAATTTATAACCCTCCCTTTAAACAAAATATTTAACTTGTTTCTTAGTCAATGAAATTTACCTTCCTTTCTTCTGTATCTTCCCAGTAAGAAACGTTATAACCCAAGTCCAGAAAATATTCATGCATAGATTTATTGTTATTTTCATTGACAGGTTCAGAGATGTGGACATCGAGCATATCCAATCTTGGCTTCACAATCACTGCCAAAGGAGGTCCGATTACAGCTGTATTACAAAGGAACAGAAGTGGAATACTTGGGGACAAATATAAATTTCAAGATGAATTAACTGGAACAAAAACTAATTAATCTTACTGTCATGAGAAGGTTCAAACTCTATGGCACTGGTCCAGTTAGATGTCTCATCTTTGTATTCAGCTCTTACACGCAGGTAATAGCCAGCTTCGAAAGCCAGTTCATTAGACAAGTCACATTCTGTGACACTGATGTTTGTACAGCCTTTTTCAAAATGCTTTTGATTATATTGATTGTTGTAGTAGCTAAAAAGAAAATGATTCAGACAATTACATCACCACAATATACAGTACATTGATAGATATGTACATTGATACAACAGCATTGGAGAGAGATAGGAACAGACAAGATAGAAAAGCGTTTAATTGGAGTAAGGGGAATTATGAGGCTATCAGGCAGGAAATTGGAGGCTTACATTGGAAACAGATGTTCTCAGGGAAAAGTACGGAAGAAATGTGGCAGATATTCAGGGGATATTTGTGTGGAGTTCTGTATAGGTACGTTCCAATGAGACAGGGAAGTTATGGTAGGGTACAGGAACCGTGGTGTACAAAGGCTGCAATAAATCTAGTCAGGAAGAAAAGAAAAGCTTACAAAAGGTTCAGAGAGCTAGGTAATGTTAGAGATCTAGAAGATAATAAGGCTAACAGGAAGGCACTTAAGAAGGAAATTAGGAGAGCCAGAAGGAGCCATGAGAAGGCTTTGGCAGGCAGGATTAAGTAAAACCCCAAGGATTTCTACAAGTATGTGAAGAGCAAGAGGATAAGACATGAAAGAATAGGACCTATCAAGTGTGATAGTGGGAAAGTGTGTATGGAACCAGAGGAAATAGCAGAGGAACTTAATCAATACTTTACTTCAGTATTCACTATGGAAAAGGATGTTGGTGATTGTAGTGATGACTTTCAGCAGACTGAAAAGCTTGAGCATGTAGATATTAAGAAAGAGGATGTGCTGGAGCTTTTGGAAAGCATCAAGTTGGATAAGCCTCCGGGACTGGATGAGATGTACCCCAGGCTACTGTGGGAGGTGAGGGAGGAGATTGTTGAGCCTCTGGCAATGATCTTTGCATCATCAATGAGAGGTTCCGGAGGATTGGAGGGTTGTGAATGTTGTTCCCTTATTCAAGAAAGGGAGTAGAGATAGCCCAGGAAATCTTACCTCAGTGGTTGGTAGGTTGATGGAGAAGATCCTGAGAGGCAGGATTTATGAACATTTGGAAAGGTATAACATGATTAGGAATAGTCAGCATGGCTTAGTCAAGGGCAGGTCGTGCCTTACGAGCCTGATTGAATTTGAGGATGTGACTAAACACATTGATGAAGGAAGAGCAGTAGATGTAGTGTATATGGATTTCAGCAAGGCATGTGTTAAGGTACCCCATGCAAGGCTTATTGAGAAAGAAAAGAGGCATGGGATCCAAGAGGACATTGCTTTGTGGATCCAGAACTGGCTTGCCCACAGAAGGCAAGGAGTGTTTATAGACGGGTCATATTCTGCATGGAGGTCGGTCACCAGTGGAATGCCTCAGAGATCTGTTCTGGGACCCTTACTCTTCTTGATTTTTATAAATGATCTGGATGAGGAAATGGAGGGATGGGTTAGTAAGTTTGCTGGTGACACAAAGGTTGGAGGTGTTGTTGATAGTGTGGAGGGCTGTCAGAGGTTACAGCAGGACATTGATAGGATGCAAAACTGGGCTGAGAAGTGGCAGATGGAGTTCAACCATTTAAGTGTGAAGTGTATCATTTTGGTAGGTCAAAGATGATGGCAGAATATAGCATTAATGTTAAGACTCTTGGCAGTGTGGAGGATCAGAGGGATCTTGGGGTCTGAGTCCATAGGACACTTGAAGCTGCTGCGCAGGTTGACTCTGTGGTTAAGAAGGCATATGGTGTATTGGCCTTCATCAATCGTGGAATTGAATTTAGGAGCCGAGAAGTAAAGTTGTAGCTACATAAGACCCTGGTCAGACCTCACTTGGAATACTGTGCTCAGTTCTGGTCACCTCACTACAGGAAGGATGTGGAAGCCATAGAAAGGGTGCAGAGGAGATTTACAAGGATGTTACCTGGATTGGGGAGCATGCCTTATGAGAATAGGTTGAGTGAACTCAGCCTTTTCTCCTTGGAGTGACGGAGGATGAGAGGTGACCTGATAGAGGTGCATAAAATGATGAGAGGCATTGATCATGTGGATAGTCAGAGGCTTTTTCCCAGTGCTGAGATGGTTGCTACAAGAGGACAAACGGTTTAAGGTGCTGGGGAGTAGGTACAGAGGAGATGTCAGGGGTAAGTTTTTTACTCAGAGAGTGATGAGTGCGTGGAATGGGCTGCCAGAGATGGTGGTGGAGGTGGATACGATAGGGTCATTTAAGAAACTTTTAGATAGGTACATGGAGCTTAGTAAAATAGAGGGCTATGGGTAAGCCTAGTAATGTCTAAAGGTAGGGACATGTTCCACACAACTTTTTGGGCCAAAGGGCCTGCATTGTGCTGTAGGTTTTCTATGTTTCTATATCATGATATATGTGACAATTTGCTGTTAATCATATCAAGTTGAGAGTAATTTCTCTGCCCAATGCTCTTATAAACTAGCCAAATTAAATATTGAATATAAATAAATAAAGTCCTTGCTTTAATAAAATAATTATAAGGCAAATATCTCTTTAGCAGGTGTATCATTTTTTTTTTCATTGGCTGGTTTGAGAAGGTGGAAGGGAGCTTTCCCTTTGAACAGCTGATGAGATAATGCCCCAGCTGTGCTATTTTTAGGATACTCCAGAAGTTTGGGCCAGTGGTGATGAACAGACAATGAGACAGGTCTAAATGGGAAGCTCTTTAAAAAAACACCTTCCTTCACCATGCTTCTCGAAATAAGTTCTCGAGTTAATGGTCATTGGTGTTGAATGATGTACAATTTTGGATCAGTATCCCTCATTGCTCAAACTCAGTTTGAAATTAATCCTTACAAACACCAGCATAGTTCAGGAGCAAATGTTGGCAGAATTCTCGGAAGAATTCTTTTTTTTATCCCTTTTATATTCAGCTAAGAGCATAAATGGGTGTTGGCTTAATACAGTACCTTGAAGAACAGGCACCATTAACAATACAGTGCCTTCTCAGCACTCCGGTTTCTAAACCCACAGCCTTCTGAGGTAGAAGTTCTAACACTGAATAGAAATCATCGACAAAGACACTGCTTTCCTTCAATAATGACATGTGTTTCTCTAAGGAAAAAATGAATAGGCATTTGAAAAACCTTTTTTGTTCTACTTCCTTATTTTTCACTTTTTGATCTCTCTTGGTCTCTCAAAACCATGCCATTATATTCAAAAGAGTAACCAATTACTACTGTGATTAAGATATAGAAATCCTGTATCAAAACAGCGAGCTGATGGCCCTCCCTTATTCTGTGGCAGAAGTGATCTCTCTGTCTCTCTGTCTCCGTCTGTCTCTCTCCCCCCTCTCTCTCTCCCCCCTCTCTCTCACTCTCTCTCCCCTCTCTCTTTCCCCCCTCTCTCTCCCCTCTCTCTCCCCTCTCTCTCTCTCTCCCCTCTCTCTCACCCTCTCTCTCTCCCCCTCTCTCTACCCCATCTCTCTCTCTCCCCCTCTCTCTTTCCCCCCTCTCTCTCCCTCTCTCTCGCCCTCTCTCTCTCCCCCTCTCTCTCTACCCCATCTCTCTCTCTCCCTTCTCTCTCCTTCTCTCTCCCCCCTCTTTCCCCCTCTCTCTCACCCTCTCCCTCTCCCCCCTCTCTCTCCCTCTCTCTCTCCTTCTCTCTCTCCCCCCTCTCTCTTTCCCCCTCTCTCTTGCCCTCTCTCTCTCCCCCTCTCTCTCTACCCCATCTCTCTCTCCCTCTCTCTCCCTCTCTCTCCTTCTCTCTCTCCCCCTCTCTCTCTTCCCCCTCTCTCTCACCCTCTCTCTCTCCCCCTCTCTCTCTCTGTCTCTCTCATGCTTGTTGCTACCTTTGCATGGGGGGGAGGGAGGCTCTTGGGTTCCAACATTTTTTTGACATTCATTCATTCTTTGTTTTTTTCCCACTCAGTTTTGTGGATGTCTGTGAAGAGTAAGAATTTCAGGTTGTATACTGTATACGTTCTCTGACATTAAATTGAACCATTGAACTCACGTTTGATATTCCACTGAATAATGAACGTTTCCTTTGCGATAAGTAACTGGGCTCCATTTGAGTACATTCTTAAAATTGATGGAATGCATTTTCACATTCTGAGGTGAAGACAGCTTTCCAAAAACTGTATAATAAAAATAATAGTTTAATTTGTATGTTTCCAAGAGGAATATTATCTTTCATATTGTTATTTCACTAATTATAAATTCAATCAAATCCTGGCGGTCAGCCATACTTTTACTTTGCTACAGGAAATGCCTTTTATGACCTTATCTTTTCCCCCCAAGGTTTGTGCGGTCTTCTGCTGAGGGGAAATACGGATGACCTGTATCACACCCTTCTATGCCTGGGTAATTAAAGTATTCTAGATTCTTCTTAAATGTTGTGAGAATACTTACCTCCATCACTCATTCAGTTCCAGATTTCAAGCACAGCATGGGTGAAAAGGTTGCTTCTTACATGCCTTCTGAACCTCATACTTCAATGCACTTTAGTTTAGGATGCCTAGCCAAACCCTATGAAAGTTTTCATCCTTAGTTTAATGCATGGAAGATTAGGTGAGCTTTGTTATGGATGTGCGACATTATATATCCAAACTTTATTCTTTCTTTTTTTTTGGTCTACCATCATTAAGCATATGAGCACAAGAGCTCCATTTAGTGTTAAAATGCTCAGGAAATGCCCCAGATATAATCGGACCGGCCAGTATCAATGATGAATGTTCACCCATTAACCACCTCCTTAATGTTATTGCAAAACACTATTCATGACAATGTGGAGTGATTTCAAGTATTTCCTGAGGCTATTTATGTGGTTGGTTTCATTATTGAATTTAGGGAGGTGGTGTAAGGAAATAGAATGAGCTTTGGCTTTGTTACAGTTTAGTTGTTCAAGATATAGAGTGATATTTTATTTGGCATGTCTTTGAATTTAACTTGGAATGATTTTGATGATGGGAAAAGCTATTTTCCCAGCTAATCCCTAAAACTCTTAAATGACAATTCGATATGAATCGTTGTGTGCTTTTAAATTGTGCGCAGAGCTATCACTGAACACATAATAACATGTTTAAACATATTCAGTTTCTCTAGGGATTTCTGGAAGAATGGAAGACTGTATCTGCAGATTTCTTTCCAAATCACATGCCAGTCTGACATAAACAATTAGCTGTTCATTTTTCTTTGTTGGCTTAATCATTCTGAACTCCCTACCCAATCGCTCTGTGGTTCCAGCATCACCAGAAGGAATGCTGTGGTTCAAGAAGGTGGCTTTTCACCATTTTCTCAAGAGCGTCAGGGACTGGCAATAAATAACTTTCCAGTGATCCCACGTCTCATAAATGAATAATAAATAACTGGACAGCAGGTTGATGTATATCTGCAGCTGGCATCCATCTGTCTCAAAGGACATGGGTGATGATGACAAGCCTGGGCAGAAAGTATGGAGATCCTGAGAAGCTCAGTCATGAAGATCCCCCTCTCGGCCTCACCAGTGTAATCCAATGGAAAACCTATGAAGCATTAAACAGAGAGGAAGAGGTGGGAGAATTTCTTAAATGCTAGGAGCATTGTAAGAAAGGTGGATGAGCTTAGAGCATGAATTGATACCTGGAAATATGATGTTGTAGCTATTAGTGAAACAAGGTTGCAGGAGGGGTGTGACTGGCAACTAAATATTCCTGGATTTCGTTGTTTCAGGTGTGATAGAATCGGAGGGACAAGAGGGGGAGGTGTTGCGTTGCTTGTCAGAGAAAATATTACAGCGGTGCTCTGGCAGGATAGATTAGAGGGCTCGTCCAGGAAGGCTATTTGGGTGGAATTGAGGAATGGGAAAGGTGCAGTAACACTTATAGGATTGTATTATAGACCACCTAATGGGGAGTGCGAATTGGAGGAGCAAATATGTAAGGAGAGAGCAGATATTTGTAGTAAGCACAGGGTTGTGATTGTGGGAGATTTTAATTTTCCACACATAGACTGGGAAGCCCATACTGTAAAAGGGATGGATGGTTTGGAGTTTGTAAAATGTGAGCAGGATAGATTTTTGCAGCAATACATAGAGGTATCGACTAGAGAAGGGGCAGTGTTGGATCTTCTGTTAGGGAATGAAATAGGTCAGGTGATGCAGGTATGTGTTGGGGAGCATTTTGGGTCCAGTGATCACAATGCCATTAGTTTCAATATAATTATGGAGAAGGATAGGACTGGACTCAGGGTTGAGATTTTTGATTGGAGAAAGGCTAACTTTGAGGAGATGCAAAAGGATTTAGAAGGAGTGGATTGGGACAATTTGTTTTATGGGAAGGATGTAATAGAGAAATTGAGGTCATTTAAAGGTGAAATTTTGAGGGTACAGAATCCATGTTCCTGTTAGGTTGAAAGGAAAGGTTAAAAGTTTGAGAGAACCATGGTTTTCAAGGGATATTGGAAACTCGGTTAGGAAAAAGAGAGATATCTACAATAAATATAGGCAGCATGGAGTAAATGAGGTGCTCGAGGAATATAAAGAATGTAAGAAGAATCTTAAGAAAGAAATTAGAAAAGCTAAAAAAAGATACGAGTTTGTTTAAGGTGAAAATAAATCCAAAGGGTTTCTACAGTTATATCAATAGCAAAAGGATACTGAGGGATAAAATTGGTCCCTTAGAGAATCAGAGTGGACAGCTATGTGTGGAGCCGAGAGAGATGGGGTAGAGTTTGAACAATTTCTTTTCTTTGGTATTCACTAAGGAGAAGGATACTGAATTGTGTAAGGTAAGGGAAACAAGTAGGGCAGTTATGGCAACCATGATGATTAAAGAGGAGGAAGTACTGGCGCTTTTAAGGAATATAAAAGTAGATAAATCTCCGGGTCCTGACAGGATATTCCCTAGGACCTTAAGGGAGGTTAGTGTAGAAATAGCAGGGGCTCTGACAGAAATATTTCAAATGTCATTAGAAACGGGGATGGTGCCAGAGGATTGGCGTATTGCTCATGTGGTTCCATTGTTTAAGAAGGGTTCTAAGAGTAAACCTAGCAATTATAGGCCTGTCAGTTTGACGTCAGTGGTGGGTAAATTAATGGAAAGTATTCTTAGAGATGGTATATATAATTATCTGGAGTGACAGGGTCTGATTAGGAATAGTCAGCATGGATTTGTGTGCGGAAGGTCATGTTTGACAAATCTTATTGAATTTTTTGAAGAGGTTACAAGGAAAGTTGACAAGGGTAAAGCAGTGGATGTTGTCTATATGGATTTCAGTAAGGCCTTTGTCAGGGTTCTGCATGGAAGGTTAGTTAGGAAGGTTCAATCGTTAGGTATTAATATTGAAGTAATAAAGTGGATTCAACAGTGGCTGGATGGGAGATGCCAGAGAGTAGTGGTGGATAACTGTTTGTCAGGTTGGAGGCCAATGACTAGTGATGCGCCTCAGGGATCTGTACTGGGTCCAATGTTGTTTGTCATATACATTAATGATCTGGATGATGGGGTGGTAAATTGGATTAGTAAGTATGCAGATGATACTAAGATAGGTGGCATTGTGGATAATGAAGTAGGTTTTCAAAGCTTGCAGAGCGATTTAGGCCAGTTAGAAGAGTGGGCTGAAAGATGGCAGATGGAGTTTAATGCTGATAAGTGTGAGGTGCTACATTTTGGTAGGAATAATCCAAATAGGACATACATGCTAAATGGTAGGGCATTGAAGAATGCAGTAGAACAGAATGATCTAGGAATAATGGTGCATAGTTCCCTGAAGGTGGAATCTCATATGGATAGGGTGGTGAAGAAAGCTTTTGTTATGCTGGCCTTTATGAATCAGAGCATTGAGTGTAGGAGTTGGGATGTAATGTTAAAATTGTACAAGGCATTGGTAAGGCCGAATTTGGAGTATTGTGTACAGTTCTGGTCACCGAATTACAGGAAAGATGTCAACAAAATAGAGAGAGTACAGAGAAGATTTACTAGAATGTTACCTGGGTTTCAGCACCTAAGTTACAGGGAAAGGTTGAACAAGTTAGGTCTTTATTCTTTGGAGCGTAGAAGTTTGAGGAGGGACTTGATAGAAGTATTTAAAATTATGAGGGGGGATAGATAGAGTTGACGTGGATAGGCTTTTTCCATTGAGAGTAGGGGAGATTCAAACAAGAGGACATGAGTTGAGAGTTAGGGGGCAAAAGTTTAAGAGTAACACGAGGGGGAATTTCTTTACTCAGAGAGAGGTAGCTGTGTGGAACGAGCTTCCAGTAGAAGTGGTAGAGGCAGGTTCGGTATTGTCATTTAAAGTAAAATTGGTTAGGTATATGGACAGGAAAGGAATGGAGGGTTATGGGCTGAGTGCGGGTCAGTGGGACTAGGTGAGAGTAAGCGTTCGGCATGGACTAGAATGGCCGCGATGGCCTATTTCCGTGCTGTAATTGTTATATGGCTATATGGTTATTAGAGTTGGCACCAGCCTGGCTCCAGGAGCTGCCATAAAGTTGTTCAATGACATCCAGCTGCCTTGGGGGCTCCACTCAAGATTTGCTGTCTGGGTTTATTTCTTAGTCTCTCCCAAGGCTGCCCACGAGACAGTGGGGCTATTTACCCGTAGCTGGGGATTTGGTTCACGAGCACCAGGGGCCAGATCTCCTACCGGTCCTCAGTAGTTCAGCCTGAGTCCAAAAGGAGTTCAGTTTCTGTGTATCGTCAGTGAGGAGGCACTGCATAAGGCTTGCTGTTGTAAGAGGCTACGCACTGGCAGGGAGAGGCTTTCACATTTGGCTCTCCTTTTAGCAAGAAACTGAACGTGAGAGTGACAAGGACTACCCACTACTCTACCACACTAGACGTGTCACAACAACTATGTTGTATACTTAATATTTCAGTAACAAAACGTAACACAGGTCATTAGTTTTCATAAGTTAGCAACAATAATCATTAATGTAGTTACCAGATAAGAAAAATAATTTCTATTTTTTTAATTCGTTTTTTTAATACATTTTCTACATAGCTACAGATTAAAAAAACCCAGATCAAAATGAAGAACATTGATACAGTGCAAAAATAAACATACAATAATAATATGATACAAAGAAAGATAATTGAGAAAGCACCTAAATTGAGGACATGTAAAATTAGTATCCTCCCCAAGCCCCGCAACAAACGAAAAAAAACTCCAGACCAACCACAACACAATATAGAGAATATAAATCAGGACAATCAAACCCCCAAAACTGTAAATACACTTAGCAACAGAAGATATTAATGCCTACTACCAACAAAAAAGGAGCTGAAAGCAAGGGACCGAAAAAAAACCTTAGTTAAGAGGAAGGTTATGAAAGTACTCAATAAAAGGTCCCCAGACCTTATGGAACTTTAAATCCGAATTAAGAACTGAATAATGAATTTTTTCAAGGTCTAAGCAGGCCATAATATCGTTAAGCCATTGAGCATGCGTGGGTGGGGCAACATCTCTCCATCTAAGGAATCTCTATTTATAAAGTATATGACACACATTACACCTGATAAATTACATGAAAGAATAATCCTTACGTAATATGGGAAAACACAGCTGAAGGTTTTCACACCTCAAATAGAAAATGAAGTACCAGTCAATTGACCTGTTTTGGAGGACCACGTTGAGATAGCTGGGATGGTCAAGGATCTGCCTTCTTTGTGTAGAGTACTGGTAACTTTAATATCCACCCAAAGAGACCATGCATTAGTTTATCATCCTATCAAAACGATTGACTACATTACACTCAATTTATGTATATGGTTCTTGAAGTCAAGGTCAAACTCATGGCAACAGTAATGAGAGCCAGCAACAAGAACTATGCAGCATAGAGAACATCGGTAGAATATTACAAGGAAAGGAATACAGTATAAGGGAAACAATTCAACAATAAATGCAAGGTAAAATGGTAGCATTTATGAAATACTGGGTTAGTTGTCTTTCAAAATAAAAACAGTGATCTATCCACCTTTTAAATTACAAAAATGATTGGCCTGAATTGCTGGATGATGTCCCTTGTGATGGGTTGCAGATAAAAGTGTTATGTCTTGCATATACGAGCAATTAGAATTCAATTCTAACAAAAATAGTTCACGATTTAATAACACAAGATGGTTTTCAAGTTGCTGTTAGATGCCTTTTGAGAATGTGGACTTTTGAGGGATTTGTGATGGGTTACTGAGCTAAATGTCTCAGAGGAAACTATGATTAGTGAGAACCACTCTCTTTGGACTGTCCTTGCTTTCTGGTTATTACATGGCCACAAGTAACTTTACTCTTGCAAAAGTGATCATTCCCAGAAAAGAGATAAAGAGAAAGGAACTTTCAGGATCTTCACTATCTATAAAGAAACAAAGTTTCACTTTGAATGCCTCACACTGATTTGCTCATTGTTAACGTTTACTCAATTGCAGCCTAATATATAGTTTTCTAGTTTGACATTTTCTTTTATTTTATTGTAACCTATCAGAACCTCGTGGTTCGCACGGTAGTGTACTGGTTAGCACAACACTTTACAGTACCAGCGACATGGGTTCATTTCCTGCTGCTGCCTGTAAGGAGTTTTTACGTTCTCCCTGTGACCATGTGGGTTCCCTCCGATGCACCAGTTTCCTCCCACAGTCCAAAGACCTATCGGTTAGTAGGTCATTGTAAATTGGCCCACTCCATGCTGTATCTCAATAATTAAATAGCTAAATAGAGATAACCCACTGGATTGAGCGATTCTAGGGGTAAAAAAGACAGTGACAGAACAGACTTAAAAGCAAAGTGAGAACTTACAGACAACGGCTTAGTTGGAGAGGAAGCCAGTTAAGTGAGCAAGCACAGCAGGCCAGTGTTAGGTGATTCAGGAGACGGAGAGCAGCATTTGGAATGGACACATTTATTTATATGGAGGTAGAAATTGGGAGGCAAGGCGGACAGCATTGTTATATCAAGACAATTGAACAGAAACTCCAATCAAGTTCAATATTTTTTTACCTTTATCACTGAGAAAATGAGTTTGATTATCCTTTGCATGTATTTTAACAGTGATACAGGTGAACAGCGATGTTACAGGCAATATGTGTGTACTGGAGTGGGCAGTGTTAGCAAGCATTGAATTGTTTCTCTAAGTAATGGAGCAATTATTATTTACAATGTGTTGTTTCTTTTGCATAATGGAGCACTTATTTGATGAAGGGTGCTCTTTGGAAACTACCTTATCATTGTGAATTTATTAAAAACACTGGGAGAAGGGCTGAATTGAAAGAGTGAAAAAAATAATTGAAATAAAGCTCAAATTCAATCAGTTGACAACCAGACTTCAAAGTTCTGTTTAAGGATGTGCTTTTTTTTAGAGAAAATTGTAAAAAAAAAAGAGAACCACTCTTATAAAGAGGAAGCAATGAATACTTGACATGCTAGAAAATATTAATATTAATACAAATCCAGGTGAGTTTAAAAGATCAACATTTCAGAGTTAACTTTCATGTTAAAGTTGAATATTCTCAGTTATTTTATACACATATACTGTCTATTCTTTCTCCGACCAACTTTATGCTTTACTTCTAATTAAAATCAAAACTACTGCAGATGCTGGAAATCTGGAACAAAAGCAAAGAAAACCTATTCAGACTCAGCAGGTCAGGCAGCATTCGTGGAAAGAGAAACAATCAATGTTTTGGGTCTGTGATGTTTCAGTTCTGACCCGAAAGGTTGACGGGTTTTGTTTGTTCCACGGATGCTGCCTGACCCACTTCTCCCCTGCTTGTGTGTGCTTTGAGTTGGAGTGCACACTCTGTGAAGATGGTGGAGACAGGCGCTGCCATAACATTTTAAAAATATGTAGATGAGTATTTGAATTGCCTGGATATGAAAGGCTACAGACAAGTGCTAATAATCTCCTCTGGACCCTCTCTCCAATGTCAGTACATCTTTCTTCGATAAGGGGCCCAAAACTGCTCAGAATATTCCACCCAAATGCCCCTTCTCTACTCTGAGCTGCAGTGGTCAGAGAGTCAAGAGAAAGTGGGAAAGTGAAAACTTATTCTTCAAGAAACCTTTTCTGCACATCCTTGAACCAATCCTCTTGCTAATCAATTCCTATGACACTGCTTACACCAAGAGGAGTTGTTGCACTCATAACTATATTTTCCCTGTGTACCCTTTGTAACATATTCATTAGAGAACTAATGCATTGCAAGCGCTAATTTCAATCTGCATTTTCATATAACAACACACACAAAATGCTGGTGGAACACAGCAGGCCAGGCAGCATCTATAGGGAGAAGCACTGTCGACGTTTCGGGCTGAGACCCTTCGTCAGGACTAACTGAAAGGAGAGATACTAAGATTTGAAAGTAGTGGGGGGAGGGGGAAATGCGAAATGATAGGAGTAGACCGGAGGGGGTGGGATGAAGCTAAGAGCTGGAAAGGTGATTGGCGAAAGTAATACAGAGCTGGAGATGGAGAAGGGAAAGGATCATGGGACGGCAGGCCTCTGGTCTTCTCCTATCATTTCGCATTTCCCCCTCCCCCCACTACTTTCAAATCTCTTACTATCTTTCCTTTCGGTTAGTCCTGACGAAGGGTCTCGGCCCGAAACGTCGACAGTGCTTCTCCCTATCTGCCAGGCCTGCTGTGTTCCACCAGCATTTTGTGTGTGTTGTTGTTTGAATTTCCAGCACCTGCAGATTTCCTCGTGTTTGCATTTTCATATATTAAGGTTTTAGTGAAAGTTTTGAAAAGTCATGACACTGTTTTAGGCACAGCTTCCGGAAGATGTGCAATTTAGATTAGGAACAGCTTTCTACGCAAAGGATGATAACTTCCAAAGATGTGAAACACTTCGAAATTACTGCTGGATGTGGAGTTGGCAGAACTAGGATCCCGAAAGAGACAGATTATTGAGAACAAGATCCCATTTATTTCTTTGTACTTGTGTCATTAAAGATGTGTGGTTCTTCAAATTGCTGATCCCTGCTTCCCAAAGCGGCGTATACTTAATGTTATAGAATTGGAGTAAAGGGTCCTCGTCCCTCGCGAAAGAGTGTAAACTTAATAATATCCTTTTAATCGGGGATTGTTAAAATTCCTGCAAATATTATCGTGGAATAGAAAGTTTTTTGAAGTAATAAATGTTCAGGTGTCGGTCCTCCTGTCGGTAAAGAAGCCTCGCATTTTAGACACAGTAAGCCGAAGGCTGGAGGTTGATTTCGCTGACCGGTTGCATTGTATCATTAATGTCGGCGGTTAACTCTCGGCAATGTTCCTAATCTTATTTTTTATTGCTTTCCCACCCTCCAGAATCAATAGAGTCTTTCAAGGTGGCTTTAAAATAAATTGGTGAAAATTTGTCAATCGCCGAACAGAAAGTGCACTCGGAAAGAGGAAGTGTTTCGACATTCCTATTCTTTAGCAGTTGACAAGTGTGCAGAGATTGCTATATACATTAGCTCACGCCTATATGTAAAATGATATAACTAATTTAAAACTAGAAATGGTAGAAAGTAATGCTAATGTTCCGGATTTCCCAGGTTTTGCGATTCGGTGTAGTTCCAATCTGGCGGTTGACAACGTGCCAGGCTGCCCAACACCCCGATCGATTTATATTTCTGAGAGATACAATTGATAACACTGACCTGGGAGCGTTAAGACTGCTGCCAACGTGGAATACAGCAAGATTTCTGTCACAGTCATACCTCCCTCTGCTCGACTGCCTCGATCACCAGTAACCTCTAAATTTCCTCATTCTTCCCTATCGGCTTCGAACTATGTGATAAAGGTTACAACTGGGCGGAGATTACCTGGGCAAGCCTACAATTGTATTCATCAGGAAATAGAAGCGCGAGTTCGCCACTTGGCAAATGTCTCTGTTAGTTAATCCGTACAGCTGGCAAAACAAGAAGTTTCTTAAAAAGTCACTGAAATGCTGATCATTACAATGGTGAATGGAGGAGATATGCTACAATGAGGATCACCAGGTAGCACGTAAAAGAGCAACAAGATAGATTTACAGGGATGTTGCCTGGATTGGGGAGCATGCCTTACCAGAACAGGTTAGGTGAACTTGGCCTTTTCTCCTTGGAGCCACGGAGGATGAGAGGTGACCTGATAGAGGTGTATAAGATGATGAAAGGCATTCATTGATTGTATGGATAGTCAGAGGCTTTTTTCCAGGGCTGAAATGGCTATCATGAGAGGGCACAGTTTTAAGGTGCTTGGAAGCAGGTACAGAGGGGATGTCAGGGGTAAGTTTTTTTACGCAGAGAGTGGTGAGTGCGTGGAATGGGCTGCCGGCGACGATGGTGGAGGCGGATACCATAGGGTCTTTTAAGAGACTCCAGGATAGGTACATGGAGCATAGAAAAATAGAGGGCTATTTGTAACCCTAGGTAATTTCTAATGTAAGTACATGTTCGTCACAGCATTGTGGGCCAAAGGGCCTGTACTGTGCTGTAGTTTTTCTATATTTCTTCTATGTTTCTAAAATACTGGAGGAACTCAGAAGGTCAGGCAGCATCTTTGGATGGAAGTAAATTGTTGACATTTCTCCAACCTGTCAAGACTCCTCAGGATGTTTAATGAGAATCCTTTCTCACTTTTTTGGCCTAGCCTGTCAATCTTCCTGCCTAAGGCCACTTGCCCATTCCAGTTGTTACTATGTCATATTTTCTCTGAATTGTTTTCAATGCATTAATTTCTTCACATCAATAAGGAGAAGGTTATCCTACCTAATATCTTTAGTGGAACCTTCCCTAAGCTGAGGGAAGTTGGAAAACCAAAACTAGTGCATCAACTATTTCACTCATTTTAACATCTAGACTCTCTTGGCCTGCAGCTCCAACAATTTGCTTAATATCACTTTGCTGGTGATTGAAAGTTTCCTAAATTTCCAAATTAAAGCTATTTCTACCATGTTCCTTTGTATCCTTAGAGGCCATACATGTCTGTTCTAAACAGACATCTCTCAATTCTGAGGCTGGGCCCGCAAGTCCTAGGCTCCCCCTCTATAACAAACATCCTCTCCAATCCACTCTGTCTGGGCCTTTCAGTATTTGCCAGGTTTCAATGAGATCCTTCCTCACTCTTCTAAATTCCAGAAAGTACATTCTTCTAAACTGCAGAAAGTACAGGCCCAGAGCCATCAAACTCTCCTCATATATTAGCCCTTTCATTCCTGGAATTGTTCTTATGAACCACCTCTGGACCTGCTCCAAATGCCAGCATATCTTTTCTTAGATAAAGGGCCCAAAACTATTCACAATGCTTTGACTGCAATCTGACCAATGCCTTATACAGATTCAGCATTATATCCTTAATTTTATATTCTAGACCCCTCGGAATGAATGTTAACATAGCATTTTTATTCATTATCACTGATTCAACCTACATATTACCTTCACTTCCCTCCCCTTTCTTGATCTCTCTGTCTCTGGAGACAGCTTATCTACTGATATATTTTATTATCCCACTGACTGTCACAGCTATGTGGACTATGCCTCTTCCCACTCTGTCAATTGTGAAAATGCCATTCCCTTCTCTCAATTCCCACTTCTCTGTCGCATCTGCTCTCAAGATGAGGCTTTTCATTCCAGAACTAATGAGATGTCATCCTTCTTCAAAGAAAGGGGCTTTCCTTCCTCCATCATCAACGCTGCCTTCACCTGCATCTCTTCTATTTCACACATGTCTGCCTTCATCCCATTCTCTTGTTCTCACCTATCTTAAGATTCCTCTTGTTCTCACCTATCACCCCACTAGCCTCTGTATCCAGCACATAATTCTCTGTAATTTCTGTCATCTCCTATAGGATCCCACCACCAAGCACATCTTTCCCTCAACCCCACTTTCTACAGGGATCCTTTGTCCATTTGTCCCTCTCCACTGATCTCCCTCCTGATACTTTTTCTTGTATGCAGAACAAGTGCCATACTTGCCCCTACACCTCCTCACTCACTACCCTTCAGGGCCCCAAACAGTCCTTCCAGATGAGGCAACACTTTACCTGTGAGTCTATTGGGGCCATATACAGTGTCCGGTGCTCCCGGTGTGGCTTCTTGCATATCATGTCGTAGATTGGGAGACCAGTTTGCTGAGCACCTGCACTCCATCTGCCAGAAAAAAAATAGGATCTCCCAGTGGCCACCCATTTCAATTCCACTTCCCATTCCCATTCCAACATGTCAGTTCATGGCCTCCTCTACTGTCATGATGAGGTCACACTCAGGCTGAAGGAACAACACCTTATTTTTGGTCTGGGTAGCCTCCAACCTGATGGCATGAATATTGATTTCCTGAACTTCTGATGATAGCTCCTCCCTTCCTTCACCACTACCCCATTCCTGTTTCCCTCTCTCACGTTATCTTGTTACTTGCTCATCACCTCCCTAAGGTGCTCTGCACCTTTCCCTTTCTTCCATGGTTTTCTAACCTCTCTTATCACATTTCCCCCTTCTCCAGCCCTTTATCTCTTTCATCAGTCAGCTTACCCAGCTCTTTACTTCACCCCTCCCCCTTCTCCCGGTTTCAGCTATCGCCTTGCACCTTGTGCTTCCTCCTTCCCTCCCTTCCTCTGACTTCTCACCTTTTTTTCCAGTCCTGATGAAAGGTCTTGGCCCAAAACATCAACTGTTTACCCTTTCCCATTGATGCTGCCTGGCCTGCTGAGTTCCTCCAGCATTTTGTGTGTGTGTTGCTTGGATTTCCAGCATCTGCTGATTTTTCTTGTGTTTGTGCTACAACATATTACTTCATTAGCTGTTATGAACTTTGGGTGTGCCATTGGTGGGACTTGAATTTTTAAAGGTGGAATTATTGACAGTCAGGTGCACCTACAGAGAGAGGCCATTTTCCTCTATGAATGATAATATTAGAACATAGAACATAGAAAACCCACAGCACAATACAGGCCCTTCGGCCCACAAAGTTGTGCCAAACAAGTCCCTACCTTAGAAATTACTAGGGTTACCTATAGCCCTCTATTTTACTAAGGTCCATGTACCTATCCAAAAGTCTCTTAAAAGACCCTATTGTATCCGCCTCCACTACTGTTGCCGGCAGCCCATTCCACGCACTCACCACTCTCTGAGTAAAAAACTTAACAGACAGACAGACAGACAGACATACTTTATTGATCTGGAGGGAAATTGGGTTTCATTACAGTTACACCAACCAAGAATAGAGTAGACAATAGACAATAGGTGCAGAAGTAGACCATTCGGCCCTTCGAGCCTGCACCGCCATTTTGAGATCATGGCTGATCATCTACTATCAATACCCGGTTCCTGCCTTGTCCCCATATCCCTTGATTCCCCTATCCATAAGATACCTATCTAGCTCCTTCTTGAAAGCATCCAGAGAATTGGCCTCCACTGCCTTCCGAGGCAGTGCATTCCAGACCCCCACAACTCTCTGGGAGAAGAAGTTTTTCCTTAACTCTGTCCTAAATGACCTATCCCTTATTCTCAAACCATGCCCTCTGGTACCGGACTCTCCCAACATCTGGAACATATTTCCTGCCTCTATCTCTATCAACATAATCTTATATGTTGCAATCAGATCCCCTCTCAATCTCCTTAATTCCAGCGTGTACAAGCCCAGTCTCTCTAACCTCTCTGTGTAAGACAGTCCTGACATCCCAGGAATTAACCTTGTGAATCTACGCTGCACTTCCTCTACAGCCAGGATGTCCTTCCTTAACCCTGGAGACCAAAACTGTACACAATACTCCAGGTGTGGTCTCACCAGGGCCCTGTACAAATGCAAGAGGATTTCCTTGCTCTTGTACTCAATTCCCTTTGTAATAAAGGCCAACATTCCATTAGCCTTCTTCACTGCCTGCTGCACTTGCTCATTCACCTTCAGTGACTGATGAACAAGGATTCCTAGATCTCTTTGTATTTCTCCCTTACCTAACTTTACACCGTTCAGATAATAATCTGCCTTCCTGTTCTTACTCCCAAAGTGGATAACCTCACACTTATTCACATTAAACGCCATCTGCCAAGTATCTGCCCACTCACCCAGCCTATCCAAGTCACCCTGAATTCTCCTAACATCCTCATCACATGTCACACTGCCACCCAGCTTAGTATCATCAGCAAACTTGCTGATGTTATTCTCAATGCCTTCATCTAAATTGTTGATGTAAATTGTAAACGGCTGTAGTCCCAATACCAAGCCCTGTGGCACCCCACTAGTCACCACCTGCCATTCCGAGAAACACCCATTCACCGCTACCCTTTGCTTTCTATCTGCCAACCAGTTTTCTATCCATGTCAATGTCTTCCCCCCAATGCCATGAGCTTTGATTTTACCCACCAATCTCCTATGTGGGACTTTATCAAATGCCTTCTGAAAATCGAGGTACACTACATCCACTGGATCTCCCTTGTCTAACTTCCTGGTTACATCCTCGAAAAACTCCAATAGATTAGTCAAGCATGATTTACCCTTGGTAAATCCATGCTGGCTTGGCCCAATCCTATCACTGCTATCTAGATGTGCCATTATTTCATCTTTAATAATGGACTCTAGCATCTTCCCCTCTACTGATGTTAGGCTGACAGGATGATAGTTCTCTGTTTTCTTCCTCCCTCCTTTCTTAAAAAGTGGGATAACATTAGCCATTCTCCAATCCTCAGGAACTGATCCTGAATTTAAGGAACAGTGGAAAATGATTACCAATGCATCCACAATTTCCAGGGCCACCTCCTTTAGTACCCTAGGATGCAGACCATCTGGACCTGGGGATTTGTCAGCCTTCAGTCCCATCAGTCTACTCATCACCGTTTCCTTCCTAATGTCAATCTGTTTCATTTCCTCTGTTATCCTATGTCCTTGGCCCATCCATACATCTGGGAGATTGCTTGTGTCTTCCTTAGTGAAGACAGATCTAAAGTACTTATTAAATTCTTCTGCCATTTCTCTGTTTCCCATAACAATTTCACCCAATTCATTCTTCAAGGGCCCAACAATGTTCTTAACTATCTTCTTTCTCTTCACATACCTAAAAAAGCTTTTGCCATCCTCCTTTATATTCCTGGCTAGCTTGCGTTCGTACCTCATTTTTTTCTCCCCGTATTGCCTTTTTAGTTAAGTTCTGTTGTTCCTTAAAAATTTCCCAATCATCTGTCCTCCCAGTCACCTTAGATCTGTCATACTTCCTTTCTTTTAATGCGATGTAATCTCTGACTTCCTTTGTCAACCACTGTGGCCCCTTTCCCCCCTTTGAATCCTTCCTTCTCTGGGGGATGAACTGATTTTGTACCTTGTGCATTATTCCCAAGAATACCTGCCATTGCTGTTCCACTGTCTTTTCTGCTAGGATATCCGTCCAGTTAACTTTGGCCAGCTCCTCCCTCATGGCTCCTTAGCCTCCTTTGTTCAACTGCAACACTGACACCTCCAAGCTGCCCTTATCCTTCTCAAATTGCAGATAAAAACTTATCATATTATGATCACTACCTCCTAATGGCTCCTTTACTTCAAGATTGCTTATCAAATCCTGTTCATTACATAACACTAAATCCAGAATAGCCTTGTCCCTGGTCGGCTCTCATACAAGCTGTTCCAAGAATGCATCCCTTAGGCACTCTACAAACTCCCTATCCTGTGGTCCAGCACCAACCTGATTCTCCCAGTTCACCTGCATGTTGAAATCCCCCATAACTACTGCGACATTACCTTTGCCACATGCCAATGTTAACTTCCTATTCAACTTGCACCCAATATCCATGCTACTGTTTGATGGCCTAAAGACAACACCCATTAGGGTCCTTTTGCCCTTACTGTTCCTCAGTTCTATCCACACAGACTCCACTTCTCCTGATCCTATGTCCCCCCTTGCAAAGGACTGAATCTCATTCCTCACCAACAGGGCCACCCCACCCCCTCTGCCCACATTTCTGTCCCTACGATAGCACGTATACCCTTGTACGTTCATTTCCCAGGTCTGATCTCCCTTCAGCCATGTCTCCGTTATCCCAACAACATCATAGTTACCCATTCGCACCTGGGCTTCAAGCTCATCCACCTTATTTCTGACACTTCGTGCATTCAGATATAGAATTTTTAGCCCATTTCTCCTTTCTCTGTTTGAATCGCTGCCTATTGTGCTTAACCCAGCTCCCCAAACTCCCATCGGGCTATACACCCCTAGAATTTTGTTGTCCTTCCTAAATTTACTTACTCTTTCTGCACATTTAACTCCATGTTCCGTCAGACCATCCCTCTGTACATGTGTCCTCCTTATCACTTGTTCCGCCCCACCTTCCTCTACTACACATTTAATATTCCGGAACCGTGTAGTCCCCACCTGTCCTTTATTCTTCCTCTCGCTATCCTCTCTCACATTCTGGATCCCCGCCCCCTGCAAATTTAGTTTAGTAGAAATATAGCAAAATAAAACCAGAAATAATTAAATGATAATAAGTAAATTATGCCGAGTGGAAATAAGTCCAGGACCAGCCTATTGGCTCAGGGTGTCTGACACTCCGAGGGAGGAGTTGTAAAGTTTGATGGCCACAGGCAGGAATGACTTCCTATGACGCATAGTGTTACATCTCAGTGGAATGAGTCTCTGGCTGAATGTACTCCTGTGCCTAACCAGTACATTATGGAGTGGATGGGAGACATTGTCCACGATGGCATGCATCTTGGACAGCATCCTCTTTTCAGACACCACCGTCAGAGAGTCCAGTTCCACCCCCACAACATCACTGGCCTTACGAATGAGTTTGTTGATTCTGTTGGTGTCAGCTACCCTCAGCCTGCTGCCCCAGCACACAACAGCAAACATGATAGCACTGGCCACCACAGACGCGTAGAACATCCTCAGCATCGTCTGGCAGATGTTAAAGGACCTCAGTCTCCTCAGGAAATAGAGACGGCTCTGACCCTTCTTGTAGACAGTCTCAGTGTTCTTTGACCAGTCCAGTTTATTGTCAATTCGTATCCAGGTACTTGTAATCCTCCACCATGTTCATACTAACCCTGACCTCTCCTCTGTACCTACTCCTCAGCATATTAAATCACTTCTTTCAGTTAGTCCTAACGAAGGGTCTTGGCCCGAAACGTCGACTGTACTTCTTCCTATAGATACTGCCTGGCCTGCTGCATTCCACCAGCATTTTGTGTGTGTTTATTAAATCACTATTCTCATTTCACTCAATGTTTTAAAATAACTAGATCATATTTGGTGTCAAAATGGTTTTTGTAATGCGTCTAGTGTGATCTGATCAATTATTCTAGTTATACCCCCACTCCCCTCTATCTATTACCTCAGTCTCTGCACAGACTGTAATCACTTTCCATAATGCTGTTTAAATTGTAAATACTTCATGGTATTTATGTAGTATTTATGCACTTTTTATTACACATTTTTACTTTAACATCTAACATTATTTTTATATAATTCTTTATTTATAATTATTGGTTTTATTTTTGCTTGTTCCATCCTGACCAACACACCACAGTAATTCCAAAGCACCACACATAAAATTATGGAGGAACTCAACATGTTGGGCAGCATCTATGAATATGAATATGAATATGAATAGATAGTCGATGTTTTGGACAGAAACCCTTCTTCAGGACTGGGAAGGAAGGGGGAAGATTCCAGAATAAAAAGGTTGGGGGGAGGGGGAAAACGGCTAGCTGGAAGGTGATAGGTGAAGCCAGGTAGGTGGGAAAGGTCAAGATCTGGAGAATAAGGAATCTGAAAGTAGAGGAGAGTGTGCCATAGGAGAAAGGGAAGGAGGAGGGATTTCAGGGGCCAGTAATAGGCATATGAGAAGTAAAAGGTCAGTGTGAGGAATGGGGGTGGTGGAAAATTGTGTTTACCAGAAGGAGAAATTGATGTTCATTCCATCAGGTTATAGGGTAAACAGACAGAATACAAGGTGTTGCTCCTCCACCCTGAGGGTGGCCTCATCTTATACATTTAAACATTCAAGGTGGAAAAAGTTGATTCTTGATCCTATTGGTTAAAGTAAAAACAAACTGTTTTTCATGGGCAATATTTGTCCATGTAGGAATGTAGGAATGTTGGAATGCTCATCTTGCAGGATGTGGGAAGTCCGGTCTCCCTGACAACGATACCTGCAAGACGTGCATCCAGCTGCAGCTCCTAACAGACAGCGTTAGGGAACTGGAGCGGGAGCTGGATGACCTTTGGATCATTCGGGAGACTGAGCAGTTTATAGGTAGTAGTTTCCGGGAGGTAGTTACACCTAAGGAACAGGGCACAGGTAATTGGGTTACCGTCAGGCGAGGGAAGGGGAAAGGGCAGGTTGTGCAGGGTTCCCCTGTGGCCATTCCCCTCCAAAACAGGTATAGCGATTTGGATACTGTTGGGGGAGATGGCTTACCTGGGACAAGCTGCGGCAGCCGGATCTCTGGCACTGAGTCTGGTTCTGCAGTGCAGAAGGGAGGGAGGAAGAAGAGGAGAGCGGTAGTGACAGGGGACTCCATAGTCAGGGGTACAGACAGGAGATTCTGTGGTCGTGACAGAGACTCCTGGATGGTTTGTTGTCTCCCAGGTGCCAGGGTCAGGGATGTCTCTGATCGCGTGCACAGCGTTCTGAAGTGGGAGGGTGATCAGCCAGATGTCGTGGTACACATCGGTACCAATGACATAGGTAGAAAGAGTCAGGAGATCCTGAAGAGTGAGTACAGAGAGCTTGGTAGGAAGTTGAAAAACAGGACCTCAAGGGTAGTAATCTTCGGATTGCTGCCTGTGCCACATGCCAGTGAGGGTAAGAGTAGGATGCTCTGGCAGATGAACACTGGTGTAGGGAGCAGGGTTTCAGATTTCTAGATCATTGGAACCTCTTCTGGGGCAGGTGGGACCTGTACAAGAGAGACGGGTTACACCTGAACTACAAGGGGACCAAATTACTTGCAGGGAGGTTTGCTAGTGTTATTGGGGAGGGTTTAAACTAGATATGCAGGGGGATGGGAACCGGAATGCCAGAGTAGATAGTGGAATGGGGGTAAAAAAAATGATGTTAGTAGTTCATGCAAAGTCACAAATAGTAAGGTTGTGTGTGGTGGTAATAGTTTCTAAGGTGTGTATATTTTCAATGCAGGGAGTATTGTGGGAAAGGCCGATGAGCTGAGGGCCTGGATTGACACATGAAATTATGACATCATAGCCATTACTGAAACTTGGCTACAGGAGGGGCAGCTCAATGTTCCAGGGTTCCGATGTTTCAGATGTGATAGAGGCAGAGGGATGAAGGGTGGGGTGGCGGTGGCTTTGCTAGTCAGGGAAAATATTACAGCATTGCTTCGGCAGGACAGGTTGGAGGGCTTGTCTACTGAGGCCATATGGGTGGAGCTGAGAAACTGGAAAGGTATGACCACATTAATAGGGTTGTATTATAGACCACCCAATAGTCAGCGAGAATTGGAGGAGCAAATCTGCAGAGAGATAACAGACAACTGCAGGAGACAGAAAGTTGTGATTGTAGGGGATTTTAATTTTTAACACATTGATTGGGACTCCCATACTGTTAAAGGTCTAGATGGGTTAGAGTTTGTGAAATGTGTTCAGGAAAGTTTTCTAAATCAATATATATATGTACCAACTAGTGAGGATGCAATATTAGATCTCCTTTTAGGAAATGAGTTAGGGCAGGTGACGGAAGTGTATGTAGGGGCACACTTTGGTTCCAGTGATCATAACACCATTAGTTTCAACTTGATCATGGATAAAGATAGATCTGGTTCTCGGGTTGAAGTTCTAAACTGGAAAAAGGCCAAATTTGAAGAAATGAGAAAGGATCTAAAAAGCGTATATTGGGATAGGTTGTTCTGGCAAGGATGTGATTGGTAAGTGGGAGGCCTTCAAAGGAGAAGTTTTGAGAGTACAGAGTTTGTACATTCCTGTCAGGGTTAAAGGCAAAATGAATAAGAATAAGGAACCTTGGCTCTCGAGGGATATTAGAACTCAGAGAAAGAAGAAGAGAGAGATGTATAACATAAATAGGCAACAGGGAGGAAATAAGATGCTTGAGGAGTATAAAAAGAGGAAGAAAATACTTAAGAAAGAAATCAGGAGGGCTAAAAGAAGACATGAGGTTGCTTTGGCAGTCAGGGTGAAGGATAATCCTAAGAGCTTCTACAGGTATGCTAAGAGCAAAAGGATAGTGAGGGATAAAACTGGTCGTCTTGAAGATCAGAGTGGTCGGCTATGTATGGAACCAAAAGAAATGGGAGAGATATTAAATGGGTTTTTTGCATCTGTATTTACTAAGAAAACTGGAATGGAGTCTATGGAAACAAGGCAAACAAGTAGGGAGGTCATGGAACTTATACAGATTAAAGAGGAGGTGTTTGCTGTCTTGAGGCAAATCAGAGTAGATAAATCCCCAGGAACTGACAGGGTATTCCCTCGGACCTTGAAGGAGACTAGTGTTGAAATTGTAGGGGCCCTGGCAGAAATATTTAAAATGTCGATATCCGCGGGTCAGGTGCTGGAGGATTGGAGGATAGCTCATGTAGTTCTGTTGTTTAAAAAAGGCTCAAGAAGTAAGCCGGGAAATTATAGGCCGGTAAATTAGACATCGGTAGTAGGTAAATTATTAGAAGGAATACTAAGAGATAGGATCTACAAGTATTTGGATAGACAGGAACATATTAAAAAAAGTCAGCATGGCTTTGTGCGTGGTAGGTCATGTTTAACCAATCTGTTAGAGTTTTTCGAGGAAGTTACCAGGAAAGTGGATGAAGGGAAGGCAGTGGATGTTGTCTACATGGACTTCAGTAAGGCCTTTGACAAGGTCCCACATGGGAGGTTAGTTAGGAAGATTCAGTCGCTAGGTATACATGGAGAGGTAGTAAATTGGATTAGACATTGGCTCAATGGAAGAAGCCAAAGAGTGGTAGTGGAGGATTGCTACTCTGAGTGGAGGCCTATGACTAGTGGTGTGCCACAGGTATCAGTGCTGGGTCCATTGTTATTTGTCATCTATATCAATGATCTGGATGATAATGTGGCAGGTTGGATCAGCAAATTTGCTGATGATTCAAAGATTGGAGGTGTAGTGGACAGTGAGGAAGGTTTTCAAAGCTTGCAGAGGGATTTGGACCAGTTGGAGGAATGGGCTGAAAAATGGCAGATAGAGTTTAATGTGGACAAGTGTGAGGTATTGCACTTCGGAAGGTCAAACCAAGGTAGAACATACAAGGTAAATGGTAGGACATTGAGGAGTGCAGTAGAACAGAGGGATCTGGGAGTACAGATACATAATTCCCTAAAAGTGGCATCACAAGTAGATAGGGTCGTAAAGAGAGCTTTTGGTACATTGGCCTTTATAAATCAAAGTATTGAGTATAAGAGTTGGAATGTAATGGTGAGGTTGTATAAGACATTGGTGAGACCGAATTTGGAGTATTGTGTACAGTTTTGGTCACCTAATTACAGGAAGGATATTAAAAAGGTTGAAAGAGTGCAGAGAAGGTTTACAAGGATATTGCCCGGACTTGAGAAACTGAGTTACAGAGAAAGGTTGAATAGGTTAGGACTTTATTCCCTGGAGCGTAGGAGAATGAGGGGTGATTTGATAGAGATATATAAAATTATGATGGGTATAGATGGAGTGAATGCAAACAGGCTTTTCCCACTGAGGCTAGGGGAGAAAAAAAAGGTCATGGGTTAAAGGTGAAGGGGGAAAAGTTTAAAGGGAATATTAAGGGGGGGCTTCTTCACGCAGAGAGTGGTGGGAGTGTGGAATGAGCTGCCAGATGAAGTTGTGAATGCGGGCTCACTTTTGACATTTATGAAAAACTTGGACAGGTATATGGATGAGAGGGGTTTGGAGGGATATGGCCCAGGTGCAGGTCAGTGGGACTAGGCAGAAAAATGGTTCGGCATAGCCAAGAAGGGCCAAAAGGCTTGTTTCTGTGCTGTAATTTTCTATGGTTCTATGGCAGGTGCCACCATGTGGATTGTTACACATTGTTACATAAGAACATAAGAAATAGGGGCAGGAGTAGGCCATCTGGCCGGTTGAGCCCGCTCTATCATTCATTAAGATCATGGCTGATCTGGCCATGGACTCTTCTCCACCTATCTGCCCTTTCCCCATAACCCTTAATTCCCCTATGCAAAAATCTATCCAACCTTGTCTTAGATATAGTTACTGATGTAGCCTCCACTGCTTCATTGGGCAGAGAGCATCAGAGATTCACCACTCTCTGGGAAAATCAGTTCCTCTTTATCTCTGATGTAAATCTACTCCCCCAAATCTTGAGGCTATGTCCCCTAGTTCTAGTCTCACCTACCGGCAGAAACAACTTTCTTGCCTCTATCCTATCTATCCCTTTCATAATTTTATATGTTTCTATAAGATTTCCTCTCACTCTTCTGAATTCCAGTGAGTACAGTCCCAGGCGACTCAATCTCTCCTCGTTGTCTAACCCCTCATCTCTGGAATCAACTTGGTGAACCTCCTCTGCACCACTTCCAAAGTGAGGATATCTTTCTTCAAGTAAGAAAACCAGAACTGTATGCAGTATTCCAGGTGTGGCCTCACCAGTACCCTGTATAGTTGCAGCATAACCTCCCTGCTCTTAAACTCAATCCCTCTAGCAATGAAGGCCAGCGTTTCATTTGCCTTCTTGATAGCCTGCTGCACCTGCAAACCAACCTTTTGTGATTCATGCACAAGCTCTCCCAAGTCCCTCTGCACAGCAGCATGCTGCGATTTTTTTACCATTTAAATGATAATCTGCTCTTCCATTTTCCTTCCAAAGTGGATGACCTCACATTTGCCAACATTGTACCCCATCCACCAGACCGTTGCCCACTCACTTAACTATATCTCACTCACTCACTATACCTCTCTGCAGACTCTCCGTATCTTCTTGCACAATTTGGCTTTCCACTTAATTTAGTCAGCAAATTTAGATACACTACATTTGGTCCCCTCTTCCAGATCGTTAATGCTTATCGTGAACAGTTGTGGCCCAGCACTGACTCCCACGGCACACCGCTCACCACTGATTGTCAACCAGAGTAACACCCATGTATCCCAACTCTCTGCTTTCTATTAGTTAATCAATCCTCTTTCCATGCTAATACATCACCGCCAAATCCATGCATCCTTATCTCATGGATAAGACTTTTATGTGGCAGCTTATCGAATACCTTCTGGAAATCCCAGTAAATAATGCCCACCTGTTTCCCTCTATCCACCGTGCTCCTTATATCCTCAAAGAACTCCAGTAAGTTTGTCAAACAGGACCTGCCTTTGCTTAATCCATGCTGTGTCTGCCCTGATGGATTCATTTCTTTCCAAATGCCTTGCTATTTCTTCTTTAATGAAAGCTTCAAGCATTTTCCCAACTACAAATGTTAAACTAACTGGCCTATAGTTACCTGCCTTTTGCCTACATTCTTTTTTGAACAGTAGCTTGACATTTGCTGTCTTCCAATCTGCCGGGACCTGCCCAGTCTCCAGAGAATTTTGGTAAATTATCACCAAATCCTCTACTATAACTTCTGCCATTTCTTTTGGTATCCTGGGATGCATTCAACCAGGACCAGGAGACTTGTCTATCTTCAGGCCCACAAGTTTGCTGAGCACTACCTCTTCAGTGATAGCTATTGTACTGAGGTCCTCACTTCCAATCGCATCCATAACATCTCTCTTTGGCATGTTAGATGTGTCCTCCACCATGAATACCAACACAAAACAGTAATTTAAAGCCTTGGCCATTTCCTCATGACCCAATATCATTTCCTCCTTCTTGTCCTCCGAGGGACCAACATCGACTTTAGCCACCCTTTTCTGCTTGATATAATTATAAAAACTTTTACTATCCGTTTTTATATTTTGTGCTAGTTTATTTTCATAATCTAGCTTCCCTTTCTTTATTGCTTGCTTAGTGGTTCTTTGTTGCTTTTTAAAGTTTTCCCAATCTTCCTGTTTCCCACTATTCTTTGTATGCATGAGCTTTTAGTTTGATGTCTTCTTTTATTTCCTTAGTTATTCAAGGCAGGCTCTCCCACCCTTTGCTTTTAACTGGAATATACTTTTCGTGAGCACCATGAAAAATCTCTTTGAAAGTCTTCCACTGTTCCTCAGCTGTCCCACCATAGAGCCTGTGCTCCCAGTCTACACTAGCCAAAGCCTCCCTCACCCTATTGTAGTCCCCATTGTTTAGGCATAACACACTGCTTTTAGATTGAACTATTGCATAACATTTCTCATAACATTTGTAAGAGAAATTCAGTCATACTGTGATCACTCTTTCCAAGAGGATCCTGAACTACAAGATCACTAATCTTACCTGTCTCATTGCACAGGACCAGATCTAAGATAGCACGTTCCCTTTTAGGTTCAGTAACATGGTGTTCAAGAAAGCCATCACAGATGCATTCTATGAAGTCCTCCTTAAGAATGCATCGACCAACCTGATTCACTCAATCTATGTGTAAGTGAAAGTCCCCCATGATAACTGCTGTTCCACTAAATCAAACATGAGGAAATCTGCAGATGCTGGAAATTCAAGCAACACCCACAAAACGCCGGTGGAACGCAGCAGGCCAGGCAGCATCTATAGGAAGAAGCAGTCGATGTTTCGGGCCGAGACCTTTCGTCAGGACAGGCAAAGGGTCCTGATGAAGGGTCTTGACCTGAAACATCGACTGTGCTTCTTCCTATGGATGCTGCCTGGACTGCTGCATTCCACCAGTATTTTGTGTGTTCCACTAAATCATACCTCTTTGTACAGATTTATTCCACAAATTCACTGACCTTGTTTCGAATACTACAAACATTGAAAGAAAGTGCCCTTACACTCACTGTGCTTTTAAAATCTTGTTATCATTTGCACTTGACTTTTCTTCACTCCACTCTTTTCTCTTTAGTTTTTTCTTTATCTTGATACACATATTTCTTTTTTACTTTATCCATATTTCTTCAATCTGTTGAACACCCCCCCTCCCCAATATTTCATTTAAAGCCCTATCCACAGCCCTAGTTATGTGATTCGCTAGGATCCAGATCCCATCACGGTTCAGGTGGAGCCCCTCCCAATGGTACAGCTCCCTCCTTCCCCAATACTGGTGCCAATTTTCCCATGAATTCAAACCCATTTCTCTCACACCAATCCTTGTTGCTGGCAGCTTTAATCTGGGGTTTTCCTGGTCATACACTAATTTTGAACAACTGGTGGTCACCACGATACAAACCTGTGTCACGTTGATAGAAACAGGGTCCTTAACTTGAAATGTTCTCTCTTTCCACGGATGGTCCTTGACTAGCCAAGTTCATCCAGCATTTTTGCTTAAATTTCAGATTTTAGCATCAGTAGTTTTATTTGTTTGACATGAATGGAAGTTCTCATTTCACTGTAGAGGAATGACTTCATAATAATTTTGAATAACTTAATAAAATGATTAATTTCATTCTTGTTATTGTTTACTCAGGTATCTTTAACCACTTAAAGGAGGAAACGATAATATTGTTTCATTCAACACACACAAAATGCTGGTGGAACACAGCAGGCCAGGCAACATCTATAAGGAGAAGCACTGTCAGGTCCTGACGAAGGGTCTTGGCCCAAAACGTCGACAGTGAGTCCTGACGAAGGGTCTCGGCCCGAAATGTCGACAGATTTCCTGGTGTTTGATATTGTTTCATTAATGTTTGACTACCAAGGACATTGCTTATCTGTAAGCAAACAGCTGCTCTGCCATGTAAATCAATGGGGATCAAGTTCTGTTCACTGCAAGCTCCAGGCTATGTAATTGAAAACATTGGGCAGGCAAAATACAACTTGCTGACGCTCTTAAGAATGTATTATAATAATATTTAACTATTTAATACATTAATTTAATTCATTAAAGTTTGTTTGCATTAAGTGCTTTAAATTATTATAAACGCTTTCAATAGCTTTTAAACATCTCTATGTATCCGTCCAGCTTAATATAGGGGCGGATCTGTGTGGCTAATTGAATCGAGCTCGACGGAAACCAATGAGTCAGCGAATCATGAAAATATACTGCTCCAAACAGATAAATCTCACTCATATTTTCTTAATAAACATCGACACGAAACCGTTCAAGTCTCGCTTAATATGTATTACACCTTAGTTCTGCTGCTAGGTTTAGCGACGTTTGCGAGTGATTGCTCAGAATACTCGCGCAATAATTATAACATCATTGGATATTGTATTCCTATGTGTAATAATGTCCCCCGGGAGAGTGCTCACGGTTACAGCTTTGGTTTTTGCTTTGATCGGTTTGGAGTAATTATTCTTACAAAGCTGACCGTTTTTCTTGCCAAAAACATTGGCGTTTCCACGATGTTTTCCTCTGTGGCAAACACAGTTCTCCAGAGAAGGAATACTGTACAGGAAACTCAGTGTTACACCACGCATGCGTGTTTGTTTCGTCTATTATCGAAAAATCCAGAGGGCGTGCCCAATGATGATATTTACAGCATTACTCAATTTTTCTACTTTTAAAACGTGCGTGCAACTATGCAACAATTTCCCAATCAATCCCATACAAACCTCCTACCTAATTTATTTTTTTCATTGCCTGAAACCTCGATGATGGACTTGATGCCGTGTGCCTCTGTGAATTGAAACACCCAAGATGCCATGGTAGTAGATTTTTAAATCTTATCACCTGTCTGTTAACCAAGGGAGCTGGGGAAGATATAAATTCGTATTTTCTTAGTGCTGTGGGGTGAACTTGTATAAGTGCCCTCATACATCTCACATGATCCATGTTTGTAGTTTAATTGGGTAAGGTTGACAAGATGACGGCTGTACTACTTGCCGTCAAGTCCCCACCCATCTGATCTACTACTCTCCACCTCATATCAGCCCTCCAGGGTAGCCATTTTCTTTCTAGTACTAGGCCATTCATTGTTCCTCTTGAGTCCTGTGAGAAATTGTCTCTGCCACTACAGCCTCCAAACAGAGGGAGATAAAAATACAAAATTTTCATCTACAAGCGATCCCCAATACAATGCTGCGTAGAAACATAATTCAGATCGGCTGCAGGATTTCATTTCAAAACATAGACAATTCCCCGCATTACTGCTGCTCAACTTAAGTTTTTGAAGCAGATTGTTGCTTCGAAGTTTTGATTTACTAGAATGGGTTTCGGCTCCTAAGTTACAGGGAAAGGCTGAACAAGTTAGGCCTTTATTCTTTGGAGCGTAGAAGGTTGAGGGGGGACTTTATAGAGGTATTTAAAATTATGAGGGGGATAGATAGAGTTGACGTGGATAGGCTTTTTCCATGGAGAGTAGGGAGATTCAAATAAGAGGACATGAGTTGAGAGTTAGGGGGCAAACGTTTAAGGGTAACACGAGGGGGAATTTCTTTACTCAGAGAGTGGTAGCTGTGTGGAATGAGCTTCCAGTAGAAGTGGTAGAGGCAGGTTCGGTACTGTCATTTAAAGTAAAATTGGATAGGTATATGGCCAGGAAAGGAATGGAGGGTTATGGGCTGAGTGCGGGTCAGTGGGACTAGGTGAGAGTAAGTGTTCGGCACGGACTAGAAGGGCTGAGATGGCCTGTTTCCATGCTGTAATTGTTATATGGTTTATATATGAAGACCTGGACCCGCAATCTCCCATGCATCTCTAGAAGCATTAAATTACTGACAGGCTGCATCACTGTCTGGTCTGGGGTGGGGGGTGTGGGATGGCTACTGAACAGGATTGAAAGAAGCTGCAGAAAGTTGTAAAACTAGTCAACTCCATCTTGGGTACCAGCCTCTGCAGTAGTGGAATGGTGTCTCGGAAAGGCAGCACATATTATTAAGGACTCCCGTCACCCAGGACATACCCTCTTCTCATTGTTACCATCAGGTAGGAGGTACAGAAGCCTGAAGACACACACTCAGCGATTCAGGAACAGCTTCTTCCTCTTTGCCATCCGAAGCCTCAATGGACATTGAATCCATGAACACTTTAACTATTTGATATTCAGTGTACTTGATTCACTCCCCTCCCCCATATTATCATGTATTGCATGGTACTGCTGCTCCTAAGTTAATAAATTTCATGATACATGCTGGTGATATTAAACCTGATTCTGACTAACATTCCAAAGCCTAGACTAATGATCCAGCGATAGTATTTCAAATACCACCAATGGCAACTGGGGTAACTAAATTTATCATGTTATGGAATTATATTACACAAAAACAGGATATTAAGCCTACCAATATCAAATATGCCTCACTACAGGAAGGATGTGGAAGCCATAGAAAGGGTGCAGAGGAGATTTACAAGGATGTTGCCTGGAATGGGGAGCATAAGCATACCTTATGAGAATAGGTTGAGTGAACTCAGCCTTTTCTCCTTAGAACGATGGAGGATGAGAGGTGACCTGATAGAGGTGTATAAAATGATGAGAAGCATTGATTGTGTGGATAGTCAGAGGCATTTTCCCAGGGCTGAAATGGCTAACACAAGAGGGCACAGTTTTAAGGTGCTTGGAAGTAGGTAGAGGGTTCTAACGCAGGAAGTGGTGAGTGCGTGGAATTGGCTGCCAGCGACGGTGGTGGAGGTGGAAACGATAGGGTCTTTTAAGAGACTCCTGGATGGCTACATGGAGCTTAGAAAAATAGAGGGCTATGGGTGAAGTCTAGGTAGTTCTAAGGTAAGGGCATGTTCGGCACAGCTTTGTGGGCCGAAGGGCCTGCATTGTGCTGTAGGTTTTCTATGTTTCTAAGTACACATTTATGGTACATTGATCCCATTTTAAAAATTATCTTGTTTGGGAATATTCTGGAGTTACGGTATATAATAAATATTAAGTTCAACAGCAATCGTCCTTCAGACATGAACGTGGATTGTAGATTAAATGTAAAATGCAGCCCTGAACAATAGTTTTCCTTGAGCTATGGCCACCAGTTGAATAAAAACCAGACAACACTGTTTAATTAATTTTGGGTACCTGGAGCGTGGGTGCATAAAAAGCTCTCTGAATACTACAAATAATTCAAAGAAAGCACTGTAGCTACATTGTAACTATAGAATTGTCCTGTTACCTTTGATTTTTAGCATATAAAAAGTAATGTAATATTGGGTCTCTTAGGTATTGTTGAGGAAGCAGGGAGACTGCAGAAGGACTTGGATAGATCAGGAGAATGGGCAAAAAAGTGGCAAAATGGAACACGGTGTCAGGAAAAGTGTATGGTCATGCACTTTGGTAGCAGGAATAAAAGCCTAGACTATTTTCTAAATGGGGAGAACATTTAAAGATCTGAGGGGCAAAGGGATTTCAGAGTCCTCAAGCACGATTCCCTAAAGGTTAATTTGCAGGTCAAATCAGTGATGAGGAAGGGAACTGCTATGTAAGCAGTCATTTCGAGAGGACTAGAATGTAAAAGCAAGGATATAATGGTGAGGTTTTATATGGGCACTGGCAGGGCCTCATTTTGGAGTACTGTGAGCAATTTTGGGCCCCTTACTTACAAAAGGATGTGCTGACACTGGAGAGGGTTTACAGGAGGTTTACGAGAATGATTCCAGAAATGAAAGGCTTATCATATGAGGAGCAATTACTGACTTAGGCCTTTACTTGCTGGAATTCACACAAATGGGGCGGGGGGAGGGAGAACCTTATCGAAACCTATCCAGTGTTGAAAGGCCTCGATGGAGTGGATGAGGAGAGGGTGTTTCCTATGGTGGGAGAGTCTCAGGCCAGATGGCACACCCTCAGAATAGAAGAACGTCTATTTAGAATGGAGATGAGAAAGAATTTCTTTAGCCAGAGTGATGCACCATCAATAACTCTCGGAGACGGGAGGCAAACGATAGGCTTTTATTAGCTGCAAGAGACCACGATTAGTAGCAAGAGACCAGCACACAACATCCTGGAGACTGAGGGAGGAGCAGTGCCTCCACTCGCCTTTATACCGGGGTCTGTGGGAGGAGCCACAGGAGCAGTCAGCAGAGGGGCGTGTCCAGACAGGTATACACATTGTTTACCACACAGAGGGTGGTGAGTCTTTGGAATTAGTTGCCACAGGCAGCTGTTGAGGCCAGGTACTTAAGGCAGAGGTTTATAGGTTCTTGAATGGTCAGAGCATGTAAAGTTACAGGGAGAACTAGGCAAATAGGGCTGAGAGGGAAATGGATCAGCCATAATGAAATGCCGGAGCAGACCCAGAAAGGCCTAATTCTGCTCCTCTGTTTTAAGGTCTATAGTCATATATATGTGTCCAAGGCTGAACCTATAATTGCTGTGTGCAATTAAAAGTATTTCACATTTTTTGAAAGAGGGATAATTTTAATGCATATTTATGTAACTATGTAGGCAAATCTTGCATTACATTATACGTGCAATTGAAGCCTACAACATCAGATGTTGTTTGCCATGAGCTCTCGACATCTGTTCCTGCTTTCTCCCAGAGATTACTGTAGTTAGCATTTACCAATGCCACAGTAATGTTTCACAGACAACCCGCAAATACAATGGATAGGTGGCAATGTTGTTAGTAAACACACTCATTTTGAGAATGATTAAATGTTTTCCACGTTGTTAAAGTTTTGAATGTGAAATGGAGAACTGACATGAAGATTTGTAAACTCCCAAAATAAGATATAGCCACAAACAGTTTTTAAACCATTCTCACAATTGACTTTGGATTCATGACCGACAATTGTATTTCAACAAAATGAGAGGATGCTCAGTATCGCAGTCAAACCACTGCAGAGGAATCAGAATTTTTAATAAGATGTGACGGTTGGAAGTGGTATTTGTTGCTTGGCATAGAATAGCTGTACATAGTGGATAATACTGGAATACATTTGTAGAGCAAAATATATTAGATAGAAAAGGGAGTTCACAACTGCATTTAGAGGTAGAATGCTCAAGTCCCCATTTGTGCTGCACCTTTCAGCAACATTTCCTATTCTCAGTTACATATATACCATTTAAGCATAAATGCCAGTTAGATTACACACACACAGACTAATTTTTATTTTACCTCTATCTTTAACTTTCTGTTTTGTTCCTGCATGCTCTCCACTTCAATTAATCCTAGGTAGTGCGTTCAGATTCCAGCAACACCCTGGTTGAAAATATTGTTCCTCAGATTCCCTCCAAATCCCTTACCTTTCACTTGATATCCTCTGCCATGGGGAGAAAGTTTCTTAAATTCTATCCTACCTAACACTTGACCAGACTCTGTCCATGTACCCAGGCACCCTCCAGCCCATGGTTGCAGCACTTAGGGTCAAAACAAGCCACAAATGGCTCCCAGGCTTTGTAATGGAGAACAATTTCCTGCTGCTGCTTTCCTTATTCTCATCTTCTCCAGATCCCTTGCACCAATCCTTTCCCTGCACTTGTATTTGTTGTATCTGCTACATTTCCTGCAACGGAGTATGTTTAGTCAAAATGTTAACTCTACCCTTTTCTCTGCTTGATTGACTGAACATTTCCAGTATTATCTGTATTTGATTAAGGTGGCATTGTGCATGCTATTGTTTTTAGCAGAATGTAGACAGTTATGTAGACTTACATGACCACGTTATGTGAAAAGGGGTCGAGATAAAATGAAATCATGCATTGCCAACTTGACTGTTTCGGGTTGATGCGTTACGGTAGTGAGAGAGAGAGTCCTCTGTCAGTCAGAATCAACCAGGATGTCGTGTCCAAGCTGTCTAGATACGCAAGCCCGGCTGGCATGATTTGGAGAGCAGGCTATTGCCCATGTAGCAAGCTCCATGGAGGACCCCAAAGGAATGGCAGAGACGGATACAGTTCAATACCAGCAGCATCGCAGGAGTTGATAGTGTTGAACTCAATGTAGGATTGCCTTAGGGACTCCAGCTCTGGATTATTTCCTTGGGGTTTACTCCAAACTCCCGAAGTTATCCCCATGAGTGAGTATAGACGCAAGGCAGAGGAGGTGGGGATTAGATTTCTCCTTCTCCTAGATGAGCTACCATCCATGGCTGACAAGCTTCATTTGTCGGAAGCGACTGATTTTAAAGGTACCAGTAACCTGCCTTTGCCCCTTCTCCAGTCAGTAGAAACGGTTCTGCTGGGCTTAGTATCTAAACCACACGTGAAGGCCAGCAGCTGGACTTGGTTGTCAGGGGCTATTTGAGGCACATGCCATTGGGAGCATTTAATGGGTGGTGGGAGCCTATCCCCAATACCACCCCCAGTCTATAACAACCTTAAGGTTAAGGTAGACATAACAGAGTAGTAGTTAATCTGGGTGGCTAACCATCAAATAAATAATGCAAGGCGTCTGAGTTAGGACAACCTAATTCCAAGTGCCAGAGGAAATATGAATGAGTATTGAAAACTTGTGGATTTAATATATCAGCAATATTTGAGTAATATTGTTAATATATTGTTTAAGCATTATTTGTATAAATAATTAATTACAGGTTATATGTAAAAGTACATGAACGACAAAAGTCATCATGCCACCTCATATATGTGTGCACCTCGCTGGAAGTAAAACCGAAGCATACATATTCTCCCGGTCTCCCCATGTTTTTCGTTCGATTAATTATATGTTCTGGAGTTACAAAACATAATATAAACCTTTACAAGTAAAGAGTGCAACTAGAAGCTGCATCTGCAACTACTGATGTTCAATGTTTGCTAATGTCGAAGGCAACAAATAGGCAGAAAGACGCCACTTTGTTTTATGGCGTTGTATCCTCTTATTTGTTAATATTGACTCTCAATTAAAACATGCATGGATTTTCATTATATATTTGTCTTAAACAAAATCCATAATAATGACCACAAATAGAAAATAAGAACATTGAGACATTTATATTCACTGAAGCAGCATTATTTTAGCTGAAGTAGCTATGACATGTCCATTTTAAAAGCTTTGTCTTAGAACATCTTTTCAGTAAGTCAGAATTCTGTTTTTAGAATTTTAATAATAAAAACACAATTCTAAAAAAAGTTAAAATTTCAGCAACGGTCAGAAAAGTAACATTAAATTTAAATTTAAAGCCTTGCTCCTGACTGGAGTTAATATTGAAGATTCCCAAGGTTACTCTTATCAATGCTGTTTTTTTTTGGGTGGATTTGTTTGTTGATGGGACAGGATGTACCAGGAATTGTGATGGAGGAATCTGACTGTTGCTTGACAAGTACGTGGGACAGCTCTCCCACTTCAGATGCTTGGCTATCCATGCCTTGAGGGGAAGATTTAAGGCTATTGCTGTGCCCTGGTTTGGTACTGTGTAATTTGTTCAGTTTTATCTCTATTTCAAATCTAGATTGTGAATTTTCAAGGCATCATATCAAAACATGGATAATGAAGTCTCTATTATTGCTTACTGTCCTTCCCTTTGCTGACATGTGAACAACGTTTGGAAATGCATTGAACGTAACTATACAGTATGTACATTTAGTAAAGGACTTCAATGTTCATCACATTGTGAACCAAACCAACAAGCCATCAAGACAGCAGAACCGGCTTGTGAGAGGTAGTAAACCAAGCCAGCTGTATTTTTCAAATGATAGATTTGGTAAAATGACCATTGTGTAGACTTTTCTATAGGAAATGCTCTGATCACACAAAGCACACCTTGTGTTGTGTGACACCATAAGTTAAGCTACATGCTATGGATTCAGAACTGAGCATCCATGAGGCGCCATGGATTATTAGCACAAGCAATGTACATCATCATCTGTAGCCTGACTCCCCACACTACATGATGACCACTAGTGAATTACTCATTCCCACCATTCTGAAGCACCATTGTTTTGGCAACAAACCAACATCGAACTACGACATTTCTACTTAGACTTTTTTCCCAAATTTTGAAAAAACAAAATTTTAGGACTGTATACAATGTTTCTTGAAACTCAGAAAGACCAACACAAAATGACTACTGAAAAGTTGTTTCCCTCAGGTCTGGAATCAGGGGATTAATGGCTATTTTGAAAGAATGGAGAAATGGAATGAAAGATGAAAATCAGCCATGTGAAATGGTACAGTAGGCTTGAGGGCCATATTGTCTACCACTGTTCTTTATAATAATATAAATACGTAGAATAATACATACAACTTATGAAGAGTGTTTGATGGCTCCGGGCTGGAGCTTAGAGGAATGGGGGCGGGGATCTCATTAAAATCCATCAAACATCAAAAGATCTAGGTAGAGTGGATGTGGAGAGCACAGACTCTGAAAACAAGGGCATACCTTTAGAACAGGGTGAGGATACATTTATTTAGCCAGAGGGTGGCAAATCTGTGGAATTCATTGCCACTGGGAGGCAAAGTGTTTGGGTATATTTAAAACAAAGATTAATAGGTCCTTGATTATTCAGGGTGTCAAAGGTTACAGGGTGAAGGCAGGGGAATGTGTTTGAGAATAAGAATAATTCAGCTATGATGGAATGGCACATTTGATGGGCTGAATGGTCTACAGGAGGTTATGAAGGCATGCCCTTCACCCAGAGTCTGTGCTGACCCCCCCTCCCAAGCAGCCTTTTTCTTTATTTACACTAATCCTAACCAATTTTATTCTGCTCAAATTCCCATCAACTCCCGAAATTTTGCCAGTTAACCTACCAACCAGCACCACAGATCGGGACTGAAGCTGGATCACTGAGAGGAAGTAGTGTGCAAACCAATGGGATCTGTAGCTGAGGCAGCAGCTTCCACTTGCTGCGCCGTTTTGCCACCCGATATTACAAGTAACTGTGCAAAAATTCTGAAATCTGTTGATGTACAAAAATCAGACATTTTAAATCCCCTTAGCCGCACAAGTGATTCTTGCTGTGCTAAAAGCGAAAATTCATATTTCTTTGATTAATTAATTCAACTGACACCAGATAGTTGGGTGCGGCTACTTCTAAAGCTCAGAGGATACGTTAGGTGGTTTTGTAATTGCCATAACAACTGTTTCTTGCAAACCTCCTTCAGCGACTCATGTAATTAGATTGTATTGTCTGGGGAAATGAACAGTCTGGTATGTCACACTGGACTGGATTCTCAGAATGGTGAAGTTCAGTGTCGTCATAAACCTTAGAGTTTAATAAATCACTCATATCATTATTTTCAGTGATAGTGGATTCACGTGATTCCTGATCACACATCTGTTCATTTGAAAATTCTACAAAGCAGCAGTCTGGATCTTGGATTTGCACAGAGCATAGTGGGACATCTGAAGCATTAACACTTGCTGAAGATGAGCTGCTTTTTCTGCTGTGGTTCATCTGTAACTGGCTCATTAGATCAGTTTCCACGCAGTCATCGTTCATCACCTCTGTGGGAGCCATCAGACAGTTATCAAACTTGGTGAAAGAATCACATTGTTGATCATCAGAAACCACTGCACTGGCTCCATCTGTTCTTCCGTCAGAAAACAGGCTGGAACTTTGGGCACTGTCCTGCATAGGTATCGGCAGAAAATTCTGTTCGTAGCCCGCTTCCTCATTAGTTATTGACTCCTCTTCACTCTCTTCTTCAATGCCTTGTATCTTCTGTTCCTGGACACTAATATGGTCCATTACACTGAATTTTTCTTGCATGTCATTATAATTGTAGGTAGCATGGGTGTATTTCAAATTTTTCTGATGGAAGAGATCAAATGAAATATTAAATTTTAAAAACTGTCAAGGATCCCCCCCCTTAATTTTTAATGAAAATTGGTAACAAATTGATAATGCCTGCAAATCTATTTAGAACCAAATGTTTATTTCATGTAATATTTGCAAATATGACCAGATATTAACCAAACCTCACTCCCACCACTCATCATATTCTATCTCCCCTCCCTCTACCCCACATCCCTTCCTTTAACTCCAGGACATTCAGCCGCCTAGGAGTAATTTCACAGGTGTTTGGCGCTTTGACCTCTGTGGCTTTAAGTTCAATGCTTCACCACATGGTATTTCTATATATTTCAGGAAGCATTCCAACTGAGCTTTGTTACATTGTCTGTAGCTAGTTAAACAAATAAAAGTTTCCTCCTCGACTTTATCAAAACGTAGCAACTGAAAACAAGCTAATTTTATAATGATTAAATCATCATTTATTTGGGTGCATTCTCAGAAGCAAACAGGATGCCAAATTAGGAATAAGAGTTTAACAAATGAAGGATAGTTTTAAGCGCAGAATTAAAGGTCTTTGTAAAATCGAGTCTTCTGCTCTTATTTTCCATTGGCCAATTGGTAACCAATGTTTAGTTTTCCCATCTTAGCCTCAAAGTTCTTGTTAACTAGAATAATCTTTGTGCTATGGATCTCACTATCTGTTAAAGAGCAACAGTACTGTTTCCTGAATAACCGGACCTCAAGTGGTATTTGAGATATGATCTGAATCTTATGAGAACACGCTCTTCTACTTCCAACTCTAATATTCTACTTCCAACTCTAATAATACCTTTTCTAAGGCAGACCCACTTTTACTGAGCTAAAGACTGAAAGATGGACATGCATGATCTCTTTCAACACGAGTTGGCTGCTGCATGCCAGTTACCACGTGGACTTGACAGAGCAAGAGATAATTGGGACTCGACACTCCACAGGAAAACCACATGGACATGCACACTGATACCAACTAATACTTAGCACCCGTCGACACATACCAATCATGCAGACAACAATTCACCCTCAAAGCTAGGCGTTCCCAACCTTTTTTTCCTGCCATGGACCAATAACCGTTAAGCAAGGGGTCTGTGGATCCCAGGTTGGGAACCCATGCTGGGTTTGCACACACAATGTTGTGCAAAAAACACAAATTCCAACTCTCAGCTTCTTCCCTCACATCCTTCTGCTCTTTCTTCAATCTTACTGTCTCCAATGCACAGTGACAGTGGCCCACTCTCTCCAGGGGAAAGCTCCTTCAACTACAGGTGACAAGCCGCTACTAAATACACTGGATAGATGATTACACAGAACTTGCTACTTTAATCTCAGCATGCATTTCTTGGTCAGAACACGTCTTACACACAGCATCATTACAAATGATTAGAATTTAGGGACTGACAGTGTATGAAGTTCAAGACCACGAAGAAGAATTCTAATAACATGCAACTTAAAAGTATTACAGGTTGAAACAGTTCTTTAAGCTTTGCTCAATCTACCATTACTAACACCCCCCCAAAAAAATTGCTCCAAGCAAAAATTTAACCTTGCATCTTTTTCAAAGTGTACGTACCAGAGATTGTGGAACATATGTGCTCAAGTAAGTAAGGCAACCTGCTTTGTACAGTAGCAAGAGGATGACGAGCATAGCACCGAAAATGAAAAAAATAGCCACTAGCAGTGTTGGAGATGCTGCAAAAAGAAAACACACTCTTCAGAAATATTCCTTTGTTCCAGTTTATTGTCCCCTCACCCTCAACCCATCCCAAATCAATACAAAAATCTCATTATTTTATTTAAATGCAACTTTAAAAAAAATTGAAATAAACCAAGGGCATTAAGACTGCTCTGCATTCAGACTATCTGAAGACACTGCTGAATAGGGTTGCACTTTTGCCCCCCCCCCCCCCATTTTAATGTAGCTGCTAACAGGTTAAAATAGAAGATTAATGGGAAGCAGTAGTTATAATTCAACAGCAAACTGAAAGCTATTATCATCTATTGTAATTATAGACAGTGCCTTCTCATCTGCTGAATGTAAATCAGATATGGGTAACAAGACTGGAGTAGTAACAAGTGATGGTTAATGGAAGCTAATAAGTAGATATTACAAATAATAGATTTCAAAAAAGCATTTAATAAGGTAGCACATCCAGTAATAAGCTGGCCGGTGGTATAATGGCATCCACACCAGACTTTGAGGCAAGCGGTTGGAGGTTCGAATCCGGCCGGCTCCTTGCACGCTTTCCATCGGTGCTGGGTTAAGCATCGAGCTAGTAACTCGGCCTTGCAAAAATCTGACAAAAAATGCTAAAGAACTGGCGAGGCTGCTACCCAATGTGCCACGTGGTGCAGTAAGGAAGAACAACAACATCCAGTAATACTTGGGATAGGAAGTATACGGTGTTAAAAGAGAAGTGATATCTGTAAAAAAGAGAAGTATTAGCTGGGCAAGGCAGAGTAAGGAACACATTTTCCTGACAGTAGGTAGAAATTTGGTCTTGCAAGATTGGGAAGATGATCATAGTCTCTGTTCAACAAAAGAACTGGAGAGGTACACAAAAAAATATCAAAGTTTACCGATGATACTTGAAATTAAGACATAAAGTAGGTTATTATGTTTATAGGATACAGACTAGTGAAAATGGGCAGACAAAACAATACTATTGATAATTAATCAATTTATTCTGTACCAATATCAGTAATCTTATCCATATTCAATTTACTGTGCTATAAAATTTGCTTAATGTACAATAAATTCACTGGTGTAAAGGGTTTTGAGAAACTGAAGCGATGAAACAGCAAGCTTTTCTAAGTGATACACTTTGGATGAAGATACCACATCCCCATGACCAGCAATTTTCACACTTCTCTCAGGTCAACCTCCTTTACTCCAGGGAAGATGAGCCTCTCCATTACCCCTCCTAATTCAAGTCTTTCAATCCAAGCAACTTCCTGGTGAATCTCCTCTGCATTCTCTCCATCAGCACACTCATCCTTCCTATAACGTGGTGACCAGAACACAGTAGTGCAGCAGGTGGGGGGGGGGGGGGGGGGTAAAATATAGCAGCTCAGTGGCTTGAACAGACAGAGGCAGTTTAGGGAACATAGGAGGGTTGACAAGATACCGAAACAGCAACTGTTCACACATGCTGTTTGACATTATGAGTCCCTCCAGCATTTTGTACTTGTTACACTGGATTTCTAGCATTTGTAGAATCTTTTGAATTTAACTTAATGCAAGCAGCCTGATGGACAAGTCATGAGCCTAGAACAGGGGTTCGCAACCTTTTTTATGCCATGGACCAATACTATTAAGCAAAGGATCCGTGGACCCCAGGTTGGGAACCCCTGGCCAAGAGCATAGATCAGCACTTAGAATTATGATGTTGTTGAGGGAAGGGGAAGACTGGCATCTTAATATTCCAGGTATAGAAATTGCTGAAGTGACAGCAGGAATGCAAGAGGGGGAGTGCACTATTGACTAGGAGAGCATGACAGCTGTACAGTAATTATAAAGGATATTCTGGAAGGACTGTTCAATAATAGGAGAATCTAGGAAAAAGAGATGGGTAAACACATTGGCTAGGATTATTATAGAGGCCTCCCAATAGTCAGCAGGAATTAGAGGAAAAGATAAGTAAGTGCCAGGAAGATGCAAAAGCAATTGCCTTATATTGGTATGATATTTAAAACATTCCTCATATTGACAGTGCAGGGGCACAGATGGGGTACAATTTGTGAAGTGCATCGAAGAAAGTTTGAAGCAACATTTAGAGAGCCGTATTAGAGAGGGGATGCCGTTGAACTTATCCTGGGGAAAATGGATAGTGTTGGGGGTGAGGGAAACGCTTTGGGAATGGTAACCATAATTTTTAAGTTTCAAGGTAATTATGGGAAAGGAGAAGGTGGTCCTCAAGTTAAGGTCTTGAAGTGGAGGAAGGCAGATTTCTATAACATAAGGAACCTGGCAAAAGTAAACTGAGACAGATGTTTGCAAATAAATAACAGCTGGTAAGTGAACACCCAGGGCCAGATTATTCCAGTTAGAGTAAAACAGTAATGATGGCATGACCAGATAATGTTGCATGATAAAGAATGCTGAATGACTTATCAGGAAAAAGGAAACGAGGCAATAGGTATTCAGGAAGCCTTGAATAATATATGCAGTATAGGAGAGAAGTAGTAAGGAGAGCAAAAACAAAAGGGGCCATGAAATATCTTTAGTAAGAGAGTATTCCAAATAATGCTAAATGTTTGGGGAGCACCAGAGTGACCAGGGGCCAAACGGGTAATACGAGTGAATCTGCAGATGCTGGAAATAAATAAAAACACAAAATGCTGGCAGAACTCAGCAGGCCAGACAGCATCTATGAAGGGTTTCGGCCCGAAACGTCGTCACTACCACCTCCCATAGATGCTGTCTGGCCTGCTGAGTTCTGCCAGCATTTTGTGTTTTTATTTAATAGTCAAAAGGGTGATTTTTGTTTGAAACCGAGTAATGTGGGAAAGTCCTAAATTAATACTTCCTATCTGTATTCACCAATAACAGGAAAGATAGGGAGCTCAGAGAGAGGTATACAGATAATTTGGAGCTGGTCAGTATAAAGAAATAGTATATCCTGGATGCACTGGGATGCACAACCCAAGGGCTGGATGAAGTGTCTCCCAGGTTGCTATGGGGAGTAAGGGAAAAGGTAGCTAAGGCTCTGACTGGGATTTTTGCATTTTTGTTAGTCACAAGCAAGATGCCAGAAGACAATAATAAATACTGTTCCTTTATTTAAGGGCAGCAGTGATAAACCAGCAATGAAACTTACTGGAGAAAATACCAAGAGAAAGGATTATGTAGATGTAGAATGACAGGGGATGATTAGAGATAATCAGATGGCTTTGTACAGGGGAAATCTGCCTTACTAAATTGAATGAGATTTGTTTTCAGGTGGCAAATAAGATAAAGGCAGGGTGGTAGGCTCCACTTATGTGGACTTTAAGCCATTTAACAAGGCCCTGCATGATAGGCTGGTTCTGAAGGGATGCAAGGTAAACTGGCTAATTGGGTTCAAAATTGGCTTGACCATAGAGGGCAAAGGGTTGTAACAGAAGGATGTTTTTCTGATTGGTAGTCCGTTACCAGTGTGTACCATAGGGATGATTGTTAGGACACTTGCCCCCCCCCCCCCCCCCCCCCCCCCCAACACACACACAGAGCTATGAAGGAGGAAGCACAATAAGTCTGTGGACAATGTGGAATCAATGTTGTGGATGGTGAAGAAGGTTGTCCAAGGATACATTAGGATACAGATCCAATAAAAGAGATAGGCAGAGTGTTAAAATTTAATTCTAACAAGTATGAAGCGATGCATTTTTGTTATATCAGTTAAGGATAGGACATAGTAAATAGTAGGACACGAAGGAATGTTAATGGTCAGAGAGACCTTGGGGTCCAAGTCAGAGGCTGACATCAGAACCTCACAAGGCGTCAGGCCCTGATGGTATAGCTGGCAGGGCACTGAAAACCTGTGCCAATCAGCTGGTGGGAGCATTCAAGAACATCTTCAATCTCTCACTGTTGCAGTTGGAGGTTCCCGCTTGCTTCAAAAGGGTGACAATCATACCACTGCCCTAGAGCAGGGTGAGCTTCCTGAACAACTACTGTCCAGAGGCAGTCACGTTTACTCTGATGAAGTACACATGGCCAGAATCAACTCCAGCCTAAGCAAGGACCTGGACCCACTGCAATTTGCCTATTGCCGCAAAAGGTCTACAGAAGATGCAATCTCACTGGCTGTCCACTGGTCTTGGACCACATGGACAATAGCAATACCCATGGCAGACTGCTGTTTATTGATTACAGCTCAGCGTTCAACACAATTACACCCTCTGTTCCAATAAACAGACTACAAAACCTGGGCCGCCGTACTTCTCTCTGCAACTGGATACTCGACTTCACCACCGGAAGACCACAGTTAGTGCGGATTAGTAAAACATCTCCTTGCTGACAATCAACACAAGGCACACCTCAAGGAAGTGTGCTTAACCTACTGCTCCATTCCTTCTACACCCATGAATGTGTGGCCAGGCACAGCTCAAATGCCATGAATGTTATAAAATTTGCCGATGACAACGCCTGTTAGCAGAATTTCAGACGGTGACGAGGAGGCATAAAGGAGTGAGATAGATCAGCTGGATGAGAGGTGGTGCAATAATGACCTTGCACTCAATGTCAGCAAGACCAAGGAATGGACTGTGGACTTCAGGACAGGGAACACAGCTCCTTTCTCTGCCATCAGCTTTCTGAATGGACAATGGGTATTCATGAACACTATCTCAGTACTTTTTCTTCTGTTTTTGCACTACTTATTTAATCACATTTAAGTGGCATTTAGACAGCAACTTAAAAAGGCAAGGCATCGAAAGGCACAAAGCTAATACTGTCAAATGGGAGTAGTGTAGATGGGCAAAAGGATTGGCATGAACGTGGTGGGTCAAGGGGCCTGTTTCTTTATTGCATAAATCTTACGACTGCAAAATACTAGTCTTCCCCCCAACGTTCAGGTGACAATGGTGCTCAAAATCAATGAATGAAGAAAACACAAAGTACACGGCAGATGTTGGGGGTCAAAGCAACACGTACAACAAGCTGGAGGAACTCAGCAGGTCGGGCAGCATCCGTGGAAAAGAACAGTCAACATTTTGGGCCAATACCCTTCATCAGCACTGAAGAGGGAGGGGGCAGTGGCCCCATAAAGAAGATGGGGGGAGGGTGGGAAGGAGAAGGCTGGTAGGTGCCAGGTGAAAAACCAGTAAGGGGAAAGATCACGGGATAGATGATTAGAGCTCAGACAGTGGTTACAAATGACAATGCTGAAGTATTTTATCATCGGTCAGATGTGCTGGGGATGACTCATCTCAGCCACCCCTTCAGATTGCTTCATTGCAGAAGCTCTTCTCCAATTACAACATACCCAATGCTTTCAGTTTTTAGCTAATGAATCAACAGTGGCTGATGACTGGAAGTACCAAATACAGAAAAGCTGTGGGGCAAGTGCTCTGGTTGTAGAACTGCAAATGCTCCGGAAATCCCTGTACAGTATTCCACTCTAAAACATTAACACGTACAACTAGCTGGAGGAACTCGGCATGTTGGGCAGTATCCATGGAAACGAACAGTCAATGTTTTGGGCCAAGACCCTTCATCAGGACTGAAGAGGGAGGGGGTAGGGACCCTATAAAGAAGATGGGGGGAGGGTGGGAAGGAGAAGGCTGGTAGGTGCCAGGTGAAAAACCAGTAAGGGGAAAGATCAAGGGGTGGGGGAGGGGTAGCGGGGGGATAGGCAGGAAAGGTGAAGAAGGAATGGAAGGGGAAAGCACTATGGGTAGTAGAAGAAGGCAGAATCATGAGACAGGTGATAGGCAGCTGGAGGAGGAGGCCGAGTGAAACTGGGATGGGGGAAGGGAGGGGGAGGGAATTACCGGAAGTTGGAGAATTCAATGTTTGTGCCAAGGGGCTGGAGACTACCCAGATGGTATATGAGGTGTTGCTCCTGACTACCCAGACGGTATACGAGGTGTCTACGTTGACTGTTCGTTTCCACGGATGCTGTCCGACCTGCTGAGTTCCTCCAGCTTGTTGTACGTGTTGCTTTGACCCCAGCATCTGCAGTGTACTTTGTGTTTATAAAACATTAACACCCTCCCCCGATCTGAAAATGTGTGAAGCACCCACCCAGGTCCATCATGCTCAGAGGTAGCAATCAGTGCAACATGCCAAAATCTAGTAATCTACCTCAAATCATCAGTAAATGTTATCCAATAGCATTCACCACATCTAAGCCATGAAATTCAAAGGTGAACTCAAGGGGCAAGTAGAAAGTAACTGTGCTTCGCAAAGAAGGAATTGTGGCTGCTGGAGACCAATTACTAAACATTACTACAGGAAATACCCAGCAAAATTCCATCTGCTGCTGCTTCAAAGTTACATTTATTATCAAAGTATATGTCACCATATATAATCCTGACATACATTTTCTTGTGAACATCCACAGTAAGTAAAAAACAAAAAAAATGTGATAACAAAGAAGCAATAAACATCAAGAACATGAGATGAAGGGTTCTTGCGAGTGAGTAAATAGGTTGCGGGAACAGATCAGTGTTGGGGTGAGTAAAATTGAGTGAAGTTATCCCTCTGGTTCATGAGCCTGATGGCTGAGGGTTATTAACTGTTCCTGAACCTAGTGCTGAGGCTCCTGTACATTCTTCCTGATGGCAGCAGTGAGAACAGAGCATAGATTGGACAGTGGGAGTTTTGGTGATGGATGCTGCTTATGTGTGAAAGTAATGCATGTAGATATGTTCAATGGTGGGGAGGGCTTTAACTGCGATGGACTGGGCTGTATCCATTATTTCTAGTAGGTTTTTCAGTTTGAGGACATTGGCACTTCTATACCAGGCCGTGATGCAACCAGTTAGTATAGTCTCCACCACACATCTATAGATGTTTGTCAGTTTCAAATGACATGCCAAATCTTTGCAAACATAAGAGTTTAATAAGTTTCTCTGCACTATATAGTTAGTGGCAAATGCATTTCAAATCCATTTGCAGATTATATTGTGAATCAGCATATAGGAGGGAGATTGAAAATCTGGCTGAATGGCGCCACAACACCAACCTCTCACTGAATGTCAACAAGTCTAAGGAACTGATTATTGATACTGATCACTAGGACAAGATTGCAAGACCATTCAACAGAAATTGAATGCCTTTGGTTTAGAGAGATGGGAAGGCATTTGATTTGGCCAGGTGCAGTAATCTTAGGTTACATGTGGACCATTTCCAATGCAGACAACAGGTTACGTTTACAAAGCAGGACTTGAGCAGTTCCTCTGAAGGATAAATACTTATTACATGAGATACATTAATCATGTTCCAATGGAATTCACTGCAGGGTGCTTGGTTTATTTCAATATTATAACACATTAAACAGTACTAATCTGGCACACCCAATGGAAATTAATGTAATCAGAACAAGCCTGGTTTTACACCTAGGCTCATTTTATTGTCTACTGAGATCCAGGTGCAATTAGGCTGGATGTCAAACTGGCATTCCATTGAAATCAATTAATTTGGAGATGGAAGAGAGGTTAAAATTGGCTTCAAAATCTAATTTCATGCACATACTTTGGTTATGCCCAGACATATCAAATTTCCCCCAATAGTGTCTAATCAGATAAAACCAATAATGAAATTGACACTATTTTTAATTACAACTTGGCAACTCGAAATGTAGTGTTGGTTGGCATGCTGTCAGCTTGTACTACTGTACCTTCCGTACCCTCATCTTTCTTTGCATTTTGTGTGATTATACATTTCCTTTCCAAAGGATCAGTTTCCTCTTTCAGGAAATATACATTTATTGTGATGCAGTACTCTGTATTTGGTTCCACTTTTTCATATATTTCTTCGACATGCATTTCACTTGTCGTTTTCAACACATCTCTGTTCTGTAGAAAGAAAAAGACCAGAGTTATATTTCCTTATTCATCTAGATTTAGAAGACCTTGTATACAATGCCTTGCTCTGCTCATATGCTAATTTTTTTAGCAAATTCATGGTGCTCACTGTAGAATTTTTATTTTCCCCCACTGAGTTAAAACTTACAACAAAAATGCTTACTCATTATAGAAATATTTGTTGACAAACTAATTTCACCTGTGTACGGCAGCACAGTAGCATAGTGGGTTAGCAAATTGCTTTACTATACAGGTGATCCAGAATCCATTCCTGCCGCTGCATGTAAGGAGGTTGGACATTTTCCCTGTGACTGTGTGGGTTTCCTCCGGGTGCTCCAGTTTCCTCCCACTGTCCAAAGATGTACTGGTTGGTAGGTTAATTGGTCATTGTAAATTGTCCCTTGATTAGGCTAGGATTAAAACAGGGGTTGTTGGCCAGTATGGCTCAAAGGACGAGAGGGGCCTATTCTGTGGTGTATCTCAATAAGTATAATACTCAATTAATCTTCTCATTTAATTTTATCCACATATATCTATTACCGGTACTTTAAACAGGTAAGGATCATCAGCTGGTTTTGAAAGGAATTTAGCTACTACTCTCCTCATAGCTCCCTTCCACTTTACAATTCCTGAACTTAGCATGCTCTTCAATTTCTGCACTTCTTTCAAAATGCCCTGTTTTTGAATGCTTCTCATCTGACTTGCAATTGTTGATACTGATCAATGTCATAAGTTCTACTATTTGTAACTGTGTTACATTATCCAGAAGTCTTTTACGATATTTAATATGGCAGACCACTCCAAGGCATAGCTTCTTCCAGCCCAGGCCTTGAATGGTTCCATCCCCAACCAATCTGAGTATCGCTTCCCTAGCACCAACTTCGTTGGTTCTCCAAAAGATCCATCTTAGCTTCTTTTTCTAAAAGAGAAATGCACCTCTCTTTGGCTAGAACATTCACAGGAAGAAGACAACACTCGTGCCAAAGATAATCAGATAGTTCACCACTTCTCAACTGGCTCCCTCTTCTGAACAACATCTGGCTTTGGCCCCTCATAGGCAGACCCCACATTAAGATAGTGGGACAAGTCATAACCTTTATACAGATGAACTCTGCATTATGGAACTTTGTGCTACAGAAAAACCATCCTTGCGGAATTCACATATCAATATGCCAAAGCAAAACTGATAAAGTTTGCTTTTCGGAATTTGAGGAAAAAAATAAAGTGAGGGGAAAAAAAAACAAAATTGCTAATTATATTTTTAAATCACTGATTACTGCAGGGAAATAAGATTTGGATAGATGTCACCACATTAATTGGTGGTCATGTAAATAGATGTCTCAAGAGTGGAGTGATGCCTCACTCTCCATCTGCAAGGCATTTTCTCCAACATGCTCATTGTGGGGAGCTGCAGTAGCTCAGCCAGCTCTTATGCTGATGCCTTAACGAAAACCCATGGTTTTTACTGCATTTCCACAAGGTTGCTGCATTTTAACACATTACCCATCTGATCTCCTTCAACATCACCTTTCTCCAATGAACTCCAATCCTCAAATCTGATCCCTTTTCCTGTTGGGTTCAGTTTTACTGCCGATAAAGTGCGGAGAGAACAGTACTCTATAATAAACACACCTCCACTTACAACATGAGATTCAATGGGATGTTTGCATTACCAAAAAATTGTGATACTGATGGTTTACAGATTGTGAAACCCCTTCATAACTTCCTTTCCAAGTCCTTAAACATTTATTGTTAAGAAAGAGGCTGAAAGGGTTTCTGGAGTAACAGTACAAAATGCAAGAGGAACTCAGTAATCAGGTTGCATCTATGGAAAGGAATAAACAGTTCACATTTTGGGCTCTGAAAGCTTCTCCTAACCTTTTAACAATACCACGAATAATTCATTTTCAAAGAGCACATTATCATTTTAGCCTAATGTCAGCTGATACAGCAGTTCTATTGGTACTGCAGTGCCAGTCTAGAGTAAATGCCTCAAAGTTACCTTGGAAGCATGATCTTTGATTTAGAGGTTGAATCATTTCTACGATGAGGTTTTAGCAAATATAGAATGTGAAATACTTAGATACTCAGGCACCCATTTTTACAGCATCTGAATAAAAATATTATACATGACCACTGCATCAGAAACTGGGCTCAAAGTTGTAAACCATGTAGCAAGGAGACAAACATTTAACTTGCTCACTAATCATGACTGATCGGAAATAATTGTTCAAAACTGTAAAATATTTAATTTTGAAAATGTTAGAATGCCCAAAGCAGTCAACTCTGATGCTCACTGCTGCTTGCGTGTGGGAGGGAGGGGAGCTGGGGGGGGGAGGGACTTTGGGTTCTTGCGTTTATCTGTCGTTCATTCTTTGGGGGCACTTCTCTGTTTCTGTGGATGGTTGCAAAGAAAAAGCATTTCAGGATGTATATTATATACATTTCTCTGACATTAAATTGGATCTTTGAACCTTTGATGCTGCATTAGTTTAAATTTGATAGGGAATGAACAACTTTATGTTCCAATAACATTTCAGGTGGGGGGGGGGGGGGAAGAAGGAAAAGAGAAACGTATCCAAAATTCAGAGAGAAGTGCTGATGAAATAAATAATTGTGTCTGGGAATAAATTAACTTGCATTTACAATGTATGATCTGGTAATCTACAATTTTGAATATATTTTAAATTAAAATTAAAAGCACCCTATAAAAATGTCAAAACAGTAATTTAATCTACTTTTAACAATCAGATTGCAATAATCAGAATGGACCCTTTTTCTGAATCACATTAAGCTCCTCAGGTTTCAGCAACGATTTTGGTCGGGTTTGGGGAGGTGGACAATGGAATGGCAATATCCCAAGAGGAAACAATTATAGAGTCAAAATGAAAATAGACCTTTTATCCTATCATATCATAAGAAATAGAGAATTTTGAATTTTTTTTTTAAAAAACCTACCTCTTCCAACTTTCCATCTTTATATATGGTAATGTGATAGTCTAATGCCATGTAGATATCTAAGAATGACTGAACATTTAAGTTGCGTGCAATAAGTGATGGGGGTGTTGGAATATCAAAAGTCACATTAAGATCTCCATCGAGGGATTCCATGAGCTCAACATTAAGTGGTCGTATGCGTGCTGTAGGTGAAAAATAAAACAAATTAAACAAGAAAAAATATTTTGATTGAGCACTTGCATTTGACTAAAAATAGTATATAGTACTATTTAGTATCAAAAATATAGATGTATTAGAATTAAACACAGCAAAAGTTTACTTAACATGATTTCTATCAAAATTTAATTCAGTGTGCATTAAACTAATAAACCATTGAAATTTAGTTAAATTTTAGGGCAAATAAAATGTGTAACAATTATTACTAAGGGCTGGTGGTATCAGTTACAATTCAATCTATAAAATCATTGAACATTTCACCCCAAATAAACAAAGGACTGGAAAGAACATACTTAAATAGACAAAAATCAGTTTAAGATGTTGTAGAAGAGCAGAATAGGCAAGTGTAATTATTTATATTACTTTGTGTTTTTTCCAAAAATAATGAAGTTTAAAAGCAATGAAACAGGCAAGGTAAATGGTTAAGAAAAACTATTACAGACAAGGTTAGCCAGCTTACTATCTTCATATGGTTGAAAGTAGTGATCCACATCAGTCCAGTTGGATTCATCATTTTTGGTAACTGCTTTAACCCGTGGCCAGTAGTTCCCATAGACGTCACTAAAGCTATCTGTTAGATCACAGGTTCGGTTCACGATCAGAATGCATGCATTGAAAAACTGATGCGGTGCGCTGTTTGGAATTGAAGAAAACTACGTGAATATCTCAGCTGCAAGCCCATGTCAGAGAAACTGACCGTGCTACAAATGACTACATGCGAACACAAAACTTCGGTTAAGAATTAACTTACAACAAAATGCACATAAAGTAGATAGATAGATAGATACTTTATTCATCCCCATGGGGAAATTCAACATATTTCCAATGTCCCATACACCTGTTTTAGCAAAACTAATTACATACAATACTTAACTCAGTAAAAATATGATATGCATCTAAATCACGCTCTCAAAAAGCATTAATAATAGCTTTTAAAAAGTTCTTAAGTAGTTTACTTAGATACATTAAATACAATCAACCCCGGCACTTTAACATATCTTACTCCTGGCGGTTGAATTGTAAAGCCTAATGGCATTGGGGAGTAGATAGATAGATAGATAGATAGATACTTTATTCATCCCCATGGGGAAATTCAACTTTTTTTCCAATGTCCCATACACTTGTTGTAGCAAAACTAATTACATACAATACTTAACTCAGTAAAAAAATATGATATGCATCTAAATCACTATCTCAAAAAGCATTAATAATAGCTTTTAAAAAGTTCTTAAGTCCTGGCGGTAGAATTGTAAAGCCTAATGGCATTGGGGAGTATTGACCTCTTCATCCTGTCTGAGGAGCATTGCATCGATAGTAACCTGTCGCTGAAACTGCTTCTCTGTCTCTGGATGGTGCTATGTAGAGGATGTTCAGGGTTTTCCATAATTGACCGTAGCCTACTCAGCGCCCTTCGCTCAGCTACCGATGTTATACTCTCCAGTACTTTGCCCACGACAGAGCCCGCCTTCCTTACCAGCTCATTAAGACGTGAGGCGTCCCTCTTCTTAATGCTGACTCCCCAACACGCCACCACAAAGAAGAGGGCGCTCTCCACAACTGACCTATAGAACATCTTCAGCATCTCACTACAGACATTGAATGACGCCAACCTTCTAAGGAAGTACAGTCGACTCTGTGCCTTCCTGCACAGGAATATATTATACAAGTATTGCACAAGTATACATTAAATAACAAGTCCTTAGGGAAGATATTAAAGAATGATTTGCTGTAAACATACAAAATGGAACACAGAACAGTACAACACTGGTGCTTTGCCTCAAAGTATTGTACCAACCTTTTCACCTACTCCAAAATCAATCTAATGCATCACTGCTGTATAGCTCTTCATTTTTATTTTACCCATGTATTTAAGACTCTGTTCAATCTCCCAGAAGTATATGCCTTTACCATCACCCTGGCGGCACATTCCATGCACCCACCACTCTTTTAAAAAAAAACCTACCTCTGTCAGACCACATAAAAAAATCACCTTAAAATTAAGCCCTCTTGTATTAGCCAGTTCCACCTTGGAAAAAAGAAGGTGGCTGTCAACTCTATTTATATCTCTTATCATCTTATTTAGCTCTCATCCTCCTTTGTTCTAAGGAGAAAAGCCCCAGCTTGCTCAATCTTTTCTCCTAAGACAGCATCCTGGCAAATCTCCTCTGGGCTCTAAAGCTTTCACATCCTTTGTACAATGAGGTGACAAGAATTGAACACAATACTCCTTGTGGCTCTTGAACTCAACCTCCTGACTTATGAAGGCCAACAAACTATGTGCTGCCTTAAACCATACCCTATCAACTTGCATAGCAGCTCTGAGAGATCTATGGACGTAGACACCAAGGTCCCCCTGTTCCTCCACACTAAGAATTCTGCAATTAACCTTGTATTCTGCCTTCATGTTTAACTTTCCAAAGTTACTTAACAATTTTTTTAAAGATTGAACTTCATCTGTCACTTCTCTGCCGAGTTGTATGTCCTGTCAAAGTCACACTGACAACCTTCTACACTATCCACAACACCACCAACCTTAGTCTCATCTGCAAACATACCAACACACCTGTCCATTTCCTCATACAAGTCATTTATTAAAATACAAAGAGCAAGGGTTCCAGAACAGATCCTTGCAGAAAACCACTGGTCACTGATTGATGATCTGCCCGCTTCAACTTCAAAAACAACCAAGGTGAAAACTAAAGGCAGGTATAACAACTGGAACATGATCTGGACAATGACTATGTTATCCTTAAAACTGGAATTATTTGTTTAAAGCAAAAAATAAATTTCATCCACATTTCATACTGGATAAGCAGTTGGATAACAGAGCAAATTGAAGAGTGGGACAGGGTATCTTGAACATACTCGTGTAATTTATAACCATGTCAATGATGATTTTGTTTTAAATAGCACACAGTGGGAGGGAATACGATTAAGAGTCATTCCTTAGAAGATATGGATTAGCTGGCTAGGCCAAGAGAAAGAAGCAGCTAATAATGATGATGTAGCTACAAGACAAATAATAGAAACAGGTGAGAGAAAGCTATCAAGGCAAACAAGGGGTTAAAAGACATGGAGGGGTTATGGTTGACTGACTATAGGATGATTGAAAAGGTCAAGATAACACACTTTGGAGATATTATTACCTTTGTTACAGATATTTTTATACTGCGACAGGAACTGAATTTTGACAACAGAAATCAGATATGGAATTTCAAGCAAGGATGGTCAGCAGTAAATTACAGCAGGAAAGGAATGGTGAAGCTGGTGAAGTTAGCAAGATCAAATAGCTAATAATACAAAACTGTTAAAAAAGTCAGGAAGAAGCTTTTTTTATTAAATGAAGAGGAAAATTTAGAAATAAATCTCAGTCAGTAAAACAATTTTGCTGTTATGCACAGGTGTTTTATCATTACACTGACCTTGCTGAGGCCTTTTCCTTCACAACCTCCACCCCCACATAAACCTGATTCCCACATTTATGATTTGAGAGGGAAGTAACGTACTGAAAGATGCAAACCTGTAAGAGAAGTATCCCACTATGTAGCGTGTGGTCAGTGGAGCATCTTCTCCCGGTTCCCATGTCAGGGTATGGATGAAGTTTTCTGACACAATTGATAAACTGCGAGGTGGATTTAGCAGACCAGTAACTAAAACAAGAAAAGCAAAAATCCTTCAGTATGTACATTGACTGAGCAAAGAGCTATGCCTTACTGTAGTCAGTAGAACTATACTCAGCCATGGACGTGCTAAGTTATAACATGCTCAAATATAGTGAACAATTTCAGCCCTGGCTGCTTCAATATCAGTGACCTCAGTCCCAGTCACCGATGCAGGACAAATCCAGTAAGAGGTGTCAATTGCCCCTGAGGAAGGCGAAAAAGGATGGAGGTGGATGGGGAAGAATGGCGTGGATGGCAAAGCAGAAGAGTCAAACAGCTCTCTCCTCCACACTTATCTCAGATTGCAGGGCCAGAGCAGTAGACTAAATCCGTTCAATTTAACATTATGAGCATGCCCAAGGAAAGGGGATTTAATTTGCTCAAATATAAATACTCTAATTTAATTGCATTCCATTACATACCAATAATTAAAAAACTGCGCTCCAATAAAACTGGATTCCTCTCATCTTTCTCCATCCAACACCATTTTCATCTAGCTAGTTCATGCTGATACAATTATATTTCTATGCGATATTGACTGTCCTGCTGTACATACTATTTATACATCTCAGCTTGCTCCAACTTTCCAGAATGCCTGAACTACAGAGGAAGTCCAGTGCAGGTAAGCAATCAGGTGCAAGATGGTGATGAAGTAGATAGTCAGGCCAAGAGTCCATCTTCTCATGCTAGCTTCACTGACCACAGAGTCCATGTGGGTGGGTGGGGGGGGGGGCAGAGACTGGCTTCCGTGAAGTGCTGAGATGCGAACATAATTCTCCCCAGTTTCGTAATGTCACATGCAGAGCAGTTGCCATACCAAAAGCACACAGACAGGATGCTTTCCATGGTACATAAATAAAGATTAGTAAGTGTCAATAAGGACATGGAAAATGTCTTTAGATTCCTGAGGAAGTAAAGGCATTGGTGAGCTTTCTTGACTGTGACATTAACATAGTTGGACCAGGAGGGGCTACAACTGATGTTCGCTCATACGAATCTGAAGTTCTCAACCTCAACACCATTGATTCAACACCACCACCTACAATGGCTCTTCACCAATTCTGCAGGTTTCAACTTAAAACATGGGGACGTCACGTGATGACGTAGGATCGAGACGCTGGAACCCAGCTCTCCCGTAAAAAGTTAATAAATTAATGTTTAAATGAAGAAAAGTTAGTCAATACTTTCTAAAAGTTACTTATAAACTACTCCGGATTGTGTCAAGCTATGCCTCAAAGAAAGAAGATGAAGAAAACTAATACCGGGAAGACTACGCAAGTTGGAACAGGAACAAGGCCCACGTCTACCAAAGAACTGCGGTCTCAGGTACATTATACCACCGGCAATACGGAACAGGAAACTGCGGCAACATCGGCCATTTCTAAAGGAAAAGACCAACGTGAACTGCGCAAACGCGAAGGATGGAGCATGCGCAAACGGGAGCAACAAGAACTACAAAGCCCAGTTACCACTGCAACTGAAAGTGATAGCGAATCGGAGGGAGAGTCAGATTTTCCGGAAAGATCAGACGAAGAGGGAGATAAAAGTTCTTCTGGAAATATAGAAAAGACTTTGAGGCAAATAATGCGTAAATTAGACACATTAAAAGTAATTAAAAGTAATCAAAAAGTACTAAAAAAAAATGACAAATATGGAGATTATGCTTGATAAAATGACAAAGAGACAGGAAAAAATGGAAAAGAGAATTATAGACTTGGAAACTAAAATGGAAGACATGGTTGAAAGAATGGACAAAATGGAAAATGAAAATACTGCTTGGATATCAGAAAGAAAACAATTTATGGAAAAAATTGATAAGCTTGAAAATTTTAGTAGACGAAATAATATTAAAATTGTTGGACTTAAAGAAGATATAGAAGGAGAAGATCCAATAAATTTTTTTCAAAAATGGATACCTGAAAAATTGGAAATGGAAAGAGAAATTCCAATCGAGATTGAAAGGGCTCATAGATCCTTAAGGTCAAGACCTCAAGCTGATCAAAACCCACGATCAATTTTGATAAAATGCTTAAGATACCAAGACAAAGAAAAGATCCTGAAGGCGGCTGCCCAAAGTGCCAAAAATAGAAATGGGCCATTGATGATAGAAGGGAAACCAGTTCTTTTTTATCCTGATATAAGTTACAACCTTTTGAAGAGAAAGAAGGAATTTAACCCAGCGAAAAAAGCCTTATGGGAAAAGGGTTATAAATTTACAATGCGTCATCCAGCAACATTGATAATTTTTTTGGAGGAGGGAAAAAATTTTTTTCCCGATTATCGAAAAGCGGAGGAGTTCGTACAAAAACTTTCATCTATTAGCTAATTACACATAGAGGCTTCCAAACGTAATGGATTAAAGATGAAGATAGAGTCAACGAACAGAAGTGATGGACATTTATGGATATTATAGAAGAGAAAAGCAAAATTTTAGAAATACTAAATGAGAATAGTATTTTTTTTTCTTCTTATACATATACTTTTTTATGTTGCGGGGGGGCTGGGGAGCTTTGGATCGGTTACTGCGGGATTCACGTGTGTAATCATGGCGATTGCCATGACCCGTACAACAGAGGGGGGTAATGTTGTGTTTTTTTTCCACAACATTAGTAGGGGGGTATTTTGTTTTTTTCTTTATATTCTATTTTACTTCTATCTTTTTGCCTGGATGATTGGTGGGGACACATATAGCAACATGGAGATTTTTATGAAGATTTCCCAGGATACCACGAAAGTTGAAAGATTAGGTATTATTATAGATTGGAGTAACATAATTTAAAAAAAATAATGACTAATCTACTGAATTTTTTAAGTTTTAATGTTAATGGGCTTAATGGGCCAGTAAAAAGAAAAAGAATTTTAATATGTATTAAAAAAATGAAAACAGATATAGCTTTTTTTTTACAAGAAACTCATTTAACAGACATAGAACATCAGAAATTAAAAAGAGACTGGGTTGGAAATGTTATTGCAGCTTTATTTAACAGCTTTATTTAATTCAAAGGCGAGAGGAGTTGCAATTTTGGTTAACAAAAATTTACCAATTAAAATACAAAACGTATTAATTGATTCAGCGGGGAGATATCTAATTATACACTGTCAAATTTTTTCAGAACTATGGACCCTTATGAACATTTATGCACCAAATGAAAATGATGTAAAATTCATACAGGAGGTCTTTTTGAATTTGGCTAACGCACGATAAAATATTAATAGGTGGATATTTTAATTTTTGTCTAGATCCAGTTTTAGATAGATCAACAAAGGTTGTTACAAAATCAAAAGCAGTAAAATTAACTATCATTGATGAAAGACTTAAATTTGATTGATATATGGAGAAGAATTAATCAAAAGAAAGAGATTATTCATTTTATTCAAATAGACATAAAACATATTCAAGGATAGATTTTTTCCTATTATCAACGAATATTCAAGATAGAGTGAAAAATGTGGAATATAAAGCAAGAATATTGTCAGATCATTCTCCTTTAATAATGACAATGATAATGATAGATAAAGAGGAATCAATTTATAGGTGGAGATTTAATTCAATATTATTAAAACGTCAAGATTTTTGTGATTTTATGAAAAAACAGATTCAGTTCTTTTTAGATGTAAATTCACATTCAGTTGATGATAAATTTATAGTGTGGGAAGCAATGAAGGCATACTTGAGAGGTCAGATAATAAGTTATACTTCTAAAATTAAGAAGGAATATATGATAGAAATAGATCAATTGGAAAAAGAGATTACAAAATTAGAAAAAGAATCCCAAAGAAATATGACAGAAGAAAAACAAAGACAACTTAACAAGAAGTTACAATATAATACACTCCAAACATATCGAACAGAAAAAGCAATTATGAGAACTAAACAAAGATATTATGAACTAGGTGAAAGATCACATAAGGTTCTTGCATGGCAGTTAAAAACAGACCAGACTTCTAAAACAATAAATGCAATTCGAACAAGAGTAAATAAAATTACTTATAAACCTTTAGAAATTAATGAAGCTTTTAAGAATTTTTATTCTGAGTTGTATAAATCAGAATCACAAAATGACAATGTCAAGATAGAAAGGTTTTTATCACAAATAACTCTTCCAAAATTAAATACGGAAGAACAGAAGGGATTAGATATGCCTTTTACATTGAAAGAGGTCGAAGAAGCCCTGGGATCATTTCAAAGTAATAAATCTCCAGGAGAAGATGGTTTTCCACCTGAATTCTATAAAAAGTTTAAAGATTTATTAATTCCTCCTTTTATGGAGTTAATACACCAAGCGGAAAGAACGCATAAACTTCCAGAATCTTTTTCGACAGCTATTTTAATAGTATTGCCAAAAAAAGATAGAGATCTTTTAAAGCCAACATCATATAGACCTATTTCTTTATTAAACACTGATTATAAAATAATAGCAAAAATCTTATCTAATAGATTATCTAAATGCTTACCAAAATTAGTACATATGGATCAAACAGGATTTATTAAAAATAGACAATCGGCAGATAATGTAACTAGCTTATTTTGTATAATTCATTTAGCGCAGAAGAGGGAGGAAATGAGCGTGGCAGATGCTTTAGATGCAGAAAAAGCATTTGATAGATTGGAATGAGACTTTTTATTTAAGGTATTGGAAAAATATGGATTAGGAGTATCTTTTATAAAATGGATTAAAACCTTAAATACTAATCCCAAAGCTAAAGTAGTGACAAATGGTCAAATTTCAACACCATTTCAGTTAACAAGGTCAACTAGGCAAGGTTGTCCATTGTCACCTGCTTTATTTGTGTTGGCGATAGAGCCATTAGCTGAATTGATTAGAATGGACCCAGATATTAAGGGTTTCAGAGTTAATCAGGAAGAATACAAGATTAACTTATTTGCTGATGATGTTCTGCTTTATCTAACAAACCCATTGCACTCGTTGCGTAAATTATCCTATAGATTAGAAGAATATGGGAAAATATCAGGTTATAAAATAAATTGGGATAAAAGTGAAATTTTACCTCTTACTAAAGGAGATTATAATCAATGTCAATTAATAACCCAATTTAGATGGCCGGCAAATGGTATAAAATATTTAGGTATAAGAGTTGATAATGACATAAAGAACTTATACAAATTAAATTATTTACCACTATTGAAAAAAATTCAAGAAGATCTTGATAAATGGATGGTATTACCAATAACATTAGTAGGTAAACACCATAAAAATGAATATATTCCCTAGATTACAATACTTATTTCAATCACTACCAATACAATTACCCCAGAAGTTTTTTCAAGAACTGAATAAATATGTGAGGAAGTTTCTTTGGAAAGGTAAGATGTCAAGAATATCGTTGGAAAAATTGACATGGAAATTTGAGCTAGGAGGGTTACAACTTCCAAATTTTAAGAATTATTATAAAGCAAATCAACTTAGATTTATTGCATCTTTTTTTGAGAAAGATAAACCGGCATGGATTAGAATAGAACTAGATAAAATAGGAGAAAACATACCAGAAGACTTTATATATTTAAATGGGAATCTAAATGGATACCGGAAAAGAAAGAATCTCCTATATTAAAACATTTGATTGATTTATGGAATAAGATAAATGTTGACGATGAGACAAAGAAATCCTTATTAGCAAAGAGATCTTTAATTCAAAATAGACTTATTCCTTTTACAATGGATAATCAACTTTTATATAATTGGTTTCAAAAAGGGATTAGATATATAGGAGATTGTTTTGAAGGAGGTATATTAATGTCATTCGATCAATTAAAGAATAAATATAAAGTATCAAACAATACTCTTTTTTGTTACTTTCAACTAAGGGCTTATTTAAGAGAAAAGTTAGGTCAAACAATGTTATTACCGAAATCCAATGAAATAGAAACTTTAATTCAAAAAGGAAAGATTAAAAAATTTATCTCTTGTATGTATAATTTGATTCAAAAACAGGCAATTAAACAAGGAGTCCATAAGTCAAGACAAAAATGGGAAAGTGATTTGAATATTAAAATTGGTCAAGACTATGTCTTGAGAGTATGACAAATACAATAAACGTCCGATTAAGATTAGTGCAATACCATTTTTTACATCAACTATATATTACACCACAAAAAATAAATAAATTAAACCCAAATTTATCTGATCAGTGTTTCCGATGTAACCAAGAAATTGGTACTTTTTTACATTCTACTTGGTCTTGTTCTAAAATTCAACCTTTTTGGACAAATTTAAGAGTTTTATTGGAACAAATTATTGGAATACAACTTCCACATAATCCAATATTACTTTTACTAGGTGATATTGAAGGGATAAAACCGATATCCAAATTGAATAAATATCAGAAATAATTTATAAAAATTGCATTGGCAGTAGCCAAAAAAGCTATTGCAGTTACTTGGAAATCGGATACATATTTAAGTATAGATCGTTGGAAGAAAGAAATTTATGGCTGTATTCCACTTGAAAAAAATTACTTATAATTTAAGAGATAAATATGAAACATTTTTGAAAATTTGGCGCCCTTATTTACAAAAGATAGGATTAAATATATAGGTGCTCCGAAGATGAAATAATTGGTTACTTGGGGAAAGAAATAAATATATATACTAAAGCTATTACGAACTCCATGGAGCATGTGGGGATCTTCCAATATCCAGGCATTCCATTTTTTTCCTTCCTTCCTTTCTTTCTTTCTTTCTTCTTTTTTTCAATAGGGATGTTAGGGGGGAGGGGTTAAGGGGAGGGGGGATGGGTAACACATATTTTCTTTTTCACACACTTTTATTCTGTAACTATTTGAAAACACAATAAAAAAGTTTTTAAAAAAAGAAAAAAAAAACTGAACATGTATCAAAACACCAATTCGACTCAAGTCTATCATTTGCCACTTCCTGAATAGTGAACTTCAGAGTATTTCCTACCCCTAATGTTAAGTCAATTCATCCAAGGTGGCAACACCATTGACAGTACAAATATCCATCTATATTTCAGGGCAGATTACTTAAATGGATCAAAGCCAGATTTACGATCAGCACCAAGCCAAGAACCGGGAAGGCATTTCTAGAACACAAGTTGAAATCATTTTCAAATATTTATAAATTTATGATTTTGAAGTAAAAACTTAACACAAAATAAACACTGTATTTTTGTAAGTAATACACCTTAAAAGAATCAAAGGATAAATATTTAAATACGTATCAGGAATACAATAACCATGCAATGCAGTGAACACACAAACAAAAATATTTTGATACTTTAAACTTGATACAAAATATTTACCAGGATGAAGAAAATAAAGGAGGCCCAAAACTTGAAACAGCGTCAAGCTGTTTAAAACAACACTTCTCTTTTTTGATTGGATACCGTCTTCTTTTTTCATCCTATTTAACAAAGGAAATTAAAACAGAAACTATATCATTAATGTGCAAGTTGAAGCTTGAATTAACCAATACCTTGAACCTGAAAAAGAAGTTAACTATCTGAATCATTTTGGACCCATTACTTGATCCAACATATTAAAAAAAAATTATTCATTGCATACAGGCAACAGTTAATGAGCACTCTCAAGCAGTCTTGAAATGAGTGGTCTGCTAGGCCATTTCAGAGAGCAGTCAAGAGCCAAGCATATAGCACTGGATCCAGAGTCATAAATCCATTATCTATTTTATATTATCAGAATCAGGTTTAACGTCACTGGCATGTGTCATTAAATTTGTAGTTTTGAGGCAGAAGTACATCGCAATGTGTATTAGAAACTATAAATTACACTCAATTAAATTTATTTTTCATATGTACTAAGTAGTACAAAAAGAGCAAAAAATTACTGAGGCATTGTTGGTGGGCTCATTGTCCACTCAGAAATCTGATGGTGGAGGGGAAGAAGCTGTTCATAAAACAGAGTAAACCTTCAGGCTCCTGGTTGGTAGCAATGAGAAGAGGGCTTGTCCTAAGTGGAGAGGGTCCTTAACGATGGATGCTGGCTTTGAACCATTGCCTTTTGAAGGTGACCTGGATGCTAGTACCCATGATGGGGGATACACATACATCGTATTGTGGAGTAAAGGCAGATTTCCTATCAAGTTGCTGATGAACTATTCATTACTTTTGAAATGATAAGCCAGTAATCACCATTATTGGTACAAACAGTTTTAATTCTAATTCACAGACTTAACTGAATTCGATCTACCAGAGGTGGAGTCTGAACTGTTGTTACTGGATCATCAGCCAAGGCTCGTTCTCAGCAACTTTAACTACCTTACCTTTCCCTGCAATTTATTTCATTGATAGGACTTCGAAATTAATATTCATTGCTTGTTTCCAATGAAGTAATATGCTCAAATCAGTTTGGAAATGCTCACTTTAACAAATCTGTACTCTTCAGCCATTCAAACTATCCAAAATGCATTAAAAATCCTTAAAGGGTCTTAAGTTGTTAAACTGTAATACTGTATCCGATACCTACCTGCTCTTACTTCTGCCTTGATGAGCCCATCAAGCATTGCTCCAAATGTAGTGAGGTCACCTAATGTCCAACATGGCTGTTACTGTAACGACAACACAAAGTTAGTGCATCATTTTTGTCATGAGGAAATCCACACCCTCACTCCAAAAAAAATTACTCAATAATAAAACCAGATGGTGTTAAAATACAAGAGCAAAACAAGAAAAGGTCACAGCCCGTATTGGGATGCCACGGCTAACAGTCTACCTGCCCCACAGCTCCAGCAACCCAAGTTCAATCCTGAGCTCCCATGTCACATTCACTTGGAGAATACTGAATATAATCTTGGTGGTCGTGCAAGTTTCCTTCAGGTGCTCCAATTTCTGATGACAGGTTATTTGGCTCCTGAAAGTGGCCCTGAGATAAAGGTTTGCTTTGTAAGAGGTCATGGCCCCCAGTGCTGCCGACCATCCTTCTGTGATTCAAGCAAAAACAAGCTCTTTGCGGGCAGCTAACAAAACTGCTAACTATTCTACTAAATATATCTTTATGGATGATCGTCACTGCGATCTGCAGCCTGCAATTTCCCTTCGGAGGCTGTGCTTTCAGACTGTCCGTACAACCTAGCATTTCTGCAGTATCCTGAAGGATCCAGAAAACCGGAATTTCAGAATACAGATATGGCGGCAGTGGCCACTGCTAGAGCAGAATTGGGGCAGGATTGATGCGGTGAGGCCTGGGCCCCCACAGCAAAACACAAATCAATGTTCAGCTGATTTAAGCGCCAAGCCAGATTAAAAAGATTAAGGTGTCAAAGCTGAGGGAAAGGGACGAACTGTTGTTCAGCCAGTGAGGCTTTACTCACCTAAAGCACTGAATTGACCCTGCAGTCAGTCATCAGCACTCGTCCCAGCACTGAACTGAACCAGCTCTGTGGCTGTGGACTCACTTTTGCTGACTCTGCAATTCATGCTCTGTGTATTATTTGTTTATTTTTACTGTTCACTTGATTTGTTTTTCTCCCGTCCCCCCATACATTGAATGTTTAACTGTCTTTGTGGTGTGGGGTATAGTGGATGCTATGTGTTCCTTTGTTCTGTGACTGCCTGCAAGAGTATTATCTCAGGCTGCAGGCCACAACTACAGAGTCAGTTCAGGACTTTTAAAAAAATTTATTCATTTACGGGATGTGGGTGTTTAGCTAGCATTTATTGCCCACCCCTAGGTATACGTACTTTGATAGTAAATGTACTCAAGCTACATAAATGAGAAAAGTTTCCAGATAAGAATAGGGGGAGTTGAGAGTAGGGGAGATCTCCATTGAGAGTAGGAGAGATTCAAACAAGGGGACTTGAGTTGTGAGTTAAGGGGCAAAAGTTTAGGGGTAACACGAGGGGGAACTTCTTTACTCAGAGTGGTAGCTTTGTGGAACGAGCTTCCAGTAGAAGTGGTAGAGGCAGGTTCGATATTGTCATTTAAAGTAAAATTGGATAGGTATATGGACAGGAAAGGAATGGAGGGTTATGGGCTGAGTGCAGGTCGGTGGGACTAGGTGAGAGTAAGCGTTCGGCACAGACTAGAAGGGCCAAGATGGCCTGTTTCCATGCTGTAATTGTTATATGGTTATAAGTTCAATGCCTTTTATACTTGCTTTGATCAATAGAACATGGAGGTACCTTCACAAACTCCCAGTCCCTGACAACGCTGTGATCTCAGTCTCTAAGAACATCCTTCAGGAGGGCAAATCCACAGAAAGTACCTGGCCTAGACAGCATACCTAGCTGCCTACCGAAGACTGGCTAGAGGGTTTAATTGCTCACTTCACCAGTCTGAGGTACCCCACCTGTATCAGGCAGGCTTCAATCATACTGGTGCACAAGAAGAATGTGGTAACCTGACTCAACGACCATCACCCAGTAGCACATATCCAGTGTCATAAAGTGCTTCGAGAGATTGTTCATGAAGTGCATCAGCTTCTGCCCAAGGAATTACTTGGATCCGCTTCAGTTGGCCTACCATCACAACAGATTAACGGCAGATGCCATTTCCTTGGCTCTACATTCAGCTCAGGAACACCTGGACAGTGAAGATGCATACATCAGGATACTCTTCATTGACTACAACTCAGCATTCATCACCTAGCACCCCCTCAGAACTAACCACTAAGCTCCAAGACCCGGGCCTTGGGACCTCCCAGTTCAACTGGATCCTCGATTTCTTTACTTGCAGACCCCAGTCAGTACAGATTGGCAACACCTTCTCCACACTCAACATCAACAGACTCACCACACGGATGTGTGCTTAGCTCCTGCTTTATTCACTTTAGATGTGAGCATGTGGCTTAGTACAGCTCCAATGCCACATTTAAGTTTGCTGGTGATGCCACTGTCTTTAACCAAATGAAATGTGGCGACGGATCGGAATATACAATAAGAAGGAACATTTAGTTGAATGGTGCCACAACAATACGGTGCCTTTCTCTCAACATCAGCAAAACCAAAGACCTGGTTATTGACTACAGGAGGAATAAGACATGAGCCATCCCTCATTAGGGGATTGGAGGTGGAGAGGGTCAGTTACTTAAAATTTTTGGGTGTTCTCTTATGAGAATATCCATTCTGGGACCTACATGCAAGTGCCAGCACAAATAAAGCTCAGGAGCACCTCTACTTTCCTCACTGCTTGTGCAGATCAGAAGCATCAATGCCTAAGAACAGAAAAGCTTACAAAAAAAAAGTGTTGGATGCCACCCCAGTTCAGCACAGCTCTCCGCTACGGAGCACATCTACAAGCAGTGTTTCACAACAAAAGCAGCAGCATACACCGTCAAGGACCCCACCTTCCAGGCCGTGCTCTCTTCTCACTGCTGCCATCCGTTAGGCTGTGCAAGAGCCTTAGGCTCTACACTACCAGATTCAGGAACAGTTATTACCCTTCAGCCATCAGGCTCATAAACCAGCATGGATAACTTCACTCTTCTCATCTCTGAACTGATTCCACAACCCATGCACTCTACAACTCATGTTCTCATATTTCTCCCTTACCCCATCCATCCCTATCTATAATTTTAGTCTGGTTCTCTTTCCCCCCCTCACTATAATCTCCCCCCCAGCCCTACCTTTCTTTCTCTTTTATTTCCCATAATTCTCCACCTTCCCCCTAGCCCATTTCCCTCCAGCCTATCACTTCCCAGCTCTCTACTTCCTCCCTCCCCCCACTTCTTATCCCCCTTCGACCATCCCATGTTACTTCACTCCTGATGAAGGGTTTCGGCCCGAAACGTCGTCACAACCTCCTCCCTTAGATGCTGTCTGGCCTGCTGAGTTCTGCCAGCTTTTTGTGTTTCTATTTATTTCCAGCATCTGCAGATTCACTCGTGTTGCCTTCTCATATTTATTTACTGTTTTTTTAAATCTGCACAGCTGTCTTCTTTTGCACATTGGTTGTTTGTCAGCCTTTGTAGTTTTTCATTGATTCTTTTGTATTGCTTCTGTTTGACCGTGAATGTCTACAAGATATGCTGACGTATACATACTTGAAGAATAAGCTTACTTTGAATTCTGATGCATAGATCAATGATGCATTCAGAGGGGAGTTGATAAGAAGGTGGAAAGAAAGTAGTATTACAGTAATGGTTTTAAGACCATCTGTGGTTCATTCAACCACATACGTTTCAATCCAATGAGTCATACCTATATTCATTTGAGTCACACCTTATGCTTGCTTCCTGCAGCTGGTGTTTCTCAAGCTCTGCCAATCTTAATACTGCAATCCTTCTGTGAATAAGAGCAATCCTCAAATAACAATTCAGCTGTAAACAGTGGAAACTGAGGCTCCTGGTGTTCTGACAGAAAGCCTCTTCCAGTGCTTCAATAAGTTTAAATACCAAGCTTTTTAAAAGCATGTTCAACTTTCAAAATTTAGTGTTAAATTATAAAATAAAAATCAGCTGGCTTTCAAACACTTTTTCAACTGCCCCCGGTTTCGTGACTGGTGCAAATCTGAGAGGGCGGATGCAGAGCACCTGGCCCTTAGCTTGGCACAGCGCAGAAGCCCAAGAATGCTACAATCTGACTTGTATAGCATTCCATCGTTCTGCTGTGAGACCACGGTACATTGCAGAAGTCACTGGAACGATAAAACACAGAAGGTTTTGCAGGTGACACTTTCTTTGTGGCACGGTGCTGGTGAGTGAATGCCTGCTGCTGTTGAAAGGCTTTGGACAGTATTTAAATGTCTGATATGTGGACATTTGCAAAAGTTACAAATCGATTTGAACCTTATAAGAATTAAAGCATTTTAAAACTAAATTTGTTAAAGTACTAGATATAAAAAGGTAAAATAAAGGATGAAAATCCCACTTTACCTGACCTTAATCTTTCAATCAAGTTTGAGGAATTCATTCAGAAATGGGTTATTACATTTCCCATTTGCTTGCTAGGCACAGGAATTAGTGAGGTCAACCCTCAAAAGAGGGCATCATTAACAGATCTGTATAGAGCTACTGACAAAAGGCATGACACCAAAATAACTACAATTCTGACCATTGATGAACTTGAAGACACATATCTCTAGTTCAAGTTTATTGGCATTTCAACCATATACATTTACAACAACAAACTTTCCCTGGAAAATGCACATAACTCACAAACACAAAGTAATATTACCACAAACAAATCAACAAATAATATGTATTTATGCCACAAATTAAACTAAAATGCAGGAGTGAAATTAAATTTCAATTCCCTCCCACCAACAGTATCTGATTTTGTGCAGCGTCAAAATAGCTTCATCTATGGACCTGTAGATTACTAGAACTTACATAGTCACAATCAGGTTAATACCACTGGCATATGTCGTGAAATTTGTTAACTTTGCGGCAGCAATACAATGCAATGATAATATAGAAAATTAAGGTAAATATCTATGCACTTAGTGTTTTAAAATAGTTGGATTAAATTAGTGCAAAATAAGTTTACATAAAATAATTAACTAAAATCTACAAGGGTACAGACATTTGAATAATCTGATTCTTGACCCCCTTATGCAATTATATATTTTGTGACTGCCTTGGCTGAATATCTACTGCCAAATGGCAGAAGCCCGTTTGTGAATTGACTTCGAAACTCTAAAGCTACCTCAGCAATGGAACACTATCTACCAGCTTTTGCACAAACATGGACTTCTCACAGATAATACAAAACAAGACTCTTAGTACAAAAAAGTCTCCCACCATCTCCCGCCCACCACCAGCTATCTGGTAATAATTCATGTATATTTCTGTTCTGTGTGGTCTGAATCTATGTTCCGTTACGTTGCAAGCAATTGTTCCATTGTACCTGCACCTCACATACAGTGGTGCTAGAAAGTTTGTGAACCCTGTAGAATTTTCTTTACTTCTGCATAAATATGACCCAAAATGTGATCAGATCTTCACGCGAGTCCTAAACTATATAAGGAGAACCCAATTAAAGAAACAGCACAAAAATTATACTTGTTCATTTATTTATTGAGAAAGGTGATCAATTATTACATTGGTTTGTTGGAGAAAGAGTCTGAACCTTTGCTTTCAGTAAATAGTATATAGCTTTCAGTATGACTCCCTTTTACAGCAATAACTTCAACGAAACATTTCTGTAACTGTTGATTAGTCCTGAACATCGACTTGGAGGAATTTTAAGCCATTTGTCCTTACAAAAATGCCTCACTCCAGGATGTTGGTGGGCTTCCTTGCATGAACAACACACACAAAATGCTGGTGGAACACAGCAGGCTAGGCAGCATCTATAAGGAGAAGCACTGTCGATGTTTTGGGCCGAGACCCTTCATCAGGACTAACTGAAAGGAAAGATAATAAGAGTTTTTAAAGTAGTGGGGGGGGGGGAGGGGGAAATGCGAAATGATAGGAGAAGACCGGAGGGGGTGGGGTGAAGTTGAGAGCTGGAAAGGTGATTGGCGAAAGTGATACAGAGCTGGCGAAGGGAAAGGATCATGGGATGGGAGGTCTCAGGAGAAAGGGGTGTGGGGGGAAGGAAGCACCAGAGAGAGATGGAGAGCAGGCAGGGTGATGGGCACAGAGAGAGAAAAAAAACCAAACAACTAAATATGTCAAAGCTGGGGTAAGAAGGGGAGGAAGGGCATTAACGGAAGTTAGAGAAGTCAATGTTCATGCCATTAGGTTGGAGGCTACCCAGCTGGTATATAATGTGTTGTTCCTCCAATCTGAGTTTGGATTCATTTTGACAGTAGAGGAGACATGGATAGACATATCAGAATGGGAATGGGACGTAGAATTAAAATGTGTGGCCACTGGGAGATCCTGCTTTCTCTGGCGGACCGAGCGTAGGTGTTCAGCGAAACGGTCTCCCAGTCTGCATCGGGTCTCACCAATATATAAAAGGCCACACTGGGAGCACCGGACGCAGTATACCACACCAGCCGACTCACAGGTGAAGTGTCGCCTCACCTGGAAGGACTGTCTGGGGCCCTGAATGGTGGTGAGGGAGGAAGTGTAAGGGCAGGTGTAGCACTTGTTCCACGAGCTCAGCATGCGTGCAGGAGGCAGCGCCAATGCAGTCGTCGATGTAGCGAAGGAAAAGCGGGGACGGATACCCGTATAGACTTGGAACATGGACTGTTCCACAAAGCCAACAAAAAGACAGGCATGCTGAGCTCGTTGACTTCATTAACTTTGCCTCCAACTTTTACCCTGCCCTCAAATTTACCTGGTCCATTTCTGACACCTCCCTCCCCTTTCTTGATCTTTCTGTCTCCATCTCTGGAGACAGCTTATCTACTGATATCTACTATAAGCCTACAGACTCTCACAGCTACCTGGACTATTCCTCTTCCCACCATCTCTTGCAAAAAGGCTATCCCCTTCTCACAATTCCTCCGTCTCTGCCGCATCTGCTCTCAGGATGAGGCCTTTCATTCCAGGATGAAGATGTCTTCCTTTTTTAAACAAAGGGGCTTCCCTTCTTCCACCATCAACTCTGCTCTCAAACGCATCTCTCCCATTTCCCGCACATCTGCCCTCACCCCATCCGCCCGCCACCCCCTTGGGATAGGGTTCCCCTTGTCCTCACCTACCACCCCACCAGCCTCCAGGTCCAACGTATAATTCTCCATAACTTCCACCACCTCCAACGGGATCCCACTACCAAGCACATCTTTCCCTCCCCCCCTCTTTCTGCTTTCCACAGGGATCGCTCCCTACGCGACTCCCTTGTCTACTCGCCCCCCCCATCCCTTCCCACCGATCTCCCTCCTGGCACTTATCCTTGTAAGCAGAACAAGTGCTACACCTGCCCTTACACTTCCTCCCTCACCACCATTCAGGGACCCAGACAGTCCTTCCAGGTGAGGCGACACTTCACCTGTGAGTCGGCTGGTGTGGTATACTGCGTCTGGTGCTCCCAGTGTGGCCTTTTATATATTGGTGAGACCCGACGCAGACTGGGAGACCGTTTCGCTGAACACCTACGCTCGGTCTGCCAGAGAAAGCAGGATCTTCCAGTGGCCACACATTTTAATTCCATGTCCCATTCCCATTCTGATATGTCTATCCATGTCTCCTCTACTGTCAAAATGAATCCACACTCAGGTTGGAGGAACAACACCTTATATACCGGCTGGGTAGCCTCCAACCTGATGGCATGAACATTGACTTCTCTAACTTCCGTTAATGCCCCTCCTCCCCTTCTTACCCCATCCCTGATATATTTAGTTGTTTTTTTTTCTCTCTCTCTCTGCCCATTCTCCATCTCCCTCTGGTGCTTCCCCCTCCCTCCCTTTCTTTCTCCTGAGGCCTCCCGTGCCATGATCCTTTCCGTTCTCCAGCTCTGTATCACTTTCGCCAATCACCTTTCCAGCTCTTAGCTTCATCCCACCCCCTCTGGTCTTCTCCTACCATTTTGCATTTCCCCCTCCCCCCACTACTTTCAGATCTCTTACTATCTTTCCTTTCAGTTAGTCCTGACGAAGGGTCTCAGCCCGAAACGTCGACAGTGCTTTTCCCTATAGATGCTGCCTGGCCTGCTGTGTTCCACCAGCATTTTGTGTGTGTTGTTGTTTGAATTTCCAGCATCTGCAGACCTCCTCGTGTTTGTTGCTTGCATGAACAGCTTGCTTCAGGTTCTTCCACAACATTTCTATAGGATTAATCTCAGGACTTTGACTCGACCATTCCAAAACATGAATTTTCTTCTTTTTAAACCATTCTGTTGTTGATTTATTCTTATCTTTCAGATCATTGTCTTGTTGCATTATCCAACTTCTATTAAGCTTCACGTGACGGACTGCTACCCTGACATTCTCCTGCAAAACGTCTTGATACAATTTTGAATTCATTGTTCCCTTAACGTTTGCAAGCTGACCCAAACCATGATATTCCTCTCACCATGCTTCACAGTTGGGACAAGGTTTTGGTGTTTGTGTTCAGCGCCCTTTTTCTTCCCCCCCAAAAAAGTAATGTACATTTCAGCCAAAAAAGTTCAACTTTTGTCTCATCTGCCCACAGAACTTTGCCCCAGAAGTGTTGTAGGACACCCAGGCGGTCCTTTGCAAAACTGAGACGTGCAGCAATGGGTTTTTTTTGCGAGAGCAGTGGTTTCCTTCGTGGTGTCCTTCCACGAATACCATTCTTGGGCTTTTTCATTATAGAGGCTACACGAACAGAGTCTTCAGCAAGTTCCAGAGATTTCCGCAGGTCTTATGGTGTTATCCCTGGGTTTTTTATACCTCCTTCAGCATTGCATGTTGTGCCCTTAGTGTTATCTTTGCAGGATGTCCAGTCCTAGGGAGAGTAGCAGCAGTAGGACTGCGTTTCCTCTTTTTGTACACATTTCTCGTATTGATGAATGCTCAGGTCTTTAGAAACACTTTTGTAGCCTTTACCAGTGTTGTGCATCTCTACAATTCTTCTTCTAGGGCCCTCCGAAAGTTGTTTTGATCAAGGCATGGTGCACATGAAAAGATCTTTCTTGAGAACAGCAGGCTCTGCCAGCGATTTTGTGTTTTTTTTAAATAGGGCAGGGCACCTCTACAACCCACACCTCCAATCTCATCTCATTGATTGGAACACCTGACTCCAAATAGCTTTTATAGAAGGCATTACCCCAGAGGTTCACATATTTTTTCCAAATACATGTAATATTGGATCATTTTTCAATAAATAAATGAACCAGTACAAGGTTTTTGTGTTATTTATTTAATTAATTCTCTTTATCTAGTTTTAGGACATGTGAAGATCTGATCACATTTTAAGTCATATATTGAAGAATTAGAGAAAATTATACAAGGTTCACGAACTTTTTAGCACCATTGTAGGTGAAGGAGTGAAATAAATTAGTGAAGGGGTTGGACTGGTAAACCGGCACGAAGTCAATGGGTCAAACAGTCTCATTCTACACCTTAAAATAAACATGAAATTTTAAAAACTGAACAGAGAAACTAACAAGGAAAGGTCAAGAAACACAAGATTAAAAACTGAACTGCTTACCCAAGGACAATGAGTCAGTTAAAGGGGATTAACACAAAATTGTGATTTACGCTGAATGATTTTACTTTCATACCATCTAATTCTATTTAAAATGAACGTATCAGAGTGCATTCTGTTACAGACGAACAGAAGCAATCTTACTGTGGCGAAACCCTTCTCCTGCGATACAAATGCTGTACTGCTTGTCAGTCACTCCCGTCCGTCCCCTGAACTTTAACCAATGGTGTTTGATAACAAGCCCACCCAGTACCAACCCTCAGCGGGTCACCAACTCATCTTAAACCGATTCTATCGACAGCTTACCCGGTAGTGATGGGAGATCTTCGTTGGCAACACAGCCTCATCTTTGCACGCTGCAAGCTACCCACGATGAACGAGAAAACCTGGCCAACACCACGCAGCAGACATACCGTCCGTCCCGACCATCACGTCGCCGAGTGGGCAGGGCGAACGCTCAACCCGTCAATCATCGCGCCAGCGCCTGACGTCATTAGGACGGGGGTGGTGGGGGCACCGGGAGTTTCTGCCCTCTCGGAAATCAGCTGACCCTAATTTAATGGGCGGGTTTCGCGGAAACAGAATTAATAACCGGCAAGTGCGGTGAAAGCGAAAGTTGCTGGGTGCTTATTATAGAAGGAAAGTTGCTATCACTGTCAGTTTTACTCACCGTCTTTGAGATTTGATTATTACCGCAGCTGTTGAGCGAACTAAATGTAGGAGGAAATCTCCATGTTAACAACAATGGAGGGGAATAAACAGGTCGACATTTCGGGCCGAGACCCTTCATCAGGACCTGAGTTTCTCTAGCATTTTGTGTGTGTTGCTCGAGATTTCCACCAAGTGCAGAATCTCTTGTACTTAAGAATTTTGTGTGTAAATTGGTTGTGATAATCCATCATTGGGACAGTGAAAACACTTTAAATAAAGTTGTAAAAGTACTCCCTTGCCTGTGTTATTTGCCCATTCCAGCAGTCTTTACTGTTACTTTTTGTAAAGATGCTATTTGAAACTTTGCTGGTGGTGCATTTAGCAGTCCTGTGCTGTTCACGCAGAAACAAATCTTCATTCACCAGGTCCACTTCAACAATCAAGCACCCACTTACACGAATCCTGTGCTATTCCTATATTTTGTTTTGCACAGATTCCAACTAAAACTTGTAAACATGCACTAACAGGCTGAAGGTCAGCTTCTATCCATTGTTAAAACATTTGAATGGACCTCATGTAGGTGAAAGATGAGCTCTTGACCTTACAATATTCCTGGTTATGGCCTTGCATGGTTTGCATCCACCACACTTTCTCAGTAACTGTATCTGTAACACTATATCCTGCATTCTGTTGGGCAGCTTCAAGTTCCTGGGTGTCAACATCTCAGAGAATCTATCCTGGGCCCAACGCATTGATAAAGTTCACTGTGGAAGGCACATACAGTATGGTGGAAGTTCAAGGCGTCAAGGGTCATGAAGTGTGTGAAGTTACCATTACTAGAGAAAAGGTTCTTGGGAAACTGAAATGTCGGAAGGTAGATAAGTCACCCAAACCAGATGGTGTACACCCCAGGGTCCTGAAAGAGGTGGCTGAAGGCACTAGTAATGATCTTTCAAGAATCACTAGATTCTGGAATCATTCTGTAAGAATGGAAAATTGCAAATGTCACTCCACTCTTCAAGAAGAGAGGGAGAGGCAGAAGAAAGGAAACCACAGGCCAGTTAGTCTGACCTCAGTGGTTGGGAAGCGGTTGAAGTCGATTATTAAGGGTACTTGGAGGCATATGATAAAATAAGCCTTAATCAGTATGGTTTCCGCAAGGGAGAATCTTGCTTGAACAAATCTGTTGGAATTCTTTGGAAAGGTAACAAGCAGGAACGACAAAGGAGAATCAGTTGATGTTGTGTACTTGGATTTTCAGAAGGCCTTTGACAAGGTGCCACACATGAGCCTGCTTAACAAACTATGAGCCAGTGGTATTACAGGAAAGGTTCTAGCATGTATAAAGCAGTGACTGATTGGCAGGAGGTAAAGAATGGGAATAAGGGGAGCCTTTTCTGACTGGCTGCTGGTGACCAGTGGTGTTCACGGGGTTCTGTGTTGGGACTGATTCCTTTTACATTATATGTCAATGATTTGGATGATGGAATTGATGGCTTTTTTGCAAAGTTTGTAGATATATGAAGATAACTGGAGGGGCAGGTAGTTTTGAGGAAGTAGGGGAGGCTACTGAAGGACTTAGATTAGGGCAATAGGCAAAGAAATGGTAGATGAAAGACAATGTCAGAAAGTGTATGGTGCACTTTGGTAAAAGAAATGGAATGGTTGACTATTTTCTAAACGGAGAGAAAATACAAAAATCTGAGGCACAGAGAGACTTGGGAGCTCTTCTGCAGGATTCCCTAAAGTTTAATTTGCATTTGGAGTCTGTGGTGAGGAAGGCAAATGTGATGTTAGCATTAATTTCAAGAGGACTGGAATATTAAAACAAAGGTATAATGTTGAGAGTTTGTATAGCACCGGTGAGTCCTCGCTTGGAGTACTGTGGGCAGTTTTCAGCCCCTTTTCTTGGAAAGGATGTGCTGAAACTGGAGGGGGTTCAAAGGAGGTTCACAGAAATGATTCCAGGCTTAAATGGCTTGTCATATGAAGAATGTTTGATAGCTCTGGGCCTGTATTCACTAGAATTCAGAAGATTGAGGGACGTGACATCATTGAAACCTATCAGATGGTGAAAGGCCTTGATACACTTCTTGTAGAGATGATGCTTCCTGTGATGGGAGAGTCCAAGACCAGAGGACACAGCCTCAGAATAGAGGGGCATCTTTTAAGAATGTAGATGAGGAGGAATTTCTCTAGCCAGAGAGTGGTGAATCGATGGAATCCTTTACCATAGGCAGCTGTGGAGGCCAAGTCTCTACATATATTTAAGGCAGAGGCTGACAGATTCTTAATTCGTTAGGACATGAAGAGATACAGGGTGAAGGCAGGAGATTGGGGCTGAGAGGAGAATTGGATCAACCATGATGAAATGGCGGAACAGACTTAATGGGCTAAATGGCCTAATTCTGCTCCTATATCTTATGGTCTTATAAAATCATGAAGAAAGCACAGTTCCTTAAGCATTTGATGAAATTTGGTATGTCATCAAATACTCTTACATATTTCAGTAGGTGTATGGTGGAGAATATTCTGATGGAGAGGCAGCAGAGGATTTTGGACTCAGTTAGCTCCATCACAGGCACAATCCTCCCCCATATCAAGGACGTTTGCAGGATGTGATACATCCAAATGGCTGCAGTCATCATAAAGGACCCTCGCTATTAACGTCAGGGAGGAGGTACAGGAGACTCAGGAACCCCAATTACTGTAGTCCTGATGAAGGGTCTCGGCCCAAAATGTTGACAGTGCTTCTCCTTATAGATGCTGCCTGGCCTGCTGTGTTCCGCCAGCATTTTGTGTGTGTTATTTAATGATTTATGAACAGCTTCTTTCCCTAAGCATCATATTTCTGAATGGTCCATGAACCCATGAACATTATGTCATTATATCTTTTTTGCATTATTTATTTATTCTTGTACTTATATAATTTTTTATGTCTTTGTACAAAACTACTGCTGCAAAACAACAAATTTTGCATGATAATAAATCTGATTTCCCTTGTACTACCTGAACTTTCTTATCTTTTGAAATAATCTATTTGGAAGGCTTGCAAAACTAAGCTTTTTCACTGTACCAAAGTGTTGTGTCTGTGATCAAAATCACTGGAGAGCCACTAAAGCTGGTGATATAGAAGTCTTTATTCAGCACAACAAGCAGCTGTTTTTATGAAGACACTCTTGGTAGAGGCTCACAATCTCAAAGTAAAACCATAATGTTATGTCTTTAAGGTCAATGGTGACAGCAGATGATTCAATACAGTTTAATAATTACAATGACATCACTTACATCAATGTTTCCTTTGAATTATGTATCTACAATGGGAGGCATCTCTGAATGTTCAAATACCTCATCTGGGTCACTTCCCTGGATTTACATTTATAATGATGCAAAGTCCTTAAACCACAGTTGATGCATGGCAATTAACACAACCCCATTTTCTTTAAATTTGGCTAATGCATATGCAAACATATCCATTTTGCACATTGTATCTCTTAGTTTATGTGCTTTGAATTTCAATTTACTGCTTGCAACTTACTATGCAAACTGAAGGCTGCTTCTTGCTTGAATTAATAGCTGCTATATTCACAGAGCTTCAGAATACATGGCACATGTGACAATAATAATAGCAACTCCTCCCAGATATTAAACCTCATCCATCATGGCTGATTCATTATCCCTCTCAATTCCATTCTCCTGCCTTCTCCTCATAACCTTTGACACGCTTACTAAATCAGGAATCTGTCTACCTCTGCTTACTTAACCTCCACAGCTGTCTGTGATAAAGATTTCCATATATTCACTGCATTCTGACGAGAGAAATTCCTCCTCATCTCTGTTCTAAAGAGACGTCCTTCTATTCTGTGGCTGTGTCTCGGGTCCTAGACTTTCCACCATAGGAAACATCTGTCCACATCCACTCTATCTAGGCTATTCAATATTTGATAGGTTTCAATGAGAAACTCATGCACTGAAAGAGAGAATGTGCAAACTTCATGCAGACTGCACTGGTTAGAGAGAATCCAGTTTGCTGGGATTCTGAGGCAGCAACTTCCCCATCTGTGCTATTGCATCTTTTGCTTCAATCTCTGCAACACCTCAGTTTGCTCCTCTCTAAACTGTAGCTGATTCAGCCTTAAAAATTTGCCTGAGTAATCAAAGTTCAAAGTAAATTTATTATCCAAGTTCATATATATCGCCATATACAACCCTAAGAATGATTTTTGTGGACATACTCATTAAATCCATAATAGAATAATAACCATAATAGAACCAATGAAAGACTGTAACAACTTGGGCATTCGACCAGTGTGCAAAAGACAACAAACTGTGTAAATACCAAAAGAAAGATGTAATAATAATAAATAAGCAATAAGAATTGAGAACATGAGAGAAAGAGTCCTTAAAAATGAGCCCATTGGTTGTGGGAGCATTTCAGTGATGGGGCAAGTGAAATTGAATGAAATTATTCCTTTCCATTCAAGAGCCTGATGGTTGAGGGCTAGTAACTGTTCCAAAACCTGATGATGTGAGTCCTGAGCCTCCTGTACCTCCTTCCTGATGATAGCAGTGAGAAGAGAGCATGTTCTGGATGGAGTGGCTCTATGTTGAAGGATGCTGTTTTCCTGCAACAATGTTTCTTGTAAATATGCTCAATGGAGGGGAGGGCTTTATCCCTGATGGCCTAGGCCATATCCACCACTTTTTGTAGGATTTTCCATTCAAGGGCATTGGTGTTTCTATACCAAGTTGTGATGCAATATATTCTTCCACCACATATCTATAGAAGTTTGTTGATGTTTTAGATGTCATGCTGAATCTTTGCAAACTCCTAAGGAAGTAGAGGCACTGCCATGCTTTCTTTGGAATTGCACTTGTGTGCTGGGCCCTGGAAAGGTCCTCCAAAATAATAACACTGGGGAATTTCAAGTTGTTGACCCTTTCCACTTCTGATCTTCCAATGAGGCTTGGCTGATGTACCTCAGGCTTCATCCTCCTGAAGTCAATAATCAGCTCCTTAGTCTTGCTGACGTTGAGTAAGTCATCATCTGAACCCCTAGTGCCTATGTGGCACATGGGGCCTCACATTGAGTAAGAGGTTGTTGTTATGATCAGTCAGCCAGATCTTCAGTCTTCCTCCTATATGCTGATTCATCACCACCTTTGATTCAGCCAGTGATGGTGGTGTCATCAGCAAACTTGAATATGGCATTGGAGCTGTGCTGAGCCACACTGTCATACGTGTAAAGCAACTAGAACAGGGGACTAAGCACACAGCCTTGTCAATTTTGAGTGAAAATCTCCAAAATCTACCTAAAATGGCTGAATCTTCAGTTGCCAAGGCCAAAACTCAAAAACGCTTTCTCAAGCCTCCCCAACTCTCACTCCTCTAAGAGTCTCATAAAACTGTCCTCTTTGAACAAGCCTTCACTTATTTCTCTTTGTGTCTCCTCCTGTGATTTATGTGAGCTTGTTATTAAGAAGCATATGGTGACAATCTGAGGTTCTGTATGGCATAATGTAAGTCTTTTAAAAAGGAAGCACTTTTTGCTCCATGAGCTTCATGTAAAATCAATTTAGACCAGCTCAGCTTTGGAGGAGCTGTACTTGAAGGAGTATTGTGAAGTAAAGCCAGTCAATATTTACCCCTGATGCCAAATATATTCAAAGGGATGAGATTGAAGATTTAAAGTCTTGTATTTTATTGCAAGGCTTTGGCCATAGTGCCTTAGAATTTTAATGATTCTTTTAATCAACCACACCTGGCACGGGGTACAGAGAGCTTAGGAATCCTACCCATTATTCACCCCTTTTAACTTCTTTGGAAAGTAAAATCATACGTGCAATTAATGCAACACTGCATCAGTTCTGGTCCATTTCCAACATATATGATCATAAGACATAACAGCAGAATTAGGTAATGCGGCCCATCAACTCTGTCCTGCCACTCCATCATGGCTGACTTGCTGTATGCTTCCTCTCAATCCCATTCTCCGGCCTCCTCCCCATAACTTTTGATGACTGGGCTAATCCAGAACCTATCAATATCTGCTTTAAATATACTCAATAACTTAGCCTCCACGACCATCTGTAGCAATGAATTCCGCAGATTCACTACCCACAGGCTAAAGAAGTTCCTCCTCATATCTGTTCTAAATGGACGACCATCTATCCTGAGGTTGTGCCCTCTGGTCCTAGATTCACCCACTATAGTAAACATTCTCCCCACATTCACTCTATCTAGGTCATTCAATATTCAATAGGCTTCAATGAGATCCCCACTCATTCATCTAAACTTTAGTGAGTATAGGCCAAGAGCCATCAAATACTCCTCAAATGTTAACCTTTCATTCCCAGAATCATTCTCATGAACCTCCTCTGAAACTCCCTAATGCCAGCACATCCTCTTTTAGATAAGGAGCCTAAAGCTGCTCACAATACTCCAAGTGCAGTCTGACCAATCCTTGCCTTTTTATTCAAGACCTCTCAAAATAAATGGTAATATTGCATTTGCCTTTCTTACCATCAGCTCAACCTAGAAGTTAACTTTTAGGGAATCCTACACAGGACTCGCAGGTCACTTTGCACATCAGATTTTTAAATTTACTCTCCTTTTAGAAAATAGTCCATGCCTTTATCGCTTCTTCCAAAGTGCAAGACCACACACTTCCCTACATTGTATTACATCTGGCACTTCTTTGCTCACTATCCCAATCTGCCTACGTCCTTCTGCAGACTCCCTGTTTATTTAACACTACTTGACCATCCACCAGTCTTTGTAGCATCTGCAAACTTAGCCAGAGAGCCACCAATTCCATTATCTAAAGCACTGGCATATAACGTGAAAAGAAGCAGTCCCAGTACTGACCCCCTGTGGAACACCACTTGTCACTGGTAGCCAAACAGAATAGGCCCACTTTATTCCCACACTTTGCCTCCTGTCAATCAACCAATCTACTAAGCATATTAGTACTCTTCCTGTAATACCATGGGCTCTTATCATGTTAAATTGCTTCATGTGTGGCACCATGTCAAAGGCCTACTGAAAATTTGAGTAACAACATCCATTAACTCTCTTTTGTCTAAACTGACTGTTATTTCTTCAAAGAATTCCAACAGATTAGTCAGGCAAGATTTCCCCTTGAGGAAATCATGATAAGATACATCCAAGTACCTCGAAATCTCATCCTTAATAATGAACTCCAACATCTTCCCGACCATTGAAGTCAGGCCAATTGGCTTATAATTTCCTTTCTTCTACCTCCCTCCCTTCTTAAAGCATAAAGTGACATTTGCATTTTTCCAGTCCTCTGAGACTATTCCAGAATCTAGTCATTCTTAAAAGATCATTACTAATGCCTCCACAATCTCTTCAGGTACCTCTCCCAGAAACCTGGGGTGTAGTCCATCTGGTCCAGATGATTTATTTACCTTCAGACCTTTCAACTTCCCAAGCACTTTCTCCTTAGTAATAGCAACTATACTCACTTCTGCCCCTGACACCCTTGAATTTCTAGCATATTGCTAAGGTCTTCCACAGAGAAGGTTGATGCAAAAATAATAATTAAGTTCATCTGCAATTTCGTTGTCCCCCCCCCCCCCCCAAATACTGCCTCTCCGGTGTCATTCTCCAGCAGTCCGACATCCACCCTCACCATATATCTGAAAAAGCTTTTTGTATCCTCTTTTATATAATTGGCCAGCTTACATTCATATTTCATCTTTTCTTTCCTTATGTCTTTTTTAGCTGACTTCTGTTGGGTTTTTAAAAGCTTTCCAATCCTCTAATTGTCCATTAATTTTTGCTCTATGATATCCCCTCTCCTTTGCTTTATGCTGCATTTGACTTCCCTTATCGGCAATGGTTGCCACATCCTCCCTTTAGAACACTTCTTCATCTTTGGGAAGCATCTATCCAGTGCCTCCCAAATTGCACACAAAAACTCCAGCCGTTGCTGTTCTGCCATCATCCCTGCTGGTGTCCTTCCAATCAATTTTGGCCTGTTCCTCTCTCATGCCTCTGTAATTCACTTTACATGTTACATGTGACTTTATCTTCTTCTTCCTAAACTACAAGATGAATTCCATCATATTATGATCTCTGTCTCCTAAGGGTTTCTTTACCTTAAGCTCCCTAATCAATCCGACTCATTACACAACCAGTCCAGAATTGTCTTTGCTCTAGTGGGCTCAACTACTCAACCACGTGCTTCTCTAAAATGCCATCTCATAAGCATTCTACAAATTCTCTCTCTTGGTATCCAGCACCAGTCTGTACATTCACTGTCTTGCCTTTTTTACAGCTGTATGTTGGGGTGAGGTTAGGTACTCAGAGGTCTTGACAACCAGGATCTTGAAACTGCTCATTCTCTCCACTTCTGATCCTTCAATGAGGATTGGTATGTGTTCCTTACCGTTCCTGAAGTCCACAATCAGCTCTTTCATCTTACTGATGTTGAGTGCAAGGTTGTTGTTGTGACACCTCTCACTAGTTGGTATATCTCGCTCCACTATGCCCTTTTGTTTCCATCAGAGATTCTACCAACAATGGTTGTATCATCAGCAAATTTACAGATGTCTAGCCACACAGTCATGGGTATAGAGAGAGTAGAGCAGTGGGCTAAGCATACACCCCTGAGGTGCACCAGTGTTGATTGGCAACAAGGAGGAGATATTATCACCAATCCGCACAGATTGTGGTTTTCCGGTTAGGAAGTTGAGGATCCAAATGCAGTGGGAGGTACTGAGGCCCAGGTTCTGTAACTTCTCAATCAGGATTGTGGGAATGATGGTGTCAAATGCTGAGCTATAGTCGATGAACAGCATCCTGACATGTGTTTGTGTTGTCCAGGTGGTCTAAGGCCACGTGAAGAGCCACTGAGATTGCATCTGCCTTTGAACCATTGTGGCGATAGGCAAATTACAGTGAGTCGAAATTCTTGTTGAGGCAGGAGTTCGGTCTAGTCATGACCAACCTCTCAAAGCATTTCATCACTGTAGATGTGAGTGTTACATTAAGGCAGCCCACATGATTCTTTTTAGACACTGATATAATTGTTGCTTTTTTGAAGCAAGTGGGAACTTCCGCCCGTAGCAGTGAGAGGTTGAAAATGTGCTTGAATACTCTCGCCAGTTGGTTGGCACAAGTTTTTAGAGCCTTACCAGGTACTCTCTTGGGGCCTTCCACCTTGTAAGAGTTCACCCTCTTTACAGACAACCTCACATCGGCCTCCGAGACAGAGATCACAAGGTCACCGGGTGCAGCAGGGATTTTCACAACTGCAGTTATATTCTCCCTTTCAAAGCAGGCATAGAAGGCATTGAGTCCATCTGATAGCGAAGCATCACTGCCATTTGTGCTATTGGGTTTTGCTTTGTAGGAAGTAACATCTTGCAAACCCTGCCAGAGATGCCTTAATGGAATAAGTAGTTGAGGCAGGTACAATAACAACTTTTATCGGGCTGTTGGACAGGTACATTGATAGGAATGGTTTAGAAGCATATGGGCCAACTGCTGGCAAATCAGAATCAGATTTAATATCACAGGCATATGTTGTGAAATTTGTTAACTTTATGGCAGCAGTACAATGAAATACATGATAAATAAATATAGACAAAAAACTGAGTTACATTAAGTATATATGACTATTAAATAAAACCCGAGTTACATTAAGTATATACATCTATTAAATAGTTAAGTTAAAATATGTAATGCAAAATAACAGAAATAAAAAAGTGAGGTGGTGTTCATGGGTTCAAAGTCTATTTAGAAATTGGATGGCAGAGGGGAAGAAGTTCTTCCTGACTCACTGAGGGTGTACCTGTAGCTTGGATAGGTATCTTAGTCAGCATGGATCAGTTGCGCTGCAGGGCCTGTTTCTCTGCTATACAGCCCTGTGGCTCTTTCAAACCACCCAATTTCAATCAATGATGATTGTGAGTTGGAAAGTACATCACCATTTCAATAGCACATACTGTCTAATGTTCTCCTCCTGCCCAAGACATAAATCAGGTAGTCTATCCTCTCATTCCTGCTTGTTTCATTCTGCCGCGTGCAAAACTCACATCATAGCCGTTACTACAAAGAAGCTCACTGAATGCGTAACACCTTTTCCATGCTTCTAATTATGATAGAGCAATATATAGTTTCATCTTACTTTTTGTGGTGGCTAGGCAAGGGTGCCAGTGCAACATGGTTGGCTTGCTCTCTTGGCAGCAGAAGCTGCTTGGTTTGGAGGGAATTTTAATGGGGAAAAGGAAATGGTACATACACAGCAGGAAGAGAGTTAACACCGCAGAAGCTAATTTCAGCTAGGTAACTTCCAGACTGTGAAGAGAGTGGAAATTTCATCGCATCAATTGGTTGCAGATCTCAAATATTTTCAATTTATTAGCCTCCTTTGAAACCTTCACCCCCCCCAATGCAGTAATATCTTATCCCTCTCCCCCTTTCATGATGTCTGTTAATGTTGTGTCAGTATGCTGTTTAAAATGTGAGCTATATGAAAGCACATCAATTATATATTGGAAAGAAAACACAAGGCTCATGCAGAAAGAATTGGATCTTGGCAGATCTGCTCAGAGACCAAACAGTTTCTCCTGGCAACACTTGATGTTGGTTTTGGAAGGAAAAGAGCCTCCGTTTTCATTTCACTGAATAATTGCTAAGCAACAAAACCATGTAGTTGTCAGGAGTGTTCCATTTGTGAAGAGTGAATTGGTTCTATATTCTTCGGTTTATGAACAGGCCTCTCACTGATTCAAGGACTGTTAGGTTGTTTGTCTTCTTTGTTTTGTTCATTGTAGGGTCTTCACTGTATCTCTTCCCACCCTGTCTCCTGTAAAACGCAATTCCCTTTTCTCAGTTCCTTCATCTTTGCTGCATGATGTGCCTTTCCATTCCTGGACATCAGATACACCCTTCTTCTTCTTCAAAGAACAAGGTTTCTCTTCCTCCTCCATTGAAACTTCCCTTACTTGCATCTCCACAATTTCCTGAATATTCCCAGTCATCCCATTTTTCCACCACCATAACAGTGATAGAGTTCCCCTTGTCCCTTACCTACCACCCCATGAGCCTCCACATCCAACACACCATTCTCCACATTTTCTGTCATGTCCAAAGGTATCCTACCACCAAACATAAGTTTGCCTTCCCCATCTCTCTGCTTTCTTTAGGAATCACTCTCTCCGTGATTCTCGTCCATTCATCCCTCCCAGCACCTAACCCTCCAAGTGGTCAAAGTGCTACGGCTGTCCATTCACCTCCTCCCTCATCTCCATTCAGGGCCCCAAGCAGTCCTTCCAGGTAAGGCAACACTTCACCTGCGAATCTGTTAGGGTCACCTATTGTGTCCAGTGCTTCTGATACGGCCTCCTCTACGCTGGTGAGGCCTGTTGTAAATTAGAGGACCGCTTCATCGAGCATCTCAGCTGCATCCGCCAAAAGTGGAACTTCCCAGTGGCCAAACATTTTAATTCTGATTTCCATTCCTGTTGCAACATCTCAGTCCATAACCTCCTCTTGTGCCACGATGAGGCCAGCCTCAGGGTGGAGAAGCAACACCTTATACTCTATCAGGGTAGTTTCTAACCTGGTGGCATGAATATCAATTTTTCTTTCTGGTAAATACATTTTTTCCCTCACCCTTTCCTCTTCTTCTGTTCTCCACTCTGGCCTCTTATCTCTTCTCATCAGCCTATCACCTCCCCTGGCTTCCCTTCTCCTTCCCTTTCTCCTGCAGACCACTCTCCTATCCTATCAGATTCCTTCCTCTCCAGCCCTTTACCTTTCCTACTCACCTGGCTTTGCCTATCGCCCTCTAGCTATCCTCTTTCCCCTCCCCCCACCATTTCATTCTGGTGTCTTCCCCCTTCCTCTTCAGTCCTGAAGAAGGGTGTTAATCCAAAGCATCAAGTGTTCATTCATTTCCATCGATGCTTGACCTGCTGAGTTCCTCTAGGATTGAATGAGTTGGTTAACATGCCACAGACTGAGCAATGATAACTTTACTGACTTACTTCAGTCTCATTTCTTTTGTGAATTTCTTACCTGGTGATCTTTGCTTGATGCTGAAATGCTATGTTCTCAGATCTTATGACTTCAGATATTCTTAACAAGTGGAGACTCAACTCTGAATTGTGGGTTGGCATGAATTAGCATGGATTAGCATGTGCTTCTGGAGGGTGATGTGCTCATCTCAAAGTATTGCTTGTGGGATCTTATTAGCTTCTCTAATGACAACTACAGTCTCCGGGATAGTTTTCAGACTGCTTTTCAACCATAAAATCTCTTTACAGATGTACCATGGAGAACATTCTAACTGGCTGCATCACCGTCTGGTATGAGGTGGGGCAGGGTAGGGGGTGAGAGGGGGCTACTGCACAGGAAGCTCAGAGAGGTGTAAAATTAGTCAGCTCCATCATGGGCACTAGTCTCAGTCGTATCCAGGACATCTTCAAGGAGTGCTGCCTCAAAAAGGCGGCGTCCATCATTAAGGACCTCTGTCACTCAGATCATGCCTTCTTCTCATTGCCACCATTGGGAACGAGGTACAGAAACCTGAAGGCACACACTCAGTGATTCAGGAACAGCTTCTTCCCCTCTGCCATCCGATTTCTGAATAGATGTTGAACGCATGAACACTACCTCACTCTTTTTTATTTCTATTTTTTGCACTACTTATTTCTTTACCTATTTAGTATATACATACTTTCTGTAATTCAATTTTTTTCTCTACTATTTGAGGTTCAAAGGTTAACTTATTATCAAAGTATACAACTCTGAAATTTTCCTTCTCCAGTTAGCTGTGAAACCAACAAAGTAAAGAATGGCAGCGTTATCATCAACTCCTAAAACCCCCCTCCCTGCACAAAAAAAACACAGCAATGGAACAGGCACATCGACCACCAAATCCCCTTCCCCACACACAAAAAACGAGAAAGATCAGGTGAAGAACACAGAATATAAAAAGCTATAGGACTGAAAAAAGTCTATAGTCTATAGTCCAAAACGCAGAAAACCTGGGTAACGGCGGCAGTCCTCTCTCCTCTCTGATAACAGAGTGATCCCACCAGCGATCAAAAGGCAGTCTCCTCTCTCCGTAGCAGAGTGATCCCACCAGTGATCAAAATTCAGGCAGTTGGCACTCATCTTCTGCATTTGCCTTGATGTTTCGATCTCCCTCGTCGCTTTAGTTAGCAAACAATGGAAGCTTTAATCAGTGAAATGCAGTTGAACATTGTTGTCTCGTGCCCCGTTCTACAGTTTTATTGCCATAAGGTTCACACATGCTGTCCTTGCCTCCCAGAATTCCCTCGGAGACCGCAGAACACCAAAGCGATCCTGAACTGCAAATCACAGACTCCAACAGTTCCGGAATCACTTACAGCAAGAAAATCAAATGTAAAAGGCAGAAAAAAGTGGAAATATGGTTCCATTATCTATCCAGAAGATGTCAACAGAACGAGTGTTGTATGCAGGTGCCATCCTGACCATTGTAATGTATTGCATTGTACTGCTGCCACAAAGTTAACACATCAGAATCAGGTTTATTATCACCAGTGTGTCGTGAAATTTGTTAACTTAGCAGCAGCAGTTCAATGCAATACATAATCTAGAAAAAGAAGAAAAAGCATAATAATAAATAAATAAGCAAATCGATTACAGTATGCATATATCAAATAGATTAAAAATCATGCAAAAACAAAAATAATTATATATTAAAAAAGTGAAGTAGTATTCATAAGTTCAATGCCCATTTAGGAATCAGATGGCAGAGGGGAAGAAGCTGTTTCCTGAATCACTGAGTGTGTGCCTTTAGGCTTCTGTACCTCCTCCCTGATGTTAACAGTGAGAAAAGGGCATGCCCTGGGTGCTGGAGGTCCTTATTAATGGACGCTGCCTTTCTGAGACACTGCTCCTTGAGGATGTCCAGGGTACTTTGTAGGGTAGTACTCAAGACATAATATATGCCAGTGATACTAAACCTGATTCTGAAATACCTGAAGACTAACTGCAATAAATATAACTCAGTGCTGGGTGTTTGGGTAATATTAATATTCTGCTGAAACCTATTAAAATACTTTAAAGAATATGTAGAGCTGTGATTCACCTTATTGAAAATGACTATTGAAACTACAATATGCTAGAGTGCATAAATTTGTAGTCATCAATCAGAATCAACATGAAATGAATGATATGAATGAGGTGTAGGATTTAAAATGTGTCGGTCTACTATCAATTGGTGTTACGAAGAATGTGCTATTACTTGAAGATAGAACTGCAAGTTATGATGGAAAGTTCTGATCAGTTGCATGGACAGATAGTTTTAATGTAATACTGCAATGAAAATGGGAAAAGGAACTAAATTGGAGGGCTTGAAACTAACTCACATAACTGCAGAAGCAGGGAAAGGCCAGTGATGGGGAAATGGGACTTTGTACCAATTTATTAATATGGAATGTTTGCACGCTCATTATTAACAAAGATTGGAAAGCATTTACAAGCATGTACTGAGTTAGTTGTATACTCATCTCACGGAGAAGTGAGTATCTGCGTTAAGATACATGGTTGTTAATAATCTAGTTAACAAAGAATAGGGAGTGAATCTAAACTGAGAAACACCTCTCTTAGGGAGGATACGCAGGGTGGGATAGTGGCGAATCAGATACCATTGCTGCTGCAGCAGAGATCCAGTAATCCATATTTTGAATAGCAAAGACTTACAGGGATATGGGGTAGTACAGCCAAGTGGGACTAGCATAGGTAGACATCATAGTTGACATGGACAAGGAGGGCTGGAAGGGCCTTTTTCTACTGTATGGCCTGTGATTTAGTCCTGATCTTGCAGAGTTCGCTGAGGCTTTGGGCCTACTCCAGGTTGCTCTGGAAATTTGGATCTAAGGAGTCAGTTTGGCTCCGATTGCTGCTGTTGTTGCTCACTCTATTGCTTGCATGATTTTTTATTCTCTTTCTCTGTGCGCATTGAAGGTTGGTCTTTATTTTTTAAATTGGTTTCTTTCTGGTTCCTTGCTTTGCGACTGCCTGTAAGCAAACAAATCTCAAGGCTGTAAAACTTACACATTCTATGATAATAATGGTACTTTGAACACTTTGAAGAGTGTCTTTGATGTTTTCCTTGGGTGCTCCGTCTTCCTCCCAGATCTCAAAGGCAGGTTAATTAGGTTAATTAGCTACTATGACTTGCTTTTGATGTAGCAGAAGGACTAGAAGGAGACGTGAGAGAAAATGTCTCCACGGAAATAAGGAAGGGAGTTGGATTGATGGGTAAACTCTAAGAGTTGACATGAAATTCATGAACGGAACATCCCCTCTTTCTATATCTTGAGAAAATAAAAACATGACAAGAGTGGATCTTCAAGAGAGATCCTTGGAAAGAGTTCGTCAAGGGACTAAATTTGAAATAAGTTGATGTTAAAGTAAATGAGGAATGGTGATAAAAGAGTGCTGCAAAAAATAGTAATGATGAAAATGATGTTTAGAAATAACAAAAGAATTTAAATATCATTAGCATAATTAGATGAAAAAGAAAAAGAAATTAGGTTACAATAAATAGAACACAGCAATACAGAAAGAACCACTTGGAGGAAAGTGCATTCAAAGACACCAGTGCCAATTCTCACCATTGCCTTTATTAAGAATCTGTTTTCTGTAATGAATTTGATTTTTACTTAAGCTATTGGAGATTTAGGATGGAGATCAGTGGTTGGGGTGGACAACATTGTATGGGACTGCATGGAAGTCAAAAGAAGAGTACAAAGTTGTACTGGTGGTGCTAATCTAGTACTGTCTCATGAAGACCTAGTTGTCCCAGGTATGTCCAATGTTGGCTGGTTCTGACACAACTTGGTCTAAGTTCCCTTATGCCGCTTCAGAAAGAGCATTACCTGGGAATTACTTCATTCCACACACGAATTAAGGGTGGTAGTGTTAGATATGAAAAGATGAATTTCAATTAAATTATCCAGATGAATTTCTGGAGTCGTGCTGTTTGCACAGGATATGGCTGCAATTGTATGCTATGATGAAAAAAAAATCAGCCCAGAGGCCGAAAACTGAAAAAATGTGATTCCAGATTTTTATGCATTGTTTTTTCACCCCACCTTTATGTTTTTGCATGACCTAACTATTTATTTGGTAGTTCATAGTTATGATTAAGTAATTTAGCCAATTATCATCTACAAAAGGCTCACCAAAACACCTGTGAGGAAAACAAGTACTTTTTAAAAAAGTTATTGTGAAAACCAGATTTGAAGTACATTTTCAGTTATAAAGGTCAAAATAGATGTTATCTTGATCATTACACCTCAGAATGGAAAAGTCCAGTTTCTGAAAATGATAACAATGTTTTGGCAACTGATAGTGATCAGTTAAGATAAGTGCTTCATTGTCTGACAAAAATGTATCTTCAAGTTGCCATCAGCTTTCAAACCAACAGACCACAAAGCCATCATGAATTCTGAGAAATGAAAAGTTTTTAAAATACCTGTGGTTCACAAGACGCTACCAGTGAACATTGATTATACCATGTACTAATTGCTGTCTGGGTTGTGGCAACATTTTATAGAAGGTCGCCACAGTTGTCTTTTAAGAACCCTCTTGTCTCATTTGTAGCTCTTCTCTTTCTATAGCTGACTGCATTAGAGCTTAAGAACCAAATGAAAACTTAAAATGACAAAAATGAGTTAAGAAGCTGCTGCAAAATATTAACTTCAGATGAAAAAGCATGTTTGAAATCAGGGAAAATTGTCAGTGGCGTGCCTCACACTCAGTGTGGATGAGCAGTTGATCGGATTTGTAGAAGAGTTTGTATCTGAGAGCACAGTCTCACAATAAAGGGCTGTCCCTTTGAAACTGAGATGAGGAGGAATTCCTTCAGCAAGAAAGTGGTGAATCGTTCAGAGAAGGCAATGAAAGCCAAGTCATTTGGTGTATTTAAGGCAGAAATTGGTATGTTCTTGATTGGTAAGGGGGGCTAAGGATTATGGGGAGAGGGTGGAAGAATGGGGTTAAAAAGAATCAGCCATGATTGAAGGATGCAGCTAACCTGATGGGCCGAACAGCCCAATTCTGCTCCTATATCTTATTGTCTAATAGAATCAGGAAGAAGCCAAACACCACCTCATAACAGTTTTGCTGTTCAATGAGGTCATCCTGTAACATGTCAAAATACAACTTGCATAAGTTCTGATTCTTATTGCCCATCATCTCCAGCTTTCAACACACTGAATCTAAGAGCATCTACAGTCTTTTCCCCGAAATCAGTAAAAGGATACTTTTCTGAGAAATTCAGTAGTTATGTACCATTGAGAGCATCCTGACAAGTTGCATCTCCATCTGCCATGGGAGCAGTTGAGCTTCAGACCAGAAGTCTCTACCAAGGACTGTGAGAACAGCCGAGAGGATTATAGGGATATTCCTACCATCCATTAGGGATGTGAAATTTGTTGTTTCAAACCAGCAGCACATTGCAAAACATAATAATTACAATAAAAGTGCGTGTGTGCACATGTACACACACACACACACACACACGCTTTTCCTGAAATGTTGAGTGCATGTCTTCAGGTTCCCGTACCTCCTCCTTGATGGTAGCAATGAGATGGTGATGGGGGTCCTTAATGATTGATGGTGCCTTTTGAGATATCACCTTTTGAAGGTGCCCTGGATGCTGGGGTGGTTAGTGTCCATGATGGAGCTTGCTGAATTTACAACTTTCTTCAACTTTTTCCAATCCTGCGCAGTGGTTCCTCCATAGTAGATGGTGATGCAGCCAGTTAGAATGCTCTCCTGCATACATCTGTAAAAATTTGGGTATCTTTGGTGACATACCACTTCACCTCAAACTCCTAATGAAGTATAGCTGCTGATGTGCCTTCTTTGTAATTGCATCAATAGGTTGGGCGCTGGATAGATCTTCAGAGATGTTGACACCTAGGAACTTTAATTGCTCAGTTCAGATCCCTCAATGAGGACTGGTGTGTGCTCCCGCGACTTCACCTTCCTGACTCCACCACCTTGGTCTTACTGACGTTGAGTGCAAGGTTGTTGCTGCAACACCACTCAACCAGCTGATCTATCTTGCTCCTGTACGCCTTCTCATCACCATCTGAAGTTCTGCCAACAATAGTTGTGGCATCAGCAAATGTATAGATGGTGTTCGGTAACACTCTCATCGCTTAATCAATGGTTCAAATCCAGACTTGAACTCAAAAGTCCAGCCTGCCTCTTCAGTGCAATATTTGCGAATAATTTCTTAAATGGAGGCACAGTCTTTTGGATCCAATGTTAAAAAGAAGACTAAAGAGTCTTTAGATGCTGGAAATTGCAATAAAGGGAAAGAATACTGGAAGATTGAGGCAGTTTAAGCAGCGTCTATGGAGGCAAAAATTGTAATTCAACATTTTGGGTTGAGATTCTATTTTAGGACTGAATGTTAAATTCTATTCACTCTCTTAGGTGGATTTAAAAGAATTGCATAATCCTGCAGAAGAAAACACTTGTTACAAGAACATTAAATAAATTAATTTCAACAAAGCAATCTCTCTTTAATTCCCTTACCCCACATGGTTTCACTTCCTGACAGAATTTTTATTTATTTTTCATGCTTTATATTTCTTAGTATGGGCTTGGTGGCAGAACTGAAACTTGACTCTAGATTGGTGAATAAGATGGGAGCATTGTTGGGCAACTGTCATTAATGTGCACAAAAAGCGTCTTCCTTTCAGAACAACATCTAAGCTAATGAGACCTCTGCCTCAGCCCTCCTCATGGGTATTCCCACACTTTCTGAAAGTAAGTTGAAGCATTCAGATGCAGAACTCAAGGAATGATTTCCCACCATCCAGGCCATGCTCTGTTCTCATTACTGCCATCAGGAAGAAGGTACCTTAGGCCTTAGGTCCCAGACCACCAAGTTCAGGAATAGTTATTACACTTCAATCATCTGGCTCTTGAACAGAGGGAATAACTTCAACCACCTCAACACTGAACTGATTCTACAACCCACAGTCCCACTGGCAAGGGCTGTACAACTCATGTTATTGGTATTATTATTTTTATTTGCATGGTTTGTCTTCTTTTGCACATTGGTTGGTTGTCAGTCTTTGCATGCAGCTTTTTGTGGACTAACTTGTATTTCTTTGTTCTGCTGTGAATGCCTGCAACATGAATCTCAGGGAAGTATAGGATGACATATACATACTTTGATAATAAATTTACTTTGAACTTTGAAATTTGAAATGATTTATCAAACTTTTTTTTATTTGGTGAATGGCATGGATCTACAGAGTGACAGGTAAAATAAAATCTCACTGTGATTCAAATAAATGATGAATATTACGTCAGCAGAACTTTGTACTTTTATGACCTTTCTGGCTTACTCTTTATTCTTGCTTATGTTTTTTGTTCCTGAGACAAGCAACTTTTGTCTCCACAATTTTACTGGATATCTCCAGTTTTAGTCCTGTGTGTCCACCCATATTTCTTGATGTTTGATATATTAACAAAGCCAGTTACAAATTGCCTCCATTTAGGAGTAGGGTTAAAAACACATCCCTTCTTTTCTCAAAACACTCTAGGATTTTCTTGTTGTTAACAGATGAGCTGGTCCAACAATCCCTGGTTGCATCAATTTGAAAGAGATGCAAATTGTTCCAACAGCAGACTTGCTCAGCCTTAATCCACAGTGTACAATGTACTGTGTATGTAATCAAAATGGCTTCTTTGGTTTGCTAGAGTAGGAATGCTTTTATGTCTGATAAGTGTTTTTTTCTTGCCGTTGTTTAGCTTTGGACTTGCTGATATGGGGATTGTATTCATTTGTTAACCAATGGGGAATGTTATTTTGTCTTGTGGGGCTGGGAGCTTGGGGGGTTTCGCGGTCTTTAGAGGAGAGGCGGGAAGGAGACGCCGAGGAAGGTGGACGTGCGCTGCACTGCTTGGTCGACCACCGGGGGTGGTCCCAGGTGCGAAGACGTGGAGGTCAGAGGAAAGTGACAAGGGGTCGAATGGTTCAATGGTTGAGCTCCAACAATGTGCACTAAACTGACTGAACTTTGATAAGTTGGCACCTTTTGCCTTTTCTTTTCTTTTATATATATTGTATTGCCTAGTACTCTTTTAGTTTTAGTAAAATCCTTAAAGTGTATTTCATAACGGTATCTGGTGTGAGTTTGATATTGTGTGCGTGCGTGAGGCATAAACTTGATTCCCACAGCACCTGCGTGTACGGGAGGTGGGGGTGGTGAGTGGCTGGATCTCCTTTTCCCCTAGACATATACCAGCATGTTGGGTGAGTGTTACAACAGTTTCATTCTTAACAAGATACATGCAGATGCACATTTGTTTTAGTTCAAAACGTCTGCAACATAGCTAAATAGTTTCTTTGAGGAGGATAATGAACAATCTAAAAATGTCATAGAGTCATAGGAAAGTACAGCACACAAAAGACCCTTTGGCCCATCTAGTCCATGCTGAACAATTTAAACAATTTAAACTCCTCCCCTTCTTACCCCATCCCTGATATATTTAGTTGTTTGTTTTTTTTTCTCTCTCTCTGCCCATCACCCTGCCTGTTCTCCATCTCCCTCTGGTGCTGCCCCCTCCCCATTTCTTTCTCCCGAGGCCTCCCGTCCCATGAACCTTTCCCTTGTCCAGCTCTGTATCACTTTCGCCAATCACCTTTCCAGCTCTTAGCTTCATCCCGCCCCCTCCGGTCTTCTCCTATCATTTCACATTTCCCCCTCCCCCCACTACTTTCGGATCTCTTACTATCTTTCCTTTCGGTTAGTCCTGACAAAGGGTCTCGGTCCGAAACGTCGACAGCACTTCTCCCTATAGATGCTGCCTGACCTGCTGTGTTCCACCAGCATTTTGTGTGTGGGAGGTACATTAAGGTACAGTTTCAGGTTATGCATTATTAGCAAGAAGTCAAAACAATAGAAAAGGACATTTTATCTATGAATAAAGGTTTAGTGATTTGGCTTATTTTAATAGGCGAAGGGAGCTGTTCGAGATCTTGAAGAGTTGCACTCAGGAAAACAAAGGCTGGTTGGTTTATGAAATTATGATCATAAAAAGACTGAAGACCTTTCCTAGAGTTTGGGGGGAGGGGGTGGTGTGTGTGTGTGTGTGTGTGTGTGTGTGTGTGTGTGTGTGTGTGTGTGTGTGTGTGTGTGTGTGTGTGTGTGTGTGTGTGTGTGTGTGTGTGTGTGTGTGTGTGTGTGTGTGCGCGCGCGCCCGTGCAATATCAGTGATTTTTGTCACTGATAGTTGATGAGAAATAAGCAGTAAGACAGTTCAGAACTGTTTTGCTCACTACAGTTTCAAACATTCAGGCTCAGAGTGAAAATGAAATGATTTCACTATTTCAATAAGTAAGAGATTACAAAGAATTTGAAGATATTCCAATCACCTTGAATGTTATAATGAAAATGAAGATAAGGAAGATGTAATTGTCGCTAGCATTGTACAAAGACAATCCATTATCTGCAGTAGGTGCCTGTGCTGGTTTTACTTACTTACAGTCAATCATAAGAACGAGGATGAATTCTTCGGTCGATAACTATTAAAAACTAAAGCACAGTTTTATAGTACTGTAGAGGCATTGGTAACATTCTAATTTGTTCTGCATTTCTTTTAAATACATAATTTGTTACTCTAAATGACAGTAGGTCTTTTTGTACCTTTTTAACTAGTTCTATGAAACTCCGGCTAACTGGGGCAGTTGCTTAATTGGGCCAAAATGCACAGGTCCCAATGTGTCCCAGTTAATCGGAATCCACTGTATTTAAATCTGAGGTTGATAGGTTCTTGATTAGTAAGGGCATCAAAGGTTACAGGGAAAAAGCAGGAAAGAGGGATAATAAATCAGCCCTAATGGAATGGTGGAGCAGACTCGATGCTCCTTTTGTTATGTCTTTTCATCTTATAGGATTTGGAACATTAAGAAGAGGGGAAAACTTAAAAATATCTGTCTGATAATCTGTTTAACCACGAGGGAGTCTGCAAAGTTTTTGTTATCGTGCGGTTGACCTGTACCCACAATACCACAAAGCAGAATCATTAACTGTCTAGCATGCCTACGTTGCACAGATGTATAAATTTTTATTTCCTCCCTTCAATAAAGCTGAATTTAACAACAAATTTGTCAAAATTGTAAGCAAAGGAATAGGTAGTTGGTCATCTTAACATTTTGTTCTTCTTGAGCAAATTTGGAGTGTTGTGTACAGTTCTGGTCACCGAATTATAGGAAAGATGTCAACAAAATAGAGAGAGTACAGAGGAGATTTACTAGAATGTTACCTGGGTTTCAGCACCTAAGTTGCAGAGAAAGGTTGAATAAGTTAGGTCTTTATTCTTTGCAGCGTAGAAGGTTGAGGGGGTACTTGATAGAGGTATTTAAAATTATGAGGGGGATAGATTGAGTTGACGTGGATAGGCTTTTTCCATTGAGAGTAGGGGAGATTCAAACAAGAGGACATGAGTTGAGAGTTAGGGGGCAAAAGTTTAGGGGTAACACAAGGGGGAATTTCTTTACTCAGAGAGTGGTAGCTGTGTGGAACGAGCTTCCAGTAGAAGTGGTAGAGGCAGGTTCGATTTTGTCATTAAAAAAAAAATTGGATAGCTATATGGACAGGAAAGGAATGGAGGGTTGTGGGCTGAGTGCAGGTAGGTGGGACTAGGTGTGAGTAAGCGTTCGGCATGGACTAGAAGGGCTGAGATGGCCTGTTTCCATGCTGTAATTGTTATATGGTTATATGATAGCTTTCCATGGAGAGACACTGAGCGTAGCTTTGGTGCTGACGCTGCAGAAGCACCAATGACTCCTGAGTTTGTAGGAGTCTTGTTGGTGTTTAACCATATCATGCTACAGTGATCCTACAACCTTTATAGAATAGGGTTTTCACAAAATGAATTGTACAGATTCTGGGTACCATTGCCTTCTTATCTATTTATTATTTTTCAAATTTAGAGTACAGCGTGAAACAGACCCCTCCAGCCCAGCAAGCCACCAATTTAACCCTACCCCAATCACAGGACAATTTACAATGACTAACCCCTAAGTCTTCGGACTGCGCTAGGAAGCCAGTGCACTTGGAGGAAACCCTCAGGGTCACGGAGAGAACGTGAAAACTCCTCACAGATGACACTGGAATTGAACTCCGAACTGCGAGTGCCCCAGGATGTAATAAAGCTGCGCTGACTGTTCCTGGGTTAAAATCAGGCCACGTCACTGATGTAGTCCAAGAGAAGGGCAAGCGCCGGTGTCGTCGCAGAGGTTGCCAGAGTGAAGTTGTAAACAACGTCAAGCTGCCTTAGGGACCCCGGCTCTGGATCTCTTCCTCGGGGTTTACTCCCGAAGCCTTTCCCATGGGTATGGCTGCAAGGTGGTGGAAGATTAAAATCAGAGTTTTCCTTCTCCTAGGCGGGCTGCTGTCCAAGTCTGATGAGCTCCACCTGCCAGATCAGTCCTTGTGAACTATCAAATATCTACCTATCGTAATCCCAATTTGCAGGATTTGGCCTACAGCCCTCTATGCTAAGTAATTTCAAGTACTAATCTGACACTTTGAGAACACCTACCTCAATTATTATGAAAAAGTCTCTGGCTCTATCTATGTTTCATATCATCTTATACACCTCCATCAAGGTACTTCTCATCCTCTTTAGCTCAAAAGACAAAAGTCCTAACTTCCTCAACTTCTCATAAGGCATACTCTGTAATCCAGGCATCATCCTGGTGATCTCTTCTGTGTGTTCGCTAAAGCTTACACATCCTTCCTATAATGTGGTGACCAGAACTGAACATAATAATCCAATTGTGGTCTAACCAGAGTTTTGTGACCTGCAGAGTGGCTCATGAATTTAGCACCCCAAATAATGAAGGCCAATATACTATATGCGTGGCAACTTTGAGGGATCTATGTTCGTGAACCCCAAATTCCCTTTATTCCTCCAAACTGTTAAAAAACAAGCCGTCCTTGAAACTGGTGGCATGTGCTTTCAGTTTTTTGTATCTACTGCCTGACGGGAGAAGGGAGAGCAGAGAATACCCAGGGTGGATGGGGTCTTTGATTGTGCTGACAACTTGACTGAGGCAGCAAAAAGTATAGACAGAGTCCAATGCTCAAAAATGCAAGGTAGGGCACAGCTTCAGAAAAGAAGGACATCGCATTAGAAGAGTGATGAGGAGGAATTTCTTTACCAGAGGGTGGTGAATTTGTGGAATCCATTTCCGCAGATGGCTGTATGAGGGCGTTGGTAGGTTCTTGATTAGTAAGGGCATCAAAGGGTACAGGGAGAAGGCATGAGAATGAGGTTGAGAGGGATAATACATGATGGATTTCAGAGCAGAATTGATGGGCCAAATGGCCATGTTCTGCATCTACGTCTTATGGTATTATGGTGTTATTCTTCTGGAGGTATCTACAGAACAACTGCATAATTGAGTAGCAAGAATGAAAGAGTAAATATGGGACTGGGATCACAATAATCTCTGTTAGGTCTAGGCCGCCTCCATATGACCGTCTGTCTTGATTGTGTCTTGATTGTCAACAGAATAGAGAGAGTACAGAGGAGATTTACTAGAATGTTACCTGGGTTTCAGCACCTAAGTTGCAGAGAAAGGTTGAACAGGTTAGGTCTTTATTCTTTGCAGCGTAGAAGGTTGAGGGGGTACTTGATAGAGGTATTTAAAATTATGAGGGGGATAGATCGAGTTGACGTGGATAGGCTTTTTCCATTGAGAGTAGGGGAGATTCAAACAAGAGGACATGAGTTGAGAGTTAGGGGGCAAAAGTTTAGGGGTAACACAAGGGGGAATTTCTTTACTCAGAGAGTGGTAGCTGTGTGGAACGAGCTTCCAGTAGAAGTGGTAGAGGCAGGTTCGATTTTGTCATTAAAAAAAAAATTGGATAGGTATATGGACAGGAAAGGAATGGAGGGTTGTGGGCTGAGTGCAGGTCGGTGGGACTAGGTGTGAGTGGACCCCACACCAATGTGAGGTACTGGGTAGTTAAGGAATTTGTTTAAGGTGATTGTTGCATGTAGCACAGACTTGCTTTGTACAAAAAAGATGCAGACAGTGAAAGGATCTCTACTGATACCTTTGAAGACTGAGATTGGTGGAAGCTGTGTACAAAATATCTTTCTGCCACTGTGTAGACCTTTTATCTATGTCTTATTATCAATTCTCACGTGGTGAGCTCCAAGCTCCTAGTCTCTTTTTGTGTGTGAAGAGCAAAGGTCCCAGGTTGCACCCAAATGCTACAATTTATACTGGCAGTGGTGGAAGTGTGCAGTGTGTGACCCGTGATTGACGCTGGATAAACATCAGTGGTGCCAAGGTGCATCGGGCACAGAAATGCCATCAACCCAGGGTAAAATGTGTGAGTTGTGGATAAATGTATGCTCAAATGGATCCATTTCGTTTGTTCCTGTATCCGGTTTCCTTTAAATGCCAAGGGAACAGCTTTTCTCTAATACCAGCAAATTTCCTTTGCAAAGAACACTTTCCATGCATGGATTACCTCAAGGTTTAAACTGCAGCAGATGGAAGTCATCTTATGCATAAATTTATTTATGGTCCAAGGGCCAAAAACCCCTTCACACTGCTAAAAACAATATTGCGATGCTGGAAATAAGTTTTGTTAAGAGAAGACTAATTTTGTGTACATTTTAATGTTTTTTTAACATCAAACAGAAATCAGATTCCTCCTTTTTCAGCATAATTTTCATTACTCCTGTTATATAATTTTCTGGTATGTATAAAATTTCCCTTATTTTTAACAGTGGAGCATCATGGAACATGCGTCTGCAAAGTGATTTCCAAATATACTGAAAAACAAATCTAAACCTGTGATTTCTACAACTTCAAATACAGTATTACATGTGCACTTTGCTACGTTGCCTTCAGTAGTCAGGGTCTAGGATGCTCTCAGACTCTTAATCTCAGTGCCATTCCAAGCTGTTGTTGATCTCTGTGCATTAAAGTCATCCACACTATATGGTAAATAAGAGAAATGTTTTTCGATTATTCCTCTGACCTACATGAGCAGGTAAAGTGGGCAGAGACATTTTGCTTCTCCAAACTGCAGGAATTCATAGGAATATACAATGCGTCCTCTCAAACATGCCCCTGCTGACCTTCTCCTAGGAAAAGCTAGAGGGTCTCTGCTATGTTCTTGCCTCATCTGGTCCTGATGAAGGGTCTTGCCTGAAATGTAGACCTTTTATTCCTCTCCATGGATGCGGCCCAACCTGCTGAGTTCCTCCAGCATTTTGGGTGTGTTCTTCTGGCACTGTTCCTGATGCAATTCCCTCACCTCCCTCTAAACAATTGGGAGCACTCTACCATTGCCTCACCTTGACGTCACTGCAGCATCCATTCACTCACAGGAATAACAGCCAAGTAGCTTGGACAGTTTTGTTTGTACAGTGATATGTCCTTTCAAGAGTTGGCTGCATTATGCCCCTTCACCTGCTGCTTTGCATGTTGCTGACTACCTTGAACACACTCATCTGTACCAAAACCAGAAACTTCCTTCTCAGTGCTGCCCCTTACAGGTAAGTACAAAATATTGCTCTGTGAGGCTCACTTCTGATGTTCACATCCTTCAAGCAACTTCGGCAAGTGGGATGTGATGACCCACATTGCTGTCTTGATACCAGAAAAAGGTGCAGAGGAATTTCTAATACCACTGTTAGTAGTCCTTTTCTTCTCTGAGGATTGTTGTTTTGTCATGGTGGAGAGGAGTGTGTGTTCCTGAGATCCTGAGAGTGATGCCACCTGAATCTTAACTCCTGGTAAGGTCATCCTTGGCTGTAAGGTCAAGGGAGAGGATCCAGACAATGAGCAATCCAATCAAGACATCAATGGCGGGAGATGATGGCATATAACAACAGCAGTGAAGGTGGAGGAAGGTTGCAGCAGTGCAGGATCCCCAGTCATCTTGGATAGACTCTGACCCTGGTCTGTCAAGTACTGTGTGTTGTCTGCCCACGCATCAGCCTCCCCACATTAAACAAAGTCACACTTAGGTGTTCTCCATTAAGGGAATAACTCCTTGGGAGTACATCATACCAAACTCAAGTGATCACCCTACTTCTAATAGTCCCTTTCCATTTGTTCTGAAGTGATTTTTTTTTTCTTGACCAAAAAGGTTTAAGAATTTTAAACACAAAGTACACTGCAGATGCTGTGGTCAAATCAACACGTACAAACAAGCTGGAGGAACTCAGCAGGCCGGGCAGCATCCGTTGAAGTGAGCAGTCAACGTTTCGGGCCGAGTCCTAACGAAGGGTCTCGGCCCGAAACGTTGACTGCTCATTTCAACGGATGCTGCCCGACCTGCTGAGTTCATCCAGCTTGTTTGTATGTGTAGGTCTAAGAATTTAGTGTCCAGAAATTTTGGGCCATACAAGCCCAGAGGAAACAGAAAAACGTGTGGTATAGTCAGTGCTGTTAGTGCCACATAATGTTGATGCAAAATGGAGAATAAAAGTCTGTCTTTTGTGATTATGAATATATTTCCATGGAAGATGCCTTGAAAGTTTTTACCACGATCAACATTTTCTGTGTTACAATAAGAAAGTTCTTTTTAACAATAAAAAGGCTTTGCTTGCATTATGTTAGCCCAAATGAAAATGTATATACTTATCATGTGTTTCCCCCTTTGTTCATAAGGGAAATTTCTACAGAAATGTGTTAAATGTAGACTGAAATGATAAATGGAACATTTGTGTGCAGAAGTTCCTCAAAATTTGTGCACTCATGGTTTTTTTGTGAGTGCAGGATGGCTGCATGGCTCTTTGTGACTGGTCAGGATCAACTGATTGCGCAGTTTCTAAACATAGATGAATGTAACAAGGGAACTGCCAGTCTCCAAAGGCAGAGAAGCTGTGTCATATTGAAGGTCTGGAAAATATTCTGCAATGTTGGTGACATTTGGCACTGAGTAGGCTTTTAATTTAGAATCTCCATTTAATAGCGCCATGTTCAAGAAGGAAATGTAGAACGAAAACCCAGTACCATTCTGCAAAGCTGACTCGACCACTGCTCCTCTTGTGCTGTATATCGTTAAGTTTTGCAGTGGATACACGTTTGCTGTAGGATTTGTCACACTGAGTTCTTTCAGGCCAAAGATGACAAGGTATTCAGTCAGCACAGCATCAGGGTTGCACAACGAAAGTGTGAGGCTTGGGACTGACGAGTAGTTTAGCAGCAGCCCCACTGTAGTGGTGTCTGACACCCACACGACTAACTTGCTGCCGTGGCTAAAGGTTGGGCTGGCTTTATCGATATCCTTAGACAAGACAGTCCGACAGTTGCACCCGAGGTTGGCACGAGCGACCACGCAGTCTGGAATGCTGGAGATACAGCTGCAGTTCCGGAAGTTGCTCTCCTTTTGAAAGATTAGTGTGTGGTTGCTGCTCCTTAACACAGAGATGCAAGCACAGCAGCATAGAGCTAAGAGCAGCAGCTGGTTTGATGCTGCAGTTGTCGTCACCATCCTCTCAGCAAAGTGGTAGGCTGCCTAACAAAAGTTCTTCATTTTTCACAGGGTCTGAAACAAATAAAGAAGGAAATAGTTTGTAACATTTTTTTTTCATATTTGGAAGGTAATTTAAAAACATGGTAAAATCTGTGGTTGAAGTTGTTCAGATGTTTTACATAATGGGCAGTTAAATTGCTAAACCACTAAAGTACATCTTTACATTGATTATGGAATCGGAAATTCAGCTTCCTGCTCATATAAAGAACTAGAAAGTTACATCAGCACTTCTGCCAATTTTTACTTTGTTTTCACTTTCTCTTGATCCAACTGTGACTTTTCTCTACTCTTTCTTGATTTCTGTGCCTCCATTTCATAGGATAGGTTAGCAACCATTATCTATGTGGAGCCCTTGTGGACTTCACTTTCACAAAATTCAAAATTCAAAGTATATTTATTATCAAAGTATGTATACATTATACAACCTTGTGAGTCATCTCCTAACAGGCAGCCACAAAACAGAAACCCAAAAGAACCCATAAAAAATACTGTTGAACACCCTATGTAGAGAAAAAAAAACAATAATACCCTTAAAAAAGAACTCATAAAAAATAAAAGAACCCATTAAAAAAAGACTGTCAACCACCCAATGTGCAGAGAGAAAAAAAACACATCATGCAAACAAGAACCACAAGCACTGAAGTCCACAAGGAGAGTCGCATAGGTCAATGTAGAGCCGAGACGTGGAGCAGCGATCTGAACTGGCCCGTCCCCCACCTTTGGCCCCGACGCTCTAAGCTTTTCAATCTGGTTTGGCGCCTAAATCAACGTTTAAACATCGGGTTCAATTGCCTCAAAACGCTCCGGGGCCAAGACCACACCGCCTCGATTCGGCCTGTCTCTGGCCCTTCCGATTCGGCCCTGCGTTTAAGTTTCCACCCAAGTGTCAAAGTTAGTCACTCCAATCTGCTCTGGTGCCTGGGCCCCGATTTCTCATTTGATCTGGAATCAACTTTCCGATTCAGCCCTTTATAAATGTACCGTGGAGAGCATTCTGACAGGCTGCATCACTGTCTGGTATGGTGGGGGTGGGGGGCAGCTACTGCACAGGACCGAAAGAAGGTGCAGAGGGTTGTTAATCTAGTCAGCTTCATCTTAGATACTAGCTCCATCTTCAGGGAGCGGTGTCTCAGAAAGTCAGCGTCCATTATTCAGGAGCTCCAGCACCCAGGGCATGCCCTTTTCTCACTGTTACCATCAGGTAGGAGATACAGAAGCCTGAAGGCACACACTCAGCGATTCAGTAACAGCTTCTTCCCCAGGGGAAAAACACCTTATTGTAACTGCCATGATGTTACACACCTCTGTAAGATCACCCTTAGTCTCCTGCTCACCAAGAAAGAAAGTTCAAGCCAGCCCAGCCTCTAAGATGCCCAAGCTCTGGGAATATTCTTGTAATTTCTCTTTGCACTCCGTCCAGCTAAATGATGTCTTTCTGAGAACAAGGTAAGCAAAACTGTATACTGCAATGTAATGTCCCATTTCCTATATTCAACGCCCTGACTGTTGAAGGCCAGAGTGCCAAGTACCTTTTATCTGCGACACTACTTTCAGGGAACTATCTACTTGAACTCCTAGATCCCTCTATTCTACAACATAATCAACACCCTCCCCACCACCCCCAGAACCTATTGTTCACTGTGAAATGCCTCCCCTGATTTGACTTCCCAAAATGCAGCACTTTGCACTTATCTAGATCTAACACTATTTGCCATTTCTTTAGCTTTGTACATTTTGACCTCTTGTACTTCTTGATAACCTCACCTCATTCATTTCTGCTCTCACATTTTTAATTTCACAACAACGTGGAGAGATCCACTTACATTGGATCTTGAAGCAATCCCCTCAAGCCCATACCTCTGCTTAGCTTCCTGTGACCAGCTCACTCTCAGATGCCCATTAGCATTCCTCAATTCTTCCATCAGTTACCAACACCATGGGTAATTTGCTGTTACCTATTAACCTGACGACCAACTGGAAACCACAGCATCTGGGCGAAGCCATATGCTAATATGGTGGATATACAGAGACAGCAGCCTGGGTCAGACTTGAACCCAGGTTGCCAGAGCTATGAGAAAGCTGCACTACCTGCAGCACCACCCAGAAGATGGAAGAAATGCTCCATGACCTCACCTTCTACCCCACCAGTCCCTACACTAAATAAATCATCCATCATAATTCCCATGAAATCATCACCAAACACCTCTTCCACCTTCCTCACCCTTTCACAGTCCATTCATTCCAAGACACCCTGGTCTCATTGTGAGAGGTTTTAGGTGCTATATCTAAGAAAGGATGCACTGGTTTACAAGAATGACTCCAGAAATGAAAGGGTTAATGTATGAAGAGCATTTGATGGCTCTGGGACTGTAATCGCTTGAGTTTATAAGCGTGAGAGGGGGATCTCATTTTAACCTATCGAATGTTGAAAGACCTAGATAAAGTGGATGTGGAGAAGAAGTTTCCAATAGTGGGAAAGTCTAAGACCAAATTGCATAGCCTCAGACCAGAAGGATATCCCTTTAGAACAGAGATGAGGAAGAATTTCTTTAACCAGAGAGTGGTGAATCTGTGGAATTTATTTCCACAAATGGCTATAGAAGCCAAGTCATTGAATATATTTAAAACAGAGGTTGATAAGTTCTTGATTAGTAAGGGCATCAAAGGTTACTGGGAGAAGGCAGGAGAAGAGTTGAAAGCAAAAATAAATTAGCCATGATGGAATAGCAAAGCAGATACAATGAGCCAAATGGCTTAAATCTGTTCCTATTCTTATGCTCTTATGGTCTTATTCATTTCCACAAATATGTGTTCTTCACTTATGGCTCATTCCTCTCCTATTTACACTTTCTTAACACAAACCTTTACCCTAGCTCAGCTAACATCATCTAACTTTTGTATCATTCAATCTGCCTTGTCTTCTCTCTATCATAGACCTTCTCATGTGTTCTGATACAAGATCACTGACATGGAGTATGAAATCTGTTTCTCTTTTCACAGATGCCGCCTTACCCTACTGACCATTTCCAGCATTTTGTTTGTATTACACTAACATGACTGGTTAACAGGATATTGTCACATTACTTGTGGAAAATTGCTGTGGGCTACGAGAAGGAATGCAGGAGTGAGATAGTTCAGCAGGTTAAGTGATGTCATAAGAACAACCTCGTACTCAATATCAGTAAGACCAAGGAATTGATTGTGGACTCTCAGGAAGAGGTTAACATACACCTGTCCTCTTTGAGAGGTTAGTGCTGGAAAGAGTGAGCAGCTCCAAGTTCCTGTATGTCACCATCTCCAAGGATCTGTCCTGTGCCCAATATGTTAATATAATCACATGCCAGTGTTTCTACTTTATCAGGAGTTTGAGTAGATTGGTGTGTCACCCGTGACAAGAGACCTAGGCGAGGATGGTGAGAACCCAAGTACTGGAGTATCCAAGACTAAAATCAAGACAGGATATGAGATTGAGATGAGAACAGAGTTCCAAACTTGACACTCGATGAAAATCCAAAGTAGAGCTGCTGATTGCGCACTGAAACTCAGTTAGGTGGTGTTTAAATATTAAAATCCTGGCACCAAAACATGGCCGCCAATTGGCGGGGTGGGCCGGATTCTTTAAAAGGGCTGTGCTAGCTGTCCACATTCTGGCAAGTCGGAGTGTCTAAACCTTGGAAGCTGGTGCGCTCGAGTGCATATCGTAACACCACCAAAGACTTCTGCAAATCTCTACCATGGTTGCTACATCCTGACTGGTTGCATTACAGACTCATATGGGGCTTCCAGTACACCTGCAGTCTGTGATGCAGCCTTTTGTCGGTGACTTAGATAGCTCCATCATGAGCACTACCCTCCCCACCAGCGAGGACATCTTCAAGTCTGAGGCCTCAAGGAGGCAGCATTCATCACCATCTGGGTCATGCCCTCTTCTAGTTACTACCACCAGGGTGAAGGTTCAGGAGTCTCAAGGCCCACACTCAATAATTTAAGAGCAATGTCTGCCTGTTCACCATCAAGATATCGTAATGGTCCTTGAACCCATGGATACTGCATTATTCCTTTGTTTGCACTATTTATTTAATTTATAACTTACAGATTTTTAGAGAAAAATGAAGAATTATGTGGTAAGGAGGGGTTAGATTGATCTTGGAGAGGTTAAAAGGTTGACACAACATAGTGCACCGAAGAGCTTTTCTGTGCTGTACTATATTCTTTGTTCTGTCTTTGAATTGTACTGCTGCTGCAAAGCAACAAATTTTATAACATATATCAGAATCAGAATCAGTTTTATTTTCACCAGCATGCGTTGTGAAATTTGTTAACTCTCAATGGATACGATTAAATATTTTTGTTTCAGCCTGATACATATATGTTAGTGATTCTTATGCAAACCAGCTTCATTGATTGCTACATTACTAAATATGTTGCATATTGACCTAAACAGTAACTTGCATTATATAACAACCTTCACATGACAATATTCCGTGAGCTACTATTAAAAAATTTACAGGGATTTCAGTATTCCTTAATCTATGCACAACCAGTGCTAGGGAAATCCAGAACAATGTAGAAAATGTTAGTAAGTACAAAGAATAAAATTATGATAACAGTTTTGGGTTACAAACATGTTAATTGATAAACCAAGATTTCATCATTTTAACCTAGTGCAATAGCTTTGCTACTTAATTAGACCTAAGAGATTGGGGCAGCATAGTGGAGCATGGCATTTGATATGACTGCCACACTGTTCCAGCAACCTGGGTTCAGTCCTGGCCTTGAGTGCTGTGTGGAGTTTGCACACTCACTCTGTGACCATCTGAGTTTCCCCCAACATCTCTCCTCCCCCATCCCAATGATGTGCAGGAAAGTTAACTGGATATTATTAACTGGCTATTATAAATTGTCTCTTATGCAACTAGGTTGCAGGGAATTCAGTAGGGATTTGAAGGCACGCGCAAGAAAATAGTCTACACTGGGAAATAAGTAAGGGAAGATGACTGATGGGAGTTCTGAGAGTTGGCATAGACTGCAGGTGTCAAATAGCCTCCTTCTATGTCATAAGCAAATACAAGAAAAATGTGAAAATACAAGTCTGTTTCACCATCACACATGCCACACCTTTACGCAAAGTGATATCTATTGCAGTAAGTCTATACTTTTCCACATATTTTCAATTTTTTTAAAGAAGAGAGAACACTGTTGAACGTGATCATAATTTATAGTTAACAGATTGTCTTGTTAATCCGGATAGTGGGAGGGTGTAACTTTGACATTCCCTGCCTGGCAGAAAGCTGGAATAATCAGAGGAACACACACAAAATGCTGGTGGAACACAGCAAGCCAGGCAGCATCTATAGGGAGAAGCGCTGTCAACGTTTCGGGCCGAGGGACCTGTATTGTGCTACACGCACAAAATGCTGGTGGAACACAGCAGGCCAGGCAGCATCTATAGGGAGAAGCGCTGTCGACGTTTCGGGCCAAGACCCTTCGTCAGGACAGAGGAACCCCTTAGCCCGATATCCATTCCATTGAGCTGATCAGAAATTGTCACTTTTTTGACAGGCAGATGGAATTGCTCACTATTTTCACTATTGAAACCTCATCTCCTAAGCTTTGATTTATCTGAAGGATATGGAGATCTCTGGTGAGGCATAACTTGCATTTTAGAAGTGATATTGCATTTCAGTTTCTGTAATCTATTTCAATCTTCCTATCTCTCACAACTTTGTCACAGCAACATTAATCATTTTAAAGTAGTAAATCATAATCTTACATTAAAAATTTTACATAGACTTTTGTTTACTTACAGAGATGACACCACAGACTCAGCGTGTGAGCGTTACTTTTTTAAACAGGAAATATTTGGATGTACTTACATGTTTGTTGTTTTGCTCAAACTAAATTTTCTTTCCCCTTTGTTTCCCTTGATTGGAACTGGGACATGCGTACCATGGCAACAAGTTAAAGGCTGAGAATTATCAACCGTGAAAGTGCAGTTTGCTACAACTTGACTGACTGAAAATTTACCTCTTCTTGAATTATTCATGAGCTCAGTTGCATCTAGACCAGGAGCTGAGATATCTTTATTCAATCTCAAATCCAATAAAATCAATCCTCTGCATTTCCTCTTCAAGTTTTGTTTCCAAACAGCTTTGTGGTATACAGTAAGTCTGAATTTTAAGCCAAGCAGTGATTCCAGGCTGTTTAGTTATGAATGATCCACATTCATCAAAAATGGTTTTGATGGCTTCTACAATCATAGAGCAGAGTTAAAAAGTTTGTGTGATCAGTTTACATAAGCTGAATTTTTATCCATTAAGGTCAGTGGAAAAAAAAATCATTGCAATATTTCTTTGGAAGAACCTAAATGCATTATGTAGCCCATTTAATATAAATATATTGTAACTTATATTGCAAGATATTTTGTGAAGAAATCTCAAAGTATGGGCTTCATTTTTAAACTCTTGTAGTACCAGACATGCCCTGAGGGAAGATGACAGTTAAGGCTTGTTTTTCAAATGATTTCTTCCACTGTAATAGCATTCTTGACCAAACTTCAGTTGTGCATCGCATGCCTTCTTGAAGAGCTTGGAGAGAAGCATCGAAGCGCAGTTGTTCAAAGATGCAGGACTAAATACATGAACAATTTTGACATAACCTACTGATGTTATGATCATAAGGGGCTGCTTGTTTGGCTTCACATGGTGAGGTTGGCAGTGGAATAATCCAGAAGGGGTCATAATTTTAGTTTTATCAGCATCAGTGATGAATTCCTAATTTGTAACATTTCTTTCCCCTGCTCTTGTTGAAAGCAACAGCTTCTGTCAGGTTCTGGCTCTGCAGGCACCAGCTGCCCTATGGTATCTGGGCCAAGTGGCCACTGCTGATGTGTCTATGATATGTGAATGATGTGTCATAAAAACTGAGCCCAACCTTATCCTCACCCAGAATTAATATGCATAATTACACACATTGATTGTGCCCTGACAGCCTTGAAGATCTTTTCTTAATGAGTCCAACTGTGAAACTCCAGCTAATTTTTTAGGCTGAAATCGGCCAATTCAGCACAGAACCTGGCATTTCCTGACCACTAATGGCATATGCAATCGAGGGGTCAATATGGACAAAGGCCTCCTGCTATAATCATCAAGGAAACACAAGTATGCACTTGTATTTATGAATATATGGACAAAAACAGTCATTTTTCTATTCCTGACTGCGTCCGTGCTCAGTGGTATGGCCTGATGCCCCACCTTCTGGGTTATTCACCCATTGAGCTATTGGCGTAGATCGAGTGCAATTTAGATGCTATTACCAAACATATAAGTCATTTCTAATGAAGGTGTTCTATTTGATAACTTTCAGAAAGACAAGCTTTATTTTGATGGAGAATCGGGCATGTGGAAATGAATGTGAAGTTGAACGTTAATTTGTCAAACAGATTAACATCAATCAAAGTTAATTAGCTGGAAGAAGGAAGGGTGTGTTGGTACTGAAGTCTGAACCAACGCACGCATCAGGCAGTGAGATCCACAGATAACACACACGTAAAAGAGAAAAATCGTGTGACTTACATTATGCAGATAGAACACTGTTAAATTCGGAATCAGTTATCATCACCATAGTTCAATAATGCTCAGGTAAACGAACTTCACCAAGCCATGAGATGGAAGAATAATTTTCTCCAATTTCATCTGCTTCTTACTGCAAGCATATCACTGCTTTCATAGCAACCTGCTGGCAGTTGGTTTTAGTGTCTACTGTGAAAATATAGGGATGGTTCCAATTATACTGTTACTGCCGTTAATCCAGAAACCAGACTACTGTACTGAACCTATCGTCTCTAATAGTGATTGCAATTTTTTTTTAAGAGGCTACATAGTTTGAGCCAGAGAAAGCTATTTGTTTCTCCTTTGTAAAGTTTTCTGGCAATAGGTTGCAACAGTGAGATTTTGGCAGAGGGGCTAAGGATTCTGCAGGCACAGTTTGTGTACTCCTGCTGTTGATCACCATTCTCTTGCTGCTCGAGTCTTGGCAATCACTGGGCTATGACACAGGGGAAGAGCAGGAGTCAGCAGCATATGCGCACAAACTGGAACAGATCCACACTGCTGAATAAAAAGTGGATAACTTGCAATGGATCAAGTTAGGAAAAACACTCATAAGTTTCAGTCAAGCTTCTATAGTTCCTACTAGGTTTTTACAATGGGATAACTTCAGGCTTTGGAGTTTGGAAAACCCTATAAATTCACATGGTTGTAAAGAAAAAGAATGGGCATTTAGCCCATTATGCCTGCACCAACTCTTTGAAAGAATTATCCAATTATTCCACTCTCCTAGATTTTTTCCTCTGGCTGTACTATTTTCCCCTTTATTAACTATAAGGCAATGTCAGCTTGAAAGTTACTATTGATGCCACTTTTTCCACACTTTTTGACCAGTTATTGCATTTCTTAATAACTTGGTTCAGGGAAAAAAGAGAATCCCTTCAATATTCCCTGTGGTTCCTTTTGCAAATTTTCTTAAATCTGGCTCCTTTAGACACTGCCAGGTTTTTCTTTTCAGTGCAGTAAAAAAGAAATCCTTCCTACCTTTATATGGTGTGAATTCATGTCAGTCAGTGTTGCCTTTCCAGAGGCATGGTACATTTAGAACACCGAACATAGAACATATATCAGGCTCTTCACCCCACAATGTTGTGTCAGCTCTTTAACCTACTCCATGGTCAATCTAACCCTTCCTCCCGCATAGCCATCCATTTTTCTATCTCCCATGTACCTGTCTAAGAGTCTGTTAAATACCCCTAAGATATCTGCCTCCCATAGATGCTGCCTGATCTGCTGACTATCTCCAGCATTTTAACTTCCCAGCATCTATAGTTTTTTTTATATATCCACCTACATACTGTTATTTACTGTTTTATTCTCTGAAAATCGTGAACGGAATTGAACAATGTTCTAATGTCGGCATGCGTCTGCTGTTCTTTCATTACATTAGAAGGAAGGTTTGTAGCTGAAGAGGAATGGAAGTAGATACTGCCCTGAGAAGCTCCTGCAGTGATGTCCTGGACTCCGGCAACTACAACCATCTTCCTTGACGCAAGATGTTGCTCCAGCGATTGGAGTAATTTTCTATTGATTCCCATTGGCTTCATTCCTACCAGGGTTCTCTAGTGCCAGGCAACACAAACAACATGCTGGAGGAACTCAGCAGGTCAGGCAGCATCTACAGAGATGAATAGGTAGTTGATGTTTCAGGCAGAAACTCTTCTTTAGGGCTAAGAAGGAATGGGGGATGATGCCAGAATAAAAAGGTGATGGGTGGGGGGAGGTTGAGTGGAGGAGGCTAGTTAGAAGGTGATAGGTAAAGCAAAGTGGGTAGGAAAGGTCAAGAGCTGGAGAAGAAGGAATCTCATAGGAGAGGAGACTGGACCAGAGGAGAAAGGGAAGGAGGAGGGGACACAGAGGGAAGTAAGAGTCAGGTGAGAAGAGGTAAAAGGTCAGAGTGGGGAATAGAGAAAGGGAAGAGGGGGAAATTTGTTTACTAGAAGGAGAACTTGATATTCATACCATTAAGTTGGAGGTCACCCAGACAAAATATAAGGTGTTGCTTATTCACCCTGAGTGGGCCTCATCTCGGCACAAGAGGGACTGACATGTCAGAACGGGATTAGGAATTGGAATTAAAGTGTTTGGCCACCTGGAAGCCCCGCTTGTGGTGGATGGAGAGGAGGTGCTCGACGAAGCAGTCCCTCGATTATTGACAGGTCTCACCAATGTAGAGGAAGCCACATCAGGAGCATGGGATACGAAAGGTGACCCCAGCAGATTTGCAGGTGAAGTGGCATTTCACCTGGAGCCCTGAGTGGAGGTGAGGGAGGAGGTGTATGGGCAAATGTAGCACTTAGGTCACTTGCTGGGAGAAGTGCTGGGAGGGAGATTAGTGGGGAGGGATGATGCTGCCTTGATGCTAAGATAAAATAGGTTATGAAAACACTGATCAAATCTCTATTAAAACGAGTAAGCATCTGAATATTTGTCCAAATGAACTATTAAACAATGTAACAAAAAAGCTGCTGGCGGAACTCAGTGGATGAGGCAACAGTCCTGATGCAGGATCTCGACCCAAAACTTCACAGAAAATTCTCTTCCGACCACAGATGTTATGCGACCCGCTGAGTTTGTCCAGCTGCTTGTTTCTTTTCCCGTTTCAGATTCCAGCATCTGTAGTCTCTTGTGTATCTTGTGTCTCTATTAAACAATGTAGTACAAATTCTAAGTGTTCTGGAGCAAAATTTATTTATATTAATTGTGAACACCCAGTGCAATGATGTTATCTGAATGGCATACAGATAGATAGATAGATAGATAGATAGATACTTTATTCATCCCCATGGGGAAATTCCAACTTTTTTCCAATGTCCCATACACTTGTTGTAGCAAAACTAATTACATACAATACTTAACTCAGTAAAAAAATATGATATGCATCTAAATCACTATCTCAAAAGCATTAATAATAGCTTTTAAAAAGTTCTTAAGTCCTGGCGGTAGAATTGTAAAGCCTAATGGCATTGGGGAGTATTGACCTCTTCATCCTGTCTGAGGAGCATTGCATCGATAGTAACCTGTCGCTGAAACTGCTTCTCTGTCTCTGGATGGTGCTATGTAGAGGATGTTCAGAGTTATCCATAATTGACCGTAGCCTACTCAGCGCCCTTCGCTCAGCTACCGATGTTAAACTCTCCAGTACTTTGCCCACGACAGAGCCCACCTTCCTTACCAGCTTATTAAGACGTGAGGCGTCCCTCTTCTTAATGCTTCCTTCCCAACACGCCACCACAAAGAAGAGGGCGCTCTCCACAACTGACCTATAGAACATCTTCAGCATCTCACCACAGACATTGAATGACGCCAACCTTCTTAGGAAGTACAGTCGACTCTGTGCCTTCCTGCACAAGGCATCTGTGTTGGCAGTCCAGTCTAGCTTCTCGTCTAACTGTACTCCCAGATACTTGTAGGTCTTAACCTGCTCCACAGTCAGATTATAAAGGCAGACACAAAATGAATAAATAAAAACAATTGTAGGTGTGAACTGAAGAAAGTTTTATTCCTCAAGTCTTTAGTTTATCTGCACTTTTCCACTTACTGCTCTAATCAAATCTATCGATATCAGCATAGAAAATTTCAATTCAACATCCACTGCCTTTTGTGAGAGCTAGTGCAGATTCCCATTATCTAATGCAAAAGGAAAATTACTTTTAACTTCAATTTGAATGACTTTAAATTTAGGTTTTAAAATTATACTTGTTCTGGCTTCTCCCATACCTAACAAAATCTATCCTGCTCCTATGTCTGTGGTGAACTACATTTACCTGTCTGGACACGCCCCCCCGCTGACTGCTCCTGTGGCTCCTCCCACTGACCATGGCTCCTCCCACAGACCCCGGTATAAAGGCGATTGGAGACACAGACCCTTCCTCAGTCTCCAGGATGTTGTTTGATGGTCACTTGCTGCTTGTGCTTTCTTCCAGCCAATAAAAGCCTACCTTAACCCACGTCTCAGAGTTATTGATGGTGCATCAATGTCAAATGGTCTTTACTGTGTTATCTGTGGCTTAGTAATTAGTACTTCACCTGTGAGTCTTGAAATTATGGTCTGAGTCGTTCAGCAGAGAAATGGGAATATGAATTAGTCAAAAGAGATCTCTCATGGTTGAATAATTAAATTAGGGTCTGTTTTGTTACTTACATGAAAATAAATGATCCTTTATTGAGAGAGAAGTTCTCTGGTGGGATTTTGACTACATTTACCCCACAAACAATAATGTTAAAAAATTGAGGTTATATCATCATAGTATTTAGGGACTTTTATTGTGTATTTCCTTCAATGAGTATTTTTCAAATTAACTATATTTTGTTCCGTTGGGGCACAGATTCATAAATTATTCTTCTATTAAACTGGGTACAGAAAATTATTTCAAAATCAAAAACGATGTGTCTCTGTTATCACAATGCTATTACAGTGCCAGCACCTGTCTGTAAGGAGTTTGGACGTTCTCCCCGTGTCTGCCTGGGTTTCCAGCACTGCTCTGCTTTCCTCCCACATTCCAAAGATGCACAGGTTAATAGGTTAGTTGGTCAGATGGGTGTAATTGGGCAGCAGGGGCTCGTAGGGCCAGAATGGACTGTTGCTGCGTCGTACCTCTAATTAAGTGACTCAACAGAATTTAGACAGAATGTTATTAATAGGCCTTTCCAGCCCAACGAGCCCGCACCACACAATTACAGCCATATGACTAATGAACCTATTAACCTGAAACCCGTACACCTGGAGGAATCCCACATAGTCACAGGAGAATATACAGACTTCTTACAGACAGTGGCAGAATTGAACCCGAGCCACTGGCGGTGCAAAAGCGTTATGCTAACCACTACACTACTCTGCCATCTTCAAAATCCTAAATCTTATCCTTACGTTGTCTCATAACTTTGCAATCACATCACTGTTACAGCTCATCCTTGAAACACTTTCTGGATCTTCCTGTTCATGCAATGAGATTACCAGGCAGGTAGATGAAAATATTCAAGAATGTGCTGAAAGCCTCCTTGAGAATAGGCAGTATCCTCACTGACTCCCAGAAATCTCTGGTCTGCGACCACTGAAAATGAAAGAGGAAGATTTAGGATGCTACTGAGGCAGTGGACAGTGTGCATCTGCTCACAAACTACCTGGCCACCTGTACCAGGTGCTTGGGAACACAGCAATGCTTCTCCCAGGTTGCACTCAACCCTGACTTGGAAATATTTTATGTCACTTACTCTTCATTTCCTCAGGTCTAAAACTTCTTATCCAAAAGTATAGTGGGAATACCTTCACCAGAAGGACCACATTGGTTGTTTGTCAGTCTTTGTCTTTTACACTTTTCCATAAATCATGCTGTAATTCTCTCTTTATTTTCCTGTAAATGCCTGCAAGAAAATGAATCTCAAGGTGGTATATGGTGACATATAGTATATTTACATTGCTATAAATTTACTTTGAACTTCGAACTACAATTCAAGGCAGTACCATCACCTTCTCAAAGGCAACTAGGAATGAGCACTAAATGCTGGCCTTGCCAGCAATCCTCATATCCTGAAAATTGGAGAAGAAAGATAAATCAAGGGCGTGGACTTAATTAGAGACGATGGTTTCACTCTGCTATTAAATCCAAAGCAAATAGATTTACCATTTAGAATAACTGAGTACAAACTACGCTGATTCATGGTTTTAACTTGAACATCAATAATTAACTACTCCCCCCCCCCAAAGATGCTTTGACCCTTTAAGTTCCTTGAGCAGATTGTCTGTTACTTCAGACACTTCAGATTCCTGCATCTATAAACTCTTGTGTCTCCACTCAATCATCTGTTTAAAAACCAAACTCAGCTTTTGCTGGTTCAGTGCATATGGCCTTTCTGGCCTGTTTTCTCTCTGTCAATAAAATATGTTGTTTGTGGAATACTGTTATTACCATGGTGATTTTTTTTTTGCCTCTGGATCTACTTAATTTCCCTTCTTGAATGGAAATTTTTAAAGCAATGTGTTTTGGTTCCCATGCATTAAAATGATTGCATGATCACAGCTGATCTCTCATGAGGTTGGTTGGGGCTGACATGAAACACCCTTGTGAAGTTTAGCCCATCCCGTCCATTGACAGGGATATTAACAACACTATTGGAAGAAGGAACGTAAACTAGTCGTGGGGGGGGGAGGGGAGGGACAGGCAAGTTGAGAAGGCACTGGGGAACAAAATGGGAACAGTCAGGGATATTCAGATGGAGAAGTGCTGGCAGCTGAGTGCCTTAAGAATTGAATATATTTGGGCGGGAGGCACCTAATGTGGAGGACAGGGCTGGAGCTCATCTAGAAATAAGAACTGGTACACTGTGGTCAAAAGGACGAGAGAGAGATGAAAAGACAAAAGGAACAAAGGCATGTTGACAGGAAAACTGCACTTGAAAGAAGTGTAAACCTACCTATTCAAGCCAATACTTTATAGTTCCTGGAATGAGTAACTTAATTTTTTATATAGATTCTGGACAGGAAGAAGTAGTCTCGCAACATTCAGAGATTCCCTTTTAAATCTTGACCCATGCAAAGGAAAGCTATTGAAAATAAAACCTCAGTGGACTATTTGTAGGAATTAGTAGAATTTTGTAATAGCATAAGAACAGGTTAAATTATGAACTCCAGCACTTCCTGAGGCAAACTTGAAAGGAAATGCTTGGTATAAAATGACATCCTGCAATTTTAATCAACAAGCACAGAATAAAAGCTATTCCGCAAACAGCTAGGCCGTAAATCTAAAGGTGGTTTGCTCCTCCAACTGAAATCTTACATACATTTTCTCATTGTGCATCTGGGGTTATCAAAGTTCCTATAATTGTAATTTCCACCAACTTTTTTAAACTCTGCCTAAAAACTAAATGATATGCCCGGCAGAGATCGAACTATTGCTCATGAACATTTCAGAAATTTAAAGAAATCACTGACATTTGTTGGACAACTTAACAGATTTTGATTGAAAGTAATATTGACAATTTTGGAATAACATTGTAGTGAATACCTGACCAATATTTTAAAGGCTAATTTAAAGCAGCATCCAGAGTAGTTGAGTTGGTGAAATGGGTACATTGCCTACATTGATGAGTAGGCAAGAGTGACTGAAGTACAAAAATTACATCTTTTAAAAATCTAGCCCATATTATTGAAAAAGTATCTTCACAACCAATGGCAGAATGAGATTTACAGGGAGAAAAAATTTTTGTAAAATTTTGTTGTATTTCTTTTCCCCCTGTAAATGCCTTTAAATCTTATTCCAACATTGGCTGTAAAGAGACTACATAATATTATGGGCTAGATTTTAAATAATACCATTTTGTAATTCAATTCATTTTCTTGCAGGCATTTACAGAATTTTTTTTTGTGTGAAATTCTGTTTGTATTTCTTCTTTCCTGTAAATTCCTGCAAGAAAATAAATTTCATGGTAACAGTTTATGTGCTTTGATGTTAATTTTACATTGGAATTTCAGATTGTCGTTGATAGATATCATGGTAAAGTTTCCCTGGCTAAGTCATAAGCAATGCTTGACTTTTTAAAATTGAAACATTAAGTTATTGTCTAATTTTGAAACAGGCATAATTACATTTGTAGGAATTCATAACTCATTTATATTCTTAATTGAAAGTAAAAGTTGAAAAATTGTTGGTTCCTCTGATTTCAGCAATGTTCTGGTATAAAAAAATAGAAATTGACGTACCTCTTTATGTCTCATGACATGAGTGCATCAATTGCAAAGATCAAAACATTATTAAGGACATTTTCACTTGGATGGGAGTTTCCATGTTCCATTCATTAGAAGGTAGAAGTAGAGGCCATTTTGAACATGCACTCAGAAACATCTTCCACATCTTCCATTTTCAAAAGATTTAAAATCACAATTTTCAACTCTGTCTGCAGGTACTCCCCAAACCTCCATGAATGAAGGGTCTTTTCCATAGATGCTGCCTGGCCTGTTGAGTTCCTCCAGCATGTTGTGTGTATTGCTTTGGATTTCCAGCATCTACAGATTTTTTTTGTGTTTGTGGCCCCAAACTTCCATAATTTTTTGACTGATAATTCACAAGGTACTTTGCCATCCCTTGTAAAAGACTGTGGTGAACTACATATACCTGTCTGGACTGCTCCTGTGGCTCCTCCCTCAGACCCCTGTATAAAGGCGATTGAGGCCTGAGCCCAGCCTCATTCTCCAGGATGTAGCGCTGTTCATTCTTCCAGTCAATAAAAGCCGATATCTCGCTTCTTACGTCTCAGAGTGAGTTATTGATGGTGCATCAAAGACCATTGGATAATTCATGATACCATGATAGAAAAGAGTGAGGTTGATTAGCAGAACAGTAGATACTGAGTTGTCAGATAGCAGATTGGAAATGTATCTTCATTTGTAAGTATAAGTCCCACTTGTTCATGAAAAACCACAACAATGTGAGAAACTTTTAGATTGTGTTCATCAAAACCACATAATTGAATACCTCAATTTCAAGAGTTGGCCAATGTTATTTGCATTTTCTCCTGCTTACAGAGGTGAGTATAGAAAGTTTGTACAGGCTACATCTGTCATACATAAATATCACTTTAACCATTACTCTCATGGAATGCGGAGGGGAACTTTGAAAGTAAATTCTTACAATGCCCACTGTGCAGCTGTGTGCATCCTACAGAGTTTAATTAAAATAACACAGAAGTTGAAGCATCAGCGATTTTATCTATCAACACTTTATTCACTGATTTGTTTATTCTTGTGGATGACTTCACTTTAGGATTTCACAACCGCGCTTCCTGCACCCTTGGATCAGAAGAGACAGTGCTTGCAAACTTGAACAGGAAAAAATGGAAATAGACAAAGCTGGACCCTCTTTACCAGAGGTAACATACATAACAGAGGAGGGTAATTAATAACACAGGTTGGCACGGTTGCTTTGCAATACAGGCGACCTGGTTTCAATTCCTGCCGCTGCCTTTGTACGCATTCCCTGTGACTGCATGGGTTCCTCCGGGTGCTCTGGTTTCCTGCTACTCTCCAAAGACCATACCGGTCAGTAAGTCATTGTAAGTTGTCCCCAGGCTAGGCTGGGATTAAATCAGGGGGTTGCTGGGTGGTGTGGCTTGAAGGCAAGGAAGGGCCTATTCAGTGCTGTATCTCAATAGAACCACACAATATTACAGCACAGACACAGGCCTTTTGGCCCTTCTTGGCTGTGCCGAACCATTTTTCTGCCTAGTCCCACTGACCTGCACCTGGCCCATGTCCCTCCATACACTTCTCATCCATGTACCTGTCCAAGTTTTTCTTAAATGTTAAAAGTGAGCCCGCATTTACAACTTCATCTGGCAGCTCATTCCACACTCCCACCACCCTCTGTGTGAAGAAGCCCCCCACCAATGTTCCCTTTAAACTTTTCCCCCTTCACCCTTAGCCCATGTCCTCTGGTTTTTTTCTCCCCTAGCCTCAGTGGAAAAAGCGTGCTTGCATTCACTCTACCTATACCCATCATAATTTTATACACCTCTATCAAATCTCCCCTCATTCTTCTACTCTCCAGGGAATAAAGTCCTAACCTATTCAACCTTTCTCTGTAACTCAGTTTCTCAAGTCCCGGCAACATCCTTGTAAACCTTCTCTGCACTCTTTAAACCTTATTAATATCCTTCCTATAATTTGGTGACCAAAACTGCACACAATACTCCACATTCAGCCTATAAATAAATAAAAATAAACATAAGCTGTTAGTTAATGTAGAGGTGATGTTAAATACTTGAATTTGGGAATATAGAACAGTGAACAATCAGTATAGGAACGGGCCCCTCAATCTACACGTCTGTGCTAAACACAAAGCCAAATTAAACTAAGTCTCTTCTGCCTACACATATCTATCCATTGCCTGCACATTTTTGTGCCTAGGTTCACAAGTTAAGTTCCATGATATCTATGGTGAACTGGCTGTTTAGATTCAGAACTGTAAAAGACAGAGAGTAGTGTTCAATGGGTCTTATTCACTGGAGGTCTGTGAAAGTGGTATTCTGCAGTGATCCATACTGGGACTTCTACTGTTTGTGCCATAAATGAATTGGATACAACGTGAAAGAGTGGGTGAGTAAGTTTTCAGATAACACAAAAATTGGTGCTGCTGTGGATGGCATAGAAGATTGCCAAAGGATACACTCAAATATTGCAGATGTAAGCAGAGAAACCAGAGATTGTGTTTAAGCAACACACACAATATGCTGGTGGAACACAGCAGGCCAGGCAGCATCTATAGGGAGAAGCACTGTCGACGTTTCGGGCTGAGACCCTTCGTCAGGTGGGTTTAATCTTGTGTTTAATCTGGGCAGGTGTGAAGTGTTGCAATTTGGAAATCAAATGTAAAGGGAAGAATGGCAGGGGCTGTTAACAGCTTCAATATATGGTGGGATCTTGTGGTCCAAGTTCAAAGCTCTCTGAAAATAACCACACAGGTCAATATGGTGGTAAGGAATGCATTTGTTAGGCATGCCTTTGTTAGTTTAAGCATTGAGTTCAGGAGTCAGGAAGTTATGTCTATCATTGAGGTCAAAGAAACTTCTCCCAAAAGGCAGTGAATCTTTGGAATTCTCTGACTAAGAGGAGAGTGGTAGTTCAGTCTCTGAACATATTTAAGCAAGAGTTCAATGGAACTTTAGGTAATAAGAGAACAATGAATACTGGACAGATTATGGAAAGTGGCAATTTGATAAAAAATCAACCATATTCTTACTGAATGGCAGAGCAGTCACAGGAAACTTAACGGCTGGGCCATTCTTCTTCTGCTTGTGTTTTTATATAGTTTTCAGTCAAGCTGGACAATTGATTGTACTTTGAGGTGATATCATTCATGCTAAGTCTTGATTCAATACATATATACCAAATTTTCTTCATTGGTAAATGGGTGAAGAATAGATTTATTGGAAGTCAAGATTACCCTTTCTGAGCTGACTGTTGTGTGAACATCATTCAAAGTTGTGGTTTTTAAATTTGTGGTAATCAGATTGTACGTCCGTCACAACTCAACTGCAGCTGGGCAGATCTACCACCCTACTTTCGCTGTGTTATATTTAATGATTCTGTTATTAACCATTGTCTCTTTCATTTCCCTCTGCATGTTCCATGTAGTCTACTTCCAGAACATTCCTCTGCAGTTTAACTACTGAATGACTATGGCTTTGTATAAACCGACCTTTGGAATCAATGAAGAACAGAATTAACTCGAAATATCACGAGGCCTTCATCAAATATATTGATTATTATTAGTGGTGACAATAAATGCAGACTTTGCCAACATTACTAGCATTTTTTAAATGGAGATTTGAAAAAAAGTGAATGAGGCACTTTGTATTGCTATTCAATTTGGAAAATGATTTTCAGAAGTCATAAACTAATTGAATAATGATTAGAAAGAGCTAATATTAATCTTTGTAAATACTGTGTGCCTTCCTGTCAATTATTCCACACCATCTATTTGAATGTTGTCACTCATAGTTATTAATTTCAAAATGGCCTTGAAACTGATCATCTGACTGCTTTGACGGATATAAGTTCCCGAGATAAGAGAATAAAGAAAAAAACAACAAAATATTGAAAGCCAGCTTGTTCCTGAGAGTGAACACGTGGAAGTGCATCTCCACAGTCTTACATACTTAGTGCAGTTCTACAATTGTCCCAAAGCTAATGGTTTCCCCCATTATAATCTTTAGAATGTTTTCCCACCAGACTCTCAGCAGTGGTGCGCTAAAACCAGCGAACGAAAACTGCTATAGCACAACATGACAAAGCAAAGTTGAGGGCAGAAGTTTTGGAATATAAAAATGATTCACATGATGAGCTGTATGGTAATTTTTGTCCAACCAGTCTATGGATATAGGGAGCTCCTAATTCTTCGTGGACAAAGCGTTATTGTCAGGCTGAAATAGAATGAATAGTGGCTGTGTATCTCAATCATAGTTTTATTGCTCATTTTGGCTTTGAGCAGCATCATGTGCCTGCTCACTTTGAAAAAAAGGAACACAAAACTCAGTACAGTGCAAAACAGCAGAAAGTACTTCCTGTTTTCTTCAAAGCTGCCCATGTTGTGAGTTGGCTGGTGTTTCTCTTGGCCTTTTCCATTTCCTTTTGTTGCATCTGCACATTTTTCACAATGCATGGTTTTTCATGCCACCTGCCAACAAGGAGAGGCTTACTATGATAGGCCATACTATGCTATACTACTGGCTTGATAAGTGGTGGCTTTTCAAAATGTATTTTACTGAGAAGAAGCCTCATTCTGATGAATATTCCAAATAGGAAATATTTCTTTCAATGCCGGCAGCCAACACTTTGTGGGACCAACTTTTACACTGCCTAGACATTAAATGCCGTTGTCATTAGCACTCCAGTTCTGGACAAAATTTGTGATGTTCCAGTTTCTCTTCCAATGTTACTCTAATCTCATCTTGACCATGATGTTTAGGCCCTATTCCCTCTGAACTGGAGAACATTCCTTGTCATTCCCAGGCTGTCAACACTTCTGTCTCTATAGGCACTGTCTCCCTTCAACCATGGCATTAAAACCCCTCCCTGCAAGCTACTGCACCATTCTCATCCTCCATATTCCTTAACTGGGCCAAAGACTCCTTAATTCCCTTCCATCAAACAGAACTCCTTCAGAGTCAGAATCACAATCAGGTTTATTATAAATGACATACTGTTCATCATGAAATCTGTTATTTTGTGGCAGCAGTAGAGTGCACTAGATAAAAATTACTATAAGTTACAATAAAAAATAAAGAAATAAATAATGCAGAAGGTTAAATCGTGAGGTGGTGTTCACAGGTTCATGGACCTATTCAGAAATCTGATGTTGGAGGAGAAGAAGCTGTTCCTAAAATATTGAACATGGGCCTTTGCAATTAAGTTCTCATTTCTGTCACAGTATCAAAGCAGCCTTGTTCAAGGTCATTGATTATATCTCGTGGAGTTGTGACAAAGGTAAGCTGAACCATGTTGACCTTCTCAGTCTGCAGCTTTGACACAATTGACCACATCGTTATCCAGTATCGCTCACCTGCCATCCAGTTTAAAGGGACTACACTCGCCTGCTTCTGTTCTGATCCACATACATATATCTACCTACCATGCAATTACCTCTGATGTCCTCCAGGGATATTCCCCCCTGACCTTACCTCTTTTCTACATGTTGCCTCTCAACTTCATATGAAGACATGTGGCCTTGGGTTCAGCATGTACCCTGATGACACCTCACTTCACCTTCACATTCCTTGTCGACTCTCTCCAAATGCCCCAACTATTTGTCCAACATTCATGACAACATGAACTGCAATTTCCTCAAATCAAATGTAGGGAAGACCTTGTTCTTTGCTCCACAACCATCTTGGTTCCCAAGCCTTTACTCCACATTTCTGCCTAATGGGTCATAACTGACCTTGAACTCAGCTTTACACCTCAGGTGGCATCACTATTATGACTTAGTTCCATGGCAGTACTGGAGTCTTGCACCACCTCAGCTCTTCTGTTATTTTAACTATTGCTCATGCTTTTGTTTCCTCTAAAAAGCATAAGCAATACAGGGCTGAAGGGCTTGTACTGTGCTGTAGGTTTTCTATGTAAACTTGATACTTCAATTATCTGGCCTCACACATGCTGGTATTTTCTAACAAAATTATTGAAAATTTCTACCAAAGCACCTTAAATTCCATTCTTGAAACACACCTGTATTTGCTGATCTATGCTTGCTCCTGCTTAGGCAATCCTTGATTTTTGTTTACAAATTTCCCCGAGAGCTTGCTCTTTTCTATTTTTGATATCCCTTCCTTTGCTCTGATTCTCTGATATTTTCTCTTCTTCAACTCTGATAATCAGTCCACCCATAATAACCATACGTTCAGCTGCTAAAGCCCAAGCTCCAGAATGCCTCTCCACAGCTTCTACCATAGAGTCATAGAGCACTACAACATAGAAACTGGCCCCTTGGACCATTCAGTCCACAATGAACTACTGTTCTGCCTAGTTCCATCAAACAGCTGCAGGATCATAGACCTCCATACACCTCTCTTGCATGTACTTATCCAAACTTTGCTCAAGTGTAGAAATTGAACTCTCATCCACCACTTCCTTTGGCAGCTCGTTCCACCCTCTGACTGAAGAAGTTTCCCCTCAGGTTCCCCTTAACTGTTTCAACTTTCCCCCTCATCCTATGATCTCTAGTCCTAGTTTCACCCAATGTCAATGGAAAACACCTGCTTGCATTTGCCCCATGAATACCCCTCATGATTTTGTATACCTTCCGTTGTTCTTATATAATGATATATAACATTAAAATATTATGATACCTCCCAGGGCTGTGCGCTGAGCCTGCTACTGTATACTCCGCTCACACATAACTGCATGGCCAAGCACATGAATAATCACATTGTCAAGTCTGAAAATGACAAGACAGTGGTGGGGCTCATCACCAACAAAGAAGAGATTATCTACAAGAGGAAGAGCTTGAGGCCTGATGCCGGGCAAATAACCTCTTCCTCAATGTCAACAAGACAAAAAAGATGGTTATTGACTTCAGGAGAACTCACACCCTTATTTGCATCAGTGACACAGCAGTGGAAACTGCAAGCAGTCTCCAAATCCCGCGAGTGCACATCTTGTACATACTTTCATAGTTCCAGAACACATCCTACACATTCAAGAGGCTTATCAATGCCTCTGCTTTCTGAGGAAACTGAGGAGAGCTGGATTATGCATGACAGTATTTAAGTCCTACTACGGTTGTGCAGTAGAGAACATCCTAATATGCCATGGTATGGGAAGTGCACTACGGCAAGCAAGAAAGCTCAAAACTCCCTGCACATCACCAACACCAGCTTACCACCTGTGGTGAACTACATATACCTGTCTGGACATGCCCCTCTGCTGACTGCTCCTGTGGCTCCTCCCACAGATCCCTGCTCCTGCTCCTCCCTCAGTCTCCAGGATGTTGTGTGGTGGTCTCTTGCTACTAATCGTGGTGCCTTGCAGCTAATAAAAGCCTATTGTTCGCCTCCCGTCTCCGAGAGTTATTGATGGTGCATCACCACCCATTAAGGATATATACACAGAAAAGTGTTGGAAAAGGCCAACAACGCAGTGAAGGATCTCACACACACTGCAAGATTTTGGTGAATGACGTTTGTCACTTGATTGTGCCTGCACAAGTAATCAGATTGAGCTAAACTGCTGCAGGGTCTTGTAATGTGTTGGATTGTTTCTAGTTTCTTTTGGCATTTTCTGTATTTATCATCTTGAATTTGTTGGCCTTTTGTTATGCATTTTTGATCATTTTTGTGTTAACCACCTGATCCAGTATTGCCACAAGGAAAGCCTCTGTTTCTTGGAAGACGTCTCCAGTTCTGGGCCAGATGTTTGATGATGATTCTTGTCGACATCTAGTCTGCTCAGATTGTCGGAATGTCTTCCACGGAGGGCCATGCTCTTCCATTGGCTGACTTTTTACCCTACAGTGATAATTTCTTCATTTTTCTGAGTTGTGCTTTCATTTAAGTTTAGTGGTGTGTACCTTTCAGAATTGTATATGCTCCCATGGAGTGCTGAATCCTGTCTTTCATGATGAAAATATATCTTTTGATGTTTTATCTGATTGTTGTGTATATCTTAATGTCTGTTATTTTGCTTCCCCCTTCTGTCCTAGGTAGTGTTAATCTAAGTGTATTTGAGAGTACATAGTGTTTTCTAAAATTTGCTATTTCAGTTCTTATTTTTCTTTGACAATTTTCCAGATCAGTTTCAGACCAAGATATTATGCCAAAAGGCTACGTTAATATGGGTATAGTGGAAGTGTTTATTGCCTTTGTTATATTTTTACTATTGAGCTCTGTTTGGCAGATTTTCTTAAACCCTGGAGTAAATTCTGATGAAAGCTTTCCCTTTATCGCACTACCAGGGGTGATTGATAAGTTTGTGGCCTAAGGTAGAAGGAGTCAATTTTAGAAAACCTAGCACATTTATTTTTCAACATAGTCCCCTCCTACATTTACACACTTAGTCCAGCGGTCGTGGAGCATATGGATCTTAGACCTCCAGAAAGTGTCCACAGCAGGGGTGATTGATAAGTTCATGGCCTAAAGTAGAAAGAGATGAGTTATATAGCTCTCGTTACATGCATACGCAGTTCAACTCTTTGAGTGATTATGCAGAAAGTTTGAAGTTAATAACTCATCTCCTTTGACCTTAGGCCACGAGTTTATCAATCACCCCTGATGAGTTATTATATGAGTGATTATAGAACACCAATGCTTCAGCAGATCTTATAGGAATTTCACAAATATTGGGTGTAAATTTTATATATATATATAAAATATATAAAAAGAACTTCTATTATCCATGAGTGTGGTACAGATCAAATGTTTTTTGGCAGTGAATATAATAACATGAAAGATTTCTGCTTTTCCTCTGGGCTTGATTTAGAATTAATAGAATCCATTATCAGTTGTTCTTTATATCCTTTCATACCCCTACGGCAAACTTTCTGCTCTTCTGTAAGTATATTGTGGTTATCATAGTGAGTGGTGACTAGTTGTGGGATGCATGATGTTACAATTTTATTTATCATTTGTGAGCAAGTAATGGGACGATATTTTGATGGGTCATTTGTGATTTCTCCTTTAAGTCAGAGACACGTTTTACTTCTGACAAAAATTCAGGCATGTTTTCAGGAATTTTAAGAAAATTTTTGATATGTATTAATCAGTACAGATGAAGGCAAGTAAGTTTGATAGCAATTATAATGTGTTCACTTATCAGTTTTGGGTATGTTTTATAATCACTTTTAACACATCCGTTGTAACTTGAGGTTTTTGCATATCTTCAATTGTGTGTGTGCGTTCATTATCTTCCATATTGAACTTGCTTCTTGATTGAGTGTCACCTATTTTGACTGGATATTAGACCAAAAGTACATTATCTCTGTGTTTGTTGGTAAGTCTGTGCTAGGGTTGGTGACATTTTGGTGCATCGAATTTAGTTTAAATGAATTGTATAAACCTTCTTCATTGTTTCTGAACCGATAATTCTGTTTTCTTCATCCAGTACATTTCATGTACCTGTTCCATCTGGCTTTGTACTACTGTCAGGTTGTGGAGCAGTGTTGAAATGATTCTATTCTCAACAGCACTTCAGAGGTGGCAACTTCATTATTTTCTTATGGTCTTTATGTGGTTTCTTTCCACCTCTTGTGTAACCTCATGCAACCTCATGCTTTATTTGGTTTAACATGTCTAAAGGGATTAAATATTGCTCTAATATCACTTTACATTGATATGCTACTTTTGTACATTTACTTGGATGAAGGGATGTTGTGCTATAAATTGTTGATAAAGTTTGTCCCTGTATGCTGTCATGTCAGTCTCAGGTTCCGTTACTCGATATATCCATGTATTATGAATGTGTTTACTTCTAATAACCATTTCATGCATGTCTTTCTTCTCTGACGGGCTCATTATAATCATCATTTCTTTTTTTTTTCTTTGCACAGTTCATTGTCTTTGTGTACTGGTTGTCTACCCTGGTGTTGCGGTCTTTCATCGATTCTATTATGGGTATTGGATTTATTGAGTATGCCAGCAAGAAGACTAATTTCAGGGATGTAACTGGTGACGTATATGTACTTTGACAAACTTTGAGAAGGATGCAAAGGTCCTTGTCTCTGTTCACCCACAGCATTTGCATAACAGAGAACTCTCTGATCTAGGGTCCCTTGATCACACCGAGACAGACAACAATTGCTGATGAAAGGTCATGAACTCAGTGAAAGGTGCCGGTCGGTCTTCCATCACAGTGCAAGGGAATATGCTGCCGACTGGCACCTGGGCACCTGCCAGCTGCAGGAGTACATACTGAGGGATGAACTAAAGCTTGGTGCAGACAGTGCAGTGGCTCCTTCCACTGCTGCACATGGAGTGGCCAAGTCAAGTGGGAAGCCCCTCAAAGAACCAAAAGGTTTAGCACCCCAGGAGGGGGCTACATGAGTGGCAATGGTGCCATGGCCTTTTAAAAAGAAATAAGTTAACACCACAGTATATAATGACCACAAATGTAAAAGTTTTGAAATTAAAAAATGAATCAAGTACTTGCATGGGTCTTGATTCTAACTTTCATGTCTGCCTGTGACTGCTTGTAAAACAGTAAAAGCCCTGACTGAAAATGGCCTTGTTCTTAGCTTTTCTTATCTCTTCGTATTGTACGTAGTGAGGGGGCCACTATTGTTTAGAACAGAAAGGTATAGAATATACAGTATATAATCCATGCAGCTGGATCAGACTGTTTCTCAATTGGACATTACCGTTATGGTTCTAATGTTTTCTTTGAAGGACTAATCACACAACTAACATTCAGAAGTGAAAGTACAAACTTCATATAGCCGTTTTCCTTTTGGAACTGATTTGCATTGAACTAAAGCCTTCATTTTTTGAGGAGGGTTGGGATTTGGAAAACGATATGATAGCCAGGTTGACTACAAGAGAGGAAAACTGAACTCAGGATTTACTATTTATTAGTTGTTGGCAAAACCAATTTTGCTATACAAGTGAAGGGGCTCTGAAGAGAAGTGAAATATGACTTAGGTGGTGGAAGTGCCATTGGGGAACAATTTAGAGACAGTGACCGCAATTCTGTAAGCTTCGGAGTAATTAAGTAAAAGGATAATGCCTGTCCACACATTTAAGTGCTAAATTGGATGAACTCTGATTTCAATGGTCTGATCACGCATCTGTCAAAAGTAAATCAACATCTGACAAATAGGAGCTGTTTTAAAGAGTTCAGGACCAGTAATGGTGAAAGGCAAAGAAGGGAAGATGAAGAAACCTTGGAAGACAAAGGATATTGCCGGTTAGATTAAGAGATCAAAGGAAACATACAACAGGTTTATACAACTGCAGTCCCTTGAGGAATGTAAAGGATTCAGGAGAATAAATAAGAAAGAAGAGGGGGAAAAGGAAGTCAAGTGAAAATAAAGAGAATCCCACTTCATTCTCCCAATATATTAGGATAAAGAGGGTAGTGAGAGACCATAGGGTGGTGAGTCTGTGGCACATGCCCAAGATGGTATGCACAATAATATCGTGGCACATTGCTGCCCCTCAATTTGTTGTAACCCACCCACAATAAAAAGGTGCAACTTAGAAATTATGTTATATTTCAATTCTCTTTTTAAAAGATTAATACCAATAATTTTGAACCATTTTTTCTAAAATTCATTTATGTAAATATGTCTCCGTTATACTTTTATGAATAGTAAAATAATGAATATATGTAAATAAGCAACAGGACATCCTTTTTCCTTCAAAACATCCATAATCATGATTACTTATTCATTGATCAATAATAATCTCCATTCATCTGATAGAATTTTCTAGAAGATTATTGCCAATTTAGGTACACACTGTCAAAAAGGTTAGCCACCCCTTGCATAAGGGTAATCTATGTGCAAAGAAGATGGGGGGGGGGAGGGAGGGATAACTAATTTTGTTCCTTTAACTAAGGGTAACAACAGATCAATGAAACTTATTTTAATGGTAGGGAAGTTATTGGAGAAAATTCTATAGGATGGGATTTATGTATATTTGGAGAGGCAGATGCTGATCAGGGATAGTAATTGGAGCTTTCTGTGGGGGAAATCCTGCCTCACTAGTTTATCAGGGAGGTAACAAAGGAGACTGACAAAGTAATTGTGTTAGATTTTGTCTATTTGGACTTCAGTAATGCATTTGACAAGATCCTATATGATAGGCTGTCCCAAGCAGTTAAGGCTTATGTGACTCAGGATGAACTTGTCAGGTCTTCACAGGCAGATATCTCCCAGTCTCCAGCGAGGTAACAGGAGTCACCTGCCACTCATTTCCAACTCACCACACGCAGCCTATTTAAACCCCAGCTCTCATCCACAGTGCTCGTTCACCAATCAAACTAACCAGCCTCAACCAATTGCTCCAAGCCTTTAATTACCTTGCTGTCTGTATCTGTTCTCTCTCGTTTTGTGGCCCCACATGGCTTGTTATTTTTGCAGTCCATTATTAAAGTTATTGTTCATCACTGAATCGTCTCCACTGTTCTGCTTTTGGGTCAAAGCTCCTCTGTATTTCCCGATAGAACTAGCCAAATAGGTCCAAAGCTAAGTTAACAACTGGAACAAGTAGTGGCAGAATAATGTTTGTCTTCTGATTGGGAGTCTGTGGCTAGTGGCACAATGCAGGAATTAATGCTAGGACTCTTGTGTGTGATAAACGTTAACAGCTTCAAAGTTCAAAGTGAATTTATTATCAAAGCACACATATGTCACCATATACAACCATGAGATTCATTTTCTTGTGGACCTCCTCAATAGATTCACTATAGAATAATAGCCATAATCGAATCAATGAAAGACCACACCAACTTGGGCGTTCAGCCATTGTGCAAAAAACAACAAACTGTGCAAGTACTAAAATAAAGTAATAATAATAATAAATAAGCAATAGGCAATAAGATGAAGAGTAATTGAAAGTGAGTCTATATGTTGGGGGAGCATTTCGTGATGGGGCAAGTTCACTTGACAGAAATTATCTCTTCTGGTTCAAAAGCCTGATGGCTGAGGGGTAATTGTTCCTGAACCTGGTAGTGTGCGTCCTGAGGCTCCTGTACCTCCTTCCTGATGGCAGCAGCGAGAAGAGAGCATGATCTTTGGGTGGGTGGGGTCCCTGATAATGGATGCTGTTTTCCTGTGATGACTCTGTGTAGTTGTGCTGAATGATGAGGAGGGTTTTAATCATGATGGACTGAGACTTAACTACTGTTTGTAGGATTTTCTGTTCAAGGACATTGGTATTTCCATACCAGGCTGTGAATCTCCACACAACTACAGAAGTTTGAGAAGTTTTATGTATTAGGCTGAATCTTTGCAAGCTCCTGAAGTAGAGCCGCTGTTGTCCTTCCTTCATAAATGCTGGGCCCAGGACGTGCCCCTCTGAAATGATATCACTGAGAATTTAAAATTGCTGACCGTATCCACCTCCGATTTTTAAAAAAATATATTTTTATTGAAGGAATAACACAATACAGAATATATTGTTATGAGTGATGAACAGACCTGATGGTCAATGGGGTACAGAGTTAACCATTCCCAACCCCACTCCTGAGAACTACGAACTATTGCTGTTGCTATGCTGCTCATGAGAGAGAGAGAGAGAGATGAAACACAGACAAGAACATCTGCTACAGATAAGAGGGGGAGAGAGACTGTTGATTTACTGTATTTTGACTGTTCCTGGATTATTTACCTTCCACTGCAAGGACTTTACTTTGCTCGTTAACATTCCTCAGGAGATAGCAGGAGTGGCCTGATTTGATGGACATGGTCATTCAGAGTTGATGGATAGCTGAGACCCCGTGAGTGGGGATAAAAGACAGGTCTGGGGAGACACCCTTCAGACACACCAGTGGACACTGACAGTGTTGGGAACCCACAGAAAGGTAGGGGCTTCGGAGACCAAACTAGGAGATCGGTCAGTAAGGTCACAGAGTTACAGCAGGGCCGGTGGGGACTTGTGTGTGTGTCCACTCATGCCTGGGTGACGAGTCCACCACAGAAGAATGGTCTAGCTGAAGACCAGAGGGGCCATAACTGAATGGCCACAACAACACGACGAATTAAGAAAGCAATGGAAGGTTTGCCCGCTGTAGCTGTTACCTCTCGCTCACTCTCTCTCTCCCCAATGATTTCAATACAACAACCATATCCACCTCAGCATTTATGAACTGAACTCTATACTTTCCTATGACAATTCATTTACCCCTAGACATCGATAGAGCTCGTTTATTATTGATTATTATTATTCCTACACTTTTAGATTTATTACTGCCAACTTGTTTTATATGTATATTTGCATTTTTGATATTGTATTGTGTAGTTTACTAATAAACACCTTTAGTTTGGTACGACCAGACTCGAAAGGATTCTTCTTTCTCTGCTGGTCAGACACCCAGTTACAGGGTACGTAACAATATAATAGATTACATTTTCCTCCATTTTGCTTTTATATCTTACCCCTAAACAAACCTCCCCTCACCTGCCCTCCCCGAACATACCATGGCAGCTAATGTATTTACAATACAACAATTCACAAATACAAGTACGGACATTTCACAGCCACACTGGACTAGCTCACAGTCCTCTGTTTCCCTCCTCCTGAAGTCAATAATCAGTTCCTTGGAAACCAGCAGCTTGGATGGGAATGTAGGAGATGCATTCAGTAAGTTTGTTGATGACATAAAAATTGGTAGTATTGTGGATAGTGAAGAAGGTTGTCAAAGGGTCGAGAAGAATACAGATTAGATGAAAGGTTGAGTGGAGCATTGGCGGATTTAACTTAATCATAATAAGTATAATGTGTTGCATTTTCGGAAGTCATGAAGTGATAGGATATATCGTAGGACAGTAAACAATGTTGATTAACAGAGAGACTTTGGTGTTTTAATTCACAATTCCTTGAAAGTGGAAATGTGTGTAGATAGGATGGCGATGAGGCATATAACATGCTTTCCTTCACAGGACTGGGCATGGAATCTAAAAGTCAGAAAAGGAGTCTGATGGACCTGCTTTTTCAAACATTGAGGCTATAGATGATATTTGGAACTTGTTGACAGAGGAGATAATGGAATCATATATAATCACTACATTTAAAAGATATTTAGAAAGGCACTTAAATAGGCCATGCATGGAAAGATAAGGTTCTAATTAAGATAAATGGGACTAGCGTAGATGGACAAAGAGGAACGCATGAGTATTATGGGCTGTAGGGTCCTTTTTCTGTTCTGTGAGAGTCTATATTTCTAATTTCCATATTTCTGCTATTTAGAAAGCCATTTGTTTCCTGTCAGAGAAGCAGGATTGAGGGTATGTAGCTCCAGGATGAAAGGTTGATGCAACAACTTGTTTCCTACTCTTCCTGGCATTGTTAGCTCACTTCAACAATGGGCCAGAACTTATTGTTAGTCATGAGTCAGCTGCGGTTATCTGTAATACACCCAAAATGCTGGAGGAACTTGGCAGGCCAGGCAGTATCTATCGAAAGGAGTAAACCGTTGATGTTTTGGGCTGAGACCCTTCATCAGGACTAGAAAAAAGAGATGAGAAGGCAGCATCTATGGAAAAATGTAAACAGTCAACTTTCCAGGCCAAGACCCTTCACCAGGAAGGGACTTCTTAAATCTTTTTACCAGTCCTGATGAAGGATCCCAGCCCAAAATGTCAATGGCTTCTTTTTTTGCATAGATGCTTTTGAGTTCCTCCCCCATTTTGTGTGTGTGTGATTTCCAGTATCTGCAGATTTTCTCTTGTTTGTAGTTACCTGTTGCTCATTCCCTCCACGCCACTTCACTTACAAGTAAAAGGTAATGCCCTGCATGGTTAAAATGCTTTGTAAGACACACCCCAGTTTTGTCAGCTGTCAAACCTGTCAAAAGCTTTGAATATTTCTGAATGTCTCAGTTCAGAAGCACTCAAAAAGTACTAAAACCAATTAAGCATTTCAAAATCTTATTGAATACTTAAAACAATATAAAGTAAAAACAGTTAAAAATATAAGGTACCTTACACCTTTTCTTCTCCAGCAAAGCAAGTTAAGTAGGAAGATTCTTCAGTATAACTGCAGTCAGGATAGAAGGCTTGGGCGGTGTTGCTATGATGGTTCCAAACAGCAGGGTGTGAGTGGAAATACTGGAGTTTTGGCTAGAACTGCCAGAGTTTCCCGTCAAGGTCTGTTCACCACAAGCCTTAAAATTGCTAACTCTGTACGTGTAGTGAATGATAGCAGGGAAGTTTGTAATTTTCTAAGCCTTTACTCTACTCCAGCTTCCCTAGATTGACTGCAAATTTAAATTTAAATTCCGACGTGAGGTACTTGCAGCACGATCTGGACTAGCTGGAAAAATGGCGGATGGAATTTAATGCAGACAAGTGTGAGGTGTCGCACTTTGTCAGGACAAACCAGGGTCGGACTTACACAGTGAATGATACGGCGCTGAGGTGGAACAGAGGGATCTTGGAATACAGATCCGTAATTCCTTGAAAGTGGCGTCATAGATGGAAAGACAGCTTTTTGGCACAGTAATCATTATAGGAGTTGGAATGCTACGCTGCAGTTGTCTAAGATGTTGGGTGGAGTTGAATTTGGAGTATTGCATATAGTTCTGGTCACCTACCTACAGGAGGGAGAATTGTCAATAGATTTAAAGAATACAGAGAAAATTTACAAGGATGTTGTCAGGATTTTAGGACCTGGGTTATAGGGAAAGGTTGAGGAATGAGGAGAAATAGGAGAATGAGGGGAGATTTGATAGAGGTATACAAAATTATGTGGAGTATAGACAAGGTAAATGCAGACAAGCAATTTCCACTGAAGTAGACTAAGACTAGAACTAAGGTTAATGGTAAAAGGTAAAATATTTAAAGGAAACCTGAAAGGAAACTTCTTCACTCAGAAGGTGGTGCGAGTGTGGAATGAGATGCCAGTGGATGTGAGTTTACAACACTTAAGGGAGATTTAGATAAGTACACAAATGGGAGGGACATGGGACTAGATGGGCTGAGGGGCCTGTTTCTGTGCTGACTCTGCTGCATCAAACACGCAAGTAAATATAAAAGACTTACACGAATGTCAAAAACAAGGTTTGAAAGCATTAGACAATCCATCACAATCCATCCTTCAAAGTCCCCCCACATTACAAAACCTAGCCAATTTAATTCAGGTCCCTGTGATTATAACAGCAATGGAAATGGCAAGGAACAGTGGGCAGAACAATACATAGAGCTGAAGGCCTGTTCTCCAAAACTAGCTGTTAAAATACAATTACAGTACATCAACACCAATGTGAAAATTGTCCAGGTATATCCAGACTACAAAAAGTAGAACAAACTGACTAATTATCACCTATGCAGTCACCTCCCAGTCATCTAATTGCTCCTATTTAGCAAGCACCAGCTCATTAACATCCTGCATATGTTTTGCTGGGAATATGCTAGGTCCCACTATTCTCCAGTCTTAATTTGAATCTAACAGGTGAACTGAAAGATACTGTCCTTGACATTAGGACAACATACAATTTAACATGGCATGAAGGAATTCAAGTAAAGGAACATCAATCTCAATGAGTACTAAAGGGAAACAGTCCGCTGGTCAACATTCAGGTATTGTCTCCTGAATAGCAAGTATATTTGTGATGTACAGTACAGTGCAATAGTCTTGGGGACATTTATGTAGCTAAGGTGTCAAACACCTTTGCTCAGTACTGTATTTGTCAATGTGGAGTGGAGAGTGAGTTTGTAAATCTGGCCAGAGCAAAAGATCTTGGAAATGGTGAGGATGGAGCACTGTGGAAGGGGTGTAGGACAGGTGGCAGAGAAAGAGTACCGGAGGGGGGGGGCGGGGCGCACAGGTGCAGCCACACCCAGCCCTGAGACACCAGGCAAGGTCAATTTGATTCCAAGCAATTGGTTTATTGTTCATTAAAGAATGTCTCTCTGGTGCTTCCTGCTTCCTCCCCTCTCCCTTCCACTTTTCCCCAAACATGATTCCCCTCTCCCTGCCCCCTTCCCACTCTCAGTCCACAACAGAGACTCGTATCAGAATCAGTTTTATCATTACTCCTATGTCATGAAATTTGTTTCCTTGGCAGCAGCAGTACAGTGCAATGCATAAACTACTACAGTACTGTGCAAAAGTCTGAGGAACCCCAGCAATACACATGTGCCTAAGCCTTTGTACAGTACTGTACGTTTGCAAAGCTCGAGTCATCTCCAATTGGAGTGGCTATAACCAACTATATTCCAGAGTATTACTGTCCCTGAATCTCTTTCCACCAACTATATTGGAGTTACAATTGACCAGAATTGTAACTAAACTACCTGCAGAAATAGAGCAGCTAAATACAGTAAGATGCTGAAGATGTTCTATAGGTCAGTTGTGGAGAGCGCCCTCTTCTTTGTGGTGGCGTGTTGGGGAGGAAGCATTAAGAAGAGGGACGCCTCACGTCTTAATAAGCTGGTAAGGAGCGCGGGCTCTGTCGTGGGCAAAGTACTGGAGAGTTTAACATCGGTAGCTGAGCGAAGGGCGCTGAGTAGGCTACGGTCAATTATGGAAAACCCTGAACATCCTCTACATAGCACCATCCAGAGACAGAGAAGCAGTTTCAGCGACAGGTTACTATCGATGCAATGCTCCTCAGACAGGATGAAGAGGTCAATTCTCCCCAATGCCATTAGGCTTTACAATTCTACCGCCAGGACTTAAGAACTTTTTAAAAGCTATTATTAATGCTTTTTGAGATAGTGATTTAGATGCATATCATTTTTTTTTACTGAGTTAAGTATTGTATGTAATTAGTTTTGCTACAATAAGTGTATGGGACATTGGAAAAAAAGTTGAATTTCCCCATGGGGATGAATAAAGTATCTATCTATCTATCTAAGTCAGACACCGAGTATTGATGTACTGATTCCCAAAGCCATTTACAAGTTACAAATCAAGGAATGCAATGGAGTTGTCTTAACTTGTCTGATGACTGCAGCTCCAATAACAGGACACAATATCCAGGACAAAGCAATTTATTTGATTGACTAAACTGACATGCCTCTCGTGCACAGTGGTTGCAGTGTATGCCATCTAGAAGATGTCCTTATTACCTGCTAAATTGTTCCAAAATCAACGGTGAAATTTACCATTGCTTTTAACTGCATGGGTTACAGTCTTTGGTCACCTACCCATGGAACTACCCATGATATGCACCTCGAAAAGATGGAGAGGCAACACCTCCATCTAATGTCTTTACAAAATCCTCCAAAGCGACTGCATGATAAACAAACCAATACTGGCCTGGGAAAAGATGCCAACATTCTCAGCAGTGAAGCCTTAACTGCACTCACCCATATAAATTAGGTAGGCTGTATCTAGGCACAAGATCCCTAAAACGCTATTCCAAGCTCTGCCATACCAAAAGATGGATCTGGATAATGTGGACTTGGAGAGGATGTTTCAAGCTAATGCGTGAATCTAGAACCAAACGATATGGCCTCAGAACAGAAGGACATCCCTTTAGAATAGAGACGAGGAAAAATTTCTTTAGCCAGAGGGTGGTGAATCTGTGGAATTCACTGCACAGACATCTGTGGAGGTTAAATTTAAACAAAGGCCGATAGGTTCTCGATTTGTAAGGGTGTCAAAGATTACTGGTGGAAGGCAGGAGAATGGGATTTAGAGGGCAAATAAATTAGCCCGGATTGAATGGTGGAGCACATTCAATGAGGCGAATGCCTTAATTCTATTCCTACATCTTATGGTTTTATGGATTATCAGGTGAATTATCAGGATGTTTCAAAGCCTCCTTGAAAACGAATAATATCTCTAGTGAATCCTGGGACAGCCCACTACAAAACAATTCAAAATGGAGAAGCATCCATGAAGGTAGTGAGAACCTGAAGTCTACGTATCAGAAGAATACAGATGTCCAGTATATAAAGTTGAAAGAAGGACACCACCACTGACAGAAGTCACCCAGCTCTATGAGGGTCTGCCAACTGGACAAAGAAAGCATTCCAATATCATCACCTTCCCCACCCCGATCCATAAACTGTAATACCAAAGACAAGGGCATAAGGAATTTGCATGTTTCCCCCAGGATGCACATTGCCCTAAACTGAAAATTCACATGCTTCATTATTGCTAGGTCTAAACACAAGAAAATAAAGGGAGAAAGCAGCAGAGTTAGGTCATCTGGTCCCTCAAGCCTGCCCCACCATTTCATATGATTATGGCTGATCTGTCCCAATTTTCACCTGTTTTTCCGTTCCAGTTCCTAGAGTCTTCATTAATCTCGTCTTTTAAAAATACATGAACTTCCACTTTAAATACTTCTAATGATCTGGCCTCCAAATACCCTGAATTCCAGTTTAAGTCACCTTCTAAGAGTAGAAATTTCTATGCAGTTCTATTTTAAATGACCATCGCATTATCTTGTAGTTATGTCCCCCAATTTGCAAATATCCCACTTGTGAAAATGTTCAACATGTGTTCTACTATGCCCTTGTTCTTGTAAATGCCAAAGAATCTATAGCCAACATCCCTAGCCCTTACTGATAAGACTATCCTCTCTCCATTAAGATAATAATGTGCCTTTTGATTCCTCACACTTCACTAAATTAAACTTCATTTGCTAAGTTTTCATGTATCTCATTGCAGAATCACATTAATTTAATCACAACCACCTAATTTATTTCCGCCTAATTTTGTGGCACTGACAAACTTGGATACTTTAAACTTCGCTCTATCCTCCAGATTATTAATATAAATAATATATAATATGTGGGTCAGGAACTGATCCCTGGGGCACTACACTTGTTACTGATTTATTCTGTCTTGCAGCCTTCAACATGAAAAGCAAATCCTGGGACACTATCTCCAACAGTGTTGTAGGAGTATCTTCACTGGAAGGACTGCCATTGTTCTAAGACTTATCTTCACTTTCTCAAGGGCAGTTAGACAAGAGTAAAAATTTCTGGCCTTGACAGTGATACCAGCATTCCATTAGCGAAATAAAAAAATCTACTCACCCATAAGCATATCAAAATCTTTAAAGGACTTACTGGATACCTTGATATGCTAAATATCAAAACTTTTCAAATTTAAAAATTTAAAATTTGTGAGAGTAAGCATTCGGCACGGACTAGAAGGGCTGAGATGGCCTGTTTCCGTGCTGTAATTGTTATATGGTTATAAAAACCCTTGATTACTTTAAACAAATGTCTTTCTTGTACGAATCTTAAAAACAGAAAGGGTAGGCCTCAGATAAGTGCAGATTATAAATTAGGTTATTCCTAACCATTTTAATTTAGACAGAAACTCTGTTGAAAAAACGTTATGGGCATGAAATGTCATCATTGCTGTAGTGATGAAAATGAATAACATAGTTTTCTGAGATGTGAGATTGGTTAATAATTCTCTATCACTGAGTAAGTGATATTTGAAAGGAGTTCCTGTTGGGATTCAACTGATTATTTAATAATGTATTAAATGTTTGAGCAGTGTATGTAAAGAAAAATGTTTATGATCCAAAACTATTGAGCATTGGGCTCGAATCCATCTTTTAAAATGGCAGAAATAAATCAAATACATTTTATATTCATAACTAATCAAATATTTGTCATGTGTTCCTTCAGATCTCCTTGAGTGGAGATAATGATTAAAGGTGTTGAAATAAAGTAATTGCCATGATTGATGTTAGTGGTGGGGTGTTAGTAGAGGGTAAAATGAATGCAGCAAGTTACAAGGAATGAACATCGAACTTCTGGTAATTGCTCCCCCCTTCATTATTCCCAGTCCTGTTTCCTCTATCTCACTTACCTGCCCATCACCTCCCTCTCCTGTTCATCCCCTTTTCTTTTCCTCCATCGTCTTCTACCCTCTCCTATCAGATTCCCCCTTCTCCAGCCCTTTATCTCTTTCACCTATCAGCTTTCCAGCTCTTTACTTCACTACTCCCCCACTTCTGGTTTCACCTGTCACCTACCACCTTGCACTTCTTCTCCTCCCCCCACCTTCTTGCACTAACTTCTCATCTTTTCTTCCAGTCCCGTTGAAGTGTCTCAGCCTGAAACGTCGACTGTTTACTCTTTTCCATAGATGCAGCCTGGCCTGTTGAGTTCCTCCGACATTTTGTGTGCGTTGCTTGGATTTCCAGCATCTGTAGATTTTCTCCTCTAATAAAGTGACCACTGAGAGAATATGAACTTAAATTTCCAGCTACAGCTATTGGCTTTTTCACACCTGGAGTGAGAAATGTTTTTCTTCTCCAAGGATAGAGGAAAGTGAAAAGAACTAGCTTCTTTAAAATGAACATCAGTTTTTAAGTATATTTTCTGAAAGACTAGGATGATTGCCTTGAAGGTTCATGACTCAATGTGATAGCATGCACTTTAAAGTATCACAAAAAGAATGAGCAACTGTCAATAAAAGATATCAACAAATCTACAAACATTTGTATTATAATTTCTTTTCCTTACTTTATGTCAACCCTCTCTCAAAAGATGGTAAACCCTTTTATTTTTCACATTTTGCTTTCATAATTATGTAATGTTGGCATTAGAACACAAGTGCAAATGAACCTCAACAGATGTTTAGTAGTACAGGAAGGCTAAAATAACTAACTGTATTGTGGAGCATATTGCTTTAGCTTAATCACTTGTGGTTATTCATTATTCTGAAAGCAATTTTACAGATTGTGTACTTGAAGTACTAGAAATGGGATCAGGTTGTCATCTGAGGTGTAAACTCCATATGTAAGTAGCTAAATCCATCCAGATCCAACAGTTAACCACAGTCGGATACAAGGAACACCACTGTAATGGAAGTTAATAAATAAAATGATGATTGCTACTGATTGAATGATGACATCATATTGCTCATTTGAAACCAACATTTTATGTTGCTAAGGCTACTCAAGCCCATACAGCTCAATATATTTTGGCAGAAGGCAATGGAAAAAACAGTTAGCTTTACGTAGAACACTAACCACAGTATAAAATAGTTATATGCATAGGAATGAAGGGTAACTCATTGTATTTTCACGATGAGCCAAACCATCAATGCTATACTGTGATGTTGAAAAGAATCGGAAGAAAAATGCTTCCAAAATCTGGAACACAAGTGAGCCAAGAAGGAACCTGCTTGTCCTTTGTTTATGCTAATTTTTATATTATTCCAGAAGGATTTTCCCCTAAGAATTTGTGATGACAGCAACACTTTATTTTATATGTTAGAGGAGCTATTAACAATACACTCAAGATTTTTAATCTTTCAATGTTGTTCCTTCTTTGGTTGCAAAAGATACTATGTAATTCCTGTACCTTCTCCTTCCACAAAAGACAATTTTGATCTTAACACTGAAATGCTGATCTTAAAGTTACGGCAATGAATAAACAGATGATAAAGCTAATAAACCATAAAACTTTAGAGATTAAATTTGGATAATTTAGTGCTTTGCTTACCTCCTGTTATTTGTAGTCCTCTTCAGTCAGTCTAAATCAGTTTCTTGTGCAGTATGACCTCATGCCTCACACCAACCATTCTCTCTGACAGTGTTATAAATCTGGAAGTGAATGGAATGTACTTTGTGATCTTGGACTTGCTTTACTCAATGCTCAGTGGAGGCCATAACCCACAGCTGTTACCACAGCAACAGATTTAAGATAAAGGGCGGCCCAAGACCCATGACTTAATTATTAACACTGCAGGATGACAAGTATCCTTAATTTATTCGAACTGCTCCAAACTTCCAAATGTACACTGTCTCAGACTTTCAATGTTGTGAAATTTATTCAGAGCTTACAGCCTCATGACAATTTTACTAACCAATCTAAATTAAAAAATCATGAACAAAAGAATAAAAGAGAACTAAAATAACAAATTATGTCAGCATGTCTGAAATTAATTAACATTGTCAGTAGGAAGATTTTGTTCGAGAAATGTTTCCAGGAAAAATTGGGAACTGTTCTTTTAGATAGCTTTATGATTTCACCGGGAATATATTTGAGAGGAAATCTTCTCACTATATTCAAGGTATTTATAACACATCACGGTTAGAGAAACATTCCAAGTCTTATGTTATGTCCACAAAAAGCAGGACAACCCCACCCTGAGCATAAACTATCCAATCAATGCATTTAATCATCAGTAGAATGATGCAAGAGTTTATCAAGTGTTTTTTTAAAATATACCCACAAGTTTCCTGCTTAATGTTCCTCCACTGGGGTCTGAAAAAACCATTTGGTTCCTGACCTCAAAACAGCCACAGTGCAAACATGGAGCTGAACTCTGGATTGACTGACTTTGACATCTCTGAAATAATCAAACAAATGTGAAATCAGTGAACCTTCATAAAATAGAGATAGAAATGTGTGGGGAGAAGTGGCAGCGTAGGAGAGTAATCTCAAAGTTCAAAGTAAACTTATTATCAAAGTACATATATGTCACTATATGTAGCCCTGAGATTCATTTTCTTGTGGGCATACTCAATAAATCTATAATAGAATAATAACCAAAATAGAATCAATGAAAAATTGCACCAACTGGGCATTCCACCAGAATGCAAAAGACAACAAACTGTGCAAATATGAAAAGAAAGAAATAATAATAATAAAAAAGCAATAAATATCGAGAGCATGAGACGAAGAGTTTTGAAAGTGAGTTCATAGGTTGTGGAAACATTTTGCTGATTGGCAATGAAGTTGAATGCAGTTATCTCCTTTGTTTCAAGAGCCTGATGGTTGAGGCATAATAACTGCTCCCTGACCTGGTGGTGTGAGTCCTGAGACTCCTGTACCTTCATCCTGATTGCAGAAACAAAAAGAGAGCATGTCCTTGGTGGTTGGGTCCCTGATGATGGATGTTGCCTTCCTGTGACAATGTTCCATGTAGTTGTGCTCAATTGTTGGGAGGACTTCTCCTGCGATGGACTGGACCGTATTGACCACTGTTTGTAGGATTTCTTGTACAAGTGCACTGGTGTTTCCATGCCTGGCTGTGATGCAACCAGTCAATCCACTCTCCACTACACATCTATAGAAGTTTGTCAATATTTTAGATGTCATGCTGCATCTTCACAAACTCCTAATGAAGTAAAGGAACTGCTGAGCTTCCTTCCTAATTGCACTTTCGTGCTGGGCCAGGACAGGTTCTCTAAAATAATAAAACCCAGGAATTTAATGTTACTAACCCTCTCCACCTCTGATCTTCCAATGAGGACTGGCCCACGGACCCTCTAGTTTCCTTCTCCTGAAGTCAATAATCAGCTCCTTGGTCTTGCTGACAATGAATAAGAGGTTGCTGTTATGGCACCACTCCACCAGATTTTCAATCTCCTTCCTACATACTCATTCATCACTACCTGTGACTCGGCCTACGACAGTGGTGTTGTCAGAAAACATGAATACGATATTGGAGCTGTGCTTAGCCACACAGTCATAAATATAAAGTGAGTAGAGCAAGGGGCTAAGGACACAGCCTTGGAAATAGTGGAAGAGATGTTGTTGCCGATCTGTACTGACTGTAGTCTGCAAGTGAGTAAATCAAGAATTCAATTGCACAAGGAGGTATTGAAGCCAAGGTTTTGGGGCTTATTGATTAGCTTTGAGGAGATGATGGTATTGAATATTGAGATGTAGTTGATAAAGAGCATCCTGATGTATGCATCTTTGCTGTCCAGATATTCCAAGGTTGAGTGAAGAGCCAATGAGATGGCATCTGCTGTGGACTCGTTGCTCCATTAAGCAAATTGGAGAGGATCTAAGTCACTTCTGAGCCAGGAGTTGACATGTTTCATTACCAACCTCTCAAGATACTTCATCACTACTGGACAATAGTCCTGGAGGCAGGTTATCATGTTCTTCTTTGGCACCGGTATTACTAAAGCCTGCATGAAGCTGGTGGGTACCTCAGATTGCTGAAGTGAGGTTAAATACCTCAGTGAACACTCCAGCCAGTTAGTCAGCACAGGTCTTTAGTATTTGGCCAGGAACCCCATCTGAATTGGATTCGTCTTGTGGGTTCACATTCCTGAAGGCTGCTCGCATGTCGGCCTCAAAGAATGAGATCACAAGCTCTTTGAGTACCCTGGGAGCTCATAGTGGCTCCTCCATGTTTTGACGGTCAAAGCAAGTATAGAAGTCATTGAGATCATCTGGAAGTGAAGCCCTGTTGCCATCCAGGTTGCTTGATTTAAATTTATTAGAGGTGATAGTATTCAAGTACTGCCACAACTGTCGAGAATCCTTCATTAATTCAAATTTAGCCTAGAATTACTACTCTGCCTGTGAGATGGCTTTCCAAAGATTGTAACTGGTCCGTTTCTGGTCAACAGACCTGAATGCCTCTTGTCTGGCTTTCAGCAGATTCTGGGTCTCATGGTTCATCCAGGGCTTCTGATTGGGGGAGACTGAATGATTTTGTGGAGACACACTTACCTGAAATTGTCTTAATAAAGTCCATAACAACCATGGTGTACTCATTCAGATCCACAGATGAGTCCTCTTTTATTGTTGGAATTATGCCTGGAACTACAGAAAGTGGTTTATCTGTTGAAGTGCAATTACCACATTATGTAGATTTGTTGTACAGGAGGGTGCTATTTTACCCATTGGTTCTTTGCCAGATTTTGCAGTTCCAAACCAGTGTTGTAAGAGTTGCTTTAGGTAATTTTCTAGATATCCACAATCTTCAACTAGTTATGCTGCCAGCACTAAACACATTCTGCTTTCAGGAAGATAGAAAACACACAGATAAAGCAAACCATAGATTCTTGGCAGGACCTTAAACTGGAGAGTGACCATGGAAAATATAGTTCTCAATAGTTCTGCTAAGTTCAGATGCTGGAAATCCAGAGTAACCACACAAAATGCTGGAGGTCCTCATCAGGTCAGGCAGGATGGAGAGGATTAAACAGTTGACATTTAGGGTGGAAACCTTCATCAGGACTTGAAAGGATGCGAGGGGTGGGAACAAGAAGCCAGAATAGGAATGTGGGGGGAGGGGGAGGTATACAAGCTGAGCACATGGTCATAGAGTTTTAGAGAAGCAGAGACCACAGAGGGGGAGCAGTGAAAGAGGGTCTCTCACTATTTATCCCTCTCCATAGATGCTGCCTGATTTGCTGAGTTCCTCCAGCATGCTGTGTGTGTAGTCCCATATTCAACCTAGCAGTTACAAATTAAGATTAGAGAAACGTCACCTATCAATGTTCTCAAAAAACTGAAGGAAAATAGATGTCAGATCTGCTTTCCAATCACCTTTACTATAAATAATAATCTTTTTAGTGGCCGCAGATATGTCAGCCTTCAGACTCGCAGTATGCATATTCTGTGATAAGGCTGAGGAAGTAGATACCAAAGGGTTAAATAATAGTGACCATGTCATCAGAGAAGACCATCTGTTCTGAATTTCCTTTAAGGAAGAAAATGTGCCTCCATTACTTGATTTGGTCTACATGTGGTTTCATAGTAGACTTATAGCAGCATAGCTAATTCTCAAGTGCCTTTTGAAGTGGCTTAAGTAGGCATTAATTATACCAAACAATCACGAGTAAAGATATAGCGATTAAGCAGAATGAATCACTTGTCATTGACCTAGGCGAAGTGTTTGATGCACCATCAATAACTCACTCTGAGACGTAAGAAGTGAGATATCGGCTTTTATTGACTGGAGGAATGAACAACACTACATCCTGGAGAATGAGGCCGGGCTCAGGCCTCAATCACCTTTATACAGGGGTTTGTGGGAGGAGCCACAGGAGCAGTCCAGACAGGTATATGTAGTTCACCACAGTGTTCAAATCTGAAAACTTCTCTTGGCCAGTCAACCCTGCAAGTGCTGTACATGATCTGTGAACTTAGCTAAAATTGAGAAGTCTATTTCATGGAATAGCGATATCATAATCATACACAGTAAACTTACTTTCCCATTGTCTACTATTATGATCCGCATAACCAGGTGAAACTTGCCAGGATTGAGATTTAAAGCTCAATGACTTTTGAAGCCTTTAATCTTGGCATCAGGTTAAACAGATACAAAGAAACAACCGGCTTATTGTCAAGTATTGTATTCCTCAATGGAGGGCCAACGCATTGCCACGTTGAAGCACTGAAAGAAACACGAGTACCAAACCAGACTAGGGCATCAATGAAGAGTTCTACAAGATCATGTAACCCTTCATTGCCCAACACTACAACATTGATAATTGGTTTATTATTATCACATGCACCAACATACAGTGAAAAAATGTTTTGCAAACCATCTAGGCAGATCATACGATACATAACCACATCAATGTAATGAAAAGAAAACTGACTGCAGGATGCATGATACAGTGTAGCAGCTGCAAAGGAAGTGCAGTGAAGGTAAATAACTGGAGATCAAAGGGATGACAAGGTAGACTGGGACATCAAGAATTCATCTTTAGCATATGAGAGGTTCATTTAAGAACCTGATAGCAATTGGATAGATGCTCTCCTTGAGTCTGGTGATATGTGCTTTCGTATCAGGAGAGGGGAGAAGAGAGAAGGATAGAGCGGGAGGGGTTCTTGATTATGCTGGCTGCTTTCCAAAGGCAGCCAGAATTGTTGGCCAAATCAATGGAAGAGAGTCTAGTTTGTGTGATGTACCAAGCTGCATTCACAACTCACTGTAATATCTTGTCAAGAGCACCACTACTGTCATCTTCCTGTTCTTCCTGTATGGATAGAATGCCTTGGGGTTTTCCTACTCGCAAAGGCCTTCTCATGACCCCTTCTAGCTCTCCTAAGTCAATTCTTAAGCTCCTTCCTGACAACCTTGTAGTTCTTTAGAGCCCTGTCTGATACTTGCTTTCTAAACCTAAAGAGAAAGATCTCTTGACTAGATGTTCCAGATGGTCTTTTCCCCTTCCATCCTTTCTCTGCCCCAATAGGACAAACCTATCCAGAAGCCCATGCAAATGCTCTCAATATAACCTCTACATTTCTGTTTTGCATTTCCCTGAGTACATCTGCTCCTAATTTACACTCTTAAGTTCTGCCTCACAGCAACGTAGTGCAACCTCCCCCAATTAATTACTTTCCCATGCCTATTGAGTATTAGAAGACTTGGACAGAGTGGATGTGGAGAGGATGAATCTAGACCAAAGCCTCAGAATAGAGGGATGTCCATTTAGAACAGAGATGTGGAAGAATGTCTTTAGCCAGAGGGGGCTGAATCTGTGGAATTCATTGCCACATATGGCTGCAGAGGTTATGTTTTTGAGTATATTTTAAGCAGAGATTGATAGGTTCTTGATTAGTCAGGTGTCGAAGATTACAGGGAAAAGGTAGGATAATAAATCAGTCATGATGGAATGGCAGAACAGGCTCAAGGGGCTGAATAGCCTAATTATGCTCCTCTGTTTTATGGTCTTGTATTGTCTGCTTCTGTCCCCGTCCAAGGCTATAGTAAAGGTCAGGGTGTTGTGGTCACTGTCTCTGAATTGGGAAGAGCTGTTTTCAGGCAAATCCATATCTGATATGTGCAAGTTGTTCCAGTATCTGGGAAGGACGAGGATGGCAAGGTATGGGAGACCCAGCAGAAGAAGGAGCAAACATATGCAAGGCTCTTCAGATGCCTTCTCCCCACATCTGTGATCAGCATGCTGGCACAACCAGTGTTGCTGCTGCTCGTTATTATCCATGGCACCAAAGACATTTTAAAAGATCAGATCGTGCGGGCCTCCAAGGTGCAGATCAGATATCCTAGTCTTCAAAGTGTGTCACGTAATGTCTCCGGCCAAGCCTCAGAGCAATCCGTCTCCCACAAGAAAGCAGCTGTGAACAATGAGAATGTTCTGGTGCAATCCCTGCTGTTGCCTCCACTACGGTTACCGAGCTCTGGTTTTCAAACAGGCAGGTTTTCCAGGAAACCGTTGGGTTGAGCGTTAATCTGAAATTACCTTGCTCCACTGAATATAGGACGAAGTGGCAGCCTGTCTCTCTGTGGTAGCTTCCCCCAAAGTGGTTACATTCACCAGCTTTAATCTTGCACATCTGGTTTCAACCTTTGCACTCCTGTTTATTATAATCCATCCCTATGCTACCACAGCATGATTCACACTCTCTTCTCAACTTGAGAACACTCTTTTTCCATTTTCCCATATACTTGTCTGTACTCTGGGGAAGCCGAGTGCAGGCCAGATTATTTCATCAATGAAGAATTCTACTCTGCCCATTGTTGTGAATCTGAGGTTCAGGAAATCACCGTTTTAACACCTCCTCCTTTGCAATCCATTTCTCATTTTGAGCATCTCATCGTAGCTTCCCTATGGTATTCGAATGAAACACAAAGCAAGCTTAAAGATAGGCCTTTACCCTATAAGTTCATCCTTGCTACGTTGTTGGTGGGTCTTCATTTTCTTCATAACATTCAAAGTTCCATCCCATAGAATCATATTTTATAAGGGGATTCCAAATACATCATAACAACAGTATTAGAAAAGCATTAAAGTTCAAAGTTCAAAGTCAATTTTGTTATCAATGTACACATGTCACCATATACAACCCTGCAATTCATTTTCTAGTGGGCATACTCAATAAATCCATAATAGAAAAACAATCATAATAGAATCAATGAAAGACCACAACAACTAGGTGTTCAACCAGTGAGCTCAGTGATGGGGCAAGTGAAATTGAGTGAAGTTATCCCCTGTGGTTCAAAAGCCTGATGGTTGATGGGTTATGACTGTTTCCGAACCTGGTGGAACTTACAGATGCAGATGGAAAAACAGGAAAACCGAGATGAGCACCAGCTGTAGAAAGAGGAACAGTTAATGTTTCAGATCTGCCACCATAAGCAGTCCTCAGAACAGTTGTAAAACATTGACTATTTCTCTTTTCACAAATACTGCCTGACTATCTGAGTTTTCCTGCTTTTTGTTTCAATTTTCCAACATCTGCAGTATCGTCAGAACAGGGAAAGATGAAAGAGGCAGTTTTAAACTGCAGAAAAGGTGTCAGGAACAGGGGCCGGATGGACCCAAACGCAGGATGCACACACTGAAGTACTAGGGGGAGGACAGGATGGGGATGCCATGGCATGTAAGGGTTAATGCAGGCAGGGCTGGATCCAAGAGTTCAGACGAGGGGGACAGGGAGGCAGGCAGGCAGATTCCTCATGGCGGGCCGCAGGGATCCCGGGCAGGGCCACCTCCCAGGCAGGAACACAGAGGCCTGGGCCAGTCACAGACACCTGGGCAGGTGCGGGGCACAACCCTTAGGGAGCAATAGGTGGGAGGGGCAGAACCCCCACTGGGCAGCAGCAGTCCAGCCAGACCCACCTGACAGAGGCAACGGGTAGGAAGCTGGGTCCAGGGTAAGCAGCAAAACTACAGTGATCCACCAGGTACATCGGTAAATTGGGAAAGGCAACCAACAGCGTGGCAGCACAAGCAAGGAGAATAAGGCGGAACAGCAGGACCAGCACACAGGAGAGAAGCAGGGGAACAAGACCAACCAGATAGAGCATACACAGAACAGTCCAGCAACCAGGGCAGAACAGGATACAAAACAACCACCCACCCAGTCTCCGTCCCATGGCCCCTTATAAACACCTGCAGTCGAATTGGCCACTGGTGTGCCTCCTTGATCCAGGCTGATCTTAACAGGCTCAAAGGGGCCGGGAGGGACAGCTGCAAGACCCGGAGTCCGGAGCAATTGGACCGGATCGAGACCCGGAACGCGGATTCCGGACCCGACCGGACCCTGACAAAAGGATAAAATGGACAAAGGGAATATCTTCGATAGGATAAAGCCAAATTAAATAGGTTATTGGAGGAAGTTAGAAGAGGATTATAATTGTCAGTATTATGTGTTCATAGCAGGGCTTTGAGCCATCCTCAGTATCACACTGTAGTAATACACTGAAACAGAAACAGAGAGAACCTACAGCACAATACAGGCCCTTTGGCCCAGAAAGCTGAGCCGAACATGTCCTTACCTTAGAAATTACCTAGGGTTACCCATAGCCCTCTATTTTTCTGAGCTCTGTATACCTGTCCTGGAGGCTCTTAAAAGACCCTATTGTATCCGCCTCCACCACCATTGCCGGCAGCCCATTCCACACACTCACCACTCTCTGCGTAAAAAACATACCCCTGACATCTCTTCTGTACCAACTTCCAAGCACGTTAAAACCATGCCCTTTTGTGTTAGCCATTTCAGCCCTGGGAAAAGCCTCTGACTATCCACACGATCAATGCCTCTCATCATCTTATACACCTCTATCAGATTCCCTCTCATCCTCTGTTGCTCCAAGGAGAAAGGGCCGAGTTCACTCAACCTATTCTCATAAGGCATGCTCCCCAATCCAGGCAACATCCTTGTAAATCTCCTCTGCACCCTTTCTATGGTTTACTCATCTTTCCTGTAGTAAGGCGACCAGAACTGAGCACAGTACTCCAAGTGGGGTCTGACCAGGGTCCTATATAGCTGCAACATTACCTCTCAGCTCCTAAGCTCAATCCCATGATTAATGAAGGCCAATGCACTGAATGCTTTCTTAACCACACAGTCAACCTGTGCAGCTGCTTTGAGTGTCCTATGGACTCGGTCCCAAGATCCCACTGATTCTCCACACTGCCAAGAGTCTTGCCATTTAAAATATATTCTGCCATCATATTTGACCTACCAAAATGAACCACTTCACACCTACCTGGGTTGAACTCCATCTGCCTCTTCTCAGCCCAGTTTTGCAGCCTATCAATGTCCCGCTGTAACCACTGACAGCCCTCCACACTATCCACAACACCCCCAGCCTCTGTGTCATAAATTTACTAACCCATCCCTCCACTTCCTCATCCAGATCATTTATAAAAATCACAAAGAGTAGGGGTCCAAGAACAGATCTCTGAGGCACACCACTGGTCAACAACCTCCATGCAGAATATGACCCATCTACAACCACTCTTTGCCTTCTGTGGGCAAGCCAGTTCTGGATCCACAAAGCAATGTCCCCTTGGATCCTATGCCTCCTTACTTTCTCAATAAGCCTTGCATGGGGTAACTTTTCAAATGCCTTGCTGAAATCCATATACATTATATATACTGCTCTAACTTCATCAATGTGTTTAGTCACATCCTCAAAAACTTCAATCAAGCTCGTAAGGCACGACCTGCCTTTCACAAAGCCATGCTGACTATTCCTAATCATATTATGCCTCTGTAACTGTTCATAAATCCTGCTTCTCAGGATCTTCTCCATCAACTGAAGTAAGACTCACTGGTCTATAATTTCCTGGGCTATCTCTACTCCCTCTCTTGAATAATAGAACAACATCCGCAACCCTCCAATCCTCCGGAACTTCTCCTGTCCCCATTGATGATGCAAAGATCATTGCTAGAGGTTCAGCAATCTCCTCCCTCACCTCCCACAGTAGCCTGGGGTACATCTCGTCTGATCCTGGTGACTTATCCAACTTGATGCTTTCCAAAAGCTCCAGCACATCCACTTTCTTAATATCTACATGCTCAAGCTTTTCAGTCCACTATAAGTCATCCCTACAATCGCCAAGATCCTTTTCCATAGTGAATACTGAAGCAAAGTTCTCATGAAGTACCTCTGCTATCTCCTCCAGTTCCATGCACACTTTTCCACTGTCATACTTGATTGGTCCTATTTCTCACGTCATATCCTCTTGCTCTTCACATACTTGTAGAATGCCTTGGGGTTTTCCTTAATCCTGTCCACCAAGGCCTTCTCATGTCCCCTTCTAGCTCTCCTAATTTCTTTCTTAAGCTCCTTCCTGCTAGCCTTATAATCTTCTATATCTCCATCATTATATAGATCTCTAACATTACCTAGATTTTTGAACCTTTCATAAGCTCTCCTTTTCTTCTTGACTAGATTTACAACAGCTTTTGTATACCACGGTTCCTGTACCCTTCCATCCTTTCCCTGTCCCATTGGAATGTACCTATGCAGAATTCCATGCAAGTATCCCCTGAACCTTTGCCACATTTCTTCTGTACATTTCCCTGAGAACATCTGTTCCCAATTTATGCTTCCAAGATCCTGCCTGATAGCATCATATTTCCCCTTAGTCCAATTAAATACTTCCCTAACTTGTCTGTTCTTATCCCTCTGCAATGCTATGGTAAGGGAGACAGAATTGTGATCACTGTCTCCAAAATGCTCTCCCACTGAGTGATCTGACACCTGACCAGGTTCATTTCCCAACAGCAGATCAAGTACAGCTTAATCTACATATTGTGTCAAGAAACCTTCCTGAACACACCTAATAAACTCTGCCCCATCTAAACCCCTCACTCTAGAGACATGCCAATCGATATCTGGAAAATTAAAATCTCCCCCCACAACAACTCTGTTATTATTACACCTTTCCAGAATCTGTCTCCCTACCTGCTCCTTGATGTCCCTGTTACTATTGGGTGGTCTATAAAAAACACTTAATAGAGTTATTGACCCCTTCCTGTTCCTCACTTCCACCCACAGAGACTCTGTAGACAATCCCTCCATGTCTTCCTCCTTTTCTGCAGCCGTGACACTATATCTGATCAAGAGTGCCATGCCCCCACCTCTTTTGCCTCCCTTCCTGTCCTTTCTGAAACATCTAAAGCCTGGCACTCGTAGTAACCATTCCTGTCCCTGAGCCATCCACGTCTCTGTAATGGCCACAGCATCATAGCTCCAAGTATTGATCCATGCTCAAAGCTCATCCACTTTGTTCATAATACTCCTTGCATTAGAATGGACACATCTCAAACCATCAGTCTGAGTGTATCCCTTCTCTATCACCTGCCTATCCTCCCTCTCACATTGTCTCCAAGCTTTCTCTATTTGTGAGCCAACCGCCTCTTCTGTTTGGTTCCCATCCTTCAGCAATCCTTGTTTAAACTCTCCCCAATAACCTTAGCAAACCTCCCCACCAGGATATTGGTCCCCCTAGGATTCAAGTGCAAACCATCCTTTTTGTACAGGTCACACCTGCCCCAAAAGAGGTCCCAATGATCGAGAAATCTGAATCCCTGCCCCCTGCTCCAATCCCTCAGCCACGCATTTATCCTCCATCTCACTCTATTCCTATACTTACTGTCACATGGCACAGGCGGTAATCCCGAGATGACTATCTTTGTGATTCTGCTTCTCAACATCCTTCCTAATTCCCTGTAGTCTGCTTTCAGGACCTCCATCCTTTTCCTGCCTATGTCATTGGCACCAATATGTACCACGACCTCTGGCTGTTCTCCTTCCCACTTCAGGATATCGTGGATGTGATCAGAAACATTCTGGACTCTGGCACCTGGGAGGCAAACTACCATCCGTGCTTCTTTCCTGCGTCCACAGAATCACCTGTCTGACCCCCTAACTATAGAGTCCCCTATCACATATGTAGAATACAGGACGGTGCAATACAGCTACAGAACCTTCAGCCTCTGACGTCTGTCGAACATGATGGCAAATGTATTAAATCTCTTCTGCCTGTACAAACATTTGTACATTATTTATATTCATGTGTCTGACTAACATCCACCTAAATGCGACTATTGTAACTATCTTGCCAGTTCCTTAAACCATCATCTTTAAGGTCATAGGCAAGGCCAGAATGCAAACCAATTAAACATATTGGCATGACTTCAGAAGGGAAAGGCGAAAAGGAAATAATGTCTATTTTACTGTGGAGATAAAATGCACATCATATATATATGCTTTTCCCAGAGAGTGGTGAATGTGTAGAATTCTCTGCCCAATGAAGCAGTGGAGGTTACCTCAGTAAATATATTTAAAACAAGGTTGGATAGACTTTTGCATAGTAGAGGAATTAAGGGTTATGTGGACAAGGCAGGTAGGCGGAGATGAGTCCATGGCTAGATCAGCCATATTGAATGGTGTGCAGCAGGTTCGACGGGCCAGATTGCCTACTCCTGCTCCTATTTCTTATGTTCTTATGTTCACATTGATCACAGTAAAATAATCTTTGTTATAGTTAAATTATAATTCATTTAATTAACCCCCATGAGAACATTTGATAAACATAAGTGAGGAAGCTGTGGTTGTTTAGCTTCTGGGGCTTATAGAAACATAGAAAATAGGTGCAGGAGTAGGCCATTCAGCCCTTCGAGCCTGCACCACCATTCAGTATGATCATGGCTGATCATCCAACTCAGTACCCTGTACCTGCTTTCTCTCCATACCCCCGATCCCTTTAGCCACAAGGGCCATAGCTAACTCCCTCTTAAATATAGCCAATGAACTGGCCTCAACTGTTTCCTGTGGCAGAGAATTCCACAGATTCACCACTCTCTGTGTGAAGAAGGTTTTCCTCATCTCGGTCCTAAAAGGCTTCCCCTTTATCCTTAAACTGTGACCCCTCGTTCTGGACTTCCCCAACATCGGAAACAATCTTCCTGCATCTAGCCTGTCCAATCCCTTTAGAATTTTATACGTTTCAATAAGATCCCCCCTCAATCTTCTAAATTCTAGTGAGTATAAGCCTAGTCGATCCAGTCTTTCTTCATATGAAAGTCCTGCCATCCCAGAAAGCAATCTGGTGAACCTTCTTTGTACTCCCTCTATGGCAAGAATGTCTTTCCTCAGATTAGGGGATATAAAATAATATAATATAATATAATATCAAGTTATTATCTTGCCATATTTCTTCCAGTGACCTTAGTCATTGCAACAACCTATAGAATTGCATATTATTTGACTTAGAGTGAGTAAAATTCAATTATAGCAACACACACAATGTGCTGTAGGAACTCAGCAGACCAGGCAGCATCTATGGACTGTGCTGCTGAAGGGTTTCGGCCCAAAACATTGACTGTACTTTTTTCCATAGATGCTGCCTCGAGTTTCCAGCATCTGCAGACCTTCTCTTGGTTAAAATCCATTTAGAGTCAGCTCATTTTGATCGAAAATCAATGCTCTGTTAGCTTTAGATATGGATTCATAAATTAGCAGAATGGAATGTGACCAAAGGGGAGATCTTGTCCAGCCTCCACTAGGGTTATTCCATTAAGACTCTATAATAAATGGCCACTTTATTAGGTACACTTATACACCTGCTTATTAATGCAAATACCGAATCAGCCAATCATGTCACAGCAGCCTAAGTCCATAAAAGCATGCAGACGTGGTCAGGTGGTTCAGTTGCTGTTCAGTTCAGACATCAGAATGGGTAAGAAATGTGATCTAAATGACTTTGACTGTGAAATAATCATTGGTGCCAGACTGGGTGGTTTGAGTATCTTAGAAACTGTTGACCTCCTGGGATTTCCTACACAATAGTCCTAAAGTTTACAGAGAATGGTGCAAAACAACAACAGAAACATTCATTGATCATCATTTCCTAGAATCAGGTTTAATTTCATTTGGCATATGTCGTGAAATTTGTTGCTTTGTGGGAGCAGTACATTACAATACAGGGGAAGAAGCTGTTCATGAAACATTGAAACATTGAATGTGTATATTCAGGCTCCTGTATCTCCTTGATGGTAGCCAGGAGAAGAGGGCATGTCCTGGGAGATGGGTGTACTTAATGATGGATGCCAGTTTTTGAGGCATTGCCTTTCAAAGGTGTCCTGGATCCTGAGAAGGTTGTGCCCATGATGGAACTGCCTGACTTTACAACATTCTGCAGCTTTTCCCTTCTATACCAGATGGTGATGCAACAACTAGAATGCTCTCCACAGTACATCTGTAGAAATATTTGAGTCTTCAGTGAAGAGCTAAGTATGTGAAGTATAACCACTGTTGTGTCTTATTTGTAAGGTGTAATATGTTGAGCTCAGGATAAATCTTTAGAGATGTTGATACCCAGGAACTTGAAACTGCTCACCCTTTCCACTGCTGATCCCTCAATAATGTGTATTCCCTTGACTTCACCTTCCTGAAGCCCACATCAATTCCTTGGTCTTACTGGCATTGAGTGCAAGGTTGCTGTTGCAATACCACTCAACCAGTTGATTTATCTTGTTCTTGTATGGCTCATCATCATCTGAAATTCTGCAAACAACAGTTATGTCTTCAACAAATTTATGTATGGTACTTGAGCTGTGCATAGCTACACAGTTATGGGTGTAAAGAAAGTAGAGCAGTGGACTAAACACGTATCCTTGAGGAGTGCCAGTGTTGATCATCAGTGAGGAGGAGATGAAAACGCCTTGTTAATGAGAGAGATCAGAGGAGAAATGAGGACCAGACTGGTTCAAGCTGACAAGAAGGTGACAATAACTCCAATAACCATGTGTTACATCAGTGGTGTGCGGAAGACCACTTCTGAACACACAACACATCAAACCTTGAAGTGAATGGTCTGTTGCAGCATAAAACCACAACCGTACACTCAGTGGCCACATTATTGTGAAGAAGAGAAAATCTGCAGATGCTGGAAATCAAAGCAACACACACAAAATGCTGGAAGAACTCAGCAGGCCAGGCAGCATCAATGGAAAAGTGAAAACTCTCAATGTTTCAGACTGAGACCTTTCATCAAGACTCTTTCATCAGCTACCGAGTGTATTTGTAACAATAGCAGATAGTTATGATTAAGGTTCCTTTTCTTTACTGAACAACCAGATGGAGCCAATGGACCATTAATCACTGGAAATAGCTCCACTTATTTCTGCCTTTTAAAGAATGTTTGTGCTTTCCATATTGTTTCTAGGTCTTTACATTATAATGGTCTAAATGAGTTCAATTTTCCTCAATACGTGGCATAAACAAGAAAAAATATTTGTATCAAAAAGCATCATTCTACTCACGAAAGCTCAGTGACCACAATATAATCAGTTGAAAGAAAACCTGATACATAAATTATCTTGTCTAAATAGAAAGTCCTGCCTAATTTGGTAACTGGAATTCATTTGCTAATCAACACAATACATGCGTACATATTCCAACATAGCAGAGAGCATATCCAATCACTTCACATAATTAACCACATTAGGTTTTGCCAATTCTGCCTTTAAGTTGGACAACAAGATGGAACCTAGAGCTGTTTTCAGCTTTCCATGTCTGTCCATGAGGAAGTGGCTAGAGTCTACAGAGAAACTTTCCAGTAAAATTTACCTACTTTACTTATAGTTACATCACAAAATTTATTCCACCATTTTATGGCCTGGCGCATGCCGCAATGAATTGTTCTTTTTCAAAATTGTAGCATTAACATGTAATATTTTTCCAGAGGATGGGTGGAGTTAAAATTACATTTCCTAGAACAAGAACAGGCTGGAATAATTTGCATTCCTGGCTGCTTGATCAATATGTGCGTGTTGCCAAGCGAACACAAAAAAATACAAATAACATATGGGGATGCGATGATCTCTTCCAATGATATAACATTAGGTTTGTATTGAGATCTTTTCTTATAACTCCAAACCACCATGAATATATCCTATTTGGAATGGAAAGGGTTGGACTTGTACTAAATAGGATACAGCTAATAAAATAACCTTCAAATAACTCTCCTTATGTAGCTAATAATGTCTCTGCAGGCAATTAGTTGCCTTGCCACATGCCAGGTAGAATGTGAATAAGAAGAGAAACAGTAATCTGTCTGTTCAATAAATTGAAGCATCTTTAAGTGCTTTCTCCAGAAGGAAGACAAATTGTATCTTACATTCTATTTTATATGCACTTTAAGGGGGAAGTGGAACATACTGTGAAATCACTGTTTTAAAACCTATAGACATTTTCAGTTGAAGTCAACACTTTTTTAGTGAGACTAGAACTGACAGAACATAGAATTCTGCATGCTCGATATTAATGAAAAGAAATGAGTTCAGAGACAGAATTGGGCTCACAATTACAATTGTAATTGAAGTCATCATTACAGTTAAAGTTTAAAGCTGTGAAAGGTCATTACAGTACAGAGGTCATATTAATGAAATGCATATCATATAGTCTTTCTCAGTTTGTTTATGATATATTACCTACAGTGCTTCATTTTCTTGGTCCTGTCCGTTCAGTCATAATAAATTTATGAAAGAATTTCCACTCAGGGAAAGAGATGCAAGGGATAATTGTCTGTAATAAGTAAGGAGCAATTGATCTGAAGAATTCAGAAGATGACAAGAAGAGGTGCCATAAAACTAAATAATTACATCTGAACAATAAGATGTAGTTGTTTATTTGTCATCAATGTAATACTTCTCCTTAATGCTTAAACTGTTAATATCAGCTAATGTGAAGATCATGGGAGCAGAATGACACATGAAGCTGAAATGTGGAATCATATTAAGATTCCGATTTATTTATCACATGTACATCGAAACATGAAGTGAAATGTGTCATTTGTGTTAACAACAAACACACGAAAGGATGTTCTGGGAGCAGCCGGCAAGTGTCGCCACACGTTCCCGTGCCAACATAGCATGCCCACAATACTTGGCAGAACCACACGGAACGCAACATAACACAACATACCATGTAACAAAGCAACAGGAGGGAAACAAGCCCTGTTCACCCTTACACGCATACACCGTCCTCTAATGCCAGGACAGGCCATCTTCAGCCTTAGCCTCATGGATTCGCTGGCAAGCCACAATGAAGTGACAAGTACTGTATATTGAAGAAATAATAATCGAGATACTGGGTTAGCTATCAAGGCCTACAACTGTAAATTCGGGTAGCATTTGGAACTCAGGCTAGGTTCAGGGGCGGAGAGAGTGGTGTGAAAGATCTACCACTGGAGGTCTATTTGGGGCCATAACTCTAGTTAATGGTATTGGCATTGGAATTGGTGTATTATTGTCCAGTGTACCTAGGTATGGTGAAAAGCTTATCTTGCATACTATTCATACACATCAAATCATTACACAGTGCATTGAGGTAGAACAAGGTAAAATAATAACAGAATACAGCAAGCACAAGAGATTCTGCAGATGCTGGAAATTCAAAGCAACACGCACAAAATGCTGGAGTAACTCAGCAGGTCAGATATCATCCATGGAAATGAACAAACAGTCGATGCTTCAGGCTGAGACCCTGAAGAAGGTCTCACACATTTCCATAGATGCTGCCTGACCTGCTGAGTTCCTCCAGCATTGTGTCTGTGTTGCAACAGAATACAGTGTTACACAGTGACAGCTTCAGGGAAAGTGCATTATAAGTAAGCAACAAGGTACAAAATTATAACCATGTAGACTGTGAGATCAAGAGTCCATCTTATTATACTAGGAAATCATTTAATAGTCTTTAAGGAGTAGGGTAGAAGTTGTCCTTGAGCCTGGTGGCACATGCCTCCAGTCTTTAATTAAACTTCTGTTTGATGGAAGATGTGAGAAGAGAGAACGCTGGGGGTGAATGGGGTCTTTGATTAACCTGGGCAGGAGAGAATCAGGGTCTGTGGTGGAGGAAGGGGAGAAGTTGTTGGGGATTGATGGTTTAATGCTTGGACCATCACAAAATTGGACAATAGGGGAGGATGGGGTCACTGGCTGAGTGGATGCAGGGTTGATTTCGGGATCAGAGCAGAGGACTGTTTGCTGGTTTGGATAGGTTGATTCCATTGTGGGTGGAAGGTAAGTACTGGCTCCAGTTTGGTGTGACCTTATGTAAGCACAGTTGTTCAGGGTGGGAGCAACAATGATAAAGCAACAAACTGAGGGATGTTCAACTGGTGATTTTGGCTGAGAGACTATAATGCCCACTAGGCACTCAGTTACGATTCATGCATCCATTGAATCCCCAGAGTGAAATGAACATTGTTGCATTTCACCTTGCCCAAGGTGAATCTATAATCACAGAGTGCTGAAATAAACAACATTATACAATAAATTTCAAGACCATTGCCACTACAACTGTAGCACACTGAGTAGAGACTAAAGACTTCCATTGAGCAAATACATTCAAAATACTTGCCTTAGCCTTGGCTAATTATTAATTAATACAAGAAAGATTTAAGCATGCATTAGCAAATTCTATTTACATAAAGACTATTTTGAGTGCAAATAATTTCGCTCAAGCCAAATGAACAATGAAGCTTTTGAAAGGTTTATTTTCAAACAGAGAACTTGGTTCAGTTTCTTTTTGGTCTGAATGAAGTTAAATGGAAACTCCCTAGTACAGATGATTTCTCTAATGGGAGCATACAGCAGGGAAACAATTTCTTTCAACTGTGCAGCTGTGACAGCTGTGGAAAAGATCACTTCTATAAATTAGATAAATCGGATTTTTCAAGATGATAAAATTATAAAGTGGGTACAACTAATAATCACAGATTGACAAATGTGATTGAATAGACCTTTAACTGTTAGCATTCTGGAGTTCGGTTAAGTTGCTGTGGTGAAATTGGACTCCAATGTCCTGAGAGAGCAGATGGATCTCTTGCGCTTTGATGTATTTGCACAGGCATGAAAGTAATTCATTCAGGCCACTGAAGCAGATCTGGGAGGCACAAGAAAACATAAGAGCAAATAGTTTCAAAGTTATTCTTTCACAGAGTGGTAAAAGTGGAAAAAGCAGACTGGAAAATAATGTTAGAGCTAAAGTATTTGAAGTAGCAGATACATGCAAAACCAACGTAAAAAGAAGAAACATGATTATTTCAAAATAAATATTCTGAGGCAAGGAACTTACATTTATTTAGTGCCTTTCCTAACTTCTGGATGGTCGAAAGTTTGTTACACCCAATCATGTGCTTTTGAAATGCTGTAAGTGTGCAGTCAACTCACACCCAGCAAGGCCCTTAAAAATTATGACTAGATAATCTTAGTTCTCTGGTCACCCAGATGTCATAAAAAATTAAGAATCCCTCTGCTGTTAGTTGAATAGTGTCATTTGAAACAAGAGATTCCGCAGATGCCAGAAATCCAGAATGACAAGCAACAATGCTGGAGGAACTCAGCAGGTCAGGCAGCATCCATGGAGTGGAGTGAACAGTTGCCATTTTGGGCCATGACTGGAAAGGAAGGGGGAAGAAGATAGAATAAGTGGTGTGCGAGGTGAAGGAGTACAAGCCGGCAAGTGATAGGTGAAGCCAGGTGAGGGGGAAGGCGGGTGGGTCGGGAGGGGGATGACGTGAGAAGCTGGGATGTGACGGGTGGAAGAAGTAAAAGGCTGAAGAAGATGGAATCTGATAGAAGAGAGCAAGAGGACCATGGGCAAACGGGAAGGAGGAGGGTTGCCAACCAGAGTGAGGCGATGGGCAGTTGAGGAGAAGAGAAAAGGCATGAAGGGAGCCAGAATGGAGAATAGATAAACAGAAAAGGGGTGGGGGCAGAAATTACCAGAAGTTTGAGAAATCAATGCTCATGCCATCAGGTTGGAGGCTACTGAGACAGAATATAAGGTGATGCTCCTCCAACCTGAGAGTGGCTTTGTCACAAAAGTAGAGGAGGCGATGTACTGAGATGTCGGAATGGGAAGTGGAATATTTTTCAAAAAATTGAACATTATTCATAAAATATACAGTTAAAGTGCACATGACACTGTATGCACTGTCATCACTCACTAGTGTAGTGGAATACTTAAGACCAGCTGAGGGCAACCAGCTTTCACATATACTTACATTTCATAATAATAATAATAACTATTTATGTAGCACCTTTCATACATTAAGATGCAGGCTCAAAGTGCTTTACATAGATTGTAAAGATAAATCAATAGTGTCATAAAAATATGAGATGAAATTAAAAAATCGTGAGTAAAGACAAACATTATTTGGAATAAAGTATAATTGATATACCAACTTATATAAATATAATATATATCATTAGGCATTAAGTAATACTATAAGTAAGCCAAATTAAAAGAGTAGGTTTTTAGAAGTGTTTTGAAATGTTCCACAGTACAAGCCGAGTGTATCTCAGTTAGAGTATTCCAGATTTTTGATGCTTAAGATTAAAAGGCCACATCACCAATTCTTCTATGCTTGGTTCTAGGAACACTAAGCAAACCAGTATTTGCAGATCTAAGGTTAAGATTAGGGATGTAAGGAGAGAGACACTCCAAAAATATGGAGGAATTAGAATATTCAGAGCTATATATACAATTAAGAATATTTAAAAATCGTTCCTAAAAGACACAGGCAGCCAGTGTAACGATGCCAAAACCCGAGAAATGTGCTCAGGTTTTCTCTCTTTGGTTAAAGTTCTTGCTGCTGCATCTTGAACAAGCTGCAGCTGACTTATATCGTTCTCAGGCAGTCCTGAGAAGAGTGTACCACCGTAGTCTAATCAGCTAAAATCAAAAATGTGCATCAATTTTTTCTGCATCTTGAGATGTTATGAGAAATTGAACTCTTGCAATGTTCCTTAAATGAAAAAAAACATAGACTTAATAATTTGGTTAATATGTGGTGTGAAATTTAGCTCAGAGTCAATAATAACACTGAAATTCTTTACTTCTGGCCCAAGGTCAGATGATCAAGTTTATTTCTAAGATCCACACTTTATTTATTGCTACCAATAAGCAAAATTTCTGTTTTTAGTTGAAGGAAATTCAAGCCCATCCACTCTTGAATGTTAATAAGACACTGGACCGGAGGGTGTAGAGCCTTAAGGTCATCTGGCATAATAGACAAGTACAGATGTGTGTCAACTGCACAGCTGTGGTAATTCACCTTGTGTTAATGACATATTCAGCGCCACACCCCTCCTTGTACTGCACTTAAGTATTAGCCTAGATTACTTTGTGTAACTTATTTCTGTCCATATTAAAGAGGCAGTTTTTTATCGTTCAGTGGCTGAGCCATTAACTTATGGTGAACTAAGGTGGGCAAAGGTCACTTCAAAGCTTGGGTTTAATCTGCATAATACTGGCAAGCAAAGTAGCCTAATTGCCAGACGTTTAGTCAGCAAGGCCTGATAAAAGGTCTCGGCCCTAAATGTCAGTTGTTTATTTCTGTTCACGGATCGTGCCTGACCTGCTGATTTCCTCCAGCACTTTGTGCGTGTTATAAGACCATAAGATATAGGAGCAGAACTAGGCCATTTGACCCATCAAGTCTGCTCCGCCATTTCATCATGGCTGATCTACTTTTCCTCTCAGCCCCAATCTCCTGCCTTCTCTCTGTATCCCTTCATTCCCTGACCAATCAAGAATCTATCAACCTCTGCCTTAAATATACCCTATGACTTGTCCTCCATATCTGCCTGTGGTAAAGAACTCCACAGATTCACTACTCTCTGGCTGAAGAAATTCCTCCTCATCTCCATTCTAAAAGGATGCCCCTGTATTCTGAGGCTGTGTCCTCTGGTCTTAGACTCTCCCACCACAGGAACCATCTTCTCCACATCCACTCTATCAAGGCCTTTCACCATTTGATTGGTTTCAATGAGGTCACCCCTCATTCTTCTGAATTCTAGTGAATGCAGGCCCAGAGTTATTTAGTCAAAGAATCATTGTGCACGTTTTGACGTATTGTTATTGAATATAAATACGTGCACGTATTGAATTTCAATTCATTTGTTTTAATCTGGGGAAACTGAGTGAAACAGTTTGCTTTTTTTTTACAATAATGCAGAAGTTTTCATAGCCACTCTACACATGGCAATGTGTATGAGTCAGCAACTTTTGAGCCCTTTGCTGAGTACCAGGGTCGCTGGGCACTCTGTTCAACTGAAGGTCTATGGGAAGAATGAAATATTAGAGGAAGCAAAGAATCAGATGCATGTTATTCATGCAACAACACTCTTTATATAGTTGTTTCCCAAAATTTCAACCCCTGTTTGGCAATATATAAGGAGACTTCAAATAAATGGTGTAGTTTGGAACTCCATTGGAACAGATTAGCTGCTTGCTCCATAAGTTAAAGCCAAGAGTAAGGTTTCCATGGAGACTTCTCTTATTTGCTTCACTGAGTATCAGATATGTGGTAAATAAAATTGGAAATCTAGAACCAAATTTAAGGTTGTCGATAAGAGACAACGAATGAAGGAACTTTCACTTCCAGGACGAATTAATTACTTTCAAAGTGTGGTCACCGTGGGTTTGCGGCTGAATAACTCAGCAACAGCTCTGACACGAGATGATAAACAGTTGCAGCACAGATCGAGGCCATTTGGCCCACTGACAGCAATCCAGCAATTCCACTTCCAGTCTCCTTTTCTGTGCTCTGAAACTCTTTTTGCCTTGTGATAGAGTTCCCTGTCTACAAGACCCTAAACTAAAAAGGAGATTTTAAGTCCTATCCGATACAGGTATCTAAGGGTACCTGACTATAAGGAAGTTGTACTGTATCCACCTAATCTTCGAGGACTAGCTTACTTCCCTGTCTAGTCTCTGCCAATACCCACAGCTTGAGTGCTGAATCCTACCTCCCTACCAAGGAGGAGATACTTCCAACTAATGAAGTAGTTTAAACACAATTTGCTTTATTTTTAATACCTGTTTACTTTTAGTTCTTAACACATATTTAACACTTCCAGAGGATTTCTGATTTATAAAAAAAATATTCTGAATTACAAAAAGATTTACAAACTGTAAAAGATTTCCAAACACAGGTACAATGCTTATGAACAAAAAGAACAGAGTCATCTGTTGCAAAAATGAAAATCTGAGGAATTAATTCTAGTTCCTTTTTTATCACCCAGTCTTTCTGTCATTCTTCTTGTTGACATTATTTGCATGTGATGTTTTCCAGCTATCTTTGCTGGGACAAACTAATCCACACAGATAGTCTAGAACAGTGGTTCCCAACCTTTTTTTGGCCATGCCCCACCTAATCACCTCTAAAATCCTGATGCCCCCTGTGGTGATATATAATTCTTATTATTCAAAAAGTGAACTCCTATTCACCAGGAGGAAGCCTAAAAGACCATTAACTTGGTTTAAACAAGCTTCCAAAGAACATGGCATTCATGAAAGAGAAAAATAAAAGAACCAAAGGACTGTTAAAGTTCCAAGGAAGAAATTACTAAGAAATTGTAAAAAAAAGAACATTAAGTGATATTAAAATAATAATAATAATAAATAAATAAAACAATGCCGATTCGTTTCTACAGCATACAAAGACAGATACACCGTTTAAAAGAGATGACGCAATGTACACACCTTCACACCACCAAGAACCGAAAGCTACTGCAAAAAGCAGCATTGGCGCGACCTCGTACGAGTTTCTTACGCGTTTGGACTTGTTCATTCGTTCCTTCCTACGTCAGTCAATTCATTAATTTAATTATGAAAGCCATTTGATGGTTGTAATGATGGTGATACACTATATATACAGTACATACGCAATTACACATGTAGATACACACAAGTATTTTTATGTATGCATACTGTATATACACATATGTATTAACTCGCACACACACTCATACTCACACAGACTTACTAGAAAAAATTCACTGTTAATAACTCATTCTCGAATTGCCCCCCTTAAAAATCAAATTACCCCCCTGTGGGGCGTACGCCCCACGTTGGGAACCACTGGTCTAGAAGCTTCTGGGGACAGGGATTCCAGACACCCACACTTAATGTGGTGATGGCATAACTATCCCAACCATTGATGGATTATACCAGTGACCCTGTTTGATGTGCTAAGTGACATAACCCCATAGTCTGTGTTTGGCTAATGCAGACAAGATGTCTTCTGGTCACTTCACTTTGCGAACCACACCTCTTAGCAAACCATTTCTCCAACCAGCCCTAACTATGCACCCCGCCCCCTCCTATGGCACAGCAGCCTGTGTTCTATAACTCTGTCTGCAAAGCTGTGTTTTTTACTTCAGATTATTGCTTGCAATTTACATTAAGAACTAAAAACCAGTTCTTGATTACAACTAAAAGCCGAGCAAGGAATATTTGCTGGAAGTTTAACATTGTCACAAACAACTTTGACCCTTTGGAAAGGTCATGCTGCCATGCTAGAAAGCTGAGGTTGGTAATAAGCCTAGCCAGTCCTGGAAAGTGAATATCCTTTAAGTACTTTATCAAAACCATACCTCATTGCAAATAAATCATGTAAGGCTTAGTGTCAGGACCCAAACTTGCTTCAGACTTGGTAAGGCTTTCAGGATGGGATAGATTCATATAGGAGTCAAATGGACACTGAACGTAGTGTGATTTCACTGAACTGCTGCATCAGATCTTAGCACATTGCACTTAACTTCTTTCTTCCCATTTCCCCAGCATCATCCTCGGCCAAGTTGAGAGGAGGTTTAATGGAAATGTTCAAAATCAGGGTGGGTCTTGACAGTGAATAGTGTTGATGAAAGAGTCAAAATCCAGGAGAAGCAGGTTTGATCTGACTGGCAAAGGAACAAATAGAATGTTTTTTACTCTCTGCAATGAGTATTTATAATCTGAAATTCACTGCCTGAAAGGATGGTGGAAACAGAATTGACTGGGGTTTTGAGGAAGAAGTTGGATAAGTGCTTGGAGGAGAAAAGAATTTCAAGACCCAGGGTAAAGAACCTGATGATAGGATGGTTATAGGGCTCTCACTGAGCACCAGAATGGCCCAAGTCTGCTTCCTCTGTACAATAAAGTTTTGTGATTCCATCCTTCTTACATCCGGTGACATAGTGCTTCGTCTGTACCAAATTACAGGGATTATCTAGGAGCTCCCTGCATCGATTCCATTCTAGCCGGGCAATGTTAACACTGTCCTGTCTGACTGAAGCTCCAGCTGTAGATGCCAGACTGGAAGATGGATCCCAAATCTTAATTACCCTCTCATAATGTCATCCGAATCAAAGAGGAACCTATTGAATGACACTTAGTAAATATTTTTTTTTTCTCACTGTTTCCCACTACTTACGGACAATGAAACAACCTGACCAGTGGTAATACTAGAGACCCAGAACATTAAAATCCACTATCCACTATCCAGGGCAGCTTCTGTGTCCTTGCTGCCCTCAGAATTATTGAACAGAGAGGAATTCTGATTCATCATCTAAGGAAGGCAGTGGTGATATTAAAGTGGTGGCACCCTTAACTGCCTTTGAGCTGATGGCGTGAAATGCCTCGGGATCTGTTGAGAATTCCCAGCATCTTCCTTCATAACCCCCTCTCTCATCCACCCACCTTTCTCCATTAGCTAATGCTTGAAGACTGAAATGCATCAAGTGGTGTTGAGCAGCTGTGTTTGTGTTGTGGCAACTAAACTTGACATAAAAAGTGAACTTTTGATTTTTTTAAGTCTAAGATTCCGGGAATCAGCGCCTCACTCTGTAACTGGATCTTTGATTTCTTGACCAATAGACAGCAAATCAGGAAGGCAATGCCTCCGCCACAATGAGTTTGTGGCCTCAGCCCCCTGCTTTACTCCCTGGATGCATGTAACTGCATGGTCGGATTCTCCTCTAACTCCACCTACAGGTTTGCAGATAGTAACAGTAGTGGGCCGCATCTCAAATAACAATGGTTTGGAGGACAAGAAGGAGATAGAGAGCTGAGTAATATGGTGTCATGACAACAGCCTTTCCCTCAATGCCAGCAAAAAACAAACGAGCTGGTCATTGACTTCAGGAAAGGGGTCATGCTGCTGTCTACATCAATGGTGTTAAGGTGGAGAGGCTTGAGAGCCTCCAGTTTCTAGGAGTGAACATCACTAATAGCCCGTCTTGGTCCTGGTCTAAACACATAGAAGCCACAGGTAAGAAAGCCCACCAGTGCCTCGACTTCCTCAGGAGCCCATCAACCCTTACTAATTTTTCTCAAATTCACTACAGAAAACATCCTATCTGGATGTGTCAAGGCTTGGCTTGGCAACTGCTTTGTGTGTGACCAATAGAAACTGCAGGGAGCTGCAGACACAGCTCAGGGCATCACAGAAAACCACCTTCCCCTCCATGGACTCTGTGTATACTTCTCCCTGCATCAGTAAAGTAGCCAGCATAATCAACAACCCCACCCCACCCTGGATATATCCCTTCTCCCCCCTCCCATCAGGCAGGAGATACAAAAAACACACATGCACACAGTGCTGGAGGAACTCGGCAGGTCAAGCAGCATCAACGGAAATGAATAAACAGCTGACGTTTCTGGCTGAGCCGCTTCTTCAGGACTGAAAGTAAAGGGGGAAGATGCCAGAATAAAAAAGAGGAGAGAAGGGAAGGAGGCTAGCTGGAAGGTGAGAGGCGAAGCCAGGTGGGTGGGAAAGGTCAAGAGCTGAGAAGAAGAAAGGAGTTATAAAAGACTCAATTCCTTAGGGTGTAGGAGATTGGGGAGAGCTTTGATAGAAGTATATAAAATTATGAGGGGTATAGATAGGGTAAATGCCAGTATGCTGCTTTTTCCACTGTGATTGGGTGAGATTAGAAGAACAAGTCATGAGTTAAGGGTGAAAGGTTAAAGGCATGATGGGGAGCTTTTTCACTCAGAGGGTGGGGAGAGTGTGGAATGAACTGCCAGTGGGAGTATTGAATGTGGGTTTGAATTCAACATTTAAGAGAAATTTGGATGGGTAAATGAATGGGAAAGGTATGGATAGCTGTGGTCCAGGTGCAGGTTGATGGGACTGGGAAGAATTATAGTTCAGCACAGACTACATAGGATGAAGGGCCTATTTCTGTGCTGTAGTATCCTATAACTATGACTGGAAGCATGTGCAATCAGGCTCAGACAGCTTCTACTCTGGTTTATAAGACTACTAAATAGTTCTCTAGTACAAAAAAAAAGGACTCGACCTCCCAATCTACCTTGTTATAATCTTCCACTTCGTTATTCATCTGCACTTTCTCTGTAGCCATTACATTTTATTCTGCATTCCACTATTGTTTTACCTTGTTCTACCTCAATGCAGCGTGTAATGATTTGAGCTGTACGAACAATACGCAAGACAAGTTTTTCACTGTTTCTCGATACACGTGACAATAATAAACCAATTCCAATTCCAATTTCAATTCTAAAGTTCCGTTCTCATTAGTGAAAGTGGTAATTACTCACAACCAACATCTCTGACACTAAAAATTAATTGTTGAAACTATTATTTTTATTTATTTAGGTGTTAATTGTCAGAGATTTTAAAATCTTTTATTTTTTCTCTCTCTCCTGTTCCTGAGCAGACACTGAATTCACATTCTCTATATTTTCTCCCGAATCCTTGATGAGGTTATATAATGACATATAATAATTTAAAGACCCATGGTGTTCAAGGGCATGTCTGACTATGGCAGATTACATGGTCAATCACCATATCATTTGGCCATTTTTTTCTCTTTGGATGACATTGCTGAAGGGGAGCTTGTGGTTTGAAAGAGGAAGGTGTCAAGCATAGAGTCTGGGGAGTTTCCAGAAACAGTTACGCAAGTCAGGAAATTCTTTGACTTTGATTGTAGAATCTGTAAAGAACAATCTGACCCAGTTATCTCAACGCTCAAAAGACATTTATTGTCAAAGTACATATATGTCACCATATGCAACCATGAGAATCATTCTCTTGTGGGCATACTCAATAAATCTATAATTGAATAATAACCATAATAGAATCAATGAAAGACCTCACCAACTTGGGCATTCAGCTGGAGTACAAAAGACAACAAATAAAAGAAAATAATGTTAAATAATAAGAAATAAATATTGAGAACATGAGATGAAGAGTCCTTGAAAGTGAGTCCATAGGTTGTGAGAACATTTCAATGATGGGGCAAGTAAAGTTGAATGAAGTTATCCTGTTTGGTTCAAGAGCCTGATGGTTGAGGGATAATAACTGTTCCTCAACCTGGTGGTGTGAGTCCTGAGGCTCCTTTATCTTCTTCCTGATGGCAGCAGTGAGAAGAGAGCATAGCCTGAGTAGTAAAGGTCTCTGATGATGGATGTTGCTTCCCTGTAACAATGTGCTGAATGATAGATAGGACTTTAATCGTGATGGATTGGGCAAGGATTTGTAAAGCCTTTCAAGCTTGAAATAAACACAAAGATCATAAAACTCAATGTTTTGACAACAGTGTTGTTATCCAACATGTTGGCTCTTTACAATTTTACTACCTTCTTGGAGGAAATGAGGTAACCAAGCTGAGAAGTACTTTGCCCACAGTGCAACGGTATACTTTCAGCTGGTGACTTAACCTTCATGTCTATTTGCCTCCCTCTAGTGTTTGAATGGAAGAATGACAGGTCTTCAGCCTCGGTTGTGTTTGTTGACCACCCCACAGGATACTTGTACCTCTGGAGTGCTAAACCTGTGAGCAGCTGGAAGTGATTACTCTATAGGTGGCAGTAAGACACTAAGAAAGTGGCACAGCTGTACATGAATGCGCAAACAATATACTGCCAAAATATGAAGCATGGAGACTCAAGAGTTCAGCCGTCAGCTTGGAGACAGTTCATCTGAACATTCTTACCTCAAGTCGTCAGCCTGAAGCTCATTCTCCCTTCACTCCACCTGATGAAGGCTTTTAGCACTTTCATACACAATGAGCAATTGCATCACATCACAATACACAAAAATCATTCACATCTCTTGTGGTTTATTCCGAGGAAATAGATTCAAGATTCAAGATTCAAGATTGTTTTATGACGTTTACAGTACACAAGTGTAAAGGAAAATGAAGTAATTGTTACCCCAATCCTATGCAGCACAAAAAAGCAAAATAAGATAAAGAACATAATAATCAAAAACATGATAAATATACATGGATTGATTAGATGTCTATAAAGTGACACTGGGTGCAGGAGTGTCTACATAAAATGACCTAATACAACTTTTGTGTGAACAAATGAGTCGCCACACTGGTAACAATGAGTTGACTTTCATCCAGCACTTTAGAAGATCTTCTGTAAAACATCATGAAGTGTGAAAGTATGATAGACAAGATAATAATGAAGTCATAATCTTTGCTGTTAATTCTTAACTTAAACTGCAGTCACTCTGAAATTAACATTTTCCTTCATCTTTCTAAGGAAAGAACTAAAAAGGCACTTCTATTCTCTTATCCAATCGCTTCATAATTTCAATTCTGCTGGCAAGTCTCACGAGAAGCTGCAAGGCTACATTGTCCTAAGAATGTTGCTACTCTGAACATCATTTAAAAAGCTGTTGGACATCCTTCACCAGCAGGAAGCCTGTTGGAGATGAGTCACAACAAAGGAACAACAACGAATGAAGGAAGGAGTTGGAGCCTGTGGACCCGTTGGTTAAGACCATGGCTTCTAGTCCATCATGAAGCAACCATGAGGAGCAACACAGGGATCATTGCTGCCCAGTAGACCATGAATTTTCTATCGGGGACTCAGCCCTCAAATGCCTTTCTCCTCAGTTAGCCAGGGGAACCGAAGATGATTGCATGGATTATTATTATTATTATGGAGATACAGCATGGAATAGACTCTTCTAGCCCTTTAGGCTGAGCTGAAAATACTGAAAAATCAGAAAACACTGATTTAATCCTTACTTAATCATGGAAAAATTTATAGTGACCAATTAACGTACTTGGGAATTAACCTAAATGTGTTTGGCTTATGGGAGGAAACTGGAGCACTGAGAAGAAATCCACAGGGACACAGGAAGAATGTACAATTTCCTTGCAGAACTAATTGCTTTCTCTTACACTAAATGAGATAGATGGAGCTGTGTTTGCCTCCTTCCCTTTATCCCATGGTCCACTGTCCTTTCCCATTAGATTCCTTCTTCTTCAGCTCTTTATCTTCTCACCTATCCCCTCCTAGATGTTTACTTCATATTTCTCCCTCACCCACCCACCTTCCCCTCACCTGATCTCACATTACCTGCCAGCTGATACTCCTTCCTCTCCCTCCCCCACCCACCCCCTCCATAGTCTGGCCTCTTCCTCCTTCCTTTCTAGACCTGATGAAGGGTCTCATCCTGAAACATCGACTGTTTACTCCCCTCCATAGTTGCTGCCTGACTTGCAGAGTTCCTCCAGTATTTTGTGTGTGTTGCTCATAACAAATACTGTATGTGTTCTGAACATGATTTCTCCCCTTGATTCATTGCAGCATTGTGAAGCTGCCTAGCTTTCCAGTAGCTATTGTCATCAATTTTTGCAAAATATTATCTCAGACTCATAGAGACAGAAGCAGGTCCTTTGGCCCAACTTATCCATGCCATCCAAGATGCCTTATCTAAGCTAGTTCCATTTGCCGGTGTTTTTCCCATATTTCTCCAACCTTTTCTATCTATTAACCAGTCAAAATGTTTTTTAAATTTATTGTACCATTTCTTTTGACACTTCATTCCATGTTTGCACAAACCTTTGTGTGAAGAAGTTTCCCCTCAGGTCCCTTTTAAATCCTTCCCCTCTCAGTCTAAACCTCTGCCTTGGGGGTTTAGACTTCCCTTCCCTAGGAAAAACGCCAAATGTATTCATCATACCTACGTCCCTCATGATTTTATACACCTCTTTCTCTCAAAAAACTGGCCTTACTCAAATGTAAAGCTTTACTCCTGATCTATCTGCACCCTTTTCCATAATGATGCTGATTTAAACTGAATTGTAATCTCTTCTACTGGAACACTTCCCCAAAGATATCCTCTCTACCAGCCCAGACTTACTCCTTGAAAACCAGCACTATCCTGTCCTTTGTTGGGTTGCAGTTTACTGACTTATAATCTTTTCTTGAACGCCTCTGAAGAATTCTTTACTCCTACATCGATTCTGTCCCTGGAAATAACGATAGCCCAATCCTCCGTTATTATTCAGAGATTCAAATTCAAAGTACATTTATTATCAAGGTACGTATGCAGCACACAGCCCTGAGATTTGTCTTCCCACAGACAGCGACAAAAGAAAGAAAACCATGGCACCCATTCAAAGAAAAACATCAATCAACGTGCAAAAAAAGAACAAATTGTGCAAAAAGCAAAAAAAACATAGAATATAAAACAGCAAACCACAAGTCATCAAACCAGTGCAGGCATACTTGGTTCAGCTCAGTTCAGTTCAATCTAGCTCCGTGCGGGCTGCAGAGCTTCACTATCTGTAGGCTGCTCCAATCAAAATCGCACAAAGTAGCAACAAATTAATGACCAGAAACGAGAAACACTTCATAATGTGAACTACAGAGTCCAACCCTATTAACCACGTTGATTAAACCTTGTCCAAGATCCAGGACTCCGGCATCATCCTTCGGCAGCATTGAGCGAGCAGGAGACCATTCGAATGCAGAGACCTTCCTCAGACTGCGGCGGATAAGACTATCACACCTCCCTCCGGCAGCAGTGAGCAAGCGGCTGGTAGACAATGCTGAACACTTGCCCGCCTTCTGCTCTCATTTTGATGATTTCAATCTTCTTCAATTATTTAATCGGTGAGATCAGGGAGAGATGGAATTGATCCTGGGCTAACGCCCCATCTCCAGCCCTCATACTTCGCTTGAAACCTCCTCGGAGACAGCGGAGTGCCAGATTGGTCAATTGGTGTGAAAACACACCATCAAAATTTAGATCACAAGTTCTAACAGCAGCAGAATCACATTTGAAAGAAAATGAAGTGAAAGAAGTAGTTTTGAGTCTAAACCAGAGATTTACTCATATATTTGTTCTTCTATCTTCCTTTGGCTCCTTCATTGTGCCAAATATGACTGCTTTTGTATGTCCACACCGAGGATAATCCTTCTTCTATTCCTGTGTTAAATCCATCTGACTTCATTAACTAGATTTTCCAGGCAATCATCACTCCTCACTATAGTAACTTAAACTGGTAATGAGACTCCCAGAAGAAGTGTTTGAGGCCGGTATTTCAACAACATTTGAAAGGTACTTGGACAGATATATGGAGAGGAAAGAAGTGGAAAAATATGGGCCACATAGGACTAGCTTACATAGGAATCTTGGTCAGAATGGATCTGTTGGACCGAAAGGACTGTTTCTGAGTAAGATACCTCTATGAATCTATTTGAAAACCTCATAGCTTGGAACTTCCAACCTTGTCATTCATAAAGCCACGTTCCAGCAGCAACTCCAGTGCCGTACTTCCACAAGTTTATCATTGGCTTTAGTTTACATAGACAGTCTGCTGATATCTATTCGATCAGATGGTACTGAAGTCTTTTATTGTCCTCTTTTCAAACTTTTCCTGTGCTTCAAATCCCCTGCATTCCATGTCCAAATTTACGTACCTCTGTTCTTTCTGAAACTTTCTTCCAAGTCACATCCTCTGCCAAACTAACTGCAAGGATGGAAAGTCAGACATTTGGAAAGGAGACTGTATCCAAAACCAAACTGATGATGGGAAGCTTAGCAACACATCTCAGCCAAATTAAGAGGAAGTGACTGATGGTATTTAGTGAAGAAATTAGTTGATATAAAGCCGATTCCTTATCAGTATTCTGGATGTTTTATGTTTGTGCAAAGAAATCACTTTATTTCTCCAACTTACTCCTCAAGATGCTCTATGTGAAGGTTTGGTTTTGCAAACTAGAGAATAGTTAGCATCATCTTTTCACTTCCAGGGACTAGCATTGCACTTTGTTCAGAATGGTAGATGAAGGAATAATATGTATCTTAAATAAAACACATTTAGATATGCAGTCGGTTAAATTCTGGGCCAATATTATTCACAGCCATTTCAAGAAATCTGAGAACTGGTATGTCCAACTGTATTGGAAATATCAGTGCCCTGGGAGATTAGTCTGGGAGACCAAGCATCAGTTGTGTTTTCTTGATTTACATATACAAAAATGCTGTGACTTGAGGTGAATTTTTCAGGTTCAGAAATCATTGTGAGTATGGACTACTGCTGTGGTATAGACAGATCAGTAACTTGCCATTACTAATGACCACAGAGAAAAAAAACCAATTAATCTATTGCACCATCTTCCTGTTCTAAACTGGTCCTCTGCCCAACTTGTTCATGTCAACCAAATTGCCCTCCAGAGGTGGTGTCACTTGCCTAAATTTGGCCATATCCCATCTAAATCTTTCTTATCCATAAATGTAATTGTACCCATCTTCACCACTTCCTCTGGTATCCACAGTAATTCCATATACCCAGCACCCAACACTTCATATATCCATATACCCAGCACTATTAAATTTATGGTAGTTCCATATACCTAGCACCTGGCACATAATATACCCAGCACTGTGGCATCCACTGTATTTTCATACATCCAGCACCCGCCACTTCATAAACCCATAGGCCCAGCACCCTGGCATCTGTGGTAGTTCCATATACCTAGCACCTGCCACTTCATATACCCATGTACCCAGCATCCTGGCATCTGTGGTAGTTCCATATACCCAGCACCTGCCACTTTAGATACCCATGTACCCAGCACCCTGGCATCTGTGGTAGTTCCATATACCCAGCACCTGCCACTTCATATACCCATGTACCCAGCACCCTGGCATCTGTGGTAGTTCCATATACCCAGCACCTGGCACTTCATATACCCATGTACCCAGCACCCTGGCATCTGTGGTAGTTTCATATACCCAGCACCTGGCACATAATATACCCAGCACTGTGGCATCCACTGTATTTTCATATACCCAGCACCTGGCACTTCATATACCCATGTACCCAGCACCCTGGCATCTGTGGTAGTTTCATATACCCAGCACCTGGCACTTCTGGTAAGATGTTGATGGGCACAATTACAGCAGCTCCTATGGGGCCAACATATCTTTATAATAGCCTGCTGGATATTAAGAATTTAAGGTACTGCAAGTCTACCGAATCAGTGGGTTGATCATAGGCGAAGAAATTGAAGGAGTTGGACATGGTGTTGCTTGTGTTGCAGAGGAGTTGTAGGAGTTGGTGTGAGAAGGCAGTGAGCAGTCTAACAGTGACTGGTCACTTACCCTGTGAGCAGAAGACCCTGTTAGATATTGTCAATGTGGAATGCTGCAAGTCCGATTCACCGATTTATTGGCAGATGGCGGAGGAGTTGCGTGGCCTCAAGCCACAACGTCACCTATTTACCGCTGCCCAGGAGAAAGGCAGTGGAACCAGTGTGTGCCACCGAAGGTGTGTAGTATGGCATCCAAGGGGAATAGAATATAAAAGTAAGGACATAATGCTGAACCTTTATAAGAAACTAGTCAGGCCACATTTAGAGTATTGTCAACAGTTTTGGTCTCCATATCTCAGAAAGGATGTGTTGTCATTGGAGAGGGTCCAGCGGACATTTATGAAGTTGATTCCAGGAATAAAGGGGTTAACATATGAGGAGTGTTTGACAGCTTTGGGCCTGTTCTCACTGGAACTTAGAAGAGTGCTGGGGGATCTCATTGAACCATACTAAATGCTGAAAGGACTAGATAGAATGGATGTGGTGAGGATGTTTCCTATGGTGGGACATCTAGAACCAGAGGGCACAGCCTCAAAATTGAGGGGTGACCCTTTAGAAGAATTTTTTTAGCCAGAGAGTAGTAAGTCTGTGGAATGCTTTGCCACAGACTGCAGTGGAGGCCAAGTCCATGTGTACATTTAAGGCAGAAGTTGATCGTTTCCTTATCAGTCAGGGCATCAAAGGATATGGAAAGAAGACAGCTGCATGGAGTTGAGTGGGGTCCAGGATCAGCCATGATGGAGCAGACTCGATGGGCTGAATGGCCTAATTCTGCTCCTGTGTCTTATGGTCTTATCAATGTAATAATGCATCTCTATGTTATAAAATCAGCTGCAAATTTAATATATTTAAATTGACCTTTCTCTTGAGTGTCTTAATAATGGGAGTAACCCTAGCTTTTCCTACAATTTTAAAAATTATACCTCAGGTAGATTGCTCCTTTCTCTTCAAATTTACTGAGATTTCCAGCAATCATTTCAGCAGCCAAAGGAATTCAGCTGATGCTTCCCAGCGGGCTTCCACTGCTCCATTTCTGCACCTGTCGAATTTTGCTGCACACCTCATTAAATCAATGAGTTCGACACAAGACATCCTGATGCACAATCGTCACTATTCAAACAGAAATCAAAGTATCATTAAGCTGGGGACTTTCTAATTCAAAATCCAAGAAAAGAATTTACTACATGTAAAGTTGGAAAGCGATGTACCATGGATGGCGTTTATTAATAAATTCCACATTGTGTTCTAAGATTGTGCAGGCTTTTAGAATATTAAGGCAAACATGTAAATAAAAATAGTTTATTTTAAACTATGAGTTTCCACGAATGCATGATTAGTCAGCATTTGCTTGGCCTCATTATTTTCCTCATTAGCACCTATTTTATATGCAATTCTTTGTTCAGTAGCTATGCTTGAGCATTATTCGGAAATAATATTATTAAACTACTCAGTAATGCCTGATTCCTCTTCCTATGACAGATTATTTTTAAAATTCACTATCGCTTGTAGCTTGACAATGTTAAAATCATACTGCTGTTATTAAATGCTAAAAATATCAACAAATCATCTCAGTGTTGAGTGGCACCAAGCATGGCAATTGTTGTTAGGTATTGTTTGAAATATTTTCCTCCAGTTTTCTGCTTAAGGCATACTGGTGTAAGACTGTACATTTTACCTTGACTGAAAAACTCGTCCATCTGTGAGCCTTTGTAAGCTAATCCTGGAAGACTCCACAACTCTGTTGAATCATGTCCATCACATGGACTAAATAAGTTAAATGATTTCCTGTTGGGCTGCTTATTTCTATGATGCTAGATTTATAAGCGCGCATCTTGTGGTTCAAATCCTTCTTGAACATATATCAATACAGTAATTACTAAGTGAACCTGATGGGGTTGGCAATCCCCCTAGGTTCCTCTGCTCCATAAACACTTTCTGGAGTTTTCTGGATCTGTATGTGGACAGGTCACAGGGTAGAAATAACATTGGACAACAAAGATTTTGCTTCCTGAATACTTTTGGGTGTATCTTACAGACTTTTGGCTGTTAAGAAAAGCACCTTTAAATTCCCCATCATGCACCCTTTTATTGAAATTGCCAAAATTTGTTATTTCAATTCATAATTCAAGTCAGAATAACTGATGCCAAGATTAAGGAAAGCACTTTTGTTGGCCCGCAAATCAAACAGGTCATCATTGACTGGAAAATTGAAGAACTTCTAGTAGGACCGGAGAAAATCACATGGAAGGCATTCAAGGGGGTTGTTGAAAATTTTCTTGGCAACTACAGAGCACCAAACATTGCAGACATGGAGAAATAGTGGCTGAATATTGTTGGACACTTACGTAAAAAGCCTCAGACACAGCGTACAAATGAAAATCCCCAAGAAAACATTTTTAACTTAGTTGGACTATTGTGAAACATCAGCGCTATTGTGTATTGTATTCAATAGAAGTTAATTCTTTGTTTCTCCAATTTTCTATGTGGTACAAGTAGTCTGAAATTATATTTGTGTCCTGTTTCAAGCAGTCTATCATAAACAAATTTCTGAGGAAACAGCACAAAAGAAAAAAGTCTAAGAGAGCCAGCGATGCTGGAAAAGCACAGCAATACAGACAAAATACTGAAGGAACTCATCAGGTCAGGCAGCATCTCTGGAGAGGAAAAAGTGTTTTAGGCTGACTCTTCATTAGGACAAAGAGTAAAAGATAGCCAGATTTGAGAGGTCAGGTTAAGGGTGATTTGGGAGTGGGGTAAGGTGCTGTGGGGAATCTGATGTCATTGGAATATTCAACAATAGGCAGAAAGACTGAAGTAGGTACGGAATGGCGGAATTTGCAACCACAGAGAACTGTGAAGGCCAAGTCACTAAATCTATTATGCAAGAGGTAACTAGATCTCTAGAAACAAAGGGCATCAAGGAATATGAAATTTGTTATTGATATAGAGCATTGGTATGATTGTAGTGAACAGTAGGCAGACTTGAATGCAGAAATGCCGTACTCTTGCTCTTACTTTTCTGCCAAGCGCAATGAAAAGCTTGGAGACACAAGCGACCGAGGATGCTGGAATCCGGAGCAAGAGAAATTGCTGGAGGAATCCTTGTCCTGATACCAGGTCCAACACAGGGCTTTGACTGGAAATGTCAGTGCTTTCCTCTCCTCACCACAGCTGCTGCTCGACTTGCTGAGTTCCGTCTAGCAGATTGTTTACTAACGATGAGAAGCTTGGCGTGTTCTCAGGTCTGTCAGAAGCCTGCATTCAATATGAAAAGACATGGAGTAAACAACTACTTATCTTGTACTGCATTCCACAGAATTTGGGAAGGATTCCTTCCAGCCTGGAAGTGACAGGAACCTGACTAACACAGGAGCAGATGTGACCATATAGCAGCTTCCAACAGACAATCTTAAGTCTCTGTGAAACACACGCAAATAACCCAACGTGCAAGGAGCAGCATCGAAGTTCAGATTGATGAACTGCGAAATTAACTTGCTAGATTGCAAGTTTAACCTGATGCCAAGTGTAATGTATCTGAAGAAATTCAGCATGCCTGCCAGCTTTTACCAATTTTTATCAATGTACCTCAGAAAGCAATCTGTCTGGATACACCATGGCTTGGCATGGTAACTGCATTGCATGAGACTGCAGGAACGTGCAGAGCGTTGTGGACACAGCTCAGCACATCATGGAAACCAACTCCACCTCCGTGGAGTCTGTCTGTACTTGTTGCTGCCTCAGTAATGCTGCCTGCATCATTAAAGGCCCCACACATCCTGGACGTTCTCTCTTCTCCCCTCTCCCATTGAGCAGAAGTTTGAAAGCACATACAGTCATGCTCAAATACAGCTTCTGTCCCTCTCTTGAACAGACCTCGTACAATAAAATTGTTTCTTGGCCTCACAATCTACCTCGTTATGATTTTGCACTTTAATGCTTAGCTGCATTGTACTTCCTCAGTAACTTTTACGCTTTATTCTGCATTGTTATTGCTTTACTTATTCTAGCTCAATGTACTGTGTAATGATTTGATCTGTACTGGTTAACAAGATGCTATACAGCTCGGGGCGTTAGAGTATAGAGATTAATTCCGACACTCTCTGTAAAAAGTTTGTACAGCCTCCCGTGTGTATATGTGCTTCCTCTGGGTGCTCCAGTTTCATCCCACAGTCTGAAGACATACCAGTTAGTAGATTAACTGCTCATTGTAAATTGCCCTAGGGTTCATAGGTGGGTTGCTGGGCAATCAGCTCGTTGGACTGAAAGGGCCCGTTCTGTGCTGTATCTCTGAATAAAGTAAGTTTTCCACAGCATCTTGGCACTCAATGCAGTAATAAACCAGCAGGTTGAACCAATACAGTCATCAAGCAGGAAATATGCTGTACTCTCTGCATCCACATTTTATGCAATCTGTGGTGCCTACTATGCACGGTGCAGCAATTTCAATTGCAGTCCAGAAAATTTAAAATATAACACAGTCTTACTGTTTCAAAATTTGTATTGGTTTAGTCTCCTGCTTTGCAAGTGAACAATGATATTGTACATGCTGCACTTCAATGCATTTGAAAAGACATTACAAACTACCAATGACGATGGTCGATTTCCTCCGGGATTGATGAAAAATTTTGATTATTTGGTGAAATTCAGGTGAGTTTAAGGCACAAAACTGAGGTTTTTTTGGAATATTTTCCTACAAATTGTTTGTCTTACCATCGAGGCAATCTGGTACTTTGCAACAAGCTGCGTTTGCAAGGGACGACAGCGACTTACCACATAACCATTCCACGCACCACATTTAACTGTGTGACCAATGAATCAGATTCAGATTTACACACACACGGTCCTCCAACTCCAGGACAGGCTTCCAATCTCCAATCTCCAGGCTTGAGCCACTGGGCTTCGATTTCCAGACTTCTGATCGACCTTTGGACTTCACTCTTTGGTATCCACCGTTAGATTAGCCACTGATGGGACTCTGAATTCCAGGCTCGAACTCCGAGCCCACCGACAGACCAGGCTTCATGCCTCCTGCTCACACATCACCTGTTCCTGGGACCCACAATCCTGGGACAGCCCAACGTCCACAGGTGTCTTTTGTCATCCGTCGGCATTGCTGTCTTTTAAGTGTGGAACAGAGACCTGGATTTGAGTTAGCATGACTGCACTGATGGGTTATGTTGGGAGAGCTGGCACACATGAACAAGATGGAGCATCGTTCAGCTATAACATTGAATGAGGTAACTGGTACATTAAACTGAACAATGTTCCGGAGATTGAAGAAGATGACTATGTTGAGTTGTAATATGTAAGTGTATAGAAGCAAGTCTTTCGACAAAATGGGCTCGAAGCGTATGGATGCAATAGCCTCTGCCCTCCACTTTGTCCTGTCCCACCTGGAAAAATGGGGTCTCATAGGCCAGGCTGCTGTTGGTGTTTAACGCCATCATACCCCAGAAACTAGTGCGGAAACTGTCGTCGCTGGGTCTCAACACCTCTCTCTGCAACTGGATACTGGACATCTTCATTGAAAGGCCACAATCAGTTCCTGTGAGCAGCAATGTCTCTAGTCCCATGACGCTGAGCACTGGTGCTCCCCAAGGCTGTGTGCTCAGCCCGCTGCTGTTCACGTTGCTGACACATGACAGTGTCACAGGATTGAGCTCAAAGTGTGTCGTCAAGTTTGCAGATGACACATCAGTGGTTGGTCTTATCAAGAATGATGACAAGACGGAGTATAGAGAGGAAGTGGAGCAGCTGGTGGATTGGTGTGAGAAGAACAACCCAAGCCTGAACGTGGAGAAGACTAACAAAATCATTGTGGACTTCACAAAGGTGCAGATGAACTATCCCCCTCATGGCCTCTAATCATTATTTGCTACAGTGTTAGGCAACTGCGTTCACTGCCCATTAATTTCCATATGCCTTACTGCGTACAGAATTTTATCAGAGTAGATGTTCGGTGCAATGGAGTTTTCTATGAACCAGTTGATCTTGCTGTGGCAGTGGCCTTGACTAAATGCTGAAAAGTACATGGCTCCTCCACAGAGAGAGTTCAGTGCCCCAGGCTCCTGGGAGTTCGCATCACGGATGACCTCACCTGGTCCCTTAACAGCACCTCCCTGAACTAGAAGGCACAGCAGCACCTCTACTTCCGAGGGAGACTGAGGCAAGCAAGGCTTCTCCTCCACCATCCTGGCTTAACTGAATTTTACAGGAGCACCATTGAGAGCATCCTGACAAGTTGCATTTTCACCTGGTTTGTGAGCAGCCGAGCTTCGGACCTGAAGTCCCTTCAAAGGACTGTGAGAACGGCTGAGGGGATCATAGGGGTCTCCCCACCATCCATCGGGGACATTCATCAGGAGTGCTGCGTACACAGGGCCCTTAGTATTATTAAGGATCCCACCCATCCATCCAGCATCCCCTTTGACTTTCTACCATCAGGCAAGAAACTCCAATACATAAAAACAAGAATGGCCATTAGGCTTCTGAACTGCCTGCTGCATCGTATTCAACGTGCCACTGGTTAATCTGCTCTGCACCTTACAATACTTGCTTTATGCATTTTAGTTTGTTATTTGTGCACAGTTCATCTGTAGATGTTATCCTTACTTTCATAAGCTATTGTGCATTATACGTAGTACTGTGCTTTACACCCTGGTTCAAAGAAATGTTGTCTCATATGACGATATACCTGACTTGACAAATCTTGTATCATGATGTGCAGAAACTGCAACATCATCTCGAAACAAAATCAGGTTTATTATCACTAATGTACATTGTGAAATTTGTTGTCTCGCACAGCAGTACAGTGCAATATGTAAAATATGCCATAAATTACAATAAGAAATATGTATATATATAACAAAAATAAATAATGCAAAGAGAGAAAAAATTACTTTGCTCCAAAACAATTTGAAATAACCATTAAGTTATAATTTTGGGACAAGGCTCTTAGTAAGATCAATGTTTCATGGAAGAACTTAACCCTGAACTGCAAATATAATGCAGTTTTAGATTGTTCCTCTTGCTCAACAGATTATGGTGGACCGTTGAGGAAATAAATGCAAGCAAATCTATTGAGCATTCAAATTTGACGCACAATCTTAGCAGTGTCGATGGAGGTGGCACGCACAATGCTGAAATCTTTCATCTACAATACATGGATGTAGCAGCAGTTAAAGAGACATAGCAAAGCCCAAAACACAAGAGATGCTGGAAATCCAGGACAGCACAGACAAAATGCTGGAGGACAGACAGCATCAATGGAAAGGAATAAACAGTTGACATTTCATGCCAAGACTCTTCTTCAGGACTGGAAAGGAAGGGGGAAGATGACAGAATAAGCTGGTTTCCATGTTGGAGTCCAAAGTTGGAAGCTGAGACTAATTCAGTAAGCTGTTATCATTGTGATGGCTGAAACTTACCTCAGTCCTGTCAATATAGAGCACCCAAGTTATTTTAGTTGTGAAAAGCATCATCATATTCCCACAACCTGGTGAAAACAAGGTTAAGACAACCAATGAAAGGGAAATTATTTCAGAGGTGATTTGATATAAAACTGGAAAGTAGATTTTATAATTTGGAAGATCATTCGGATGAATGAAGAACCTCAATGTTTGTGCTACAAGCACTAATAGCAACAAAAAGGTTTTTCCAGTGATGATGTTGATTAACAACTAATGCACTGAAAAAATGAATTGTTATTTCTGCGTACTTTTCAGCATTTAGTCAAGGCCACTGCCACAGCAAGATCAACCGGTTCATAGAAAACTCCATTGCACCGAACATCTACTCTGATAAAATTCTGTACGCAGTAAGGCATATGGAAATCAATGGGCAGTGAACGCCGTTGCCTACCACTGTAGCAAATAACGATTAGAGGCCAACATTAATAGGGAAGAACTGGCTGAGACTAAATAAGCTAAAGTGGAAGAATATTTTCAGCACTAATGCTTCAAATTTGCTCTTTCACACACTGTTGGAAAGATGAGATTACATGTTTGGGGAAAACTTTATTGCCATGGGAGGGCACCATTCAAGTTTCTAAGGAGATCGATTGGAAGGCAAAACTAATTCTCTAAATGTCAAGAAGGAGCTGAATAGGCCAAACACAACGGTTTTAGAAGGTCACATCAATATTAGTTGAACCTACATCAGACAAACCTACCCATCTGTGTGGAGACTGTGATGTTACACAACTAAGCCATGGATGATAAAAGCTATTCTCTATACACTTTGTAAAACTTGGTAAACTTTGATATCAGTGCAGTAATAAGCCATGAGGTGGATGATGAGCAGGATGAAGCCAATGATTCTTCTTCTCACACACTCGTAAGAAGCAAGTGTAATTGTGCACAATTCAAAAAAAGAGCATTTGGAATAATGCTTGAAATCAAGGAGCTCCTGTAACATTTGCCAAGCAGATCTTTTACTTAGTAACAGACCATGAGCCACTACTAATAACACTAAGTTTCAAATCAAGAATTCCCACAGAGGTGGCATTCTGGATATAAAGATGGACAGTCCTTCTCTGGTGTTATGGTAATACATTTTAGTCCAGAAGTTCTAAGAAGGACATCATTGGTGACTGCTCTAGAACTGTGGTGTAGAAAGGGAAAATGTAATCAACAGGGTAAGTGAGATCAATAAGGGCTTTCTTGTGGCTGCACTGTAGTTGCATACAAGACTCAGAGAGACATGGTGCTGAAAAGTGTATATGATTAGATATCAAAGGGAAAGACAGAATTTACCAATTAACAAATAAATATAGTTTGTATAAAACATAAAGGAAAGCCTTTAACAGCAACCAACAAAGATATGTAAACAAAAAATTCTGCTGGAAATCCTGAAATGAGAAAAATTATTCTTTCTAGAACTTTGAGATGGATCTTCATTAATACTACTTGTGGAAATGGAACTGCTGGCATTTAATCCTTTCAACAACAGGAAATCCAAGACTTTGGCACATACGTTGCCAAATACAGAAGTAATTATTGAGCCCTTTCGCCTATGATTCTCAAAGGTTGTATACAGGATCCAAATTCCCATTGATTTAGTGGAGGTTGTTGGGCTTTGTATAAAACAGGAATGATAAATTATTTTTAAATTAGTTTGTACCAATTTAATATTTTAATTTAAAATATTAACCATGCCTTTTGATGGTTTTAGTTAATATTATTTAACCAGATTTAATATTAGAGATTATATACTTCAATTTAAATGTCACAAGTCTCCAGTAGGACTTTGCTGTCTGTCCAGGCTACAAGATGCATTTTGGAGTCGGGTCCTCTCTACTGTGTCATCAGGGGTTATGTAGCCATCTGGGCCATGCTGGTGGAGTTCAGGCAGCTTTGGACCAGCAAGATTGGCCCTTTTCATTTAGACAAGCTAGGTACAAGTGATTTCGACGCAAGATGACTGGGCCAGCAAAGAACGGAAGAGAAAAATGAAACTGCAAGTAAAAAAAAATTGCAGTGGGGTAGAGATATGTCTCTACCGAAGGTAGTGCAAGACATTCCTTCCATCTGCTAGCCTGCAAGCCACCCTTGGGCAGGGTGTAGCACCTACTTAACCACCCTCCAACCCCATTAAACGTCACATGAAGGCGTGGCAGCAGGTTGTATGTGCAACTGGAGCAAATCACAAGTTCTGGTTATGTGACCACTAACGCCAGGTAGACAATCTCTGAAGAGCATTGATAATGGTTCAGGTTACCCATCTTGTAAAGACACTGCCCAGAAGTAGGCAATGGCAAATCACTTCTGTAGAAAAATTTGCCAAGAACAATCATGGTCATTGGACCATGATCGCCCATGTCATACAACATGGCATAGAATGATGATGATGAGTTTAAAATAATACTTCAGATGTTAGTTATTTCAAATTGCAGTGAGTTCTGTGAATATTACCTGCAATAAATTATGTAAAATGCATTGAAAAAAGAAGACGGAAAGGTCTGCATTTATATAGCAACTTCCATATCTTGAGGAATTTACGAAGGGGGCTCATAGTCATGGAGGTACTTTTGAAGTGTAGTGCATGTTGGACTACAAGAAAAAATGTACACAGCAAAGTCGCACCTTCAGCTATGTAATAATGACTGATGATAGACAGGTTTGTCCTCGTTTGTATGTGGTAAACTATATATGGTGTCTTGAAGTTTTGTCCTGAAATTTGGTCTATTGTCTGATTATTTAGGGCTTTCAAATGACATTTGTACCCTGAAATCTTTTTCATGATGCTGCTTACAAGCAGAAGTATAAAACACCTGACAGTGAGGTGTTTTCATATAAGAAGGGCTCACATACACATCTGGTTAAACTGTTGGTGATCTTGCTTCAATGCATGTGGAACGTCTATAATTTATAGCCAGTGTGAGCCCTGTTCCACAATATCTCACAGTGTGGAAAGAAACTTACCAGTTCTGTTGAATAATCTTCTCATTTCAAACATCACTCAGCAGGAGCACAAACAGCATCGCCGATGACAAACTGGTTAACCATAAAATGGCAAGAAAAGGTTTAAAGTTTAGCTTGACTGGTTTTAGAAAAATATGTCCAATGATTTAATAGGCCTTTCATCATCTGGTGTATCCTGTGGAAAGCAGCACTTTATCTGAGGGCTTACGCACAATGACATTTTAAAGAAGGTTGCTTAGTAATGCCGTTTTCTCAGGCATGGAGTTGCCAGGCACCTTTTCTGGACTGTTTTATCTCAATGACACTTCTGAAGGTAATCTTATCTTGAGTACATTGAGGTAGCTTATTCTTATGAGGGTCAACAAAGGGGCTGGATGTGTCAAATGGAATCAAGATTAGAGAGGCTGGAGGAGTTGCCTATTGTCCACAGCTCGTGCTCCTAAACATAGGATTAAAGAGGAAACAACCCCCAGGCTGAGGCGACCCATTCATGTGGAGCTTGTCCCAAAAATCTGACAGGGGCCTTATTCTATTCAGCCGCTCCACTGACATCATCAGCAGCACAAAGAGACTTCAGGAGGTTAATTAAAACCAGGTAATGGAGGGAATCAAGTACCAGCACTTCAGAATGCCAGCGCGGTCCCAGAGCAAATGAAAGGCATATGGTAGGAAGAGCTGCCTCCTTGCTGCAGGGCTCTCTTCTCGTTTTCAAAGACTGATTGACACTTGCTTGCTTTCTTTTGAGACAGGAATAACTAGACGGCACCTTCTCTGTAAAAACAAGGTGGTGTTAGGGACTATGCTCTGCATTGATAAAATGAATTTTGCCAATCCTTTTATTTTTTTTTCGGTGACAAGGAGAAGCAGGAAAAATCCCAAGCAGCAGTTGTGCTATAGGACTGTCACATGGAAGTGAGCTACAAAGACATCTTAGCCGAACTCGCATCATTTGCTTGTGATCAAAAGAAACACAAAGTTGCTGCTTTATCAATATCCCTATTAAAAAATCCACTCTCACACCTGCAATAACCATTTTTCACATCTTGCTATTCAAAATTCAAGATTGCTTCTTGTCATTCTTCCGTACATGAGCTTAAAGAACAAAATCATTGTTACTCTGGTTCCGATGCTGCTTAAAAAAGCACAGGAAACGTAGAGAATACAATAAAAAACACAAAAAAGGACATAAATATAGATATAAATGCAATCCTATAAAATATGACATACATAATGCATTAACGTCCTTTCAAATTGTATTTGTTGCACTTTTAAACATAATTTCTTTTTAATCCCCTGTTGCTGGTGCCTAACGGATGGAGCTCAATTGTGGAATGGAGCAGCTGGGTTAACAATCATAAATGAATTAAAATCTATAAGCTTTTTTTAGTAGCTGTTGATTTGTTTGGCTGGGCAAATAATCTCGGATCACTTGCTCCGCCCCTGTCAAAACTTAATTCCATCATCACTGGCACATCCAAGGTCACTCATCTGAAATGGCAGAGAAGTAAAACTCAAAGATCCCAGGCAGAGTGGCAAAATGGATCCAAAATGGCTTAAGGGCAAGAAGCATTTCTATTGCAAGAAGGCTTGATATCAGTGGGGTTCTAAAGTGCTTGGTATGAGCCCATGTGGTTTGTTATGTAGTGGATTCCAGTTATTTGGGACACATCAGGACCAGAACATTTTGGCCCAGCTAAGCCGTTGTCCCAATTAGTTGAACTTACATGGAAATAGTTAAAAAGATATAAACAAAAAGCTACCATTTAACTAAACAACAAATTATGTATCCAGAACAAATTAAACCACTACCAATTCTACTATGGTACTAAAAAACTGTGCATTAGTTGTTGACGGAAGAATTCATCCAGTCTACACTGCCATGTTCTTTCGATTGATTGTAAATGAACAAAATCGGCGCAGGCACCTAGTGCAGATACAGGACTACATTCAGAAAATGCTTTTGATGATTGCATCCTCCATATCTTCATTTTTGTTGCAACATTCAAGATGACTGTTGCTATCTTCAAATTCTTTGTAGTTTCATTTTCACTCCTGCTGTATCTGGCATCTCCAAGCTGAATGTTGAAACCGCAGTGAGCAAAACAGTTCTGAACTGTCTTACTGCTTATTTCTCATCAACTATCAGTGACAAAAATCTCTTCTCTTTGAACACAAACACACACAATTGATGCTATTTAAAAACTGTTCGCTCTTAGCACTGTGTAGTGCCTAACGGCCCCACAACTGAAACGAGTTATAAACTGTTCTTGCTTTCTTTTGAAACAGGAATAACTAGACAGCACCTTCTCTGTAAAAACAAGGTTGATGTTAGTGACTATGCTCAGCATCAATAAAACATATTTAGCCAATCCTTTCATTTTGTCTCTGTGCCAAGAAGATGCAGGAAAGATATCAAGCAGCCATTATGTTATAGGACTGCCAATGTTCATTTACATGCTGCTGTCCCAATTAAGCTGCAGCCAATTAACCCGAATACACTGTATATATCAATCAACTGACTTAAATATAGAAGCGTAATAGAAAAATTACATAAAATTAACAATGAGGGGGAAAGCTTTTTTCTGCAGGAAGAAATGAATGGAAGGTTGGGTAGTAGATGGATTAGTGGGGAAATAAAGGGGAAAGCAAAATTAACCATAGGTTAAAAAAAGGAGTTACAAGCAAAAATCCCATGTCTAGGAAGTACCTGAGTATATTAATGAAAAGCTCTGATCTGCAGAACTACGTGTTAAATGCTTGAAGGTGGGTTTAGGCCAGGTAACTCCTTTTTTGACTTTTGTGAATATGATGGACCAAATTACATACTCCCCAACTCTGAAATAAAATTTTGTTCCTTTGATCTCTACTGTTGATTTAATCACATTAGAACAGGGAGTTCCCATCCTTTTTTATGCCATGGACCAATACCTTTATGCAAGAGGCCCATGAATGCGAACCATTGCATTAAGACTATAAGATATAGGAGCAGAATTAGGCCATTTGGCATATAGATTCTGCTCCACAGAAAGAACATTAGGAAGAACAATAACCAGGAAAACTAGTTTAAAACATTGGTTCTTTACAATTTTTATCCAAAAAGAACTAGTGGTGTTTGCTTTAAATCAATGCATTCAATGAAGTGATGCATTAAAGGAAGACATCAGCAAACAAGGTTCAGAGTAATCATCAATGGATTTTAAACCTACCAAATCTCTTGTGGCTCAGTTCAGTGCATTGTTTCCATTGCTGCCCCGCATACTTATTTTAATAAATATATGACAACACTCCCTTTTTAAATCCATTTTCCTCAGGCTTTCATCACTCATTTCCTCTTCTTCATCTTTAAGTTCTACTCCTTTTATTATAAGACCCCCTGAAACTCAGGCCAAGTCTAATTTTACCTTTCTTTTATATCACCTTGAAGTTCAAGTGAAGTTCTACTATTTCACATATAATCTTGAAATTTACCACGTTGCCTGTGGTATTAAATCCCAGCACTGACACTAAACTTTCCAAACCAGAGTCCACTAAGACCCAGGCATTCAGATTTTATGTAACATTGTCATATCCAAGGTCTCCTCTTTGGTTCTTCAGATAACCAAAGTGCATTGAATCTACTTTCTTTAAAGTTTTGATTAATGCTCAGAACTGAACCAGGTATTTTGACATCCTTTCCCATTACTCAATGTGTACCTTCAAAATGTTTCCAGCTGTGGCTGAATTCTCAAACAATGCCTTTATTTAAGTGTTAGTGTTTCAGATGCTTTGCTAAGTGACACTGTTCTTGGTCCTCCATTGAGCATGTATTATTAAGATTGGCATGCCTTGCATTGTCATTCAGGCAAAGCCCAAACCTCTCATTGCCTCTTTCATCCCTAGGCGTGTACCTCCTCATGTCTCAGAAAACTGTTAACTGTATCTTTGTTCTAGTCTTTAAATCTTTCCTCAGTGACTCTTTTCTGCCAGGTTCTTCCATCCATTGCTAGTCTACTACTAACTGCATCCAACCATCTCCAACAATAAAATTCAACACCTTGCCCACTGCAGCCATCTCAATTACAGCCAACGAGGCCACCTCTTTCTCCACTTTTATGTCACCTTAAACCTTCCCCTCCCCACCTGATTAAGCATTTACTCTCCCTTTTCTTCTATTTTCTAATTTTCACTATTGCTCGACATCAGCTCTTTTTTCTGAAAACTCTTTGTCTTAACTTTCAGCACATGAGGAACAATATGGAAATAAAAGTGAATGTTGTTAAACCTACGTTCCTGCAGTGGACCATTTGCCTCAGTGATTTGGTTTAGATCAGTTTAAAAAATTAGTCTGTAATTTAAGGGAAAAATCAAAATTCATTGCTTTCTTTATTATTTATTTTTGAGTCAATCTGATAAAAACTTGTTAACAGATGATATTTCCTTGACATTAATCAAATATATATTTTTTTCAGAATCATAGTATACAGTTATGCATGAGTATATGCTTGCATGTTTTTTAATTTGAGGTGTTTATCTGAATAATATTTTGTATGTGCTTATAAATGTTCATAAACAGATGTGAATGTGCTTTCATAGATAAATAATATTATAATACATACAAATCTAAGCGTGTATATAAATATATTTATGTGTGTATTTGTCTATAAATCACAGCTATATTTTTGCTTATTTGATATTTTAAAATCTATTGATTAAAATAGCACCTTGTGAATGCTGTCCATGGTACTGATACATCTCTGCACCAGAACAGATAAAACATGTCACAGATTTTACTCTGGTTTAAGCTTAGGATTTTAGCTAATTGAAAACCAAAAGTGAAAAAGATTTCAATAAATTGCCTGTTACATTTAATTGTTAATAAAATTACAGAATAAGTAACATGTAACATCGAAGATTTTCTTCAGTCATAATCAGGGTTACCTACATTTGTATGCTCATATCATGAGTGAAAATCAGCACATACACAAATTAAAATATCAGAATATTGCTTCATTAACTGACTTAATCTTATCAATAAGAAGCTTAAGAATGTGCTACCATGTGACTTTGTGGATTTAAATATTAGTGAAGCCTAATTCATGGTTATTTAATGAATATAATTGTGATTTATGGACATTTACACACACATAAATATAGTTACGCACACTTACAGTACTGTGCAAAAGTCTTTGGCACATGTACATATAGCTGGAGTGCCTAAGACTTTTGCACAGTATTGTAGTAATTTTAGCTATTACACTGTAATGCTGCTGCAAAAGAGAAACAATTTCATGAAATATGTAAGGGATGATAAGCCTGATTCTGATATGGTTCTTTATTGTCGAGTGAGAGCGTGAAGGGGGCAGTGAGAGGGGAATCATGGATAGGAAAAGCGGAAGGGAGTGGGGAGGGAGCAGAAAGCACCAGAGAGACAGTCTGCGATGATCAATAAACTATTTGTTTGGAATCAAACGACCTTACATGTTGTCACTGGGGAGGCTGCATCAGCACCTGCGCCATCTACTCCCCACTGTCCGCCACTCCACTGTCCACCTCCCCACTATCCTCCTCATCACTGTCCACCTCCCCACTGTCCTCCTCCCCACTGTCCTCCACCCCACTGTCCTCCATCCCACTGTCCTCCTCCCCACTGACCACCTCCCCACTGTCCTCCTTCCCACTGTCCTTCTCCCCACTGTCCTCCTTCCCACTGTCCTCCTCCCCACTGTACCCCTCCCCACTGTCCTCCTTCCCACTGTCCACCACTCCACTGTCCTCCTTCCCACTGTCCACCACTCCACTGTCCGCCGCACTACTGTCCTCCTCCCCACTGTTATCCTCTCCACTGTCCTCCCTCCCACTGTCCTCCTCTCCACTATCCTCCTCCCCACTTCATCCCCATTATCCTCCTTCCCACTGTCCGCCTTCCCACTGTCCTCCTCCCCACTGTCCTCCTCCCGACTGTCCTCCTCCCTTGTCCTCCTTCCCACTGTCCTCCTCCCCACTGTCCGCCACTCCACTGTCCACCTCCCCACTGTCCTCCCTCCCACTGTCCTCCTCCCCAATGTCCGCCTCCCCACTGTCCTCCTCCCAACTGTCCTCCTCCCCACTATCCTCCTCTCCACTGTCCACCCCACGGTCCTCATTCCCACTGTCCTCCTCCCCACTGTCCTCCTCCCCACTGTCCACCTTCCCACTGTCCTCCTCCCCACTGTCCACATTCCCACTGTCCTCCTTCCCACTGTCCACCACTCCACTGTCCGCCGCACTACTGTCCTCCTCCCCACTGTTATCCTCTCCACTGTCCTCCCTCCCACTGTCCTCCTCTCCACTATCCTCCTCCCCACTGTCCTCCCCATTATCCTCCTCCCCACTGTCCTCCTCCCCACAGTCCTCCTCCCCACTGTCCTCCTCCCCATTGTTCTCCTTCCCACTGTCCTCCACCCCACTGTCCTCCTCCCCACGGTCCTCCTTCCCATTGTCCTCCTCCCTCCTGTCCCTCCCACTATCCTCCTCCCCACTGTCCTCCTCTCCACTCTCCGCCTCCCCACTGTCCTCCTCCCCACTGTCCGCCACCCCACTGTCCTCCTCTCCCCTGTCCTCCTACGCACTGTCCTCCTCCCCACTGTCCTCTTCCCCACGGTCCTCCTTCCCACTGTCCTCCTCCCTCCTTTCCCTCCCACTATCGTCCACCCCACTGTCCTCTTTCCCACTGTCCTCCTCCCCACTATCCTCCTCCCTACTGTTCTCCTTCCCACTGTCCTCCTACCAACTGTTCTCCTTCCCACTGTCCTCCTACCAACTGTCCTACTCCCCACTGTCAGCCTCCCCACTGTCCTCCTCTCCACTGTCCTCCTTCCCACTGTTCTCCTCCCCACTGTCCTCCTCCCCACTGTCCTTCTCCCCACTGTCCTCCTTCCCACGGTCCTCCTCTCCACTGTCCTCCTCCCCACTGTCCTCCTCTCCACTGTCCTCCTCTCCACTGTCCTCCTCCCCACTGTCCTCCTCCCGAATGTCCTTCCCACTATCCTCCTCCCCACTGTCCTCCTCCCCAAGGTCCTCCTTCCCACTGTCCTCCTCCCTCCTGTCACTCCCACTATCCTCCTCCCCACTGTCCTCCTCTCCACTGTCCTCCTTCCCACTGTCCTCCTCCCCACTGTCCTCCTCCCCACTGTCCTCCTTCCCACTGTCCTTCTCCGCACTGTCCGCCACTCCACTGTCCTCCTTCCCACTGTCCTCCTCTCCACTGTCCTCCTTCCCACTGTCCTCCTCCACACTGTCCTTCCCACTGTCCGCCACTCCACTGTCCGCCACTCCACTGCCCTCCTCTCCACTGTCCTCCTCCGCATTGTCCTCCTCCCCACTGTCCTCCTCCCCACTGTGCTTCCCACTATCCTCCTCCACACTGTCCTCCTCCCCACGGTCCTCCTTCCCATTGTCCTCCTCCCTCCTGTCCCTCCCACTATCCTCCTCCCCACTGTCCTCCGCTCCACTCTCCGTCTCCCCACTGTTCTCCTTCCCACTGTCCGCCTTCCCACTGTCCTCGTCCCCACTGTCCTCCTCCCCACTGTCCTTCCCACTATCCTCCTTCCCACTGTCCTTCTCCCCACTGTCCGCCACGCCACATTCCTCCTTCCCACTGTCCACCTTCCCACTGTCCTCCTCCCCACTGTCCTCTTCCCCACGGTCCTCCTTCCCACTGTCCTCCTACCTCCTGTCCCTCCCACTATCCTCCTCCCCACTGTCCTCCTCCCCACTGGCCTCCTCCCCACTGTCCTCCATCCCACTGTCCTCCTCCCCACTGACCACCTCCCCACTGTCCTCCTTCCCACTGTCCTCCTCCCCACTGTCCTCCTTCCCACTGTCCACCACTCCACTGTCCGCCGCACTACTGTCCTCCTCCCCACTGTTATCCTCTCCACTGTCCTCCCTCCCACTGTCCTCCTCTCCACTATCCTCCTCCCCACTGTCCTCCCCATTATCCTCCTTCCCACTGTCCGCCTTCCCACGATCCTCCTCCCCACTGTCCTCCTCCCCACTGACCACCTCCCCACTGTCCTCCTTCCCACGGTCCTCCTCCCCACTGTCCTCCTTCCCACTGTCCTCCGCCCCAATGTACCCCTCCCCACTGTCCTCCTTCCCACTGTCCAGCACTCCACTGTCCGCCACACTACTGTCCTCCTCCCCACTGTTATTCTCCACTGTCCTCCCTCCCACTGTCCTCCTCTCCACTATCCTCCTCCCCACTTCATCCCCATTATCCTCCTTCCCACTGTCCGCCTTCCCACTGTCCTCCTCCCCACTGTCCTCCTTCCCACTGTCCTCCTCCCCACTGTCCTCCTCCCCACTGTCCTCCTTCCCACTGTCCGCCACTCCACTGTCCACCTCCCCACTGTCCTCCCTCCCACTGTCCTCCACCCCAATGTCCGCCTCACCACTGTCCTCCTCCCAACTGTCCTCCTCCCCACTATCCTCCTCTCCACTGTCCTCCCCATGGTCCTCATTCCCACTGTCCTCCTACCCACTGTCCTCCTCCCCACTGTCCACCTTCCCACTGTCCTCCTCCCCACTGTCCTCCTACCCACTGTCCACATTCCCACTGTCCTCCTTCCCACTGTCCACCACTCCACTGTCCGCCGCACTACTGTCCTCCTCCCCACTGTTATCCTCTCCACTGTCCTCCCTCCCACTGTCCTCCTCTCCACTATCCTCCTCCCCACTGTCCTCCCCATTATCCTCCTTCCCACTGTCCTCCTCCCCACAGTCCTCTTCCCCACTGTCCTTCCCACTATCCTCCTTCCCACTGTCCTTCTCCCCACTGTCCTCCTCCCCACTGTCCTCCTAACCATTGTCCTCCTTCCCACTGTCCTCCACTCCACTGTCCTCCTCTCCACTGTCCTCCTCCGCACTATCCTCCTCCCCACTGTCCTCCTCTCCACTCTCCGCCTCCCCACTGTCCTCCTCCCCACTGTCCGCCACCCCACTGTCCTCCTCTCCCCTGTCCTCCTACGCACTGTCCTCCTCCCCACTGTCCTCTTCCCCACGGTCCTCCTTCCCACTGTCCTCCTCCCTCCTTTCCCTCCCACTATCGTCCACCCCACTGTCCTCTTTCCCACTGTCCTCCTCCCCACTGGCCTTCCCACTGTCCTCCTCCCCACTATCCTCCTCCCTACTGTACTCCTTCCCACTGTCCTCCTACCCACTGTCCTACTCCCCACTGTCAGCCTCCCCACTGTCCTCCTCTCCACTGTCCTCCTTCCCACTGTTCTCCTCCCCACTGTCCTCCTCCCCACTGTCCTTCTCCCCACTGTCCACCTTCTCACGTTCCTCCTCTCCACTGTCCTCCTCCCCACTGTCCTCCTCTCCACTGTCCTCCTCTCCACTGTCCTCCTCCGCACTGTCCTCCTCCCCACTTTCCTCCTCCCGAATGTCCTTCCCACTATCCTCCTCCCCACTGTCCTCCTCCCCATGGTCGTCCTTCCCACTGTCCTCCTCCCTCCTGTCCCTCCCACTATCCTCCTCCCCACTGTCCTCCTCTCCACTGTCCTCCTCCCCACTGTCCTCCTCCCCACTGTCCTCCTCCCCACTGTCCTCCTTCCCACTGTCCTTCTCCGCACTGTCCGCCACTCCACTGTCCTCCTTCCCACTGTCCTCCTCTCCACTGTCCTCCTTCCCACTGTCCTCCTCCACACTGTCCTTCCCACTGTCCGCCACTCCACTGTCCGCCACTCCACTGCCCTCCTCTCCACTGTCCTCCTCCGCATTGTCCTCCTCCCCACTGTCCTCCTTCCCATTGTCCTCCTCCCTCCTGTCCCTCACACTATCCTCCTCCCCACTGTCCTACGCTCCACTCTCCGTCTCCCCACTATCCTCCTCCCCACTGTTCTCCTTCCCACTGTCCGCCTTCCCACTGTCCTCGTCCCCACTGTCCTCCTCCCCACTGTCCTTCCCACTATCCTCCTTCCCACTGTCCTTCTCCCCACTGTCCGCCACGCCACATTCCTCCTTCCCACTGTCCACCTTCCCACTGTCCTCCTCCCCACTGTCCTCTTCCCCACGGTCCTCCTTCCCACTGTCCTCCTCCCTCCTGTCCCTCCCACTATCCTCCTCCCCACTGTCCTCCTTCCCACTGTCCTCCTCCCCACTGTCCTCCATCCCACTGTCCTCCTCCCCACTATCCTCCTCCCCACTGTTCTCCTTCCCACTGTCCTCCTCTCCACTCTCCACCTTCCCACTGTCCTCCTCCCACCTGTCCTCCTCCCCACTGCCCGCCTCCCAACTGTCCTCCTTCCCACTGTTCTCCTCCCCACTGACCTCCTCCCCACTGTCCTTCTCCCTACTGTTCTCCTTCCCACGGTCCTCCTCTCCACTGTCCTCCTCCCCACTGTCCTCCTCTCCACTGTCCTCCTCCGCACTGTCCTCCTCCCCACTGTCCTCCATCCCACTGTCCTTCTCCCCACTGTCCTCCACTCCACTGTCCTCCTTCCCACTGTCCTCCTCTCAACTGTCCGCCTTTCCACTGTCCTCCTCCACACTGTCCTTCCCACTGTCCTCCTCTCCACTGTCCTCCTTCCCTCTGTCCTCCTCCCCACTGTCCTCCTCTCCACTGTCCTCCTTCCCACTGTCCTCCACTCCACTGTCCGCCTTTCCACTGTCCTCCTCTCCACTGTCCTCCTCCCCACTGTCCACCTCCCCACTGTCCTCCTCCCCACTGTCCTCCTTCCCACTGTCCTCCTCTCCACTGTCCTCGTTCCCACTGTCCTCCTCCCCACTGGCCGCCTCCCCACTAACCTCCCCACTGTTCTCCTTCCCACTGTCCTCCTCCCCACTGTCCCCCTCCCCACTGTCCGCCACTCCACTGTACTCCTCCCCACTGTCCTCCTCCCCACTGTCCTCCACTCCACTGTCCTCTTCCCCACTGTCCTCCTTCCCACTGTTCTCCTCCCAAATGTCCCCCACTACACTGAACCACCACTCCACTGTCCTCTTCCCCACTGTCCTCCTTCCCACTTTCCGCCTCCCCACTGTCCTCTTACCCACTGTCCTGCTCCCCATTGTCCTCCTCCCCACTGTCCTCCTCCCCACTGTCCGCCACTCCACTGTCCTCCTTCCCACTTCCCTCCTTCTCACTGTCCTCCTCCCCACTGTCCTCCTTCCCACTGTCCTCCTCCCCATTGTCCTCCTTCCCACTGTCCTCCTCTCCTCTGTCCTCCTACGCACTGTCCTCCTCCCCACTGTCCTTCCCACTATCCTACTTCCCACTGTCCTTCTCCCCACTGTCCGCCACGCCACATTCCTCCTTCCCACGGTCCACCTTCCCACTGTCCTCCTCCCCACTGTCCTCTTACCCACTGTCCTCCTCCCCACTGGCCTTCCCACTGTCCTCCTCCCCACTATCCTCCTCCCTACTGTTCTCCTTCCCACTGTCCTCCTACCCACTGTCCTACTCCCCACTGTCAGCCTCCCCACTGTCCTCCTCTCCACTGTCCTTCCCACTGTTCTCCTCCCCTCTGTCCTCCTCCCCACTGTCCTTCTCCCCACTGTCCTCCTTCCCACGGTCCTCCTCTCCACTGTCCTCCTCCCCACTGTCCTCCTCTCCACTGTCCTCCTCCGCACTGTCCTCCTCCCCACTGTCCTCCTCCCGAATGTCCTTCCCACTATCCTCCTCCCCACTGTCCTCCTCCCCACGGTCCTCCTTCCCACTGTCCTCCTCCCTCCTGTCCCTCCCACTATCCTCCTCCCCACTGTCCTCCTCTCCACTGTCCTCCTTCCCACTGTCCTCCTCCCCACTGTCCTCCACTCCACTGTCCTCTTCCCCACTGTCCTCCTTCCCACTGTTCTCCTCCCAAATGTCCGCCACTACACTGAACCTCCACTCCACTGTCCTCTTCCCCACTGTCCTCCTTCCCACTTTCCGCCTCCCCACTGTCCTCTTACCCACTGTCCTCCTCCCCATTGTCCTCCTCCCCACTGTCCTCCTCCCCACTGTCCGCCACTCCACTGTCCTCCTTCCCACTTCCCTCCTTCTCACTGTCCTCCTCCCCACTGTCCTCCTTCCCACTGTCCTCCTCCCCATTGTCCTCCTTCCCACTGTCCTCCACTCATCTGTCCTCCTCTCCACTGTCCTCCTCCGCACTGTCCTCCTCCCCACTGTCCTCCTCCCCACTGTCCTTCCCACTATCCTCCTCCCCACTGTCCTCCTCCCCACGGTCCTCCTTCCCATAGTCCTCCTGCCTCCTGTCCCTCCCACTATCCTCCTCCCCACTGTCCTCCTCTCCACTCTCCGCCTCCCCACTGTCCTCCTCCCCACTGTCCGCCACCCCACTGTCCTCCTCTCCCCTGTCCTCCTACGCACTGTCCTCCTCCCCACTGTCCTTCCCACTATCCTACTTCCCACTGTCCTTCTCCCCACTGTCCGCCACGCCACATTCCTCCTTCCCACTGTCCACCTTCCCACTGTCCTCCTCCCCACTGTCCTCTTCCCCACGGTCCTCCTTCCCACTGGCCTCCTCCCTCCTTTCCCTCCCACTATCCTCCACCCCACTGTCCTCTTACCCACTGTCCTCCCCACTGGCCTTCCCACTGTCCTCCTCCCCACTATCCTCCTCCCTACTGTTCTCCTTCCCACTGTCCTCCTACCCACAGTCCTACTCCCCACTGTCAGCCTCCCCACTGTACTCCTCTCCACTGTCCTCCTTCCCACTGTTCTCCTCCCCACTGTCCTCCTCCCCACTGTCCTTCTCCCCACTGTCCTCCTTCCCACGGTCCTCCTCTCCACTGTCCTCCTCCCCACTGTCCTCCTATCCACTGTCCTCCTCTCCACTGTCCTCCTCCGCACTGTCCTCCTCCCCACTGTCCTCCTCCCGAATGTCCTTCCCACTATCCTCCTCCCCACTGTCCTCCTCCCCACGGTCCTCCTTCCCACTGTCCTCCTCCCTCCTGTCCCTCCCACTATCCTCCTCCCCACTGTCCTCCTCTCCAATGTCCTCCTCCCCACTGTCCTCCTCCCCACTGTCCTCCTTCCCACTGTCCTTCTCCGCACTGTCCGCCACTCCACTGTCCTCCTTCCCACTGTCCTCCTCTCCACTGTCCTCCTTCCCACTGTCCTCCTCCACACTGTCCTTCCCACTGTCCGCCACTCCACTGTCCTCCTCTCCACTGTCCTCCACCGCATTGTCATCCTCCCCACTGTCCTCCTCCCCACTGTGCTTCCCACTATCCTCCTCCCCACTGTCCTCCTCCCCACGGTCCTCCTTCCCATAGTCCAACTGCCTCCTGTCCCTCCCACTATCCTCCTCCCCACTGTCCTACTCTCCACTCTCCGCCTCCCCACTGTCCTCCTCCCCACTGTCCGCCACCCCAATGTCCTCCTCTCCCCTGTCCTCCTACGCACTGTCCTCCTCCCCACTGTCCTTCCCACTATCCTACTTCCCACTGTCCTTCTCCCCACTGCCCGCCACGCCACATTCCTCCTTCCCACTGTCCACCTTCCCACTGTCCTCCTCCCCACTGTCCTCTTCCCCACGGTCCTCCGTCCCACTGGCCTCCTCCCTCCTTTCCCTCCCACTATCCTCCACCCCACTGTCCTCTTACCCACTGTCCTCCTCCCCACTGGCCTTCCCACTGTCCTCCTCCCCACTATCCTCCTCCCTACTGTTCTCCTTCCCACTGTCCTCCTACCCACAGCCCTACTCCCCACTGTCAGCCTCCCCACTGTCCTCCTCTCCACTGTCCTCCTTCCCACTGTTCTCCTCCCCACTGTCCTCCTCCCCACTGTCCTTATCCCCACTGTCCTCCTTCCCACGGTCCTCCTCTCCACTGTCCTCCTCCCCACTGTCCTCCTCACCACTGTCCTCCTCTCCACTGTCCTCCTCCGCACTGTCCTCCTCCCCACTGTCCTCCTCCCGAATGTCCTTCCCACTATCCTCCTCCCCACTGTCCTCCTCCCCACTGTCCTCCTCTCAACTGTCCTCCTCTCCACTGTCCTCCTCCGCACTGTCCTCCTCCCCACTGTCCTCCTCCCTCCTGTCCCTCCCACTATCCTCCTCCCCACTGTCCTCCTCCCCACTGTCCTCCTTCCCACTGTCCTTCTCCGCACTGTCCGCCACTCCACTGTCCTCCTCCCCACTGTCCTCCTCTCCACTGTCCTCCTTCCCACTGTCCTCCTCCACACTGTCCTTCCCACTGTCCGCCACTCCACTGTCCTCCTCTCCACTGTCCTCCTCCGCATTGTCCTCCTCCCCACTGTCCTCCTCCCCACTGTGCTTCCCACTATCCTCCTCCCCACTGTCCTCCTCCCCACGGTCCTCCTTCCCATTGTCCTCCTCCCTCCTGTCCCTCCCACTATCCTCCTCCCCACTGTCCTCCGCTCCACTCTCCGCCTCCCCACTATCCTCCTCCCCACTGTTCTCCTTCCCACTGTCCGCCTTCCCACTGTCCTCGTCCCCACTGTCCTCCTCTCCACTGTCCTCCTCTCCACTGTCCTCCTCTCCACTGTCCTCCTCCCCACTGTCCTCCTCCTGAATGTCCTTCCCACTATCCTCCTCCCCACTGTCCTCCTCCCCACGGTCCTCCTTCCCACTGTCCTCCTCCCTCCTGTCCCTCCCACTATCCTCCTCCCCACTGTCCTCCTCTCCACTGTCCTCCTTCCCACTGTCCTCCTCCCCACTGTACTCCTCCTCACTGTCCTCCTTCCCACTGTCCTTCTCCGCACTGTCCGCCACGCCACATTACTCCTTCCCACTGTACTCCTACCCACTGTCCTCCTCTCCACTGTCCTTCTCCGCACTGTCCGCCACGCCACATTACTCCTTCCACTGTCCTCCTTCCCACTGTCCTCCTCTCCACTGTCCTCCTTCCCACTGTCCTCCTCCACACTGTCCTTCCCACTGTCCGCCACTCCACTGTCCTCCTCTCCACTGTCCTCCTCCGCATTGTCCTCCTCCCCACTGTCCTCCTCCCCACTGTCCTCCTCCCCACGGTCCTCCTTCCCATTGTCCTCCTCCCTCCTGTCCCTCCCACTATCCTCCTCCCCACTGTCCTCCGCTCCACTAACCTCCTCCCCACTATCCTCCTCCCCACTGTTCTCCATCCCACTGTCCGCCACTCCACTGTCCTCCTCCCCACTGTCCTCCTCTCCACTGTCCTCCTTCCCACTGTCCTCCTCCACACTGTCCTTCCCACTGTCCGCCACTCCACTCTCCTCCTCTCCACTGTCCTCCACCGCATTGTCCTCCTCCCCACTGTCCTCCTCCCCACTGTGCTTCCCACTATCCTCCTCCCCACTGTCCTCCTCCCCACGGTCCTCCTTCCCATTGTCCTCCTCCCTCCTGTCCCTCCCACTATCCTCCTCCCCACTGTCCTCCGCTCCACTCTCCGCCTCCCCACTATCCTCCTCCCCACTGTTCTCCTTCCCACTGTCCGCCTTCCCACTGTCCTCGTCCCCACTGTCCTCCTCTCCACTGTCCTCCTCTCCACTGTCCTCCTCCGCACTGTCCTCCTATCCACTGTCCTCCTCCCGAATGTCCTTCCCACTATCCTCCTCCCCACTGTCCTCCTCCCCACGGTCCTCCTTCCCACTGTCCTCCTCCCTCCTGTCCCTCCCACTATCCTCCTCCCCACTGTTCTCCTCTCCACTGTCCTCCTTCCCACTGTCCTCCTCCCCACTGTACTCCCCACTGTCCTCCTTCCCACTGTCCTTCTCCGCACTGTCCGCCACGCCACATTACTCCTTCCCACTGTACTCCTACCCACTGTCCTCCTCTCCACTGTCCTTCTCCGCACTGTCCGCCACGCCACATTACTCCTTCCCACTGTCCTCCTTCCCACTGTCCTCCTCTCCACTGTCCTCCTTCCCACTGTCCTCCTCCACACTGTCCTTCCCACTGTCCGCCACTCCACTGTCCTCCTCTCCACTGTCCTCCTCCGCATTGTCCTCCTCCCCACTGTCCTCCTCCCCACGGTCCTCCTTCCCATTGTCCTCCTCCCTCCTGTCCCTCCCACTATCCTCCTCCCCACTGTCCTCCGCTCCACTATCCTCCTCCCCACTATCCTCCTCCCCACTGTTCTCCATCCCACTGTCCGCCTTCCCACTGTCCTCGTCCCCACTGTCCTCCTCCCCACTGTCCGCCACCCCACTTTCCTTCCCACTATCCTCCTTCCCACTGTCCTTCTCCCCGCTGTCCGCCACGCCACATTCCTCCTTCCCACTGTCCACCTTCCCACTGCCCTCCTCCCCACTGTCCTCTTCCCCACGGTCCTCCTTCCCACTGTCGTCCTCCCTCCTGTCCCTCCCACTATCCTCCTCCCTACTGTTCTCCTTCCCACTGTCCTCCTACCCACTGTCCTACTCCCCACTGTCAGCCTCCCCACTGTCCTCCTCTCCACTGTCCTCCTTCCCACTGTTCTCCTCCCCACTGTCCTCCTCCCCACTGTCCTTCTCCCCACTGTCCTCTTCCCACGGTCCTCCTCTCCACTGTCCTCCTCTCCTGTCCTCCTCTCCACTGTCCTCCTCCCCACTGTTCTCCTCTCCACTGTCCTCCTCCGCACTGTCCTCCTCCCCACTGTCCTCCTCCCGAATGTCCTTCCCACTATCCTCCTCCCCATTGTCCTCCCCACGGTCCTCCTTCCCACTGTCCTCCACCCTCCTGTCCCTCCCACTATCCTCCTCCCCACTGTCCTCCTCTCCACTGTCCTCCTACCCACTGTCCTCCTCCCTCCTGTCCCTCCCACTATCCTCCTCCCCACTGTCCTCCTGTCCACTGTCCTCCTTCCCACTGTCCTCCTCCCCACTGTCCTCCTCCCCACTGTCCTCCTTCCCACTGTCCTTCTCCGCACTGTCCGCCACTCCACTGTCCTCCTTCCCACGGTCCTCCTCTCCACTGTCCTCCTTCCCACTGTCCTCCTCCACACTGTCCTTCCCACTGTCCGCCACTCCACTGTCCTCCTCTCCACTGTCCTCCACCGCATTGTCATCCTCCCCACTGTCCTCCTCCCCACTGTGCTTCCCACTATCCTCCTCCCCACTGTCCTCCTCACCACGGTCCTCCTTCCCATAGTCCTCCTGCCTCCTGTCCCTCCCACTATCCTCCTCCCCACTGTCCTACTCTCCACTCTCCGCCTCCCCACTGTCCTCCTCCCCACTGTCCGCCACCCCAATGTCCTCCTCTCCCCTGTCCTCCTACGCACTGTCCTCCTCCCCACTGTCCTTCCCACTATCCTACTTCCCACTGTCCTTCTCCCCACTGTCCGCCACGCCACATTCCTCCTTCCCACTGTCCACCTTCCCACTGTCCTCCTCCCCACTGTCCTCTTCCCCACGGTCCTCCTTCCCACTGACCTCCTCCCTCCTTTCCCTCCCACTATCCTCCACCCCACTGTCCTCTTACCCACTGTCCTCCTCCCCACTGGCCTTCCCACTGTCCTCCTCCCCACTATCCTCCTCCCTACTGTTCTCCTTCCCACTGTCCTCCTACCCACAGTCCTACTCCCCACTGTCAGCCTCCCCACTGTCCTCCTCTCCACTGTCCTCCTTCCCACTGTTCTCCTCCCCACTGTCCTCCTCCCCACTGTCCTTCTCCCCACTGTCCTCCTTCCCACGGTCCTCCTCTCCACTGTCCTCCTCCCGAATGTCCTTCCCACTATCCTCCTCCCCACTGTCCTCCTCCCCACATTCCTCCTTCCCACTGTCCTCCTCCCTCCTGTCCCTCCCACTTTCCTCCTCCCCACTGTCCTCCTCCCCACTGTCCTCCTCCCCACTGTCCTTCTCCGCACTGTCCGCCACTCCACTGTCCTCCTCCCCACTGTCCTCCTCTCCACTGTCCTCCTTCCCACTGTCCTCCTCCACACTGTCCTTCCCACTGTCCGCCACTCCACTCTCCTCCTCTCCACTGTCCTCCTCCGCATTGTCCTCCTCCCCACTGTCCTCCTCCCCACTGTGCTTCCCACTATCTTCCTCCCCACTGTCCTCCTCCCCACGGTCCTCCTTCCCATTGTCCTCCTCCCTCCTGTCCCTCCCACTATCCTCCTCCCCACTGTCCTCCGCTCCACTCTCCGCCTCCCCACTATCCTCCTCCCCACTGTTCTCCTTCCCACTGTCCGCCTTCCCACTGTCCTCGTCCCCACTGTCCTCCTCTCCACTGTCCTCCTCTCCACTGTCCTCCTCCGCACTGTCCTCCTCCTCACTGTCCTCCTCCTGAATGTCCTTCCCACTATCCTCCTCCCCACTGTCCTCCTCCCCACGGTCCTCCTTCCCACTGTCCTCCTCCCTCCTGTCGTTCCCTCTATCCTCCTCCCCACTGTCCTCCTCCCCACTGTCCTCCTCCCCACTGTCCTCCTCCCCACTGTTATTCCCACTATCCTCCACCCCACTGTCCTCCACTCCACTGTCCTCCTTCCCACTGTCCTCCTCTCCACTCTCCTCCTTCCTACTGTCCTCCACTCCACTGTCCGCCTTTCCACTGTCCTCCTCTCCACTGTCCTCCTCCCCACTGTCCACCTCCCCACTGTCCTCCTCCCCACTGTTCTCCTTCCCACTGTTCTCCTTCCCACTGTCCTCATTCCCACTGTCCTCCTCCCCACTGTCCGCCACTCCACTGTCCTCCACTCCATTGTCCTCTTCCCCACTGTCCTCCTTCCCACTTTCCGCCTCCCCACTGTCCTCTTTCCCACTGTCCTCCTCCCCACTGTCCTCCTCCCCACTGACCTCCTCCCCATTGTCCTCCTCCCCACTGTCCTCCTCCCCACTGTCCGCCACTCCACTGTCCTCCTTCCCATTTCCCTCCTTCTTACTGTCCTCCTCCCACTGTCTTTCTCCCCAGTGTCCTCCTCCCACTGTCCTCCTCCCCACTGTCCTCATTCCCACTGTCCTCCTCTCCACTGTCCTCCTCTCCACTGTCCTCCTTCCCACTGTCCTCCTTCCCACTGTCCTTCTCCCCACTGTCCGCCACGCCACATTACTCCTTCCCACTGTTCACCTTCCCACTGTTCTCCTCCCCACTGTCCTCCTCCCCACGGTCTTCCTTCCCACTGTCCTCCTCTCCACTGTCCTCCTCCCCACTGTCGTCCTTCGCACTGTCCTACTCTCCACCGTCCACCTCCCCACTCTCCTCCCCCCCACTGTCCTCTTTCCCACTGTCCTCCTCTACACTGTCCACCTCCCCACTGTCCTCCTTCCCACTGTCCTCCTTCCCACTGTCCGCCTCCCCACTGTCCTCCTCCCCACTGTCCTCCTTCCCACTGTCCTCCTCTGCACTGTCCTCCTCCCCACTGTCCTCCTCCCCACTTTCCACCTTCCCACTGTCCTCCTCCCCACTGTCCTCCTACAAACTGTCCGCCTCCAAACTGTCCTCCTCCCCACTGACCTCCTTCCCACTGTCCTCCTCCCCACTGTCCTCCTACAAACTGTCCGCCTCCCAACTGTCCTCCTCCCCACTGTCCTCCTTCCCACTGTCCTCCTCTCCACTGTCTTCCTCCCCAATGTCCTCCTCCCCACTTTCCTCCTCCCCACTGTTATTCCCACTATCCTCCACCCCACTGTCCTCCACTCCACTGTCCGCCTTTCCACTGTCCTCCTCTCCACTGTCCTCCTCCCCACTGTCCACCTCCCCACTGTCCTCCTCCCCACTGTTTTCCTTCCCACTGTCCTCCTCCCCACTGTCCGCCACTCCACTGTCCTCCACTCCACTGTCCAGTTCCCCACTGTCCTCCTTCCCACTGTTCTCCTCCCAAATGTCCGCCACTACACTGTCCTCCACTCCATTGTCCTCTTCCCCACTGTCCTCCTTCCCACTTTCCGCGTCCCCATTGTCCTCTTTCCCACTGTCCTCCTCCCCACTGTCCTCCTCCCCACTGACCTCCTCCCCATTGCCCTCCTCCCCACTGTCCTCCTCCCCACTGTCCGCCACTCCACTGTCCTCCTTCCCACTTCCCTCCTTCTCACTGTCCTCCTCCCACTGTCTTTCTCCCCAGTGTCCTCCTCCCCACTGTCCTCCTCCCCACTGTCCTCATTCCCACTGTCCTCCTCTCCACTGTCCTCCTCCCCACTGTCCTCCTTCCCACTGTCCTCATCCTGACTGTCCTCCTTCCCACTGCGCGCCTTCCAACTGTCCTCCTCCCAACTATCCTCCTCCAGACTGTCATCCTTCCCACTGTCCTCCTCTCCACTGTCCTCCACCCCACTGTCCTCCTTCCCACAGTCCTCCTCTCCACTGTCCTCCTCCCTTCGGTCCTCCTCTCCACTGTCCTCCTCCCCACTGTCGTCCTTCGCACTGTCCTCCTCTCCACTGTCCACCTCCCCACTTTCCTCCACCCCACTGTCCTCCATCCCACTGTCCTCCTCCCCACTGTCCTCCTTCCCACTGTCCGCCTCCCCACTGTCCTCCTTCCCACTGTCCACCTCTGCACTGTCCTCCTCCCCACTGCCCTCCTCCACACTGTCCACCTTCCCACTGTCCTCCTCCCCACTGTCCTCCTACAAACTGTCTGCCTCCCCACTGTACTCCTCCCCACTGTCCTCCTTCCCACTGTCCTCCTCTCCACTGTCCTCCACCCCACTGTCCTCCTGCCCCCTGTCGTTCCCTCTATCCTCCTCCCCACTGTCCTCCTGTCCACTGTCCTCCTTCCCACTGTCCTCCTCCCCACTGTCCTCCTCCCCACTGTCCTCCTCCCCACTGTTATTCCCTCTATCCTCCTCCCCACTGTCCTCCTGTCCACTGTCCTCCTTCCCACTATCCTCATCCCCACTGTCCTCCTCCCCACTGTCCTCCTCCCCACTGTTATTCCCACTATCCTCCACCCCACTGTCCTCCACTCCACTGTCCTCCTTCCCACTGTCCTCCTCTCCACTGTCCTCCTTCCCACTGTCCTCCACTCCACTGTCCGCCTTTCCACTGTCCTCCTCTCCACTCTCCTCCTCTCCACTGTCCTCCTTCCCACTGCCCGCCTTCCAACTGTCCTCCTCCCCACTGTCCTCCTCTCCACTGTCCTCCTTCCCACTGTCCTCCTCCCCAATGTCCACCTTCCCACTGTCCTCCTCCCCACTGTCCTCCTCCCCACTGTCCTCCTCTCCACTGTCCTCCTCCCCACTGTCCACCACGCCACATTACTCCTTCCCACTGTCCACCTTCCCACTGCTCTCCTCCCCACTGTCCTCCTCCCCATGGTCTTCCTTCCCACTGTCCTCCTCTCCACTGTCCTCCTCCCCACTGTCGTCCTTCGCACTGTCCTCCTCTCCACTGTCCACCTCCCCACTGTCCTCCCCCCCACTGTCCTCTTTCCCACTGTCCTCCTCTACACTGTCCACCTCCCCACTGTCCTCCTTCCCACTGTCCTCCTTCCCACTGTCCGCCTCCCCACTGTCCTCCTCCCCAATGTCCTCCTTCCCACTGTCCTCCTCTGCACTGTCCTCCTCCCCACTGTCCTCCTCCCCACTTTCCACCTTCCCACTGTCCTCCTCCCCACTGTCCTCCTACAAACTGTCCGCCTCCCAACTGTCCTCCTCCCCACTGACCTCCTTCCCACTGTCCTCCTCCCCACTGTCCTCCTACAAACTGTCCGCCTTCCAACTGTCCTCCTCCCCACTGTCCTCCTTCCCATTGTCCTCCTCTCCACTGTCCTCCTCCCCAATGTCCTCCTCCCCACTTTCCTCCTCCCCACTGTTATTCCCACTATCCTCCACCCCACTGTCCTCCACTCCACTGTCCTCCTTCCCACTGTCCTCCTCTCCACTGTCCGCCTTCCCACTGTCCTCCACTCCACTGTCCGCCTTTCCACTGTCCTCCTCTCCACTGTCCTCCTCCCCACTGTCCACCTCCCCACTGTCCTCCTCCCCACTGTTCTCCTTCCCACTGTTCTCCTTCCCACTGTCCTCATTCCCACTGTCCTCCTCCCCACTGTCCGCCACTCCACTGTCCTCCAATCCACTGTCCAGTTCCCCACTGTCCTCCTTCCCACTGTTCTCCTCCCAAATGTCCGCCACTACACTGTCCTCCACTCCATTGTCCTCTTCCCCACTGTCATCCTTCCCACTTTCCGCCTCCCCATTGTCCTCTTTCCCACTGTCCTCCTCCCCACTGTCCTCCTCCCCACTGTCCTCCTCCCCACTGTCCGCCACTCCACTGTCCTCCTTCCCACTTCCCTCCTTCTCACTGTCATCCTCCCACTGTCTTTCTCCCCAGTGTCCTCCTCCCCACTGTCCTCCTCCCCACTGTCCTCATTCCCACTGTCCTCCTCTCCACTGTCCTCCTCCCCACTGTCCTCCTTCCCACTGTCCTCATCCTGACTGTCCTCCTTCCCACTGTCCTCCTCTCAACTGTCCTCCTCCCCACTCTCCTCATCTCCACTCTCCTCCTCTCCACTGTCCTCCTCCCCACTGTCCTCCTTCCCACTGTCCTCCTCTCCACTGTCCTTCCCAATATCCTCCTCCCCACTGTCCTCCTCCCCACGGTTCTCCTTCCCACTGTCCTCCTGCCCCCTGTCGTTCCCTCTATCCTCCTCCCCACTGTCCTCCTGTCCACTGTCCTCCTTCCCACTGTCCTCCTCCCCACTGTCCTCCTCCCCACTGTCCTCCTCCCCACTGTTATTCCCTCATCCTCCACCCCACTGTCCTCCACTCCACTGTCCTCCTTCCCACTGTCCTCCTCTCCACTGTCCTCCTTCCCACTGTCCTCCACTCCACTGTCCGCCTTTCCACTGTCCTCCTCTCCACTGTCCTCCTCCCCACTGTCCACCTCCCCACTGTCCTCCTCCCCACTGTTCTCCTTCCCAGTGTTCTCCTTCCCACTGTCCTCATTCCCACTGTCCTCCTCCCCACTGTCCGCCACTCCACTGTCCTCCTCTCCACTGTCCACCTCCCCACTGTCCTCCCCCCCCACTGTCCTCTTTCCCACTGTCCTCCTCTACACTGTCCACCTCCCCACTGTCCTCCTTCCCACTGTCCTCCTTCCCACTGACCTCCTACAAACTGTCCGCCTCCCAACTGTCCTCCTCCCCACTGTCCGCCTTTCCACTGTCCTCCTCTCCACTCTCCTCCTCTCCACTGTCCTCCTTCCCACTGCCCGCCTTCCAACTGTCCTCCTCCCCATGGTCTTCCTTCCCACTGTCCTCCTCTCCACTGTCCTCCTCCCCACTGTCGTCCTTCGCACTGTCCTCCTCTCCACTGTCCACCTCCCCACTGTCCTCCCCCCCACTGTCCTCTTTCCCACTGTCCTCCTCTACACTGTCCACCTCCCCACTGTCCTCCTTCCCACTGTCCTCCTTCCCACTGTCCGCCTCCCCACTGTCCTCCTCCCCAATGTCCTCCTTCCCACTGTCCTCCTCTGCACTGTCCTCCTCCCCACTGTCCTCCTCCCCACTTTCCACCTTCCCACTGTCCTCCTCCCCACTGTCCTCCTACAAACTGTCCGCCTCCCAACTGTCCTCCTCCCCACTGACCTCCTTCCCACTGTCCTCCTCCCCACTGTCCTCCTACAAACTGTCCGCCTTCCAACTGTCCTCCTCCCCACTGTCCTCCTTCCCATTGTCCTCCTCTCCACTGTCCTCCTCCCCAATGTCCTCCTCCCCACTTTCCTCCTCCCCACTGTTATTCCCACTATCCTCCACCCCACTGTCCTCCACTCCACTGTCCTCCTTCCCACTGTCCTCCTCTCCACTGTCCGCCTTCCCACTGTCCTCCACTCCACTGTCCGCCTTTCCACTGTCCTCCTCTCCACTGTCCTCCTCCCCACTGTCCACCTCCCCACTGTCCTCCTCCCCACTGTTCTCCTTCCCACTGTTCTCCTTCCCACTGTCCTCATTCCCACTGTCCTCCTCCCCACTGTCCGCCACTCCACTGTCCTCCAATCCACTGTCCAGTTCCCCACTGTCCTCCTTCCCACTGTTCTCCTCCCAAATGTCCGCCACTACACTGTCCTCCACTCCATTGTCCTCTTCCCCACTGTCATCCTTCCCACTTTCCGCCTCCCCATTGTCCTCTTTCCCACTGTCCTCCTCCCCACTGTCCTCCTCCCCACTGTCCTCCTCCCCACTGTCCGCCACTCCACTGTCCTCCTTCCCACTTCCCTCCTTCTCACTGTCATCCTCCCACTGTCTTTCTCCCCAGTGTCCTCCTCCCCACTGTCCTCCTCCCCACTGTCCTCATTCCCACTGTCCTCCTCTCCACTGTCCTCCTCCCCACTGTCCTCCTTCCCACTGTCCTCATCCTGACTGTCCTCCTTCCCACTGTCCTCCTCTCAACTGTCCTCCTCCCCACTCTCCTCATCTCCACTCTCCTCCTCTCCACTGTCCTCCTCCCCACTGTCCTCCTTCCCACTGTCCTCCTCTCCACTGTCCTTCCCAATATCCTCCTCCCCACTGTCCTCCTCCCCACGGTTCTCCTTCCCACTGTCCTCCTGCCCCCTGTCGTTCCCTCTATCCTCCTCCCCACTGTCCTCCTGTCCACTGTCCTCCTTCCCACTGTCCTCCTCCCCACTGTCCTCCTCCCCACTGTTATTCCCTCATCCTCCACCCCACTGTCCTCCACTCCACTGTCCTCCTTCCCACTGTCCTCCTCTCCACTGTCCTCCTTCCCACTGTCCTCCACTCCACTGTCCGCCTTTCCACTGTCCTCCTCTCCACTGTCCTCCTCCCCACTGTCCACCTCCCCACTGTCCTCCTCCCCACTGTTCTCCTTCCCAGTGTTCTCCTTCCCACTGTCCTCATTCCCACTGTCCTCCTCCCCACTGTCCGCCACTCCACTGTCCTCCTCTCCACTGTCCACCTCCCCACTGTCCTCCCCCCCCACTGTCCTCTTTCCCACTGTCCTCCTCTACACTGTCCACCTCCCCACTGTCCTCCTTCCCACTGTCCTCCTTCCCACTGACCTCCTACAAACTGTCCGCCTCCCAACTGTCCTCCTCCCCACTGTCCTCCTTCCCACTGTCCTCCTCTCCACTGTCCTCCTCCCCAATGTCCTCCTCCCCACTTTCCTCCTCCCCACTGTTATTCCCACTATTCTCCACCACACTGTCCTCCACTCCACTGTCCTCCTTCCCACTGTCCTCCTCTCCACTGTCCTCCTTCCCACTGTCCTCCACTCCACTGTCTGCCTTTCCACTGTCCTCCTCTCCACTGTCCTCCTCCCCACTGTCCACCTCCCCACTGTCCTCCTCCCCACTGTTCTCCTTCCCACTGTTCTCCTTCCCACTGTCCTCCACTCCACTGTCCGCCTTTCCACTGTCCTCCTCTCCACTGTCCTCCTCCCCACTGTCCACCTCCCCACTGTCCTCCTCCCCACTGTTCTCCTTCCCACTGTTCTCCTTCCCACTGTCCTCATTCCCACTGTCCTCCTCCCCACTGTCCGCCACTCCACTGTCCTCCAATCCACTGTCCAGTTCCCCACTGTCCTCCTTCCCACTGTTCTCCTCCCAAATGTCCGCCACTACACTGTCCTCCACTCCATTGTCCTCTTCCCCACTGTCCTCCTTCCCACTTTCCGCCTCCCCATTGTCCTCTTTCCCACTGTCCTCTTCCCCACTGTCCTCCTCCCCACTGTCCTCCTCCCCACTGTCCGCCACTCCACTGTCCTCCTTCCCACTTCCCTCCTTCTCACTGTCATCCTCCCACTGTCTTTCTCCCCAGTGTCCTCCTCCCCACTGTCCTCCTCCCCACTGTCCTCATTCCCACTGTCCTCCTCTCCACTGTCCTCCTCCCCACTGTCCTCCTTCCCACTGTCCTCATCCTGACTGTCCTCCTTCCCACTGTCCTCCTCTCAACTGTCCTCCTCCCCACTCTCCTCATCTCCACTCTCCTCCTCTCCACTGTCCTCCTCCCCACTGTCCTCCTTCCCACTGTCCTCCTCTCCACTGTCCTTCCCAATATCCTCCTCCCCACTGTCCTCCTCCCCACGGTTCTCCTTCCCACTGTCCTCCTGCCCCCTGTCGTTCCCTCTATCCTCCTCCCCACTGTCCTCCTGTCCACTGTCCTCCTTCCCACTGTCCTCCTCCCCACTGTCCTCCCCACTGTCCTCCTCCCCACTGTTATTCCCTCATCCTCCACCCCACTGTCCTCCACTCCACTGTCCGCCTTTCCACTGTCCTCCTCTCCACTGTCCTCCTCCCCACTGTCCACCTCCCCACTGTCCTCCTCCCCACTGTTCTCCTTCCCAGTGTTCTCCTTCCCACTGTCCTCATTCCCACTGTCCTCCTCCCCACTGTCCGCCACTCCACTGTCCTCCTCTCCACTTTCCACCTCCCCACTGTCCTCCCCCCCACTGTCCTCTTTCCCACTGTCCTCCTCTACACTGTCCACCTCCCCACTGTCCTCCTTCCCACTGTCCTCCTTCCCACTGTCCTCCTACAAACTGTCCGCCTCCCAACTGTCCTCCTCCCCACTGTCCTCCTTCCCACTGTCCTCCTCTCCACTGTCCTCCTCCCCAATGTCCTCCTCCCCACTTTCCTCCTCCCCACTGTTATTCCCACTATCCTCCACCACACTGTCCTCCACTCCACTGTCCTCCTTCCCACTGTCCTCCTCTCCACTGTCCTCCTTCCCACTGTCCTCCACTCCACTGTCCGCCTTTCCACTGTCCTCCTCTCCACTGTCCTCCTCCCCACTGTCCACCTCCCCACTGTCCTCCTCTCCACTGTCCTCCTTCCCACTGTCCTCCACTCCACTGTCCGCCTTTCCACTGTCCTCCTCTCCACTCTCCTCCTCTCCACTGTCCTCCTTCCCACTGCCCGCCTTCCAACTGTCCTCCTCCCCACTGTCCTCCTCTCCACTGTCCTCCTTCCCACTGTCCTCCTCCCCAATGTCCACCTTCCCACTGTCCTCCTCCCCACTGTCCTCCTCCCCACTGTCCTCCTCTCCACTGTCCTCCTCCCCACTGTCCACCACGCCACATTACTCCTTCCCACTGTCCACCTTCCCACTGCTCTCCTCCCCACTGTCCTCCTCCCCATGGTCTTCCTTCCCACTGTCCTCCTCTCCACTGTCCTCCTCCCCACTGTCGTCCTTCGCACTGTCCTCCTCTCCACTGTCCACCTCCCCACTGTCCTCCCCCCCACTGTCCTCTTTCCCACTGTCCTCCTCTACACTGTCCACCTCCCCACTGTCCTCCTTCCCACTGTCCTCCTTCCCACTGTCCGCCTCCCCACTGTCCTCCTCCCCAATGTCCTCCTTCCCACTGTCCTCCTCTGCACTGTCCTCCTCCCCACTGTCCTCCTCCCCACTTTCCACCTTCCCACTGTCCTCCTCCCCACTGTCCTCCTACAAACTGTCCGCCTCCCAACTGTCCTCCTCCCCACTGACCTCCTTCCCACTGTCCTCCTCCCCACTGTCCTCCTACAAACTGTCCGCCTTCCAACTGTCCTCCTCCCCACTGTCCTCCTTCCCATTGTCCTCCTCTCCACTGTCCTCCTCCCCAATGTCCTCCTCCCCACTTTCCTCCTCCCCACTGTTATTCCCACTATCCTCCACCCCACTGTCCTCCACTCCACTGTCCTCCTTCCCACTGTCCTCCTCTCCACTGTCCTCCTTCCCACTGTCCTCCACTCCACTGTCCGCCTTTCCACTGTCCTCCTCTCCACTGTCCTCCTCCCCACTGTCCACCTCCCCACTGTCCTCCTCCCCACTGTTCTCCTTCCCACTGTTCTCCTTCCCACTGTTCTCCTTCCCACTGTCCTCATTCCCACTGTCCTCCTCCCCACTGTCCGCCACTCCACTGTCCTCCAATCCACTGTCCAGTTCCCCACTGTCCTCCTTCCCACTGTTCTCCTCCCAAATGTCCGCCACTACACTGTCCTCCACTCCATTGTCCTCTTCCCCACTGTCATCCTTCCCACTTTCCGCCTCCCCATTGTCCTCTTTCCCACTGTCCTCCTCCCCACTGTCCTCCTCCCCACTGTCCTCCTCCCCACTGTCCGCCACTCCACTGTCCTCCTTCCCACTTCCCTCCTTCTCACTGTCATCCTCCCACTGTCTTTCTCCCCAGTGTCCTCCTCCCCACTGTCCTCCTCCCCACTGTCCTCATTCCCACTGTCCTCCTCTCCACTGTCCTCCTCCCCACTGTCCTCCTTCCCACTGTCCTCATCCTGACTGTCCTCCTTCCCACTGTCCTCCTCTCAACTGTCCTCCTCCCCACTCTCCTCATCTCCACTCTCCTCCTCTCCACTGTCCTCCTCCCCACTGTCCTCCTTCCCACTGTCCTCCTCTCCACTGTCCTTCCCAATATCCTCCTCCCCACTGTCCTCCTCCCCACGGTTCTCCTTCCCACTGTCCTCCTGCCCCCTGTCGTTCCCTCTATCCTCCTCCCCACTGTCCTCCTGTCCACTGTCCTCCTTCCCACTGTCCTCCTCCCCACTGTCCTCCTCCCCACTGTCCTCCTCCCCACTGTTATTCCCTCATCCTCCACCCCACTGTCCTCCACTCCACTGTCCTCCTTCCCACTGTCCTCCTCTCCACTGTCCTCCTTCCCACTGTCCTCCACTCCACTGTCCGCCTTTCCACTGTCCTCCTCTCCACTGTCCTCCTCCCCACTGTCCACCTCCCCACTGTCCTCCTCCCCACTGTTCTCCTTCCCAGTGTTCTCCTTCCCACTGTCCTCATTCCCACTGTCCTCCTCCCCACTGTCCGCCACTCCACTGTCCTCCTCTCCACTGTCCACCTCCCCACTGTCCTCCCCCCCACTGTCCTCCTCTACACTGTCCACCTTCCCACTGTCCTCCTCCCCAATGTCCACCTTCCCACTGTCCTCCTCCCCACTGTCCTCCTCCCCACTGTCCTCCTCTCCACTGTCCTCCTCCCCACTGTCCACCACGCCACATTACTCCTTCCCACTGTCCACCTTCCCACTGCTCTCCTCCCCACTGTCCTCCTCCCCATGGTCTTCCTTCCCACTGTCCTCCTCTCCACTGTCCTCCTCCCCACTGTCGTCCTTCGCACTGTCCTCCTCTCCACTGTCCACCTCCCCACTGTCCTCCCCCCCACTGTCCTCTTTCCCTCTGTCCTCCTCTACACTGTCCACCTCCCCACTGTCCTCCTTCCCACTGTCCTCCTTCCCACTGTCCGCCTCCCCACTGTCCTCCTCCCCAATGTCCTCCTTCCCACTGTCCTCCTCTGCACTGTCCTCCTCCCCACTGTCCTCCTCCCCACTTTCCACCTTCCCACTGTCCTCCTCCCCACTGTCCTCCTACAAACTGTCCGCCTCCCAACTGTCCTCCTCCCCACTGACCTCCTTCCCACTGTCCTCCTCCCCACTGTCCTCCTACAAACTGTCCGCCTTCCAACTGTCCTCCTCCCCACTGTCCTCCTTCCCATTGTCCTCCTCTCCACTGTCCTCCTCCCCAATGTCCTCCTCCCCACTTTCCTCCTCCCCACTGTTATTCCCACTATCCTCCACCCCACTGTCCTCCACTCCACTGTCCTCCTTCCCACTGTCCTCCTCTCCACTGTCCGCCTTCCCACTGTCCTCCACTCCACTGTCCGCCTTTCCACTGTCCTCCTCTCCACTGTCCTCCTCCCCACTGTCCACCTCCCAACTGTCCTCCTCCCCACTGTTCTCCTTCCCACTGTTCTCCTTCCCACTGTCCTCATTCCCACTGTCCTCCTCCCCACTGTCCGCCACTCCACTGTCCTCCAATCCACTGTCCAGTTCCCCACTGTCCTCCTTCCCACTGTTCTCCTCCCAAATGTCCGCCACTACACTGTCCTCCACTCCATTGTCCTCTTCCCCACTGTCATCCTTCCCACTTTCCGCCTCCCCATTGTCCTCTTTCCCACTGTCCTCCTCCCCACTGTCCTCCTCCCCACTGTCCTCCTCCCCACTGTCCGCCACTCCACTGTCCTCCTTCCCACTTCCCTCCTTCTCACTGTCATCCTCCCACTGTCTTTCTCCCCAGTGTCCTCCTCCCCACTGTCCTCCTCCCCACTGTCCTCATTCCCACTGTCCTCCTCTCCACTGTCCTCCTCCCCACTGTCCTCCTTCCCACTGTCCTCATCCTGACTGTCCTCCTTCCCACTGTCCTCCTCTCAACTGTCCTCCTCCCCACTCTCCTCATCTCCACTCTCCTCCTCTCCACTGTCCTCCTCCCCACTGTCCTCCTTCCCACTGTCCTCCTCTCCACTGTCCTTCCCAATATCCTCCTCCCCACTGTCCTCCTCCCCACGGTTCTCCTTCCCACTGTCCTCCTGCCCCCTGTCGTTCCCTCTATCCTCCTCCCCACTGTCCTCCTGTCCACTGTCCTCCTTCCCACTGTCCTCCTCCCCACTGTCCTCCTCCCCACTGTCCTCCTCCCCACTGTTATTCCCTCATCCTCCACCCCACTGTCCTCCACTCCACTGTCCTCCTTCCCACTGTCCTCCTCTCCACTGTCCTCCTTCCCACTGTCCTCCACTCCACTGTCCGCCTTTCCACTGTCCTCCTCTCCACTGTCCTCCTCCCCACTGTCCACCTCCCCACTGTCCTCCTCCCCACTGTTCTCCTTCCCAGTGTTCTCCTTCCCACTGTCCTCATTCCCACTGTCCTCCTCCCCACTGTCCGCCACTCCACTGTCCTCCTCTCCACTGTCCACCTCCCCACTGTCCTCCCCCCCCACTGTCCTCTTTCCCACTGTCCTCCTCTACACTGTCCACCTCCCCACTGTCCTCCTTCCCACTGTCCTCCTTCCCACTGACCTCCTACAAACTGTCCGCCTCCCAACTGTCCTCCTCCCCACTGTCCTCCTTCCCACTGTCCTCCTCTCCACTGTCCTCCTCCCCAATGTCCTCCTCCCCACTTTCCTCCTCCCCACTGTTATTCCCACTATTCTCCACCACACTGTCCTCCACTCCACTGTCCTCCTTCCCACTGTCCTCCTCTCCACTGTCCTCCTTCCCACTGTCCTCCACTCCACTGTCTGCCTTTCCACTGTCCTCCTCTCCACTGTCCTCCTCCCCACTGTCCACCTCCCCACTGTCCTCCTCCCCACTGTTCTCCTTCCCACTGTTCTCCTTCCCACTGTCCTCCACTCCACTGTCCGCCTTTCCACTGTCCTCCTCTCCACTGTCCTCCTCCCCACTGTCCACCTCCCCACTGTCCTCCTCCCCACTGTTCTCCTTCCCACTGTTCTCCTTCCCACTGTCCTCATTCCCACTGTCCTCCTCCCCACTGTCCGCCACTCCACTGTCCTCCAATCCACTGTCCAGTTCCCCACTGTCCTCCTTCCCACTGTTCTCCTCCCAAATGTCCGCCACTACACTGTCCTCCACTCCATTGTCCTCTTCCCCACTGTCCTCCTTCCCACTTTCCGCCTCCCCATTGTCCTCTTTCCCACTGTCCTCTTCCCCACTGTCCTGCTCCCCACTGTCCTCCTCCCCACTGTCCGCCACTCCACTGTCCTCCTTCCCACTTCCCTCCTTCTCACTGTCATCCTCCCACTGTCTTTCTCCCCAGTGTCCTCCTCCCCACTGTCCTCCTCCCCACTGTCCTCATTCCCACTGTCCTCCTCTCCACTGTCCTCCTCCCCACTGTCCTCCTTCCCACTGTCCTCATCCTGACTGTCCTCCTTCCCACTGTCCTCCTCTCAACTGTCCTCCTCCCCACTCTCCTCATCTCCACTCTCCTCCTCTCCACTGTCCTCCTCCCCACTGTCCTCCTTCCCACTGTCCTCCTCTCCACTGTCCTTCCCAATATCCTCCTCCCCACTGTCCTCCTCCCCACGGTTCTCCTTCCCACTGTCCTCCTGCCCCCTGTCGTTCCCTCTATCCTCCTCCCCACTGTCCTCCTGTCCACTGTCCTCCTTCCCACTGTCCTCCTCCCCACTGTCCTCCCCACTGTCCTCCTCCCCACTGTTATTCCCTCATCCTCCACCCCACTGTCCTCCACTCCACTGTCCGCCTTTCCACTGTCCTCCTCTCCACTGTCCTCCTCCCCACTGTCCACCTCCCCACTGTCCTCCTCCCCACTGTTCTCCTTCCCAGTGTTCTCCTTCCCACTGTCCTCATTCCCACTGTCCTCCTCCCCACTGTCCGCCACTCCACTGTCCTCCTCTCCACTTTCCACCTCCCCACTGTCCTCCCCCCCACTGTCCTCTTTCCCACTGTCCTCCTCTACACTGTCCACCTCCCCACTGTCCTCCTTCCCACTGTCCTCCTTCCCACTGTCCTCCTACAAACTGTCCGCCTCCCAACTGTCCTCCTCCCCACTGTCCTCCTTCCCACTGTCCTCCTCTCCACTGTCCTCCTCCCCAATGTCCTCCTCCCCACTTTCCTCCTCCCCACTGTTATTCCCACTATCCTCCACCACACTGTCCTCCACTCCACTGTCCTCCTTCCCACTGTCCTCCTCTCCACTGTCCTCCTTCCCACTGTCCTCCACTCCACTGTCCGCCTTTCCACTGTCCTCCTCTCCACTGTCCTCCTCCCCACTGTCCACCTCCCCACTGTCCTCCTCTCCACTGTCCTCCTTCCCACTGTCCTCCACTCCACTGTCCGCCTTTCCACTGTCCTCCTCTCCACTCTCCTCCTCTCCACTGTCCTCCTTCCCACTGCCCGCCTTCCAACTGTCCTCCTCCCCACTGTCCTCCTCTCCACTGTCCTCCTTCCCACTGTCCTCCTCCCCAATGTCCACCTTCCCACTGTCCTCCTCCCCACTGTCCTCCTCCCCACTGTCCTCCTCTCCACTGTCCTCCTCCCCACTGTCCACCACGCCACATTACTCCTTCCCACTGTCCACCTTCCCACTGCTCTCCTCCCCACTGTCCTCCTCCCCATGGTCTTCCTTCCCACTGTCCTCCTCTCCACTGTCCTCCTCCCCACTGTCGTCCTTCGCACTGTCCTCCTCTCCACTGTCCACCTCCCCACTGTCCTCCCCCCCACTGTCCTCTTTCCCACTGTCCTCCTCTACACTGTCCACCTCCCCACTGTCCTCCTTCCCACTGTCCTCCTTCCCACTGTCCGCCTCCCCACTGTCCTCCTCCCCAATGTCCTCCTTCCCACTGTCCTCCTCTGCACTGTCCTCCTCCCCACTGTCCTCCTCCCCACTTTCCACCTTCCCACTGTCCTCCTCCCCACTGTCCTCCTACAAACTGTCCGCCTCCCAACTGTCCTCCTCCCCACTGACCTCCTTCCCACTGTCCTCCTCCCCACTGTCCTCCTACAAACTGTCCGCCTTCCAACTGTCCTCCTCCCCACTGTCCTCCTTCCCATTGTCCTCCTCTCCACTGTCCTCCTCCCCAATGTCCTCCTCCCCACTTTCCTCCTCCCCACTGTTATTCCCACTATCCTCCACCCCACTGTCCTCCACTCCACTGTCCTCCTTCCCACTGTCCTCCTCTCCACTGTCCTCCTTCCCACTGTCCTCCACTCCACTGTCCGCCTTTCCACTGTCCTCCTCTCCACTGTCCTCCTCCCCACTGTCCACCTCCCCACTGTCCTCCTCCCCACTGTTCTCCTTCCCACTGTTCTCCTTCCCACTGTCCTCATTCCCACTGTCCTCCTCCCCACTGTCCGCCACTCCACTGTCCTCCAATCCACTGTCCAGTTCCCCACTGTCCTCCTTCCCACTGTTCTCCTCCCAAATGTCCGCCACTACACTGTCCTCCACTCCATTGTCCTCTTCCCCACTGTCATCCTTCCCACTTTCCGCCTCCCCATTGTCCTCTTTCCCACTGTCCTCCTCCCCACTGTCCTCCTCCCCACTGTCCTCCTCCCCACTGTCCGCCACTCCACTGTCCTCCTTCCCACTTCCCTCCTTCTCACTGTCATCCTCCCACTGCCTTTCTCCCCAGTGTCCTCCTCCCCACTGTCCTCCTCCCCACTGTCCTCATTCCCACTGTCCTCCTCTCCACTGTCCTCCTCCCCACTGTCCTCCTTCCCACTGTCCTCATCCTGACTGTCCTCCTTCCCACTGTCCTCCTCTCAACTGTCCTCCTCCCCACTCTCCTCATCTCCACTCTCCTCCTCTCCACTGTCCTCCTCCCCACTGTCCTCCTTCCCACTGTCCTCCTCTCCACTGTCCTTCCCAATATCCTCCTCCCCACTGTCCTCCTCCCCACGGTTCTCCTTCCCACTGTCCTCCTGCCCCCTGTCGTTCCCTCTATCCTCCTCCCCACTGTCCTGCCGTCCACTGTCCTCCTTCCCACTGTCCTCCTCCCCACTGTCCTCCTCCCCACTGTCCTCCTCCCCACTGTTATTCCCTCATCCTCCACCCCACTGTCCTCCACTCCACTGTCCTCCTTCCCACTGTCCTCCTCTCCACTGTCCTCCTTCCCACTGTCCTCCACTCCACTGTCCGCCTTTCCACTGTCCTCCTCTCCACTGTCCTCCTCCCCACTGTCCACCTCCCCACTGTCCTCCTCCCCACTGTTCTCCTTCCCAGTGTTCTCCTTCCCACTGTCCTCATTCCCACTGTCCTCCTCCCCACTGTCCGCCACTCCACTGTCCTCCTCTCCACTGTCCACCTCCCCACTGTCCTCCCCCCCACTGTCCTCTTTCCCACTGTCCTCCTCTACACTGTCCACCTCCCCACTGTCCTCCTTCCCACTGTCCTCCTTCCCACTGACCTCCTACAAACTGTCCGCCTCCCAACTGTCCTCCTCCCCACTGTCCTCCTTCCCACTGTCCTCCTCTCCACTGTCCTCCTCCCCAATGTCCTCCTCCCCACTTTCCTCCTCCCCACTGTTATTCCCACTATCCTCCACCACACTGTCCTCCACTCCACTGTCCTCCTTCCCACTGTCCTCCTCTCCACTGTCCTCCTTCCCACTGTCCTCCACTCCACTGTCTGCCTTTCCACTGTCCTCCTCTCCACTGTCCTCCTCCCCACTGTCCACCTCCCCACTGTCCTCCTCCCCACTGTTCTCCTTCCCACTGTTCTCCTTCCCACTGTCCTCCACTCCACTGTCCGCCTTTCCACTGTCCTCCTCTCCACTGTCCTCCTCCCCACTGTCCACCTCCCCACTGTCCTCCTCCCCACTGTTCTCCTTCCCACTGTTCTCCTTCCCACTGTCCTCATTCCCACTGTCCTCCTCCCCACTGTCCGCCACTCCACTGTCCTCCACTCCACTGTCCAGTTCCCCACTGTCCTCCTTCCCACTGTTCTCCTCCCAAATGTCCGCCACTACACTGTCCTCCACTCCATTGTCCTCTTCCCCACTGTCCTCCTTCCCACTTTCCGCCTCCCCATTGTCCTCTTTCCCACTGTCCTCCTCCCCACTGTCCTCCTCCCCACTGTCCTCCTCCCCACTGTCCGCCACTCCACTGTCCTCCTTCCCACTTCCCTCCTTCTCACTGTCATCCTCCCACTGTCTTTCTCCCCAGTGTCCTCCTCCCCACTGTCCTCCTCCCCACTGTCCTCATTCCCACTGTCCTCCTCTCCACTGTCCTCCTCCACACTGTCCTCCTTCCCACTGTCCTCATCCTGACTGTCCTCCTTCCCACTGTCCTCCTCTCAACTGTCCTCCTCCCCACTCTCCTCATCTCCACTCTCCTCCTCTCCACTGTCCTCCTCCCCACTGTCCTCCTTCCCACTGTCCTCCTCTCCACTGTCCTTCCCAATATCCTCCTCCCCACTGTCCTCCTCCACACGGTTCTCCATCCCACTGTCCTCCTGCCCCCTGTCGTTCCCTCTATCCTCCTCCCCACTGTCCTCCTGTCCACTGTCCTCCTTCCCACTGTCCTCCTCCCCACTGTCCTCCTCCCCACTGTCCTCCTCCCCACTGTTATTCCCTCATCCTCCATCCCACTGTCCTCCACTCCACTGTCCGCCTTTCCACTGTCCTCCTCTCCACTGTCCTCCTCCCCACTGTCCACCTCCCCACTGTCCTCCTCCCCACTGTTCTCCTTCCCAGTGTTCTCCTTCCCACTGTCCTCATTCCCACTGTCCTCCTCCCCACTGTCCGCCACTCCACTGTCCTCCTCTCCACTGTCCACCTCCCCACTGTCCTCCCCCCCACTGTCCTCTTTCCCACTGTCCTCCTCTACACTGTCCACCTCCCCACTGTCCTCCTTCCCACTGTCCTCCTTCCCACTGTCCTCCTACAAACTGTCCGCCTCCCAACTGTCCTCCTCCCCACTGTCCTCCTTCCCACTGTCCTCCTCTCCACTGTCCTCCTCCCCAATGTCCTCCTCCCCACTTTCCTCCTCCCCACTGTTATTCCCACTATCCTCCACCACACTGTCCTCCACTCCACTGTCCTCCTTCCCACTGTCCTCCTCTCCACTGTCCTCCTTCCCACTGTCCTCCACTCCACTGTCCGCCTTTCCACTGTCCTCCTCTCCACTGTCCTCCTCCCCACTGTCCACCTCCCCACTGTCCTCCTCCCCACTGTTCTCCTTCCCACTGTTCTCCTTCCCACTGTCCTCATTCCCACTGTCCTCCTCCCCACTGTCCGCCACTCCACTGTCCTCCAATCCACTGTCCAGTTCCCCACTGTCCTCCTTCCCACTGTTCTCCTCCCAAATGTCCGCCACTACACTGTCCTCCACTCCATTGTCCTCTTCCCCACTGTCCTCCTTCCCACATTCCGCCTCCCCATTGTCCTCTTTCCCACTGTCCTCCTCCCCACTGTCCTCTTTCCCACTGTCCTCCTCTACACTGTCCACCTCCCCACTGTCCTCCTTCCCACTGTCCTCCTTCCCACTGTCCTCCTACAAACTGTCCGCCTCCCAACTGTCCTCCTCCCCACTGTCCTCCTTCCCACTGTCCTCCTCTCCACTGTCCTCCTCCCCAATGTCCTCCTCCCCACTTTCCTCCTCCCCACTGTTATTCCCACTATCCTCCACCACACTGTCCTCCACTCCACTGTCCTCCTTCCCACTGTCCTCCTCTCCACTGTCCACCTCCCCACTGTCCTCCCCCCCACTGTCCTCTTTCCCACTGTCCTCCTCTACACTGTCCACCTCCCCACTGTCCTCCTTCCCACTGTCCTCCTTCCCACTGACCTCCTACAAACTGTCCGCCTCCCAACTGTCCTCCTCCCCACTGTCCTCCTTCCCACTGTCCTCCTCTCCACTGTCCTCCTCCCCAATGTCCTCCTCCCCACTTTCCTCCTCCCCACTGTTATTCCCACTATCCTCCACCACACTGTCCTCCACTCCACTGTCCTCCTTCCCACTGTCCTCCTCTCCACTGTCCTCCTTCCCACTGTCCTCCACTCCACTGTCTGCCTTTCCACTGTCCTCCTCTCCACTGTCCTCCTCCCCACTGTCCACCTCCCCACTGTCCTCCTCCCCACTGTTCTCCTTCCCACTGTTCTCCTTCCCACTGTCCTCCACTCCACTGTCCGCCTTTCCACTGTCCTCCTCTCCACTGTCCTCCTCCCCACTGTCCACCTCCCCACTGTCCTCCTCCCCACTGTTCTCCTTCACACTGTTCTCCTTCCCACTGTCCTCATTCCCACTGTCCTCCTCCCCACTGTCCGCCACTCCACTGTCCTCCACTCCACTGTCCAGTTCCCCACTGTCCTCCTTCCCACTGTTCTCCTCCCAAATGTCCGCCACTACACTGTCCTCCACTCCATTGTCCTCTTCCCCACTGTCCTCCTTCCCACTTTCCGCCTCCCCATTGTCCTCTTTCCCACTGTCCTCCTCCCCACTGTCCTCCTCCCCACTGTCCTCCTCCCCACTGTCCGCCACTCCACTGTCCTCCTTCCCACTTCCCTCCTTCTCACTGTCATCCTCCCACTGTCTTTCTCCCCAGTGTCCTCCTCCCCACTGTCCTCCTCCCCACTGTCCTCATTCCCACTGTCCTCCTCTCCACTGTCCTCCTCCCCACTGTCCTCCTTCCCACTGTCCTCATCCTGACTGTCCTCCTTCCCACTGTCCTCCTCTCAACTGTCCTCCTCCCCACTCTCCTCATCTCCACTCTCCTCCTCTCCACTGTCCTCCTCCCCACTGTCCTCCTTCCCACTGTCCTCCTCTCCACTGTCCTTCCCAATATCCTCCTCCCCACTGTCCTCCTCCCCACGGTTCTCCTTCCCACTGTCCTCCTGCCCCCTGTCGTTCCCTCTATCCTCCTCCCCACTGTCCTCCTGTCCACTGTCCTCCTTCCCACTGTCCTCCTCCCCACTGTCCTCCTCCCCACTGTCCTCCTCCCCACTGTTATTCCCTCATCCTCCACCCCACTGTCCTCCACTCCACTGTCCGCCTTTCCACTGTCCTCCTCTCCACTGTCCTCCTCCCCACTGTCCACCTCCCCACTGTCCTCCTCCCCACTGTTCTCCTTCCCAGTGTTCTCCTTCCCACTGTCCTCATTCCCACTGTCCTCCTCCCCACTGTCCGCCACTCCACTGTCCTCCTCTCCACTGTCCACCTCCCCACTGTCCTCCCCCCCACTGTCCTCTTTCCCACTGTCCTCCTCTACACTGTCCACCTCCCCACTGTCCTCCTTCCCACTGTCCTCCTTCCCACTGTCCTCCTACAAACTGTCCGCCTCCCAACTGTCCTCCTCCCCACTGTCCTCCTTCCCACTGTCCTCCTCTCCACTGTCCTCCTCCCCAATGTCCTCCTCCCCACTTTCCTCCTCCCCACTGTTATTCCCACTATCCTCCACCACACTGTCCTCCACTCCACTGTCCTCCTTCCCACTGTCCTCCTCTCCACTGTCCTCCTTCCCACTGTCCTCCACTCCACTGTCCGCCTTTCCACTGTCCTCCTCTCCACTGTCCTCCTCCCCACTGTCCACCTCCCCACTGTCCTCCTCCCCACTATTCTCCTTCCCACTGTTCTCCTTCCCACTGTCCTCATTCCCACTGTCCTCCTCCACACTGTCCGCCACTCCACTGTCCTCCAATCCACTGTCCAGTTCCCCACTGTCCTCCTTCCCACTGTTCTCCTCCCAAATGTCCGCCACTACACTGTCCTCCACTCCATTGTCCTCTTCCCCACTGTCCTCCTTCCCACATTCCGCCTCCCCATTGTCCTCTTTCCCACTGTCCTCCTCCCCACTGTCCTCTTTCCCACTGTCCTCCTCTACACTGTCCACCTCCCCACTGTCCTCCTTCCCACTGTCCTCCTTCCCACTGTCCTCCTACAAACTGTCCGCCTCCCAACTGTCCTCCTCCCCACTGTCCTCCTTCCCACTGTCCTCCTCTCCACTGTCCTCCTCCCCAATGTCCTCCTCCCCACTTTCCTCCTCCCCACTGTTATTCCCACTATCCTCCACCACACTGTCCTCCACTCCACTGTCCTCCTTCCCACTGTCCTCCTCTCCACTGTCCTCCTTCCCACTGTCCTCCACTCCACTGTCCGCCTTTCCACTGTCCTCCTCGCCACTGTCCTCCTCCCCACTGTCCACCTCCCCACTGTCCTCCTCTCCACTGTCCTCCTTCCCACTGTCCTCCACTCCACTGTCCGCCTTTCCACTGTCCTCCTCTCCACTCTCCTCCTCTCCACTGTCCTCCTTCCCACTGCCCGCCTTCCAACTGTCCTCCTCCCCACTGTCCTCCTCTCCACTGTCCTCCTTCCCACTGTCCTCCTCCCCAATGTCCACCTTCCCACTGTCCTCCTCCCCACTGTCCTCCTCCCCACTGTCCTCCTCTCCACTGTCCTCCTCCCCACTGTCCACCACGCCACATTACTCCTTCCCACTGTCCACCTTCCCACTGCTCTCCTCCCCACTGTCCTCCTCCCCATGGTCTTCCTTCCCACTGTCCTCCTCTCCACTGTCCTCCTCCCCACTGTCGTCCTTCGCACTGTCCTCCTCTCCACTGTCCACCTCCCCACTGTCCTCCCCCCCACTGTCCTCTTTCCCACTGTCCTCCTCTACACTGTCCACCTCCCCACTGTCCTCCTTCCCACTGTCCTCCTTCCCACTGTCCGCCTCCCCACTGTCCTCCTCCCCAATGTCCTCCTTCCCACTGTCCTCCTCTGCACTGTCCTCCTCCCCACTGTCCTCCTCCCCACTTTCCACCTTCCCACTGTCCTCCTCCCCACTGTCCTCCTACAAACTGTCCGCCTCCCAACTGTCCTCCTCCCCACTGACCTCCTTCCCACTGTCCTCCTCCCCACTGTCCTCCTACAAACTGTCCGCCTTCCAACTGTCCTCCTCCCCACTGTCCTCCTTCCCATTGTCCTCCTCTCCACTGTCCTCCTCCCCAATGTCCTCCTCCCCACTTTCCTCCTCCCCACTGTTATTCCCACTATCCTCCACCCCACTGTCCTCCACTCCACTGTCCTCCTTCCCACTGTCCTCCTCTCCACTGTCCTCCTTCCCACTGTCCTCCACTCCACTGTCCGCCTTTCCACTGTCCTCCTCTCCACTGTCCTCCTCCCCACTGTCCACCTCCCCACTGTCCTCCTCCCCACTGTTCTCCTTCCCACTGTTCTCCTTCCCACTGTCCTCATTCCCACTGTCCTCCTCCCCACTGTCCGCCACTCCACTGTCCTCCAATCCACTGTCCAGTTCCCCACTGTCCTCCTTCCCACTGTTCTCCTCCCAAATGTCCGCCACTACACTGTCCTCCACTCCATTGTCCTCTTCCCCACTGTCATCCTTCCCACTTTCCGCCTCCCCATTGTCCTCTTTCCCACTGTCCTCCTCCCCACTGTCCTCCTCCCCACTGTCCTCCTCCCCACTGTCCGCCACTCCACTGTCCTCCTTCCCACTTCCCTCCTTCTCACTGTCATCCTCCCACTGTCTTTCTCCCCAGTGTCCTCCTCCCCACTGTCCTCCTCCCCACTGTCCTCATTCCCACTGTCCTCCTCTCCACTGTCCTCCTCCCCACTGTCCTCCTTCCCACTGTCCTCATCCTGACTGTCCTCCTTCCCACTGTCCTCCTCTCAACTGTCCTCCTCCCCACTCTCCTCATCTCCACTCTCCTCCTCTCCACTGTCCTCCTCCCCACTGTCCTCCTTCCCACTGTCCTCCTCTCCACTGTCCTTCCCAATATCCTCCTCCCCACTGTCCTCCTCCCCACGGTTCTCCTTCCCACTGTCCTCCTGCCCCCTGTCGTTCCCTCTATCCTCCTCCCCACTGTCCTCCTGTCCACTGTCCTCCTTCCCACTGTCCTCCTCCCCACTGTCCTCCTCCCCACTGTCCTCCTCCCCACTGTTATTCCCTCATCCTCCACCCCACTGTCCTCCACTCCACTGTCCTCCTTCCCACTGTCCTCCTCTCCACTGTCCTCCTTCCCACTGTCCTCCACTCCACTGTCCGCCTTTCCACTGTCCTCCTCTCCACTGTCCTCCTCCCCACTGTCCACCTCCCCACTGTCCTCCTCCCCACTGTTCTCCTTCCCAGTGTTCTCCTTCCCACTGTCCTCATTCCCACTGTCCTCCTCCCCACTGTCCGCCACTCCACTGTCCTCCTCTCCACTGTCCACCTCCCCACTGTCCTCCCCCCCACTGTCCTCTTTCCCACTGTCCTCCTCTACACTGTCCACCTCCCCACTGTCCTCCTTCCCACTGTCCTCCTTCCCACTGACCTCCTACAAACTGTCCGCCTCCCAACTGTCCTCCTCCCCACTGTCCTCCTTCCCACTGTCCTCCTCTCCACTGTCCTCCTCCCCAATGTCCTCCTCCCCACTTTCCTCCTCCCCACTGTTATTCCCACTATCCTCCACCACACTGTCCTCCACTCCACTGTCCTCCTTCCCACTGTCCTCCTCTCCACTGTCCTCCTTCCCACTGTCCTCCACTCCACTGTCTGCCTTTCCACTGTCCTCCTCTCCACTGTCCTCCTCCCCACTGTCCACCTCCCCACTGTCCTCCTCCCCACTGTTCTCCTTCCCACTGTTCTCCTTCCCACTGTCCTCCACTCCACTGTCCGCCTTTCCACTGTCCTCCTCTCCACTGTCCTCCTCCCCACTGTCCACCTCCCCACTGTCCTCCTCCCCACTGTTCTCCTTCCCACTGTTCTCCTTCCCACTGTCCTCATTCCCACTGTCCTCCTCCCCACTGTCCGCCACTCCACTGTCCTCCAATCCACTGTCCAGTTCCCCACTGTCCTCCTTCCCACTGTTCTCCTCCCAAATGTCCGCCACTACACTGTCCTCCACTCCATTGTCCTCTTCCCCACTGTCCTCCTTCCCACTTTCCGCCTCCCCATTGTCCTCTTTCCCACTGTCCTCCTCCCCACTGTCCTCCTCCCCACTGTCCTCCTCCCCACTGTCCGCCACTCCACTGTCCTCCTTCCCACTTCCCTCCTTCTCACTGTCATCCTCCCACTGTCTTTCTCCCCAGTGTCCTCCTCCCCACTGTCCTCCTCCCCACTGTCCTCATTCCCACTGTCCTCCTCTCCACTGTCCTCCTCCCCACTGTCCTCCTTCCCACTGTCCTCATCCTGACTGTCCTCCTTCCCACTGTCCTCCTCTCAACTGTCCTCCTCCCCACTCTCCTCATCTCCACTCTCCTCCTCTCCACTGTCCTCCTCCCCACTGTCCTCCTTCCCACTGTCCTCCTCTCCACTGTCCTTCCCAATATCCTCCTCCCCACTGTCCTCCTCCCCACGGTTCTCCTTCCCACTGTCCTCCTGCCCCCTGTCGTTCCCTCTATCCTCCTCCCCACTGTCCTCCTGTCCACTGTCCTCCTTCCCACTGTCCTCCTCCCCACTGTCCTCCTCCCCACTGTCCTCCTCCCCACTGTTATTCCCTCATCCTCCACCCCACTGTCCTCCACTCCACTGTCCGCCTTTCCACTGTCCTCCTCTCCACTGTCCTCCTCCCCACTGTCCACCTCCCCACTGTCCTCCTCCCCACTGTTCTCCTTCCCAGTGTTCTCCTTCCCACTGTCCTCATTCCCACTGTCCTCCTCCCCACTGTCCGCCACTCCACTGTCCTCCTCTCCACTGTCCACCTCCCCACTGTCCTCCCCCCCACTGTCCTCTTTCCCACTGTCCTCCTCTACACTGTCCACCTCCCCACTGTCCTCCTTCCCACTGTCCTCCTTCCCACTGTCCTCCTACAAACTGTCCGCCTCCCAACTGTCCTCCTCCCCACTGTCCACCTTCCCACTGTCCTCCTCTCCACTGTCCTCCTCCCCAATGTCCTCCTCCCCACTTTCCTCCTCCCCACTGTTATTCCCACTATCCTCCACCACACTGTCCTCCACTCCACTGTCCTCCTTCCCACTGTCCTCCTCTCCACTGTCCTCCTTCCCACTGTCCTCCACTCCACTGTCCGCCTTTCCACTGTCCTCCTCTCCACTGTCCTCCTCCCCACTGTCCACCTCCCCACTGTCCTCCTCCCCACTGTTCTCCTTCCCACTGTTCTCCTTCCCACTGTCCTCATTCCCACTGTCCTCCTCCCCACTGTCCGCCACTCCACTGTCCTCCAATCCACTGTCCAGTTCCCCACTGTCCTCCTTCCCACTGTTCTCCTCCCAAATGTCCGCCACTACACTGTCCTCCACTCCATTGTCCTCTTCCCCACTGTCCTCCTTCCCACATTCCGCCTCCCCATTGTCCTCTTTCCCACTGTCCTCCTCCCCACTGTCCTCCTCCCCACTGTCCTCCTCCCCACTGTCCGCCACTCCACTGTCCTCCTTCCCACTTCCCTCCTTCTCACTGTCATCCTCCCACTGTCTTTCTCCCCAGTGTCCTCCTCCCCTCTGTCCTCCTCCCCACTGTCCTCATTCCCACTGTCCTCCTCTCCACTGTCCTCCTCCCCACTGTCCTCCTTCCCACTGTCCTCATCCTGACTGTCCTCCTTCCCACTGTCCTCCTCTCAACTGTCCTCCTCCCGACTCTCCTCATCTCCACTCTCCTCCTCTCCACTGTCCTCCTCCCCACTGTCCTCCTTCCCACTGTCCTCCTCTCCACTGTCCTTCCCAATATCCTCCTCCCCACTGTCCTCCTCCCCACGGTTCTCCTTCCCACTGTCCTCCTGCCCCCTGTCGTTCCCTCTATCCTCCTCCCCACTGTCCTCCTGTCCACTGTCCTCCTTCCCACTGTCCTCCTCCCCACTGTCCTCCTCCCCACTGTCCTCCTCCCCACTGTTATTCCCACTATCCTCCACCCCACTGTCCTCCACTCCACTGTCCTCCTTCCCACTGTGCTCCTCTCCACTGTCCTCCTTCCCACTGTCCTCCACTCCACTGTCCGCCTTTCCACTGTCCTCACCACTGTCCTCCTCCCCACTGTCCACCTCCCCACTGTCCTCCTCCCCACTGTTCTCCTTCCCACTGTTCTCCTTCCCACTGTCCTCATTCCCACTGTCCTCCTCCCCACTGTCCGCCACTCCACTGTCCTCCACTCCAATGTCCAGTTCCCCACTGTCCTCCTTCCCACTGTTCTCCTCCCAAATGTCCGCCAGTACACTGTCCTCCACTCCATTGTCCTCTTCCCCACTGTCCTCCTTCCCACATTCCGCCTCCCCACTGTCCTCTTTCCCACTGTCCTCCTCCCCACTGTCCTCCTCCCCACTGACCTCCGCCCCATTGTCCTCCTCCCCACTGTCCTCCTCCCCACTGTCCGCCACTCCACTGTCCTCCTTCCCACTTCCCTCCTTCTCACTATCCTCCTCCAACTGTCTTTCTCCCCAGTGTCCTCCTCCCACTGTCCTCCTCCCCACTGTCCTCATTCCCACTGTCCTCCTCTCCACTGTCCTCCTCTCCACTGTCCTCCTTCCCACTGTCCTCCTTCCCACTGTCCTTCTCCCCACTGTCCTCCTCTCCACTGTCCTCCTCTCCACTGTCCTCCTTCCCACTGTCCTCCTTCCCACTGTCCTTCTCCCCACGGTCTTCCTTCCCACTGTCCTCCTCTCCACTGTCCTCCTCCCCACTGTCGCCCTTCGCACTGTCCTCCTCTCCACTGTCCACCTCCCCACTGTCCTCCCCCCCACTGTCCTCTTTCCCACTGTCCTCCTCTACACTGTCCACCTCCCCACTGTCCTCCTTCCCACTGTCCTCCTTCCCACTGTCCGCCTCCCCACTGTCCTCCTCCCCACTGTCCTCATTCCCACTGTCCTCCTCTGCACTGTCCTCCTCCCCACTGTCCTCCTACAAACTGTACGCCTCCAAAATGTCCTCCTCCCCACTGACTTCCTTCCCACTGTCCTCCTCCCCACTGTCCTCCTACAAAATGTCCGCCTCCCAACTGTCCTCCTCCCCACTGTCCTCCTTCCCACTGTCCTCCTCTCCACTGTCTTCCTCCCCAATGTCCTCCTCCCCACTTTCCTCCTCCCCACTGTTATTCCCACTATCCTCCACCCCACTGTCCTCCACTCCACTGTCCTCCTTCCCACTGTCCTACTCTCCCCTGTCCTCCTTCCCACTGTCCTCCACTCCACTGTCCGCCTTTCCACTGTCCTCCTCTCCACTGTCCTCCTCCCCACAGTCCACCTCCCCGCTGTCCTCCTCCCCACTGTTCTCCTTCCCACTGTTCTCCTTCCCACTGTCCGCATTCCCACTGTCCTCCTCCCCACTGTCCGCCACTCCACTGTCCTCCAATCCACTGTCCAGTTCCCCACTGTCCTCCTTCCCACTGTTCTCCTCCCAAATGTCCGCCACTACACTGTCCTCCACTCCATTGTCCTCTTCCCCACTGTCCTCCTTCCCACTTTCCGCCTCCCCATTGTCCTCTTTCCCACTGTCCTCCTCCCCACTGTCCTCCTCCCCACTGACCTCCTCCCCATTGTCCTCCTACCCACTGTCCTCCTCCCCACTGTCCGCCACTCCACTGTCCTCCTTCCCACTTCCCTCCTTCTCACTGTCCTCCTCCCACTGTCTTTCTCCCCAGTGTCCTCCTCCCCACTGTCCTCCTCCCCACTGTCCTCATTCCCACTGTCCCCCTCTCCACTGTCCTCCTCCCCACTGTCCTCCCTCCCACTTACCTCCTTCTCACTGTACTCCTCCCACTGTCTTTCTCCCCAGTGTCCTCCTCCCCACTGTCCTCCTCCCCACTGTCCTCATTCCCACTGTCCTCCTCTCCACTGTCCTCCTCCCCACTGTCCTCCCTCCCACTGTCCTCATCCTGACTGTCCTCCTCCCCACTGACTTCCTTCCCACTGTCCTCCTCCCCACTGTCCTCCTACAAAATGTCCGCCTCCCAACTGTCCTCCTCACCACTGTCCTCCTTCCCACTGTCCTCCTCTCCACTGTCTTCCTCCCCAATATCCTCCTCCCCACTTTCCTCCTCCCCACTGTTATTCCCACTATCCTCCACCCCACTGTCCTCCACTCCACTGTCCTCCTTCCCACTGTCCTCCTCTCCCCTGTCCTCCTTCCCACTGTCCTCCACTCCACTGTCCGCCTTTCCACTGTCCTCCTCTCCACTGTCCTCCTCCCCACTGTCCACCTCCCCGCTGTCCTCCTCCCCACTGTTCTCCTTCCCACTGTTCTCCGTCCCACTGTCCTCATTCCCACTGTCCTCCTCCCCACTGTCCGCCACTCCACTGTCCTCCACTCCACTGTCCAGTTCCCCACTGTCCTCCTTCCCACTGTTCTCCTCCCAAATGTCCGCCACTACACTGTCCTCCACTCCATTGTCCTCTTCCCACTGTCCTCCTTCCCACTTTCCGCCTACCCATTGTCCTCTTTCCCACTGTCCTCCTCCCCACTGTCCTCCTACCCACTGTCCTCCTCCCCACTGTCCGCCACTCCACTGTCCTCCTTCCCACTTACCTCCTTCTCACTGTACTCCTCCCACTGTCTTTCTCCCCAGTGTCCTCCTCCCCACTGTCCTCCTCTCCACTGTCCTCCTCCCCACTGTCCTCCCTCCCACTGTCCTCATCCTGACTGTCCTCCTTCCCACTGCGCGCCTTCCAACTGTCCTCCTCCCAACTATCCTCCTCCCCACTGTCGTCCTTCGCACTGTCCTCCTCTCCACTGTCCACCTCCCCACTTTCCTCCACCCCACTGTCCTCCATCCCACTGTCCTCCTCCCCACTGTACTCCTTCCCACTGTCCGCCTCCCCACTGTCCTCCTTCCCACTGTCCACCTCTGCACTGTCCTCCTCCCCACTGCCCTCCTCCACAATGTCCACCTTCCCACTGTCCTCCTCCCCATGGTTCTCCTTCCCACTGTCCTCCTGCCCCTTGTCGTTCCCTCTATCCTCCTCCCCACTGTCCTCCTGTCCACTGTCCTCCTTCCCACTGTCCTCCTCCCCACTGTCCTCCTCCCCACTGTCCTCCTCCCCACTGTTATTCCCACTATCCTCCACCCCACTGTCCTCCACTCCACTGTCCTCCTTCCCACCGTCCTCCTCTCCACTGTCCTCCTTCCCACTGTCCTCCACTCCACTGTCCGCCTTTCCACTGTCCTCCTCTCCACTGTCCTCCTCCCCACTGTCCACCTCCCCACTGTCCTCCTCCCCACTGTTCTCCTTCCCACTGTTCTCCTTCCCACTGTCCTCATTCCCACTGTCCTCCTCCCCACTGTCCGCCACTCCACTGTCCTCCACTCCAATGTCCAGTTCCCCACTGTCCTCCTTCCCACTGTTCTCCTCCCAAATGTCCGCCAGTACACTGTCCTCCACTCCATTGTCCTCTTCCCCACTGTCCTCATTCCCACTTTCCGCCTCCCCACTGTCCTCTTTCCCACTGTCCTCCTCCCCACTGTCCTCCTCCCCACTGACCTCCTCCCCATTGTCCTCCTCCCCACTGTCCTCCTCCCCACTGTCCGCCACTCCACTGTCCTCCTTCCCACTTCCCTCCTTCTCACTGTCCTCCTCCCACTGTCTTTCTCCCCAGTGTCCTCCTCCCACTGTCCTCCTCCCCACTGTCCTCATTCCCACTGTCCTCCTCTCCACTGTCCTCCTCTCCACTGCCCTCCTTCCCACTGTCCTCCTTCCCACTGTCCTTCTCCCCACTGTCCGCCACGCCACATTACTCCTTCCCACTGTTCACCTTCCCACTGTTCTCCTCCCCACTGTCCTCCTCCCCATGGTCTTCCTTCGCACTGTCCCCCTCTCCACTGTCTTCCTCCCCAATGTCCTCCTCCCCACTTTCCTCCTCCCCACTGTTATTCCCACTATCCTCCACCCCACTGTCCTCCACTCCACTGTCCTCCTTCCCACTGTCCTCCTCTCCCCTGTCCTCCTTCCCACTGTCCTCCACTCCACTGTCCGCCTTTCCACTGTCCTCCTCTCCACTGTCCTCCTCCCCACTGTCCACCTCCCCGCTGTCCTCCTCCCCACTGTTCTCCTTCCCACTGTTCTCCTTCCCACTGTCCTCATTCCCACTGTCCTCCTCCCCACTGTCCGCCACTCCACTGTCCTCCACTCCACTGTCCAGTTCCCCACTGTCCTCCTTCCCACTGTTCTCCTCCCAAATGTCCGCCAGTACACTGTCCTCCACTCCATTGTCCTCTTCCCCACTGTCCTCATTCCCACTTTCCGCCTCCCCACTGTCCTCTTTCCCACTGTCCTCCTCCCCACTGTCCTCCTCCCCACTGACCTCCTCCCCATTGTCCTCCTCCCCACTGTCCTCCTCCCCACTGTCCGCCACTCCACTGTCCTCCTTCCCACTTCCCTCCTTCTCACTGTCCTCCTCCCACTGTCTTTCTCCCCAGTGTCCTCCTCCCACTGTCCTCCTCCCCACTGTCCGCCACGCCACATTACTCCTTCCCACTGTTCACCTTCCCACTGTTCTCCTCCCCACTGTCCTCCTCCCCATGGTCTTCCTTCGCACTGTCCCCCTCTCCACTGTCTTCCTCCCCAATGTCCTCCTCCCCACTTTCCTCCTCCCCACTGTTATTCCCACTATCCTCCACCCCACTGTCCTCCACTCCACTGTCCTCCTTCCCACTGTCCTCCTCTCCCCTGTCCTCCTTCCCACTGTCCTCCACTCCACTGTCCGCCTTTCCACTGTCCTCCTCTCCACTGTCCTCCTCCCCACTGTCCACCTCCCCGCTGTCCTCCTCCCCACTGTTCTCCTTCCCACTGTTCTCCTTCCCACTGTCCTCATTCCCACTGTCCTCCTCCCCACTGTCCGCCACTCCACTGTCCTCCACTCCACTGTCCAGTTCCCCACTGTCCTCCTTCCCACTGTTCTCCTCCCAAATGTCCGCCACTACACTGTCCTCCACTCCATTGTCCTCTTCCCACTGTCCTCCTTCCCACTTTCCGCCTACCCATTGTCCTCTTTCCCACTGTCCTCCTCCCCACTGTCCTCCTCCACACTGACCTCCTCCCCATTGTCCTCCTACCCACTGTCCTCCTCCCCACTGTCCGCCACTCCACTGTCCTCCTTCCCACTTCCCTCCTTCTCACTGTCCTCCTCCCACTGTCTTTCTCCCCAGTGTCCTCCTCCCCACTGTCCTCATTCCCACTGTCCTCCTCTCCACTGTCCTCCTCCCCACTGTCCTCCTTCCCACTGTCCGCATCCTGACTGTCCTCCTTCCCACTGCGCGCCTTCCAACTGTCCTCCTCCCAACTATCCTCCTCCCGACTGTCATCCTTCCCACTGTCCTCCTCTCCACTGTCCTCCACCCCACTGTCCTCCTTCCCACAGTCATCCTCTCCACTGTCCTCCCTTCTGTCCTCCTCCCCACTGTCCTCCTCCCCACTGTCGTCCTTCGCACTGTCCTCCTCTCCACTGTCCACCTCCCCACTTTCCTCCGCCCCACTGTCCTCCATCCCACTGTCCTCCTCCCCACTGTCCTCCTTCCCACTGTCCGCCTCCCCACTGTCCTCCTTCCCACTGTCCACCTCTGCACTGTCCTCCTCCCCACTGCCCTCCTCCACACTGTCCACCTTCCCACTGTCCTCCTCCCCACTGTCCTCCTACAAACTGTCTGCCTCCCCACTGTACTCCTCCCCACTGTCCTCCTTCCCACTGTCCTCCTCTCCACTGTCCTCCTCCCCACTGTCCGCCACTCCACTGTCCTCCTTCCCACTTCCCTCCTTCTCACTGTCATCCTCCCACTGTCTTTCTCCCCAGTGTCCTCCTCCCCACTGTCCGCCTCCCCACTGTCCTCATTCCCACTGTCCTCCTCTCCACTGTCCTCCTCCCCACTGTCCTCCTTCCCACTGTCCTCATCCTGACTGTCCTCCTTCCCACTGTCCTCCTCTCAACTGTCCTCCTCCCCACTCTCCTCATCTCCACTCTCCTCCTCTCCACTGTCCTCCTCCCCACTGTCCTCCTTCCCACTGTCCTCCTTCCCACTGTCCTCCTCTCCACTGTCCTTCCCAATATCCTCCTCCCCACTGTCCTCCTCCCCACTGTCCGCCACTCCACTGTCCTCCTTCCCACTTACCTCCTTCTCACTGTACTCCTCCCACTGTCTTTCTCCCCAGTGTCCTCCTCCCCACTGTCCTCCTCCCCACTGTCCTCATTCCCACTGTCCTCCTCTCCACTGTCCTCCTCCCCACTGTCCTCCCTCCCACTTACCTCCTTCTCACTGTACTCCTCCCACTGTCTTTCTCCCCAGTGTCCTCCTCCCCACTGTCCTCCTCCCCACTGTCCTCATTCCCACTGTCCTCCTCTCCACTGTCCTCCTCCCCACTGTCCTCCCTCCCACTGTCCTCATCCTGACTGTCCTCCTCCCCACTGACTTCCTTCCCACTGTCCTCCTCCCCACTGTCCTCCTACAAAATGTCCGCCTCCCAACTGTCCTCCTCACCACTGTCCTCCTTCCCACTGTCCTCCTCTCCACTGTCTTCCTCCCCAATGTCCTCCTCCCCACTTTCCTCCTCCCCACTGTTATTCCCACTATCCTCCACCCCACTGTCCTCCACTCCACTGTCCTCCTTCCCACTGTCCTCCTCTCCCCTGTCCTCCTTCCCACTGTCCTCCACTCCACTGTCCGCCTTTCCACTGTCCTCCTCTCCACTGTCCTCCTCCCCACTGTCCACCTCCCCGCTGTCCTCCTCCCCACTGTTCTCCTTCCCACTGTTCTCCGTCCCACTGTCCTCATTCCCACTGTCCTCCTCCCCACTGTCCGCCACTCCACTGTCCTCCACTCCACTGTCCAGTTCCCCACTGTCCTCCTTCCCACTGTTCTCCTCCCAAATGTCCGCCACTACACTGTCCTCCACTCCATTGTCCTCTTCCCACTGTCCTCCTTCCCACTTTCCGCCTACCCATTGTCCTCTTTCCCACTGTCCTCCTCCCCACTGTCCTCCTCCCCACTGACCTCCTCCCCATTGTCCTCCTACCCACTGTCCTCCTCCCCACTGTCCGCCACTCCACTGTCCTCCTTCCCACTTACCTCCTTCTCACTGTACTCCTCCCACTGTCTTTCTCCCCAGTGTCCTCCTCCCCACTGTCCTCCTCCCCACTGTCCTCATTCCCACTGTCCTCCTCTCCACTGTCCTCCTCCCCACTGTCCTCCCTCCCACTGTCCTCATCCTGACTGTCCTCCTTCCCACTGCGCGCCTTCCAACTGTCCTCCTCCCAACTATCCTCCTCCCCACTGTCGTCCTTCGCACTGTCCTCCTCTCCACTGTCCACCTCCCCACTTTCCTCCACCCCACTGTCCTCCATCCCACTGTCCTCCTCCCCACTGTCCTCCATCCCACTGTCCTCCTCCCCACTGTCCTCCTTCCCACTGTCCGCCTCCCCACTGTCCTCCTTCCCACTGTCCACCTCTGCACTGTCCTCCTCCCCACTGCCCTCCTCCACACTGTCCACCTTCCCACTGTCCTCCTCCCCACTGTCCTCCTACAAACTGTCTGCCTCCCCACTGTACTCCTCCCCACTGTCCTCCTTCCCACTGTCCTCCTCTCCACTGTCCTCCTCCCCACTGTCCGCCACTCCACTGTCCTCCTTCCCACTTCCCTCCTTCTCACTGTCATCCTCCCACTGTCTTTCTCCCCAGTGTCCTCCTCCCCACTGTCCGCCTCCCCACTGTCCTCATTCCCACTGTCCTCCTCTCCACTGTCCTCCTCCCCACTGTCCTCCTTCCCACTGTCCTCATCCTGACTGTCCTCCTTCCCACTGTCCTCCTCTCAACTGTCCTCCTCCCCACTCTCCTCATCTCCACTCTCCTCCTCTCCACTGTCCTCCTCCCCACTGTCCTCCTTCCCACTGTCCTCCTTCCCACTGTCCTCCTCTCCACTGTCCTTCCCAATATCCTCCTCCCCACTGTCCTCCTCCCCACTGTCCGCCACTCCACTGTCCTCCTTCCCACTTACCTCCTTCTCACTGTACTCCTCCCACTGTCTTTCTCCCCAGTGTCCTCCTCCCCACTGTCCTCCTCCCCACTGTCCTCATTCCCACTGTCCTCCTCTCCACTGTCCTCCTCCCCACTGTCCTCCCTCCCACTTACCTCCTTCTCACTGTACTCCTCCCACTGTCTTTCTCCCCAGTGTCCTCCTCCCCACTGTCCTCCTCCCCACTGTCCTCATTCCCACTGTCCTCCTCTCCACTGTCCTCCTCCCCACTGTCCTCCCTCCCACTGTCCTCATCCTGACTGTCCTCCTCCCCACTGACTTCCTTCCCACTGTCCTCCTCCCCACTGTCCTCCTACAAAATGTCCGCCTCCCAACTGTCCTCCTCACCACTGTCCTCCTTCCCACTGTCCTCCTCCCCACTGTCCTCCTCCCCACTTTCCTCCTCCCCACTGTTATTCCCACTATCCTCCACCCCACTGTCCTCCACTCCACTGTCCTCCTTCCCACCGTCCTCCTCTCCACTGTCCTCCTTCCCACTGTCCTCCACTCCACTGTCCGCCTTTCCACTGTCCTCCTCTCCACTGTCCTCCTCCCCACTGTCCACCTCCCCGCTGTCCTCCTCCCCACTGTTCTCCTTCCCACTGTTCTCCGTCCCACTGTCCTCATTCCCACTGTCCTCCTCCCCACTGTCCGCCACTCCACTGTCCTCCACTCCACTGTCCAGTTCCCCACTGTCCTCCTTCCCACTGTTCTCCTCCCAAATGTCCGCCACTACACTGTCCTCCACTCCATTGTCCTCTTCCCACTGTCCTCCTTCCCACTTTCCGCCTACCCATTGTCCTCTTTCCCACTGTCCTCCTCCCCACTGTCCTCCTCCCCACTGACCTCCTCCCCATTGTCCTCCTACCCACTGTCCTCCTCCCCACTGTCCGCCACTCCACTGTCCTCCTTCCCACTTACCTCCTTCTCACTGTACTCCTCCCACTGTCTTTCTCCCCAGTGTCCTCCTCCCCACTGTCCTCCTCCCCACTGTCCTCATTCCCACTGTCCTCCTCTCCACTGTCCTCCTCCCCACTGTCCTCCCTCCCACTGTCCTCATCCTGACTGTCCTCCTTCCCACTGCGCGCCTTCCAACTGTCCTCCTCCCAACTATCCTCCTCCCCACTGTCGTCCTTCGCACTGTCCTCCTCTCCACTGTCCACCTCCCCACTTTCCTCCACCCCACTGTCCTCCATCCCACTGTCCTCCTCCCCACTGTCCTCCTTCCCACTGTCCGCCTCCCCACTGTCCTCCTTCCCACTGTCCACCTCTGCACTGTCCTCCTCCCCACTGCCCTCCTCCACAATGTCCACCTTCCCACTGTCCTCCTCCCCATGGTTCTCCTTCCCACTGTCCTCCTGCCCCTTGTCGTTCCCTCTATCCTCCTCCCCACTGTCCTCCTGTCCACTGTCCTCCTTCCCACTGTCCTCCTCCCCACTGTCCTCCTCCCCACTGTTATTCCCACTATCCTCCACCCCACTGTCCTCCACTCCACTGTCCTCCTTCCCACCGTCCTCCTCTCCACTGTCCTCCTTACCACTGTCCTCCACTCCACTGTCCGCCTTTCCACTGTCCTCCTCTCCACTGTCCTCCTCCCCAGTGTCCACCTCCCCACTGTCCTCCTCCCCACTGTTCTCCTTCCCACTGTTCTCCTTCCCACTGTCCTCATTCCCACTGTCCTCCTCCCCACTGTCCGCCACTCCACTGTCCTCCACTCCAATGTCCAGTTCCCCACTGTCCTCCTTCCCACTGTTCTCCTCCCAAATGTCCGCCAGTACACTGTCCTCCACTCCATTGTCCTCTTCCCCACTGTCCTCATTCCCACTTTCCGCCTCCCCACTGTCCTCTTTCCCACTGTCCTCCTCCCCACTGTCCTCCTCCCCACTGACCTCCTCCCCATTGTCCTCCTCCCCACTGTCCTCCTCCCCACTGTCCGCCACTCCACTGTCCTCCTTCCCACTTCCCTCCTTCTCACTGTCCTCCTCCCACTGTCTTTCTCCCCAGTGTCCTCCTCCCACTGTCCTCCTCCCCACTGTCCTCATTCCCACTGTCCTCCTCTCCACTGTCCTCCTCTCCACTGCCCTCCTTCCCACTGTCCTCCTTCCCACTGTCCTTCTCCCCACTGTCCGCCACGCCACATTACTCCTTCCCACTGTTCACCTTCCCACTGTTCTCCTCCCCACTGTCCTCCTCCCCATGGTCTTCCTTCGCACTGTCCCCCTCTCCACTGTCTTCCTCCCCAATGTCCTCCTCCCCACTTTCCTCCTCCCCACTGTTATTCCCACTATCCTCCACCCCACTGTCCTCCACTCCACTGTCCTCCTTCCCACTGTCCTCCTCTCCCCTGTCCTCCTTCCCACTGTCCTCCACTCCACTGTCCGCCTTTCCACTGTCCTCCTCTCCACTGTCCTCCTCCCCACTGTCCACCTCCCCGCTGTCCTCCTCCCCACTGTTCTCCTTCCCACTGTTCTCCGTCCCACTGTCCTCATTCCCACTGTCCTCCTCCCCACTGTCCGCCACTCCACTGTCCTCCACTCCACTGTCCAGTTCCCCACTGTCCTCCTTCCCACTGTTCTCCTCCCAAATGTCCGCCACTACACTGTCCTCCACTCCATTGTCCTCTTCCCACTGTCCTCCTTCCCACTTTCCGCCTACCCATTGTCCTCTTTCCCACTGTCCTCCTCCCCACTGTCCTCCTCCCCACTGACCTCCTCCCCATTGTCCTCCTACCCACTGTCCTCCTCCCCACTGTCCGCCACTCCACTGTCCTCCTTCCCACTTACCTCCTTCTCACTGTACTCCTCCCACTGTCTTTCTCCCCAGTGTCCTCCTCCCCACTGTCCTCCTCCCCACTGTCCTCATTCCCACTGTCCTCCTCTCCACTGTCCTCCTCCCCACTGTCCTCCCTCCCACTGTCCTCATCCTGACTGTCCTCCTTCCCACTGCGCGCCTTCCAACTGTCCTCCTCCCAACTATCCTCCTCCCCACTGTCGTCCTTCGCACTGTCCTCCTCTCCACTGTCCACCTCCCCACTTTCCTCCACCCCACTGTCCTCCATCCCACTGTCCTCCTCCCCACTGTCCTCCATCCCACTGTCCTCCTCCCCACTGTCCTCCTTCCCACTGTCCGCCTCCCCACTGTCCTCCTTCCCACTGTCCACCTCTGCACTGTCCTCCTCCCCACTGCCCTCCTCCACACTGTCCACCTTCCCACTGTCCTCCTCCCCACTGTCCTCCTACAAACTGTCTGCCTCCCCACTGTACTCCTCCCCACTGTCCTCCTTCCCACTGTCCTCCTCTCCACTGTCCTCCTCCCCACTGTCCGGCACTCCACTGTCCTCCTTCCCACTTCCCTCCTTCTCACTGTCATCCTCCCACTGTCTTTCTCCCCAGTGTCCTCCTCCCCACTGTCCGCCTCCCCACTGTCCTCATTCCCACTGTCCTCCTCTCCACTGTCCTCCTCCCCACTGTCCTCCTTCCCACTGTCCTCATCCTGACTGTCCTCCTTCCCACTGTCCTCCTCTCAACTGTCCTCCTCCCCACTCTCCTCATCTCCACTCTCCTCCTCTCCACTGTCCTCCTCCCCACTGTCCTCCTTCCCACTGTCCTCCTTCCCACTGTCCTCCTCTCCACTGTCCTTCCCAATATCCTCCTCCCCACTGTCCTCCTCCCCACTGTCCGCCACTCCACTGTCCTCCTTCCCACTTACCTCCTTCTCACTGTACTCCTCCCACTGTCTTTCTCCCCAGTGTCCTCCTCCCCACTGTCCTCCTCCCCACTGTCCTCATTCCCACTGTCCTCCTCTCCACTGTCCTCCTCCCCACTGTCCTCCCTCCCACTTACCTCCTTCTCACTGTACTCCTCCCACTGTCTTTCTCCCCAGTGTCCTCCTCCCCACTGTCCTCCTCCCCACTGTCCTCATTCCCACTGTCCTCCTCTCCACTGTCCTCCTCCCCACTGTCCTCCCTCCCACTGTCCTCATCCTGACTGTCCTCCTCCCCACTGACTTCCTTCCCACTGTCCTCCTCCCCACTGTCCTCCTACAAAATGTCCGCCTCCCAACTGTCCTCCTCACCACTGTCCTCCTTCCCACTGTCCTCCTTCCCACTGTCCTCCTCCCCACTGTCCTCCTCCCCACTTTCCTCCTCCCCACTGTTATTCCCACTATCCTCCACCCCACTGTCCTCCACTCCACTGTCCTCCTTCCCACCGTCCTCCTCTCCACTGTCCTCCTTCCCACTGTCCTCCACTCCACTGTCCTCCTCTCCACTGTCCTCCTCCCCACTGTCCACCTCCCCGCTGTCCTCCTCCCCACTGTTCTCCTTCCCACTGTTCTCCGTCCCACTGTCCTCATTCCCACTGTCCTCCTCCCCACTGTCCGCCACTCCACTGTCCTCCACTCCACTGTCCAGTTCCCCACTGTCCTCCTTCCCACTTTCCGCCTACCCATTGTCCTCTTTCCCACTGTCCTCCTCCCCACTGTCCTCCTCCCCACTGACCTCCTCCCCATTGTCCTCCTACCCACTGTCCTCCTCCCCACTGTCCGCCACTCCACTGTCCTCCTTCCCACTTACCTCCTTCTCACTGTACTCCTCCCACTGTCTTTCTCCCCAGTGTCCTCCTCCCCACTGTCCTCCTCCCCACTGTCCTCATTCCCACTGTCCTCCTCTCCACTGTCCTCCTCCCCACTGTCCTCCCTCCCACTGTCCTCATCCTGACTGTCCTCCTTCCCACTGCGCGCCTTCCAACTGTCCTCCTCCCAACTATCCTCCTCCCCACTGTCGTCCTTCGCACTGTCCTCCTCTCCACTGTCCACCTCCCCACTTTCCTCCACCCCACTGTCCTCCATCCCACTGTCCTCCTCCCCACTGTCCTCCTTCCCACTGTCCGCCTCCCCACTGTCCTCCTTCCCACTGTCCACCTCTGCACTGTCCTCCTCCCCACTGCCCTCCTCCACAATGTCCACCTTCCCACTGTCCTCCTCCCCATGGTTCTCCTTCCCACTGTCCTCCTGCCCCTTGTCATTCCCTCTATCCTCCTCCCCACTGTCCTCCTGTCCACTGTCCTCCTTCCCACTGTCCTCCTCCCCACTGTCCTCCTCCCCACTGTTATTCCCACTATCCTCCACCCCACTGTCCTCCACTCCACTGTCCTCCTTCCCACCGTCCTCCTCTCCACTGTCCTCCTTACCACTGTCCTCCACTCCACTGTCCGCCTTTCCACTGTCCTCCTCTCCACTGTCCTCCTCCCCAGTGTCCACCTCCCCACTGTCCTCCTCCCCACTGTTCTCCTTCCCACTGTTCTCCTTCCCACTGTCCTCATTCCCACTGTCCTCCTCCCCACTGTCCGCCACTCCACTGTCCTCCACTCCAATGTCCAGTTCCCCACTGTCCTCCTTCCCACTGTTCTCCTCCCAAATGTCCGCCAGTACACTGTCCTCCACTCCATTGTCCTCTTCCCCACTGTCCTCATTCCCACTTTCCGCCTCCCCACTGTCCTCTTTCCCACTGTCCTCCTCCCCACTGTCCTCCTCCCCACTGACCTCCTCCCCATTGTCCTCCTCCCCACTGTCCTCCTCCCCACTGTCCGCCACTCCACTGTCCTCCTTCCCACTTCCCTCCTTCTCACTGTCCTCCTCCCACTGTCTTTCTCCCCAGTGTCCTCCTCCCACTGTCCTCCTCCCCACTGTCCTCATTCCCACTGTCCTCCTCTCCACTGTCCTCCTCTCCACTGCCCTCCTTCCCACTGTCCTCCTTCCCACTGTCCTTCTCCCCACTGTCCGCCACGCCACATTACTCCTTCCCACTGTTCACCTTCCCACTGTTCTCCTCCCCACTGTCCTCCTCCCCATGGTCTTCCTTCGCACTTTCCCCCTCTCCACTGTCCACCTAGCCAATGTCCTCCCCCCCACTGCCCTCTTTCCCACTGTCCTCCTCTACACTGTCCACATCCCCACTGTCCTCCTTCCCACTGTCCTCCTTCCCACTGTCCGCCTCCCCACTGTCCTCCTCCCCACTGTCCTCCTCCCCACTGTCCTTCTTCCCACTGTCCTCCTCTGCACTGTCCTCCTCCCCACTGTCCTAATCCCCACTTTCCACCTTCCCACTGTCCTCCTCCCCACTGTCCTCCTACAAACTGTCCGCCTCCAAACTGTCCTCCTCCCCACTGACCTCCTTCCCACTGTCCTCCTCCCCACTGCCCTCCTACAAACTGTCCGCCTCCCAACTGTCCTCCTCCCCACTGTCCTCCTTCCCACTGTCCTCCTCTCCACTGTCTTCCTCCCCAATGTCCTCCTCCCCACTTTCCTCCTCCCCACTGTTATTCCCACTGTCCTCCACCCCACTGTCCTCCACTCCACTGTCCTCCTTCCCACTGTCCTCCTCTCCCCTGTCCTCCTTCCCACTGTCCTCCACTCCACTGTCCGCCTTTCCACTGTCCTCCTCTCCACTGTCCTCCTCCCCACTGTCCACCTCCCCGCTGTCCTCCTCCCCACTGTTCTCCTCCCCACTGTCCTCCCTCCCACTGTCCTCATCCTGACTGTCCTCCTCCCCACTGACTTCCTTCCCACTGTCCTCCTCCCCACTGTCCTCCTACAAAATGTCCGCCTCCCAACTGTCCTCCTCACCACTGTCCTCCTTCCCACTGTCCTCCTCTCCACTGTCTTCCTCCCCAATGTCCTCCTCCCCACTTTCCTCCTCCCCACTGTTATTCCCACTATCCTCCACCCCACTGTCCTCCACTCCACTGTCCTCCTTCCCACTGTCCTCCTCTCCCCTGTCCTCCTTCCCACTGTCCTCCACTCCACTGTCCGCCTTTCCACTGTCCTCCTCTCCACTGTCCTCCTCCCCACTGTCCACCTCCCCGCTGTCCTCCTCCCCACTGTTCTCCTTCCCACTGTTCTCCGTCCCACTGTCCTCATTCCCACTGTCCTCCTCCCCACTGTCCGCCACTCCACTCTCCTCCACTCCACTGTCCAGTTCCCCACTGTCCTCCTTCCCACTGTTCTCCTCCCAAATGTCCGCCACTACACTGTCCTCCACTCCATTGTCCTCTTCCCACTGTCCTCCTTCCCACTTTCCGCATACCCATTGTCCTCTTTCCCACTGTCCTCCTCCCCACTGTCCTCCTCCCCACTGACCTCCTCCCCATTGTCCTCCTACCCACTGTCCTCCTCCCCACTGTCCGCCACTCCACTGTCCTCCTTCCCACTTACCTCCTTCTCACTGTACTCCTCCCACTGTCTTTCTCCCCAGTGTCCTCCTCCCCACTGTCCTCCTCCCCACTGTCCTCATTCCCACTGTCCTCCTCTCCACTGTCCTCCTCCCCACTGTCCTCCCTCCCACTGTCCTCATCCTGACTGTCCTCCTTCCCACTGCGCGCCTTCCAACTGTCCTCCTCCCAACTATCCTCCTCCCCACTGTCGTCCTTCGCACTGTCCTCCTCTCCACTGTCCACCTCCCCACTTTCCTCCACCCCACTGTCCTCCATCCCACTGTCCTCCTCCCCACTGTCCTCCTTCCTACTGTCCGCCTCCCCACTGTCCTCCTTCCCACTGTCCACCTCTGCACTGTCCTCCTCCCCACTGCCCTCCTCCACAATGTCCACCTTCCCACTGTCCTCCTCCCCATGGTTCTCCTTCCCACTGTCCTCCTGCCCCTTGTCGTTCCCTCTATCCTCCTCCCCACTGTCCTCCTGTCCACTGTCCTCCTTCCCACTGTCCTCCTCCCCACTGTCCTCCTCCCCACTGTCCTCCTCCCCACTGTTATTCCCACTATCCTCCACCCCACTGTCCTCCACTCCACTGTCCTCCTTCCCACCGTCCTCCTCTCCACTGTCCTCCTTCCCACTGTCCTCCACTCCACTGTCCGCCTTTCCACTGTCCTCCTCTCCACTGTCCTCCTCCCCACTGTCCACCTCCCCACTGTCCTCCTCCCCACTGTCCTCCTCCCCACTGTTCTCCTTCCCACTGTTCTCCTTCCCACTGTCCTCATTCCCACTGTCCTCCTCCCCACTGTCCGCCACTCCACTGTCCTCCACTCCAATGTCCAGTTCCCCACTGTCCTCCTTCCCACTGTTCTCCTCCCAAATGTCCGCCAGTACACTGTCCTCCACTCCATTGTTCTCTTCCCCACTGTCCTCATTCCCACTTTCCGCCTCCCCACTGTCCTCTTTCCCACTGTCCTCCTCCCCACTGTCCTCCTCCCCACTGACCTCCTCCCCATTGTCCTCCTCCCCACTGTCCTCCTCCCCACTGTCCGCCACTCCACTGTCCTCCTTCCCACTTCCCTCCTTCTCACTGTCCTCCTCCCACTGTCTTTCTCCCCAGTGTCCTCCTCCCACTGTCCTCCTCCCCACTGTCCTCATTCCCACTGTCCTCCTCTCCACTGTCCTCCTCTCCACTGCCCTCCTTCCCACTGTCCTCCTTCCCACTGTCCTTCTCCCCACTGTCCGCCACGCCACATTACTCCTTCCCACTGTTCACCTTCCCACTGTTCTCCTCCCCACTGTCCTCCTCCCCATGGTCTTCCTTCGCACTGTCCCCCTCTCCACTGTCCACCTAGCCAATGTCCTCCCCCCCACTGCCCTCTTTCCCACTGTCCTCCTCTACACTGTCCACATCCCCACTGTCCTCCTTCCCACTGTCCTCCTTCCCACTGTCCGCCTCCCCACTGTCCTCCTCCCCACTGTCCTCCTCCCCACTGTCCTTCTTCCCACTGTCCTCCTCTGCACTGTCCTCCTCCCCACTGTCCTAATCCCCACTTTCCACCTTCCCACTGTCCTCCTCCCCACTGTCCTCCTACAAACTGTCCGCCTCCAAACTGTCCTCCTCCCCACTGACCTCCTTCCCACTGTCCTCCTCCCCACTGCCCTCCTACAAACTGTCCGCCTCCCAACTGTCCTCCTCCCCACTGTCCTCCTTCCCACTGTCCTCCTCTCCACTGTCTTCCTCCCCAATGTCCTCCTCCCCACTTTCCTCCTCCCCACTGTTATTCCCACTATCCTCCACCCCACTGTCCTCCACTCCACTGTCCTCCTTCCCACTGTCCTCCTCTCCCCTGTCCTCCTTCCCACTGTCCTCCACTCCACTGTCCGCCTTTCCACTGTCCTCCTCTCCACTGTCCTCCTCCCCACTGTCCACCTCCCCGCTGTCCTCCTCCCCACTGTTCTCCTTCCCACTGTTCTCCTTCCCACTGTCCTCATTCCCACTGTCCTCCTCCCCACTGTCCGCCACTCCACTGTCCTCCACTCCACTGTCCAGTTCCCCACTGTCCTCCTTCCCACTGTTCTCCTCCCAAATGTCCGCCACTACACTGTCCTCCACTCCATTGTCCTCTTCCCACTGTCCTCCTTCCCACTTTCCGCCTACCCATTGTCCTCTTTCCCACTGTCCTCCTCCCCACTGTCCTCCTCCACACTGACCTCCTCCCCATTGTCCTCCTACCCACTGTCCTCCTCCCCACTGTCCGCCACTCCACTGTCCTCCTTCCCACTTCCCTCCTTCTCACTGTCCTCCTCCCACTGTCTTTCTCCCCAGTGTCCTCCTCCCCACTGTCCTCATTCCCACTGTCCTCCTCTCCACTGTCCTCCTCCCCACTGTCCTCCTTCCCACTGTCCGCATCCTGTCTGTCCTCCTTCCCACTGCGCGCCTTCCAACTGTCCTCCTCCCAACTATCCTCCTCCCGACTGTCATCCTTCCCACTGTCCTCCTCTCCACTGTCCTCCACCCCACTGTCCTCCTTCCCACAGTCATCCTCTCCACTGTCCTCCCTTCTGTCCTCCTCTCCACTGTCCTCCTCCCCACTGTCGTCCTTCGCACTGTCCTCCTCTCCACTGTCCACCTCCCCACTTTCCTCCGCCCCACTGTCCTCCATCCCACTGTCCTCCTCCCCACTGTCCTCCTTCCCACTGTCCGCCTCCCCACTGTCCTCCTTCCCACTGTCCACCTCTGCACTGTCCTCCTCCCCACTGCCCTCCTCCACACTGTCCACCTTCCCACTGTCCTCCTCCCCACTGTCCTCCTACAAACTGTCTGCCTCCCCACTGTACTCCTCCCCACTGTCCTCCTTCCCACTGTCCTCCTCTCCACTGTCCTCCTCCCCACTCTCCTCCTCCCCACTGTCCTTCTCCCCACTGTCCTTCCCACTATCCTCCTCCCCACTGTCCTGCTCTCCACTGTCCTCCTTCCAACTGTCCTCCTTCCCACTGTCCTTCTCCCCACTCTCCGCCACGCCACATTACTCCTTCCCACTGTCCACCTTCCCACTGTCCTCCTCCCCACTCTCCTCCTCCCCACGGTCTTCCTTCCCACTCTTCTCCTCCCTCCAATCCCTCCCACTATCCTCCTCCCCACTGTCCTCCTCTCCACTGTCCTCCTCTCAACTGTCATCCTCCCCACTCTCCTCATCTCCACTCTCCTCCTCTCCTCTGTCCTCCTCCCCACTGTCCTCCTTCCCACTGTCCTCCTCTCCACTGTCCTCCTCCGCAATGTCCTCTTCCCCACTGTCCTCCTCCCCACTGTCCTTCCCAATATCCTCCTCCCCACTGTCCTCCTCCCCACGGTTCTCCTTCCCACTGTCCTCCTGCCCCCTGTCGTTCCCTCTATCCTCCTCCCCACTGTCCTCCTCCCCACTGTCCTCCTCCCCACTGTTATTCCCTCTATCCTCCTCCCCACTGTCCTCCTGTCCACTGTCCTCCTTCCCACTGTCCTCCTCCCCACTGTCCTCCTCCCCACTGTCCTCCTCCCCACTGTTATTCCCACTATCCTCCACCCCACTGTCCTCCACTCCAATGTCCTCCTTCCCACTGTCCTCCTCTCCACTGTCCTCCTTCCCACTGTCCTCCACTCCACTGTCCGCCTTTCCACTGTCCTCCTCTCCACTCTCCTCCTCTCCACTGTCCTCCTCCCCACTGTCCACCACGCCACATTACTCCTTCCCACTGTCCACCTTCCCACTGTTCTCCTCCCCACTGTCCTCCTCCCCATGGTCTTCCTTTCCACTGTCCTCCTCTCCACTGTCCTCCTCCCCACTGTCGTCCTTCGCACTGTCGTCCTCTCCACTGTCCACCTCCCCACTGTCCTCCCCACCACTGTCCTCTTTCCCACTGTCCTCCTCTACACTGTCCACCTCCCCACTGTCCTCCTTCCCACTGTCCTCCTTCCCACTGTCCGCCTCCCCACTGTCCTCCTCCCCACTGTCCTCCTTCCCACTGTCCTCCTCTGCACTGTCCTCCTCCCCACTGTCCTCCTCCCCACTTTCCACCTTCCCACTGTCCTCCTCCCCACTGTCCTCCTACAAACTGTCCGCCTCCCAACTGTCCTCCTCCCCACTGACCTCCTTCCCACTGTCCTCCTCCCCACTGTCCTCCTACAAACTGTCCGCCTCCCAACTGTCCTCCTCCCCACTGTCCTCCTTCCCACTGTCCTCCTCTCCACTGTCCTCCTCCCCAATGTCCTCCTCCCCACTTTCCTCCTCCCCACTGTAATTCCCACTATCCTCCACCCCAATGTCCTCCACTCCACTGTCCTCCTTCCCACTGTCCTCCTCTCCCCTGTCCTCCTTCCCACTGTCCTCCACTCCACTGTCCGCCTTTCCACTGTCCTCCTCTCCACTGTCCTCCTCCCCACTGTCCACCTGCCCACTGTCCTCCTCCCCACTGTTCTCTTTCCCACTGTTCTCCTTCCCACTGTCCTCATTCCCACTGTCCTCCTCCCCACTGTCCGCCACTCCACTGTCCTCCAATCCACTGTCCAGTTCCCCACTGTCCTCCTTCCCACTGTTCTCCTCCCAAATGTCCGCCACTACACTGTCCTCCACTCCATTGTCCTCTTCCCCACTGTCCTCCTTCCCACTTTCCGCCTCCCCATTGTCCTCTTTCCCACTGTCCTCCTCCCCACTGTCCTCCTCCCCACTGACCTCCTCCCCATTGTCCTCCTCCCCACTGTCCTCCTCCCCACTGTCCTCCTCTCCACTGTCCACCTCCCCACTTTCCTCCACCCCACTGTCCACCATCCCACTGTCCTCCTCCCCACTGTCCTCCTTCCCACTGTCCGCCTCCCCACTGTCCTCCTTCCCACTGTCCACCTCTGCACTGTCCTCCTCCCCACTGCCCTCCTCCACACTGTCCACCTTCCCACTGTCCTCCTCCCCACTGTCCTCCTACAAACTGTCTGCCTCCCCACTGTACTCCTCCGCACTGTCCTCCTTCCCACTGTCCTCCTCTCCAATGTCCTCCTCCCCACTGTCCTCCTCCCCACTGTCCTTCTCCCCACTGTCCTTCCCACTATCCTCCTCCCCACTGTCCTGCTCTCCACTGTCCTCCTTCCAACTGTCCTCCTTCCCACTGTCCTTCTCCCCACTCTCCGCCACGCCACATTACTCCTTCCCACTGTCCACCTTCCCACTGTCCTCCTCCCCACTGTCCGCCTCCCCACTGTCCTCCTTCCCACTGTCCACCTCTGCACTGTCCTCCTCCCCACTGCCCTCCTCCACAATGTCCACCTTCCCACTGTCCTCCTCCCCATGGTTCTCCTTCCCACTGTCCTCCTGCCCCTTGTCGTTCCCTCTATCCTCCTCCCCACTGTCCTCCTGTCCACTGTCCTCCTTCCCACTGTCCTCCTCCCCACTGTCCTCCTCCCCACTGTCCTCCTCCCCACTGTTATTCCCACTATCCTCCACCCCACTGTCCTCCACTCCACTGTCCTCCTTCCCACCGTCCTCCTCTCCACTGTCCTCCTTCCCACTGTCCTCCACTCCACTGTCCGCCTTTCCACTGTCCTCCTCTCCACTGTCCTCCTCCCCACTGTCCACCTCCCCACTGTCCTCCTCCCCACTGTTCTCCTTCCCACTGTTCTCCTTCCCACTGTCCTCATTCCCACTGTCCTCCTCCCCACTGTCCGCCACTCCACTGTCCTCCACTCCAATGTCCAGTTCCCCACTGTCCTCCTTCCCACTGTTCTCCTCCCAAATGTCCGCCAGTACACTGTCCTCCACTCCATTGTCCTCTTCCCCACTGTCCTCATTCCCACTTTCCGCCTCCCCACTGTCCTCTTTCCCACTGTCCTCCTCCCCACTGTCCTCCTCCCCACTGACCTCCTCCCCATTGTCCTCCTCCCCACTGTCCTCCTCCCCACTGTCCGCCACTCCACTGTCCTCCTTCCTACTTCCCTCCTTCTCACTGTCCTCCTCCCACTGTCTTTCTCCCCAGTGTCCTCCTCCCACTGTCCTCCTCCCCACTGTCCTCATTCCCACTGTCCTCCTCTCCACTGTCCTCCTCTCCACTGCCCTCCTTCCCACTGTCCTCCTTCCCACTGTCCTTCTCCCCACTGTCCGCCACGCCACATTACTCCTTCCCACTGTTCACCTTCCCACTGTTCTCCTCCCCACTGTCCTCCTCCCCATGGTCTTCCTTCGCACTGTCCCCCTCTCCACTGTCCACCTAGCCAATGTCCTCCCCCCCACTGCCCTCTTTCCCACTGTCCTCCTCTACACTGTCCACATCCCCACTGTCCTCCTTCCCACTGTCCTCCTTCCCACTGTCCGCCTCCCCACTGTCCTCCTCCCCACTGTCCTCCTCCCCACTGTCCTTCTTCCCACTGTCCTCCTCTGCACTGTCCTCCTCCCCACTGTCCTCCTCCCCACTTTCCACCTTCCCACTGTCCTCCTCCCCACTGTCCTCCTACAAACTGTCCGCCTCCAAACTGTCCTCCTCCCCACTGACCTCCTTCCCACTGTCCTCCTCCCCACTGCCCTCCTACAAACTGTCCGCCTCCCAACTGTCCTCCTCCCCACTGTCCTCCTTCCCACTGTCCTCCTCTCCACTGTCTTCCTCCCCAATGTCCTCCTCCCCACTTTCCTCCTCCCCACTGTTATTCCCACTATCCTCCACCCCACTGTCCTCCACTCCACTGTCCTCCTTCCCACTGTCCTCCTCTCCCCTGTCCTCCTTCCCACTGTCCTCCACTCCACTGTCCGCCTTTCCACTGTCCTCCTCTCCACTGTCCTCCTCCCCACTGTCCACCTCCCCGCTGTCCTCCTCCCCACTGTTCTCCTTCCCACTGTTCTCCTTCCCACTGTCCTCATTCCCACTGTCCTCCTCCCCACTGTCCGCCACTCCACTGTCCTCCACTCCACTGTCCAGTTCCCCACTGTCCTCCTTCCCACTGTTCTCCTCCCAAATGTCCGCCACTACACTGTCCTCCACTCCATTGTCCTCTTCCCACTGTCCTCCTTCCCACTTTCCGCCTACCCATTGTCCTCTTTCCCACTGTCCTCCTCCCCACTGTCCTCCTCCACACTGACCTCCTCCTACCCACTGTCCTCCTCCCCACTGTCCGCCACTCCACTGTCCTCCTTCCCACTTCCCTCCTTCTCACTGTCCTCCTCCCACTGTCTTTCTCCCCAGTGTCCTCCTCCCCACTGTCCTCATTCCCACTGTCCTCCTCTCCACTGTCCTCCTCCCCACTGTCCTCCTTCCCACTGTCCGCATCCTGACTGTCCTCCTTCCCACTGCGCGCCTTCCAACTGTCCTCCTCCCAACTATCCTCCTCCCGACTGTCATCCTTCCCACTGTCCTCCTCTCCACTGTCCTCCACCCCACTGTCCTCCTTCCCACAGTCATCCTCTCCACTGTCCTCCCTTCTGTCCTCCTCTCCACTGTCCTCCTCCCCACTGTCGTCCTTCGCACTGTCCTCCTCTCCACTGTCCACCTCCCCACTTTCCTCCACCCCACTGTCCTCCATCCCACTGTCCTCCTCCCCACTGTCCTCCTTCCCACTGTCCGCCTCCCCACTGTCCTCCTTCCCACTGTCCACCTCTGCACTGTCCTCCTCCCCACTGCCCTCCTCCACACTGTCCACCTTCCCACTGTCCTCCTCCCCACTGTCCTCCTACAAACTGTCTGCCTCCCCACTGTACTCCTCCCCACTGTCCTCCTTCCCACTGTCCTCCTCTCCACTGTCCTCCTCCCCACTGTCCTCCTCCCCACTGTCCTTCTCCCCACTGTCCTTCCCACTATCCTCCTCCCCACTGTCCTGCTCTCCACTGTCCTCCTTCCAACTGTCCTCCTTCCCACTGTCCTTCTCCCCACTCTCCGCCACGCCACATTACTCCTTCCCACTGTCCACCTTCCCACTGTCCTCCTCCCCACTGTCCTCCTCCCCACGGTCTTCCTTCCCACTCTTCTCCTCCCTCCAATCCCTCCCACTATCCTCCTCCCCACTGTCCTCCTCTCAACTGTCATCCTCCCCACTCTCCTCATCTCCACTCTCCTCCTCTCCTCTGTCCTCCTCCCCACTGTCCTCCTTCCCACTGTCCTCCTCTCCACTGTCTTCCTCCCCAATGTCCTCCTCCCCACTTTCCTCCTCCCCACTGTTATTCCCACTATCCGCCACCCCACTGTCCTCCACTCCACTGTCCTCCTTCCCACTGTCCTCCTCTCCCCTGTCCTCCTTCCCACTGTCCTCCACTCCACTGTCCGCCTTTCCACTGTCCTCCTCTCCACTGTCCTCCTCCCCACTGTCCACCTCCCCGCTGTCCTCCTCCCCACTGTTCTCCTTCCCACTGTTCTCCTTCCCACTGTCCTCATTCCCACTGTCCTCCTCCCCACTGTCCGCCACTCCACTGTCCTCCACTCCACTGTCCAGTTCCCCACTGTCCTCCTTCCCACTGTTCTCCTCCCAAATGTCCGCCACTACACTGTCCTCCACTCCATTGTCCTCTTCCCACTGTCCTCCTTCCCACTTTCCGCCTACCCATTGTCCTCTTTCCCACTGTCCTCCTCCCCACTGTCCTCCTCCACACTGACCTCCTCCCCATTGTCCTCCTACCCACTGTCCTCCTCCCCACTGTCCGCCACTCCACTGTCCTCCTTCCCACTTCCCTCCTTCTCACTGTCCTCCTCCCACTGTCTTTCTCCCCAGTGTCCTCCTCCCCACTGTCCTCATTCCCACTGTCCTCCTCTCCACTGTCCTCCTCCCCACTGTCCTCCTTCCCACTCTCCGCATCCTGACTGTCCTCCTTCCCACTGCGCGCCTTCCAACTGTCCTCCTCCCAACTATCCTCCTCCCGACTGTCATCCTTCCCACTGTCCTCCTCTCCACTGTCCACCTCCCCACTTTCCTCCACCCCACTGTCCTCCATCCCACTGTCCTCCTCCCCACTGTCCTCCTTCCCACTGTCCGCCTCCCCACTGTCCTCCTTCCCACTGTCCACCTCTGCACTGTCCTCCTCCCCACTGCCCTCCTCCACACTGTCCACCTTCCCACTGTCCTCCTCCCCACTGTCCTCCTACAAACTGTCTGCCTCCCCACTGTACTCCTCCCCACTGTCCTACTTCCCACTGTACTCCTCTCCACTGTCCTCCTCCCCACTGTCCTCCTCCCCACTGTCCTTCTCCCCACTGTCCTTCCCACTATCCTCCTCCCCACTGTCCTGCTCTCCACTGTCCTCCTTCCAACTGTCCTCCTTCCCACTGTCCTTCTCCCCACTCTCCGCCACGCCACATTACTCCTTCCCACTGTCCACCTTCCCACTGTCCTCCTCCCCACTGTCCTCCTCCCCACGGTCTTCCTTCCCACTCTTCTCCTCCCTCCAATCCCTCCCACTATCCTCCTCCCCACTGTCCTCCTCTCCACTGTCCTCCTCTCAACTGTCATCCTCCCCACTCTCCTCATCTCCACTCTCCTCCTCTCCTCTGTCCTCCTCCCCACTGTCCTCCTTCCCACTGTCCTCCTCTCCACTGTCCTCCTCCGCAATGTCCTCTTCCCCACTGTCCTCCTCCCCACTGTCCTTCCCAATATCCTCCTCCCCACTGTCCTCCTCCCCACGGTTCTCCTTCCCACTGTCCTCCTGCCCCCTGTCGTTCCCTCTATCCTCCTCCCCACTGTCCTCCTGTCCACTGTCCTCCTTCCCACTGTCCTCCTCCCCACTGTCCTCCTCCCCACTGTCCTCCTCCCCACTGTTATTCCCTCTATCCTCCTCCCCACTGTCCTCCTGTCCACTGTCCTCCTTCCCACTGTCCTCCTCCCCACTGTCCTCCTCCCCACTGTCCTCCTCCCCACTGTCCACCTCTCCACTGTCCTCCTTCCCACTGTCCTCCACTCCACTGTCCGCCTTCCCACTGTCCTCCTCTCCACTCTCCTCCTCTCCACTGTCCTCCTCCCCACTGTCCACCACGCCACATTACTCCTTCCCACTGTCCACCTTCCCACTGTTCTCCTCCCCACTGTCCTCCACTCCAATGTCCTCCTTCCCACTGTCCTCCTCTCCACTGTCCTCCTTCCCACTGTCCTCCACTCCACTGTCCGCCTTCCCACTGTCCTCCTCTCCACTCTCCTCCTCTCCACTGTCCTCCTCCCCACTGTCCACCACGCCACATTACTCCTTCCCACTGTCCACCTTCCCACTGTTCTCCTCCCCACTGTCCTCCTCCCCATGGTCTTCCTTTCCACTGTCCTCCTCTCCACTGTCCTCCTCCCCACTGTCGTCCTTCGCACTGTCGTCCTCTCCACTGTCCACCTCCCCACTGTCCTCCCCACCACTGTCCTCTTTCCCACTGTCCTCCTCTACACTGTCCACCTCCCCACTGTCCTCCTTCCCACTGTCCTCCTTCCCACTGTCCGCCTCCCCACTGTCCTCCTCCCCACTGTCCTCCTTCCCACTGTCCTCCTCTGCACTGTCCTCCTCCCCACTGTCCTCCTCCCCACTTTCCACCTTCCCACTGTCCTCCTCCCCACTGTCCTCCTACAAACTGTCCGCCTCCCAACTGTCCTCCCCACTGACCTCCTTCCCACTGTCCTCCTCCCCACTGTCCTCCTACAAACTGTCCGCCTCCCAACTGTCCTCCTCCCCACTGTCCTCCTTCCCACTGTCCTCCTCTCCACTGTCCTCCTCCCCAATGTCCTCCTCCCCACTTTCCTCCTCCCCACTGTTATTCCCACTATCCTCCACCCCACTGTCCTCCACTCCACTGTCCTCCTTCCCACTGTCCTCCTCTCCCCTGTCCTCCTTCCCACTGTCCTCCACTCCACTGTCCGCCTTTCCACTGTCCTCCTCTCCACTGTCCTCCTCCCCACTGTCCACCTCCCCACTGTCCTCCTCCCCACTGTTCTCTTTCCCACTGTTCTCCTTCCCACTGTCCTCATTCCCACTGTCCTCCTCCCCACTGTCCGCCACTCCACTGTCCTCCAATCCACTGTCCAGTTCCCCACTGTCCTCCTTCCCACTGTTCTCCTCCCAAATGTCCGCCACTACACTGTCCTCCACTCCATTGTCCTCTTCCCCACTGTCCTCCTTCCCACTTTCCGCCTCCCCATTGTCCTCTTTCCCACTGTCCTCCTCCCCACTGTCCTCCTCCCCACTGACCTCCTCCCCATTGTCCTCCTCCCCACTGCCCTCCTCCCCACTGTCCTCCTCTCCACTGTCCACCTCCCCACTTTCCTCCACCCCACTGTCCTCCATCCCACTGTCCTCCTCCCCACTGTCCTCCTTCCCACTGTCCGCCTCCCCACTGTCCTCCTTCCCACTGTCCACCTCTGCACTGTCCTCCTCCCCACTGCCCTCCTCCACACTGTCCACCTTCCCACTGTCCTCCTCCCCACTGTCCTCCTACAAACTGTCTGCCTCCCCACTGTACTCCTCCCCACTGTCCTCCTTCCCACTGTCCTCCTCTCCACTGTCCTCCTCCCCACTGTCCTCCTCCCCACTGTCCTTCTCCCCACTGTCCTTCCCACTATCCTCCTCCCCACTGTCCTGCTCTCCACTGTCCTCCTTCCAACTGTCCTCCTTCCCACTGTCCTTCTCCCCACTCTCCGCCACGCCACATTACTCCTTCCCACTGTCCACCTTCCCACTGTCCTCCTCCCCACTGTCCTCCTCCCCACGGTCTTCCTTCCCACTCTTCTCCTCCCTCCAATCCCTCCCACTATCCTCCTCCCCACTGTCCTCCTCTCCACTGTCCTCCTCTCAACTGTCATCCTCCCCACTCTCCTCATCTCCACTCTCCTCCTCTCCTCTGTCCTCCTCCCCACTGTCCTCCTTCCCACTGTCCTCCTCTCCACTGTCCTCCTCCGCAATGTCCTCTTCCCCACTGTCCTCCTCCCCACTGTCCTTCCCAATATCCTCCTCCCCACTGTCCTCCTCCCCACGGTTCTCCTTCCCACTGTCCTCCTGCCCCCTGTCGTTCCCTCTATCCTCCTCCCCACTGTCCTCCTGTCCACTGTCCTCCTTCCCACTGTCCTCCTCCCCACTGTCCTCCTCCCCACTGTCCTCCTCCCCACTGTTATTCCCTCTATCCTCCTCCCCACTGTCCTCCTGTCCACTGTCCTCCTTCCCACTGTCCTCCTCCCCACTGTCCTCCTCCCCACTGTTATTCCCACTATCCTCCACCCCACTGTCCTCCACTCCAATGTCCTCCTTCCCACTGTCCTCCTCTCCACTCTCCTCCTCTCCACTGTCCTCCTCCCCACTGTCCACCACGCCACATTACTCCTTCCCACTGTCCACCTTCCCACTGTTCTCCTCCCCACTGTCCTCCTCCCCATGGTCTTCCTTTCCACTGTCCTCCTCTCCACTGTCCTCCTCCCCACTGTCGTCCTTCGCACTGTCGTCCTCTCCACTGTCCACCTCCCCACTGTCCTCCCCACCACTGTCCTCTTTCCCACTGTCCTCCTCTACACTGTCCACCTCCCCACTGTCCTCCTTCCCACTGTCCTCCTTCCCACTGTCCGCCTCCTCACTGTCCTCCTCCCCACTGTCCTCCTTCCCACTGTCCTCCTCTGCACTGTCCTCCTCCCCACTGTCCTCCTCCCCACTTTCCACCTTCCCACTGTCCTCCTCCCCACTGTCCTCCTACAAACTGTCCGCCTCCCAACTGTCCTCCTCCCCACTGACCTCCTTCCCACTGTCCTCCTCCCCACTGTCCTCCTACAAACTGTCCGCCTCCCAACTGTCCTCCTCCCCACTGTCCTCCTTCCCACTGTCCTCCTCTCCACTGTCCTCCTCCCCAATGTCCTCCTCCCCACTTTCCTCCTCCCCACTGTTATTCCCACTATCCTCCACCCCACTGTCCTCCACTCCACTGTCCTCCTTCCCACTGTCCTCCTCTCCCCTGTCCTCCTTCCCACTGTCCTCCACTCCACTGTCCACCTTTCCACTGTCCTCCTCTCCACTGTCCTCCTCCCCACTGTCCACCTCCCCACTGTCCTCCTCCCCACTGTTCTCTTTCCCACTGTTCTCCTTCCCACTGTCCTCATTCCCACTGTCCTCATTCCCACTGTCCTCCTCCCCACTGTCCGCCACTCCACTGTCCTCCAATCCACTGTCCAGTTCCCCACTGTCCTCCTCCCCACTGTCCTCCTCCCCACTGTCCACCTCTCCACTGTCCTCCTTCCCACTGTCCTCCACTCCACTGTCCGCCTTCCCACTGTCCTCCTCTCCACTCTCCTCCTCTCCACTGTCCTCCTCCCCACTGTCCACCACGCCACATTACTCCTTCCCACTGTCCACCTTCCCACTGTTCTCCTCCCCACTGTCCTCCACTCCAATGTCCTCCTTCCCACTGTCCTCCTCTCCACTGTCCTCCTTCCCACTGTCCTCCACTCCACTGTCCGCCTTCCCACTGTCCTCCTCTCCACTCTCCTCCTCTCCACTGTCCTCCTCCCCACTGTCCACCACGCCACATTACTCCTTCCCACTGTCCACCTTCCCACTGTTCTCCTCCCCACTGTCCTCCTCCCCATGGTCTTCCTTTCCACTGTCCTCCTCTCCACTGTCCTCCTCCCCACTGTCGTCCTTCGCACTGTCGTCCTCTCCACTGTCCACCTCCCCACTGTCCTCCCCACCACTGTCCTCTTTCCCACTGTCCTCCTCTACACTGTCCACCTCCCCACTGTCCTCCTTCCCACTGTCCTCCTTCCCACTGTCCGCCTCCCCACTGTCCTCCTCCCCACTGTCCTCCTTCCCACTGTCCTCCTCTGCACTGTCCTCCTCCCCACTGTCCTCCTCCCCACTTTCCACCTTCCCACTGTCCTCCTCCCCACTGTCCTCCTACAAACTGTCCGCCTCCCAACTGTCCTCCCCACTGACCTCCTTCCCACTGTCCTCCTCCCCACTGTCCTCCTACAAACTGTCCGCCTCCCAACTGTCCTCCTCCCCACTGTCCTCCTTCCCACTGTCCTCCTCTCCACTGTCCTCCTCCCCAATGTCCTCCTCCCCACTTTCCTCCTCCCCACTGTTATTCCCACTATCCTCCACCCCACTGTCCTCCACTCCACTGTCCTCCTTCCCACTGTCCTCCTCTCCCCTGTCCTCCTTCCCACTGTCCTCCACTCCACTGTCCGCCTTTCCACTGTCCTCCTCTCCACTGTCCTCCTCCCCACTGTCCACCTCCCCACTGTCCTCCTCCCCACTGTTCTCTTTCCCACTGTTCTCCTTCCCACTGTCCTCATTCCCACTGTCCTCCTCCCCACTGTCCGCCACTCCACTGTCCTCCAATCCACTGTCCAGTTCCCCACTGTCCTCCTTCCCACTGTTCTCCTCCCAAATGTCCGCCACTACACTGTCCTCCACTCCATTGTCCTCTTCCCCACTGTCCTCCTTCCCACTTTCCGCCTCCCCATTGTCCTCTTTCCCACTGTCCTCCTCCCCACTGTCCTCCTCCCCACTGACCTCCTCCCCATTGTCCTCCTCCCCACTGCCCTCCTCCCCACTGTCCTCCTCTCCACTGTCCACCTCCCCACTTTCCTCCACCCCACTGTCCTCCATCCCACTGTCCTCCTCCCCACTGTCCTCCTTCCCACTGTCCGCCTCCCCACTGTCCTCCTTCCCACTGTCCACCTCTGCACTGTCCTCCTCCCCACTGCCCTCCTCCACACTGTCCACCTTCCCACTGTCCTCCTCCCCACTGTCCTCCTACAAACTGTCTGCCTCCCCACTGTACTCCTCCCCACTGTCCTCCTTCCCACTGTCCTCCTCTCCACTGTCCTCCTCCCCACTGTCCTCCTCCCCACTGTCCTTCTCCCCACTGTCCTTCCCACTATCCTCCTCCCCACTGTCCTGCTCTCCACTGTCCTCCTTCCAACTGTCCTCCTTCCCACTGTCCTTCTCCCCACTCTCCGCCACGCCACATTACTCCTTCCCACTGTCCACCTTCCCACTGTCCTCCTCCCCACTGTCCTCCTCCCCATGGTCTTCCTTCCCACTCTTCTCCTCCCTCCAATCCCTCCCACTATCCTCCTCCCCACTGTCCTCCTCTCCACTGTCCTCCTCTCAACTGTCATCCTCCCCACTCTCCTCATCTCCACTCTCCTCCTCTCCTCTGTCCTCCTCCCCACTGTCCTCCTTCCCACTGTCCTCCTCTCCACTGTCCTCCTCCGCAATGTCCTCTTCCCCACTGTCCTCCTCCCCACTGTCCTTCCCAATATCCTCCTCCCCACTGTCCTCCTCCCCACGGTTCTCCTTCCCACTGTCCTCCTGCCCCCTGTCGTTCCCTCTATCCTCCTCCCCACTGTCCTCCTGTCCACTGTCCTCCTTCCCACTGTCCTCCTCCCCACTGTCCTCCTCCCCACTGTCCTCCTCCCCACTGTTATTCCCTCTATCCTCCTCCCCACTGTCCTCCTGTCCACTGTCCTCCTTCCCACTGTCCTCCTCCCCACTGTCCTCCTCCCCACTGTTATTCCCACTATCCTCCACCCCACTGTCCTCCACTCCAATGTCCTCCTTCCCACTGTCCTCCTCTCCACTCTCCTCCTCTCCACTGTCCTCCTCCCCACTGTCCACCACGCCACATTACTCCTTCCCACTGTCCACCTTCCCACTGTTCTCCTCCCCACTGTCCTCCTCCCCATGGTCTTCCTTTCCACTGTCCTCCTCTCCACTGTCCTCCTCCCCACTGTCGTCCTTCGCACTGTCGTCCTCTCCACTGTCCACCTCCCCACTGTCCTCCCCACCACTGTCCTCTTTCCCACTGTCCTCCTCTACACTGTCCACCTCCCCACTGTCCTCCTTCCCACTGTCCTCCTTCCCACTGTCCGCCTCCCCACTGTCCTCCTCCCCACTGTCCTCCTTCCCACTGTCCTCCTCTGCACTGTCCTCCTCCCCACTGTCCTCCTCCCCACTTTCCACCTTCCCACTGTCCTCCTCCCCACTGTCCTCCTACAAACTGTCCGCCTCCCAACTGTCCTCCTCCCCACTGACCTCCTTCCCACTGTCCTCCTCCCCACTGTCCTCCTACAAACTGTCCGCCTCCCAACTGTCCTCCTCCCCACTGTCCTCCTTCCCACTGTCCTCCTCTCCACTGTCCTCCTCCCCAATGTCCTCCTCCCCACTTTCCTCCTCCCCACTGTTATTCCCACTATCCTCCACCCCACTGTCCTCCACTCCACTGTCCTCCTTCCCACTGTCCTCCTCTCCCCTGTCCTCCTTCCCACTGTCCTCCACTCCACTGTCCACCTTTCCACTGTCCTCCTCTCCACTGTCCTCCTCCCCACTGTCCACCTCCCCACTGTCCTCCTCCCCACTGTTCTCTTTCCCACTGTTCTCCTTCCCACTGTCCTCATTCCCACTGTCCTCATTCCCACTGTCCTCCTCCCCACTGTCCGCCACTCCACTGTCCTCCAATCCACTGTCCAGTTCCCCACTGTCCTCCTTCCCACTGTTCTCCTCCCAAATGTCCGCCACTACACTGTCCTCCACTCCATTGTCCTCTTCCCCACTGTCCTCCTTCCCACTTTCCGCCTCCCCATTGTCCTCTTTCCCACTGTCCTCCTCCCCACTGTCCTCCTCCCCACTGACCTCCTCCCCATTGTCCTCCTCCCCACTGTCCTCCTCCCCACTGTCCGCCACTCCACTGTCCTCCTTCCCACTTCCCTCCTTCTCACTGTCATCCTCCCACTGTCTTTCTCCCCAGTGTCCTCCTCCCCACTGTCCTCCTCCCCACTGTCCTCATTCCCACTGTCCTCCTCTCCACTGTCCTCCTCCCCACTGTCCTCCTTCCCACTGTCCTCATCCTGACTGTCCTCCTTCCCACTGTCCTCCTCTCAACTGTCCTCCTCCCCACTCTCCTCATCTCCACTCTCCTCCTCTCCACTGTCCTCCTCCCCACTGTCCTCCTTCCCACTGTCCTCCTTCCCACTGTCCTCCTCTCCACTGTCCTTCCCAATATCCTCCTCCCCACTGTCCTCCTCCCCACGGTTCTCCTTCCCACTGTCCTCCTGCCCCCTGTCGTTCCCTCTATCCTCCTCCCCACTGTCCTCCTGTCCACTGTCCTCCTTCCCACTGTCCTCCTCCCCACTGTCCTCCTCCCCACTGTTATTCCCACTATCCTCCACCCCACTGTCCTCCACTCCACTGTCCTCCTCTCAACTGTCATCCTCCCCACTCTCCTCATCTCCACTCTCCTCCTCTCCTCTGTCCTCCTCCCCACTGTCCTCCTTCCCACTGTCCTCTCCACTGTCCTCCTCCGCAATGTCCTCTTCCCCACTGTCCTCCTCCCCACTGTCCTTCCCACTTTCCTCCACCCCACTGTCCTCCATCCCACTGTCCTCCTCCCCACTGTCCTCCTTCCCACTGTCCGCCTCCCCACTGTCCTCCTTCCCACTGTCCACCTCTGCACTGTCCTCCTCCCCACTGCCCTCCTCCACACTGTCCACCTTCCCACTGTCCTCCTCCCCACTGTCCTCCTACAAACTGTCTGCCTCCCCACTGTACTCCTCCCCACTGTCCTCCTTCCCACTGTCCTCCTCTCCACTGTCCTCCTCCCCACTGTCCTCCTCCCCACTGTCCTTCTCCCCACTGTCCTTCCCACTATCCTCCTCCCCACTGTCCTGCTCTCCACTGTCCTCCTTCCCACTGTCCTTCTCCCCACTCTCCGCCACGCCACATTACTCCTTCCCACTGTCCACCTTCCCACTGTCCTCCTCCCCACTGTCCTCCTCCCCACGGTCTTCCTTCCCACTCTTCTCCTCCCTCCAATCCCTCCCACTATCCTCCTCCCCACTGTCCTCCTCTCCACTGTCCTCCTCTCAACTGTCATCCTCCCCACTCTCCTCATCTCCACTCTCCTCCTCTCCTCTGTCCTCCTCCCCACTGTCCTCCTTCCCACTGTCCTCCTCTCCACTGTCCTCCTCCGCAATGTCCTCTTCCCCACTGTCCTCCTCCCCACTGTCCTTCCCAATATCCTCCTCCCCACTGTCCTCCTCCCCACGGTTCTCCTTCCCACTGTCCTCCTGCCCCCTGTCGTTCCCTCTATCCTCCTCCCCACTGTCCTCCTGTCCACTGTCCTCCTTCCCACTGTCCTCCTCCCCACTGTCCTCCTCCCCACTGTCCTCCTCCCCACTGTTATTCCCTCTATCCTCCTCCCCACTGTCCTCCTGTCCACTGTCCTCCTTCCCACTGTCCTCCTCCCCACTGTCCTCCTCCCCACTGTCCTCCTCCCCACTGTTATTCCCACTATCCTCCACCCCACTGTCCTCCACTCCAATGTCCTCCTTCCCACTGTCCTCCTCTCCACTGTCCTCCTTCCCACTGTCCTCCACTCCACTGTCCGCCTTTCCACTGTCCTCCTCTCCACTCTCCTCCTCTCCACTGTCCTCCTCCCCACTGTCCACCACGCCACATTACTCCTTCCCACTGTCCACCTTCCCACTGTTCTCCTCCCCACTGTCCTCCTCCCCATGGTCTTCCTTTCCACTGTCCTCCTCTCCACTGTCCTCCTCCCCACTGTCGTCCTTCGCACTGTCGTCCTCTCCACTGTCCACCTCCCCACTGTCCTCCCCACCACTGTCCTCTTTCCCACTGTCCTCGTCTACACTGTCCACCTCCCCACTGTCCTCCTTCCCACTGTCCTCCTTCCCACTGTCCGCCTCCCCACTGTCCTCCTCCCCACTGTCCTCCTTCCCACTGTCCTCCTCTGCACTGTCCTCCTCCCCACTGTCCTCCTCCCCACTTTCCACCTTCCCACTGTCCTCCTCCCCACTGTCCTCCTACAAACTGTCCGCCTCCCAACTGTCCTCCTCCCCACTGACCTCCTTCCCACTGTCCTCCTCCCCACTGTCCTCCTACAAACTGTCCGCCTCCCAACTGTCCTCCTCCCCACTGTCCTCCTTCCCACTGTCCTCCTCTCCACTGTCCTCCTCCCCAATGTCCTCCTCCCCACTTTCCTCCTCCCCACTGTTATTCCCACTATCCTCCACCCCACTGTCCTCCACTCCACTGTCCTCCTTCCCACTGTCCTCCTCTCCCCTGTCCTCCTTCCCACTGTACTCCACTCCACTGTCCGCCTTTCCACTGTCCTCCTCTCCACTGTCCTCCTCCCCACTGTCCACCTCCCCACTGTCCTCCTCCCCACTGTTCTCTTTCCCACTGTTCTCCTTCCCACTGTCCTCATTCCCACTGTCCTCCTCCCCACTGTCCGCCACTCCACTGTCCTCCAATCCACTGTCCAGTTCCCCACTGTCCTCCTTCCCACTGTTCTCCTCCCAAATGTCCGCCACTACACTGTCCTCCACTCCATTGTCCTCTTCCCCACTGTCCTCCTTCCCACTTTCCGCCTCCCCATTGTCCTCTTTCCCACTGTCCTCCTCCCCACTGTCCTCCTCCCCACTGACCTCCTCCCCATTGTCCTCCTTTTAACTGTCCTCCTCCCCACTGTCCTCCTCTCCACTGTCCACCTCCCCACTTTCCTCCACCCCACTGTCCTCCATCCCACTGTCCTCCTCCCCACTGTCCTCCTTCCCACTGTCCGCCTCCCCACTGTCCTCCTTCCCACTGTCCACCTCTGCACTGTCCTCCTCCCCACTGCCCTCCTCCACACTGTCCACCTTCCCACTGTCCTCCTCCCCACTGTCCTCCTACAAACTGTCTGCCTCCCCACTGTACTCCTCCCCACTGTCCTCCTTCCCACTGTCCTCCTCTCCACTGTCCTCCTCCCCACTGTCCTCCTCCCCACTGTCCTTCTCCCCACTGTCCTTCCCACTATCCTCCTCCCCACTGTCCTGCTCTCCACTGTCCTCCTTCCAACTGTCCTCCTTCCCACTGTCCTTCTCCCCACTCTCCGCCACGCCACATTACTCCTTCCCACTGTCCACCTTCCCACTGTCCTCCTCCCCACTGTCCTCCTCCCCACGGTCTTCCTTCCCACTCTTCTCCTCCCTCCAATCCCTCCCACTATCCTCCTCCCCACTGTCCTCCTCTCCACTGTCCTCCTCTCAACTGTCATCCTCCCCACTCTCCTCATCTCCACTCTCCTCCTCTCCTCTGTCCTCCTCCCCACTGTCCTCCTTCCCACTGTCCTCCTCTCCACTGTCCTCCTCCGCAATGTCCTCTTCCCCACTGTCCTCCTCCCCACTGTCCTTCCCAATATCCTCCTCCCCACTGTCCTCCTCCCCACGGTTCTCCTTCCCACTGTCCTCCTGCCCCCTGTCGTTCCCTCTATCCTCCTCCCCACTGTCCTCCTGTCCACTGTCCTCCTTCCCACTGTCCTCCTCCCCACTGTCCTCCTCCCCACTGTCCTCCTCCCCACTGTTATTCCCTCTATCCTCCTCCCCACTGTCCTCCTGTCCACTGTCCTCCTTCCCACTGTCCTCCTCCCCACTGTCCTCCTCCCCACTGTCCTCCTCCCCACTGTTATTCCCACTATCCTCCACCCCACTGTCCTCCACTCCAATGTCCTCCTTCCCACTGTCCTCCTCTCCACTGTCCTCCTTCCCACTGTCCTCCACTCCACTGTCCGCCTTTCCACTGTCCTCCTCTCCACTCTCCTCCTCTCCACTGTCCTCCTCCCCACTGTCCACCACGCCACATTACTCCTTCCCACTGTCCACCTTCCCACTGTTCTCCTCCCCACTGTCCTCCTCCCCATGGTCTTCCTTTCCACTGTCCTCCTCTCCACTGTCCTCCTCCCCACTGTCGTCCTTCGCACTGTCGTCCTCTCCACTGTCCACCTCCCCACTGTCCTCCCCACCACTGTCCTCTTTCCCACTGTCCTCGTCTACACTGTCCACCTCCCCACTGTCCTCCTTCCCACTGTCCTCCTTCCCACTGTCCGCCTCCCCACTGTCCTCCTCCCCACTGTCCTCCTTCCCACTGTCCTCCTCTGCACTGTCCTCCTCCCCACTGTCCTGCTCCCCACTTTCCACCTTCCCACTGTCCTCCTCCCCACTGTCCTCCTACAAACTGTCCGCCTCCCAACTGTCCTCCTCCCCACTGACCTCCTTCCCACTGTCCTCCTCCCCACTGTCCTCCTACAAACTGTCCGCCTCCCAACTGTCCTCCTCCCCACTGTCCTCCTTCCCACTGTCCTCCTCTCCACTGTCCTCCTCCCCAATGTCCTCCTCCCCACTTTCCTCCTCCCCACTGTTATTCCCACTATCCTCCACCCCACTGTCCTCCACTCCACTGTCCTCCTTCCCACTGTCCTCCTCTCCCCTGTCCTCCTTCCCACTGTCCTCCACTCCACTGTCCGCCTTTCCACTGTCCTCCTCTCCACTGTCCTCCTCCCCACTGTCCACCTCCCCACTGTCCTCCTCCCCACTGTTCTCTTTCCCACTGTTCTCCTTCCCACTGTCCTCATTCCCACTGTCCTCCTCCCCACTGTCCGCCACTCCTCTGTCCTCCAATCCACTGTCCAGTTCCCCACTGTCCTCCTTCCCACTGTTCTCCTCCCAAATGTCCGCCACTACACTGTCCTCCACTCCATTGTCCTCTTCCCCACTGTCCTCCTTCCCACTTTCCGCCTCCCCATTGTCCTCTTTCCCACTGTCCTCCTCCCCACTGTCCTCCTCCCCACTGACCTCCTCCCCATTGTCCTCCTCCCCACTGTCCTCCTCCCCACTGTCCGCCACTCCACTGTCCTCCTTCCCACTTCCCTCCTTCTCACTGACATCCTCCCACTGTCTTTCTCCCCAGTGTCCTCCTCCCCACTGTCCTCCTCCCCACTGTCCTCATTCCCACTGTCCTCCTCTCCACTGTCCTCCTCCCCACTGTCCTCCTTCCCACTGTCCTCATCCTGACTGTCCTCCTTCCCACTGTCCTCCTCTCAACTGTCCTCCTCCCCACTCTCCTCATCTCCACTCTCCTCCTCTCCACTGTCCTCCTCCCCACTGTCCTCCTTCCCACTGTCCTCCTTCCCACTGTCCTCCTCTCCACTGTCCTTCCCAATATCCTCCTCCCCACTGTCCTCCTCCCCACGGTTCTCCTTCCCACTGTCCTCCTGCCCCCTGTCGTTCCCTCTATCCTCCTCCCCACTGTCCTCCTGTCCACTGTCCTCCTTCCCACTGTCCTCCTCCCCACTGTCCTCCTCCCCACTGTTATTCCCACTATCCTCCACCCCACTGTCCTCCACTCCACTGTCCTCCTCTCAACTGTCATCCTCCCCACTCTCCTCATCTCCACTCTCCTCCTCTCCTCTGTCCTCCTCCCCACTGTCCTCCTTCCCACTGTCCTCCTCTCCACTGTCCTCCTCCGCAATGTCCTCTTCCCCACTGTCCTCCTCCCCACTGTCCTTCCCAATATCCTCCTCCCCACTGTCCTCCTCCCCACGGTTCTCCTTCCCACTGTCCTCCTGCCCCCTGTCGTTCCCTCTATCCTCCTCCCCACTGTCCTCCTGTCCACTGTCCTCCTTCCCACTGTCCTCCTCCCCACTGTCCTCCTCCCCACTGTCCTCCTCCCCACTGTTATTCCCTCTATCCTCCTCCCCACTGTCCTCCTGTCCACTGTCCTCCTTCCCACTGTCCTCCTCCCCACTGTCCTCCTCCCCACTGTCCTCCTCCCCACTGTTATTCCCACTATCCTCCACCCCACTGTCCTCCACTCCAATGTCCTCCTTCCCACTGTCCTCCTCTCCACTGTCCTCCTTCCCACTGTCCTCCACTCCACTGTCCGCCTTTCCACTGTCCTCCTCTCCACTCTCCTCCTCTCCACTGTCCTCCTTCCCACTGCCCGCCTTCCAACTGTCCTCCTCCCCACTGTCCTCCTCTCCACTGTCCTCCTCCCCACTGTCCTCCTCCCCAATGTCCACTTTCCCACTGTCCTCCTCCCCACTGTCCTCCTCCCCACTGTCCTCCTCTCCACTGTCCTCCTCCCCATGGTCTTCCTTTCCACTGTCCTCCTCTCCACTGTCCTCCCCACTGTCTTCCTTCGCACTGTCCTCCTCTCCACTGTCCACCTCCCCACTGTCCTCCCCCCCCCACTGTCCTCTTTCCCACTGTCCTCCTCTACACTGTCCACCTCCCCACTGTCCTCCTTCCCACTGTCCTCCTTCCCACTGTCCTCCTCCCCACTGTCCTCCTTCCCACTGCCCTCCTCTGCACTGTCCTCCTCCCCACTGTCCTCCTCCCCACTTTCCACCTTCCCACTGTCCTCCTCCCCACTGTCCTCCTACAAACTGTCCGCCTCCCAACTGTCCTCCTCCCCACTGACCTCCTTCCCACTGTTCTCCTCCCCTCTGTCCTCCTACAAACTGTCCGCCTCCCAACTGTCCTCCTCCCCACTGTCCTCCTTCCCACTGTCCTCCTCTCCACTGTCCTCCTCCCCAATGTCCTCCTCCCCACTTTCCTCCTCCCCACTGTTATTCCCACTATCCTCCACCCCACTGTCCTCCACTCCACTGTCCTCCTTCCCACTGTCCTCCTCTCCACTGTCCTCCTTCCCACTGTCCTCCACTCCACTGTCCGCCTTTCCACTGTCCTCCTCTCCACTGTCCTCCTCCCCACTGTCCACCTCCCCACTGTCCTCCTCCCCACTGTTCTCCTTCCCACTGTCCTCCTTCCCACTGTCCTCCTTCCCACTGTCCGCCTCCCCACTGTCCTCCTCCCCACTGTCCTCCTTCCCACTGTCCTCCTCTGCACTGTCCTCCTCCCCACTGTCCTCCTCCCCACTTTCCACCTTCCCACTGTCCTCCTCCCCACTGTCCTCCTACAAACTGTCCGCCTCCCAACTGTCCTCCTCCCCACTGACCTCCTTCCCACTGTCCTCCTCCCCACTGTCCTCCTACAAACTGTCCGCCTCCCAACTGTCCTCCTCCCCACTGTCCTCCTTCCCACTGTCCTCCTCTCCACTGTCCTCCTCCCCAATGTCCTCCTCCCCACTTTCCTCCTCCCCACTGTTATTCCCACTATCCTCCACCCCACTGTCCTCCACTCCACTGTCCTCCTTCCCACTGTCCTCCTCTCCCCTGTCCTCCTTCCCACTGTCCTCCACTCCACTGTCCGCCTTTCCACTGTCCTCCTCTCCACTGTCCTCCTCCCCACTGTCCACCTCCCCACTGTCCTCCTCCCCACTGTTCTCTTTCCCACTGTTCTCCTTCCCACTGTCCTCATTCCCACTGTCCTCCTCCCCACTGTCCGCCACTCCTCTGTCCTCCAATCCACTGTCCAGTTCCCCACTGTCCTCCTTCCCACTGTTCTCCTCCCAAATGTCCGCCACTACACTGTCCTCCACTCCATTGTCCTCTTCCCCACTGTCCTCCTTCCCACTTTCCGCCTCCACATTGTCCTCTTTCCCACTGTCCTCCTCCCCACTGTCCTCCTCCCCACTGACCTCCTCCCCATTGTCCTCCTCCCCACTGTCCTCCTCCCCACTGTCCGCCACTCCACTGTCCTCCTTCCCACTTCCCTCCTTCTCACTGACATCCTCCCACTGTCTTTCTCCCCAGTGTCCTCCTCCCCACTGTCCTCCTCCCCACTGTCCTCATTCCCACTGTCCTCCTCTCCACTGTCTTTCTCCCCAGTGTCCTCCTCCCCACTGTCCTCCTCCCCACTGTCCTCATTCCCACTGTCCTCCTCTCCACTGTCCTCCTCCCCACTGTCCTCCTTCCCACTGTCCTCATCCTGACTGTCCTCCTTCCCACTGTCCTCCTCTCAACTGTCCTCCTCCCCACTCTCCTCATCTCCACTCTCCTCCTCTCCACTGTCCTCCTCCCCACTGTCCTCCTTCCCACTGTCCTCCTTCCCACTGTCCTCCTCTCCACTGTCCTTCCCAATATCCTCCTCCCCACTGTCCTCCTCCCCACGGTTCTCCTTCCCACTGTCCTCCTGCCCCCTGTCATTCCCTCTATCCTCCTCCCCACTGTCCTCCTGTCCACTGTCCTCCTTCCCACTGTCCTCCTCCCCACTGTCCTCCTCCCCACTGTTATTCCCACTATCCTCCACCCCACTGTCCACCACTCCACTGTCCTCCTCTCAACTGTCATCCTCCCCACTCTCCTCATCTCCACTCTCCTCCTCTCCTCTGTCCTCCTCCCCACTGTCCTCCTTCCCACTGTCCTCCTCTCCACTGTCCTCCTCCGCAATGTCCTCTTCCCCACTGTCCTCCTCCCCACTGTCCTTCCCAATATCCTCCTCCCCACTGTCCTCCTCCCCACGGTTCTCCTTCCCACTGTCCTCCTGCCCCCTGTCGTTCCCTCTATCCTCCTCCCCACTGTCCTCCTGTCCACTGTCCTCCTTCCCACTGTCCTCCTCCCCACTGTCCTCCTCCCCACTGTCCTCCTCCCCACTGTTATTCCCTCTATCCTCCTCCCCACTGTCCTCCTGTCCACTGTCCTCCTTCCCACTGTCCTCCTCCCCACTGTCCTCCTCCCCACTGTCCTCCTCCCCACTGTTATTCCCACTATCCTCCACCCCACTGTCCTCCACTCCAATGTCCTCCTTCCCACTGTCCTCCTCTCCACTGTCCTCCTTCCCACTGTCCTCCACTCCACTGTCCGCCTTTCCACTGTCCTCCTCTCCACTCTCCTCCTCTCCACTGTCCTCCTTCCCACTGCCCGCCTTCCAACTGTCCTCCTCCCCACTGTCCTCCTCTCCACTGTCCTCCTCCCCACTGTCCTCCTCCCCAATGTCCACTTTCCCACTGTCCTCCTCCCCACTGTCCTCCTCCCCACTGTCCTCCTCTCCACTGTCCTCCTCCCCATGGTCTTCCTTTCCACTGTCCTCCTCTCCACTGTCCTCCCCACTGTCTTCCTTCGCACTGTCCTCCTCTCCACTGTCCACCTCCCCACTGTCCTCCCCCCCCCACTGTCCTCTTTCCCACTGTCCTCCTCTACACTGTCCACCTCCCCACTGTCCTCCTTCCCACTGTCCTCCTTCCCACTGTCCTCCTCCCCACTGTCCTCCTTCCCACTGCCCTCCTCTGCACTGTCCTCCTCCCCACTGTCCTCCTCCCCACTTTCCACCTTCCCACTGTCCTCCTCCCCACTGTCCTCCTACAAACTGTCCGCCTCCCAACTGTCCTCCTCCCCACTGACCTCCTTCCCACTGTTCTCCTCCCCTCTGTCCTCCTACAAACTGTCCGCCTCCCAACTGTCCTCCTCCCCACTGTCCTCCTTCCCACTGTCCTCCTCTCCACTGTCCTCCTCCCCAATGTCCTCCTCCCCACTTTCCTCCTCCCCACTGTTATTCCCACTATCCTCCACCCCACTGTCCTCCACTCCACTGTCCTCCTTCCCACTGTCCTCCTCTCCACTGTCCTCCTTCCCACTGTCCTCCACTCCACTGTCCGCCTTTCCACTGTCCTCCTCTCCACTGTCCTCCTCCCCAATGTCCTCCTCCCCACTTTCCTCCTCCCCACTGTTATTCCCACTATCCTCCACCCCACTGTCCTCCACTCCACTGTCCTCCTTCCCACTGTCCTCCTCTCCACTGTCCTCCTTCCCACTGTCCTCCACTCCACTGTCCGCCTTTCCACTGTCCTCCTCTCCACTGTCCTCCTCCCCACTGTCCACCTCCCCACTGTCCTCCTCCCCACTGTTCTCCTTCCCACTGTTCTCCTTCCCACTGTCCTCATTCCCACTGTCCTCCTCCCCACTGTCCGCCACTCCACTGTCCTCCAATCCACTGTCCAGTTCCCCACTGTCCTCCTTCCCACTGTTCTCCTCCCAAATGTCCGCCACTACACTGTCCTCCACTCCATTGTCCTCTTCCCCACTGTCCTCCTTCCCACTTTCCGCCTCCCCATTGTCCTCTTTCCCACTGTCCTCCTCCCCACTGTCCTCCTCCCCACTGACCTCCTCCCCATTGTCCTCCTCCCCACTGTCCTCCTCCCCACTGTCCGCCACTCCACTGTCCTCCTTCCCACTTCCCTCCTTCTCACTGTCATCCTCCCACTGTCTTTCTCCCCAGTGTCCTCCTCCCCACTGTCCGCCTCCCCACTGTCCTCATTCCCACTGTCCTCCTCTCCACTGTCCTCCTCCCCACTGTCCTCCTTCCCACTGTCCTCATCCTGACTGTCCTCCTTCCCACTGTCCTCCTCTCAACTGTCCTCCTCCCCACTCTCCTCATCTCCACTCTCCTCCTCTCCACTGTCCTCCTCCCCACTGTCCTCCTTCCCACTGTCCTCCTTCCCACTGTCCTCCTCTCCACTGTCCTTCCCAATATCCTCCTCCCCACTGTCCTCCTCCCCACGGTTCTCCTTCCCACTGTCCTCCTGCCCCCTGTCGTTCCCTCTATCCTCCTCCCCACTGTCCTCCTGTCCACTGTCCTCCTTCCCACTGTCCTCCTCCCCACTGTCCTCCTCCCCACTGTCCTCCTCCCCACTGTTATTCCCACTATCCTCCACCCCACTGTCCTCCACTCCACTGTCCTCCTTCCCACTGTCCTCCTCTCTACTGTCCTCCTTCCCACTGTCCTCCACTCCACTGTCCGCCTTTCCACTGTCCTCCTCTCCACTGTCCTCCTCCCCACTGTCCACCTCCCCACTGTCCTTCTCCCCACTGTTCTCCTTCCCACTGTTCTCCTTCCCACTGTCCTCATTCCCACTGTCCTCCTCCCCACTGTCCGCCACTCCACTGTCCTCCACTCCAATGTCCAGTTCCCCACTGTCCTCCTTCCCACTGTCCTCCACTCCACTGTCCGCCTTTCCACTGTCCTCCTCTCCACTGTCCTCCTCCCCACTGTCCTCCTCTCCACTGTCCTCCTCCCCACTGTCCTCCTCCCCAATGTCCACCTCCCCACTGTCCTCCTTCCCACTGTCCTCCTTCCCACTGTCCGCCTTCCCACTGTCCTCCTCCCCACTGTCCTCCTTCCCACTGTCCTCCTCTGCACTGTCCTCCTCCCCACTGTCCTCCTCCCCACTTTCCACCTTCCCACTGTCCTCCTCCCCACTGTCCTCCTACAAACTGTCCGCCTCCCAACTGTCCTCCTCCCCACTGACCTCCTTCCCACTGTCCTCCTCCCCACTGTCCTCCTACAAACTGTCCGCCTCCCAACTGTCCTCCTCCGCACTGTCCTCCTTCCCACTGTCCTCCTCTCCACTGTCCTCCTCCCCAATGTCCTCCTCCCCACTTTCCTCCTCCCCACTGTTATTCCCACTATCCTCCACCCCACTGTCCTCCACTCCACTGTCCTCCTTCCCACTGTCCTCCTCTCCACTGTCCTCCTTCCCACTGTCCTCCACTCCACTGTCCGCCTTTCCACTGTTCTCCTCTCCACTGTCCTCCTCCCCACTGTCCACCTCCCCACTGTCCTCCTCCCCACTGTTCTCCTTCCCACTGTTCTCCTTCCCACTGTCCTCATTCCCACTGTCCTCCTCCCCACTGTCCGCCACTCCACTGTCCTCCAATCCACTGTCCAGTTACCCACTGTCCTCCTTCCCACTGTTCTCCTCCCAAATGTCCGCCACTACACTGTCCTCCACTCCATTGTCCTCTTCCCCACAGTCCTCCTTCCCACTTTCCGCCTCCCCATTGTCCTCTTTCCCACTGTCCTCCTCCCCACTGTCCTCCTCTCCACTGACCTCCTCCCAATTGTCCTCCTCCCCACTGTCCTCCTCCCCACCGTCCGCCACTCCACTGTCCTCCTTCCCACTTCCCTCCTTCTCACTGTCCTCCTCCCACTGTCTTTCTCCCCAGTGTCCTCCTCCCCACTGTCCTCCCCACTGTCCTCATTCCCACTGTCCTCCTCTCCACTGTCCTCCTCCCCACTGTCCTCCTTCCCACTGTCCTCATCCTGACTGTCCTCCTTCCCACTGTCCTCCTCTCAACTGTCCTCCTCCCCACTCTCCTCATCTCCACTCTCCTCCTCTCCACTGTCCTCCTCCCCACTGTCCTCCTTCCCACTGTCCTCCTCTCCACTGTCCTTCCCAATATCCTCCTCCCCACTGTCCTCCTCCCCACGGTTCTCCTTCCCACTGTCCTCCTGCCCCTTGTCGTTCCCTCTATCCTCCTCCCCACTGTCCTCCTGTCCACTGTCCTCCTTCCCACTGTCCTCCTCCCCACTGTCCTCCTCCCCACTGTCCTCCTCCCCACTGTTATTCCCACTATACTCCACCTCACTGTCCTCCACTCCACTGTCCTCCTTCCCAATGTCCTCCTCTCCACTGTCCTCCTTCCCACTGTCCTCCACTCCACTGTCCGCCTTTCCACTGTCCTCCTCTCCACTGTCCTCCTCCCCACTGTCCACCTCCCCACTGTCCTCCTCCCCACTGTTCTCCTTCCCACTGTTCTCCTTCCCACTGTCCTCCTCCCCACTGTCCGCCACTCCACTGTCCTCCACTCCAATGTCCAGTTCCCCACTGTCCTCCTTCCCACTGTTCTCCTCCCAAATGTCCGCCAGTACACTGTCCTCCACTCCATTGTCCTCTTCCCCACTGTCCTCCTTCCCACTTTCCGCATCCCCACTGTCCTCTTTCCCACTGTCCTCCTCCCCACTGTCCTCCTCCCCACTGACCTCCTCCCCATTGTCCTCCTCCACACTGTCCTCCTCCCCACTGTCCGCCACTCCACTGTCCTCCTTCCCACTTCCCTCCTTCTCACTGTCCTCCTCCCACTGTCTTTCTCCCCAGTGTCCTCCTCCCACTGTCCTCCTCCCCACTGTCCTCATTCCCACAGTCCTCCTCTCCACTGTCTTCCTCTCCACTGTCCTCCTTCCCACTGTCCTCCTTCCCACTGTCCTTCTCCCCACTGTCCGCCACGCCACATTACTCCTTCCCACTGTTCACCTTCCCACTGTTCTCCTCCCCACTGTCCTCCTCCCCACGGTCTTCCTTCCCACTGTCCTCCTCTCCACTGTCCTCCTCCCCACTGTCGTCCTTCGCACTGTCCTCCTCTCCACTGTCCACCTCCCCACTGTCCTCCCCCCCACTGTCCTCTTTCCCACTGTCCTCCTCTACACTGTCCACCTCCCCACTGTCCACCTCCCCACTGTCCTCCTTCCCACTGTCCTCCTTCCCACTGTCCTCCTACAAACTGTCCGCCTCCCAACTGTCCTCCTCCCCACTGTCCTCCTTCCCATTGTCCTCCTCTCCACTGTCCTCCTCCCCAATGTCCTCCTCCCCACTTTCCTCCTCCCCACTGTTATTCCCACTATCCTCCACCACACTGTCCTCCACTCCACTGTCCTCCTTCCCACTGTCCTCCTCTCCACTGTCCTCCTTCCCACTGTCCTCCACTCCACTGTCCGCCTTTCCACTGTCCTCCTCTCCACTGTCCTCCTCCCCACTTTCCACCTCCCCACTGTCCTCCTCCCCACTGTTCTCCTTCCCACTGTTCTCCTTCCCACTGTCCTCATTCCCACTGTCCTCCTCCCCACTGTCCGCCACTCCACTGTCCTCCAATCCACTGTCCAGTTCCCCACTGTCCTCCTTCCCACTGTTCTCCTCCCAAATGTCCGCCACTACACTGTCCTCCACTCCATTGTCCTCTTCCCCACTGTCCTCCTTCCCACATTCCGCCTCCCCATTGTCCTCTTTCCCACTGTCCTCCTCCCCACTGTCCTCCTCCCCACTCTCCTCCTCCCCACTGTCCGCCACTCCACTGTCCTCCTTCCCACTTCCCTCCTTCTCACTGTCATCCTCCCACTGTCTTTCTCCCCAGTGTCCTCCTCCCCTCTGTCCTCCTCCCCACTGTCCTCATTCCCACTGTCCTCCTCTCCACTGTCCTCCTCCCCACTGTCCTCCTTCCCACTGTCCTCATCCTGACTGTCCTCCTTCCCACTGTCCTCCTCTCAACTGTCCTCCTCCCCACTCTCCTCATCTCCACTCTCCTCCTCTCCACTGTCCTCCTCCCCACTGTCCTCCTTCCCACTGTCCTCCTCTCCACTGTCCTTCCCAATATCCTCCTCCCCACTGTCCTCCTCCCCACGGTTCTCCTTCCCACTGTCCTCCTGCCCCCTGTCGTTCCCTCTATCCTCCTCCCCACTGTCCTCCTGTCCACTGTCCTCCTTCCCACTGTCCTCCTCCCCACTGTCCTCCTCCCCACTGTCCTCCTCCCCACTGTTATTCCCACTATCCTCCACCCCACTGTCCTCCACTCCACTGTCCTCCTTCCCACTGTGCTCCTCTCCACTGTCCTCCTTCCCACTGTCCTCCACTCCACTGTCCGCCTTTCCACTGTCCTCACCACTGTCCTCCTCCCCACTGTCCACCTCCCCACTGTCCTCCTCCCCACTGTTCTCCTTCCCACTGTTCTCCTTCCCACTGTCCTCATTCCCACTGTCCTCCTCCCCACTGTCCGCCACTCCACTGTCCTCCACTCCAATGTATAGTTCCCCACTGTCCTCCTTCCCACTGTTCTCCTCCCAAATGTCCGCCAGTACACTGTCCTCCACTCCATTGTCCTCTTCCCCACTGTCCTCCTTCCCACTTTCCGCCTCCCCACTGTCCTCTTTCCCACTGTCCTCCTCCCCACTGTCCTCCTCCCCACTGACCTCCGCCCCATTGTCCTCCTCCCCACTGTCCTCCTCCCCACTGTCCGCCACTCCACTGTCCTCCTTCCCACTTCCCTCCTTCTCACTATCCTCCTCCAACTGTCTTTCTCCCCAGTGTCCTCCTCCCACTGTCCTCCTCCCCACTGTCCACATTCCCACTGTCCTCCTCTCCACTGTCCTCCTCTCCACTGTCCTCCTTCCCACTGTCCTCCTTCCCACTGTCCTTCTCCCCACTGTCCTCCTCTCCACTGTCCTCCTCTCCACTGTCCTCCTTCCCACTGTCCTCCTTCCCACTGTCCTTCTCCCCACGGTCTTCCTTCCCACTGTCCTCCTCTCCACTGTCCTCCTCCCCACTGTCGTCCTTCGCACTGTCCTCCTCTCCACTGTCCACCTCCCCACTGTCCTCCCCCCCACTGTCCTCTTTCCCACTGTCCTCCTCTACACTGTCCACCTCCCCACTGTCCTCCTTCCCACTGTCCGCCTCCCCACTGTCCTCCTCCCCACTGTCCTCCTTCCCACTGTCCTCCTCTGCACTGTCCTCCTCCCCACTGTCCTCCTCCCCACTTTCCACCTTCCCACTGTCCTCCTCCCCACTGTCCTCCTACAAACTGTCCGCCTCCAAACTGTCCTCCTCCCCACTGACTTCCTTCCCACTGTCCTCCTCCCCACTGTCCTCCTACAAAATGTCCGCCTCCCAACTGTCCTCCTCCCCACTGTCCTCCTTCCCACTGTCCTCCTCTCCACTGTCTTCCTCCCCAATGTCCTCCTCCCCACTTTCCTCCTCCCCACTGTTATTCCCACTATCCTCCACCCCACTGTCCTCCACTCCACTGTCCTCCTTCCCACTGTCCTCCTCTCCCCTGTCCTCCTTCCCACTGTCCTCCACTCCACTGTCCGCCTTTCCACTGTCCTCCTGTCCACTGTCCTCCTCCCCACTGTCCACCTCCCCGCTGTCCTCCTCCCCACTGTTCTCCTTCCCACTGTTCTCCGTCCCACTGTCCTCATTCCCACTGTCCTCCTCCCCACAGTCCGCCACTCCACTGTCCTCCACTCCACTGTCCAGTTCCCCACTGTCCTCCTTCCCACTGTTCTCCTCCCAAATGTCCGCCACTACACTGTCCTCCACTCCATTGTCCTCTTCCCACTGTCCTCCTTCCCACTTTCCGCCTACCCATTGACCTCTTTCCCACTGTCCTCCTCCCCACTGTCCTCCTCCCCACTGTCCTTCTCCCCACGGTCTTCCTTCCCACTGTCCTCCTCTCCACTGTCCTCCTCCCCACTGTCGTCCTTCGCACTGTCCTCCTCTCCACTGTCCACCTCCCCACTGTCCTCCCCCCCACTGTCCTCTTTCCCACTGTCCTCCTCTACACTGTCCACCTCCCCACTGTCCTCCTTCCCACTGTCCGCCTCCCCACTGTCCTCCTCCCCACTGTCCTCCTCCCCACTGTCCTCCTCCCCACTTTCCACCTTCCCACTGTCCTCCTCCCCACTGTCCTCCTACAAACTGTCCGCCTCCAAACTGTCCTCCTCCCCACTGACTTCCTTCCCACTGTCCTCCTCCCCACTGTCCTCCTACAAAATGTCCGCCTCCCAACTGTCCTCCTCCCCACTGTCCTCCTTCCCACTGTCCTCCTCTCCACTGTCTTCCTCCCCAATGTCCTCCTCCCCACTTTCCTCCTCCCCACTGTTATTCCCACTATCCTCCACCCCACTGTCCTCCACTCCACTGTCCTCCTTCCCACTGTCCTCCTCTCCCCTGTCCTCCTTCCCACTGTCCTCCACTCCACTGTCCGCCTTTCCACTGTCCTCCTCTCCACTGTCCTCCTCCCCACTGTCCACCTCCCCGCTGTCCTCCTCCCCACTGTTCTCCTTCCCACTGTTCTCCGTCCCACTGTCCTCATTCCCACTGTCCTCCTCCCCACAGTCCGCCACTCCACTGTCCTCCACTCCACTGTCCAGTTCCCCACTGTCCTCCTTCCCACTGTTCTCCTCCCAAATGTCCGCCACTACACTGTCCTCCACTCCATTGTCCTCTTCCCACTGTCCTCCTTCCCACTTTCCGCCTACCCATTGTCCTCTTTCCCACTGTCCTCCTCCCCACTGTCCTCCTCCCCACTGTCCTCATTCCCACTGTCCTCCTCTCCACTGTCCTCCTCCCCACTGTCCTCCCTCCCACTGTCCTCATCCTGACTGTCCTCCTTCCCACTGCGCGCCTTCCAACTGTCCTCCTCCCAACTATCCTCCTCCCGACTGTCATCCTTCCCACTGTCCTCCTCTCCACTGTCCTCCACCCCACTGTCCTCCTTCCCACTGTCCTCCTCTCCACTGTCCTCCTCCCTTCTGTCCTCCTTTCCACTGTCCTCCTCCCCACTGTCGTCCTTCGCACTGTCCTCCTCTCCACTGTCCACCTCCCCACTTTCCTCCACCCCACTGTCCTCCATCCCACTGTCCTCCTCCCCACTGTCCTCCTTCCCACTGTCCGCCTCCCCACTGTCCTCCTTCCCACTGTCCACCTCTGCACTGTCCTCCTCCCCACTGCCCTCCTCCACAATGTCCACCTTCCCACTGTCCTCCTCCCCATGGTTCTCCTTCCCACTGTCCTCCTGCCCCTTGTCGTTCCCTCTATCCTCCTCCCCACTGTCCTCCTGTCCACTGTCCTCCTTCCCACTGTCCTCCTCCCCACTGTCCTCCTCCCCACTGTTATTCCCACTATCCTCCACCCCACTGTCCTCCACTCCACTGTCCTCCTTCCCACCGTCCTCCTCTCCACTGTCCGCCTTCCCACTGTCCTCCACTCCACTGTCCGCCTTTCCACTGTCCTCCTCTCCACTGTCCTCCTCCCCACTGTCCACCTCCCCACTGTTCTCCTCCCCACTGTTCTCCTTCCCACTGTTCTCCTTCCCACTGTCCTCATTCCCACTGTCCTCCTCCCCACTGTCCGCCACTCCACTGTCCTCCACTCCAATGTCCAGTTCCCCACTGTCCTCCTTCCCACTGTTCTCCTCCCAAATGTCCGCCAGTACACTGTCCTCCACTCCATTGTCCTCTTCCCCACTGTCCTCATTCCCACTTTCCGCCTCCCCACTGTCCTCTTTCCCACTGTCCTCCTCCCCACTGTCCTCCTCCCCACTGACCTCCTCCCCATTGTCCTCCTCCCCACTGTCCTCCTCCCCACTGTCCGCCACTCCACTGTCCTCCTTCCCACTTCCCTCCTTCTCACTGTCCTCCTCCCACTGTCTTTCTCCCCAGTGTCCTCCTCCCACTGTCCTCCTCCCCACTGTCCTCATTCCCACTGTCCTCCTCTCCACTGTCCTCCTCTCCACTGTCCTCCTTCCCACTGTCCTCCTTCCCACTGTCCTTCTCCCCACTGTCCGCCACGCCACATTACTCCTTCCCACTGTTCACCTTCCCACTGTTCTCCTCCCCACTGTCCTCCTCCCCATGGTCTTCCTTCGCACTGTCCCCCTCTCCACTGTCCACCTAGCCAATGTCCTCCCCCCCACTGTCCTCTTTCCCACTGTCCTCCTCTACACTGTCCACATCCCCACTGTCCTCCTTCCCACTGTCCTCCTTCCCACTGTCCGCCTCCCCACTGTCCTCCTCCCCACTGTCCTCCTCCCCACTGTCCTTCTTCCCACTGTCCTCCTCTGCACTGTCCTCCTCCCCACTGTCCTCCTCCCCACTTTCCACCTTCCCACTGTCCTCCTCCCCACTGTCCTCCTACAAACTGTCCGCCTCCAAACTGTCCTCCTCCCCACTGACCTCCTTCCCACTGTCCTCCTCCCCACTGCCCTCCTACAAACTGTCCGCCTCCCAACTGTCCTCCTCCCCACTGTCCTCCTTCCCACTGTCCTCCTCTCCACTGTCTTCCTCCCCAATGTCCTCCTCCCCACTTTCCTCCTCCCCACTGTTATTCCCACTATCCTCCACCCCACTGTTCTCCACTCCACTGTCCTCCTTCCCACTGTCCTCCTCTCCCCTGTCCTCCTTCCCACTGTCCTCCACTCCACTGTCCGCCTTTCCACTGTCCTCCTCTCCACTGTCCTCCTCCCCACTGTCCACCTCCCCGCTGTCCTCCTCCCCACTGTTCTCCTTCCCACTGTTCTCCTTCCCACTGTCCTCATTCCCACTGTCCTCCTCCCCACTGTCCGCCACTCCACTGTCCTCCACTCCACTGTCCAGTTCCCCACTGTCCTCCTTCCCACTGTTCTCCTCCCAAATGTCCGCCACTACACTGTCCTCCACTCCATTGTCCTCTTCCCACTGTCCTCCTTCCCACTTTCCACCTACCCATTGTCCTCTTTCCCACTGTCCTCCTCCCCACTGTCCTCCTCCACACTGACCTCCTCCCCATTGTCCTCCTACCCACTGTCCTCCTCCCCACTGTCCGCCACTCCACTGTCCTCCTTCCCACTTCCCTCCTTCTCACTGTCCTCCTCCCACTGTCTTTCTCCCCAGTGTCCTCCTCCCCACTGTCCTCATTCCCACTGTCCTCCTCTCCACTGTCCTCCTCCCCACTGTCCTCCTTCCCACTGTCCGCATCCTGACTGTCCTCCTTCCCACTGCGCGCCTTCCAACTGTCCTCCTCCCAACTATTCTCCTCCCGACTGTCATCCTTCCCACTGTCCTCCTCTCCACTGTCCTCCACCCCACTGTCCTCCTTCCCACAGTCATCCTCTCCACTGTCCTCCCTTCTGTCCTCCTCTCCACTGTCCTCCTCCCCACTGTCGTCCTTCGCACTGTCCTCCTCTCCACTGTCCACCTCCCCACTTTCCTCCACCCCACTGTCCTCCATCCCACTGTCCTCCTCCCCACTGTCCTCCTTCCCACTGTCCGCCTCCCCACTGTCCTCCTTCCCACTGTCCACCTCTGCACTGTCCTCCTCCCCACTGCCCTCCTCCACACTGTCCACCTTCCCACTGTCCTCCTCCCCACTGTCCTCCTACAAACTGTCTGCCTCCCCACTGTACTCCTCCCCACTGTCCTCCTTCCCACTGTCCTCCTCTCTACTGTCCTCCTCCCCACTGTCCTCCTCCCCACTGTCCTTCTCCCCACTGTCCTTCCCACTATCCTCCTCCCCACTGTCCTGCTCTCCACTGTCCTCCTTCCAACTGTCCTCATTCCCACTGTCCTTCTCCCCACTCTCCGCCACGCCACATTACTCCTTCCCACTGTCCACCTTCCCACTGTCCTCCTCCCCACTGTCCTCCTCCCCACGGTCTTCCTTCCCACTCTTCTCCTCCCTCCAATCCCTCCCACTATCCTCCTCCCCACTGTCCTCCTCTCCACTGTCCTCCTCTCAACTGTCATCCTCCCCACTCTCCTCATCTCCACTCTCCTCCTCTCATCTGTCCTCCTCCCCACTGTCCTCCTTCCCACTGTCCTCCTCTCCACTGTCCTCCTCCGCAATGTCCTCTTCCCCACTGTCCTCCTCCCCACTGTCCTTCCCAATATCCTCCTCCCCACTGTCCTCCTCCCCACGGTTCTCCTTCCCACTGTCCTCCTGCCCCCTGTCGTTCCCTCTATCCTCCTCCCCACTGTCCTCCTGTCCACTGTCCTCCTTCCCACTGTCCTCCTCCCCACTGTCCTCCTCCCCACTGTCCTCCTCCCCACTGTCGTTCCCTCTATCCTCCTCCCCACTGTCCTCCTGTCCACTGTCCTCCTTCCCACTGTCCTCCTCCCCACTGTCCTCCTCCCCACTGTCCTCCTCCCCACTGTTATTCCCACTATCCTCCACCCCACTGTCCTCCACTCCAATGTCCTCCTTCCCACTGTCCTCCTCTCCACTGTCCTCCTTCCCACTGTCCTCCACTCCACTGTCCGCCTTTCCACTGTCCTCCTCTCCACTCTCCTCCTCTCCACTGTCCTCCTCCCCACTGTCCACCACGCCACATTACTCCTTCCCACTGTCCACCTTCCCACTGTTCTCCTCCCCACTGTCCTCCTCCCCATGGTCTTCCTTTCCACTGTCCTCCTCTCCACTGTCCTCCTCCCCACTGTCGTCCTTCGCACTGTCGTCCTCTCCACTGTCCACCTCCCCACTGTCCTCCCCACCACTGTCCTCTTTCCCACTGTCCTCCTCTACACTGTCCACCTCCCCACTGTCCTCCTTCCCACTGTCCTCCTTCCCACTGTCCGCCTCCCCACTGTCCTCCTCCCCACTGTCCTCCTTCCCACTGTCCTCCTCTGCACTGTCCTCCTCCCCACTGTCCTCCTCCCCACTTTCCACCTTCCCACTGTCCTCCTCCCCACTGTCCTCCTACAAACTGTCCGCCTCCCAACTGTCCTCCTCCCCACTGACCTCCTTCCCACTGTCCTCCTCCCCACTGTCCTCCTACAAACTGTCCGCCTCCCAACTGTCCTCCTCCCCACTGTCCTCCTTCCCACTGTCCTCCTCTCCACGGTACTCCTCCCCAATGTCCTCCTCCCCACTTTCCTCCTCCCCACTGTTATTCCCACTATCCTCCACCCCACTGTCCTCCACTCCACTGTCCTCCTTCCCACTGTCCTCCTCTCCCCTGTCCTCCTTCCCACTGTCCTCCACTCCACTGTCCGCCTTTCCACTGTCCTCCTCTCCACTGTCCTCCTCCCCACTGTCCACCTCCCCACTGTCCTCCTCCCCACTGTTCTCTTTCCCACTGTTCTCCTTCCCACTGTCCTCATTCCCACTGTCCTCCTCCCCACTGTCCGCCACTCCACTGTCCTCCAATCCACTGTCCAGTTCCCCACTGTCCTCCTTCCCACTGTTCTCCTCCCAAATGTCCGCCACTACACTGTCCTCCACTCCATTGTCCTCCTTCCCACTGCCCGCCTTCCAACTGTCCTCCTCCCCACTGTCCTCCTCTCCACTGTCCTCCTCCCCACTGTCCTCCTCCCCAATGTCCACTTTCCCACTGTCCTCCTCCCCACTGTCCGCCACTCCACTGTCCTCCTCCCCACTTCCCTCCTTCTCACTGTCATCCTCCCACTGTCTTTCTCCCCAGTGTCCTCATCCCCACTGTCCTCCTCCCCACTGTCCTCATTCCCACTGTCCTCCTCTCCACTGTCCTCCTCCCCACTGTCCTCCTTCCCACTGTCCTCATCCTGACTGTCCTCCTTCCCACTGTCCTCCTCTCAACTGTCCTCCTCCCCACTCTCCTCATCTCCACTCTCCTCCTCTCCACTGTCCTCCTCCCCACTGTCCTCCTTCCCACTGTCCTCCTTCCCACTGTCCTCCTCTCCACTGTCCTTCCCAATATCCTCCTCCCCACTGTCCTCCTCCCCACGGTTCTCCTTCCCACTGTCCTCCTGCCCCCTGTCGTTCCCTCTATCCTCCTCCCCACTGTCCTCCTGTCCACTGTCCTCCTTCCCACTGTCCTCCTCCCCACTGTCCTCCTCCCCACTGTTATTCCCACTATCCTCCACCCCACTGTCCTCCACTCCACTGTCCTCCTCTCAACTGTCATCCTCCCCACTCTCCTCATCTCCACTCTCCTCCTCTCCTCTGTCCTCCTCCCCACTGTCCTCCTTCCCACTGTCCTCCTCTCCACTGTCCTCCTCCGCAATGTCCTCTTCCCCACTGTCCTCCTCCCCACTGTCCTTCCCAATATCCTCCTCCCCACTGTCCTCCTCCCCACGGTTCTCCTTCCCACTGTCCTCCTGCCCCCTGTCGCTCCCTCTATCCTCCTCCCCACTGTCCTCCTGTCCACTGTCCTCCTTCCCACTGTCCTCCTCCCCACTGTCCTCCTCCCCACTGTCCTCCTCCCCACTGTTATTCCCTCTATCCTCCTCCCCACTGTCCTCCTGTCCACTGTCCTCCTTCCCACTGTCCTCCTCCCCACTGTCCTCCTCCCCACTGTCCTCCTACAAAATGTCCGCCTCCCAACTGTCCTCCTCCCCACTGTCCTCCTTCCCACTGTCCTCCTCTCCACTGTCTTCCTCCCCAATGTCCTCCTCCCCACTTTCCTCCTCCCCACTGTTATTCCCACTATCCTCCACCCCACTGTCCTCCACTCCACTGTCCTCCTTCCCACTGTACTCCTCTCCCCTGTCCTCCTTCCCACTGTCCTCCACTCCACTGTCCGCCTTTCCACTGTCCTCCTCTCCACTGTCCTCCTCCCCACTGTCCACCTCCCCGCTGTCCTCCTCCCCACTGTTCTCCTTCCCACTGTTCTCCGTCCCACTGTCCTCATACCCACTGTCCTCCTCCCCACAGTCCGCCACTCCACTGTCCTCCACTCCACTGTCCAGTTCCCCACTGTCCTCCTTCCCACTGTTCTCCTCCCAAATGTCCGCCACTACACTGTCCTCCACTCCATTGTCCTCTTCCCACTGTCCTCCTTCCCACTTTCCGCCTACCCATTGTCCTCTTTCCCACTGTCCTCCTCCCCACTGTCCTCCTCCCCACTGACCTCCTCCCCATTGTCCTCCTACCCACTGTCCTCCTCCCCACTGTCCGCCACTCCACTGTCCTCCTTCCCACTTACCTCCTTCTCACTGTACTCCTCCCACTGTCTTTCTCCCCAGTGTCCTCCTCCCCACTGTCCTCCTCCCCACTGTCCTCATTCCCACTGTCCTCCTCTCCACTGTCCTCCTCCCCACTGTCCTCCCTCCCACTGTCCTCATCCTGACTGTCCTCCTTCCCACTGCGCGCCTTCCAACTGTCCTCCTCCCAACTATCCTCCTCCCGACTGTCATCCTTCCCACTGTCCTCCTCTCCACTGTCCTCCACCCCACTGTCCTCCTTCCCACTGTCCTCCTCTCCACTGTCCTCCTCCCTTCTGTCCTCCTTTCCACTGTCCTCCTCCCCACTGTCGTCCTTCGCACTGTCCTCCTCTCCACTGTCCACCTCCCCACTTTCCTCCACCCCACTGTCCTCCATCCCACTGTCCTCCTCCCCACTGTCCTCCTTCCCACTGTCCGCCTCCCCACTGTCCTCCTTCCCACTGTCCACCTCTGCACTGTCCTCCTCCCCACTGCCCTCCTCCACAATGTCCACCTTCCCACAGTCCTCCTCCCCATGGTTCTCCTTCCCACTGTCCTCCTGCCCCTTGTCGTTCCCTCTATCCTCCTCCCCACTGTCCTCCTGTCCACTGTCCTCCTTCCCACTGTCCTCCTCCCCACTGTCCTCCTCCCCACTGTCCTCCTCCCCACTGTTATTCCCACTATCCTCCACCCCACTGTCCTCCACTCCACTGTCCTCCTTCCCACCGTCCTCCTCTCCACTGTCCTCCTTCCCACTGTCCTCCACTCCACTGTCCGCCTTTCCACTGTCCTCCTCTCCACTGTCCTCCTCCCCACTGTCCACATCCCCACTGTCCTCCTCCCCACTGTTCTCCTTCCCACTGTTCTCCTTCCCACTGTCCTCATTCCCACTGTCCTCCTCCCCACTGTCCGCCACTCCACTGTCCTCCACTCCAATGTCCAGTTCCCCACTGTCCTCCTTCCCACTGTTCTCCTCCCAAATGTCCGCCAGTACACTGTCCTCCACTCCATTGTCCTCTTCCCCACTGTCCTCATTCCCACTTTCCGCCTCCCCACTGTCCTCTTTCCCACTGTCCTCCTCCCCACTGTCCTCCTCCCCACTGACCTCCTCCCCATTGTCCTCCTCCCCACTGTCCTCCTCCCCACTGTCCGCCACTCCACTGTCCTCCTTCCCACTTCCCTCCTTCTCACAGTCCTCCTCCCACTGTCTTTCTCCCCAGTGTCCTCCTCCCACTGTCCTCCTCCCCACTGTCCTCATTCCCACTGTCCTCCTCTCCACTGTCCTCCTCTCCACTGCCCTCCTTCCCACTGTCCTCCTTCCCACTGTCCTTCTCCCCACTGTCCGCCACGCCACATTACTCCTTCCCACTGTTCACCTTCCCACTGTTCTCCTCCCCACTGTCCTCCTCCCCATGGTCTTCCTTCGCACTGTCCCCCTCTCCACTGTCCACCTAGCCAATGTCCTCCCCCCCACTGCCCTCTTTCCCACTGTCCTCCTCTACACTGTCCACATCCCCACTGTCCTCCTTCCCACTGTCCTCCTTCCCACTGTCCGCCTCCCCACTGTCCTCCTCCCCACTGTCCTTCTTCCCACTGTCCTCCTCTGCACTGTCCTCCTCCCCACTGTCCTCCTCCCCACTTTCCACCTTCCCACTGTCCTCCTCCCCACTGTCCTCCTACAAACTGTCCGCCTCCAAACTGTCCTCCTCCCCACTGACCTCCTTCCCACTGTCCTCCTCCCCACTGCCCTCCTACAAACTGTCCGCCTCCCAACTGTCCTCCTCCCCACTGTCCTCCTTCCCACTGTCCTCCTCTCCACTGTCTTCCTCCCCAATGTCCTCCTCCCCACTTTCCTCCTCCCCACTGTTATTCCCACTATCCTCCACCCCACTGTCCTCCACTCCACTGTCCTCCTTCCCACTGTCCTCCTCTCCCCTGTCCTCCTTCCCACTGTCCTCCACTCCACTGTCCGCCTTTCCACTGTCCTCCTCTCCACTGTCCTCCTCCCCACTGTCCACCTCCCCGCTGTCCTCCTCCCCACTGTTCTCCTTCCCACTGTTCTCCTTCCCACTGTCCTCATTCCCACTGTCCTCCTCCCCACTGTCCGCCACTCCACTGTCCTCCACTCCACTGTCCAGTTCCCCACTGTCCTCCTTCCCACTGTTCTCCTCCCAAATGTCCGCCACTACACTGTCCTCCACTCCATTGTCCTCTTCCCACTGTCCTCCTTCCCACTTTCCGCCTACCCATTGTCCCCTTTCCCACTGTCCTCCTCCCCACTGTCCTCCTCCACACTGACCTCCTCCCCATTGTCCTCCTACCCACTGTCCTCCTCCCCACTGTCCGCCACTCCACTGTCCTCCTTCCCACTTCCCTCCTTCTCACTGTCCTCCTCCCACTGTCTTTCTCCCCAGTGTCCTCCTCCCCACTGTCCTCATTCCCACTGTCCTCCTCTCCACTGTCCTCCTCCCCACTGTCCTCCTTCCCACTGTCCGCATCCTGACTGTCCTCCTTCCCACTGCGCGCCTTCCAACTGTCCTCCTCCCAACTATCCTCCTCCCGACTGTCATCCTTCCCACTGTCCTCCTCTCCACTGTCCTCCACCCCACTGTCCTCCTTCCCACAGTCATCCTCTCCACTGTCCTCCCTTCTGTCCTCCTCTCCACTGTCCTCCTCCCCACTGTCGTCCTTCGCACTGTCCTCCTCTCCACTGTCCACCTCCCCACTTTCCTCCACCCCACTGTCCTCCATCCCACTGTCCTCCTCCCCACTGTCCTCCTTCCCACTGTCCGCCTCCCCACTGTCCTCCTTCCCACTGTCCACCTCTGCACTGTCCTCCTCCCCACTGCCCTCCTCCACACTGTCCACCTTCCCACTGTCCTCCTCCCCACTGTCCTCCTACAAACTGTCTGCCTCCCCACTGTACTCCTCCCCACTGTCCTCCTTTCCACTGTCCTCCTCTCCACTGTCCTCCTCCCCACTGTCCTCCTCCCCACTGTCCTTCTCCCCACTGTCCTTCCCACTATCCTCCTCCCCACTGTCCTGCTCTCCACTGTCCTCCTTCCAACTGTCCTCCTTCCCACTGTCCTTCTCCCCACTCTCCGCCACGCCACATTACTCCTTCCCACTGTCCACCTTCCCACTGTCCTCCTCCCCACTGTCCTCCTCCCCACGGTCTTCCTTCCCACTCTTCTCCTCCCTCCAATCCCTCCCACTATCCTCCTCCCCACTGTCCTCCTCTCCACTGTCCTCCTCTCAACTGTCATCCTCCCCACTCTCCTCATCTCCACTCTCCTCCTCTCCTCTGTCCTCCTCCCCACTGTCCTCCTTCCCACTGTCCTCCTCTCCACTGTCCTCCTCCGCAATGTCCTCTTCCCCACTGTCCTCCTCCCCACTGTCCTTCCCAATATCCTCCTCCCCACTGTCCTCCTCCCCACGGTTCTCCTTCCCACTGTCCTCCTGCCCCCTGTCGTTCCCTCTATCCTCCTCCCCACTGTCCTCCTGTCCACTGTCCTCCTTCCCACTGTCCTCCTCCCCACTGTCCTCCTCCCCACTGTCCTCCTCCCCACTGTTATTCCCTCTATCCTCCTCCCCACTGTCCTCCTGTCCACTGTCCTCCTTCCCACTGTCCTCCTCCCCACTGTCCTCCTCCCCACTGTCCTCCTCCCCACTGTCCTCCTCCCCACTGTTATTCCCACTATCCTCCACCCCACTGTCCTCCACTCCAATGTCCTCCTTCCCACTGTCCTCCTCTCCACTGTCCTCCTTCCCACTGTCCTCCACTCCACTGTCCGCCTTTCCACTGTCCTCCTCTCCACTCTCCTCCTCTCCACTGTCCTCCTCCCCACTGTCCACCACGCCACATTACTCCTTCCCACTGTCCACCTTCCCACTGTTCTCCTCCCCACTGTCCTCCTCCCCATGGTCTTCCTTTCCACTGTCCTCCTCTCCACTGTCCTCCTCCCCACTGTCGTCCTTCGCACTGTCGTCCTCTCCACTGTCCACCTCCCCACTGTCCTCCCCACCACTGTCCTCTTTCCCACTGTCCTCCTCTACACTGTCCACCTCCCCACCGTCCTCCTTCCCACTGTCCTCCTTCCCACTGTCCGCCTCCCCACTGTCCTCCTCCCCACTGTCCTCCTTCCCACTGTCCTCCTCTGCACTGTCCACCTCCCCACTGTCCTCCTCCCCACTTTCCACCTTCCCACTGTCCTCCTCCCCACTGTCCTCCTCCCCACTTTCCACCTTCCCACTGTCCTCCTCCCCACTGTCCTCCTACAAACTGTCCGCCTCCCAACTGTCCTCCTCCCCACTGACCTCCTTCCCACTGTCCTCCTCCCCACTGTCCTCCTACAAACTGTCCGCCTCCCAACTGTCCTCCTCCCCACTGTCCTCCTTCCCACTGTCCTCCTCTCCACTGTCCTCCTCCCCAATGTCCTCCTCCCCACTTTCCTCCTCCCCACTGTTATTCCCACTATCCTCCACCCCACTGTCCTCCACTCCACTGTCCTCCTTCCCACTGTCCTCCTCTCCACTGTCCTCCACCCCACTGTCCTCCACTCCACTGTCCTCCTTCCCACTGTCCTCCTCTCCCCTGTCCTCCTTCCCACTGTCCACCCCCCTGTCCTCCTTCCCACTGTCCTCCACTCCATTGTCCTCTTCCCCACTGTCCTCCTTCCCACTTTCCGCCTCCCCATTGTCCTCTTTCCCACTGTCCTCCTCCCCACTGTCCTCCTCCCCACTGACCTCCTCCCCATTGTCCTCCTCCCCACTGTCCTCCTCCCCACTGTCCTCCTCTCCACTGTCCACCTCCCCACTTTCCTCCACCCCACTGTCCTCCATCCCACTGTCCTCCTCCCCACTGTCCTCCTTCCCACTGTCCGCCTCCCCACTGTCCTCCTTCCCACTGTCCACCTCTGCACTGTCCTCCTCCCCACTGCCCTCCTCCACACTGTCCACCTTCCCACTGTCCTCCTCCCCACTGTCCTCCTACAAACTGTCTGCCTCCCCACTGTACTCCTCCCCACTGTCCTCCTTCCCACTGTCCTCCTCTCCACTGTCCTCCTCCCCACTCTCCTCCTCCCCACTGTCCTTCTCCCCACTGTCCTTCCCACTATCCTCCTCCCCACTGTCCTGCTCTCCACTGTCCTCCTTCCAACTGTCCTCCTTCCCACTGTCCTTCTCCCCACTCTCCGCCACGCCACATTACTCCTTCCCACTGTCCACCTTCCCACTGTCCTCCTCCCCACTGTCCTCCTCCCCACGGTCTTCCTTCCCACTCTTCTCCTCCCTCCAATCCCTCCCACTATCCTCCTCCCCACTGTCCTCCTCTGCACTGTCCTCCTCTCAACTGTCATCCTCCCCACTCTCCTCATCTCCACTCTCCTCCTCTCCTCTGTCCTCCTCCCCACTGTCCTCCTTCCCACTGTCCTCCTCTCCACTGTCCTCCTCCGCAATGTCCTCTTCCCCACTGTCCTCCTCCCCACTGTCCTTCCCAATATCCTCCTCCCCACTGTCCTCCTCCCCACGGTTCTCCTTCCCACTGTCCTCCTGCCCCCTGTCGTTCCCTCTATCCTCCTCCCCACTGTCCTCCTGTCCACTGTCCTCCTTCCCACTGTCCTCCTCCCCACTGTCCTCCTCCCCACTGTCCTCCTCCCCACTGTTATTCCCTCTATCCTCCTCCCCACTGTCCTCCTGTCCACTGTCCTCCTTCCCACTGTCCTCCTCCCCACTGTCCTCCTCCCCACTGTCCTCCTCCCCACTGTTATTCCCACTATCCTCCACCCCACTGTCCTCCACTCCAATGTCCTCCTTCCCACTGTCCTCCTCTCCACTGTCCTCCTTCCCACTGTCCTCCACTCCACTGTCCGCCTTTCCACTGTCCTCCTCTCCACTCTCCTCCTCTCCACTGTCCTCCTCCCCACTGTCCACCACGCCACATTACTCCTTCCCACTGTCCACCTTCCCACTGTTCTCCTCCCCACTGTCCTCCTCCCCATGGTCTTCCTTTCCACTGTCCTCCTCTCCACTGTCCTCCTCCCCACTGTCGTCCTTCGCACTGTCGTCCTCTCCACTGTCCACCTCCCCACTGTCCTCCTTCCCACTGTCCTCCTTCCCACTGTCCGCCTCCCCACTGTCCTCCTCCCCACTGTCCTCCTTCCCACTGTCCTCCTCTGCACTGTCCTCCTCCCCACTGTCCTCCTCCCCACTTTCCACCTTCCCACTGTCCTCCTCCCCACTGTCCTCCTACAAACTGTCCGCCTCCCAACTGTCCTCCTCCCCACTGACCTCCTTCCCACTGTCCTCCTCCCCACTGTCCTCCTACAAACTGTCCGCCTCCCAACTGTCCTCCTCCCCACTGTCCTCCTTCCCACTGTCCTCCTCTCCACGGTACTCCTCCCCAATGTCCTCCTCCCCACTTTCCTCCTCCCCACTGTTATTCCCACTATCCTCCACCCCACTGTCCTCCACTCCACTGTCCTCCTTCCCACTGTCCTCCTCTCCCCTGTCCTCCTTCCCACTGTCCTCCACTCCACTGTCCGCCTTTCCACTGTCCTCCTCTCCACTGTCCTCCTCCCCACTGTCCACCTCCCCACTGTCCTCCTCCCCACTGTTCTCTTTCCCACTGTTCTCCTTCCCACTGTCCTCATTCCCACTGTCCTCCTCCCCACTGTCCGCCACTCCACTGTCCTCCAATCCACTGTCCAGTTCCCCACTGTCCTCCTTCCCACTGTTCTCCTCCCAAATGTCCGCCACTACACTGTCCTCCACTCCATTGTCCTCCTTCCCACTGCCCGCCTTCCAACTGTCCTCCTCCCCACTGTCCTCCTCTCCACTGTCCTCCTCCCCACTGTCCTCCTCCCCAATGTCCACTTTCCCACTGTCCTCCTCCCCACTGTCCGCCACTCCACTGTCCTCCTCCCCACTTCCCTCCTTCTCACTGTCATCCTCCCACTGTCTTTCTCCCCAGTGTCCTCATCCCCACTGTCCTCCTCCCCACTGTCCTCATTCCCACTGTCCTCCTCTCCACTGTCCTCCTCCCCACTGTCCTCCTTCCCACTGTCCTCATCCTGACTGTCCTCCTTCCCACTGTCCTCCTCTCAACTGTCCTCCTCCCCACTCTCCTCATCTCCACTCTCCTCCTCTCCACTGTCCTCCTCCCCACTGTCCTCCTTCCCACTGTCCTCCTTCCCACTGTCCTCCTCTCCACTGTCCTTCCCAATATCCTCCTCCCCACTGTCCTCCTCCCCACGGTTCTCCTTCCCACTGTCCTCCTGCCCCCTGTCGTTCCCTCTATCCTCCTCCCCACTGTCCTCCTGTCCACTGTCCTCCTTCCCACTGTCCTCCTCCCCACTGTCCTCCTCCCCACTGTTATTCCCACTATCCTCCACCCCACTGTCCTCCACTCCACTGTCCTCCTCTCAACTGTCATCCTCCCCACTCTCCTCATCTCCACTCTCCTCCTCTCCTCTGTCCTCCTCCCCACTGTCCTCCTTCCCACTGTCCTCCTCTCCACTGTCCTCCTCCGCAATGTCCTCTTCCCCACTGTCCTCCTCCCCACTGTCCTTCCCAATATCCTCCTCCCCACTGTCCTCCTCCCCACGGTTCTCCTTCCCACTGTCCTCCTGCCCCCTGTCGCTCCCTCTATCCTCCTCCCCACTGTCCTCCTGTCCACTGTCCTCCTTCCCACTGTCCTCCTCCCCACTGTCCTCCTCCCCACTGTCCTCCTCCCCACTGTTATTCCCTCTATCCTCCTCCCCACTGTCCTCCTGTCCACTGTCCTCCTTCCCACTGTCCTCCTCCCCACTGTCCTCCTCCCCACTGTCCTCCTACAAAATGTCCGCCTCCCAACTGTCCTCCTCCCCACTGTCCTCCTTCCCACTGTCCTCCTCTCCACTGTCTTCCTCCCCAATGTCCTCCTCCCCACTTTCCTCCTCCCCACTGTTATTCCCACTATCCTCCACCCCACTGTCCTCCACTCCACTGTCCTCCTTCCCACTGTACTCCTCTCCCCTGTCCTCCTTCCCACTGTCCTCCACTCCACTGTCCGCCTTTCCACTGTCCTCCTCTCCACTGTCCTCCTCCCCACTGTCCACCTCCCCGCTGTCCTCCTCCCCACTGTTCTCCTTCCCACTGTTCTCCGTCCCACTGTCCTCATACCCACTGTCCTCCTCCCCACAGTCCGCCACTCCACTGTCCTCCACTCCACTGTCCAGTTCCCCACTGTCCTCCTTCCCACTGTTCTCCTCCCAAATGTCCGCCACTACACTGTCCTCCACTCCATTGTCCTCTTCCCACTGTCCTCCTTCCCACTTTCCGCCTACCCATTGTCCTCTTTCCCACTGTCCTCCTCCCCACTGTCCTCCTCCCCACTGACCTCCTCCCCATTGTCCTCCTACCCACTGTCCTCCTCCCCACTGTCCGCCACTCCACTGTCCTCCTTCCCACTTACCTCCTTCTCACTGTACTCCTCCCACTGTCTTTCTCCCCAGTGTCCTCCTCCCCACTGTCCTCCTCCCCACTGTCCTCATTCCCACTGTCCTCCTCTCCACTGTCCTCCTCCCCACTGTCCTCCCTCCCACTGTCCTCATCCTGACTGTCCTCCTTCCCACTGCGCGCCTTCCAACTGTCCTCCTCCCAACTATCCTCCTCCCGACTGTCATCCTTCCCACTGTCCTCCTCTCCACTGTCCTCCACCCCACTGTCCTCCTTCCCACTGTCCTCCTCTCCACTGTCCTCCTCCCTTCTGTCCTCCTTTCCACTGTCCTCCTCCCCACTGTCGTCCTTCGCACTGTCCTCCTCTCCACTGTCCACCTCCCCACTTTCCTCCACCCCACTGTCCTCCATCCCACTGTCCTCCTCCCCACTGTCCTCCTTCCCACTGTCCGCCTCCCCACTGTCCTCCTTCCCACTGTCCACCTCTGCACTGTCCTCCTCCCCACTGCCCTCCTCCACAATGTCCACCTTCCCACAGTCCTCCTCCCCATGGTTCTCCTTCCCACTGTCCTCCTGCCCCTTGTCGTTCCCTCTATCCTCCTCCCCACTGTCCTCCTGTCCACTGTCCTCCTTCCCACTGTCCTCCTCCCCACTGTCCTCCTCCCCACTGTCCTCCTCCCCACTGTTATTCCCACTATCCTCCACCCCACTGTCCTCCACTCCACTGTCCTCCTTCCCACCGTCCTCCTCTCCACTGTCCTCCTTCCCACTGTCCTCCACTCCACTGTCCGCCTTTCCACTGTCCTCCTCTCCACTGTCCTCCTCCCCACTGTCCACATCCCCACTGTCCTCCTCCCCACTGTTCTCCTTCCCACTGTTCTCCTTCCCACTGTCCTCATTCCCACTGTCCTCCTCCCCACTGTCCGCCACTCCACTGTCCTCCACTCCAATGTCCAGTTCCCCACTGTCCTCCTTCCCACTGTTCTCCTCCCAAATGTCCGCCAGTACACTGTCCTCCACTCCATTGTCCTCTTCCCCACTGTCCTCATTCCCACTTTCCGCCTCCCCACTGTCCTCTTTCCCACTGTCCTCCTCCCCACTGTCCTCCTCCCCACTGACCTCCTCCCCATTGTCCTCCTCCCCACTGTCCTCCTCCCCACTGTCCGCCACTCCACTGTCCTCCTTCCCACTTCCCTCCTTCTCACAGTCCTCCTCCCACTGTCTTTCTCCCCAGTGTCCTCCTCCCACTGTCCTCCTCCCCACTGTCCTCATTCCCACTGTCCTCCTCTCCACTGTCCTCCTCTCCACTGCCCTCCTTCCCACTGTCCTCCTTCCCACTGTCCTTCTCCCCACTGTCCGCCACGCCACATTACTCCTTCCCACTGTTCACCTTCCCACTGTTCTCCTCCCCACTGTCCTCCTCCCCATGGTCTTCCTTCGCACTGTCCCCCTCTCCACTGTCCACCTAGCCAATGTCCTCCCCCCCACTGCCCTCTTTCCCACTGTCCTCCTCTACACTGTCCACATCCCCACTGTCCTCCTTCCCACTGTCCTCCTTCCCACTGTCCGCCTCCCCACTGTCCTCCTCCCCACTGTCCTTCTTCCCACTGTCCTCCTCTGCACTGTCCTCCTCCCCACTGTCCTCCTCCCCACTTTCCACCTTCCCACTGTCCTCCTCCCCACTGTCCTCCTACAAACTGTCCGCCTCCAAACTGTCCTCCTCCCCACTGACCTCCTTCCCACTGTCCTCCTCCCCACTGCCCTCCTACAAACTGTCCGCCTCCCAACTGTCCTCCTCCCCACTGTCCTCCTTCCCACTGTCCTCCTCTCCACTGTCTTCCTCCCCAATGTCCTCCTCCCCACTTTCCTCCTCCCCACTGTTATTCCCACTATCCTCCACCCCACTGTCCTCCACTCCACTGTCCTCCTTCCCACTGTCCTCCTCTCCCCTGTCCTCCTTCCCACTGTCCTCCACTCCACTGTCCGCCTTTCCACTGTCCTCCTCTCCACTGTCCTCCTCCCCACTGTCCACCTCCCCGCTGTCCTCCTCCCCACTGTTCTCCTTCCCACTGTTCTCCTTCCCACTGTCCTCATTCCCACTGTCCTCCTCCCCACTGTCCGCCACTCCACTGTCCTCCACTCCACTGTCCAGTTCCCCACTGTCCTCCTTCCCACTGTTCTCCTCCCAAATGTCCGCCACTACACTGTCCTCCACTCCATTGTCCTCTTCCCACTGTCCTCCTTCCCACTTTCCGCCTACCCATTGTCCCCTTTCCCACTGTCCTCCTCCCCACTGTCCTCCTCCACACTGACCTCCTCCCCATTGTCCTCCTACCCACTGTCCTCCTCCCCACTGTCCGCCACTCCACTGTCCTCCTTCCCACTTCCCTCCTTCTCACTGTCCTCCTCCCACTGTCTTTCTCCCCAGTGTCCTCCTCCCCACTGTCCTCATTCCCACTGTCCTCCTCTCCACTGTCCTCCTCCCCACTGTCCTCCTTCCCACTGTCCGCATCCTGACTGTCCTCCTTCCCACTGCGCGCCTTCCAACTGTCCTCCTCCCAACTATCCTCCTCCCGACTGTCATCCTTCCCACTGTCCTCCTCTCCACTGTCCTCCACCCCACTGTCCTCCTTCCCACAGTCATCCTCTCCACTGTCCTCCCTTCTGTCCTCCTCTCCACTGTCCTCCTCCCCACTGTCGTCCTTCGCACTGTCCTCCTCTCCACTGTCCACCTCCCCACTTTCCTCCACCCCACTGTCCTCCATCCCACTGTCCTCCTCCCCACTGTCCTCCTTCCCACTGTCCGCCTCCCCACTGTCCTCCTTCCCACTGTCCACCTCTGCACTGTCCTCCTCCCCACTGCCCTCCTCCACACTGTCCACCTTCCCACTGTCCTCCTCCCCACTGTCCTCCTACAAACTGTCTGCCTCCCCACTGTACTCCTCCCCACTGTCCTCCTTTCCACTGTCCTCCTCTCCACTGTCCTCCTCCCCACTGTCCTCCTCCCCACTGTCCTTCTCCCCACTGTCCTTCCCACTATCCTCCTCCCCACTGTCCTGCTCTCCACTGTCCTCCTTCCAACTGTCCTCCTTCCCACTGTCCTTCTCCCCACTCTCCGCCACGCCACATTACTCCTTCCCACTGTCCACCTTCCCACTGTCCTCCTCCCCACTGTCCTCCTCCCCACGGTCTTCCTTCCCACTCTTCTCCTCCCTCCAATCCCTCCCACTATCCTCCTCCCCACTGTCCTCCTCTCCACTGTCCTCCTCTCAACTGTCATCCTCCCCACTCTCCTCATCTCCACTCTCCTCCTCTCCTCTGTCCTCCTCCCCACTGTCCTCCTTCCCACTGTCCTCCTCTCCACTGTCCTCCTCCGCAATGTCCTCTTCCCCACTGTCCTCCTCCCCACTGTCCTTCCCAATATCCTCCTCCCCACTGTCCTCCTCCCCACGGTTCTCCTTCCCACTGTCCTCCTGCCCCCTGTCGTTCCCTCTATCCTCCTCCCCACTGTCCTCCTGTCCACTGTCCTCCTTCCCACTGTCCTCCTCCCCACTGTCCTCCTCCCCACTGTCCTCCTCCCCACTGTTATTCCCTCTATCCTCCTCCCCACTGTCCTCCTGTCCACTGTCCTCCTTCCCACTGTCCTCCTCCCCACTGTCCTCCTCCCCACTGTCCTCCTCCCCACTGTCCTCCTCCCCACTGTTATTCCCACTATCCTCCACCCCACTGTCCTCCACTCCAATGTCCTCCTTCCCACTGTCCTCCTCTCCACTGTCCTCCTTCCCACTGTCCTCCACTCCACTGTCCGCCTTTCCACTGTCCTCCTCTCCACTCTCCTCCTCTCCACTGTCCTCCTCCCCACTGTCCACCACGCCACATTACTCCTTCCCACTGTCCACCTTCCCACTGTTCTCCTCCCCACTGTCCTCCTCCCCATGGTCTTCCTTTCCACTGTCCTCCTCTCCACTGTCCTCCTCCCCACTGTCGTCCTTCGCACTGTCGTCCTCTCCACTGTCCACCTCCCCACTGTCCTCCCCACCACTGTCCTCTTTCCCACTGTCCTCCTCTACACTGTCCACCTCCCCACCGTCCTCCTTCCCACTGTCCTCCTTCCCACTGTCCGCCTCCCCACTGTCCTCCTCCCCACTGTCCTCCTTCCCACTGTCCTCCTCTGCACTGTCCACCTCCCCACTGTCCTCCTCCCCACTTTCCACCTTCCCACTGTCCTCCTCCCCACTGTCCTCCTCCCCACTTTCCACCTTCCCACTGTCCTCCTCCCCACTGTCCTCCTACAAACTGTCCGCCTCCCAACTGTCCTCCTCCCCACTGACCTCCTTCCCACTGTCCTCCTCCCCACTGTCCTCCTACAAACTGTCCGCCTCCCAACTGTCCTCCTCCCCACTGTCCTCCTTCCCACTGTCCTCCTCTCCACTGTCCTCCTCCCCAATGTCCTCCTCCCCACTTTCCTCCTCCCCACTGTTATTCCCACTATCCTCCACCCCACTGTCCTCCACTCCACTGTCCTCCTTCCCACTGTCCTCCTCTCCACTGTCCTCCACCCCACTGTCCTCCACTCCACTGTCCTCCTTCCCACTGTCCTCCTCTCCCCTGTCCTCCTTCCCACTGTCCACCCCCCTGTCCTCCTTCCCACTGTCCTCCACTCCATTGTCCTCTTCCCCACTGTCCTCCTTCCCACTTTCCGCCTCCCCATTGTCCTCTTTCCCACTGTCCTCCTCCCCACTGTCCTCCTCCCCACTGACCTCCTCCCCATTGTCCTCCTCCCCACTGTCCTCCTCCCCACTGTCCTCCTCTCCACTGTCCACCTCCCCACTTTCCTCCACCCCACTGTCCTCCATCCCACTGTCCTCCTCCCCACTGTCCTCCTTCCCACTGTCCGCCTCCCCACTGTCCTCCTTCCCACTGTCCACCTCTGCACTGTCCTCCTCCCCACTGCCCTCCTCCACACTGTCCACCTTCCCACTGTCCTCCTCCCCACTGTCCTCCTACAAACTGTCTGCCTCCCCACTGTACTCCTCCCCACTGTCCTCCTTCCCACTGTCCTCCTCTCCACTGTCCTCCTCCCCACTCTCCTCCTCCCCACTGTCCTTCTCCCCACTGTCCTTCCCACTATCCTCCTCCCCACTGTCCTGCTCTCCACTGTCCTCCTTCCAACTGTCCTCCTTCCCACTGTCCTTCTCCCCACTCTCCGCCACGCCACATTACTCCTTCCCACTGTCCACCTTCCCACTGTCCTCCTCCCCACTGTCCTCCTCCCCACGGTCTTCCTTCCCACTCTTCTCCTCCCTCCAATCCCTCCCACTATCCTCCTCCCCACTGTCCTCCTCTCCACTGTCCTCCTCTCAACTGTCATCCTCCCCACTCTCCTCATCTCCACTCTCCTCCTCTCCTCTGTCCTCCTCCCCACTGTCCTCCTTCCCACTGTCCTCCTCTCCACTGTCCTCCTCCGCAATGTCCTCTTCCCCACTGTCCTCCTCCCCACTGTCCTTCCCAATATCCTCCTCCCCACTGTCCTCCTCCCCACGGTTCTCCTTCCCACTGTCCTCCTGCCCCCTGTCGTTCCCTCTATCCTCCTCCCCACTGTCCTCCTGTCCACTGTCCTCCTTCCCACTGTCCTCCTCCCCACTGTCCTCCTCCCCACTGTCCTCCTCCCCACTGTTATTCCCTCTATCCTCCTCCCCACTGTCCTCCTGTCCACTGTCCTCCTTCCCACTGTCCTCCTCCCCACTGTCCTCCTCCCCACTGTCCTCCTCCCCACTGTTATTCCCACTATCCTCCACCCCACTGTCCTCCACTCCAATGTCCTCCTTCCCACTGTCCTCCTCTCCACTGTCCTCCTTCCCACTGTCCTCCACTCCACTGTCCGCCTTTCCACTGTCCTCCTCTCCACTCTCCTCCTCTCCACTGTCCTCCTCCCCACTGTCCACCACGCCACATTACTCCTTCCCACTGTCCACCTTCCCACTGTTCTCCTCCCCACTGTCCTCCTCCCCATGGTCTTCCTTTCCACTGTCCTCCTCTCCACTGTCCTCCTCCCCACTGTCGTCCTTCGCACTGTCGTCCTCTCCACTGTCCACCTCCCCACTGTCCTCCTTCCCACTGTCCTCCTTCCCACTGTCCGCCTCCCCACTGTCCTCCTCCCCACTGTCCTCCTTCCCACTGTCCTCCTCTGCACTGTCCTCCTCCCCACTGTCCTCCTCCCCACTTTCCACCTTCCCACTGTCCTCCTCCCCACTGTCCTCCTACAAACTGTCCGCCTCCCAACTGTCCTCCTCCCCACTGACCTCCTTCCCACTGTCCTCCTCCCCACTGTCCTCCTACAAACTGTCCGCCTCCCAACTGTCCTCCTCCCCACTGTCCTCCTTCCCACTGTCCTCCTCTCCACTGTCCTCCTCCCCAATGTCCTCCTCCCCACTTTCCTCCTCCCCACTGTTATTCCCACTATCCTCCACCCCACTGTCCTCCACTCCACTGTCCTCCTTCCCACTGTCCTCCTCTCCCCTGTCCTCCTTCCCACTGTCCTCCACTCCACTGTCCGCCTTTCCACTGTCCTCCTCTCCACTGTCCTCCTCCCCACTGTCCACCTCCCCACTGTCCTCCTCCCCACTGTTCTCTTTCCCACTGTTCTCCTTCCCACTGTCCTCATTCCCACTGTCCTCCTCCCCACTGTCCGCCACTCCACTGTCCTCCAATCCACTGTCCAGTTCCCCACTGTCCTCCTTCCCACTGTTCTCCTCCCAAATGTCCGCCACTACACTGTCCTCCACTCCATTGTCCTCTTCCCCACTGTCCTCCTTCCCACTTTCCGCCTCCCCATTGTCCTCTTTCCCACTGTCCTCCTCCCCACTGTCCTCCTCCCCACTGACCTCCTCCCCATTGTCCTCCTCCCCACTGTCCTCCTCCCCACTGTCCGCCACTCCACTGTCCTCCTTCCCACTTCCCTCCTTCTCACTGTCATCCTCCCACTGTCTTTCTCCCCAGTGTCCTCCTCCCCACTGTCCTCCTCCCCACTGTCCTCATTCCCACTGTCCTCCTCTCCACTGTCCTCCTCCCCACTGTCCTCCTTCCCACTGTCCTCATCCTGACTGTCCTCCTTCCCACTGTCCTCCTCTCAACTGTCCTCCTCCCCACTCTCCTCATCTCCACTCTCCTCCTCTCCACTGTCCTCCTCCCCACTGTCCTCCTTCCCACTGTCCTCCTTCCCACTGTCCTCCTCTCCACTGTCCTTCCCAATATCCTCCTCCCCACTGTCCTCCTCCCCACGGTTCTCCTTCCCACTGTCCTCCTGCCCCCTGTCGTTCCCTCTATCCTCCTCCCCACTGTCCTCCTGTCCACTGTCCTCCTTCCCACTGTCCTCCTCCCCACTGTCCTCCTCCCCACTGTTATTCCCACTATCCTCCACCCCACTGTCCTCTACTCCACTGTCCTCCTCTCAACTGTCATCCTCCCCACTCTCCTCATCTCCACTCTCCTCCTCTCCTCTGTCCTCCTCCCCACTGTCCTCCTTCCCACTGTCCTCCTCTCCACTGTCCTCCTCCGCAATGTCCTCTTCCCCACTGTCCTCCTCCCCACTGTCCTTCCCAATATCCTCCTCCCCACTGTCCTCCTCCCCACGGTTCTCCTTCCCACTGTCCTCCTGCCCCCTGTCGTTCCCTCTATCCTCCTCCCCACTGTCCTCCTGTCCACTGTCCTCCTTCCCACTGTCCTCCTCCCCACTGTCCTCCTCCCCACTGTCCTCCTCCCCACTGTTATTCCCTCTATCCTCCTCCCCACTGTCCTCCTGTCCACTGTCCTCCTTCCCACTGTCCTCCTCCCCACTGTCCTCCTCCCCACTGTCCTCCTCCCCACTGTTATTCCCACTATCCTCCACCCCACTGTCCTCCACTCCAATGTCCTCCTTCCCACTGTCCTCCTCTCCACTGTCCTCCTTCCCACTGTCCTCCACTCCACTGTCCGCCTTTCCACTGTCCTCCTCTCCACTCTCCTCCTCTCCACTGTCCTCCTTCCCACTGCCCGCCTTCCAACTGTCCTCCTCCCCACTGTCCTCCTCTCCACTGTCCTCCTCCCCACTGTCCTCCTCCCCAATGTCCACTTTCCCACTGTCCTCCTCCCCACTGTCCTCCTCCCCACTGTCCTCCTCTCCACTGTCCTCCTCCCCACTGTCCACCACGCCACATTACTCCTTCCCACTGTCCACCTTCCCACTGTTCTCCTCCCCACTGTCCTCCTCCCCATGGTCTTCCTTTCCACTGTCCTCCTCTCCACTGTCCTCCTCCCCACTGTCGTCCTTCGCACTGTCCTCCTCTCCACTGTCCACCTCCCCACTGTCCTCCCCCCCCACTGTCCTCTTTCCCACTGTCCTCCTCTACACTGTCCACCTCCCCACTGTCCTCCTTCCCACTGTCCTCCTTCCCACTGTCCTCCTCCCCACTGTCCTCCTTCCCACTGCCCTCCTCTGCACTGTCCTCCTCCCCACTGTCCTCCTCCCCACTTTCCACCTTCCCACTGTCCTCCTCCCCACTGTCCTCCTACAAACTGTCCGCCTCCCAACTGTCCTCCTCCCCACTGACCTCCTTCCCACTGTTCTCCTCCCCTCTGTCCTCCTACAAACTGTCCGCCTCCCAACTGTCCTCCTCCCCACTGTCCTCCTTCCCACTGTCCTCCTCTCCACTGTCCTCCTCCCCAATGTCCTCCTCCCCACTTTCCTCCTCCCCACTGTTATTCCCACTATCCTCCACCCCACTGTCCTCCACTCCACTGTCCTCCTTCCCACTGTCCTCCTCTCCACTGTCCTCCACTCCACTGTCCGCCTTTCCACTGTCCTCCTCTCCACTGTCCTCCTCCCCACTGTCCACCTCCCCACTGTCCTCCTCCCCACTGTTCTCCTTCCCACTGTTCTCCTTCCCACTGTCCTCATTCCCACTGTCCTCCTCCCCACTGTCCGCCACTCCACTGTCCTCCAATCCACTGTCCAGTTCCCCACTGTCCTCCTTCCCACTGTTCTCCTCCCAAATGTCTGCCACTACACTGTCCTCCACTCCATTGTCCTCTTCCCCACTGTCCTCCTTCCCACTTTCCGCCTCCCCATTGTCCTCTTTCCCACTGTCCTCCTCCCCACTGTCCTCCTCCCCACTGACCTCCTCCCCATTGTCCTCCTCCCCACTGTCCTCCTCCCCACTGTCCGCCACTCCACTGTCCTCCTTCCCACTTCCCTCCTTCTCACTGTCATCCTCCCACTGTCTTTCTCCCCAGTGTCCTCCTCCCCACTGTCCGCCTCCCCACTGTCCTCATTCCCACTGTCCTCCTCTCCACTGTCCTCCTCCCCATTGTCCTCCTTCCCACTGTCCTCATCCTGACTGTCCTCCTTCCCATTGTCCTCCTTCCCACTGTCCTCCTTCCCACTGTCCTCATCCTCACTGTCCTCCTTCCCACTGTCCTCCTCTCAACTGTCCTCCTCCCCACTCTCCTCATCTCCACTCTCCTCCTCTCCACTGTCCTCCTCCCCACTGTCCTCCTTCCCACTGTCCTCCTCCCCACTGTCCTCCTCCCCACTGTCCTCATCCTCACTGTCCTCCTTCCCACTGTCCTCCTCTCAACTGTCCTCCTCCCCACTCTCCTCATCTCCACTCTCCTCCTCTCCACTGTCCTCCTGCCCCCTGTCGTTCCCTCTATCCTCCACCCCACTGTCCTCCTGTCCACTGTCCTCCTTCCCACTGTCCTCCTCCCCACTGTCCTCCTCCCCACTGTCCTCCTCCCCACTGTCCTCCTCCCCACTGTTATTCCCACTATCCTCCACCCCACTGTCCTCCACTCCACTGTCCTCCTTCCCACTGTCCTCCTCTCTACTGTCCTCCTTCCCACTGTCCTCCACTCCACTGTCCGCCTTTCCACTGTCCTCCTCTCCACTGTCCTCCTCCCCACTGTCCTCCTCCCCACTGACCTCCTCCCCATTGTCCTCCTCCACACTGTCCTCCTCCCCACTGTCCGCCACTCCACTGTCCTCCTTCCCACTTCCCTCCTTCTCACTGTCCTCCTCCCACTGTCTTTCTCCCCAGTGTCCTCCTCCCACTGTCCTCCTCCCCACTGTCCTCATTCCCACTGTCCTCCTCTCCACTGTCTTCCTCTCCACTGTCCTCCTTCCCACTGTTCACCTTCCCACTGTTCTCCTCCCCACTGTCCTCCCCACGGTCTTCCTTCCAACTGTCCTCCTCTCCACTGTCCTCCTCCCCACTGTCGTCCTTCGCACTGTCCTCCTCTCCACTGTCCACCTCCCCACTGTCCTCCCCCCCACTGTCCTCTTTCCCACTGTCCTCCTCTACACTGTCCACCTCCCCACTGTCCTCCTTCCCACTGTCCTCCTTCCCACTGTCCGCCTCCCCACTGTCCTCCTCCCCACTGTTCTCCTTCCCACTGTTCTCCTTCCCACTGTCCTCATTCCCACTGTCCTCCTCCCCACTGTCCGCCACTCCACTGTCCTCCAATCCACTGTCCAGTTACCTACTGTCCTCCTTCCCACTGTTCTCCTCCCAAATGTCCGCCACTACACTGTCCTCCACTCCATTGTCCTCTTCCCCACAGTCCTCCTTCCCACTTTCCGCCTCCCCATTGTCCTCTTTCCCACTGTCCTCCTCCCCACTGTCCTCCTCTCCACTGACCTCCTCCCAATTGTCCTCCTCCCCACTGTCCTCCTCCCCACCGTCCGCCACTCCACTGTCCTCCTTCCCACTTCCCTCCTTCTCACTGTCCTCCTCCCACTGTCTTTCTCCCCAGTGTCCTCCTCCCCACTGTCCTCCCCACTGTCCTCATTCCCACTGTCCTCCTCTCCACTGTCCTCCCCACTGTCCTCCTTCCCACTGTCCTCATCCTGACTGTCCTCCTTCCCACTGTCCTCCTCTCAACTGTCCTCCTCCCCACTCTCCTCATCTCCACTCTCCTCCTCTCCACTGTCCTCCTCCCCACTGTCCTCCTTCCCACTGTCCTCCTCTCCACTGTCCTTCCCAATATCCTCCTCCCCACTGTCCTCCTCCCCACGGTTCTCCTTCCCACTGTCCTCCTGCCCCTTGTCGTTCCCTCTATCCTCCTCCCCACTGTCCTCCTGTCCACTGTCCTCCTTCCCACTGTCCTCCTCCCCACTGTCCTCCTCCCCACTGTCCTCCTCCCCACTGTTATTCCCACTATACTCCACCCCACTGTCCTCCACTCCACTGTCCTCCTTCCCACTGTCCTCCTCTCCACTGTCCTCCTTCCCACTGTCCTCCACTCCACTGTCCGCCTTTCCACTGTCCTCCTCCCCACTGTCCTCCTCCCCACTGACCTCCTCCCCATTGTCCTCCTCCACACTGTCCTCCTCCCCACTGTCCGCCACTCCACTGTCCTCCTTCCCACTTCCCTCCTTCTCACTGTCCTCCTCCCACTGTCTTTCTCCCCAGTGTCCTCCTCCCACTGTCCTCCTCCCCACTGTCCTCATTCCCACTGTCCTCCTCTCCACTGTCTTCCTCTCCACTGTCCTCCTTCCCACTGTCCTCCTTCCCACTGTCCTTCTCCCCACTGTCCGCCACGCCACATTACTCCTTCCCACTGTTCTCCTCCCCACTGTCCTCCTCCCCACGGTCTTCCTTCCCACTGTCCTCCTCTCCACTGTCCTCCTCCCCACTGTCGTCCTTCGCACTGTCCTCCTCTCCACTGTCCACCTCCCCACTGTCCTCCCCCCACTGTCCTCTTTCCCACTGTCCTCCTCTACACTGTCCACCTCCCCACTGTCCTCCTTCCCACTGTCCTCCTTCCCACTGTCCGCCTCCCCACTGTCCTCCTCCCCACTGTCCTCCTTCCCACTGTCCTCCTCTGCACTGTCCTCCTCCCCACTGTCCTCCTCCCCACTTTCCACCTTCCCACTGTCCTCCTCCCCACTGTCCTCCTACAAACTGTCCGCCTCCAAACTGTCCTCCTCCCCACTGACCTCCTTCCCACTGTCCTCCTCCCCACTGTCCTACAAACTGTCCGCCTCCCAACTGTCCTCCTCCCCACTGTCCTCCTTCCCACTGTCCTCCTCTCCACTGTCTTCCTCCCCAATGTCCTCCTCCCCACTTTCCTCCTCCCAACTGTTATTCCCACTATCCTCCACCCCACTGTCCTCCACTCCACTGTCCTCCTTCCCACTGTCCTCCTCTCCCCTGTCCACCTTCCCACTGTCCTCCACTCCACTGTCCGCCTTTCCACTGTCCTCCTCTCCACTGTCCTCCTCCCCACTGTCCACCTCCCCACTGTCCTCCTCCCCACTGTTCTCCTTCCCACTGTTCTCCTTCCCACTGTCCTCATTCCCACTGTCCTCCTCCCCACTGTCCGCCACTCCACTGTCCTCCACTCCACTGTCCAGTTCCCCACTGTCCTCCTTCCCACTGTTCTCCTCCCAAATGTCCGCCACTACACTGTCCTCCACTCCATTGTCCTCTTCCCACTGTCCTCCTTCCCACTTTCCGCCTACCCATTGTCCTCCTTCTCACTGTCCTCCTCCCACTGTCTTTCTCCCCAGTGTCCTCCTCCCCACTGTCCTCCTCCCCACTGTCCTCATTCCCACTGTCCTCCTCTCCACTGTCCTCCTCCCCACTGTCCTCATCTTGACTGTCCTCCTTCCCACTGCGCGCCTTCCAACTGTCCTCCTCCCAACTATCCTCCTCCCGAATGTCATCCTTCCCACTGTCCTCCTCTCCACTGTCCTCCGCCCCACTGTCCTCCTTCCCACTGTCCTCCTCTCCACTGTCCTCCTCCCCACTGTCCTTCCCACTATCCTCCTCCCAACTGTCCTCCTCTCCACTGTCCTCCTTCCAACTGTCCTCCTTCCCACTGTCCTCCTCCCCACTGTCCTCCAACCCAATGTCCACCTTCCCACTGTCCTCCACCCCACTGTCCTCCTCCCCACTGTCCATCTCCGCAATGTCCTCTTCCCCACTGTCCTCCTCCCCACTGTCCTTCCCAATATCCTCCACCCCACTGTCCTCCTCCCCACGGTTCTCCTTCCCACTGTCCTCCTGCCCCCTGTCGTTCCCTCTATCCTCCTCCCCACTGTCCTCCTGTCCACTGTCCTCCTTCCCACTGTCCTCCTCCCCACTGTTATTCCCTCTATCCTCCTCCCCACTGTCCTCCTGTCCACTGTCCTCCTGTCCACTGTCCTCCTTCCCCCTGTCCTCCTCCCCACTGTCCTCCTCCCCACTGTCCTCCTCCCCACTGTTATTCCCACTATCCTCCACCCCACTGTCCTCCACTCCACTGTCCTCCTTCCCACTGTCCTCCTCTCCACTGTCCTCCTTCCCACTGTCCTCCACTCCACTGTCCGCCTTTCCACTGTCCTCCTCTCCACTCTCCTCCTCTCCACTGTCCTCCTTCCCACTGCCCGCCTTCCAACTGTCCTCCTCCCCACTGTCCTCCTCTCCACTGTCCTCCTCCCCACTGTCCTCCTCCCCAATGTCCACCTTCCCACTGTCCTCCTGCCCACTGTCCTCCTCCCCACTGTCCTCCTCTCCACTGTCCTCCTCCCCACTGTCCACCATGCCACATTACTCCTTCCCACTGTCCACCTTCCCACTGTTCTCCTCCCCACTGTCCTCCTCCCCATGGTCTTCCTTCCCACTGTCCTCCTGTCCACTGTCCTCCTCCCCACTGTTGTCCTTCGCACTGTCCTCCTCTCCACTGTCCACCTCCCCACTGTCCTCCCCCCCACTGTCCTCTTTCCCACTGTCCTCTACACTGTCCACCTCCCCACTGTCCTCCTTCCCACTGTCCTTCCCACTGTCCGCCTCCCCACTGTCCTCCTCCCCACTGTCCTCCTTCCCACTGTCCTCCTCTGCACTGTCCTCCTCCCCACTGTCCTCCTCCCCACTTTCCACCTTCCCACTGTCCTCCTCCCCACTGTCCTCCTACAAACTGTCCGCCTCCCAACTGTCCTCCTCCCCACTAACCTCCTTCCCACTGTCCTCCTCCCCACTGTCCTCCTACAAACTGTCCGCCTCCCAACTATCCTACTCCCCACTGTCCTCCTCTCCACTGTCCTCCTCCCCAATGTCCTCCTCCCCACTTTCCTCCTCCCCACTGTTATTCCCACTATCCTCCACCCCACTGTCCTCCACTCCACTGTCCTCCTTCCCACTGTCCTCCTCTCCACTGTCCTCCTTCCCACTGTCCTCCACTCCACTGTCCGCCTTTCCACTGTCCTCCTCTCCACTGTCCTCCTCCCCACTGTCCACGTCCCCACTGTCCTCCTCCCCACTGTTCTCCTTCCCACTGTCCTCATTCCCACTGTCCTCCTCCCCACTGTCCGCCACTCCACTGTCCTCCAATCCACTGTCCAGTTCCCCACTGTCCTCCTTCCCACTGTTCTCCTCCCAAATGTCCGCCACTACACTGTCCTCCACTCCATTGTCCTCTTCCCCACTGTCCTCCTTCCCACTTTCCGCCTCCCCATTGTCCTCTTTCCCACTGTCCTCCTCCCCACTGTCCTCCTCCCCACTGACCTCCTCCCCAATTTCCTCCTCCCCACTGTCCTCCTCCCCACTGTCTGCCACTCCACTGTCCTCCTTCCCACTTCCCTCCTTCTCACTGTCATCCTCCCACTGTCTTTCTCCCCAGTGTCCTCCTCCCCACTGTCCTCCTCCCCACTGTCCTCATTCCCACTGTCCTCCTCTCCACTGTCCTCCTCCCCACTGTCCTCCTTCCCACTGTCCTCATCCTGACTGTCCTGCTTCCCACTGTCCTCCTCTCAACTGTCCTCCTCCCCACTCTCCTCATCTCCACTCTCCTCCTCTCCACTGTCCTCCTCCCCACTGTCCTCCTTCCCACTGTCCTCCTTCCCACTGTCCTCCTCTCCACTGTCCTTCCCAATATCCTCCTCCCCACTGTCCTCCTCCCCACGGTTCTCCTTCCCACTGTCCTCCTGCCCCCTGTCGTTCCCTCTATCCTCCTCCCCACTGTCCTCCTGTCTACTGTCCTCCTTCCCACTGTCCTCCTCCCCACTGTCCTCCTCCCCACTGTTATTCCCACTATCCTCCACCCCACTGTCCTCCACTCCACTGTCCTCCTTCCCACTGTCCTCCTCTCTACTGTCCTCCTTCCCACTGTCCTCCACTCCACTGTCCGCCTTTCCACTGTCCTCCTCTCCACTGTCCTCCTCCCCACTGTCCACCTCCCCACTGTCCTCCTCCCCACTGTTCTCCTTTGCACTGTTCTCCTTCCCACTGTCCTCATTCCCACTGTCCTCCTCCCCACTGTCCGCCACTCCACTGTCCTCCACTCCAATGTCCAGTTCCCCACTGTCCTCCTTCCCACTGTCCTCCACTCCACTGTCCGCCTTCCCACTGTCCTCCTCTCCACTGTCCTCCTCTCCACTGTCCTCCTCCCCACTGTCCTCCTCCCCAATGTCCACCTCCCCCTGTCCTCCTTCCCACTGTCCTCCTTCCCACTGTCCGCCTCCCCACTGTCCTCCTCCCCACTGTCCTCCTTCCCACTGTCCTCCTCTGCACTGTCCTCCTCCCCACTGTCCTCCTCCCCACTTTCCACCTTCCCACTGTCCTCCTCCCCACTGTCCTCCTACAAACTGTCCGCCTCCCAACTGTCCTCCTCCCCAATGACCTCCTTCCCACTGCCCTCCTCCCCACTGTCCTCCTACAAACTGTCTGCCTCCCAACTGTCCTCCTCCCCACTGTCCTCCTTCCCACTGTCCTCCTCTCCACTGTCCTCCTCCCCAATGTCCTCCTCCCCACTGTCCTCCTCCCCACGGTTCTCCTTCCCACTGTACTCATCCTGACTGTCCTCCTTCCCACTGTCCTCCTCTCAACTGTCCTCCTCCCCACTCTCCTCATCTCCACTCTCCTCCTCTCCACTGTCCTCCTCCCCACAGTCCTCCTTCCCACTGTCCTCCTCTCCACTGTCCTTCCCAATATCCTCCTCCCCACGGTTCTCCTTCCCACTGTCCTCCTACCCCCTGTCGTTCCCTCTATCCTCCTCCCCACTGTCCTCCTGACCACTGTCCTCCTCTCCACTGTCCTGCTTCCCACTGTCCTCCACTCCACTGTCCGCCTTTCCACTGTCCTCCTCTCCACTGTCCTCCTCCCCACTGTCCACCTCCCCACTGTCCTCCTCCCCACTGTTCTCCTTCCCACTGTTCTCCTTCCCACTGTCCTCATTCCCACTGTCCTCCTCCCCACTGTCCGCCACTCCACTGTCCTCCACTCCAATGTCCAGTTCCCCACTGTCCTCCTTCCCACTGTTCTCCTCCCAAATGTCCGCCAGTACACTGTCCTCCACTCCATTGTCCTCTTCCCCACTGTCCTCCTTCCCACTGTCCGCCTCCCCACTGTCCTCCTCCCCACTGTCCTCCTTCCCACTGTCCTCCTTCCCACTGTCCTCCTCTCAACTGTCCTCCTCCCCACTCTCCTCATCTCCACTCTCCTCCTCTCCACTGTCCTCCTCCCCACTGTCCTCCTTCCCACTGTCCTCCTCTCCACTGTCCTTCCCAATATCCTCCTCCCCACTGTCCTCCTCCCCACGGTTCTCCTTCCTACTGTCCTCCTGCCCCCTGTCGTTCCCTCTATCCTCCTCCCCACTGTCCTCCTGTCCACTGTCCTCCTTCCCACTGTCCTCCTCCCCACTGTCCTCCTCCCCACTGTCCTCCTCCCCACTGTTATTCCCACTATACTCCACCCCACTGTCCTCCACTCCACTGTCCTCCTTCCCACTGTCCTCCTCTCCACTGTCCTCCTTCCCACTGTCCTCCACTCCACTGTCCGCCTTTCCACTGTCCTCCTCTCCACTGTCCTCCTCCCCACTGTCCACCTCCCCACTGTCCTCCTCCCCACTGTTCTCCTTCCCACTGTTCTCCTTCCCACTGTCCTCATTCCCACTGTCCTCCTCCCCACTGTCCGCCACTCCACTGTCCTCCACTCCAATGTCCAGTTCCCCACTGTCCTCCTTCCCACTGTTCTCCTCCCAAATGTCCGCCAGTACACTGTCCTCCACTCCATTGTCCTCTTCCCCACTGTCCTCCTTCCCACTTTCCGCATCCCCACTGTCCTCTTTCCCACTGTCCTCCTCCCCACTGTCCTCCTCCCCACTGACCTCCTCCCCATTGTCCTCCTCCCCACTGTCCTCCTCCCCACTGTCCGCCACTCCACTGTCCTCCTTCCCACTTCCCTCCATCTCACTGTCCTCCTCCCACTGTCTTTCTCCCCAGTGTCCTCCTCCCACTGTCCTCCTCCCCACTGTCCTCATTCCCACTGTCCTCCTCTCCACTGTCCTCCTCTCCACTGTCCTTCCCACTGTCCTCCTTCCCACTGTCCTTCTCCCCACTGTCCGCCACGCCACATTACTCCTTCCCACTGTTCACCTTCCCACTGTTCTCCTCCCCACTGTCCTCCTCCCCACGGTCTTCCTTCCCACTGTCCTCCTCTCCACTGTCCTCCTCCCGACTGTCGTCCTTCGCACTGTCCTCCTCTCCACTGTCCACCTCCCCACTGTCCTCCCCCCCACTGTCCTCTTTCCCACTGTCCTCCTCTACACTGTCCACCTCCCCACTGTCCTCCTTCCCACTGTCCTCCTTCCCACTGTCCGCCTCCCCACTGTCCTCCTCCCCACTGTCCTCCTTCCCACTGTCCTCCTCTGCACTGTCCTCCTCCCCACTGTCCTCCTCCCCACTTTCCACCTTCCCACTGTCCTCCTCCCCACTGTCCTCCTACAAACTGTCCGCCTCCAAACTGTCCTCCTCCCCACTGACCTCCTTCCCACTGTCCTCCTCCCCACTGTCCTACAAACTGTCCGCCTCCCAACTGTCCTCCTCCCCACTGTCCCCCTTCCCACTGTCCTCCTCTCCACTGTCCTCCTCCCTTCGGTCCTCCTCTCCACTGTCCTCCTCCCCACTGTCGTCCTTCGCACTGTCCTCCTCTCCACTGTCCACATCCCCACTTTCCTCCACCCCACTGTCCTCCATCCCACTGTCCTCCTCCCCACTGTCCTCCTTCCCACTGTCCGCCTCCCCACTGTCCTTCTACAAACTGTCTGCCTCCCCACTGTACTCCTCCCCACTGTCCTCCTTCCCACTGTCCTCCTCTCCACTGTCCTCCTCCCCACTGTCCTCCTCCCCACTGTCCTTCTCCCCACTGTCCTTCCCACTATCCTCCTCCCCACTGTCCTCCTCTCCACTGTCCGCCTTTCCACTGTCCTCCTCTCCACTGTCCTCCTCCCCACTGTCCACCTCCCCACTGTCCTCCTCCCCACTGTTCTCCTTCCCACTGTTCTCCTTCCCACTGTCCTCATTCCCACTGTCCTCCTCCCCACTGCCCGCCACTCCACTGTCCTCCACTCCACTGTCCAGTTCCCCACTGTCCTCCTTCCCACTGTTCTCCTCCCAAATGTCCGCCACTACACTGTCCTCCACTCCATTGTCCTCTTCCCCACTGTCCTCCTTCCCACTTTCCGCCTCCCCACTGTCCTCTTTCCCACTGTCCTCCTCCCCACTGTCCTCCTCCCCACTGACCTCCTCCCCATTGTCCTCCTCCCCACTGTCCTCCTCCCCACTGTCCGCCGCTCCACTGTCCTCCTTCCCACTGTCCTCCTCCCCACTGTCCGCCGCTCCACTGTCCTCCTTCTCACTGTCCTCCTCCCCACTGACCTCCTCCCCATTGTCCTCCTCCCCACTGTCCTCCTCCCCACTGTCCTCCTCCCCACTGTTATTCCCACTATCCTCCACCCCACTGTCCTCCACTCCACTGTCCTCCTTCCCACTGTCCTCCTCTCCACTGTCCTCCTTCCCACTGTCCTCCACTCCACTGTCCGCCTTTCCACTGTCCTCCTCTCCACTCTCCTCCTCTACACTGTCCTCCTTCCCACTGCCCGCCTTCCAACTATCCTCCTCCCCACTGTCCTCCTCTCCACTGTCCTCCTCCCCACTGTCCTCCTCCCCAATGTCCACCTTCCCACTGTCCTCCTCCCCACTGTCCTCCTCCCCACTGTCCGCCTCCCCACTGTCCTCCTCCCCACTGTCCTCCTTCCCACTGTCCTCCTCTGCACTGTCCTCCTCCCCACTGTCCTCCTCCCCACTTTCCACCTTCCCACTGTCCTCCTCCCCACTGTCCTCCTACAAACTGTCTGCCTCCCAACTGTCCTCCTCCCCACTGACCTCCTTCCCACTGTCCTCCTCCCCACTGTCTTCCTACAAACTGTCCTCCTCCCAACTGTCCTCCACCCCACTGTCCTCCTTCCCACTGTCCTCCTCTCCACTGTCCTCCTTCCCACTGTCCTCCACTCCACTGTCCGCCTTTCCACTGTTCTCCTTCCCACTGTTCTCCTTCCCACTGTCCTCATTCCAACTGTCCTCCTCCCCACTGTCCGCCACTCCACTGTCCAGTTCCCCACTGTCCTCCTTCCCACTGTTCTCTTCCCAAATGTCCGCCACTACACTGTCCTCCACTCCATTGTCCTCTTCCCCACTGTCCTCCTTCCCACTTTCCGCCTCCCCATTGTCCTCTTTCCCACTGCCCTCCTCCCCACTGTCCTCCTCCCCACTGACCTCCTCCCCATTGTCCTCCTCCCCACTGTCCTCCTCCCCACTGTCCGCCACTCCACTGTCCTCCTTCCCACTTCCCTCCTTCTCACTGTCCTCCTCCCACTGTCTTTCTCCCCAGTGTCCTCCTCCCCACTGTCCTCCTCCCCACTGTCCTCATTCCCACTGTCCTCCTCTCCACTGTCCTCCTCCCCACTGTCCTCCTTCCCACTGTCCTCATCCTGACTGTCCTCCTTCCCACTGTCCTCCTCTCAACTGTCCTCCTCCCCACTCTCCTCATCTCCACTCTCCTCCTCTCCACTGTCCTCCTCCCCACTGTCCTCCTTCCCACTGTCCTCCTCTCCACTGTCCTTCCCAATATCCTCCTCCCCACGGTTCTCCTTCCCACTGTCCTCCTGCCCCCTGTCGTTCCCTCTATCCTCCTCCCCACTGTCCTCCTGTCCACTGTCCTCCTTCCCACTGTCCTCCTCCCCACTGTCCTCCTCCCCACTGTCCTCCTCCCCACTGTTATTCCCACTATCCTCCACCCCACTGTCCTACACTCCACTGTCCTCCTTCCCACTGTCCTCCTCTCCACTGTCCTCCTTCCCACTGTCCTCCACTCCACTGTCCGCCTTTCCACTGTCCTCCTCTCCACTGTCCTCCTCCCCACTGTCCACCTCCCCACTGTCCTCCTCCCCACTGTTCTCCTTCCCACTGTTCTCCTTCCCACTGTCCTCATTCCCACTGTCCTCCTCCCCACTGTCCGCCACTCCACTGTCATCCACTCCAATGTCCAGTTCCCCACTGTCCTCCTTCCCACTGTTCTCCTCCCAAATGTCCGCCAGTACACTGTCCTCCACTCCATTGTCCTCTTCCCCACTGTCCTCCTTCCCACTTTCCACCTCCCCACTGTCCTCTTTCCCACTGTCCTCCTCCCCACTGTCCTCCTCCCCACTGACCTCCACCCCATTGTCCTCCTCCCCACTGTCCTCCTCCCCAGTGTCCGCCACTCCACTGTCCTCCTTCCCACTTCCCTCCTTCTCACTGTGCTCCTCCCACTGTCTTTCTCCCCAGTGTCCTCCTCCCACTGTCCTCCTCCCCACTGTCCTCATTCCCACTGTCCTCCTCTCCACTGTCCTCCTCTCCACTGTCCTCCTTCCCACTGTCCTCCTTCCCACTGTCCTTCTTCCCAGTGTCCGCCATGCCACATTACTCCTTCCCACTGTTCACCTTCCCACTGTTCTCCTCCCCACTGTCCTCCTCCCCACGGTCTTCCTTCCCACTGTCCTCCTCTCCACTGTCCTCCTCCCCACTGTCGTCCTTCGCACTGTCCTCCTCTCCACTGTCCACCTCCCCACTGTCCTCCCCCCCACTGTCCTCTTTCCCACTGTCCTCCTCTACACTGTCCACCTCCCCACTGTCCTCCTTCCCACTGTCCTCCTTCCCACTGTCCGCCTCCCCACTGTCCTCCTCCCCACTGTCCTCCTTCCCACTGTCCTCCTCTGCACTGTCCTCCTCCCCACTGTCCTCCTCCCCACTTTCCACCTTCCCACTGTCCTCCTCCCCACTGTCCTCCTACAAACTGTCCGCCTCCAAACTGTCCTCCTCCCCACTGACCTCCTTCCCACTGTCCTCCTCCCCACTGTCCTCCTACAAACTGTCCGCCTCCCAACTGTCCTCCTCCCCACTGTCCTCCTCCCCACTGTCCTCCTTCCCACTGTCCTCCTCTCCACTGTCTTCCTCCCCAATGTCCTCCTCCCCACTTTCCTCCTCCCCCTGTCGTTCCCTCTATCCTCCACCCCACTGTCCTCCTGTCCACTGTCCTCCTTCCCACTGTCCTCCTCCCCACTGTCCTCCTCCCCACTGTTATTCCCACTATCCTCCACCCCACTGTCCTACACTCCACTGTCCTCCTTCCCACTGTCCTCCTCTCCACTGTCCTCCTTCCCACTGTCCTCCACTCCACTGTCCGCCTTTCCACTGTCCTCCTCTGCACTGTCCTCCTCCCCACTGTCGTCCTTCGCACTGTCCTCCTCTCCACTGTCCACCTCCCCACTGTCCTCCCCCCCACTGTCCTCTTTCCCACTGTCCTCCTCTACACTGTCCACCTCCCCACTGTCCTCCTTCCCACTGTCCTCCTTCCCACTGTCCGCCTCCCCACTGTCCTCCTCCCCACTGTCCTCCTTCCCACTGTCCTCCTCTGCACTGTCCTCCTCCCCACTGTCCTCCTCCCCACTTTCCACCTTCCCACTGTCCTCCTCCCCACTGTCCTCCTACAAACTGTCCGCCTCCAAACTGTCCTCCACCCCACTGACCTCCTTCCCACTGTCCTCCTCCCCACTGTCCTCCTCCCCACGGTCTTCCTTCCCACTGTCCTCCTCTCCACTGTCCTCCTCCCCACTGTCGTCCTTCGCACTGTCCTCCTCTCCACTGTCCACCTCCCCACTGTCCTCCCCCCCACTGTCCTCTTTCCCACTGTCCTCCTCTACACTGTCCACCTCCCCACTGTCCTCCTTCCCACTGTCCTCCTTCCCACTGTCCGCCTCCCCACTGTCCTCCTCCCCACTGTCCTCCTTCCCACTGTCCTCCTCTCCACTGTCCTCCTTCCCACTGTTCTCCTCCCAAATGTCCACCAGTACACTGTCCTCCACTCCATTGTCCTCTTCCCCACTGTCCTCCTTCCCACTTTCCGCCTCCCCACTGTCCTCTTTCCCACTGTCCTCCTCCCCACTGTCCTCCTCCCCACTGACCTCCACCCCATTGTCCTCCTCCCCACTGTCCTCCTCCCCAGTGTCCGCCACTCCAGTGTCCTCCTTCCCACTTCCCTCCTTCTCACTGTGCTCCTCCCACTGTCTTTCTCCCCAGTGTCCTCCTCCCACTGTCCTCCTCCCCACTGTCCTCATTCCCACTGTCCTCCTCTCCACTGTCCTCCTCTCCACTGTCCTCCTTCCCACTGTCCTCCTTCCCACTGTCCTTCTTCCCAGTGTCCGCCATGCCACATTACTCCTTCCCACTGTTCACCTTCCCACTGTTCTCCTCCCCACTGTCCTCCTCCCCACGGTCTTCCTTCCCACTGTCCTCCTCTCTACTGTCCTCCTCCCCACTGTCGTCCTTCGCACTGTCCTCCTCTCCACTGTCCACCTCCCCACTGTCCTCCCCCCCACTGTCCTCTTTCCCACTGTCCTCCTCTACACTGTCCACCTCCCCACTGTCCTCCTTCCCACTGTCCTCCTTCCCACGGTCCGCCTCCCCACTGTCCTCCTCCCCACTGTCCTCCTTCCCACTGTCCTCCTCTGCACTGTCCTCCTCCCCACTGTCCTCCTCCCCACTTTCCACCTTCCCACTGTCCTCCTCCCCACTGTCCTCCTACAAACTGTCCGCCTCCAAACTGTCCTCCTCCCCACTGACCTCCTTCCCACTGTCCTCCTCCCCACTGTCCTCCTACAAACTGTCCGCCTCCCCACTGTCCTCCTCCCCACTGTCCTCCTCCCCACTGTCCTCCTTCCCACTGTCCTCCTCTCCACTGTCTTCCTCCCCAATGTCCTCCTCCCCACTTTCCTCCTCCCCACTGTCGTTCCCTCTATCCTCCTCCCCACTGTCCTCCTGTCCACTGTCCTCCTTCCCACTGTCCTCCTCCCCACTGTCCTCCTCCCCACTGTCCTCCTCCCCACTGTTATTCCCACTATCCTCCACCCCACTGTCCTACACTCCACTGTCCTCCTTCCCACTGTCCTCCTCTCCACTGTCCTCCTTCCCACTGTCCTCCACTCCACTGTCCGCCTTTCCACTGTCCTCCTCTGCACTGTCCTCCTCCCCACTGTCGTCCTTCGCACTGTCCTCCTCTCCACTGTCCACCTCCCCACTGTCCTCCCCCCCACTGTCCTCTTTCCCACTGTCCTCCTCTACACTGTCCACCTCCCCACTGTCCTCCTTCCCACTGTCCTCCTTCCCACTGTCCGCCTCCCCACTGTCCTCCTCCCCACTGTCCTCCTTCCCACTGTCCTCCTCTGCACTGTCCTCCTCCCCACTGTCCTCCTCCCCACTTTCCACCTTCCCACTGTCCTCCTCCCCACTGTCCTCCTACAAACTGTCCGCCTCCAAACTGTCCTCCTCCCCACTGACCTCCTTCCCACTGTCCTCCTCCCCACTGTCCTCCTCCCCACGGTCTTCCTTCCCACTGTCCTCCTCTCCACTGTCCTCCTCCCCACTGTCGTCCTTCGCACTGTCCTCCTCTCCACTGTCCACCTCCCCACTGTCCTCCCCCCCACTGTCCTCTTTCCCACTGTCCTCCTCTACACTGTCCACCTCCCCACTGTCCTCCTTCCCACTGTCCTCCTTCCCACTGTCCGCCTCCCCACTGTCCTCCTCCCCACTGTCCTCCTTCCCACTGTCCTCCTCTGCACTGTCCTCCTCCCCACTGTCCTCCTCCCCACTTTCCACCTTCCCACTGTCCTCCTCCCCACTGTCCTCCTACAAACTGTCCGCCTCCAAACTGTCCTCCTCCCCACTGACCTCCTTCCCACTGTCCTCCTCCCCACTGTCCTCCTACAAACTGTCCGCCTCCCAACTGTCCTCCTCCCCACTGTCCTCCTCCCCACTGTCCTCCTTCCCACTGTCCTCCTCTCCACTGTCTTCCTCCCCAATGTCCTCCTCCCCACTTTCCTCCTCCCCCCTGTCGTTCCCTCTATCCTCCTCCCCACTGTCCTCCTGTCCACTGTCCTCCTTCCCACTGTCCTCCTCCCCACTGTCCTCCTCCCCACTGTTATTCCCACTATCCTCCACCCCACTGTCCTACACTCCACTGTCCTCCTTCCCACTGTCCTCCTCTCCACTGTCCTCCTTCCCACTGTCCTCCACTCCACTGTCCGCCTTTCCACTGTCCTCCTCTCCACTGTCCTCCTCCCCACTGTCCACCTCCCCACTGTCCTCCTCCCCACTGTTCTCCTTCCCACTGTTCTCCTTCCCACTGTCCTCATTCCCACTGTCCTCCTCCCCACTGTCCGCCACTCCAATGTCCTCCACTCCAATGTCCAGTTCCCCACTGTCCTCCTTCCCACTGTTCTCCCAAATGTCCGCCAGTACACTGTCCTCCACTCCATTGTCCTCTTCCCCACTGTCCTCCTTCCCACTTTCCGCCTCCCCACTGTCCTCTTTCCCACTGTCCTCCTCCCCACTGTCCTCCTCCCCACTGACCTCCTCCCCATTGTCCTCCTCCCCACTGTCCTCCTCCCCAGTGTCCGCCACTCCACTGTCCTCCTTCCCACTTCCCTCCTTCTCACTGTGCTCCTCCCACTGTCTTTCTCCCCAGTGTCCTCCTCCCACTGTCCTCCTCCCCACTGTCCTCATTCCCACTGTCCTCCTCTCCACTGTCCTCCTCTCCACTGTCCTCCTTCCCACTGTCCTCCTTCCCACTGTCCTTCTTCCCAGTGTCCGCCATGCCACATTACTCCTTCCCACTGTTCACCTTCCCACTGTTCTCCTCCCCACTGTCCTCCTCCCCACGGTCTTCCTTCCCACTGTCCTCCTCTCCACTGTCCTCCTCCCCACTGTCGTCCTTCGCACTGTCCTCCTCTCCACTGTCCACCTCCCCACTGTCCTCCCCCCCACTGTCCTCTTTCCCACTGTCCTCCTCTACACTGTCCACCTCCCCACTGTCCTCCTTCCCACTGTCCTCCTTCCCACTGTCCGCCTCCCCACTGTCCTCCTCCCCACTGCCCTCCTTCCCACTGTCCTCCTCTGCACTGTCCTCCTCCCCACTGTCCTCCTCCCCACTTTCCACCTTCCCACTGTCCTCCTCCCCACTGTCCTCCTACAAACTGTCCGCCTCCAAACTGTCCTCCTCCCCACTGACCTCCTCCCCACTGACCTCCTTCCCACTGTCCTCCTCCCCACTGTCCTCCTACAAACTGTCCTCCTCCCCACTGTCCTCCTCCCCACTGTCCTCCTTTCCACTGTCCTCCTCTCCACTGTCTTCCTCCCCAATGTCCTCCTCCCCACTTTCCTCCTCCCCACTGTTGTTCCCACTATCCTCCACCCCACTGTCCTCCACTCCACTGTCCTCCTTGCCACTGTCCTCCTCTCCCCTGTCCTCCTTCCCACTGTCCTCCACTCCACTGTCCGCCTTTCCACTGTCCTCCTCTCCACTGTCCTCCTCCCCACTGTCCACCTCCCCACTGTCCTCCTCCCCACTGTTCTCCTTCCCACTGTTCTCCTTCCCACTGTCCTCATTCCCACTGTCCTCCTCCCCACTGTCCGCCACTCCACTGTCCTCCACTCCACTGTCCAGTTCCCCACTGTCCTCCTTCCCACTGTTCTCCTCCCAAATGTCCGCCACTACACTGTCCTCCACTCCATTGTCCTCTTCCCACTGTCCTCCTTCCCACTTTCCGCCTCCCCATTGTCCTCTTTCCCACTGTCCTCCTCCCCACTGACCTCCTCCCCATTGTCCTCCTCCCCCTGTCCTCCTCCCCACTGTCCGCCACTCCACTGTCCTCCTTCCCACTTCCCTCCTTCTCACTGTCCTCCTCCCACTGTCTTTCTCCCCAGTGTCCTCCTCCCCACTGTCCTCCTCCCCACTGTCCTCATTCCCACTGTCCTCCTCTCCACTGTCCTCCTCCCCACTGTCCTCCTTCCCACTGTCCTCATCCTGACTGTCCTCCTTCCCACTGCGTGCCTTCCAACTGTCCTCCTCCCAACTATCCTCCTCCCGACTGTCATCCTTCCCACTGTCCTCCTCTCCACTGTCCTCCACCCCACTGTCCTCCTTCCCACTGTCCTGCTCTCCACTGTCCTCCTCCCTTCTGTCCTCCTCTCCACTGTCCTCCTCCCCACTGTCGTCCGCACTGTCCTCCTCTCCACTGTCCACCTCCCCACTTTCCTCCACCCCACTGTCCTCCATCCCACTGTCCTCCTCCCCACTGTCCTCCTTCCCACTGTCCGCCTCCCCACTGTCCTCCTTCCCACTGTCCACCTCTGCACTGTCCTCCTCCCCACTGCCCTCCTCCACACTGTCCACCTTCCCACTGTCCTCCTCCCCACTGTCCTCCTACAAACTGTCTGCCTCCCCACTGTACTCCTCCCCACTGTCCTCCTTCCCACTGTCCTCCTCTCCACTGTCCTCCTCCCCACTGTCCTCCTCCCCACTGTCCTTCTCCCCACTGTCCTTCCCACTATCCTCCTCCCCACTGTCCTCCTCTCCACTGTCCTCCTTCCAACTGTCCTCCTTCCCACTGTCCTTCTCCCCACTGTCCGCCACGCCACATTACTCCTTCCCACTGTCCAACTTCCCACTGTCCTTCTCCCCACTGTCCTCCTCCCCACTGTCCTCCTCCCCACGGTCTTCCTTCCCACTCTTCTCCTCCCTCCAATCCCTCCCACTATCCTCCTCCCCACTGTCCTCCTCTCCACTGTCCTGCTCTCAACTGTCCTCCTCCCCACTCTCCTCATCTCCACTCTCCTCCTCTCCACTGTCCTCCTCCCCACAGTCCTCCTCCCCACTGTCCTCCTCCCCACTGTCCTTCCCAATATCCTCCTCCCCACTGTCCTCCTCCCCACGGTCCTCCTTCCCACTGTCCTCCTCCCCACTGTCCTTCCCAATATCCTCCTCCCCACTGTCCTCCTCCCCACTGTTCTCCTTCCCACTGTCCTCCTGCCCCCTGTCGTTCCCTCTATCCTCCTCCCCACTGTCCTCCTGTCCACTGTCCTCCTTCCCACTGTCCTCCTCCCCACTGTCCTCCTCCCCACTGTCCTCCTCCCCACTGTTATTCCCTCTATCCTTCTCCCCACTGTCCTCCTGTCCACTTTCCTCCTTCCCACTGTCCTCCTCCCCACTGTCCTCCTCCCCACTGTTATTCCCACTATCCTCCACCCCACTGTCCTCCACTCCACTGTCCTCCTTCCCACTGTCCTCCTCTCCACTGTCCTCCTTCCCACTGTCCTCCACTCCACTGTCCGCCTTTCCACTGTCCTCCTCTCCACTCTCCTCCTCTCCACTGTCCTCCTTCCCACTGCCCGCCTTCCAACTGTCCTCCTCCCCACTGTCCTCCTCTCCACTGTCCTCCTCCCCACTGTCCTCCTCCCCACTGTCCTCCTCTCCACTGTCCTCCTCCCCACTGTCCACCACGCCACATTACTCCTTCCCACTGTCCACCTTCCCACTGTTCTCCTCCCCATGGTCTTCCTTCCCACTGTCCTCCTCTCCACTGTCCTCCTCCCCACTGTCGTCCTTCGCACTGTCCTCCTCTCCACTGTCCACCTCCCCACTGTCCTCCCCCCCACTGTCCTCTTTCCCACTGTCCTCCTCTACACTGTCCACCTCCCCACTGTCCTCCTTCCCACTGTCCTCCTCCCCACTGTCCTCCTTCCCACTGTCCTCCACTGCACTGTCCTCCTCCCCACTGTCCTCCCCACTGTCCTCCTTCCCACTGTTCTCCTTCCCACTGTCCTCATTCCCACTGTCCTCCTCCCCACTGTCCGCCACTCCACTGTCCTCCAATCCACTGTCCAGTTCCCCACGGTCCTCCTTCCCAATGTTCTCCTCCCAAATGTCCGCCACTACACTGTCCTCCACTCCATTGTCCTCTTCCCCACTGTCCTCCTTCCCACTTTCCGCCTCCCCATTGTCCTCTTTCCCACTGTCCTCCTCCCCACTGTCCTCCTCCCCACTGACCTCCTCCCCATTGTCCTCCTCCCCACTGCCCTCCTCCCCACTGTCCGCCACTCCACTGTCCTCCTTCCCACTTCCCTCCTTCTCACTGTCCTCCCACTGTCTTTCTCCCCAGTGTCCTCCTCCCCACTGTCCTCCTCCCCACTGTCCTCATTCCCACTGTCCTCCTCTCCACTGTCCTCCTCCCCACTGTCCTCCTTCCCACTGTCCTCATCCTGACTGTCCTCCTTCCCACTGTCCTCCTCTCAACTGTCCTCCTCCCCACTCTCCTCATCTCCACTCTCCTCCTCTCCACTGTCCTCCTCCCCACTGTCCTCCTTCCCACTGTCCTCCTCTCCACTGTCCTTCCCAATAACCTCCTCCCCACTGTCCTCCTCCCCACGGTTCTCCTTCCCACTGTCCTCCTGCCCCCTGTCGTTCCCTCTATCCTCCTCCCCACTGTCCTCCTGTCCACTGTCCTCCTTCCCACTGTCCTCCTCCCCACTGTCCTCCTCCCCACTGTTATTCCCACTATCCTCCACTCCACTGTCCTCCTTCCCACTGTCCTCCTCTCCCCTGTCCTCCTTCCCACTGTCCTCCACTCCACTGTCCGCCTTTCCACTGTCCTCCTCTCCACTGTCCTCCTCCACACTGTCCACCTCCCCACTGTCCTCCTTCCCACTGTTCTCCTTCCCACTGTTCTCCTTCCCACTGTCCTCATTCCGACTGTCCTCCTCCCCACTGTCCGCCACTCCAATGTCCTCCACTCCACTGTCCAGTTCCCCACTGTCCTCCTTCCCACTGTTCTCCTCCCAAATGTCTGCCACTACACTGTCCTCCACTCCATTGTCCTCTTCCCACTGTCCTCCTTCCTACTTTCCGCCTCCCCATTGTCCTCTTTCCCACTGTCCTCCTCCCCACTGTCCTCCTCCCCACTGACCTCCTCCCCATTGTCCTCCTCCCCACTGTCCTCCTCCCAAATGTCCGCCACTCCACTGTCCTCCTTCCCACTTCCCTCCTTCTCACTGTCCTCCTCCCACTGTCTTTCTCCCCAGTGTCCTCCTCCCCACTGTCCTCCTCCCCACTGTCCTCATTCCCACTGTCCTCCTCTCCACTGTCCTCCTCCCCACTGTCCTCCTCCCCACTGTTCTCCTTCCCACTGTTCTCCTTCCCACTGTCCTCATTCCCACTGTCCTCCTCCCCACTGTCCGCCACTCCACTGTCCTCCACTCCACTGTCCAGTTCCCCACTGTCCTCCTTCCCACTGTTCTCCTCCCAAATGTCCGCCACTACACTGTCCTCCACTCCATTGTCCTCTTCCCACTGTCCTCCTTCCCACTTTCCGCCTCCCCATTGTCCTCTTTCCCACTGTCCTCCTCCCCACTGTCCTCCTCCCCACTGACCTCCTCCCCATTGTCCTCCTCCCCACTGTCCTCCTCACCACTGTCCGCCACTCCACTGTCCTCCTTCCCACTTCCCTCCTTCTCACTGTCCTCCTCCCACTGTCTTTCTCCCCAGTGTCCTCCTCCCCACAGTCCTCCTCCCCACTGTCCTCATTCCCACTGTCCTCCTCTCCACTGTCCTCCTCCCCACTGTCCTCCTTCCCACTGTCCTCATCCTGACTGTCCTCCTTCCCACTGCGCGCCTTCCATCTGTCCTCCTCCCAACTATCCTCCTCCCGACTGTCATCCTTCCCACTGTCCTCCTCTCCACTGTCCTCCACCCCACTGTCCTCCTTCCCACTGTCCTCCTCTCCACTGTCCTCCTCCCTTCTGTCCTCCTCTCCAATGTCCTCCTCCCCACTGTCGTCCTTCGCACTGTCCTCCTCTCCACTGTCCACCTCCCCACTTTCCTCCACCCCACTGTCCTCCATCCCACTGTCCTCCTCCCCACTGTCCTCCTTCCCACTGTCCGCCTCCCCACTGTCCTCCTTCCCACTGTCCACCTCTGCACTGTCCTCCTCCCCACTGCCCTCCTCCACACTGTCCACCTTCCCACTGTCCTCCTCCCCACTGACCTCCTACAAACTGTCTGCCTCCCCACTGTACTCCTCCCCACTGTCCTCCTTCCCACTGTCCTCCTCTCCACTGTCCTCCTCCCCACTGTCCTCCTCCCCACTGTCCTTCTCCCCACTGTCCTTCCCACTATCCTCCTCCCCACTGTCCTCCTCTCCACTGTCCTCCTTCCAACTGTCCTCCTTCCCACGGTCCTCCTCCCCACTGTCCTCCTCCCCAATGTCCACCTTCCCACTGTCCTCCTCCCCACTGTCCTTCCCAATATCCTCCTCCCCACTGTCCTCCTCCCCACGGTTCTCCTTACCACTGTCCTCCTGCCCCCTGTCATTCCCTCTATCCTCCTCCCCACTGTCCTCCTGTCCACTGTCCTCCTTCCCACTGTCCTCCTCCCCACTGTCCTCCTCCCCACTGTCCTCCTGTCCACTGTCCTCCTTCCCACTGTCCTCCTCCCCACTGTCCTCCTCCCCACTGTTATTCCCACTATCCTCCACCCCACTGTCCTCCACTCCACTGTCCTCCTTCCCACTGTCCTCCTCTCCACTGTCCTCCTTCCCACTGTCCTCCACTCCACTGTCCGCCTTTCCACTGTCCTCCTCTCCACTCTCCTCCTCTCCACTGTCCACCTCCCCACTGTCCTCCTCCCCACTGTCCTCTTTCCCACTGTCCTACTCTACACTGTCCACCTCCCCACTGTCCTCCTTCCCACTGTCCTCCTTCCCACTGTCCGCCTCCCCACTGTCCTCCTCCCCACTGTCCTCCTTCCCACTGTCCTCCTCTGCACTGTCCACCTCCCCACTGTCCTCCTCCCCACTTTCCACCTTCCCACTGTCCTCCTCCCCACTGTCCTCCTACAAACTGTCCGCCTCCCAACTGTCCTCCTCCCCACTGACCTCCTTCCCACTGTCCTCCTCCCCACTGTCCTCCTACAAACTGTCCGCCTCCCAACTGTCCTCCTCCCCACTGTCATCCTTCCCACTGTCCTCCTTCCCACTGTTCTCCTTCCCACTGTTCTCCTTCCCACTGTCCTCATTCCCACTGTCCTCCTCCCCACTGTCCGCCACTCCACTGTCCTCCACTCCACTGTCCAGTTCCCCACTGTCCTCCTTCCCACTGTTCTCCTCCCAAATGTCCGCCACTACACTGTCCTCCACTCCATTGTCCTCTTCCCACTGTCCTCCTTCCTACTTTCCGCCTCCCCATTGTCCTCTTTCCCACTGTCCTCCTCCCCACTGTCCTCCTCCCCACTGACCTCCTCACCATTGTCCTCCTCCCCACTGTCCTCCTCCCCACTGTCCGCCACTCCACTGTCCTCCTTCCCACTTCCCTCCTTCTCACTGTCCTCCTCCCACTGTCTTTCTCCCCAGTGTCCTCCTCCCCACTGTCCTCCTCCCCACTGTCCTCATTCCCACTGTCCTCCTCTCCACTGTCCTCCTCCCCACTGTCCTCCTCCCCACTGTTCTCCTTCCCACTGTTCTCCTTCACACTGTCCTCATTCCCACTGTCCTCCTCCCCACTGTCCGCCACTCCACTGTCCTCCACTCCACTGTCCAGTTCCCCACAGTCCTCCTTCCCACTGTTCTCCTCCCAAATGTCCGCCACTACACTGTCCTCCACTCCATTGTCCTCTTCCCACTGTCCTCCTTCCCACTTTCCGCCTCCCCATTGTCCTCTTTCCCACTGTCCTCCTCCCCACTGTCCTCCTCCCCACTGACCTCCTCCCCATTGTCCTCCTCCCCACTGTCCTCCTCCCCACTGTCCGCCACTCCACTGTCCTCCTTCCCACTTCCCTCCTTCTCACTGTCCTCCTCCCACTGTCTTTCTCCCCAGTGTCCTCCTCCCCACAGTCCTCCTCCCCACTGTCCTCATTCCCACTGTCCTCCTCTCCACTGTCCTCCTCCCCACTGTCCTCCTTCCCACTGTTCTCCTCCCAAATGTCCGCCAGTACACTGTCCTCCACTCCATTGTCCTCTTCCCCACTGTCCTCCTTCCCACTTTCCGCCTCCCCACTGTCCTCTTTCCCACTGTCCTCCTCCCCACTGTCCTCCTCCCCACTGACCTCCTCCCCATTGTCCTCCTCCCCACTGTCCTCCTCCCCACTGTCCGCCACTCCACTGTCCTCCTTCCCACTTCCCTCCTTCTCACTATCCTCCTCCAACTGTCTTTCTCCCCAGTGTCCTCCTCCCACTGTCCTCCTCCCCACTGTCCTCATTCCCACTGTCCTCCTCTCCACTGTCCTCCTCTCCACTGTCCTCCTTCCCACTGTCCTCCTTCCCACTGTCCTTCTCCCCACTGTCCGCCACGCCACATTACTCCTTCCCACTGTTCACCTTCCCACTGTTCTCCTCCCCACTGTCCTCCTCCCCACGGTCTTCCTTCCCACTGTCCTCCTCTCCACTGTCCTCCTCCCCACTGTCGTCCTTCGCACTGTCCTCCTCTCCACTGTCCACCTCCCCACTGTCCTCCCCCCCACTGTCCTCTTTCCCACTGTCCTCCTCTACACTGTCCACCTCCCCACTGTCCTCCTTCCCACTGTCCTCCTTCCCACTGTCCGCCTCCCCACTGTCCTCCTCCCCACTGTCCTCCTTCCCACTGTCCTCCTCTTCACTGTCCTCCTCCCCACTGTCCTCCTCCCCACTTTCCACCTTCCCACTGTCCTCCTCCCCACTGTCCTCCTACAAACTGTCCGCCTCCAAACTGTCCTCCTCCCCACTGACTTCCTTCCCACTGTCCTCCTCCCCACTGTCCTCCTACAAAATGTCCGCCTCCCAACTGTCCTCCTCCCCACTGTCCTCCTTCCCACTGTCCTCCTCTCCACTGTCTTCCTCCCCAATGTCCTCCTCCCCACTTTCCTCCTCCCCACTGTTATTCCCACTATCCTCCACCCCACTGTCCTCCACTCCACTGTCCTCCTTCCCACTGTCCTCCTCTCCACTGTCCTCCTTCCCACTGTCCTCCACTCCACTGTCCGCCTTTCCACTGTCCTCCTCTCCACTGTCCTCCTCCCCACTGTCCACCTCCCCGCTGTCCTCCTCCCCACTGTTCTCCTTCCCACTGTTCTCCTTCCCACTGTCCTCATTCCCACTGTCCGCCACTCCACTGTCCTCCACTCCACTGTCCAGTTCCCCACTGTCCTCCTTCCCACTGTTCTCCTCCCAAATGTCCGCCACTACACTGTCCTCCACTCCATTGTCCTCTTCCCACTGTCCTCCTTCCCACTTTCCGCCTACCCATTGTCCTCTTTCCCACTGTCCTCCTCCCCACTGTCCTCCTCCCCACTGACCTCCTCCCCATTGTCCTCCTACCCACTGTCCTCCTCCCCACTGTCCGCCACTCCACTGTCCTCCTTCCCACTTACCTCCTTCTCACTGTACTCCTCCCACTGCCTTTCTCCCCAGTGTCCTCCTCCCCACTGTCCTCCTCCCCACTGTCCTCATTCCCACTGTCCTCCTCTCCACTGTCCTCCTCCCCACTGTCCTCCTTCCCACTGTCCTCATCCTGACTGTCCTCCTTCCCACTGCGCGCCTTCCAACTGTCCTCCTCCCAACTTTCCTCCTCCCGACTGTCATCCTTCCCACTGTCCTCCTCTCCACTGTCCTCCACCCCACTGTCCTCCTTCCCACTGTCCTCCTCTCCACTGTCCTCCTCCCTTCTGTCCTCCTTTCCAGTCCTCCTCCCCACTGTCGTCCTTCGCACTGTCCTCCTCTCCACTGTCCACCTCCCCACTTTCCTCCACCCCACTGTCCTCCATCCCACTGTCCTCCTCCCCACTGTCCTCCTTCCCACTGTCCGCCTCCCCACTGTCCTCCTTCCCACTGTCCACCTCTGCACTGTCCTCCTCCCCACTGCCCTCCTCCACAATGTCCACCTTCCCACTGTCCTCCTCCCCATGGTTCTCCTTCCCACTGGCCTCCTGCCCCTTGTCGTTCCCTCTATCCTCCTCCCCACTGTCCTCCTGTCCACTGTCCTCCTTCCCACTGTCCTCCTCCCCACTGTCCTCCTCCCCACTGTCCTCCTCCCCACTGTTATTCCCACTATCCTCCACCCCACTGTCCTCCACTCCACTGTCCTCCTTCCCACCGTCCTCCTCTCCACTGTCCTCCTTCCCACTGTCCTCCACTCCACTGTCCGCCTTTCCACTGTCCTCCTCTCCACTGTCCTCCTCCCCACTGTCCACCTCCCCACTGTCCTCCTCCCCACTGTTCTCCTTCCCACTGTTCTCCTTCCCACTGTCCTCATTCCCACTGTCCTCCTCCCCACTGTCCGCCACTCCACTGTCCTCCACTCCAATGTCCAGTTCCCCACTGTCCTCCTTCCCACTGTTCTCCTCCCAAATGTCCGCCAGTACACTGTCCTCCACTCCATTGTCCTCTTCCCCACTGTCCTCATTCCCACTTTCCGCCTCCCCACTGTTCTCCTCCCCACTGTCCTCCTCCCCATGGTCTTCCTTCGCACTGTCCCCCTCTCCACTGTCCACCTAGCCAATGTCCTCCCCCCCACTGTCCTCTTTCCCACTGTCCTCCTCCCCACTGTCCTCCTCCCCACTGACCTCCTCCCCATTGTCCTCCTCCCCACTGTCCTCCTCCCCACTGTCCGCCACTCCACTGTCCTCCTTCCCACTTCCCTCCTTCTCACTGTCCTCCTCCCACTGTCTTTCTCCCCAGTGTCCTCCTCCCACTGTCCTCCTCCCCACTGTCCTCATTCCCACTGTCCACCTCCCCGCTGTCCTCCTCCCCACTGTTCTCCTTCCCACTGTTCTCCTTCCCACTGTCCTCATTCCCACTGTTCTCCTCCCAAATGCCCGCCAGTACACTGTCCTCCACTCCATTGTCCTCTTCCCCACTGTCCTCATTCCCACTTTCCGCCTCCCCACTGTCCTCTTTCCCACTGTCCTCCTCCCCACTGTCCTCCTCCCCACTGACCTCCTCCCCATTGTCCTCCTCCCCACTGTCCTCCTCCCCACTGTCCGCCACTCCACTGTCCTCCTTCCCACTTCCCTCCTTCTCACTGTCCTCCTCCCACTGACTTTCTCCCCAGTGTCCTCCTCCCACTGTCCTCCTCCCCACTGTCCTCATTCCCACTGTCCTCCTCTCCACTGTCCTCCTCTCCACTGTCCTCCTCCCCACTGTCCTCCTTCCCACTGTCCTTCTCCCCACTGTCCGCCACGCCACATTACTCCTTCCCACTGTTCTCCTCCCCACTGTTCTCCCCACTGTCCTCCTCCCCATGGTCTTCCTTCGCACTGTCCCCCTCTCCACTGTCCACCTAGCCAATGTCCTCCCCCCCACTGTCCTCTTTCCCACTGTCCTCCTCTACACTGTCCACATCCCCACTGTCCTCCTCCCCACTGTCCTCCTCCCCACTGTCCTCCTTCCCACTGTCCTCCTCTGCACTGTCCTCCTCCCCACTGTCCTCCTCCCCACTTTCCACCTTCCCACTGTCCTCCTCCCCACTGTCCTCCTACAAACTGTCCGCCTCCAAACTGTCCTCCTCCCCACTGACCTCCTTCCCACTGTCCTCCTCCCCACTGCCCTCCTACAAACTGTCCGCCTCCCAACTGTCCTCCTCCCCACTGTCCTCCTTCCCACTGTCCTCCTCTCCACTGTCTTCCTCCCCAATGTCCTCCTCCCCACTTTCCTCCTCCCCACTGTTATTCCCACTATCCTCCACCCCACTGTCCTCCACTCCACTGTCCTCCTTCCCACTGTCCTCCTCTCCCCTGTCCTCCTTCCCACTGTCCTCCACTCCACTGTCCGCCTTTCCACTGTCCTCCTCTCCACTGTCCTCCTCCCCACTGTCCACCTCCCCGCTGTCCTCCTCCCCACTGTTCTCCTTCCCACTGTCCACATTCCCACTGTTCTCCTCCCAAATGCCCGCCAGTACACTGTCCTCCACTCCATTGTCCTCTTCCCCACTGTCCTCATTCCCACTTTCCGCCTCCCCACTGTCCTCTTTCCCACTGTCCTCCTCCCCACTGTCCTCCTCCCCACTGACCTCCTCCCCATTGTCCTCCTCCCCACTGTCCGCCACTCCACTGTCCTCCTTCCCACTTCCCTCCTTCTCACTGTCCTCCTCCCACTGTCTTTCTCCCCAGTGTCCTCCTCCCACTGTCCTCCTCCCCACTGTCCTCATTCCCACTGTCCTCCTCTCCACTGTCCTCCTCTCCACTGCCCTCCTTCCCACTGTCCTCCTTCCCACTGTCCTTCTCCCCACTGTCCGCCACGCCACATTACTCCTTCCCACTGTTCACCTTCCCACTGTTCTCCTCCCCACTGTCCTCCTCCCCATGGTCTTCCTTCGCACTGTCCCCCTCTCCACTGTCCACCTAGCCAATGTCCTCCCCCCCACTGTCCTCCTTCCCACTGTCCTCCTCTACACTGTCCACATCCCCACTGTCCTCCTTCCCACTGTCCTCCTTCCCACTGTGCGCCTCCCCACTGTCCTCCTCCCCATTGTCCTCCTCCCCACTGTCCTCCTTCCCACTGTCCTCCTCTGCACTGTCCTCCTCCCCACTGTCCTCCTCCCCACTTTCCACCTTCCCACTGTCCTCCTCCCCACTGTCCTCCTACAAACTGTCCCCCTCCAAACTGTCCTCCTCCCCACTGACCTCCTTCCCACTGTCCTCCTCCCCACTGCCCTCCTACAAACTGTCCGCCTCCCAACTGTCCTCCTCCCCACTGTCCTCCTTCCCACTGTCCTCCTCTCCACTGTCTTCCTCCCCAATGTCCTCCTCCCCACTTTCCTCCTCCCCACTGTTATTCCCACTATCCTCCACCCCACTGTCCTCCACTCCACTGTACTCCTTCCCACTGTCCTCCTCTCCCCTGTCCTCCTTCCCACTGTCCACTCCACTGTCCGCCTTTCCACTGTCCTCCTCTCCACTGTCCTCCTCCCCACTGTCCACCTCCCCGCTGTCCTCCTCCCCACTGTTCTCCTTCCCACTGTTCTCCTTCCCACTGTCCTCATTCCCACTGTCCTCCTCCCCACTGTCCGCCACTCCACTGTCCTCCACTCCACTGTCCAGTTCCCCACTGTCCTCCTTCCCACTGTTCTCCTCCCAAATGTCCGCCACTACACTGTCCTCCACTCCATTGTCCTCTTCCCACTGTCCTCCTTCCCACTTTCCGCCTCCCCATTGTCCTCTTTCCCACTGTCCTCCTCCCCACTGTCCTCCTCCACACTGACCTCCTCCCCATTGTCCTCCTACCCACTGTCCTCCTCCCCACTGTCCGCCACTCCACTGTCCTCCTTCCCACTTCCCTCCTTCTCAATGTCCTCCTCCCACTGTCTTTCTCCCCAGTGTCCTCCTCCCCACTGTCCTCATTCCCACTGTCCTCCTCTCCACTGTCCTCCTCCCCACTGTCCTCCTTCCCACTGTCCGCATCCTGACTGTCCTCCTTCCCACTGCGCGCCTTCCAACTGTCCTCCTCCCAACTATCCTACTCCCGACTGTCATCCTTCCCACTGTCCTCCTCTCCACTGTCCTCCACCCCACTGTCCTCCACCCCACTGTCCTCCATCCCACTGTCCTCCTGCCCACTGTCCTCCTTCCCACTGTCCGCCTCCCCACTGTCCTCCTTCCCACTGTCCACCTCTGCACTGTCCTCCTCCCCACTGCCCTCCTCCACACTGTCCACCTTCCCACTGTCCTCCTCCCCACTGTCCTCCTACAAACTGTCTGCCTCCCCACTGTACTCCTCCCCACTGTCCTCCTTCCCACTGTCCTCCTCTCCACTGTCCTCCTCCCCACTGTCCTCCTCCCCACTGTCCTTCTCCCCACTGTCCTTCCCACTATCCTCCTCCCCACTGTCCTGCTCTCCACTGTCCTCCTTCCAACTGTCCTCCTTCCCACTGTCCTTCTCCCCACTCTCCGCCACGCCACATTACTCCTTCCCACTGTCCACCTTCCCACTGTCCTCCTCCCCACTGTCCTCCTCCCCACGGTCTTCCTTCCCACTCTTCTCCTCCCTCCAATCCCTCCCACTATCCTCCTCCCCACTGTCCTCCTCTCCACTGTCCTCCTCTCAACTGTCATCCTCCCCACTCTCCTCATCTCCACTCTCCTCCTCTCCTCTGTCCTCCTCCCCACTGTCCTCCTTCCCACTGTCCTCCTCTCCACTGTCCTCCTCCGCAATGTCCTCTTCCCCACTGTCCTCCTCCCCACTGTCCTTCCCAATATCCTCCTCCCCACTGTCCTCCTCCCCACGGTTCTCCTTCCCACTGTCCTACTGCCCCCTGTCGTTCCCTCTATCCTCCTCCCCACTGTCCTCCTGTCCACTGTCCTCCTTCCCACTGTCCTCCTCCCCACTGTCCTCCTCCCCACTGTTATTCCCTCTATCCTCCTCCCCACTGTCCTCCTGTCCACTGTCCTCCTTCCCACTGTCCTCCTCCCCACTGTCCTCCTCCCCACTGTCCTCCTCCCCACTGTTATTCCCACTATCCTCCACCCCACTGTCCTCCACTCCAATGTCCTCCTTCCCACTGTCCTCCTCTCCACTGTCCTCCTTCCCACTGTCCTCCACTCCACTGTCCGCCTTTCCACTGTCCTCCTCTCCACTGTCCTCCTTCCCACTGTCCTTCTCCCCACTGTCCGCCACGCCACATTACTCCTTCCCACTGTTCACCTTCCCACTGTTCTCCTCCCCACTGTCCTCCTCCCCACGGTCTTCCTTCCCACTGTCCTCCTCTCCACTGTCCTCCTCCCCACTGTCGTCCTTCGCACTGTCCTCCTCTCCACTGTCCACCTCCCCACTGTCCTCCCCCCCACTGTCCTCTTTCCCACTGTCCTCCTCTACACTGTCCACCTCCCCACTGTCCTCCTTCCCACTGTCCTCCTTCCCACTGTCCGCCTCCCCACTGTCCTCCTCCCCACTGTCCTCCTTCCCACTGTCCTCCTCTTCACTGTCCTCCTCCCCACTGTCCTCCTCCCCACTTTCCACCTTCCCACTGTCCTCCTCCCCACTGTCCTCCTACAAACTGTCCGCCTCCAAACTGTCCTCCTCCCCACTGACTTCCTTCCCACTGTCCTCCTCCCCACTGTCCTCCTACAAAATGTCCGCCTCCCAACTGTCCTCCTCCCCACTGTCCTCCTTCCCACTGTCCTCCTCTCCACTGTCTTCCTCCCCAATGTCCTCCTCCCCACTTTCCTCCTCCCCACTGTTATTCCCACTATCCTCCACCCCACTGTCCTCCACTCCACTGTCCTCCTTCCCACTGTCCTCCTCTCCACTGTCCTCCTTCCCACTGTCCTCCACTCCACTGTCCGCCTTTCCACTGTCCTCCTCTCCACTGTCCTCCTCCCCACTGTCCACCTCCCCGCTGTCCTCCTCCCCACTGTTCTCCTTCCCACTGTTCTCCTTCCCACTGTCCTCATTCCCACTGTCCGCCACTCCACTGTCCTCCACTCCACTGTCCAGTTCCCCACTGTCCTCCTTCCCACTGTTCTCCTCCCAAATGTCCGCCACTACACTGTCCTCCACTCCATTGTCCTCTTCCCACTGTCCTCCTTCCCACTTTCCGCCTACCCATTGTCCTCTTTCCCACTGTCCTCCTCCCCACTGTCCTCCTCCCCACTGACCTCCTCCCCATTGTCCTCCTACCCACTGTCCTCCTCCCCACTGTCCGCCACTCCACTGTCCTCCTTCCCACTTACCTCCTTCTCACTGTACTCCTCCCACTGCCTTTCTCCCCAGTGTCCTCCTCCCCACTGTCCTCCTCCCCACTGTCCTCATTCCCACTGTCCTCCTCTCCACTGTCCTCCTCCCCACTGTCCTCCTTCCCACTGTCCTCATCCTGACTGTCCTCCTTCCCACTGCGCGCCTTCCAACTGTCCTCCTCCCAACTATCCTCCTCCCGACTGTCATCCTTCCCACTGTCCTCCTCTCCACTGTCCTCCACCCCACTGTCCTCCTTCCCACTGTCCTCCTCTCCACTGTCCTCCTCCCTTCTGTCCTCCTTTCCAGTCCTCCTCCCCACTGTCGTCCTTCGCACTGTCCTCCTCTCCACTGTCCACCTCCCCACTTTCCTCCACCCCACTGTCCTCCATCCCACTGTCCTCCTCCCCACTGTCCTCCTTCCCACTGTCCGCCTCCCCACTGTCCTCCTTCCCACTGTCCACCTCTGCACTGTCCTCCTCCCCACTGCCCTCCTCCACAATGTCCACCTTCCCACTGTCCTCCTCCCCATGGTTCTCCTTCCCACTGGCCTCCTGCCCCTTGTCGTTCCCTCTATCCTCCTCCCCACTGTCCTCCTGTCCACTGTCCTCCTTCCCACTGTCCTCCTCCCCACTGTCCTCCTCCCCACTGTCCTCCTCCCCACTGTTATTCCCACTATCCTCCACCCCACTGTCCTCCACTCCACTGTCCTCCTTCCCACCGTCCTCCTCTCCACTGTCCTCCTTCCCACTGTCCTCCACTCCACTGTCCGCCTTTCCACTGTCCTCCTCTCCACTGTCCTCCTCCCCACTGTCCACCTCCCCACTGTCCTCCTCCCCACTGTTCTCCTTCCCACTGTTCTCCTTCCCACTGTCCTCATTCCCACTGTCCTCCTCCCCACTGTCCGCCACTCCACTGTCCTCCACTCCAATGTCCAGTTCCCCACTGTCCTCCTTCCCACTGTTCTCCTCCCAAATGTCCGCCAGTACACTGTCCTCCACTCCATTGTCCTCTTCCCCACTGTCCTCATTCCCACTTTCCGCCTCCCCACTGTTCTCCTCCCCACTGTCCTCCTCCCCATGGTCTTCCTTCGCACTGTCCCCCTCTCCACTGTCCACCTAGCCAATGTCCTCCCCCCCACTGTCCTCTTTCCCACTGTCCTCCTCCCCACTGTCCTCCTCCCCACTGACCTCCTCCCCATTGTCCTCCTCCCCACTGTCCTCCTCCCCACTGTCCGCCACTCCACTGTCCTCCTTCCCACTTCCCTCCTTCTCACTGTCCTCCTCCCACTGTCTTTCTCCCCAGTGTCCTCCTCCCACTGTCCTCCTCCCCACTGTCCTCATTCCCACTGTCCACCTCCCCGCTGTCCTCCTCCCCACTGTTCTCCTTCCCACTGTTCTCCTTCCCACTGTCCTCATTCCCACTGTTCTCCTCCCAAATGCCCGCCAGTACACTGTCCTCCACTCCATTGTCCTCGTCCCCACTGTCCTCATTCCCACTTTCCGCCTCCCCACTGTCCTCTTTCCCACTGTCCTCCTCCCCACTGTCCTCCTCCCCACTGACCTCCTCCCCATTGTCCTCCTCCCCACTGTCCTCCTCCCCACTGTCCGCCACTCCACTGTCCTCCTTCCCACTTCCCTCCTTCTCACTGTCCTCCTCCCACTGTCTTTCTCCCCAGTGTCCTCCTCCCACTGTCCTCCTCCCCACTGTCCTCATTCCCACTGTCCTCCTCTCCACTGTCCTCCTCTCCACTGTCCTCCTCCCCACTGTCCTCCTTCCCACTGTCCTTCTCCCCACTGTCCGCCACGCCACATTACTCCTTCCCACTGTTCTCCTCCCCACTGTTCTCCCCACTGTCCTCCTCCCCATGGTCTTCCTTCGCACTGTCCCCCTCTCCACTGTCCACCTAGCCAATGTCCTCCCCCCCACTGTCCTCTTTCCCACTGTCCTCCTCTACACTGTCCACATCCCCACTGTCCTCCTCCCCACTGTCCTCCTCCCCACTGTCCTCCTTCCCACTGTCCTCCTCTGCACTGTCCTCCTCCCCACTGTCCTCCTCCCCACTTTCCACCTTCCCACTGTCCTCCTCCCCACTGTCCTCCTACAAACTGTCCGCCTCCAAACTGTCCTCCTCCCCACTGACCTCCTTCCCACTGTCCTCCTCCCCACTGCCCTCCTACAAACTGTCCGCCTCCCAACTGTCCTCCTCCCCACTGTCCTCCTTCCCACTGTCCTCCTCTCCACTGTCTTCCTCCCCAATGTCCTCCTCCCCACTTTCCTCCTCCCCACTGTTATTCCCACTATCCTCCACCCCACTGTCCTCCACTCCACTGTCCTCATTCCCACTGTCCTCCTCTCCCCTGTCCTCCTTCCCACTGTCCTCCACTCCACTGTCCGCCTTTCCACTGTCCTCCTCTCCACTGTCCTCCTCCCCACTGTCCACCTCCCCGCTGTCCTCCTCCCCACTGTTCTCCTTCCCACTGTCCTCATTCCCACTGTTCTCCTCCCAAATGCCCGCCAGTACACTGTCCTCCACTCCATTGTCCTCTTCCCCACTGTCCTCATTCCCACTTTCCGCCTCCCCACTGTCCTCTTTCCCACTGTCCTCCTCCCCACTGTCCTCCTCCCCACTGACCTCCTCCCCATTGTCCTCCTCCCCACTGTCCGCCACTCCACTGTCCTCCTTCCCACTTCCCTCCTTCTCACTGTCCTCCTCCCACTGTCTTTCTCCCCAGTGTCCTCCTCCCACTGTCCTCCTCCCCACTGTCCTCATTCCCACTGTCCTCCTCTCCACTGTCCTCCTCTCCACTGCCCTCCTTCCCACTGTCCTCCTTCCCACTGTCCTTCTCCCCACTGTCCGCCACGCCACATTACTCCTTCCCACTGTTCACCTTCCCACTGTTCTCCTCCCCACTGTCCTCCTCCCCATGGTCTTCCTTCGCACTGTCCCCCTCTCCACTGTCCACCTAGCCAATGTCCTCCCCCCCACTGTCCTCCTTCCCACTGTCCTCCTCTACACTGTCCACATCCCCACTGTCCTCCTTCCCACTGTCCTCCTTCCCACTGTCCGCCTCCCCACTGTCCTCCTCCCCATTGTCCTCCTCCCCACTGTCCTCCTTCCCACTGTCCTCCTCTGCACTGTCCTCCTCCCCACTGTCCTCCTCCCCACTTTCCACCTTCCCACTGTCCTCCTCCCCACTGTCCTCCTACAAACTGTCCCCCTCCAAACTGTCCTCCTCCCCACTGACCTCCTTCCCACTGTCCTCCTCCCCACTGCCCTCCTACAAACTGTCCGCCTCCCAACTGTCCTCCTCCCCACTGTCCTCCTTCCCACTGTCCTCCTCTCCACTGTCTTCCTCCCCAATGTCCTCCTCCCCACTTTCCTCCTCCCCACTGTTATTCCCACTATCCTCCACCCCACTGTCCTCAACTCCACTGTCCTCCTTCCCACTGTCCTCCTCTCCCCTGTCCTCCTTCCCACTGTCCACTCCACTGTCCGCCTTTCCACTGTCCTCCTCTCCACTGTCCTCCTCCCCACTGTCCACCTCCCCGCTGTCCTCCTCCCCACTGTTCTCCTTCCCACTGTTCTCCTTCCCACTGTCCTCATTCCCACTGTCCTCCTCCCCACTGTCCGCCACTCCACTGTCCTCCACTCCACTGTCCAGTTCCCCACTGTCCTCCTTCCCACTGTTCTCCTCCCAAATGTCCGCCACTACACTGTCCTCCACTCCATTGTCCTCTTCCCACTGTCCTCCTTCCCACTTTCCGCCTCCCCATTGTCCTCTTTCCCACTGTCCTCCTCCCCACTGTCCTCCTCCACACTGACCTCCTCCCCATTGTCCTCCTACCCACTGTCCTCCTCCCCACTGTCCGCCACTCCACTGTCCTCCTTCCCACTTCCCTCCTTCTCAATGTCCTCCTCCCACTGTCTTTCTCCCCAGTGTCCTCCTCCCCACTGTCCTCATTCCCACTGTCCTCCTCTCCACTGTCCTCCTCCCCACTGTCCTCCTTCCCACTGTCCGCATCCTGACTGTCCTCCTTCCCACTGCGCGCCTTCCAACTGTCCTCCTCCCAACTATCCTACTCCCGACTGTCATCCTTCCCACTGTCCTCCTCTCCACTGTCCTCCACCCCACTGTCCTCCACCCCACTGTCCTCCATCCCACTGTCCTCCTGCCCACTGTCCTCCTTCCCACTGTCCGCCTCCCCACTGTCCTCCTTCCCACTGTCCACCTCTGCACTGTCCTCCTCCCCACTGCCCTCCTCCACACTGTCCACCTTCCCACTGTCCTCCTCCCCACTGTCCTCCTACAAACTGTCTGCCTCCCCACTGTACTCCTCCCCACTGTCCTCCTTCCCACTGTCCTCCTCTCCACTGTCCTCCTCCCCACTGTCCTCCTCCCCACTGTCCTTCTCCCCACTGTCCTTCCCACTATCCTCCTCCCCACTGTCCTGCTCTCCACTGTCCTCCTTCCAACTGTCCTCCTTCCCACTGTCCTTCTCCCCACTCTCCGCCACGCCACATTACTCCTTCCCACTGTCCACCTTCCCACTGTCCTCCTCCCCACTGTCCTCCTCCCCAAGGTCTTCCTTCCCACTCTTCTCCTCCCTCCAATCCCTCCCACTATCCTCCTCCCCACTGTCCTCCTCTCCACTGTCCTCCTCTCAACTGTCATCCTCCCCACTCTCCTCATCTCCACTCTCCTCCTCTCCTGTCCTCCTCCCCACTGTCCTCCTTCCCACTGTCCTCCTCTCCACTGTCCTCCTCCGCAATGTCCTCTTCCCCATGTCCTCCTCCCCACTGTCCTTCCCAATATCCTCCTCCCCACTGTCCTCCTCCCCACGGTTCTCCTTCCCACTGTCCTACTGCCCCCTGTCGTTCCCTCTATCCTCCTCCCCACTGTCCTCCTGTCCACTGTCCTCCTTCCCACTGTCCTCCTCCCCACTGTCCTCTTCCCCACTGTTATTCCCTCTATCCTCCTCCCCACTGTCCTCCTGTCCACTGTCCTCCTTCCCACTGTCCTCCTCCCCACTGTCCTCCTCCCCACTGTCCTCCTCCCCACTGTTATTCCCACTATCCTCCACCCCACTGTCCTCCACTCCAATGTCCTCCTTCCCACTGTCCTCCTCTCCACTGTCCTCCTTCCCACTGTCCTCCACTCCACTGTCCGCCTTTCCACTGTCCTCCTCTCCACTCTCCTCCTCTCCACTGTCCTCCTTCCCACTGCCCGCCTTCCAACTGTCCTCCTCCCCACTGTCCTGCTCTCCACTGTCCTCCTCCCCACTGTCCTCCTCCCCAATGTCCACCTTCCCACTGTCCTCCTCCCCACTGTCCTCCTCCCCACTGTCCTCCTCTCCACTGTCCTCCTCCCCACTGTCCACCACGCCACATTACTCCTTCCCACTGTCCACCTTCCCACTGTTCTCCTCCCCACTGTCCTCCTCCCCATGGTCTTCCTTTCCACTGTCCTCCTCTCCACTGTCCTCCTCCCCACTGTCGTCCTTCGAACTGTCCTCCTCTCCACTGTCCACCTCCCCACTGTCCTCCCCCCCCCCACTGTCCTCTTTCCCACTGTCCTCCTCTACACTATCCACCTCCCCACTGTCCTCCTTCCCACTGTCCGCCTCCCCACTGTCCTCCTCCCCACTGTCCTCCTTCCCACTGTCCTCCTCTGCACTGTCCTCCTCCCCACTGTCATCCTCCCCACTTTCCACCTTCCCACTGTCCTCCTCCCCACTGTCCTCCTTCCCACTGTCCTCCTCTGCACTGTCCTCCTCCCCACTGTCCTCCTCCCCACTTTCCACCTTCCCACTGTCCTCCTCCCCACTGTCCTCCTACAAACTGTCCGCCTCCCAACTGTCCTCCTCCCCACTGACCTCCTTCCCACTGTCCTCCTCCCCACTGTCCTCCTACAAACTGTCCGCCTCCCAACTGTCCTCCTCCCCACTGTCCTCCTTCCCACTGTCCTCCTCTCCACTGTCCTCCTCCCCTATGTCCTCCTCCCCACTGTTATTCCCACTATCCTCCACCCCACTGTCCTCCACTCCACTGTCCTCCTTCCCACTGTCCTCCTCTCCCCTGTCCTCCTTCCCACTGTACTCCACTCCACTGTCCGCCTTTCCACTGTCCTCCTCTCCACTGTCCTCCTCCCCACTGTCCACCTCCCCACTGTCCTCCTCCCCACTGTTCTCCTTCCCACTGTTCTCCTTCCCACTGTCCTCATTCCCACTGTCCTCCTCCCCACTGTCCGCCACTCCACTGTCCTCCAATCCACTGTCCAGTTCCCCACTGTCCTCTTTCCCACTGTTCTCCTCCCAAATGTCCGCCACTACACTGTCCTCCACTCCATTGTCCTCTTCCCCACTGTCCTCCTTCCCACTTTCCGCCTCCCCATTGTCCTCTTTCCCACTGTCCTCCTCCCCACTGTCCTCCTCCCCACTGACCTCCTCCCCATTGTCCTCCTCCCCACTGTCCTCCTCCCCACTGTCCGCCACTCCACTGTCCTCCTTCCCACTTCCCTCCTTCTCACTGTCATCCTCCCACTGTCTTTCTCCCCAGTGTCCTCCTCCCCACTGTCCTCCTCCCCACTGTCCTCATTCCCACTGTCCTCCTCTCCACTGTCCTCCTCCCCACTGTCCTCCTTCCCACTGTCCTCATCCTGACTGTCCTCCTTCCCACTGTCCTCCTCTCAACTGTCCTCCTCCCCACTCTCCTCATCTCCACTCTCCTCCTCTCCACTGTCCTCCTCCCCACTGTCCTCCTTCCCACTGTCCTCCTTCCCACTGTCTTCCTCTCCACTGTCCTTCCCAATATCCTCCTCCCCACTGTCCTCCTCCCCACGGTTCTCCTTCCCACTGTCCTCCTGCCCCCTGTCGTTCCCTCTATCCTCCTCCCCACTGTCCTCCTGTCCACTGTCCTCCTTCCCACTGTCCTCCTCCCCACTGTCCTCCTCCCCACTGTTATTCCCACTATCCTCCACCCCACTGTCCTCCACTCCACTGTCCTCCTCTCAACTGTCATCCTCCCCACTCTCCTCATCTCCACTCTCCTCCTCTCCTCTGTCCTCCTCCCCACTGTCCTCCTTCCCACTGTCCTCCTCTCCACTGTCCTCCTCCGCAATGTCCTCTTCCCCACTGTCCTCCTCCCCACTGTCCTTCCCAATATCCTCCTCCCCACTGTCCTCCTCCCCACGGTTCTCCTTCCCACTGTCCTCCTGCCCCCTGTCGTTCCCTCTATCCTCCTCCCCACTGTCCTCCTGTCCACTGTCCTCCTTCCCACTGTCCTCCTCCCCACTGTCCTCCTCCCCACTGTCCTCCTCCCCACTGTTATTCCCTCTATCCTCCTCCCCACTGTCCTCCTGTCCACTGTCCTCCTTCCCACTGTCCTCCTCCCCACTGTCCTCCTCCCCACTGTCCTCCTCCCCACTGTTATTCCCACTATCCTCCACCCCACTGTCCTCCACTCCACTGTCCTCCTTCCCACTGTCCTCCTCTCCCCTGTCCTCCTTCCCACTGTCCACTCCACTGTCCGCCTTTCCACTGTCCTCCTCTCCACTGTCCTCCTCCCCACTGTCCACCTCCCCGCTGTCCTCCTCCCCACTGTTCTCCTTCCCACTGTTCTCCTTCCCACTGTCCTCATTCCCACTGTCCTCCTCCCCACTGTCCGCCACTCCACTGTCCTCCACTCCACTGTCCAGTTCCCCACTGTCCTCCTTCCCACTGTTCTCCTCCCAAATGTCCGCCACTACACTGTCCTCCACTCCATTGTCCTCTTCCCACTGTCCTCCTTCCCACTTTCCGCCTACCCATTGTCCTCTTTCCCACTGTCCTCCTCCCCACTGTCCTCCTCCGCATTGTCCTCCTACCCACTGTCCTCCTCCCCACTGTCCGCCACTCCACTGTCCTCCTTCCCACTTCCCTCCTTCTCACTGTCCTCCTCCCACTGTCTTTCTCCCCAGTGTCCTCCTCCCCACTGTCCTCATTCCCACTGTCCTCCTCTCCACTGTCCTCCTCCCCACTGTCCTCCTTCCCACTGTCCGCATCCTGACTGTCCTCCTTCCCACTGTGCGCCTTCCAACTGTCCTCCTCCCAACTATCCTCCTCCCGACTGTCATCCTTCCCACTGTCCTCCTCTCCACTGTCCTCCACCCCACTGTCCTCCACCCCACTGTCCTCCATCCCACTGTCCTCCTCCCCACTGTCCTCCTTCCCACTGTCCGCCTCCCCACTGTCCTCCTTCCCACTGTCCATCTCTGCACTGTCCTCCTCCCCACTGCCCTCCTCCACACTGTCCACCTTCCCACTGTCCTCCTCCCCACTGTCCTCCTACAAACTGTCTGCCTCCCCACTGTACTCCTCCCGACTGTCCTCCTTCCCACTGTCCTCCTCTCCACTGTCCTCCTCCCCACTGTCCTCCTCCCCACTGTCCTTCTCCCCACTGTCCTTCCCACTATCCTCCTCCCCACTGTCCTGCTCTCCACTGTCCTCCTTCCAACTGTCCTCCTTCCCACTGTCCTTCTCCCCACTCTCCGCCACGCCACATTACTCCTTCCCACTGTCCACCTTCCCACTGTCCTCCTCCCCACTGTCCTCCTCCCCACGGTCTTCCTTCCCACTCTTCTCCTCCCTCCAATCCCTCCCACTATCCTCCTCCCCACTGTCCTCCTCTCCACTGTCCTCCTCTCAACTGTCATCCTCCCCACTCTCCTCATCTCCACTCTCCTCCTCTCCTCTGTCCTCCTCCCCACTGTTTTCCTTTCCACTGTCCTCCTCTCCACTGTCCTCCTCCGCAATGTCCTCTTCCCCACTGTCCTCCTCCCCACTGTCCTTCCCAATATCCTCCTCCCCACTGTCCTCCTCCCCACGGTTCTCCTTCCCACTGTCCTCCTGCCCCCTGTCGTTCCCTCTATCCTCCTCCCCACTGTCCTCCTGTCCACTGTCCTCCTTCCCACTGTCCTCCTCCCCACTGTCCTCCTCCCCACTGTCCTCCTCCCCACTGTTATTCCCTCTATCCTCCTCCCCACTGTCCTCCTGTCCACTGTCCTCCTTCCCACTGTCCTCCTCCCCACTGTCCTCCTCCCCACTGTCCTCCTCCCCACTGTTATTCCCACTATCCTCCACCCCACTGTCCTCCACTCCAATGTCCTCCTTCCCACTGTTCTCCTCCCAAATGTCCGCCACTACACTGTCCTCCACTCCATTGTCCTCTTCCCACTGTCCTCCTTCCCACTTTCCGCCTACCCATTGTCCTCTTTCCCACTGTCCTCCTCCCCACTGTCCTCCTCCACACTGACCTCCTCCCCATTGTCCTCCTACCCACTGTCCTCCTCCCCACTGTCCGCCACTCCACTGTCCTCCTTCCCACTTCCCTCCTTCTCAATGTCCTCCTCCCACTGTCTTTCTCCCCAGTGTCCTCCTCCCCACTGTCCTCATTCCCACTGTCCTCCTCTCCACTGTCCTCCTCCCCACTGTCCTCCTTCCCACTGTCCGCATCCTGACTGTCCTCCTTCCCACTGCGCGCCTTCCAACTGTCCTCCTCCCAACTATCCTACTCCCGACTGTCATCCTTCCCACTGTCCTCCTCTCCACTGTCCTCCACCCCACTGTCCTCCACCCCACTGTCCTCCATCCCACTGTCCTCCTGCCCACTGTCCTCCTTCCCACTGTCCGCCTCCCCACTGTCCTCCTTCCCACTGTCCACCTCTGCACTGTCCTCCTCCCCACTGCCCTCCTCCACACTGTCCACCTTCCCACTGTCCTCCTCCCCACTGTCCTCCTACAAACTGTCTGCCTCCCCACTGTACTCCTCCCCACTGTCCTCCTTCCCACTGTCCTCCTCTCCACTGTCCTCCTCCCCACTGTCCTCCTCCCCACTGTCCTTCTCCCCACTGTCCTTCCCACTATACTCCTCCCCACTGTCCTGCTCTCCACTGACCTCCTTCCAACTGTCCTCCTTCCCACTGTCCTTCTCCCCACTCTCCGCCACGCCACATTACTCCTTCCCACTGTCCACCTTCCAACTGTCCTCCTCCCCACTGTCCTCCTCCCCACGGTCTTCCTTCCCACTCTTCTCCTCCCTCCAATCCCTCCCACTATCCTCCTCCCCACTGTCCTCCTCTCCACTGTCCTCCTCTCAACTGTCATCCTCCCCACTCTCCTCATCTCCACTCTCCTCCTCTCCTCTGTCCTCCTCCCCACTGTCCTCCTTCCCACTGTCCTCCTCTCCACTGTCCTCCTCCGCAATGTCCTCTTCCCCACTGTCCTCCTCCCCACTGTCCTTCCCAATATCCTCCTCCCCACTGTCCTCCTCCCCACGGTTCTCCTTCCCACTGTCCTACTGCCCCCTGTCGTTCCCTCTATCCTCCTCCCCACTGTCCTCCTGTCCACTGTCCTCCTTCCCACTGTCCTCCTCCCCACTGTCCTCCTCCCCACTGTTATTCCCTCTATCCTCCTCCCCACTGTCCTCCTGTCCACTGTCCTCCTTCCCACTGTCCTCCTCCCCACTGTCCTCCTCCCCACTGTCCTCCTCCCCACTGTTATTCCCACTATCCTCCACCCCACTGTCCTCCACTCCAATGTCCTCCTTCCCACTGTCCTCCTCTCCACTGTCCTCCTTCCCACTGTCCTCCACTCCACTGTCCGCCTTTCCACTGTCCTCCTCTCCACTCTCCTCCTCTCCACTGTCCTCCTTCCCACTGCCCGCCTTCCAACTGTCCTCCTCCCCACTGTCCTGCTCTCCACTGTCCTCCTCCCCACTGTCCTCCTCCCCAATGTCCACCTTCCCACTGTCCTCCTCCCCACTGTCCTCCTCCCCACTGTCCTCCTCTCCACTGTCCTCCTCCCCACTGTCCACCACGCCACATTACTCCTTCCCACTGTCCACCTTCCCACTGTTCTCCTCCCCACTGTCCTCCTCCCCATGGTCTTCCTTTCCACTGTCCTCCTCTCCACTGTCCTCCTCCCCACTGTCGTCCTTCGAACTGTCCTCCTCTCCACTGTCCACCTCCCCACTGTCCTCCCCCCCCCCACTGTCCTCTTTCCCACTGTCCTCCTCTACACTATCCACCTCCCCACTGTCCTCCTTCCCACTGTCCGCCTCCCCACTGTCCTCCTCCCCACTGTCCTCCTTCCCACTGTCCTCCTCTGCACTGTCCTCCTCCCCACTGTCATCCTCCCCACTTTCCACCTTCCCACTGTCCTCCTCCCCACTGTCCTCCTACAAACTGTCCGCCTCCCAACTGTCCTCCTCCCCACTGACCTCCTTCCCACTGTCCTCCTCCCCACTGTCCTCCTACAAACTGTCCGCCTCCCAACTGTCCTCCTCCCCACTGTCCTCCTTCCCACTGTCCTCCTCTCCACTGTCCTCCTCCCCTATGTCCTCCTCCCCACTGTTATTCCCACTATCCTCCACCCCACTGTCCTCCACTCCACTGTCCTCCTTCCCACTGTCCTCCTCTCCCCTGTCCTCCTTCCCACTGTACTCCACTCCACTGTCCGCCTTTCCACTGTCCTCCTCTCCACTGTCCTCCTCCCCACTGTCCACCTCCCCACTGTCCTCCTCCCCACTGTTCTCCTTCCCACTGTTCTCCTTCCCACTGTCCTCATTCCCACTGTCCTCCTCCCCACTGTCCGCCACTCCACTGTCCTCCAATCCACTGTCCAGTTCCCCACTGTCCTCTTTCCCACTGTTCTCCTCCCAAATGTCCGCCACTACACTGTCCTCCACTCCATTGTCCTCTTCCCCACTGTCCTCCTTCCCACTTTCCGCCTCCCCATTGTCCTCTTTCCCACTGTCCTCCTCCCCACTGTCCTCCTCCCCACTGACCTCCTCCCCATTGTCCTCCTCCCCACTGTCCTCCTCCCCACTGTCCGCCACTCCACTGTCCTCCTTCCCACTTCCCTCCTTCTCACTGTCATCCTCCCACTGTCTTTCTCCCCAGTGTCCTCCTCCCCACTGTCCTCCTCCCCACTGTCCTCATTCCCACTGTCCTCCTCTCCACTGTCCTCCTCCCCACTGTCCTCCTTCCCACTGTCCTCATCCTGACTGTCCTCCTTCCCACTGTCCTCCTCTCAACTGTCCTCCTCCCCACTCTCCTCATCTCCACTCTCCTCCTCTCCACTGTCCTCCTCCCCACTGTCCTCCTTCCCACTGTCCTCCTTCCCACTGTCTTCCTCTCCACTGTCCTTCCCAATATCCTCCTCCCCACTGTCCTCCTCCCCACGGTTCTCCTTCCCACTGTCCTCCTGCCCCCTGTCGTTCCCTCTATCCTCCTCCCCACTGTCCTCCTGTCCACTGTCCTCCTTCCCACTGTCCTCCTCCCCACTGTCCTCCTCCCCACTGTTATTCCCACTATCCTCCACCCCACTGTCCTCCACTCCACTGTCCTCCTCTCAACTGTCATCCTCCCCACTCTCCTCATCTCCACTCTCCTCCTCTCCTCTGTCCTCCTCCCCACTGTCCTCCTTCCCACTGTCCTCCTCTCCACTGTCCTCCTCCGCAATGTCCTCTTCCCCACTGTCCTCCTCCCCACTGTCCTTCCCAATATCCTCCTCCCGACTGTCCTCCTCCCCACGGTTCTCCTTCCCACTGTCCTCCTGCCCCCTGTCGTTCCCTCTATCCTCCTCCCCACTGTCCTCCTGTCCACTGTCCTCCTTCCCACTGTCCTCCTCCCCACTGTCCTCCTCCCCACTGTCCTACTCCCCACTGTTATTCCCTCTATCCTCCTCGCCACTGTCCTCCTGTCCACTGTCCTCCTTCCCACTGTCCTCCTCCCCACTGTCCTCCTCCCCACTGTCCTCCTCCCCACTGTTATTCCCACTATCCTCCACCCCACTGTCCTCCACTCCACTGTCCTCCTTCCCACTGTCCTCCTCTCCCCTGTCCTCCTTCCCACTGTCCACTCCACTGTCCGCCTTTCCACTGTCCTCCTCTCCACTGTCCTCCTCCCCACTGTCCACCTCCCCGCTGTCCTCCTCCCCACTGTTCTCCTTCCCACTGTTCTCCTTCCCACTGTCCTCATTCCCACTGTCCTCCTCCCCACTGTCCGCCACTCCACTGTCCTCCACTCCACTGTCCAGTTCCCCACTGTCCTCCTTCCCACTGTTCTCCTCCCAAATGTCCGCCACTACACTGTCCTCCACTCCATTGTCCTCTTCCCACTGTCCTCCTTCCCACTTTCCGCCTACCCATTGTCCTCTTTCCCACTGTCCTCCTCCCCACTGTCCTCCTCCACACTGACCTCCTCCGCATTGTCCTCCTACCCACTGTCCTCCTCCCCACTGTCCGCCACTCCACTGTCCTCCTTCCCACTTCCCTCCTTCTCACTGTCCTCCTCCCACTGTCTTTCTCCCCAGTGTCCTCCTCCCCTCTGTCCTCATTCCCACTGTCCTCCTCTCCACTGTCCTCCTCCCCACTGTCCTCCTTCCCACTGTCCGCATCCTGACTGTCCTCCTTCCCACTGCGCGCCTTCCAACTGTCCTCCTCCCAACTATCCTCCTCCCGACTGTCATCCTTCCCACTGTCCTCCTCTCCACTGTCCTCCACCCCACTGTCCTCCACCCCACTGTCCTCCATCCCACTGTCCTCCTCCCCACTGTCCTCCTTCCCACTGTCCGCCTCCCCACTGTCCTCCTTCCCACTGTCCACCTCTGCACTGTCCTCCTCCCCACTGCCCTCCTCCACACTGCCCACCTTCCCACTGTCCTCCTCCCCACTGTCCTCCTACAAACTGTCTGCCTCCCCACTGTACTCCTCCCCACTGTCCTCCTTCCCACTGTCCTCCTCTCCACTGTCCTCCTCCCCACTGTCCTCCTCCCCACTGTCCTTCTCCCCACTGTCCTTCCCACTATCCTCCTCCCCACTGTCCTGCTCTCCACTGTCCTCCTTCCAACTGTCCTCCTTCCCACTGTCCTTCTCCCCACTCTCCGCCACGCCACATTACTCCTTCCCACTGTCCACCTTCCCACTGTCCTCCTCCCCACTGTCCTCCTCCCCACAGTCTTCCTTCCCACTCTTCTCCTCCCTCCAATCCCTCCCACTATCCTCCTCCCCACTGTCCTCCTCTCCACTCTCCTCCTCTCAACTGTCATCCTCCCCACTCTCCTCATCTCCACTCTCCTCCTCTCCTCTGTCCTCCTCCCCACTGTTTTCCTTTCCACTGTCCTCCTCTCCACTGTCCTCCTCCGCAATGTCCTCTTCCCCACTGTCCTCCTCCCCACTGTCCTTCCCAATATCCTCCTCCCCACTGTCCTCCTCCCCACGGTTCTCCTTCCCACTGTCCTCCTGCCCCCTGTCGTTCCCTCTATCCTCCTCCCCACTGTCCTCCTGTCCACTGTCCTCCTTCCCACTGTCCTCCTCCCCACTGTCCTCCTCCCCACTGTCCTCCTCCCCACTGTTATTCCCTCTATCCTCCTCCCCACTGTCCTCCTGTCCACTGTCCTCCTTCCCACTGTCCTCCTCCCCACTGTCCTCCTCCCCACTGTCCTCCTCCCCACTGTTATTCCCACTATCCTCCACCCCACTGTCCTCCACTCCAATGTCCTCCTTCCCACTGTCCTCCTCTCCACTGTCCTCCTTCCCACTGTCCTCCACTCCACTGTCCGCCTTTCCACTGTCCTCCTCTCCACTCTCCTCCTCTCCACTGTCCTCCTCCCCACTGTCCACCACGCCACATTACTCCTTCCCACTGTTCACCTTCCCACTGTCCTCATTCCCACTGTCCTCCTCCCCACTGTTCTCCTTCCCACTGTCCTCATTCCCACTGTCCTCCTCCCCACTGTCCGCCACTCCACTGTCCTCCACTCCACTGTCCAGTTCCCCACTGTCCTCCTTCCCACTGTTCTCCTCCCAAATGTCCGCCACTACACTGTCCTCCACTCCATTGTCCTCTTCCCACTGTCCTCCTTCCTACTTTCCGCCTCCCCATTGTCCTCTTTCCCACTGTCCTCCTCCCCACTGTCCTCCTCCCCACTGACCTCCTCCCCATTGTCCTCCTCCCCACTGTCCTCCTCCCCACTGTCCGCCACTCCACTGTCCTCCTTCCCACTTCCCTCCTTCTCACTGTCCTCCTCCCACTGTCTTTCTCCCCAGTGTCCTCCTCCCCACTGTCCTCCTCCCCACTGTCCTCATTCCCACTGTCCTCCTCTCCACTGTCCTCCTCCCCACTGTCCTCCTCTCCACTGTTCTCCTTCCCACTGTTTTCCTTCACACTGTCCTCATTCCCACTGTCCTCCTCCCCACTGTCCACCACTCCACTGTCCTCCACTCCACTGTCCAGTTCCCCACAGTCCTCGTTCCCACTGTTCTCCTCCCAAATGTCCGCCACTACACTGTCCTCCACTCCATTGTCCTCTTCCCACTGTCCTCCTTCCCACTTTCCGCCTCCCCATTGTCCTCTTTCCCACTGTCCTCCTCCCCACTGTCCTCCCCACTGACCTCCTCCCCATTGTCCTCCTCCCCACTGTCCTCCTCCCCACTGTCCGCCACTCCACTGTCCTCCTTCCCACTTCCCTCCTTCTCACTGTCCTCCTCCCACTGTCTTTCTCCCCAGTGTCCTCCTCCCCACAGTCCTCCTCCCCACTGTCCTCATTCCCACTGTCCTCCTCTCCACTGTCCTCCTCCCCACTGTCCTCCTTCCCACTGTTCTCCTCCCAAATGTCCGCCAGTACACTGTCCTCCACTCCATTGTCCTCTTCCCCACTGTCCTCCTTCCCACTTTCCGCCTCCCCACTGTCCTCTTTCCCACTGTCCTCCTCCCCACTGTCCTCCTCCCCACTGACCTCCTCCCCATTGTCCTCCTCCCCACTGTCCTCCTCCCCACTGTCCGCCACTCCACTGTCCTCCTTCCCACTTCCCTCCTTCTCACTATCCTCCTCCAACTCTCTTTCTCCCCAGTGTCCTCCTCCCACTGTCCTCCTCCCCACTGTCCTCATTCCCACTGTCCTCCTCTCCACTGTCCTCCTCTCCACTGTCCTCCTTCCCACTGTCCTCCTTCCCACTGTCCTTCTCCCCACTGTCCGCCACGCCACATTACTCCTTCCCACTGTTCACCTTCCCACTGTTCTCCTCCCCACTGTCCTCCTCCCCACGGTCTTCCTTCCCACTGTCCTCCTCTCCACTGTCCTCCTCCCCACTGTCGTCCTTCGCACTGTCCTCCTCTCCACTGTCCACCTCCCCACTGTCCTCCCCCCCACTGTCCTCTTTCCCACTGTCCTCCTCTACACTGTCCACCTCCCCACTGTCCTCCTTCCCACTGTCCTCCTTCCCACTGTCCGCCTCCCCACTGTCCTCCTCCCCACTGTCCTCCTTCCCACTGTCCTCCTCTTCACTGTCCTCCTCCCCACTGTCCCCCTCCCCACTTTCCACCTTCCCACTGTCCTCCTCCCCACTGTCCTCCTACAAACTGTCCGCCTCCAAACTGTCCTCCTCCCCACTGACTTCCTTCCCACTGTCCTCCTCCCCACTGTCCTCCTACAAAATGTCCGCCTCCCAACTGTCCTCCTCCCCACTGTCCTCCTTCCCACTGTCCTCCTCTCCACTGTCTTCCTCCCCAATGTCCTCCTCCCCACTTTCCTCCTCCCCACTGTTATTCCCACTATCCTCCACCCCACTGTCCTCCACTCCACTGTCCTCCTTCCCACTGTCCTCCTCTCCACTGTCCTCCTTCCCACTGTCCTCCACTCCACTGTCCGCCTTTCCACTGTCCTCCTCTCCACTGTCCTCCTCCCCACTGTCCACCTCCCCGCTGTCCTCCTCCCCACTGTTCTCCTTCCCACTGTTCTCCTTCCCACTGTCCTCATTCCCACTGTCCGCCACTCCACTGTCCTCCACTCCACTGTCCAGTTCCCCACTGTCCTCCTTCCCACTGTTCTCCTCCCAAATGTCCGCCACTACACTGTCCTCCACTCCATTGTCCTCTTCCCACTGTCCTCCTTCCCACTTTCCGCCTACCCATTGTCCTCTTTCCCACTGTCCTCCTCCCCACTGTCCTCCTCCCCACTGACCTCCTCCCCATTGTCCTCCTACCCACTGTCCTCCTCCCCACTGTCCGCCACTCCACTGTCCTCCTTCCCACTTACCTCCTTCTCACTGTACTCCTCCCACTGCCTTTCTCCCCAGTGTCCTCCTCCCCACTGTCCTCCTCCCCACTGTCCTCATTCCCACTGTCCTCCTCTCCACTGTCCTCCTCCCCACTGTCCTCCTTCCCACTGTCCTCATCCTGACTGTCCTCCTTCCCACTGCGCGCCTTCCAACTGTCCTCCTCCCAACTATCCTCCTCCCGACTGTCATCCTTCCCACTGTCCTCCTCTCCACTGTCCTCCACCCCACTGTCCTCCTTCCCACTGTCCTCCTCTCCACTGTCCTCCTCCCTTCTGTCCTCCTTTCCAGTCCTCCTCCCCACTGTCGTCCTTCGCACTGTCCTCCTCTCCACTGTCCACCTCCCCACTTTCCTCCACCCCACTGTCCTCCATCCCACTGTCCTCCTCCCCACTGTCCTCCTTCCCACTGTCCGCCTCCCCACTGTCCTCCTTCCCACTGTCCACCTCTGCACTGTCCTCCTCCCCACTGCCCTCCTCCACAATGTCCACCTTCCCACTGTCCTCCTCCCCATGGTTCTCCTTCCCACTGTCCTCCTGCCCCTTGTCGTTCCCTCTATCCTCCTCCCCACTGTCCTCCTGTCCACTGTCCTCCTTCCCACTGTCCTCCTCCCCACTGTCCTCCTCCCCACTGTCCTCCTCCCCACTGTTATTCCCACTATCCTCCACCCCACTGTCCTCCACTCCACTGTCCTCCTTCCCACCGTCCTCCTCTCCACTGTCCTCCTTCCCACTGTCCTCCACTCCACTGTCCGCCTTTCCACTGTCCTCCTCTCCACTGTCCTCCTCCCCACTGTCCACCTCCCCACTGTCCTCCTCCCCACTGTTCTCCTTCCCACTGTTCTCCTTCCCACTGTCCTCATTCCCACTGTCCTCCTCCCCACTGTCCGCCACTCCACTGTCCTCCACTCCAATGTCCAGTTCCCCACTGTCCTCCTTCCCACTGTTCTCCTCCCAAATGTCCGCCAGTACACTGTCCTCCACTCCATTGTCCTCTTCCCCACTGTCCTCATTCCCACTTTCCGCCTCCCCACTGTTCTCCTCCCCACTGTCCTCCTCCCCATGGTCTTCCTTCGCACTGTCCCCCTCTCCACTGTCCACCTAGCCAATGTCCTCCCCCCCACTGTCCTCTTTCCCACTGTCCTCCTCCCCACTGTCCTCCTCCCCACTGACCTCCTCCCCATTGTCCTCCTCCCCACTGTCCTCCTCCCCACTGTCCGCCACTCCACTGTCCTCCTTCCCACTTCCCTCCTTCTCACTGTCCTCCTCCCACTGTCTTTCTCCCCAGTGTCCTCCTCCCACTGTCCTCCTCCCCACTGTCCTCATTCCCACTGTCCACCTCCCCGCTGTCCTCCTCCCCACTGTTCTCCTTCCCACTGTTCTCCTTCCCACTGTCCTCATTCCCACTGTTCTCCTCCCAAATGCCCGCCAGTACACTGTCCTCCACTCCATTGTCCTCTTCCCCACTGTCCTCATTCCCACTTTCCGCCTCCCCACTGTCCTCTTTCCCACTGTCCTCCTCCCCACTGTCCGCCACTCCACTGTCCTCCTTCCCACTTACCTCCTTCTCACTGTACTCCTCCCACTGCCTTTCTCCCCAGTGTCCTCCTCCCCACTGTCCTCCTCCCCACTGTCCTCATTCCCACTGTCCTCCTCTCCACTGTCCTCCTCCCCACTGTCCTCCTTCCCACTGTCCTCATCCTGACTGTCCTCCTTCCCACTGCGCGCCTTCCAACTGTCCTCCTCCCAACTATCCTCCTCCCGACTGTCATCCTTCCCACTGTCCTCCTCTCCACTGTCCTCCACCCCACTGTCCTCCTTCCCACTGTCCTCCTCTCCACTGTCCTCCTCCCTTCTGTCCTCCTTTCCAGTCCTCCTCCCCACTGTCGTCCTTCGCACTGTCCTCCTCTCCACTGTCCACCTCCCCACTTTCCTCCACCCCACTGTCCTCCATCCCACTGTCCTCCTCCCCACTGTCGTCCTTCCCACTGTCCGCCTCCCCACTGTCCTCCTTCCCACTGTCCACCTCTGCACTGTCCTCCTCCCCACTGCCCTCCTCCACAATGTCCACCTTCCCACTGTCCTCCTCCCCATGGTTCTCCTTCCCACTGTCCTCCTGCCCCTTGTCGTTCCCTCTATCCTCCTCCCCACTGTCCTCCTGTCCACTGTCCTCCTTCCCACTGTCCTCCTCCCCACTGTCCTCCTCCCCACTGTCCTCCTCCCCACTGTTATTCCCACTATCCTCCACCCCACTGTCCTCCACTCCACTGTCCTCCTTCCCACCGTCCTCCTCTCCACTGTCCTCCTTCCCACTGTCCTCCACTCCACTGTCCGCCTTTCCACTGTCCTCCTCTCCACTGTCCTCCTCCCCACTGTCCACCTCCCCACTGTCCTCCTCCCCACTGTTCTCCTTCCCACTGTTCTCCTTCCCACTGTCCTCATTCCCACTGTCCTCCTCCCCACTGTCCGCCACTCCACTGTCCTCCACTCCAATGTCCAGTTCCCCACTGTCCTCCTTCCCACTGTTCTCCTCCCAAATGTCCGCCAGTACACTGTCCTCCACTCCATTGTCCTCTTCCCCACTGTCCTCATTCCCACTTTCCGCCTCCCCACTGTTCTCCTCCCCACTGTCCTCCTCCCCATGGTCTTCCTTCGCACTGTCCCCCTCTCCACTGTCCACCTAGCCAATGTCCTCCCCCCCACTGTCCTCTTTCCCACTGTCCTCCTCCCCACTGTCCTCCTCCCCACTGACCTCCTCCCCATTGTCCTCCTCCCCACTGTCCTCCTCCCCACTGTCCGCCACTCCACTGTCCTCCTTCCCACTTCCCTCCTTCTCACTGTCCTCCTCCCACTGTCTTTCTCCCCAGTGTCCTCCTCCCACTGTCCTCCTCCCCACTGTCCTCATTCCCACTGTCCACCTCCCCGCTGTCCTCCTCCCCACTGTTCTCCTTCCCACTGTTCTCCTTCCCACTGTCCTCATTCCCACTGTTCTCCTCCCAAATGCCCGCCAGTACACTGTCCTCCACTCCATTGTCCTCTTCCCCACTGTCCTCATTCCCACTTTCCGCCTCCCCACTGTCCTCTTTCCCACTGTCCTCCTCCCCACTGTCCTCCTCCCCACTGACCTCCTCCCCATTGTCCTCCTCCCCACTGTCCTCCTCCCCACTGTCCGCCACTCCACTGTCCTCCTTCCCACTTCCCTCCTTCTCACTGTCCTCCTCCCACTGTCTTTCTCCCCAGTGTCCTCCTCCCACTGTCCTCCTCCCCACTGTCCTCATTCCCACTGTCCTCCTCTCCACTGTCCTCCTCTCCACTGTCCTCCTTCCCACTGTCCTCCTTCCCACTGTCCTTCTCCCCACTGTCCGCCACGCCACATTACTCCTTCCCACTGTTCACCTTCCCACTGTTCTCCTCCCCACTGTCCTCCTCCCCATGGTCTTCCTTCGCACTGTCCCCCTCTCCACTGTCCACCTAGCCAATGTCCTCCCCCCCACTGTCCTCTTTCCCACTGTCCTCCTCTACACTGTCCACATCCCCACTGTCCTCCTCCCCACTGTCCTCCTCCCCACTGTCCTCCTTCCCACTGTCCTCCTCTGCACTGTCCTCCTCCCCACTGTCCTCCTCCCCACTTTCCACCTTCCCACTGTCCTCCTCCCCACTGTCCTCCTACAAACTGTCCGCCTCCAAACTGTCCTCCTCCCCACTGACCTCCTTCCCACTGTCCTCCTCCCCACTGCCCTCCTACAAACTGTCCGCCTCCCAACTGTCCTCCTCCCCACTGTCCTCCTTCCCACTGTCCTCCTCTCCACTGTCTTCCTCCCCAATGTCCTCCTCCCCACTTTCCTCCTCCCCACTGTTATTCCCACTATCCTCCACCCCACTGTCCTCCACTCCACTGTCCTCATTCCCACTGTCCTCCTCTCCCCTGTCCTCCTTCCCACTGTCCTCCACTCCACTGTCCGCCTTTCCACTGTCCTCCTCTCCACTGTCCTCCTCCCCACTGTCCACCTCCCCGCTGTCCTCCTCCCCACTGTTCTCCTTCCCACTGTCCTCATTCCCACTGTTCTCCTCCCAAATGCCCGCCAGTACACTGTCCTCCACTCCATTGTCCTCTTCCCCACTGTCCTCATTCCCACTTTCCGCCTCCCCACTGTCCTCTTTCCCACTGTCCTCCTCCCCACTGTCCTCCTCCCCACTGACCTCCTCCCCATTGTCCTCCTCCCCACTGTCCGCCACTCCACTGTCCTCCTTCCCACTTCCCTCCTTCTCACTGTCCTCCTCCCACTGTCTTTCTCCCCAGTGTCCTCCTCCCACTGTCCTCCTCCCCACTGTCCTCATTCCCACTGTCCTCCTCTCCACTGTCCTCCTCTCCACTGCCCTCCTTCCCACTGTCCTCCTTCCCACTGTCCTTCTCCCCACTGTCCGCCACGCCACATTACTCCTTCCCACTGTTCACCTTCCCACTGTTCTCCTCCCCACTGTCCTCCTCCCCATGGTCTTCCTTTGCACTGTCCCCCTCTCCACTGTCCACCTAGCCAATGTCCTCCCCCCCACTGTCCTCCTTCCCACTGTCCTCCTCTACACTGTCCACATCCCCACTGTCCTCCTTCCCACTGTCCTCCTTCCCACTGTCCGCCTCCCCACTGTCCTCCTCCCCATTGTCCTCCTCCCCACTGTCCTCCTTCCCACTGTCCTCCTCTGCACTGTTCTCCTCCCCACTGTCCTCCTCCCCACTTTCCACCTTCCCACTGTCCTCCTCCCCACTGTCCTCCTACAAACTGTCCCCCTCCAAACTGTCCTCCTCCCCACTGACCTCCTTCCCACTGTCCTCCTCCCCACTGCCCTCCTACAAACTGTCCGCCTCCCAACTGTCCTCCTCCCCACTGTCCTCCTTCCCACTGTCCTCCTCTCCACTGTCTTCCTCCCCAATGTCCTCCTCCCCACTTTCCTCCTCCCCACTGTTATTCCCACTATCCTCCACCCCACTGTCCTCCACTCCACTGTCCTCCTTCCCACTGTCCTCCTCTCCCCTGTCCTCCTTCCCACTGTCCACTCCACTGTCCGCCTTTCCACTGTCCTCCTCTCCACTGTCCTCCTCCCCACTGTCCACCTCCCCGCTGTCCTCCTCCCCACTGTTCTCCTTCCCACTGTTCTCCTTCCCACTGTCCTCATTCCCACTGTCCTCCTCCCCACTGTCCGCCACTCCACTGTCCTCCACTCCACTGTCCAGTTCCCCACTGTCCTCCTTCCCACTGTTCTCCTCCCAAATGTCCGCCACTACACTGTCCTCCACTCCATTGTCCTCTTCCCACTGTCCTCCTTCCCACTTTCCGCCTACCCATTGTCCTCTTTCCCACTGTCCTCCTCCCCACTGTCCTCCTCCACACTGACCTCCTCCCCATTGTCCTCCTACCCACTGTCCTCCTCCCCACTGTCCGCCACTCCACTGTCCTCCTTCCCACTTCCCTCCTTCTCAATGTCCTCCTCCCACTGTCTTTCTCCCCAGTGTCCTCCTCCCCACTGTCCTCATTCCCACTGTCCTCCTCTCCACTGTCCTCCTCCCCACTGTCCTCCTTCCCACTGTCCGCATCCTGACTGTCCTCCTTCCCACTGCGCGCCTTCCAACTGTCCTCCTCCCAACTATCCTACTCCCGACTGTCATCCTTCCCACTGTCCTCCTCTCCACTGTCCTCCACCCCACTGTCCTCCACCCCACTGTCCTCCATCCCACTGTCCTCCTGCCCACTGTCCTCCTTCCCACTGTCCGCCTCCCCACTGTCCTCCTTCCCACTGTCCACCTCTGCACTGTCCTCCTCCCCACTGCCCTCCTCCACACTGTCCACCTTCCCACTGTCCTCCTCCCCACTGTCCTCCTACAAACTGTCTGCCTCCCCACTGTACTCCTCCCCACTGTCCTCCTTCCCACTGTCCTCCTCTCCACTGTCCTCCTCCCCACTGTCCTCCTCCCCACTGTCCTTCTCCCCACTGTCCTTCCCACTATCCTCCTCCCCACTGTCCTGCTCTCCACTGTCCTCCTTCCAACTCTCCTCCTTCCCACTGTCCTTCTCCCCACTCTCCGCCACGCCACATTACTCCTTCCCACTGTCCACCTTCCCACTGTCCTCCTCCCCACTGTCCTCCTCCCCACGGTCTTCCTTCCCACTCTTCTCCTCCCTCCAATCCCTCCCACTATCCTCCTCCCCACTGTCCTCCTCTCCACTGTCCTCCTCTCAACTGTCATCCTCCCCACTCTCCTCATCTCCACTCTCCTCCTCTCCTCTGTCCTCCTCCCCACTGTCCTCCTTCCCACTGTCCTCCTCTCCACTGTCCTCCTCCGCAATGTCCTCTTCCCCACTGTCCTCCTCCCCACTGTCCTTCCCAATATCCTCCTCCCCACTGTCCTCCTCCCCACGGTTCTCCTTCCCACTGTCCTACTGCCCCCTGTCGTTCCCTCTATCCTCCTCCCCACTGTCCTCCTGTCCACTGTCCTCCTTCCCACTTTCCTCCTCCCCACTGTCCTCCTCCCCACTGTTATTCCCTCTATCCTCCTCCCCACTGTCCTCCTGTCCACTGTCCTCCTTCCCACTGTCCTCCTCCCCACTGTCCTCCTCCCCACTGTCCTCCTCCCCACTGTTATTCCCACTATCCTCCACCCCACTGTCCTCCACTCCAATGTCCTCCTTCCCACTGTCCTCCTCTCCACTGTCCTCCTTCCCACTGTCCTCCACTCCACTGTCCGCCTTTCCACTGTCCTCCTCTCCACTCTCCTCCTCTCCACTGTCCTCCTTCCCACTGCCCGCCTTCCAACTGTCCTCCTCCCCACTGTCCTGCTCTCCACTGTCCTCCTCCCCACTGTCCTCCTCCCCAATGTCCACCTTCCCACTGTCCTCCTCCCCACTGTCCTCCTCCCCACTGTCCTCCTCCCCACTGTCCTCCTCTCCACTGTCCTCCTCCCCACTGTCCACCACGCCACATTACTCCTTCCCACTGTCCACCTTCCCACTGTTCTCCTCCCCACTGTCCTCCTCCCCATGGTCTTCCTTTCCACTGTCCTCCTCTACACTGTCCTCCTCCCCACTGTCGTCCTTCGAACTGTCCTCCTCTCCACTGTCCACCTCCCCACTGTCCTCCCCCCCCCCACTGTCCTCTTTCCCACTGTCCTCCTCTACACTATCCACCTCCCCACTGTCCTCCTTCCCACTCTCCGCCTCCCCACTGTCCTCCTCCCCACTGTCCTCCTTCCCACTGTCCTCCTCTGCACTGTCCTCCTCCCCACTGTCATCCTCCCCACTTTCCACCTTCCCACTGTCCTCCTCCCCACTGTCCTCCTACAAACTGTCCGCCTCCCAACTGTCCTCCTCCCCACTGACCTCCTTCCCACTGTCCTCCTCCCCACTGTCCTCCTACAAACTGTCCGCCTCCCAACTGTCCTCCTCCCCACTGTCCTCCTTCCCACTGTCCTCCTCTCCACTGTCCTCCTCCCCTATGTCCTCCTCCCCACTGTTATTCCCACTATCCTCCACCCCACTGTCCTCCACTCCACTGTCCTCCTTCCCACTGTCCTCCTCTCCCCTGTCCTCCTTCCCACTGTACTCCACTCCACTGTCCGCCTTTCCACTGTCCTCCTCTCCACTGTCCTCCTCCCCACTGTCCACCTCCCCACTGTCCTCCTCCCCACTGTTCTCCTTCCCACTGTTCTCCTTCCCACTGTCCTCATTCCCACTGTCCTCCTCCCCACTGTCCGCCACTCCACTGTCCTCCAATCCACTGTCCAGTTCCCCACTGTCCTCTTTCCCACTGTTCTCCTCCCAAATGTCCGCCACTACACTGTCCTCCACTCCATTGTCCTCTTCCCCACTGTCCTCCTTCCCACTTTCCGCCTCCCCATTGTCCTCTTTCCCACTGTCCTCCTCCCCACTGTCCTCCTCCCCACTGACCTCCTCCCCATTGTCCTCCTCCCCACTGTCCTCCTCCCCACTGTCCGCCACTCCACTGTCCTCCTTCCCACTTCCCTCCTTCTCACTGTCATCCTCCCACTGTCTTTCTCCCCAGTGTCCTCCTCCCCACTGTCCTCCTCCCCACTGTCCTCATTCCCACTGTCCTCCTCTCCACTGTCCTCCTCCCCACTGTCCTCCTTCCCACTGTCCTCATCCTGACTGTCCTCCTTCCCACTGTCCTCCTCTCAACTGTCCTCCTCCCCACTCTCCTCATCTCCACTCTCCTCCTCTCCACTGTCCTCCTCCCCACTGTCCTCCTTCCCACTGTCCTCCTTCCCACTGTCCTCCTCTCCACTGTCCTTCCCAATATCCTCCTCCCCACTGTCCTCCTCCCCACGGTTCTCCTTCCCACTGTCCTCCTGCCCCCTGTCGTTCCCTCTATCCTCCTCCCCACTGTCCTCCTGTCCACTGTCCTCCTTCCCACTGTCCTCCTCCCCACTGTCCTCCTCCCCACTGTTATTCCCACTATCCTCCACCCCACTGTCCTCCACTCCACTGTCCTCCTCTCAACTGTCATCCTCCCCACTCTCCTCATCTCCACTCTCCTCCTCTCCTCTGTCCTCCCCCCCACTGTCCTCCTTCCCACTGTCCTCCTCTCCACTGTCCTCCTCCGCAATGTCCTCTTCCCCACTGTCCTCCTCCCCACTGTCCTTCCCAATATCCTCCTCCCCACTGTCCTCCTCCCCACGGTTCTCCTTCCCACTGTCCTCCTGCCCCCTGTCGTTCCCTCTATCCTCCTCCCCACTGTCCTCCTGTCCACTGTCCTCCTTCCCACTGTCCTCCTCCCCACTGTCCTCCTCCCCACTGTCCTCCTCCCCACTGTTATTCCCTCTATCCTCCTCCCCACTGTCCTCCTGTCCACTGTCCTCCTTCCCACTGTCCTCCTCCCCACTGTCCTCCTCCCCACTGTCCTCCTCCCCACTGTTATTCCCACTATCCTCCACCCCACTGTCCTCCACTCCACTGTCCTCCTTCCCACTGTCCTCCTCTCCCCTGTCCTCCTTCCCACTGTCCACTCCACTGTCCGCCTTTCCACTGTCCTCCTCTCCACTGTCCTCCTCCCCACTGTCCACCTCCCCGCTGTCCTCCTCCCCACTGTTCTCCTTCCCACTGTTCTCCTTCCCACTGTCCTCATTCCCACTGTCCTCCTCCCCACTGTCCGCCACTCCACTGTCCTCCACTCCACTGTCCAGTTCCCCACTGTCCTCCTTCCCACTGTTCTCCTCCCAAATGTCCGCCACTACACTGTCCTCCACTCCATTGTCCTCTTCCCACTGTCCACCTTCCCACTTTCCGCCTACCCATTGTCCTCTTTCCCACTGTCCTCCTCCCCACTGTCCTCCTCCACACTGACCTCCTCCGCATTGTCCTCCTACCCACTGTCCTCCTCCCCACTGTCCGCCACTCCACTGTCCTCCTTCCCACTTCCCTCCTTCTCACTGTCCTCCTCCCACTGTCTTTCTCCCCAGTGTCCTCCTCCCCACTGTCCTCATTCCCACTGTCCTCCTCTCCACTGTCCTCCTCCCCACTGTCCTCCTTCCCACTGTCCGCATCCTGACTGTCCTCCTTCCCACTGTGCGCCTTCCAACTGTCCTCCTCCCAACTATCCTCCTCCCGACTGTCCTCCTCCCCACTGTCCTCCTCCCCACTGTCCTCCTCCCCACTGTTATTCCCACTATCCTCCACCCCACTGTCCTCCACTCCACTGTCCTCCTTCCCACTGTCCTCCTCTCCCCTGTCCTCCTTCCCACTGTCCACTCCACTGTCCGCCTTTCCACTGTCCTCCTCTCCACTGTCCTCCTCCCCACTGTCCACCTCCCCGCTGTCCTCCTCCCCACTGTTCTCCTTCCCACTGTTCTCCTTCCCACTGTCCTCATTCCCACTGTCCTCCTCCCCACTGTCCGCCACTCCACTGTCCTCCACTCCACTGTCCAGTTCCCCACTGTCCTCCTTCCCACTGTTCTCCTCCCAAATGTCCGCCACTACACTGTCCTCCACTCCATTGTCCTCTTCCCACTGTCCTCCTTCCCACTTTCCGCCTACCCATTGTCCTCTTTCCCACTGTCCTCCTCCCCACTGTCCTCCTCCACACTGACCTCCTCCGCATTGTCCTCCTACCCACTGTCCTCCTCCCCACTGTCCGCCACTCCACTGTCCTCCTTCCCACTTCCCTCCTTCTCACTGTCCTCCTCCCACTGTCTTTCTCCCCAGTGTCCTCCTCCCCACTGTCCTCATTCCCACTGTCCTCCTCTCCACTGTCCTCCTCCCCACTGTCCTCCTTCCCACTGTCCGCATCCTGACTGTCCTCCTTCCCACTGTGCGCCTTCCAACTGTCCTCCTCCCAACTATCCTCCTCCCGACTGTCATCCTTCCCACTGTCCTCCTCTCCACTGTCCTCCACCCCACTGTCCTCCACCCCACTGTCCTCCATCCCACTGTCCTCCTCCCCACTGTCCTCCTTCCCACTGTCCGCCTCCCCACTGTCCTCCTTCCCACTGTCCACCTCTGCACTGTCCTCCTCCCCACTGCCCTCCTCCACACTGTCCACCTTCCCACTGTCCTCCTCCCCACTGTCCTCCTACAAACTGTCTGCCTCCCCACTGTACTCCTCCCCACTGTCCTCCTTCCCACTGTCCTCCTCTCCACTGTCCTCCTCCCCACTGTCCTCCTCCCCACTGTCCTTCTCCCCACTGTCCTTCCCACTATCCTCCTCCCCACTGTCCTGCTCTCCACTGTCCTCCTTCCAACTGTCCTCCTTCCCACTGTCCTTCTCCCCACTCTCCGCCACGCCACATTACTCCTTCCCACTGTCCACCTTCCCACTGTCCTCCTCCCCACTGTCCTCCTCCCCACGGTCTTCCTTCCCACTCTTCTCCTCCCTCCAATCCCTCCCACTATCCTCCTCCCCACTGTTCTCCTCTCCACTGTCCTCCTCTCAACTGTCATCCTCCCCACTCTCCTCATCTCCACTCTCCTCCTCTCCTCTGTCCTCCTCCCCACTGTTTTCCTTTCCACTGTCCTCCTCTCCACTGTCCTCCTCCGCAATGTCCTCTTCCCCACTGTCCTCCTCCCCACTGTCCTTCCCAATATCCTCCTCCCCACTGTCCTCCTCCCCACGGTTCTCCTCCCCACTGTCCTCCTCCCCATGGTCTTCCTTTCCACTGTCCTCCTCTCCACTGTCCTCCTCCCCACTGTCGTCCTTCGCACTGTCCTCCTCTCCACTGTCCACCTCCCCACTGTCCTCCCCCCCCACTGTCCTCTTTCCCACTGTCCTCCTCTACACTGTCCACCTCCCCACTGTCCTCCTTCCCACTGTCCGCCTCCCCACTGTCCTCCTCCCCACTGTCCTCCTTCCCACTGTCCTCCTCTGCACTGTCCTCCTCCCCACTGACCTCCTCCCCACTTTCCACCTTCCCACTGTCCTCCTCCCCACTGTCCTCCTACAAACTGTCCGCCTCCCAACTGTCCTCCTCCCCACTGACCTCCTTCCCACTGTCCTCCTCCCCACTGTCCTCCTACAAACTGTCCGCCTCCCAACTGTCCTCCTCCCCACTGTCCTCCTTCCCACTGTCCTCCTCTCCACTGTCCTCCTCCCCAATGTCCTCCTCCCCACTTTCCTCCTCCCCACTGTTATTCCCACTATCCTCCACCCCACTGTCCTCCACTCCACTGTCCTCCTTCCCACTGTCCTCCTCTCCCCTGTCCTCCTTCCCACTGTCCTCCACTCCACTGTCCGCCTTTCCACTGTCCTCCTCTCCACTGTCCTCCTCCCCACTGTCCACCTCCCCACTGTCCTCCTCCCCACTGTTCTCCTTCCCACTGTTCTCCTTCCCACTGTCCTCATTCCCACTGTCCTCCTCCCCACTGTCCGCCACTCCACTGTCCTCCAATCCACTGTCCAGTTCCCCACTGTCCTCTTTCCCACTGTTCTCCTCCCAAATGTCCGCCACTACACTGTCCTCCACTCCATTGTCCTCTTCCCCACTGTCCTCCTTCCCACTTTCCGCCTCCCCATTGTCCTCTTTCCCACTGTCCTCCTCCCCACTGTCCTCCTCCCCACTGACCTCCTCCCCATTGTCCTCCTCCCCACTGTCCTCCTCCCCACTGTCCGCCACTCCACTGTCCTCCTTCCCACTTCCCTCCTTCTCACTGTCATCCTCCCACTGTCTTTCTCCCCAGTGTCCTCCTCCCCACTGTCCTCCTCCCCACTGTCCTCATTCCCACTGTCCTCCTCTCCACTGTCCTCCTCCCCACTGTCCTCCTTCCCACTGTCCTCCTTCCCACTGTCCTCCTCTCCACTGTCCTTCCCAATATCCTCCTCCCCACTGTCCTCCTCCCCACGGTTCTCCTTCCCACTGTCCTCCTGCCCCCTGTCGTTCCCTCTATCCTCCTCCCCACTGTCCTCCTGTCCACTGTCCTCCTTCCCACTGTCCTCCTCCCCACTGTCCTCCTCCCCACTGTTATTCCCAATATCCTCCACCCCACTGTCCTCCAGTCCACTGTCCTCCTCTCAACTGTCATCCTCCCCACTCTCCTCATCTCCACTCTCCTCCTCTCCTCTGTCCTCCTCCCCACTGTCCTCCTTCCCACTGTCCTCCTCTCCACTGTCCTCCTCCGCAATGTCCTCTTCCCCACTGTCGTCCTCCCCACTGTCCTTCCCAATATCCTCCTCCCCACTGTCCTCCTCCCCACGGTTCTCCTTCCCACTGTCCTCCTGCCCCCTGTCGTTCCCTCTATCCTCCTCCCCACTGTCCTCCTGTCCACTGTCCTCCTTCCCACTGTCCTCCTCCCCACTGTCCTCCTCCCCACTGTCCTCCTCCCCACTGTTATTCCCTCTATCCTCCTCCCCACTGTCCTCCTGTCCACTGTCCTCCTTCCCACTGTCCTCCTCCCCACTGTCCTCCTCCCCACTGTCCTCCTCCCCACTGTTATTCCCACTATCCTCCACCCCACTGTCCTCCACTCCAATGTCCTCCTTCCCACTGTCCTCCTCTCCACTGTCCTCCTTCCCACTGCCCGCCTTCCAACTGTCCTCCTCCCCACTGTCCTCCTCTCCACTGTCCTCCTCCCCACTGTCCTCCTCTCCACTGTCCTCCTCCCCACTGTCCACCACGCCACATTACTCCTTCCCACTGTCCTCCTTCCCACTGTCCACCTTCCCACTGTTCTCCTCCCCACTGTCCTCCTTCCCATGGTCTTCCTTTCCACTGTCCTCCTCTCCACTGTCCACCTCCCCACTGTCCTCCCCCCCCACTGTCCTCTTTCCCACTGTCCTCCTCTACACTGTCCATCTCCCCACTGTCCTCCTTCCCACTGTCCTTCCCACTGTCCTCCTTCCCACTGGCCGCCTCCCCACTGTCCTCCTCCACACTGTCCTCCTTCCCACTGCCCTCCTCTGCACTGTCCTCCTCCCCACTGTCCTCCTCCCCACTTTCCACCTTCCCACTGTCCTCCTCCCCACTGTCCTCCTACAAACTGTCCGCCTCCCAACTGTCCTCCTCCCCACTGACCTCCTTCCCACTGTCCTCCTCCCCACTGTCCTCCTACAAACTGTCCGCCTCCCAACTGTCCTCCTCCCCACTGTCCTCCTTCCCACTGTCCTCCTCTCCACTGTCCTCCTCCCCAATGTCCTCCTCCCCACTTTCCTCCTCCCCACTGTTATTCCCACTATCCTCCACCCCACTGTCCTCCACTCCACTGTCCTCCTTCCCACTGTCCTCCTCTCCCCTGTCCTCCTTCCCACTGTCCTCCACTCCACTGTCCACCTTTCCACTGTCCTCCACCCCACTGTCCTCCACTCCACTGTCCACCTTTCCACTGTCCTCCTCTCCACTGTCCTCCTCCCCACTGTCCACCTCTCCACTGTCCTCCTCTCCACTGTCCTCCTCCGCAATGTCCTCTTCCCCACTGTCGTCCTCCCCACTGTCCTTCCCAATATCCTCCTCCCCACTGTCCTCCTCCCCACGGTTCTCCTTCCCACTGTCCTCCTGCCCCCTGTCGTTCCCTCTATCCTCCTCCCCACTGTCCTCCTGTCCACTGTCCTCCTTCCCACTGTCCTCCTCCCCACTGTCCTCCTCCCCACTGTCCTCCTCCCCACTGTTATTCCCTCTATCCTCCTCCCCACTGTCCTCCTGTCCACTGTCCTCCTTCCCACTGTCCTCCTCCCCACTGTCCTCCTCCCCACTGTCCTCCTCCCCACTGTTATTCCCACTATCCTCCACCCCACTGTCCTCCACTCCAATGTCCTCCTTCCCACTGTCCTCCTCTCCACTGTCCTCCTTCCCACTGCCCGCCTTCCAACTGTCCTCCTCCCCACTGTCCTCCTCTCCACTGTCCTCATCCCCACTGTCCTCCTCCCCAATGTCCACCTTCCCACTGTCCTCCTCTCCACTGTCCTCCTCCCCACTGTCCTCCTCTCCACTGTCCTCCTCCCCACTGTCCACCACGCCACATTACTCCTTCCCACTGTCCTCCTTCCCACTGTCCACCTTCCCACTGTTCTCCTCCCCACTGTCCTCCTCCCCATGGTCTTCCTTTCCACTGTCCTCCTCTCCACTGTCCTCCTCCCCACTGTCGTCCTTCGCACTGTCCTCCTCTCCACTGTCCACCTCCCCACTGTCCTCCCCCCCCACTGTCCTCTTTCCCACTGTCCTCCTCTACACTGTCCATCTCCCCACTGTCCTCCTTCCCACTGTCCTCCTTCCCACTGGCCGCCTCCCCACTGTCCTCCTCCACACTGTCCTCCTTCCCACTGCCCTCCTCTGCACTGTCCTCCTCCCCACTGTCCTCCTCCCCACTATCCACCTTCCCACTGTCCTCCTCCCCACTGTCCCCCTACAAACTGTCCGCCTCCCAACTGTCCTCCTCCCCACTGACCTCCTTCCCACTGTCCTCCTCCCCACTGTCCTCCTACAAACTGTCCGCCTCCCAACTGTCCTCCTCCCCACTGTCCTCCTTCCCACTGTACTCCTCCCCACTGTCCTCCTTCCCACTGTCCTCCTCTCCACTGTCCTCCTCCCCACTGTCCTCCTCCCCACTGTCCTTCTCCCCACTGTCCTTCCCACTATCCTCCTCCCCACTGTCCTGCTCTCCACTGTCCTCCTTCCAACTGTCCTCCTTCCCACTGTCCTTCTCCCCACTCTCCGCCACGCCACATTACTCCTTCCCACTGTCCACCTTCCCACTGTCCTCCTCCCCACTGTCCTCCTCCCCACGGTCTTCCTTCCCACTCTTCTCCTCCCTCCAATCCCTCCCACTATCCTCCTCCCCACTGTCCTCCTCTCCACTGTCCTCCTCTCAACTGTCATCCTCCCCACTCTCCTCATCTCCACTCTCCTCCTCTCCTCTGTCCTCCTCCCCACTGTTTTCCTTTCCACTGTCCTCTCCACTGTCCTCCTCCGCAATGTCCTCTTCCCCACTGTCCTCCTCCCCACTGTCCTTCCCAATATCCTCCTCCGCACTGTCCTCCTCCCCACGGTTCTCCTTCCCACTGTCCTACTGCCCCCTGTCGTTCCCTCTATCCTCCTCCCCACTGTCCTCCTGTCCACTGTCCTCCTTCCCACTGTCCTCCTCCCCACTGTCCTCCTCCCCACTGTCCTCCTCCCCACTGTTATTCCCTCTATCCTCCTCCCCACTGTCCTCCTGTCCACTGTCCTTCCCACTGTCCTCCTCCCCACTGTCCTCCTCCCCACTGTCCTCCTCCCCACTGTTATTCCCACTATCCTCCACCCCACTGTCCTCCACTCCAATGTCCTCCTTCCCACTGTCCTCCTCTCCACTGTCCTCCTTCCCACTGTCCTCCACTCCACTGTCCGCCTTTCCACTGTCCTCCTCTCCACTCTCCTCCTCTCCACTGTCCTCCTTCCCACTGCCCGCCTTCCAACTGTCCTCCTCCCCACTGTCCTGCTCTCCACTGTCCTCCTCCCCACTGTCCTCCTCCCCAATGTCCACCTTCCCACTGTCCTCCTCCCCACTGTCCTCCTCCCCACTGTCCTCCTCTCCACTGTCCTCCTCCCCACTGTCCACCACGCCACATTACTCCTTCCCACTGTCCACCTTCCCACTGTTCTCCTCCCCACTGTCCTCCTCCCCATGGTCTTCCTTTCCACTGTCCTCCTCTCCACTGTCCGCCTCCCAACTGTCCTCCTCCCCACTGTCCTCCTTCCCACTGTCCTCCTCTCCACTGTCCTCCTCCCCAATGTCCTCCTCCCCACTTTCCTCCTCCCCACTGTTATTCCCACTATCCTCCACCCCACTGTCCTCCACTCCACTGTCCTCCTTCCCACTGTCCTCCTCTCCCCTGTCCTCCTTCCCACTGTCCTCCACTCCACTGTCCGCCTTTCCACTGTCCTCCTCTCCACTGTCCTCCTCCCCACTGTCCACCTCCCCACTGTCCTCCTCCCCACTGTTCTCCTTCCCACTGTTCTCCTTCCCACTGTCCTCATTCCCACTGTCCTCCTCCCCACTGTCCGCCACTCCACTGTCCTCCAATCCACTGTCCAGTTCCCCACTGTCCTCTTTCCCACTGTTCTCCTCCCAAATGTCCGCCACTACACTGTCCTCCACTCCATTGTCCTCTTCCCCACTGTCCTCCTTCCCACTTTCCGCCTCCCCATTGTCCTCTTTCCCACTGTCCTCCTCCCCACTGTCCTCCTCCCCACTGACCTCCTCCCCATTGTCCTCCTCCCCACTGTCCTCCTCCCCACTGTCCGCCACTCCACTGTCCTCCTTCCCACTTCCCTCCTTCTCACTGTCATCCTCCCACTGTCTTTCTCCCCAGTGTCCTCCTCCCCACTGTCCTCCTCCCCACTGTCCTCATTCCCACTGTCCTCCTCTCCACTGTCCTCCTCCCCACTGTCCTCCTTCCCACTGTCCTCATCCTGACTGTCCTCCTTCCCACTGTCCTCCTCTCAACTGTCCTCCTCCCCACTCTCCTCATCTCCACTCTCCTCCTCTCCACTGTCCTCCTCCCCACTGTCCTCCTTCCCACTGTCCTCCTTCCCACTGTCCTCCTCTCCACTGTCCTTCCCAATATCCTCCTCCCCACTGTCCTCCTCCCCACGGTTCTCCTTCCCACTGTCCTCCTGCCCCCTGTCGTTCCCTCTATCCTCCTCCCCACTGTCCTCCTGTCCACTGTCCTCCTTCCCACTGTCCTCCTCCCCACTGTCCTCCTCCCCATTGTTATTCCCACTATCCTCCACCCCACTGTCCTCCAGTCCACTGTCCTCCTTCCCACTGTCCTCCTCTCCACTGTCCTCCTCTCCACTGTCCTCCTCCGCAATGTCCTCTTCCCCACTGTCGTCCTCCCCACTGTCCTTCCCAATATCCTCCTCCCCACTGTCCTCCTCCCCACGGTTCTCCTTCCCACTGTCCTCCTGCCCCCTGTCGTTCCCTCTATCCTCCTCCCCACTGTCCTCCTGTCCACTGTCCTCCTTCCCACTGTCCTCCTTCCCACTGCCCTCCTCTGCACTGTCCTCCTCCCCACTGTCCTCCTCCCCACTATCCACCTTCCCACTGTCCACCTTCCCACTGTTCTCCTCCCCACTGTCCTCCTCCCCATGGTCTTCCTTTCCACTGTCCTCCTCTCCACTGTCCTCCTCCCCACTGTCGTCCTTCGCACTGTCCTCCTCTCCACTGTCCACCTCCCCACTGTCCTCCCCCCCCACTGTCCTCTTTCCCACTGTCCTCCTCTACACTGTCCATCTCCCCACTGTCCTCCTTCCCACTGTCCTCCTTCCCACTGGCCGCCTCCCCACTGTCCTCCTCCACACTGTCCTCCTTCCCACTGCCCTCCTCTGCACTGTCCTCCTCCCCACTGTCCTCCTCCCCACTATCCACCTTCCCACTGTCCTCCTCCCCACTGTCCTCCTACAAACTGTCCGCCTCCCAACTGTCCTCCTCCCCACTGACCTCCTTCCCACTGTCCTCCTCCCCACTGTCCTCCTACAAACTGTCCGCCTCCCAACTGTCCTCCTCCCCACTGTCCTCCTTCCCACTGTCCTCCTCTCCACTGTCCTCCTCCCCAATGTCCTCCTCCCCACTTTCCTCCTCCCCACTGTTATTCCCACTATCCTCCACCCCACTGTCCTCCACTCCACTGTCCTCCTTCCCACTGTCCTCCTCTCCACTGTCCTCCTTCCCACTGTCCTCCACTCCACTGTCCGCCTTTCCACTGTCCTCCTCTCCACTGTCCTCCTCCCCACTGTCCACCTCCCCACTGTCCTCCTCCCCACTGTTCTCCTTCCCACTGTTCTCCTTCCCACTGTCCTCATTCCCACTGTCCTCCTCCCCACTGTCCGCCACTCCACTGTCCTCCAATCCACTGTCCAGTTCCCCACTGTCCTCCTTCCCACTGTTCTCCTCCCAAATGTCCGCCACTACACTGTCCTCCACTCCATTGTCCTCTTCCCCACAGCCCTCCTTCCCACTTTCCGCCTCCCCATTGTCCTCTTTCCCACTGTCCTCCTCCCCACTGTCCTCCTCCCCACTGACCTCCTCCCCATTGTCCTCCTCCCCACTGTCCTCCTCCCCACTGTCCGCCACTCCACTGTCCTCCTTCCCACTTCCCTCCTTCTCACTGTCATCCTCCCACTGTCTTTCTCCCCAGTGTCCTCCTCCCCACTGTCCGCCTCCCCACTGTCCTCATTCCCACTGTCCTCCTCTCCACTGTCCTCCTCCCCACTGTCCTCCTTCCCACTGTCCTCATCCTGACTGTCCTCCTTCCCACTGTCCTCCTCTCAACTGTCCTCCTCCCCACTCTCCTCATCTCCACTCTCCTCCTCTCCACTGTCCTCCTCCCCACTGTCCTCCTTCCCACTGTCCTCCTTCCCACTGTCCTCCTCTCCACTGTCCTTCCCAATATCCTCCTCCCCACTGTCCTCCTCCCCACGGTTCTCCTTCCCTCTGTCCTCCTGCCCCCTGTCGTTCCCTCTATCCTCCTCCCCACTGTCCTCCTCCCCACTGTCCTCCTCCCCACTGTTATTCCCACTATCCTCCACCCCACTGTCCTCCACTCCACTGTCCGCCTTTCCACTGTCCTCCTCTCCACTGTCCTCCTCCCCACTGTCCACCTCCCCACTGTCCTCCTCCCCACTGTTCTCCTTCCCACTGTTCTCCTTCCCACTGTCCTCATTCCCACTGTCCTCCTCCCCACTGTCCGCCACTCCACTGTCCTCCACTCCAATGTCCTGTTCCCCACTGTCCTCCTTCCCACTGTCCTCCACTCCACTGTCCGCCCTTCCACTGTCCTCCTCTCCACTGTCCTCCTCCCCACTGTCCTCCTCTCCACTGTCCTCCTCCCCACTGTCCTCCTCCCCAATGTCCACCTCCCCACTGTCCTCCTTCCCACTGTCCTCCTTCCCACTGTCCGCCTCCCCACTGTCCTCCTCCCCACTGTCCTCCTTCCCACTGTCCTCCTCTGCAATGTCCTCCTCCCCACTGTCCTCCTCCCCACTTTCTCCTTCCCACTGTCCTCCTCCCCACTGTCCTCCTACAAACTGTCCGCCTCCCAACTGTCCTCCTCCCCACTGACCTCCTTCCCACTGTCCTCCTCCCCACTGTCCTCCAGAAACTGTCCGCCTCCCAACTGTCCTCCTCCGCACTGTCCTCCTTCCCACTGTCCTCCTCTCCACTGTCCTCCTCCCCAATGTCCTCCTCCCCACTTTCCTCCTCCCCACTGTTATTCCCACTATCCTCCACCCCACTGTCCTCCACTCCACTGTCCTCCTTCCCACTGTCCTCCTCTCCACTGTCCTCCTTCCCACTGTCCTCCACTCCACTGTCCGCCTTTCCACTATCCTCCTCTCCACTGTCCTCCTCCCCACTGTCCACCTCCCCACTGTCCTCCTCCCCACTGTTCTCCTTCCCACTGTTCTCCTTCCCACTGTCCTCATTCCCACTGTCCTCCTCCCCACTGTCCGCCACTCCACTGTCCTCCAATCCACTGTCCAGTTACCCACTGTCCTCCTTCCCACTGTTCTCCTCCCAAATGTCCGCCACTACACTGTCCTCCACTCCATTGTCCTCTTCCACACAGTCCTCCTTCCCACTTTCCGCCTCCCCATTGTCCTCTTTCCCACTGTCCTCCTCCCCACTGTCCTCCTCTCCACTGACCTCCTCCCCATTGTCCTCCTCCCCACTGACCTCCTCCCCACCGTCCGCCACTCCACTGTCCTCCTTCCCATTTCCCTCCTTCTCACTGTCCTCCTCCCACTGTCTTTCTCCCCAGTGTCCTCCTCCCCACTGTCCTCCCCACTGTCCTCATTCCCACTGTCCTCCTCTCCACTGTCCTCCTCCCCACTGTCCTCCTTCCCACTGTCCTCATCCTGACTGTCCTCCTTCCCACTGTCCTCCTCTCAACTGTCCTCCTCCCCACTCTCCTCATCTCCACTCTCCTCCTCTCCACTGTCCTCCTCCCCACTGTCCTCCTTCCCACTGTCCTCCTCTCCACTGTCCTTCCCAATATCCTCCTCCCCACTGTCCTCCTCCCCACGGTTCTCCTTCCCACTGTCCTCCTGCCCCCTGTCGTTCCCTCTATCCTCCTCCCCACTGTCCTCCTGTCCACTGTCCTCCTTCCCACTGTCCTCCTCCCCACTGTCCTCCTCCCCACTGTCCTCCACCCCACTGTTATTCCCACTATACTCCACCCCACTGTCCTCCACTCCACTGTCCTCCTTCCCACTGTCCTCCTCTCCACTGTCCTCCTTCCCACTGTCCTCCACTCCACTGTCCGCCTTTCCACTGTCCTCCTCTCCACTGTCCTCCTCCCCACTGTCCACCTCCCCACTGTCCTCCTCCCCACTGTTCTCCTTCCCACTGTTCTCCTTCCCACTGTCCTCATTCCCACTGTCCTCCTCCCCACTGTCCGCCACTCCACTGTCCTCCACTCCAATGTCCAGTTCCCCACTGTCCTCCTTCCCACTGTTCTCCTCCCAAATGTCCGCCAGTACACTGTCCTCCACTCCATTGTCCTCTTCCCCACTGTCCTCCTTCCCACTTTCCGCATCCCCACTGTCCTCTTTCCCACTGTCCTCCTCCCCACTGTTCTCCTCCCCACTGACCTCCTCCCCATTGTCCTCCTCCCCACTGTCCTCCTCCCCACTGTCCTCCTTCCCACTTCCCTCCTTCTCACTGTCCTCCTCCCACTGTCTTTCTCCCCAGTGTCCTCCTCCCACTGTCCTCCTCCCCACTGTCCTCATTCCCACTGTCCTCCTCTCCACTGTCTTCCTCTCCACTGTCCTCCTTCCCACTGTCCTCCTTCCCACAGTCCTTCTCCCCACTGTCCGCCACGCCACATTACTCCTTCCCACTGTTCACCTTCCCACTGTTCTCCTCCCCACTGTCCTCCTCCCCACGGTCTTCCTTCCCACTGTCCTCCTCTCCACTGTCCTCCTCCCCACTGTCGTCCTTCGCACTGTCCTCCTCTCCACTGTCCACCTCCCCACTGTCCTCCCCCCCACTGTCCTCTTTCCCACTGTCCTCCTCTACAATGTCCACCTCCCCACTGTCCTCCTTCCCACTGTCCTCCTTCCCACTGTCCGCCTCCCCACTGTCCTCCTCCCCACTGTCCTCCTTCCCACTGTCCTCCTCTGCACTGTCCTCCTCCCCACTGTCCTCCTCCCCACTTTCCACCTTCCCACTGTCCTCCTCCCCACTGTCCTCCTACAAACTGTCCGCCTCCAAACTGTCCTCCTCCCCACTGACCTCCTTCCCACTGTCCTCCTCCCCACTGTCCTACAAACTGTCCGCCTCCCAACTGTCCTCCTCCCCACTGTCCTCCTTCCCACTGTCCTCCTCTCCACTGTCTTCCTCCCCAATGTCCTCCTCCCCACTTTCCTCCTCCCCACTGTTATTCCCACTATCCTCCACCCCACTGTCCTCCACTCCACTGTCCTCCTTCCCACTGTCCTCCTCTCCCCTGTCCTCCTTCCCACTGTCCTCCACTCCACTGTCCGCCTTTCCACTGTCCTCCTCTCCACTGTCCTCCTCCCCACTGTCCACCTCCCCACTGTCCTCCTCCCCACTGTTCTCCTTCCCACTGTTCTCCTTCCCACTGTCCTCATTCCCACTGTCCTCCTCCCCACTGTCCGCCACTCCACTGTCCTCCACTCCACTGTCCAGTTCCCCACTGTCCTCCTTCCCACTGTTCTCCTCCCAAATGTCCGCCACTACACTGTCCTCCACTCCATTGTCCTCTTCCCACTGTCCTCCTTCCCACTTTCCGCCTACCCATTGTCCTCTTTCCCACTGTCCTCCTCCCCACTGTCCTCCTCCCCACTGACCTCCTCCCCATTGTCCTCCTACCCATTGTCCTCCTCCCCACTGTCCGCCACTCCACTGTCCTCCTTCCCACTTCCCTCCTTCTCACTGTCCTCCTCCCACTGTCTTTCTCCCCAGTGTCCTCCTCCCCACTGTCCTCCTCCCCACTGTCCTCATTCCCACTGTCCTCCTCTCCACTGTCCTCCTCCCCACTGTCCTCCTTCCCACTGTCCTCATCCTGACTGTCCTCCTTCCCACTGCGCGCCTTCCAACTGTCCTCCTCCCAACTATCCTCCTCCCGAATGTCCTCCTTCCCACTGTCCTCCTTCCCACTGTCCTCCTCTCCACTGTCCTTCCCAATATCCTCCTCCCCACTGTCCTCCTCCCCACGGTTCTCCTTCCCTCTGTCCTCCTGCCCCCTGTCGTTCCCTCTATCCTCCTCCCCACTGTCCTCCTGTCCACTGTCCTCCTTCCCACTGTCCTCCTCCCCACTGTCCTCCTCCCCACTGTCCTCCTCCCCACTGTTATTCCCACTATCCTCCACCCCACTGTCCTCCACTCCACTGTCCTCCTTCCCACTGTCCTCCTCTCTACTGTCCTCCTTCCCACTGTCCTCCACTCCACTGTCCGCCTTTCCACTGTCCTCCTCTCCACTGTCCTCCTCCCCACTGTCCACCTCCCCACTGTCCTCCTCCCCACTGTTCTCCTTCCCACTGTTCTCCTTCCCACTGTCCTCATTCCCACTGTCCTCCTCCCCACTGTCCGCCACTCCACTGTCCTCCACTCCAATGTCCAGTTCCCCACAGTCCTCCTCTCCACTGTCCTCCTCCCCACTGTCCTCCTCTCCACTGTCCTCCTCCCCACTGTCCTCCTCCCCAATGTCCACCTCCCCACTGTCCTCCTTCCCACTGTCCTCCTTCCCACTGTCCGCCTCCCCACTGTCCTCCTCCCCACTGTCCTCCTTCCCACTGTCCTCCTCTGCAATGTCCTCCTCCCCACTGTCCTCCTCCCCACTTTCTCCTTCCCACTGTCCTCCTCCCCACTGTCCTCCTACAAACTGTCCGCCTCCCAACTGTCCTCCTCCCCACTGACCTCCTTCCCACTGTCCTCCTCCCCACTGTCCTCCTACAAACTGTCCGCCTCCCAACTGTCCTCCTCTGCACTGTCCTCCTTCCCACTGTCCTCCTCTCCACTGTCCTCCTCCCCAATGTCCTCCTCCCCACTTTCCTCCTCCCCACTGTTATTCCCACTATCCTCCACCCCACTGTCCTCCACTCCACTGTCCTCCTTCCCACTGTCCTCCTCTCCACTGTCCTCCTTCCCACTGTCCTCCACTCCACTGTCCGCCTTTCCACTGTCCTCCTCTCCACTGTCCTCCTCCCCACTGTCCACCTCCCCACTGTCCTCCTCCCCACTGTTCTCCTTCCCACTGTCCTCATTCCCACTGTCCTCCTCCCCACTGTCCGCCACTCCACTGTCCTCCAATCCACTGTCCAGTTACCCACTGTCCTCCTTCCCACTGTTCTCCTCCCAAATGTCCGCCACTACACTGTCCTCCACTCCATTGTCCTCTTCCCACTGTCCTCCTTCCCACTTTCCGCCTCCCCATTGTCCTCTTTCCCACTGTCCTCCTCCCCACTGTCCTCCTCTCCACTGACCTCCTCCCCATTGTCCTCCTCCCCACTGACCTCCTCCCCACCGTCCGCCACTCCACTGTCCTCCTTCCCACTTCCCTCCTTCTCACTGTCCTCCTCCCACTGTCTTTCTCCCCAGTGTCCTCCTCCCCACTGTCCTCCCCACTGTCCTCATTCCCACTGTCCTCCTCTCCACTGTCCTCCTCCCCACTGTCCTCCTTCCCACTGTCCTCATCCTGACTGTCCTCCTTCGCACTGTCCTCCTCTCCACTGTCCACCTCCCCACTGTCCTCCCCCCCCACTGTCCTCTTTCCCACTGTCCTCCTCTACACTGTCCACCTCCCCACTGTCCTCCTTCCCACTGTCCGCCTCCCCACTGTCCTCCTCCCCACTGTCCTCCTTCCCACTGTCCTCCTCTGCACTGTCCTCCTCCCCACTGTCCTCCTCCCCACTTTCCACCTTCCCACTGTCCTCCTCCCCACTGTCCTCCTACAAACTGTCCGCCTCCCAACTGTCCTCCTCCCCACTGACCTCCTTCCCACTGTCCTCCTCCCCACTGTCCTCCTACAAACTGTCCGCCTCCCAACTGTCCTCCTCCCCACTGTCCTCCTTCCCACTGTCCTCCTCTCCACTGTCCTCCTCCCCAATGTCCTCCTCCCCACTTTCCTCCTCCCCACTGTTATTCCCACTATCCTCCACCCCACTGTCCTCCACTCCACTGTCCTCCTTCCCACTGTCCTCCTCTCCCCTGTCCTCCTTCCCACTGTCCTCCACTCCACTGTCCGCCTTTCCACTGTCCTCCTCTCCACTGTCCTCCTCCCCACTGTCCACCTCCCCACTGTCCTCCTCCCCACTGTTCTCCTTCCCACTGTTCTCCTTCCCACTGTCCTCATTCCCACTGTCCTCCTCCCCACTGTCCGCCACTCCACTGTCCTCCAATCCACTGTCCAGTTCCCCACTGTCCTCTTTCCCACTGTTCTCCGCCCAAATGTCCGCCACTACACTGTCCTCCACTCCATTGTCCTCTTCCCCACTGTCCTCCTTCCCACTTTCCGCCTCCCCATTGTCCTCTTTCCCACTGTCCTCCTCCCCACTGTCCTCCTCCCCACTGACCTCCTCCCCATTGTCCTCCTCCCCACTGTCCTCCTCCCCACTGTCCGCCACTCCACTGTCCTCCTTCCCACTTCCCTCCTTCTCACTGTCATCCTCCCACTGTCTTTCTCCCCAGTGTCCTCCTCCCCACTGTCCTCCTCCCCACTGTCCTCATTCCCACTGTCCTCCTCTCCACTGTCCTCCTCCCCACTGTCCTCCTTCCCACTGTCCTCATCCTGACTGTCCTCCTTCCCACTGTCCTCCTCTCAACTGTCCTCCTCCCCACTCTCCTCATCTCCACTCTCCTCCTCTCCACTGTCCTCCTCCCCACTGTCCTCCTTCCCACTGTCCTCCTTCCCACTGTCCTCCTCTCCACTGTCCTTCCCAATATCCTCCTCCCCACTGTCCTCCTCCCCACGGTTCTCCTTCCCACTGTCCTCCTGCCCCCTGTCGTTCCCTCTATCCTCCTCCCCACTGTCCTCCTGTCCACTGTCCTCCTTCCCACTGTCCTCCTCCCCACTGGCCTCCTCCCCACTGTTATTCCCACTATCCTCCACCCCACTGTCCTCCACTCCACTGTCCTCCTCTCAACTGTCATCCTCCCCACTCTCCTCATCTCCACTCTCCTCCTCTCCTCTGTCCTCCTCCCCACTGTCCTCCTTCCCACTGTCCTCCTCTCCACTGTCCTCCTCCGCAATGTCCTCTTCCCCACTGTCCTCCTCCCCACTGTCCTTCCCAATATCCTCCTCCCCACTGTCCTCCTCCCCACGGTTCTCCTTCCCACTGTCCTCCTGCCCCCTGTCGTTCCCTCTATCCTCCTCCCCACTGTCCTCCTGTCCACTGTCCTCCTTCCCACTGTCCTCCTCCCCACTGTCCTCCTCCCCACTGTCCTCCTCCCCACTGTTATTCCCTCTATCCTCCTCCCCACTGTCCTCCTGTCCACTGTCCTCCTTCCCACTGTCCTCCTCCCCACTGTCCTCCTCCCCACTGTCCTCCTCCCCACTGTTATTCCCACTATCCTCCACCCCACTGTCCTCCACTCCAATGTCCTCCTTCCCACTGTCCTCCTCTCCACTGTCCTCCTTCCCACTGCCCGCCTTCCAACTGTCCTCCTCCCCACTGTCCTCCTCTCCACTGTCCTCATCCCCACTGTCCTCCTCCCCAATGTCCACCTTCCCACTGTCCTCCTCCCCACTGTCCTCCTTCCCACTGTCCTCCTCTGCAATGTCCTCCTCCCCACTGTCCTCCTCCCCACTTTCTCCTTCCCACTGTCCTCCTCCCCACTGTCCTCCTACAAACTGTCCGCCTCCCAACTGTCCTCCTCCCCACTGACCTCCTTCCCACTGTCCTCCTCCCCACTGTCCTCCTACAAACTGTCCGCCTCCCAACTGTCCTCCTCTGCACTGTCCTCCTTCCCACTGTCCTCCTCTCCACTGTCCTCCTCCCCAATGTCCTCCTCCCCACTTTCCTCCTCCCCACTGTTATTCCCACTATCCTCCACCCCACTGTCCTCCACTCCACTGTCCTCCTTCCCACTGTCCTCCTCTCCACTGTCCTCCTTCCCACTGTCCTCCACTCCACTGTCCGCCTTTCCACTGTCCTCCTCTCCACTGTCCTCCTCCCCACTGTCCACCTCCCCACTGTCCTCCTCCCCACTGTTCTCCTTCCCACTGTCCTCATTCCCACTGTCCTCCTCCCCACTGTCCGCCACTCCACTGTCCTCCAATCCACTGTCCAGTTACCCACTGTCCTCCTTCCCACTGTTCTCCTCCCAAATGTCCGCCACTACACTGTCCTCCACTCCATTGTCCTCTTCCCACTGTCCTCCTTCCCACTTTCCGCCTCCCCATTGTCCTCTTTCCCACTGTCCTCCTCCCCACTGTCCTCCTCTCCACTGACCTCCTCCCCATTGTCCTCCTCCCCACTGACCTCCTCCCCACCGTCCGCCACTCCACTGTCCTCCTTCCCACTTCCCTCCTTCTCACTGTCCTCCTCCCACTGTCTTTCTCCCCAGTGTCCTCCTCCCCACTGTCCTCCCCACTGTCCTCATTCCCACTGTCCTCCTCTCCACTGTCCTCCTCCCCACTGTCCTCCTTCCCACTGTCCTCATCCTGACTGTCCTCCTTCGCACTGTCCTCCTCTCCACTGTCCACCTCCCCACTGTCCTCCCCCCCCACTGTCCTCTTTCCCACTGTCCTCCTCTACACTGTCCACCTCCCCACTGTCCTCCTTCCCACTGTCCGCCTCCCCACTGTCCTCCTCCCCACTGTCCTCCTTCCCACTGTCCTCCTCTGCACTGTCCTCCTCCCCACTGTCCTCCTCCCCACTTTCCACCTTCCCACTGTCCTCCTCCCCACTGTCCTCCTACAAACTGTCCGCCTCCCAACTGTCCTCCTCCCCACTGACCTCCTTCCCACTGTCCTCCTCCCCACTGTCCTCCTACAAACTGTCCGCCTCCCAACTGTCCTCCTCCCCACTGTCCTCCTTCCCACTGTCCTCCTCTCCACTGTCCTCCTCCCCAATGTCCTCCTCCCCACTTTCCTCCTCCCCACTGTTATTCCCACTATCCTCCACCCCACTGTCCTCCACTCCACTGTCCTCCTTCCCACTGTCCTCCTCTCCCCTGTCCTCCTTCCCACTGTCCTCCACTCCACTGTCCGCCTTTCCACTGTCCTCCTCTCCACTGTCCTCCTCCCCACTGTCCACCTCCCCACTGTCCTCCTCCCCACTGTTCTCCTTCCCACTGTTCTCCTTCCCACTGTCCTCATTCCCACTGTCCTCCTCCCCACTGTCCGCCACTCCACTGTCCTCCAATCCACTGTCCAGTTCCCCACTGTCCTCTTTCCCACTGTTCTCCGCCCAAATGTCCGCCACTACACTGTCCTCCACTCCATTGTCCTCTTCCCCACTGTCCTCCTTCCCACTTTCCGCCTCCCCATTGTCCTCTTTCCCACTGTCCTCCTCCCCACTGTCCTCCTCCCCACTGACCTCCTCCCCATTGTCCTCCTCCCCACTGTCCTCCTCCCCACTGTCCGCCACTCCACTGTCCTCCTTCCCACTTCCCTCCTTCTCACTGTCATCCTCCCACTGTCTTTCTCCCCAGTGTCCTCCTCCCCACTGTCCTCCTCCCCACTGTCCTCATTCCCACTGTCCTCCTCTCCACTGTCCTCCTCCCCACTGTCCTCCTTCCCACTGTCCTCATCCTGACTGTCCTCCTTCCCACTGTCCTCCTCTCAACTGTCCTCCTCCCCACTCTCCTCATCTCCACTCTCCTCCTCTCCACTGTCCTCCTCCCCACTGTCCTCCTTCCCACTGTCCTCCTTCCCACTGTCCTCCTCTCCACTGTCCTTCCCAATATCCTCCTCCCCACTGTCCTCCTCCCCACGGTTCTCCTTCCCACTGTCCTCCTGCCCCCTGTCGTTCCCTCTATCCTCCTCCCCACTGTCCTCCTGTCCACTGTCCTCCTTCCCACTGTCCTCCTCCCCACTGGCCTCCTCCCCACTGTTATTCCCACTATCCTCCACCCCACTGTCCTCCACTCCACTGTCCTCCTCTCAACTGTCATCCTCCCCACTCTCCTCATCTCCACTCTCCTCCTCTCCTCTGTCCTCCTCCCCACTGTCCTCCTTCCCACTGTCCTCCTCTCCACTGTCCTCCTCCGCAATGTCCTCTTCCCCACTGTCCTCCTCCCCACTGTCCTTCCCAATATCCTCCTCCCCACTGTCCTCCTCCCCACGGTTCTCCTTCCCACTGTCCTCCTGCCCCCTGTCGTTCCCTCTATCCTCCTCCCCACTGTCCTCCTGTCCACTGTCCTCCTTCCCACTGTCCTCCTCCCCACTGTCCTCCTCCCCACTGTCCTCCTCCCCACTGTTATTCCCTCTATCCTCCTCCCCACTGTCCTCCTGTCCACTGTCCTCCTTCCCACTGTCCTCCTCCCCACTGTCCTCCTCCCCACTGTCCTCCTCCCCACTGTTATTCCCACTATCCTCCACCCCACTGTCCTCCACTCCAATGTCCTCCTTCCCACTGTCCCCCTCTCCACTGTCCTCCTTCCCACTGTCCTCCACTCCACTGTCCGCCTTTCCACTGTCCTCCTCTCCACTCTCCTCCTCTCCACTGTCCTCCTTCCCACTGCCCGCCTTCCAACTGTCCTCCTCCCCACTGTCCTCCTCTCCACTGTCCTCATCCCCACTGTCCTCCTCCCCAATGTCCACCTTCCCACTGTCCTCCTCCCCACTGTCCTCCTCCCCACTGTCCTCCTCTCCACTGTCCTCCTCCCCACTGTCCACCACGCCACATTACTCCTTCCCACTGTCCTCCTTCCCACTGTCCACCTTCCCACTGTTCTCCTCCCCACTGTCCTCCTCCCCATGGTCTTCCTTTCCACTGTCCTCCTCTCCACTGTCCTCCTCCCCACTGTCGTCCTTCGCACTGTCCTCCTCTCCACTGTCCACCTCCCCACTGTCCTCCCCCCCCACTGTCCTCTTTCCCACTGTCCTCCTCTACACTGTCCATCTCCCCACTGTCCTCCTTCCCACTGTCCTCCTTCCCACTGTCCGCCTCCCCACTGTCCTCCTCCACACTGTCCTCCTTCCCACTGCCCTCCTCTGCACTGTCCTCCTCCCCACTGTCCTCCTCCCCACTTTCCACCTTCCCACTGTCCTCCTCCCCACTGTCCTCCTACAAACTGTCCGCCTCCCAACTGTCCTCCTCCCCACTGACCTCCTTCCCACTGTCCTCCTCCCCACTGTCCTCCTACAAACTGTCCGCCTCCCAACTGTCCTCCTCCCCACTGTCCTCCTTCCCACTGTCCTCCTCTCCACTGTCCTCCTCCCCAATGTCCTCCTCCCCACTTTCCTCCTCCCCACTGTTATTCCCACTATCCTCCACCCCACTGTCCTCCACTCCACTGTCCTCCTTCCCACTGTCCTCCTCTCCACTGTCCTCCTTCCCACTGTCCTCCACTCCACTGTCCGCCTTTCCACTGTCCTCCTCTCCACTGTCCTCCTCCCCACTGTCCACCTCCCCACTGTCCTCCTCCCCACTGTTCTCCTTCCCACTGTTCTCCTTCCCACTGTCCTCATTCCCACTGTCCTCCTCCCCACTGTCCGCCACTCCACTGTCCTCCAATCCACTGTCCAGTTCCCCACTGTCCTCCTTCCCACTGTTCTCCTCCCAAATGTCCACCACTACACTGTCCTCCACTCCATTGTCCTCTTCCCACTGTCCTCCTTCCCACTTTCCGCCTACCCATTGTCCTCTTTCCCACTGTCCTCCTCCCCACTGTCCTCCTCCCCACTGACCTCCTCCCCATTGTACTCCTACCCATTGTCCTCCTCCCCACTGTCCGCCACTCCACTGTCCTCCTTCCCACTTACCTCCTTCTCACTGCCCTCCTCCCACTGTCTTTCTCCCCAGTGTCCTCCTCCCCACTGTCCGCCTCCCCACTGTCCTCATTCCCACTGTCCTCCTCTCCACTGTCCTCCTCCCCACTGTCCTCCTTCCCACTGTCCTCATCCTGACTGTCCTCCTTCCCACTGTCCTCCTCTCAACTGTCCTCCTCCCCACTCTCCTCATCTCCACTCTCCTCCTCTCCACTGTCCTCCTCCCCACTGTCCTCCTTCCCACTGTCCTCCTTCCCACTGTCCTCCTCTCCACTGTCCTTCCCAATATCCTCCTCCCCACTGTCCTCCTCCCCACGGTTCTCCTTCCCTCTGTCCTCCTGCCCCCTGTCGTTCCCTCTATCCTCCTCCCCACTGTCCTCCTGTCCACTGTCCTCCTTCCCACTGTCCTCCTCCCCACTGTCCTCCTCCCCACTGTCCTCCTCCCCACTGTTATTCCCACTATCCTCCACCCCACTGTCCTCCACTCCACTGTCCTCCTTCCCACTGTCCTCCTCTCTACTGTCCTCCTTCCCACTGTCCTCCACTCCACTGTCCGCCTTTCCACTGTCCTCCTCTCCACTGTCCTCCTCCCCACTGTCCACCTCCCCACTGTCCTCCTCCCCACTGTTCTCCTTCCCACTGTTCTCCTTCCCACAGTCCTCATTCCCACTGTCCTCCTCCCCACTGTCCGCCACTCCACTGTCCTCCACTCCAATGTCCAGTTCCCCACTGTCCTCCTTCCCACTGTCCTCCACTCCACTGTCCGCCCTTCCACTGTCCTCCTCTCCACTGTCCTCCTCCCCACTGTCCTCCTCTCCACTGTCCTCCTCCCCACTGTCCTCCTCCCCAATGTCCACCTCCCCACTGTCCTCCTTCCCACTGTCCTTCCCACTGTCCGCCTCCCCACTGTCCTCCTCCCCACTGTCCTCCTTCCCACTGTCCTCCTCTGCAATGTCCTCCTCCCCACTGTCCTCCTCCCCACTTTCTCCTTCCCACTGTCCTCCTCCCCACTGTCCTCCTACAAACTGTCCGCCTCCCAACTGTCCTCCTCCCCACTGACCTCCTTCCCACTGTCCTCCTCCCCACTGTCCTCCTACAAACTGTCCGCCTCCCAACTGTCCTCCTCCGCACTGTCCTCCTTCCCACTGTCCTCCTCTCCACTGTCCTCCTCCCCAATGTCCTCCTCCCCACTTTCCTCCTCCCCACTGTTATTCCCACTATCCTCCACCCCACTGTCCTCCAATCCAGTGTCCTCCTTCCCACTGTCCTCCTCTCCACTGTCCTCCTTCCCACTGTCCTCCACTCCACTGTCCGCCTTTCCACTGTCCTCCTCTCCACTGTCCTCCTCCCCACTGTCCACCTCCCCACTGTCCTCCTCCCCACTGTTCTCCTTCCCACTGTTCTCCTTCCCACTGTCCTCATTCCCACTGTCCTCCTCCCCACTGTTCTCCTTCCCACTGTTCTCCTTCCCACTGTCCTCATTCCCACTGTCCTCCTCCCCACTGTCCGCCACTCCACTGTCCTCCAATCCACTGTCCAGTTACCCACTGTCCTCCTTCCCACTGTTCTCCTCCCAAATGTCCGCCACTACACTGTCCTCCACTCCATTGTCCTCTTCCACACAGTCCTCCTTCCCACTTTCCGCCTCCCCATTGTCCTCTTTCCCACTGTCCTCCTCCCCACTGTCCTCCTCTCCACTGACCTCCTCCCCATTGTCCTCCTCCCCACTGACCTCCTCCCCACCGTCCGCCACTCCACTGTCCTCCTTCCCACTTCCCTCCTTCTCACTGTCCTCCTCCCACTGTCTTTCTCCCCAGTGTCCTCCTCCCCACTGTCCTCCCCACTGTCCTCATTCCCACTGTGCTCCTCTCCACTGTCCTCCTCCCCACTGTCCTCCTTCCCACTGTCCTCATCCTGACTGTCCTCCTTCCCACTGTCCTCCTCTCAACTGTCCTCCTTCCCACTGTCCTCCTCTCCACTGTCCTCCTTCCCACTGTCCTCCACTCCACTGTCCGCCTTTCCACTGTCCTCCTCTCCACTGTCCTCCTCCCCACTGTCCACCTCCCCACTGTCCTCCTCCCCACTGTTCTCCTTCCCACTGTTCTCCTTCCCACTGTCCTCATTCCCACTGTCCTCCTCCCCACTGTCCGCCACTCCACTGTCCTCCACTCCAATGTCCAGTTCCCCACTGTCCTCCTTCCCACTGTTCTCCTCCCAAATGTCCGCCAGTACACTGTCCTCCACTCCATTGTCCTCTTCCCCACTGTCCTCCTTCCCACTTTCCGCATCCCCACTGTCCTCTTTCCCACTGTCCTCCTCCCCACTGTTCTCCTCCCCACTGACCTCCTCCCCATTGTCCTCCTCCCCACTGTCCTCCTCCCCACTGTCCTCCTTCCCACTTCCCTCCTTCTCACTGTCCTCCTCCCACTGTCTTTCTCCCCAGTGTCCTCCTCCCACTGTCCTCCTCCCCACTGTCCTCATTCCCACTGTCCTCCTCTCCACTGTCTTCCTCTCCACTGTCCTCCTTCCCACTGTCCTCCTTCCCACTGTCCTTCTCCCCACTGTCCGCCACGCCACATTACTCCTTCCCACTGTTCACCTTCCCACTGTTCTCCTCCCCACTGTCCTCCTCCCCACGGTCTTCCTTCCCACTGTCCTCCTCTCCACTGTCCTCCTCCCCACTGTCGTCCTTCGCACTGTCCTCCTCTCCACTGTCCACCTCCCCACTGTCCTCCCCCCCACTGTCCTCTTTCCCACTGTCCTCCTCTACAATGTCCACCTCCCCACTGTCCTCCTTCCCACTGTCCTCCTTCCCACTGTCCGCCTCCCCACTGTCCTCCTCCCCACTGTCCTCCTTCCCACTGTCCTCCTCTGCACTGTCCTCCTCCCCACTGTCCTCCTCCCCACTTTCCACCTTCCCACTGTCCTCCTCCCCACTGTCCTCCTACAAACTGTCCGCCTCCAAACTGTCCTCCTCCCCACTGACCTCCTTCCCACTGTCCTCCTCCCCACTGTCCTACAAACTGTCCGCCTCCCAACTGTCCTCCTCCCCACTGTCCTCCTTCCCACTGTCCTCCTCTCCACTGTCTTCCTCCCCAATGTCCTCCTCCCCACTGTTATTCCCACTATCCTCCACCCCACTGTCCTCCACTCCACTGTCCTCCTTCCCACTGTCCTCCTCTCCCCTGTCCTCCTTCCCACTGTCCTACACTCCACTGTCCGCCTTTCCACTGTCCTCCTCTCCACTGTCCTCCTCCCCACTGTCCACCTCCCCACTGTCCTCCTCCCCACTGTTCTCCTTCCCACTGTTCTCCTTCCCACTGTCCTCATTCCCACTGTCCTCCTCCCCACTGTCCGCCACTCCACTGTCCTCCACTCCACTGTCCAGTTCCCCACTGTCCTCCTTCCCACTGTTCTCCTCCCAAATGTCCGCCACTACACTGTCCTCCACTCCATTGTCCTCTTCCCACTGTCCTCCTTCCCACTTTCCGCCTACCAATTGTCCTCTTTCCCACTGTCCTCCTCCCCACTGTCCTCCTCCCCACTGACCTCCTCCCCATTGTCCTCCTACCCATTGTCCTCCTCCCCACTGTCCGCCACTCCACTGTCCTCCTTCCCACTTCCCTCCTTCTCACTGTCCTCCTCCCACTGTCTTTCTCCCCAGTGTCCTCCTCCCCACTGTCCTCCTCCCCACTGTCCTCATTCCCACTGTCCTCCTCTCCACTGTCCTCCTCCCCACTGTCCTCCTTCCCACTGTCCTCATCCTGACTGTCCTCCTTCCCACTGCGCGCCTTCCAACTGTCCTCCTCCCAACTATCCTCCTCCCGAATGTCCTCCTTCCCACTGTCCTCCTTCCCACTGTCCTCCTCTCCACTGTCCTTCCCAATATCCTCCTCCCCACTGTCCTCCTCCCCACTGTCCTCCTCCCCACGGTTCTCCTTCCCTCTGTCCTCCTGCCCCCTGTCGTTCCCTCTATCCTCCTCCCCACTGTCCTCCTGTCCACTGTCCTCCTTCCCACTGTCCTCCTCCCCACTGTCCTCCTCCCCACTGTCCTCCTCCCCACTGTTATTCCCACTATCCTCCACCCCACTGTCCTCCACTCCACTGTCCTCCTTCCCACTGTCCTCCTCTCTACTGTCCTCCTTCCCACTGTCCTCCACTCCACTGTCCGCCTTTCCACTGTCCTCCTCTCCACTGTCCTCCTCCCCACTGTCCACCTCCCCACTGTCCTCCTCCCCACTGTTCTCCTTCCCACTGTTCTCCTTCCCACTGTCCTCATTCCCACTGTCCTCCTCCCCACTGTCCGCCACTCCACTGTCCTCCACTCCAATGTCCAGTTCCCCACTGTCCTCCTTCCCACTGTCCTCCACTCCACTGTCCGCCTTTCCACTGTCCTCCTCTCCACTGTCCTCCTCCCCACTGTCCTCCTCTCCACTGTCCTCCTCCCCACTGTCCTCCTCCCCAATGTCCACCTCCCCACTGTCCTCCTTCCCACTGTCCTCCTTCCCACTGTCCGCCTCCCCACTGTCCTCCTCCCCACTGTCCTCCTTCCCACTGTCCTCCTCTGCAATGTCCTCCTCCCCACTGTCCTCCTCCCCACTTTCTCCTTCCCACTGTCCTCCTCCCCACTGTCCTCCTACAAACTGTCCGCCTCCCAACTGTCCTCCTCCCCACTGACCTCCTTCCCACTGTCCTCCTCCCCACTGTCCTCCTACAAACTGTCCGCCTCCCAACTGTCCTCCTCCGCACTGTCCTCCTTCCCACTGTCCTCCTCTCCACTGTCCTCCTCCCCAATGTCCTCCTCCCCACTTTCCTCCTCCCCACTGTTATTCCCACTATCCTCCACCCCACTGTCCTCCACTCCACTGTCCTCCTTACCACTGTCCTCCTCTCCACTGTCCTCCTTCCCACTGTCCTCCACTCCACTGTCCGCCTTTCCACTGTCCTCCTCTCCACTGTCCTCCTCCCCACTGTCCACCTCCCCACTGTCCTCCTCCCCACTGTTCTCCTTCCCACTGTCCTCATTCCCACTGTCCTCCTCCCCACTGTCCGCCACTCCACTGTCCTCCAATCCACTGTCCAGTTACCCACTGTCCTCCTTCCCACTGTTCTCCTCCCAAATGTCCGCCACTACACTGTCCTCCACTCCATTGTCCTCTTCCACACAGTCCTCCTTCCCACTTTCCACCTCCCCATTGTCCTCTTTCCCACTGTCCTCCTCCCCACTGTCCTCCTCTCCACTGACCTCCTCCCCATTGTCCTCCTCCCCACTGACCTCCTCCCCACCGTCCGCCACTCCACTGTCCTCCTTCCCACTTCCCTCCTTCTCACTGTCCTCCTCCCACTGTCTTTCTCCCCAGTGTCCTCCTCCCCACTGTCCTCCCCACTGTCCTCATTCCCACTGTCCTCCTCTCCACTGTCCTCCTCCCCACTGTCCTCCTTCCCACTGTCCTCATCCTGACTGTCCTCCTTCTCACTGTCCTCCTCTCAACTGTCCTCCTCCCCACTCTCCTCATCTCCACTCTCCTCCTCTCCACTGTCCTCCTCCCCACTGTCCTCCTTCCCACTGTCCTCCTCTCCACTGTCCTTCCCAATATCCTCCTCCCCACTGTCCTCCTCCCCACGGTTCTCCTTCCCACTGTCCTCCTGCCCCCTGTCGTTCCCTCTATCCTCCTCCCCACTGTCCTCCTGTCCACTGTCCTCCTTCCCACTGTCCTCCTCCCCACTGTCCTCCTCCCCACTGTCCTCCACCCCACTGTTATTCCCACTATACTCCACCCCACTGTCCTCCACTCCACTGTCCTCCTTCCCACTGTCCTCCTCTCCACTGTCCTCCTTCCCACTGTCCTCCACTCCACTGTCCGCCTTTCCACTGTCCTCCTCTCCACTGTCCTCCTCCCCACTGTCCACCTCCCCACTGTCCTCCTCCCCACTGTTCTCCTTCCCACTGTTCTCCTTCCCACTGTCCTCATTCCCACTGTCCTCCTCCCCACTGTCCGCCACTCCACTGTCCTCCACTCCAATGTCCAGTTCCCCACTGTCCTCCTTCCCACTGTTCTCCTCCCAAATGTCCGCCAGTACACTGTCCTCCACTCCATTGTCCTCTTCCCCACTGTCCTCCTTCCCACTTTCCGCATCCCCACTGTCCTCTTTCCCAATGTCCTCCTCCCCACTGTTCTCCTCCCCACTGACCTCCTCCCCATTGTCCTCCTCCCCACTGTCCTCCTCCCCACTGTCCTCCTTCCCACTTCCCTCCTTATCACTGTCCTCCTCCCACTGTCTTTCTCCCCAGTGTCCTCCTCCCACTGTCCTCCTCCCCACTGTCCTCATTCCCACTGTCCTCCTCTCCACTGTCTTCCTCTCCACTGTCCTCCTTCCCACTGTCCTCCTTCCCACTGTCCTTCTCCCCACTGTCCGCCACGCCACATTACTCCTTCCCACTGTTCACCTTCCCACTGTTCTCCTCCCCACTGTCCTCCTCCCCACGGTCTTCCTTCCCACTGTCCTCCTCTCCACTGTCCTCCTCCCCACTGTCGTCCTTCGCACTGTCCTCCTCTCCACTGTCCACCTCCCCACTGTCCTCCCCCCCACTGTCCTCTTTCCCACTGTCCTCCTCTACAATGTCCACCTCCCCACTGTCCTCCTTCCCACTGTCCTCCTTCCCACTGTCCGCCTCCCCACTGTCCTCCTCCCCACTGTCCTCCTTCCCACTGTCCTCCTCTGCACTGTCCTCCTCCCCACTGTCCTCCTCCCCACTTTCCACCTTCCCACTGTCCTCCTCCCCACTGTCCTCCTACAAACTGTCCGCCTCCAAACTGTCCTCCTCCCCACTGACCTCCTTCCCACTGTCCTCCTCCCCACTGTCCTACAAACTGTCCGCCTCCCAACTGTCCTCCTCCCCACTGTCCTCCTTCCCACTGTCCTCCTCTCCACTGTCTTCCTCCCCAATGTCCTCCTCCCCACTTTCCTCCTCCCCACTGTTATTCCCACTATCCTCCACCCCACTGTCCTCCACTCCACTGTCCTCCTTCCCACTGTCCTCCTCTCCCCTGTCCTCCTTCCCACTGTCCTCCACTCCACTGTCCGCCTTTCCACTGTCCTCCTCTCCACTGTCCTCCTCCCCACTGTCCACCTCCCCACTGTCCTCCTCCCCACTGTTCTCCTTCCCACTGTTCTCCTTCCCACTGTCCTCATTCCCACTGTCCTCCTCCCCACTGTCCGCCACTCCACTGTCCTCCACTCCACTGTCCAGTTCCCCACTGTCCTCCTTCCCACTGTTCTCCTCCCAAATGTCCGCCACTACACTGTCCTCCACTCCATTGTCCTCTTCCCACTGTCCTCCTTCCCACTTTCCGCCTACCCATTGTCCTCTTTCCCACTGTCCTCCTCCCCACTGTCCTCCTCCCCACTGACCTCCTCCCCATTGTCCTCCTACCCATTGTCCTCCTCCCCACTGTCCGCCACTCCACTGTCCTCCTTCCCACTTCCCTCCTTCTCACTGTCCTCCTCCCACTGTCTTTCTCCCCAGTGTCCTCCTCCCCACTGTCCTCCTCCCCACTGTCCTCATTCCCACTGTCCTCCTCTCCACTGTCCTCCTCCCCACTGTCCTCCTTCCCACTGTCCTCATCCTGACTGTCCGCCTTCCCACTGCGCGCCTTCCAACTGTCCTCCTCCCAACTATCCTCCTCCCGAATGTCCTCCTTCCCACTGTCCTCCTCTCCACTGTCCTCCTCCCCACTGTCCTTCTCCCCACTGTCCTTCCCACTATCCTCCTCCCAACTGTCCTCCTCTCCACTGTCCTCCTTCCAACTGTCCTCCTTCCCACTGTCCTCCTCCCCACTGTCCTCCCACCCAATGTCCACCTTCCCACTGTCCTCCACCCCACTGTCCTCCTCCCCACTGTCCTCCTCCGCAATGTCCTCTTCCCCACTGTCCTCCTCCCCACTGTCCTTCCCAATATCCTCCACCCCACTGTCCTCCTCCCCACGGTTCTCCTTCCCACTGTCCTCCTGCCCCCTGTCGTTCCCTCTATCCTCCTCCCCACTGTCCTCCTGTCCACTGTCCTCCTTCCCACTGTCCTCCTCCCCACTGTTATTCCCTCTATCCTCCTCCCCACTGTCCTCCTGTCCACTGTCCTCCTGTCCACTGTCCTTCCCCCTGTCCTCCTCCCCACTGTCCTCCTCCCCACTGTCCTCCTCCCCACTGTTATTCCCACTATCCTCCACCCCACTGTCCTCCACTCCACTGTCCTCCTTCCCACTGTCCTCCTCTCCACTGTCCTCCTTCCCACTGTCCTCCACTCCACTGTCCGCCTTTCCACTGTCCTCCTCTCCACTCTCCTCCTCTCCACTGTCCTCCTTCCCACTGCCCGCCTTCCAACTGTCCTCCTCCCCACTGTCCTCCTCTCCACTGTCCTCCTCCCCACTGTCCTCCTCCCCAATGTCCACCTTCCCACTGTCCTCCTCCCCACTGTCCTCCTCCCCACTGTCCTCCTCTCCACTGTCCTCCTCCCCACTGTCCACCATGCCACATTACTCCTTCCCACTGTCCACCTTCCCACTGTTCTCCTCCCCACTGTCCTCCTCCCCATGGTCTTCCTTCCCACTGTCCTCCTCTCCACTGTCCTCCTCCCCACTGTTGTCCTTCGCACTGTCCTCCTCTCCACTGTCCACCTCCCCACTGTCCTCCCCCCCACTGTCCTCTTTCCCACTGTCCTCCTCTACACTGTCCACCTCCCCACTGTCCTCCTTCCCACTGTCCTTCCCACTGTCCGCCTCCCCACTGTCCTCCTCCCCACTGTCCTCCTTCCCACTGTCCTCCTCTGCACTGTCCTCCTCCCCACTGTCCTCCTCCCCACTTTCCACCTTCCCACTGTCCTCCTCCCCACTGTCCTCCTACAAACTGTCCGCCTCCCAACTGTCCTCCTCCCCACTGACCTCCTTCCCACTGTCCTCCTCCCCACTGTCCTCCTACAAACTGTCCGCCTCCCAACTATCCTCCTCCCCACTGTCCTCCTCTCCACTGTCCTCCTCCCCAATGTCCTCCTCCCCACTTTCCTCCTCCCCACTGTTATTCCCACTATCCTCCACCCCACTGTCCTCCACTCCACTGTCCTCCTTCCCACTGTCCTCCTCTCCACTGTCCTCCTTCCCACTGTCCTCCACTCAACTGTCCGCCTTTCCACTGTCCTCCTCTCCACTGTCCTCCTCCCCACTGTCCACCTCCCCACTGTCCTCCTCCCCACTGTTCTCCTTCCCACTGTTCTCCTTCCCACTGTCCTCATTCCCACTGTCCTCCTCCCCACTGTCCGCCACTCCACTGTCCTCCAATCCACTGTCCAGTTCCCCACTGTCCTCCTTCCCACTGTTCTCCTCCCAAATGTCCGCCACTACACTGTCCTCCACTCCATTGTCCTCTTCCCCACTGTCCTCCTTCCCACTTTCCGCCTCCCCATTGTCCTCTTTCCCACTGTCCTCCTCCCCACTGTCCTCCTCCCCACTGACCTCCTCCCCATTGTCCTCCTCCCCACTGTCCTCCTCCCCACTGTCCGCCACTCCACTGTCCTCCTTCCCACTTCCCTCCTTCTCACTGTCATCCTCCCACTGTCTTTCTCCCCAGTGTCCTCCTCCCCACTGTCCTCCTCCCCACTGTCCTCATTCCCACTGTCCCCCTCTCCACTGTCCTCCTCCCCACTGTCCTCCTTCCCACTGTCCTCATCCTGACTGTCCTCCTTCCCACTGTCCTCCTCCCCACTCTCCTCATCTCCACTCTCCTCCTCTCCACTGTCCTCCTCCCCACTGTCCTCCTTCCCACTGTCCTCCTTCCCACTGTCCTCCTCTCCACTGTCCTTCCCAATATCCTCCTCCCCACTGTCCTCCTCCCCACGGTTCTCCTTCCCACTGTCCTCCTGCCCCCTGTCGTTCCCTCTATCCTCCTCCCCACTGTCCTCCTGTCCACTGTCCTCCTTCCCACTGTCCTCCTCCCCACTGTCCTCCTCCCCACTGTTATTCCCACTATCCTCCACCCCACTGTCCTCCACTCCACTGTCCTCCTTCCCACTGTCCTCCTCTCTACTGTCCTCCTTCCCACTGTCCTCCACTCCACTGTCCGCCTTTCCACTGTCCTCCTCTCCACTGTCCTCCTCCCCACTGTCCACCTCCCCACTGTCCTCCTCCCCACTGTTCTCCTTTGCACTGTTCTCCTTCCCACTGTCCTCATTCATACTGTCCTCCTCCCCACTGTCCGCCACTCCACTGTCCTCCACTCCAATGTCCAGTTCCCCACTGTCCTCCTTCCCACTGTCCTCTACTCCACTGTCCGCCTTTCCACTGTCCTCCTCTCCACTGTCCTCCTCCCCACTGTCCTCCTCTCCACTGTCCTCCTCCCCACTGTCCTCCTCCCCAATGTCCACCTCCCCACTGTCCTCCTTCCCACTGTCCTCCTTCCCACTGTCCGCCTCCCCACTGTCCTCCTCCCCACTGTCCTCCTTCCCACTGTCCTCCTCTGCACTGTCCTCCTCCCCACTGTCCTCCTCCCCACTTTCCACCTTCCCACTGTCCTCCTCCCCACTGTCCTCCTACAAACTGTCCGCCTCCCAACTGTCCTCCTCCCCACTGACCTCCTTCCTACTGTCCTCCTCCCCACTGTCCTCCTACAAACTGTCCGCCTCCCAACTGTCCTCCTCCCCACTGTCCTCCTTCCCAATGTCCTCCTGTCCACTGTTCTCCTGTCCACTGTCCTCCTTCCCCCTGTCCTCCTCCCCACTGTCCTCCTCCCCACTGTCCTCCTCCCCACTGTTATTCCCACTATCCTCCACCCCACTGTCCTCCACTCCACTGTCCTCCTTCCCACTGTCCTCCTCTCCACTGTCCTCCTCCCCACTGTTCTCCTTCCCACTGTTCTCCTTCCCACTGTCCTCATTCCCACTGTCCTCCTCCCCACTGTCCGCCACTCCACTGTCCTCCAATCCACTGTCCAGTTCCCCACTGTCCTCCTTCCCACTGTTCTCCTCGAAAATGTCCGCCACTACACTGTCCTCCACTCCATTGTCCTCTTCCCCACAGCCCTCCTTCCCACTTTCCGCCTCCCCATTGTCCTCTTTCACACTGTCCTCCTCCCCACTGTCCTCCTCCCCACTGACCTCCTCCCCATTGTCCTCCTCCCCACTGTCCTCCTCCCCACTGTCCGCCACTCCACTGTCGTCCTTCCCACTTCCCTCCTTCTCACTGTCATCCTCCCACTGTCTTTCTCCCCAGTGTCCTCCTCCCCACTGTCCGCCTCCCCACTGTCCTCATTCCCACTGTCCTCCTCTCCACTGTCCTCCTCCCCACTGTCCTCCTTCCCACTGTCCTCATCCTGACTGTCCTCCTTCCCACTGTCCTCCTCTCAACTGTCCTCCTCCCCACTCTCCTCATCTCCACTCTCCTCCTCTCCACTGTCCTCCTCCCCACTGTCCTCCTTCCCACTGTCCTCCTTCCCACTGTCCTCCTCTCCACTGTCCTTCCCAATATCCTCCTCCCCACTGTCCTCCTCCCCACGGTTCTCCTTCCCTCTGTCCTCCTGCCCCCTGTCGTTCCCTCTAACCTCCTCCCCACTGTCCTCCTGTCCACTGTCCTCCTTCCCACTGTCCTCCTCCCCACTGTCCTCCTCCCCACTGTTATTCCCACTATCCTCCACCCCACTGTCCTCCACTCCACTGTCCTCCTTCCCACTGTCCTCCTCTCTACTGTCCTCCTTCCCACTGTCCTCCACTCCACTGTCCGCCTTTCCACTGTCCTCCTCTCCACTGTCCTCCTCCCCACTGTCCACCTCCCCACTGTCCTCCTCCCCACTGTTCTCCTTCCCACTGTCCTCCTCCCACTGTCTTTCTCCCCAGTGTCCTCCTCCCACTGTCCTCCTCCCCACTGTCCTCATTCCCACTGTCCTCCTCTCCACTGTCTTCCTCTCCACTGTCCTCCTTCCCACTGTCCTCCTTCCCACTGTCCTTCTCCCCACTGTCCGCCACGCCACATTACTCCTTCCCACTGTTCACCTTCCCACTGTTCTCCTCCCCACTGTCCTCCTCCCCACGGTCTTCCTTCCCACTGTCCTCCTCTCCACTGTCCTCCTCCCCACTGTCGTCATTCGCACTGTCCTCCTCTCCACTGTCCACCTCCCCACTGTCCTCCCCCCCACAGTCCTCTTTCCCACTGTCCTCCTCTACAATGTCCACCTCCCCACTGTCCTCCTTCCCACTGTCCTCCTTCCCACTGTCCGCCTCCCCACTGTCCTCCTCCCCACTGTCCTCCTTCCCACTGTCCTCCTCTGCACTGTCCTCCTCCCCACTGTCCTCCTCCCCACTTTCCACCTTCCCACTGTCCTCCTCCCCACTGTCCTCCTACAAACTGTCCGCCTCCAAACTGTCCTCCTCCCCACTGTCCTCCTTCCCACTGTCCTCCTCCCCACTGTCCTACAAACTGTCCGCCACCCAACTGTCCTCCTCCCCACTGTCCTCCTTCCCACTGTCCTCCTCTCCACTGTCTTCCTCCCCAATGTCCTCCTCCCCACTTTCCTCCTCCCCACTGTTATTCCCACTATCCTCCACCCCACTGTCCTCCACTCCACTGTCCTCCTTCCCACTGTCCTCCTCTCCCCTGTCCTCCTTCCCACTGTCCTCCACTCCACTGTCCGCCTTTCCACTGTCCTCCTCTCCACTGTCCTCCTCCCCACTGTCCACCTCCCCACTGTCCTCCTCCCCACTGTTCTCCTTCCCACTGTTCTCCTTCCCACTGTCCTCATTCCCACTGTCCTCCTCCCCACTGTCCGCCACTCCACTGTCCTCCACTCCACTGTCCAGTTCCCCACTGTCCTCCTTCCCACTGTTCTCCTCCCAAATGTCCGCCACTACACTGTCCTCCACTCCATTGTCCTCTTCCCACTGTCCTCCTTCCCACTTTCCGCCTACCCATTGTCCTCTTTCCCACTGTCCTCCTCCCCACTGTCCTCCTCCCCACTGACCTCCTCCCCATTGTCCTCCTACCCATTGTCCTCCTCCCCACTGTCCGCCACTCCACTGTCCTCCTTCCCACTTCACTCCTTCTCACTGTCCTCCTCCCACTGTCTTTCTCCCCAGTGTCCTCCTCCCCACTGTCCTCCTCCCCACTGTCCTCATTCCCACTGTCCTCCTCTCCACTGTCCTCCTCCCCACTGTCCTCCTTCCCACTGTCCTCATCCTGACTGTCCGCCTTCCCACTGCGCGCCTTCCAACTGTCCTCCTCCCAACTATCCTCCTCCCGAATGTCATCCTTCCCACTGTCCTCCTCTCCACTGTCCTCCACCCCACTGTCCTCCTTCCCACTGTCCTCCTTCCCACTGTCCTCCTCTCCACTGTCCTCCTCCCCACTGTCCTTCTCCCCACTGTCCTTCCCACTATCCTCCTCCCAACTGTCCTCCTCTCCACTGTCCTCCTTCCAACTGTCCTCCTTCCCACTGTCCTCCTCCCCACTGTCCTCCCACCCAATGTCCACCTTCCCACTGTCCTCCACCCCACTGTCCTCCTCCCCACTGTCCTCCTCCGCAATGTCCTCTTCCCCACTGTCCTCCTCCCCACTGTCCTTCCCAATATCCTCCACCCCACTGTCCTCCTCCCCACGGTTCTCCTTCCCACTGTCCTCCTGCCCCCTGTCGTTCCCTCTATCCTCCTCCCCACTGTCCTCCTGTCCACTGTCCTCCTTCCCACTGTCCTCCTCCCCACTGTTATTCCCTCTATCCTCCTCCCCACTGTCCTCCTGTCCACTGTCCTCCTGTCCACTGTCCTCCTTCCCCCTGTCCTCCTCCCCACTGTCCTCCTCCCCACTGTCCTCCTCCCCACTGTTATTCCCACTATCCTCCACCCCACTGTCCTCCACTCCACTGTCCTCCTTCCCACTGTCCTCCTCTCCACTGTCCTCCTTCCCACTGTCCTCCACTCCACTGTCCGCCTTTCCACTGTCCTCCTCTCCACTCTCCTCCTCTCCACTGTCCTCCTTCCCACTGCCCGCCTTCCAACTGTCCTCCTCCCCACTGTCCTCCTCTCCACTGTCCTCCTCCCCACTGTCCTCCTCCCCAATGTCCGCCTTCCCACTGTCCTCCTCCCCACTGTCCTCCTCCCCACTGTCCTCCTCTCCACTGTCCTCCTCCCCACTGTCCACCATGCCACATTACTCCTTCCCACTGTCCACCTTCCCACTGTTCTTCTCCCCACTGTCCTCCTCCCCATGGTCTTCCTTCCCACTGTCCTCCTCTCCACTGTCCTCCTCCCCACTGTTGTCCTTCGCACTGTCCTCCTCTCCACTGTCCACCTCCCCACTGTCCTCCCCCCCACTGTCCTCTTTCCCACTGTCCTCCTCTACACTGTCCACCTCCCCACTGTCCTCCTTCCCACTGTCCTTCCCACTGTCCGCCTCCCCACTGTCCTCCTCCCCACTGTCCTCCTTCCCACTGTCCTCCTCTGCACTGTCCTCCTCCCCACTGTCCTCCTCCCCACTTTCCACCTTCCCACTGTCCTCCTCCCCACTGTCCTCCTACAAACTGTCCGCCTCCCAACTGTCCTCCTCCCCACTGACCTCCTTCCCACTGTCCTCCTCCCCACTGTCCTCCTACAAACTGTCCGCCTCCCAACTATCCTCCTCCCCACTGTCCTCCTCTCCACTGTCCTCCTCCCCAATGTCCTCCTCCCCACTTTCCTCCTCCCCACTGTTATTCCCACTATCCTCCACCCCACTGTCCTCCACTCCACTGTCCTCCTTCCCACTGTCCTCCTCTCCACTGTCCTCCTTCCCACTGTCCTCCACTCAACTGTCCGCCTTTCCACTGTCCTCCTCTCCACTGTCCTCCTCCCCACTGTCCACCTCCCCACTGTCCTCCTCCCCACTGTTCTCCTTCCCACTGTCCTCCTTCCCACTGTTCTCCTCCCAAATGTCCGCCACTACACTGTCCTCCACTCCATTGTCCTCTTCCCCACTGTCCTCCTTCCCACTTTCCGCCTCCCCATTGTCCTCTTTCCCACTGTCCTCCTCCCCACTGTCCTCCTCCCCACTGACCTCCTCCCCATTGTCCTCCTCCCCACTGTCCTCCTCCCCACTGTCCGCCACTCCACTGTCCTCCTTCCCACTTACCTCCTTCTCACTGTCATCCTCCCACTGTCTTTCTCCCCAGTGTCCTCCTCCCCACTGTCCTCCTCCCCACTGTCCTCATTCCCACTGTCCTCCTCTCCACTGTCCTCCTCCCCACTGTCCTCCTTCCCACTGTCCTCATCCTGACTGTCCTCCTTCCCACTGTCCTCCTCCCCACTCTCCTCATCTCCACTCTCCTCCTCTCCACTGTCCTCCTCCCCACTGTCCTCCTTCCCACTGTCCTCCTTCCCACTGTCCTCCTCTCCACTGTCCTTCCCAATATCCTCCTCCCCACTGTCCTCCTCCCCACGGTTCTCCTTCCCACTGTCCTCCTGCCCCCTGTCGTTCCCTCTATCCTCCTCCCCACTGTCCTCCTGTCCACTGTCCTCCTTCCCACTGTCCTCCTCCCCACTGTCCTCCTCCCCACTGTTATTCCCACTATCCTCCACCCCACTGTCCTCCACTCCACTGTCCTCCTTCCCACTGTCCTCCTCTCTACTGTCCTCCTTCCCACTGTCCTCCACTCCACTGTCCGCCTTTCCACTGTCCTCCTCTCCACTGTCCTCCTCCCCACTGTCCACCTCCCCACTGTCCTCCTCCCCACTGTTCTCCTTTGCACTGTTCTCCTTCCCACTGTCCTCATTCATACTGTCCTCCTCCCCACTGTCCGCCACTCCACTGTCCTCCACTCCAATGTCCAGTTCCCCACTGTCCTCCTTCCCACTGTCCTCTACTCCACTGTCCGCCTTTCCACTGTCCTCCTCTCCACTGTCCTCCTCCCCACTGTCCTCCTCTCCACTGTCCTCCTCCCCACTGTCCTCCTCCCCAATGTCCACCTCCCCACTGTCCTCCTTCCCACTGTCCTCCTTCCCACTGTCCGCCTCCCCACTGTCCTCCTCCCCACTGTCCTCCTTCCCACTGTCCTCCTCTGCACTGTCCTCCTCCCCACTGTCCTCCTCCCCACTTTCCACCTTCCCACTGTCCTCCTCCCCACTGTCCTCCTACAAACTGTCCGCCTCCCAACTGTCCTCCTCCCCACTGACCTCCTTCCTACTGTCCTCCTCCCCACTGTCCTCCTACAAACTGTCCGCCTCCCAACTGTCCTCCTCCCCACTGTCCTCCTTCCCAATGTCCTCCTGTCCACTGTTCTCCTGTCCACTGTCCTCCTTCCCCCTGTCCTCCTCCCCACTGTCCTCCTCCCCACTGTCCTCCTCCCCACTGTTATTCCCACTATCCTCCACCCCACTGTCCTCCACTCCACTGTCCTCCTTCCCACTGTCCTCCTCTCCACTGTCCTCCTCCCCACTGTTCTCCTTCCCACTGTTCTCCTTCCCACTGTCCTCATTCCCACTGTCCTCCTCCCCACTGTCCGCCACTCCACTGTCCTCCAATCCACTGTCCAGTTCCCCACTGTCCTCCTTCCCACTGTTCTCCTCGAAAATGTCCGCCACTACACTGTCCTCCACTCCATTGTCCTCTTCCCCACAGCCCTCCTTCCCACTTTCCGCCTCCCCATTGTCCTCTTTCACACTGTCCTCCTCCCCACTGTCCTCCTCCCCACTGACCTCCTCCCCATTGTCCTCCTCCCCACTGTCCTCCTCCCCACTGTCCGCCACTCCACTGTCCTCCTTCCCACTTCCCTCCTTCTCACTGTCATCCTCCCACTGTCTTTCTCCCCAGTGTCCTCCTCCCCACTGTCCTCCTTCCCACTGTCCTCATCCTGACTGTCCTCCTTCCCACTGTCCTCCTCTCAACTGTCCTCCTCCCCACTCTCCTCATCTCCACTCTCCTCCTCTCCACTGTCCTCCTCCCCACTGTCCTCCTTCCCACTGTCCTCCTTCCCACTGTCCTCCTCTCCACTGTCCTTCCCAATATCCTCCTCCCCACTGTCCTCCTCCCCACGGTTCTCCTTCCCTCTGTCCTCCTGCCCCCTGTCGTTCCCTCTAACCTCCTCCCCACTGTCCTCCTGTCCACTGTCCTCCTTCCCACTGTCCTCCTCCCCACTGTCCTCCTCCCCACTGTCCTCCTCCCCACTGTTATTCCCACTATCCTCCACCCCACTGTCCTCCACTCCACTGTCCTCCTTCCCACTGTCCTCCTCTCTACTGTCCTCCTTCCCACTGTCCTCCACTCCACTGTCCGCCTTTCCACTGTCCTCCTCTCCACTGTCCTCCTCCCCACTGTCCACCTCCCCACTGTCCTCCTCCCCACTGTTCTCCTTCCCACTGTCCTCCTCCCACTGTCTTTCTCCCCAGTGTCCTCCTCCCACTGTCCTCCTCCCCACTGTCCTCATTCCCACTGTCCTCCTCTCCACTGTCTTCCTCTCCACTGTCCTCCTTCCCACTGTCCTCCTTCCCACTGTCCTTCTCCCCACTGTCCGCCACGCCACATTACTCCTTCCCACTGTTCACCTTCCCACTGTTCTCCTCCCCACTGTCCTCCTCCCCACGGTCTTCCTTCCCACTGTCCTCCTCTCCACTGTCCTCCTCCCCACTGTCGTCATTCGCACTGTCCTCCTCTCCACTGTCCACCTCCCCACTGTCCTCCCCCCCACAGTCCTCTTTCCCACTGTCCTCCTCTACAATGTCCACCTCCCCACTGTCCTCCTTCCCACTGTCCTCCTTCCCACTGTCCGCCTCCCCACTGTCCTCCTCCCCACTGTCCTCCTTCCCACTGTCCTCCTCTGCACTGTCCTCCTCCCCACTGTCCTCCTCCCCTCTTTCCACCTTCCCACTGTCCTCCTCCCCACTGTCCTCCTACAAACTGTCCGCCTCCAAACTGTCCTCCTCCCCACTGACCTCCTTCCCACTGTCCTCCTCCCCACTGTCCTACAAACTGTCCGCCACCCAACTGTCCTCCTCCCCACTGTCCTCCTTCCCACTGTCCTCCTCTCCACTGTCTTCCTCCCCAATGTCCTCCTCCCCACTTTCCTCCTCCCCACTGTTATTCCCACTATCCTCCACCCCACTGTCCTCCACTCCACTGTCCTCCTTCCCACTGTCCTCCTCTCCCCTGTCCTCCTTCCCACTGTCCTCCACTCCACTGTCCGCCTTTCCACTGTCCTCCTCTCCACTGTCCTCCTCCCCACTGTCCACCTCCCCACTGTCCTCCTCCCCACTGTTCTCCTTCCCACTGTTCTCCTTCCCACTGTCCTCATTCCCACTGTCCTCCTCCCCACTGTCCGCCACTCCACTGTCCTCCACTCCACTGTCCAGTTCCCCACTGTCCTCCTTCCCACTGTTCTCCTCCCAAATGTCCGCCACTACACTGTCCTCCACTCCATTGTCCTCTTCCCACTGTCCTCCTTCCCACTTTCCGCCTACCCATTGTCCTCTTTCCCACTGTCCTCCTCCCCACTGTCCTCCTCCCCACTGACCTCCTCCCCATTGTCCTCCTACCCATTGTCCTCCTCCCCACTGTCCGCCACTCCACTGTCCTCCTTCCCACTTCACTCCTTCTCACTGTCCTCCTCCCACTGTCTTTCTCCCCAGTGTCCTCCTCCCCACTGTCCTCCTCCCCACTGTCCTCATTCCCACTGTCCTCCTCTCCACTGTCCTCCTCCCCACTGTCCTCCTTCCCACTGTCCTCATCCTGACTGTCCGCCTTCCCACTGCGCGCCTTCCAACTGTCCTCCTCCCAACTATCCTCCTCCCGAATGTCATCCTTCCCACTGTCCTCCTCTCCACTGTCCTCCACCCCACTGTCCTCCTTCCCACTGTCCTCCTTCCCACTGTCCTCCTCTCCACTGTCCTCCTCCCCACTGTCCTTCTCCCCACTGTCCTTCCCACTATCCTCCTCCCAACTGTCCTCCTCTCCACTGTCCTCCTTCCAACTGTCCTCCTTCCCACTGTCCTCCTCCCCACTGTCCTCCCACCCAATGTCCACCTTCCCACTGTCCTCCACCCCACTGTCCTCCTCCCCACTGTCCTCCTCCGCAATGTCCTCTTCCCCACTGTCCTCCTCCCCACTGTCCTTCCCAATATCCTCCACCCCACTGTCCTCCTCCCCACGGTTCTCCTTCCCACTGTCCTCCTGCCCCCTGTCGTTCCCTCTATCCTCCTCCCCACTGTCCTCCTGTCCACTGTCCTCCTTCCCACTGTCCTCCTCCCCACTGTTATTCCCTCTATCCTCCTCCCCACTGTCCTCCTGTCCACTGTCCTCCTGTCCACTGTCCTCCTTCCCCCTGTCCTCCTCCCCACTGTCCTCCTCCCCACTGTCCTCCTCCCCACTGTTATTCCCACTATCCTCCACCCCACTGTCCTCCACTCCACTGTCCTCCTTCCCACTGTCCTCCTCTCCACTGTCCTCCTTCCCACTGTCCTCCACTCCACTGTCCGCCTTTCCACTGTCCTCCTCTCCACTCTCCTCCTCTCCACTGTCCTCCTTCCCACTGCCCGCCTTCCAACTGTCCTCCTCCCCACTGTCCTCCTCTCCACTGTCCTCCTCCCCACTGTCCTCCTCCCCAATGTCCGCCTTCCCACTGTCCTCCTCCCCACTGTCCTCCTCCCCACTGTCCTCCTCTCCACTGTCCTCCTCCCCACTGTCCACCATGCCACATTACTCCTTCCCACTGTCCACCTTCCCACTGTTCTTCTCCCCACTGTCCTCCTCCCCATGGTCTTCCTTCCCACTGTCCTCCTCTCCACTGTCCTCCTCCCCACTGTTGTCCTTCGCACTGTCCTCCTCTCCACTGTCCACCTCCCCACTGTCCTCCCCCCCACTGTCCTCTTTCCCACTGTCCTCCTCTACACTGTCCACCTCCCCACTGTCCTCCTTCCCACTGTCCTTCCCACTGTCCGCCTCCCCACTGTCCTCCTCCCCACTGTCCTCCTTCCCACTGTCCTCCTCTGCACTGTCCTCCTCCCCACTGTCCTCCTCCCCACTTTCCACCTTCCCACTGTCCTCCTCCCCACTGTCCTCCTACAAACTGTCCGCCTCCCAACTGTCCTCCTCCCCACTGACCTCCTTCCCACTGTCCTCCTCCCCACTGTCCTCCTACAAACTGTCCGCCTCCCAACTATCCTCCTCCCCACTGTCCTCCTCTCCACTGTCCTCCTCCCCAATGTCCTCCTCCCCACTTTCCTCCTCCCCACTGTTATTCCCACTATCCTCCACCCCACTGTCCTCCACTCCACTGTCCTCCTTCCCACTGTCCTCCTCTCCACTGTCCTCCTTCCCACTGTCCTCCACTCAACTGTCCGCCTTTCCACTGTCCTCCTCTCCACTGTCCTCCTCCCCACTGTCCACCTCCCCACTGTCCTCCTCCCCACTGTTCTCCTTCCCACTGTTCTCCTTCCCACTGTCCTCATTCCCACTGTCCTCCTCCCCACTGTCCGCCACTCCACTGTCCTCCAATCCACTGTCCAGTTCCCCACTGTCCTCCTTCCCACTGTTCTCCTCCCAAATGTCCGCCACTACACTGTCCTCCACTCCATTGTCCTCTTCCCCACTGTCCTCCTTCCCACTTTCCGCCTCCCCATTGTCCTCTTTCCCACTGTCCTCCTCCCCACTGTCCTCCTCCCCACTGACCTCCTCCCCATTGTCCTCCTCCCCACTGTCCTCCTCCCCACTGTCCGCCACTCCACTGTCCTCCTTCCCACTTCCCTCCTTCTCACTGTCATCCTCCCACTGTCTTTCTCCCCAGTGTCCTCCTCCCCACAGTCCTCCTCCCCACTGTCCTCATTCCCACTGTCCTCCTCTCCACTGTCCTCCTCCCCACTGTCCTCCTTCCCACTGTCCTCATCCTGACTGTCCTCCTTCCCACTGTCCTCCTCCCCACTCTCCTCATCTCCACTCTCCTCCTCTCCACTGTCCTCCTCCCCACTGTCCTCCTTCCCACTGTCCTCCTTCCCACTGTCCTCCTCTCCACTGTCCTTCCCAATATCCTCCTCCCCACTGTCCTCCTCCCCACGGTTCTCCTTCCCACTGTCCTCCTGCCCCCTGTCGTTCCCTCTATCCTCCTCCCCACTGTCCTCCTGTCCACTGTCCTCCTTCCCACTGTCCTCCTCCCCACTGTCCTCCTCCCCACTGTTATTCCCACTATCCTCCACCCCACTGTCCTCCACTCCACTGTCCTCCTTCCCACTGTCCTCCTCTCTACTGTCCTCCTTCCCACTGTCCTCCACTCCACTGTCCGCCTTTCCACTGTCCTCCTCTCCACTGTCCTCCTCCCCACTGTCCACCTCCCCACTGTCCTCCTCCCCACTGTTCTCCTTTGCACTGTTCTCCTTCCCACTGTCCTCATTCATACTGTCCTCCTCCCCACTGTCCGCCACTCCACTGTCCTCCACTCCAATGTCCAGTTCCCCACTGTCCTCCTTCCCACTGTCCTCTACTCCACTGTCCGCCTTTCCACTGTCCTCCTCTCCACTGTCCTCCTCCCCACTGTCCTCCTCTCCACTGTCCTCCTCCCCACTGTCCTCCTCCCCAATGTCCACCTCCCCACTGTCCTCCTTCCCACTGTCCTCCTCTCCACTGTCCTTCCCAATATCCTCCTCCCCACTGTCCTCCTCCCCACGGTTCTCCTTCCCACTGTCCTCCTGCCCCCTGTCGTTCCCTCTATCCTCCTCCCCACTGTCCTCCTGTCCACTGTCCTCCTTCCCACTGTCCTCCTCCCCACTGTCCTCCTCCCCACTGTTATTCCCACTATCCTCCACCCCACTGTCCTCCACTCCACTGTCCTCCTTCCCACTGTCCTCCTCTCTACTGTCCTCCTTCCCACTGTCCTCCACTCCACTGTCCGCCTTTCCACTGTCCTCCTCTCCACTGTCCTCCTCCCCACTGTCCACCTCCCCACTGTCCTCCTCCCCACTGTTCTCCTTTGCACTGTTCTCCTTCCCACTGTCCTCATTCATACTGTCCTCCTCCCCACTGTCCGCCACTCCACTGTCCTCCACTCCAATGTCCAGTTCCCCACTGTCCTCCTTCCCACTGTCCTCTACTCCACTGTCCGCCTTTCCACTGTCCTCCTCTCCACTGTCCTCCTCCCCACTGTCCTCCTCTCCACTGTCCTCCTCCCCACTGTCCTCCTCCCCAATGTCCACCTCCCCACTGTCCTCCTTCCCACTGTCCTCCTTCCCACTGTCCGCCTCCCCACTGTCCTCCTCCCCACTGTCCTCCTTCCCACTGTCCTCCTCTGCACTGTCCTCCTCCCCACTGTCCTCCTCCCCACTTTCCACCTTCCCACTGTCCTCCTCCCCACTGTCCTCCTACAAACTGTCCGCCTCCCAACTGTCCTCCTCCCCACTGACCTCCTTCCTACTGTCCTCCTCCCCACTGTCCTCCTACAAACTGTCCGCCTCCCAACTGTCCTCCTCCCCACTGTCCTCCTTCCCAATGTCCTCCTGTCCACTGTTCTCCTGTCCACTGTCCTCCTTCCCCCTGTCCTCCTCCCCACTGTCCTCCTCCCCACTGTCCTCCTCCCCACTGTTATTCCCACTATCCTCCACCCCACTGTCCTCCACTCCACTGTCCTCCTTCCCACTGTCCTCCTCTCCACTGTCCTCCTCCCCACTGTTCTCCTTCCCACTGTTCTCCTTCCCACTGTCCTCATTCCCACTGTCCTCCTCCCCACTGTCCGCCACTCCACTGTCCTCCAATCCACTGTCCAGTTCCCCACTGTCCTCCTTCCCACTGTTCTCCTCGAAAATGTCCGCCACTACACTGTCCTCCACTCCATTGTCCTCTTCCCCACAGCCCTCCTTCCCACTTTCCGCCTCCCCATTGTCCTCTTTCACACTGTCCTCCTCCCCACTGTCCTCCTCCCCACTGACCTCCTCCCCATTGTCCTCCTCCCCACTGTCCTCCTCCCCACTGTCCGCCACTCCACTGTCCTCCTTCCCACTTCCCTCCTTCTCACTGTCATCCTCCCACTGTCTTTCTCCCCAGTGTCCTCCTCCCCACTGTCCGCCTCCCCACTGTCCTCATTCCCACTGTCCTCCTCTCCACTGTCCTCCTCCCCACTGTCCTCCTTCCCACTGTCCTCATCCTGACTGTCCTCCTTCCCACTGTCCTCCTCTCAACTGTCCTCCTCCCCACTCTCCTCATCTCCACTCTCCTCCTCTCCACTGTCCTCCTCCCCACTGTCCTCCTTCCCACTGTCCTCCTTCCCACTGTCCTCCTCTCCACTGTCCTTCCCAATATCCTCCTCCCCACTGTCCTCCTCCCCACGGTTCTCCTTCCCTCTGTCCTCCTGCCCCCTGTCGTTCCCTCTATCCTCCTCCCCACTGTCCTCCTGTCCACTGTCCTCCTTCCCACTGTCCTCCTCCCCACTGTCCTCCTCCCCACTGTCCTCCTCCCCACTGTTATTCCCACTATCCTCCACCCCACTGTCCTCCACTCCACTGTCCTCCTTCCCACTGTCCTCCTCTCTACTGTCCTCCTTCCCACTGTCCTCCACTCCACTGTCCGCCTTTCCACTGTCCTCCTCTCCACTGTCCTCCTCCCCACTGTCCACCTCCCCACTGTCCTTCTCCCCACTGTTCTCCTTCCCACTGTTCTCCTTCCCACTGTCCTCATTCCCACTGTCCTCCTCCCCACTGTCCGCCACTCCACTGTCCTCCACTCCAATGTCCAGTTCCCCACTGTCCTCCTTCCCACTGTCCTCCACTCCACTGTCCGCCTTTCCACTGTCCTCCTCTCCACTGTCCTCCTCCCCACTGTCCTCCTCTCCACTGTCCTCCTCCCCACTGTCCTCCTCCCCAATGTCCACCTCCCCACTGTCCTCCTTCCCACTGTCCTCCTTCCCACTGTCCGCCTCCCCACTGTCCTCCTCCCCACTGTCCTCCTTCCCACTGTCCTCCTCTGCACTGTCCTCCTCCCCACTGTCCTCCTCCCCACATTCTCCTTCCCACTGTCCTCCTCCCCACTGTCCTCCTACAAACTGTCCGCCTCCCAACTGTCCTCCTCCCCACTGACCTCCTTCCCACTGTCCTCCTCCCCACTGTCCTCCTACAAACTGTCCGCCTCCCAACTGTCCTCCTCCGCACTGTCCTCCTTCCCACTGTCCTCCTCTCCACTGTCCTCCTCCCCAATGTCCTCCTCCCCACTTTCCTCCTCCCCACTGTTATTCCCACTATCCTCCACCCCACTGTCCTCCACTCCACTGTCCTCCTTCCCACTGTCCTCCTCTCCACTGTCCTCCTTCCCACTGTCCTCCACTCCACTGTCCGCCTTTCCACTGTCCTCCTCTCCAATGTCCTCCTCCCCACTGTCCACCTCCCCACTGTCCTCCTCCCCACTGTTCTCCTTCCCACTGTTCTCCTTCCCACTGTCCTCATTCCCACTGTCCTCCTCCCCACTGTCCGCCACTCCACTGTCCTCCAATCCACTGTCCAGTTACCCACTGTCCTCCTTCCCACTGTTCTCCTCCCAAATGTCCGCCACTACACTGTCCTCCACTCCATTGTCCTCTTCCACACAGTCCTCCTTCCCACTTTCCGCCTCCCCATTGTCCTCTTTCCCACTGTCCTCCTCCCCACTGTCCTCCTCTCCACTGACCTCCTCCCCATTGTCCTCCTCCCCACTGACCTCCTCCCCACCGTCCGCCACTCCACTGTCCTCCTTCCCACTTCCCTCCTTCTCACTGTCCTCCTCCCACTGTCTTTCTCCCCAGTGTCTTCCTCCCCACTGTCCTCCCCACTGTCCTCATTCCCACTGTCCTCCTCTCCACTGTCCTCCTCCCCACTGTCCTCCTTCCCACTGTCCTCATCCTGACTGTCCTCCTTCCCACTGTCCTCCTCTCAACTGTCCTCCTCCCCACTCTCCTCATCTCCACTCTCCTCCTCTCCACTGTCCTCCTCCCCACTGTCCTCCTTCCCACTGTCCTCCTCTCCACTGTCCTTCCCAATATCCTCCTCCCCACTGTCCTCCCCACGGTTCTCCTTCCCACTGTCCTCCTGCCCCCTGTCGTTCCCTCTATCCTCCTCCCCACTGTCCTCCTGTCCACTGTCCTCCTTCCCACTGTCCTCCTCCCCACTGTCCTCCTCCCCACTGTCCTCCACCCCACTGTTATTCCCACTATACTCCACCCCACTGTCCTCCACTCCACTGTCCTCCTTCCCACTGTCCTCCTCTCCACTGTCCTCCTTCCCACTGTCCTCCACTCCACTGTCCGCCTTTCCACTGTCCTCCTCTCCACTGTCCTCCTCCCCACTGTCCACCTCCCCACTGTCCTCCTCCCCACTGTTCTCCTTCCCACTGTTCTCCTTCCCACTGTCCTCATTCCCACTGTCCTCCTCCCCACTGTCCGCCACTCCACTGTCCTCCACTCCAATGTCCAGTTCCCCACTGTCCTCCTTCCCACTGTTCTCCTCCCAAATGTCCGCCACTACACTGTCCTCCACTCCATTGTCCTCTTCCCCACTGTCCTCCTTCCCACTTTCCGCCTCCCCATTGTCCTCTTTCCCACTGTCCTCCTCCCCACTGTCCTCCTCCCCACTGACCTCCTCCCCATTGTCCTCCTCCCCACTGTCCTCCTCCCCACTGTCCGCCACTCCACTGTCCTCCTTCCCACTTCCCTCCTTCTCACTGTCATCCTCCCACTGTCTTTCTCCCCAGTGTCCTCCTCCCCACTGTCCTCCTCCCCACTGTCCTCATTCCCACTGTCCTCCTCTCCACTGTCCTCCTCCCCACTGTCCTCCTTCCCACTGTCCTCATCCTGACTGTCCTCCTTCCCACTGTCCTCCTCCCCACTCTCCTCATCTCCACTCTCCTCCTCTCCACTGTCCTCCTCCCCACTGTCCTCCTTCCCACTGTCCTCCTTCCCACTGTCCTCCTCTCCACTGTCCTTCCCAATATCCTCCTCCCCACTGTCCTCCTCCCCACGGTTCTCCTTCCCACTGTCCTCCTGCCCCCTGTCGTTCCCTCTATCCTCCTCCCCACTGTCCTCCTGTCCACTGTCCTCCTTCCCACTGTCCTCCTCCCCACTGTCCTCCTCCCCACTGTTATTCCCACTATCCTCCACCCCACTGTCCTCCACTCCACTGTCCTCCTTCCCACTGTCCTCCTCTCTACTGTCCTCCTTCCCACTGTCCTCCACTCCACTGTCCGCCTTTCCACTGTCCTCCTCTCCACTGTCCTCCTCCCCACTGTCCACCTCCCCACTGTCCTCCTCCCCACTGTTCTCCTTTGCACTGTTCTCCTTCCCACTGTCCTCATTCCCACTGTCCTCCTCCCCACTGTCCGCCACTCCACTGTCCTCCACTCCAATGTCCAGTTCCCCACTGTCCTCCTTCCCACTGTCCTCTACTCCACTGTCCGCCTTTCCACTGTCCTCCTCTCCACTGTCCTCCTCCCCACTGTCCTCCTCTCCACTGTCCTCCTCCCCACTGTCCTCCTCCCCAATGTCCACCTCCCCACTGTCCTCCTTCCCACTGTCCTCCTTCCCACTGTCCGCCTCCCCACTGTCCTCCTCCCCACTGTCCTCCTTCCCACTGTCCTCCTCTGCACTGTCCTCCTCCCCACTGTCCTCCTCCCCACTTTCCACCTTCCCACTGTCCTCCTCCCCACTGTCCTCCTACAAACTGTCCGCCTCCCAACTGTCCTCCTCCCCACTGACCTCCTTCCTACTGTCCTCCTCCCCACTGTCCTCCTACAAACTGTCCGCCTCCCAACTGTCCTCCTCCCCACTGTCCTCCTTCCCAATGTCCTCCTGTCCACTGTTCTCCTGTCCACTGTCCTCCTTCCCCCTGTCCTCCTCCCCACTGTCCTCCTCCCCACTGTCCTCCTCCCCACTGTTATTCCCACTATCCTCCACCCCACTGTCCTCCACTCCACTGTCCTCCTTCCCACTGTCCTCCTCTCCACTGTCCTCCTCCCCACTGTTCTCCTTCCCACTGTTCTCCTTCCCACTGTCCTCATTCCCACTGTCCTCCTCCCCACTGTCCGCCACTCCACTGTCCTCCAATCCACTGTCCAGTTCCCCACTGTCCTCCTTCCCACTGTTCTCCTCGAAAATGTCCGCCACTACACTGTCCTCCACTCCATTGTCCTCTTCCCCACAGCCCTCCTTCCCACTTTCCGCCTCCCCATTGTCCTCTTTCACACTGTCCTCCTCCCCACTGTCCTCCTCCCCACTGACCTCCTCCCCATTGTCCTCCTCCCCACTGTCCTCCTCCCCACTGTCCGCCACTCCACTGTCCTCCTTCCCACTTCCCTCCTTCTCACTGTCATCCTCCCACTGTCTTTCTCCCCAGTGTCCTCCTCCCCACTGTCCGCCTCCCCACTGTCCTCATTCCCACTGTCCTCCTCTCCACTGTCCTCCTCCCCACTGTCCTCCTTCCCACTGTCCTCATCCTGACTGTCCTCCTTCCCACTGTCCTCCTCTCAACTGTCCTCCTCCCCACTCTCCTCATCTCCACTCTCCTCCTCTCCACTGTCCTCCTCCCCACTGTCCTCCTTCCCACTGTCCTCCTTCCCACTGTCCTCCTCTCCACTGTCCTTCCCAATATCCTCCTCCCCACTGTCCTCCTCCCCACGGTTCTCCTTCCCTCTGTCCTCCTGCCCCCTGTCGTTCCCTCTATCCTCCTCCCCACTGTCCTCCTGTCCACTGTCCTCCTTCCCACTGTCCTCCTCCCCACTGTCCTCCTCCCCACTGTCCTCCTCCCCACTGTTATTCCCACTATCCTCCACCCCACTGTCCTCCACTCCACTGTCCTCCTTCCCACTGTCCTCCTCTCTACTGTCCTCCTTCCCACTGTCCTCCACTCCACTGTCCGCCTTTCCACTGTCCTCCTCTCCACTGTCCTCCTCCCCACTGTCCACCTCCCCACTGTCCTCCTCCCCACTGTTCTCCTTCCCACTGTTCTCCTTCCCACTGTCCTCATTCCCACTGTCCTCCTCCCCACTGTCCGCCACTCCACTGTCCTCCACTCCAATGTCCAGTTCCCCACTGTCCTCCTTCCCACTGTCCTCCACTCCACTGTCCGCCTTTCCACTGTCCTCCTCTCCACTGTCCTCCTCCCCACTGTCCTCCTCTCCACTGTCCTCCTCCCCACTGTCCTCCTCCCCAATGTCCACCTCCCCACTGTCCTCCTTCCCACTGTCCTCCTTCCCACTGTCCGCCTCCCCACTGTCCTCCTCCCCACTGTCCTCCTTCCCACTGTCCTCCTCTGCACTGTCCTCCTCCCCACTGTCCTCCTCCCCACTTTCTCCTTCCCACTGTCCTCCTCCCCACTGTCCTCCTACAAACTGTCCGCCTCCCAACTGTCCTCCTCCCCACTGACCTCCTTCCCACTGTCCTCCTCCCCACTGTCCTCCTACAAACTGTCCGCCTCCCAACTGTCCTCCTCCGCACTGTCCTCCTTCCCACTGTCCTCCTCTCCACTGTCCTCCTCCCCAATGTCCTCCTCCCCACTTTCCTCCTCCCCACTGTTATTCCCACTATCCTCCACCCCACTGTCCTCCACTCCACTGTCCTCCTTCCCACTGTCCTCCTCTCCACTGTCCTCCTTCCCACTGTCCTCCACTCCACTGTCCGCCTCCCCACTGTCCACCTCCCCACTGTCCTCCTCCCCACTGTTCTCCTTCCCACTGTTCTCCTTCCCACTGTCCTCATTCCCACTGTCCTCCTCCCCACTGTCCGCCACTCCACTGTCCTCCAATCCACTGTCCAGTTACCCACTGTCCTCCTTCCCACTGTTCTCCTCCCAAATGTCCGCCACTACACTGTCCTCCACTCCATTGTCCTCTTCCACACAGTCCTCCTTCCCACTTTCCGCCTCCCCATTGTCCTCTTTCCCACTGTCCTCCTCCCCACTGTCCTCCTCTCCACTGACCTCCTCCCCATTGTCCTCCTCCCCACTGACCTCCTCCCCACCGTCCGCCACTCCACTGTCCTCCTTCCCACTTCCCTCCTTCTCACTGTCCTCCTCCCACTGTCTTTCTCCCCAGTGTCCTCCTCCCCACTGTCCTCCCCACTGTCCTCATTCCCACTGTCCTCCTCTCCACTGTCCTCCTCCCCACTGTCCTCCTTCCCACTGTCCTCATCCTGACTGTCCTCCTTCCCACTGTCCTCCTCTCAACTGTCCTCCTCCCCACTCTCCTCATCTCCACTCTCCTCCTCTCCACTGTCCTCCTCCCCACTGTCCTCCTTCCCACTGTCCTCCTCTCCACTGTCCTTCCCAATATCCTCCTCCCCACTGTCCTCCCCACGGTTCTCCTTCCCACTGTCCTCCTGCCCCCTGTCGTTCCCTCTATCCTCCTCCCCACTGTCCTCCTGTCCACTGTCCTCCTTCCCACTGTCCTCCTCCCCACTGTCCTCCTCCCCACTGTCCTCCACCCCACTGTTATTCCCACTATACTCCACCCCACTGTCCTCCACTCCACTGTCCTCCTTCCCACTGTCCTCCTCTCCACTGTCCTCCTTCCCACTGTCCTCCACTCCACTGTCCGCCTTTCCACTGTCCTCCTCTCCACTGTCCTCCTCCCCACTGTCCACCTCCCCACTGTCCTCCTCCCCACTGTTCTCCTTCCCACTGTTCTCCTTCCCACTGTCCTCATTCCCACTGTCCTCCTCCCCACTGTCCGCCACTCCACTGTCCTTCACTCCAATGTCCAGTTCCCCACTGTCCTCCTTCCCACTGTTCTCCTCCCAAATGTCCGCTAGTACACTGTCCTCCACTCCATTGTCCTCTTCCCCACTGTCCTCCTTCCCACTTTCCGCATCCCCACTGTCCTCTTTCCCACTGTCCTCCTCCCCACTGTTCTCCTCCCCACTGACCTCCTCCCCATTGTCCTCCTCCCCACTGTCCTCCTCCCCACAGTCCTCCTTCCCACTTCCCTCCTTCTCACTGTCCTCCTCCCACTGTCTTTCTCCCCAGTGTCCTCCTCCCACTGTCCTCCTCCCCACTGTCCTCATTCCCACTGTCCTCCTCTCCACTGTCTTCCTCTCCACTGTCCTCCTTCCCACTGTCCTCCTTCCCACTGTCCTTCTCCCCACTGTCCGCCACGCCACATTACTCCTTCCCACTGTTCACCTTCCCACTGTTCTCCTCCCCACTGTCCTCCTCCCCACGGTCTTCCTTCCCACTGTCCTCCTCTCCACTGTCCTCCTCCCCACTGTCGTCCTTCGCACTGTCCTCCTCTCCACTGTCCACCTCCCCACTGTCCTCCCCCCCACTGTCCTCTTTCCCACTGTCCTCCTCTACAATGTCCACCTCCCCACTGTACTCCTTCCCACTGTCCTCCTTCCCACTGTCCGCCTCCCCACTGTCCTCCTCCCCACTGTCCTCCTTCCCACTGTCCTCCTCTGCACTGTCCTCCTCCCCACTGTCCTCCTCCCCACTTTCCACCTTCCCACTGTCCTCCTCCCCACTGTCCTCCTACAAACTGTCCGCCTCCAAACTGTCCTCCTCCCCACTGACCTCCTTCCCACTGTCCTCCTCCCCACTGTCCTACAAACTGTCCGCCTCCCAACTGTCCTCCTCCCCACTGTCCTCCTTCCCACTATCCTCCACCCCACTGTCCTCCACTCCACTGTCCTCCTTCCCACTGTCCTCCTCTCCCCTGTCCTCCTTCCCACTGTCCTCCACTCCACTGTCCGCCTTTCCACTGTCCTCCTCTCCACTGTCCTCCTCCCCACTGTCCACCTCCCCACTGTCCTCCTCCCCACTGTTCTCCTTCCCACTGTTCTCCTTCCCACTGTCCTCATTCCCACTGTCCTCCTCCCCACTGTCCGCCACTCCACTGTCCTCCACTCCACTGTCCAGTTCCCCACTGTCCTCCTTCCCACTGTTCTCCTCCCAAATGTCCGCCACTACACTGTCCTCCACTCCATTGTCCTCTTCCCACTGTCCTCCTTCCCACTTTCCGCCTACCCATTGTCCTCTTTCCCACTGTCCTCCTCCCCACTGTCCTCCTCCCCACTGACCTCCTCCCCATTGTCCTCCTACCCATTGTCCTCCTCCCCACTGTCCGCCACTCCACTGTCCTCCTTCCCACTTCCCTCCTTCTCACTGTCCTCCTCCCACTGTCTTTCTCCCCAGTGTCCTCCTCCCCACTGTCCTCCTCCCCACTGTCCTCATTCCCACTGTCCTCCTCTCCACTGTCCTCCTCCCCACTGTCCTCCTTCCCACTGTCCTCATCCTGACTGTCCTCCTTCCCACTGCGCGCCTTCCAACTGTCCTCCTCCCAACTATCCTCCTCCCGAATGTCATCCTTCCCACTGTCCTCCTCTCCACTGTCCTCCACCCCACTGTCCTCCTTCCCACTGTCCTCCTTCCCACTGTCCTCCTCTCCAGTGTCCTCCTCCCCACTGTCCTTCTCCCCACTGTCCTTCCCACTATCCTCCTCCCAACTGTCCTCCTCTCCACTGTCCTCCTTCCAACTGTCCTCCTTCCCACTGTCCTCCTCCCCACTGTCCTCCCACCCAATGTCCACCTTCCCACTGTCCTCCACCCCACTGTCCTCCTCCCCACTGTCCTCCTCCGCAATGTCCTCTTCCCCACTGTCCTCCTCCCCACTGTCCTTCCCAATATCCTCCACCCCACTGTCCTCCTCCCCACGGTTCTCCTTCCCACTGTCCTCCTGCCCCCTGTCGTTCCCTCTATCCTCCTCCCCACTGTCCTCCTGTCCACTGTCCTCCTTCCCACTGTCCTCCTCCCCACTGTTATTCCCTCTATCCTCCTCCCCACTGTCCTCCTGTCCACTGTCCTCCTGTCCACTGTCCTCCTTCCCCCTGTCCTCCTCCCCACTGTCCTCCTCCCCACTGTCCTCCTCCCCACTGTTATTCCCACTATCCTCCACCCCACTGTCCTCCACTCCACTGTCCTCCTTCCCACTGTCCTCCTCTCCACTGTCCTCCTTCCCACTGTCCTCCACTCCACTGTCCGCCTTTCCACTGTCCTCCTCTCCACTCTCCTCCTCTCCACTGTCCTCCTTCCCACTGCCCGCCTTCCAACTGTCCTCCTCCCCACTGTCCTCCTCTCCACTGTCCTCCTCCCCACTGTCCTCCTCCCCAATGTCCACCTTCCCACTGTCCTCCTCCCCACTGTCCTCCTCCCCACTGTCCTCCTCTCCACTGTCCTCCTCCCCACTGTCCACCATGCCACATTACTCCTTCCCACTGTCCACCTTCCCACTGTTCTCCTCCCCACTGTCCTCCTCCCCATGGTCTTCCTTCCCACTGTCCTCCTCTCCACTGTCCTCCTCCCCACTGTTGTCCTTCGCACTGTCCTCCTCTCCACTGTCCACCTCCCCACTGTCCTCCCCCCCACTGTCCTCTTTCCCACTGTCCTCCTCTACACTGTCCACCTCCCCACTGTCCTCCTTCCCACTGTCCTTCCCACTGTCCGCCTCCCCACTGTCCTCCTCCCCACTGTCCTCCTTCCCACTGTCCTCCTCTGCACTGTCCTCCTCCCCACTGTCCTCCTCCCCACTTTCCACCTTCCCACTGTCCTCCTCCCCACTGTCCTCCTACAAACTGTCCGCCTCCCAACTATCCTCCTCCCCACTGTCCTCCTCTCCACTGTCCTCCTCCCCAATGTCCTCCTCCCCACTTTCCTCCTCCCCACTGTTATTCCCACTATCCTCCACCCCACTGTCCTCCACTCCACTGTCCTCCTTCCCACTGTCCTCCTCTCCACTGTCCTCCTTCCCACTGTCCTCCACTCCACTGTCCGCCTTTCCACTGTCCTCCTCTCCACTGTCCTCCTCCCCACTGTCCTCCTCTCCACTGTCCTCCTCCCCACTGTTCTCCTCCCCAATGTCCACCTCCCCACTGTCCTCCTTCCCACTGTCCTCCTTCCCACTGTCCGCCTCCCCACTGTCCTCCTCCCCACTGTCCTCCTTCCCACTGTCCTCCTCTGCACTGTCCTCCTCCCCACTGTCCTCCTCCCCACTTTCCACCTTCCCACTGTCCTCCTCCCCACTGTCCTCCTACAAACTGTCCGCCTCCCAACAGTCCTCCTCCCCACTGACCTCCTTCCCACTGTCCTCCTCCCCACTGTCCTCCTACAAACTGTCCGCCTCCCAACTGTCCTCCTCCCCACTGTCCTCCTTCCCACTGTCCTCCTCTCCACTGTCCTCCTCCCCAATGTCCTCCTCCCCACTGTCCTCCTCCCCACGGTTCTCCTTCCCACTGTACTCATCCTGACTGTCCTCCTTCCCACTGTCCTCCTCTCAACTGTCCTCCTCCCCACTCTCCTCATCTCCACTCTCCTCCTCTCCACTGTCCTCCTCCCCACTGTCCTCCTTCCCACTGTCCTCCTCTCCACTGTCCTTCCCAATATCCTCCTCCCCACGGTTCTCCTTCCCACTGTCCTCCTGCCCCCTGTCGTTCCCTCTATCCTCCTCCCCACTGTCCTCCTGTCCACTGTCCTCCTTCCCACTGTCCTCCTCCCCACTGTCCTCCTCCCCACTGTCCTCCTCCCCACTGTTATTCCCACTATACTCCACCCCACTGTCCTCCACTCCACTGTCCTCCTTCCCACTGTCCTCCTCTCCACTGTCCTCCTTCCCACTGTCCTCCACTCCACTGTCCGCCTTTCCACTGTCCTCCTCTCCACTGTCCTCCTCCCCTCTGTCCACCTCCCCACTGTCCTCCTCCCCACTGTTCTCCTTCCCACTGTTCTCCTTCCCACTGTCCTCATTCCCACTGTCCTCCTCCCCACTGTCCGCCACTCCACTGTCCTCCACTCCAATGTCCAGTTCCCCACTGTCCTCCTTCCCACTGTTCTCCTCCCAAATGTCCGCCAGTACACTGTCCTCCACTCCATTGTCCTCTTTCCCACTGTCCTACTTCCCACTGTCCGCCTCCCCACTGTCCTCCTCCCCACTGTCCTCCTTCCCACTGTCCTCCTTCCCACTGTCCTCCTCTCAACTGTCCTCCTCCCCACTCTCCTCATCTCCACTCTCCTCCTCTCCACTGTCCTCCACTCCAATGTCCAGTTCCCCACTGTCCTCCTCTCCACTGTCCTTCCCAATATCCTCCTCCCCACTGTCCTCCTCCCCACGGTTCTCCTTCCCACTGTCCTCCTGCCCACTGTCGTTCCCTCTATCCTCCTCCCCACTGTCCTCCTGTCCACTGTCCTCCTTCCCACTGTCCTCCTCACCACTGTCCTCCTCCCCACTGTCCTCCTCCCCACTGTTATTCCCACTATACACCACCCCACTGTCCTCCACTCCACTGTCCTCCTTCCCACTGTCCTCCTCTCCACTGTCCTCCTTCCCACTGTCCTCCACTCCACTGTCCTCCTACAAACTGTCCGCCTCCAAACTGTCCTCCTCCCCACTGTCCGCCACTCCACTGTCCTCCAATCCACTGTCCAGTTCCCCACTGTCCTCCTTCCCACTGTTCTCCTCGAAAATGTCCGCCACTACACTGTCCTCCACTCCATTGTCCTCTTCCCCACAGCCCTCCTTCCCACTTTCCGCCTCCCCATTGTCCTCTTTCACACTGTCCTCCTCCCCACTGTCCTCCTCCCCACTGACCTCCTCCCCATTGTCCTCCTCCCCACTGTCCTCCTCCCCACTGTCCGCCACTCCACTGTCCTCCTTCCCACTTCCCTCCTTCTCACTGTCATCCTCCCACTGTCTTTCTCCCCAGTGTCCTCCTCCCCACTGTCCGCCTCCCCACTGTCCTCATTCCCACTGTCCTCCTCTCCACTGTCCTCCTCCCCACTGTCCTCCTTCCCACTGTCCTCATCCTGACTGTCCTCCTTCCCACTGTCCTCCTCTCAACTGTCCTCCTCCCCACTCTCCTCATCTCCACTCTCCTCCTCTCCACTGTCCTCCTCCCCACTTTCCTCCTTCCCACTGTCCTCCTTCCCACTGTCCTCCTCTCCACTGTCCTTCCCAATATCCTCCTCCCCACTGTCCTCCTCCCCACGGTTCTCCTTCCCTCTGTCCTCCTGCCCCCTGTCGTTCCCTCTATCCTCCTCCCCACTGTCCTCCTGTCCACTGTCCTCCTTCCCACTGTCCTCCTCCCCACTGTCCTCCTCCCCACTGTCCTCCTCCCCACTGTTATTCCCACTATCCTCCACCCCACTGTCCTCCACTCCACTGTCCTCCTTCCCACTGTCCTCCTCTCTACTGTCCTCCTTCCCACTGTCCTCCACTCCACTGTCCGCCTTTCCACTGTCCTCCTCTCCACTGTCCTCCTCCCCACTGTCCACCTCCCCACTGTCCTCCTCCCCACTGTTCTCCTTCCCACTGATCTCCTTCCCACTGTCCTCATTCCCACTGTCCTCCTCCCCACTGTCCGCCACTCCACTGTCCTCCACTCCAATGTCCAGTTCCCCACTGTCCTCCTTCCCACTGTCCTCCACTCCACTGTCCGCCTTTCCACTGTCCTCCTCTCCACAGTCCTCCTCCCCACTGTCCTCCTCTCCACTGTCCTCCTCCCCACTGTCCTCCTCCCCAATGTCCACCTCCCCACTGTCCTCCTTCCCACTGTCCTCCTTCCCACTGTCCGCCTCCCCACTGTCCTCCTCCCCACTGTCCTCCTTCCCACTGTCCTCCTCTGCACTGTCCTCCTCCCCACTGTCCTCCTCCCCACTTTCTCCTTCCCACTGTCCTCCTCCCCACTGTCCTCCTACAAACTGTCCGCCTCCCAACTGTCCTCCTCCCCACTGACCTCCTTCCCACTGTCCTCCTCCCCACTGTCCTCCTACAAACTGTCCGCCTCCCAACTGTCCTCCTCCGCACTGTCCTCCTTCCCACTGTCCTCCTCTCCACTGTCCTCCTCCCCAATGTCCTCCTCCCCACTTTCCTCCTCCCCACTGTTATTCCCACTATCCTCCACCCCACTGTCCTCCACTCCACTGTCCTCCTTCCCACTGTCCTCCTCTCCACTGTCCTCCTTCCCACTGTCCTCCACTCCACTGTCCGCCTCCCCACTGTCCACCTCCCCACTGTCCTCCTCCCCACTGTTCTCCTTCCCACTGTTCTCCTTCCCACTGTCCTCATTCCCACTATCCTCCTCCCCACTGTCCGCCACTCCACTGTCCTCCAATCCACTGTCCAGTTACCCACTGTCCTCCTTCCCACTGTTCTCCTCCCAAATGTCCGCCACTACACTGTCCTCCACTCCATTGTCCTCTTCCACACAGTCCTCCTTCCCACTTTCCGCCTCCCCATTGTCCTCTTTCCCACTGTCCTCCTCCCCACTGTCCTCCTCTCCACTGACCTCCTCCCCATTGTCCTCCTCCCCACTGACCTCCTCCCCACCGTCCGCCACTCCACTGTCCTCCTTCCCACTTCCCTCCTTCTCACTGTCCTCCTCCCACTGTCTTTCTCCCCAGTGTCCTCCTCCCCACTGTCCTCCCCACTGTCCTCATTCCCACTGTCCTCCTCTCCACTGTCCGCCTCCCCACTGTCCTCCTTCCCACTGTCCTCATCCTGACTGTCCTCCTTCCCACTGTCCTCCTCTCAACTGTCCTCCTCCCCACTCTCCTCATCTCCACTCTCCTCCTCTCCACTGTCCTCCTCCCCACTGTCCTCCTTCCCACTGTCCTCCTCTCCACTGTCCTTCCCAATATCCTCCTCCCCACTGTCCTCCCCACGGTTCTCCTTCCCACTGTCCTCCTGCCCCCTGTCGTTCCCTCTATCCTCCTCCCCACTGTCCTCCTGTCCACTGTCCTCCTTCCCACTGTCCTCCTCCCCACTGTCCTCCTCCCCACTGTCCTCCACCCCACTGTTATTCCCACTATACTCCACCCCACTGTCCTCCACTCCACTGTCCTCCTTCCCACTGTCCTCCTCTCCACTGTCCTCCTTCCCACTGTCCTCCACTCCACTGTCCGCCTTTCCACTGTCCTCCTCTCCACTGTCCTCCTCCCCACTGTCCACCTCCCCACTGTCCTCCTCCCCACTGTTCTCCTTCCCACTGTTCTCCTTCCCACTGTCCTCATTCCCACTGTCCTCCTCCCCACTGTCCGCCACTCCACTGTCCTTCACTCCAATGTCCAGTTCCCCACTGTCCTCCTTCCCACTGTTCTCCTCCCAAATGTCCGCTAGTACACTGTCCTCCACTCCATTGTCCTCTTCCCCACTGTCCTCCTTCCCACTTTCCGCATCCCCACTGTCCTCTTTCCCACTGTCCTCCTCCCCACTGTTCTCCTCCCCACTGACCTCCTCCCCATTGTCCTCCTCCCCACTGTCCTCCTCCCCACAGTCCTCCTTCCCACTTCCCTCCTTCTCACTGTCCTCCTCCCACTGTCTTTCTCCCCAGTGTCCTCCTCCCACTGTCCTCCTCCCCACTGTCCTCATTCCCACTGTCCTCCTCTCCACTGTCTTCCTCTCCACTGTCCTCCTTCCCACTGTCCTCCTTCCCACTGTCCTTCTCCCCACTGTCCGCCACGCCACATTACTCCTTCCCACTGTTCACCTTCCCACTGTTCTCCTCCCCACTGTCCTCCTCCCCACGGTCTTCCTTCCCACTGTCCTCCTCTCCACTGTCCTCCTCCCCACTGTCGTCCTTCGCACTGTCCTCCTCTCCACTGTCCACCTCCCCACTGTCCTCCCCCCCACTGTCCTCTTTCCCACTGTCCTCCTCTACAATGTCCACCTCCCCACTGTACTCCTTCACACTGTCCTCCTTCCCACTGTCCGCCTCCCCACTGTCCTCCTCCCCACTGTCCTCCTTCCCACTGTCCTCCTCTGCACTGTCCTCCTCCCCACTGTCCTCCTCCCCACTTTCCACCTTCCCACTGTCCTCCTCCCCACTGTCCTCCTACAAACTGTCCGCCTCCAAACTGTCCTCCTCCCCACTGACCTCCTTCCCACTGTCCTCCTCCCCACTGTCCTACAAACTGTCCGCCTCCCAACTGTCCTCCTCCCCACTGTCCTCCTTCCCACTATCCTCCACCCCACTGTCCTCCACTCCACTGTCCTCCTTCCCACTGTCCTCCTCTCCCCTGTCCTCCTTCCCACTGTCCTCCACTCCACTGTCCGCCTTTCCACTGTCCTCCTCTCCACTGTCCTCCTCCCCACTGTCCACCTCCCCACTGTCCTCCTCCCCACTGTTCTCCTTCCCACTGTTCTCCTTCCCACTGTCCTCATTCCCACTGTCCTCCTCCCCACTGTCCGCCACTCCACTGTCCTCCACTCCACTGTCCAGTTCCCCACTGTCCTCCTTCCCACTGTTCTCCTCCCAAATGTCCGCCACTACACTGTCCTCCACTCCATTGTCCTCTTCCCACTGTCCTCCTTCCCACTTTCCGCCTACCCATTGTCCTCTTTCCCACTGTCCTCCTCCCCACTGTCCTCCTCCCCACTGACCTCCTCCCCATTGTCCTCCTACCCATTGTCCTCCTCCCCACTGTCCGCCACTCCACTGTCCTCCTTCCCACTTCCCTCCTTCTCACTGTCCTCCTCCCACTGTCTTTCTCCCCAGTGTCCTCCTCCCCACTGTCCTCCTCCCCACTGTCCTCATTCCCACTGTCCTCCTCTCCACTGTCCTCCTCCCCACTGTCCTCCTTCCCACTGTCCTCATCCTGACTGTCCTCCTTCCCACTGCGCGCCTTCCAACTGTCCTCCTCCCAACTATCCTCCTCCCGAATGTCATCCTTCCCACTGTCCTCCTCTCCACTGTCCTCCACCCCACTGTCCTCCTTCCCACTGTCCTCCTTCCCACTGTCCTCCTCTCCAGTGTCCTCCTCCCCACTGTCCTTCTCCCCACTGTCCTTCCCACTATCCTCCTCCCAACTGTCCTCCTCTCCACTGTCCTCCTTCCAACTGTCCTCCTTCCCACTGTCCTCCTCCCCACTGTCCTCCCACCCAATGTCCACCTTCCCACTGTCCTCCACCCCACTGTCCTCCTCCCCACTGTCCTCCTCCGCAATGTCCTCTTCCCCACTGTCCTCCTCCCCACTGTCCTTCCCAATATCCTCCACCCCACTGTCCTCCTCCCCACGGTTCTCCTTCCCACTGTCCTCCTGCCCCCTGTCGTTCCCTCTATCCTCCTCCCCACTGTCCTCCTGTCCACTGTCCTCCTTCCCACTGTCCTCCTCCCCACTGTTATTCCCTCTATCCTCCTCCCCACTGTCCTCCTGTCCACTGTCCTCCTGTCCACTGTCCTCCTTCCCCCTGTCCTCCTCCCCACTGTCCTCCTCCCCACTGTCCTCCTCCCCACTGTTATTCCCACTATCCTCCACCCCACTGTCCTCCACTCCACTGTCCTCCTTCCCACTGTCCTCCTCTCCACTGTCCTCCTTCCCACTGTCCTCCACTCCACTGTCCGCCTTTCCACTGTCCTCCTCTCCACTCTCCTCCTCTCCACTGTCCTCCTTCCCACTGCCCGCCTTCCAACTGTCCTCCTCCCCACTGTCCTCCTCTCCACTGTCCTCCTCCCCACTGTCCTCCTCCCCAATGTCCACCTTCCCACTGTCCTCCTCCCCACTGTCCTCCTCCCCACTGTCCTCCTCTCCACTGTCCTCCTCCCCACTGTCCACCATGCCACATTACTCCTTCCCACTGTCCACCTTCCCACTGTTCTCCTCCCCACTGTCCTCCTCCCCATGGTCTTCCTTCCCACTGTCCTCCTCTCCACTGTCCTCCTCCCCACTGTTGTCCTTCGCACTGTCCTCCTCTCCACTGTCCACCTCCCCACTGTCCTCCCCCCCACTGTCCTCTTTCCCACTGTCCTCCTCTACACTGTCCACCTCCCCACTGTCCTCCTTCCCACTGTCCTTCCCACTGTCCGCCTCCCCACTGTCCTCCTCCCCACTGTCCTCCTTCCCACTGTCCTCCTCTGCACTGTCCTCCTCCCCACTGTCCTCCTCCCCACTTTCCACCTTCCCACTGTCCTCCTCCCCACTGTCCTCCTACAAACTGTCCGCCTCCCAACTATCCTCCTCCCCACTGTCCTCCTCTCCACTGTCCTCCTCCCCAATGTCCTCCTCCCCACTTTCCTCCTCCCCACTGTTATTCCCACTATCCTCCACCCCACTGTCCTCCACTCCACTGTCCTCCTTCCCACTGTCCTCCTCTCCACTGTCCTCCTTCCCACTGTCCTCCACTCCACTGTCCGCCTTTCCACTGTCCTCCTCTCCACTGTCCTCCTCCCCACTGTCCTCCTCTCCACTGTCCTCCTCCCCACTGTTCTCCTCCCCAATGTCCACCTCCCCACTGTCCTCCTTCCCACTGTCCTCCTTCCCACTGTCCGCCTCCCCACTGTCCTCCTCCCCACTGTCCTCCTTCCCACTGTCCTCCTCTGCACTGTCCTCCTCCCCACTGTCCTCCTCCCCACTGTCCTCCTCCCCACTTTCCACCTTCCCACTGTCCTCCTCCCCACTGTCCTCCTACAAACTGTCCGCCTCCCAACAGTCCTCCTCCCCACTGACCTCCTTCCCACTGTCCTCCTCCCCACTGTCCTCCTACAAACTGTCCGCCTCCCAACTGTCCTCCTCCCCACTGTCCTCCTTCCCACTGTCCTCCTCTCCACTGTCCTCCTCCCCAATGTCCTCCTCCCCACTGTCCTCCTCCCCACGGTTCTCCTTCCCACTGTACTCATCCTGACTGTCCTCCTTCCCACTGTCCTCCTCTCAACTGTCCTCCTCCCCACTCTCCTCATCTCCACTCTCCTCCTCTCCACTGTCCTCCTCCCCACTGTCCTCCTTCCCACTGTCCTCCTCTCCACTGTCCTTCCCAATATCCTCCTCCCCACGGTTCTCCTTCCCACTGTCCTCCTGCCCCCTGTCGTTCCCTCTATCCTCCTCCCCACTGTCCTCCTGTCCACTGTCCTCCTTCCCACTGTCCTCCTCCCCACTGTCCTCCTCCCCACTGTCCTCCTCCCCACTGTTATTCCCACTATACTCCACCCCACTGTCCTCCACTCCACTGTCCTCCTTCCCACTGTCCTCCTCTCCACTGTCCTCCTTCCCACTGTCCTCCACTCCACTGTCCGCCTTTCCACTGTCCTCCTCTCCACTGTCCTCCTCCCCACTGTCCACCTCCCCACTGTCCTCCTCCCCACTGTTCTCCTTCCCACTGTTCTCCTTCCCACTGTCCTCATTCCCACTGTCCTCCTCCCCACTGTCCGCCACTCCACTGTCCTCCACTCCAATGTCCAGTTCCCCACTGTCCTCCTTCCCACTGTTCTCCTCCCAAATGTCCGCCAGTACACTGTCCTCCACTCCATTGTCCTCTTTCCCACTGTCCTACTTCCCACTGTCCGCCTCCCCACTGTCCTCCTCCCCACTGTCCTCCTTCCCACTGTCCTCCTTCCCACTGTCCTCCTCTCAACTGTCCTCCTCCCCACTCTCCTCATCTCCACTCTCCTCCTCTCCACTGTCCTCCACTCCAATGTCCAGTTCCCCACTGTCCTCCTCTCCACTGTCCTTCCCAATATCCTCCTCCCCACTGTCCTCCTCCCCACGGTTCTCCTTCCCACTGTCCTCCTGCCCCCTGTCGTTCCCTCTATCCTCCTCCCCACTGTCCTCCTGTCCACTGTCCTCCTTCCCACTGTCCTCCTCACCACTGTCCTCCTCCCCACTGTCCTCCTCCCCACTGTTATTCCCACTATACTCCACCCCACTGTCCTCCACTCCACTGTCCTCCTTCCCACTGTCCTCCTCTCCACTGTCCTCCTTCCCACTGTCCTCCACTCCACTGTCCTCCTACAAACTGTCCGCCTCCAAACTGTCCTCCTCCCCACTGACCTCCTTCCCACTGTCCTCCTCCCCACTGTCCTACAAACTGTCCGCCTCCCAACTGTCCTCCTCCCCACTGTCCTCCTTCCCACTGTCCTCCTCTCCACTGTCTTCCTCTCCAATGTCCTCCTCCCCACTTTCCTCCTCCCCACTGTTATTCCCACTATCCTCCACCCCACTGTCCCCCACTCCACTGTCCTCCTTCCCACTGTCCTCCTATCCACTGTCCTCCTTCCCACTGTCCTCCACTCCACTGTCCGCCTTTCCACTGTCCTCCTCTCCACTGTCCTCCTCCCCACTGTCCACCTCCCCACTGTCCTCCTCCCCACTGTTCTCCTTCCCACTGTTCTCCTTCCCACTGTCCTCATTCCCACTGTCCTCCTCCCCACTGTCCGCCACTCCACTGTCCTCCACTCCAATGTCCAGTTCCCCACTGTCCTCCTTCCCACTGTTCTCCTCCCAAATGTCCGCCAGTACACTGTCCTCCACTCCATTGTCCTCTTCCCCACTGTCCTCCTTCCCACTTTCCGCATCCCCACTGTCATCTTTCCCACTGTCCTCCTCCCCACTGTCCTCCTCCCCACTGACCTCCTCCCCATTGTCCTCCTCCCCACTGTCCTCCTCCCCACTGTCCGCCACTCCACTGTCCACCTTCCCGCTTCCCTCCATCTCACTGTCCTCCTCCCACTGTCTTTCTCCCCAGTGTCCTCCTCCCACTGTCCTCCTCCCCACTGTCCTCATTCCCACTGTCCTCCTCTCCACTGTCCTTCCCACTGTCCTCCTTCCCACTGTCCTTCTCCCCACTGTCCGCCACGCCACATTACTCCTTCCCACTGTTCACCTTCCCACTGTTCTCCTCCCCACTGTCCTCCTCCCCACGGTCTTCCTTCCCACTGTCCTCCTCTCCACTGTCCTCCTCCCCACTGTCGTCCTTCGCACTGTCCTCCTCTCCACTGTCCACCTCCCCACTGTCCTCCCCCCCACTGTCCTCTTTCCCACTGTCCTCCTCTACACTGTCCACCTCCCCACTGTCCTCCTTCCCACTGTCCTCCTTCCCACTGTCCGCCTCCCCACTGTCCTCCTCCCCACTGTCCTCCTTCCCACTGTCCTCCTCTGCACTGTCCTCCTCCCCACTGTCCTCCTCCCCACTTTCCACCTTCCCACTGTCCTCCTCCCCACTGTCCTCCTACAAACTGTCCGCCTCCAAACTGTCCTCCTCCCCACTGACCTCCTTCCCACTGTCCTCCTCCCCACTGTCCTACAAACTGTCCGCCTCCCAACTGTCCTCCTCCCCACTGTCCTCCTTCCCACTGTCCTCCTCTCCACTGTCTTCCTCTCCAATGTCCTCCTCCCCACTTTCCTCCTCCCCACTGTTATTCCCACTATCCTCCACCCCACTGTCCCCCACTCCACTGTCCTCCTTCCCACTGTCCTCCTCTCCCCTGTCCTCCTTCCCACTGTCCTCCACTCCACTGTCCGCCTTTCCACTGTCCTCCTCTCCACTGTCCTCCTCCCCACTGTCCACCTCCCCACTGTCCTCCTCCCCACTGTTCTCCTTCCCACTGTTCTCCTTCCCACTGTCCTCATTCCCACTGTCCTCCTCCCCACTGTCCGCCACTCCACTGTCCTCCACTCCACTGTCCAGTTCCCCACTGTCCTCCTTCCCACTGTTCTCCTCGAAAATGTCCGCCACTACACTGTCCTCCACTCCATTGTCCTCTTCCCACTGTCCTCCTTCCCACTTTCCGCCTACCCATTGTCCTCTTTCCCACTGTCCTCCTCCCCACTGTCCTCCTCCCCACTGACCTCCTCCCCATTGTCCTCCTACCCATTGTCCTCCTCCCCACTGTCCGCCACTCCACTGTCCTCCTTCCCACTTCCCTCCTTCTCACTGTCCTCCTCCCACTGTCTTTCTCCCCAGTGTCCTCCTCCCCACTGTCCTCCTCCCCACTGTCCTCATTCCCACTGTCCTCCTCTCCACTGTCCTCCTCCCCACTGTCCTCCTTCCCACTGTCCTCATCCTGACTGTCCTCCTTCCCACTGCGCGCCTTCCAACTGTCCTCCTCCCAACTATCCTCCTCCCGAATGTCATCCTTCCCACTGTCCTCCTCTCCACTGTCCTCCACCCCACTGTCCTCCTTCCCACTGTCCTCCTCTCCACTGTCCTCCTCCCCACTGTCCTTCTCCCCACTGTCCTTCCCACTATCCTCCTCCCAACTGTCCTCCTCTCCACTGTCCTCCTTCCAACTGTCCTCCTTCCCACTGTCCTCCTCCCCACTGTCCTCCCACCCAATGTCCACCTTCCCACTGTCCTCCACCCCACTATCCTCCACCCCACTGTCCCCCACTCCACTGTCCTCCTTCCCACTGTCCTCCTCTCCCCTGTCCTCCTTCCCACTGTCCTCCACTCCACTGTCCGCCTTTCCACTGTCCTCCTCTCCACTGTCCTCCTCCCCACTGTCCACCTCCCCACTGTCCTCCTCCCCACTGTTCTCCTTCCCACTGTTCTCCTTCCCACTGTCCTCATTCCCACTGTCCTCCTCCCCACTGTCCGCCACTCCACTGTCCTCCACTCCACTGTCCAGTTCCCCACTGTCCTCCTTCCCACTGTTCTCCTCCCAAATGTCCGCCACTACACTGTCCTCCACTCCATTGTCCTCTTCCCACTGTCCTCCTTCCCACTTTCCGCCTACCCATTGTCCTCTTTCCCACTGTCCTCCTCCCCACTGTCCTCCTCCCCACTGACCTCCTCCCCATTGTCCTCCTACCCATTGTCCTCCTCCCCACTGTCCGCCACTCCACTGTCCTCCTTCCCACTTCCCTCCTTCTCACTGTCCTCCTCCCACTGTCTTTCTCCCCAGTGTCCTCCTCCCCACTGTCCTCCTCCCCACTGTCCTCATTCCCACTGTCCTCCTCTCCACTGTCCTCCTCCCCACTGTCCTCCTTCCCACTGTCCTCATCCTGACTGTCCTCCTTCCCACTGCGCGCCTTCCAACTGTCCTCCTCCCAACTATCCTCCTCCCGAATGTCATCCTTCCCACTGTCCTCCTCTCCACTGTCCTCCACCCCACTGTCCTCCTTCCCACTGTCCTCCTCTCCACTGTCCTCCTCCCCACTGTCCTTCTCCCCACTGTCCTTCCCACTATCCTCCTCCCAACTGTCCTCCTCTCCACTGTCCTCCTTCCAACTGTCCTCCTTCCCACTGTCCTCCTCCCCACTGTCCTCCCACCCAATGTCCACCTTCCCACTGTCCTCCACCCCACTGTCCTCCTCCCCACAGTCCTCCTCCGCAATATCCTCTTCCCCACTGTCCTCCTCCCCACTGTCCTTCCCAATATCCTCCACCCCACTGTCCTCCTCCCCACGGTTCTCCTTCCCACTGTCCTCCTGCCCCCTGTCGTTCCCTCTATCCTCCTCCCCACTGTCCTCCTGTCCACTGTCCTCCTTCCCACTGTCCTCCTCCCCACTGTTATTCCCTCTATCCTCCTCCCCACTGTCCTCCTGTCCACAGTCCTCCTGTCCACTGTCCTCCTTCCCCCTGTCCTCCTCCCCACTGTCCTCCTCCCCACTGTCCTCCTCCCCACTGTTATTCCCACTATCCTCCACCCCACTGTCCTCCACTCCACTGTCCTCCTTCCCACTGTCCTCCTCTCCACTGTCCTCCTTCCCACTGTCCTCCACTCCACTGTCCGCCTTTCCACTGTCCTCCTCTCCACTCTCCTCCTCTACACTGTCCTCCTTCCCACTGCCCGCCTTCCAACTGTCCTCCTCCCCACTGTCCTCCTCTCCACTGTCCTCCTCCCCACTGTCCTCCTACAAACTGTCCGCCTCCAAACTGTCCTCCTCCCCACAGACCTCCTTCCCACTGTCCTCCTCCCCACTGTCCTACAAACTGTCCGCCTCCCAACTGTCCTCCTCCCCACTGTCCTCCTTCCCACTGTCCTCCTCTCCACTGTCTTCCTCTCCAATGTCCTCCTCCCCACTTTCCTCCTCCCCACTGTTATTCCCACTATCCTCCACCCCACTGTCCCCCACTCCACTGTCCTCCTTCCCACTGTCCTCCTCTCCCCTGTCCTCCTTCCCACTGTCCTCCACTCCACTGTCCGCCTTTCCACTGTCCTCCTCTCCACTGTCCTCCTCCCCACTGTCCACCTCCCCACTGTCCTCCTCCCCACTGTTCTCCTTCCCACTGTTCTCCTTCCCACTGTCCTCATTCCCACTGTCCTCCTCCCCACTGTCCGCCACTCCACTGTCCTCCACTCCACTGTCCAGTTCCCCACTGTCCTCCTTCCCACTGTTCTCCTCCCAAATGTCCGCCACTACACTGTCCTCCACTCCATTGTCCTCTTCCCACTGTCCTCCTTCCCACTTTCTGCCTACCCATTGTCCTCTTTCCCACTGTCCTCCTCCCCACTGTCCTCCTCCCCACTGACCTCCTCCCCATTGTCCTCCTACCCATTGTCCTCCTCCCCACTGTCCGCCACTCCACTGTCCTCCTTCCCACTTCCCTCCTTCTCACTGTCCTCCTCCCACTGTCTTTCTCCCCAGTGTCCTCCTCCCCACTGTCCTCCTCCCCACTGTCCTCATTCCCACTGTCCTCCTCTCCACTGTCCTCCTCCCCACTGTCCTCCTTCCCACTGTCCTCATCCTGACTGTCCTCCTTCCCACTGCGCGCCTTCCAACTGTCCTCCTCCCAACTATCCTCCTCCCGAATGTCATCCTTCCCACTGTCCTCCTCTCCACTGTCCTCCACCCCACTGTCCTCCTTCCCACTGTCCTCCTCTCCACTGTCCTCCTCCCCACTGTCCTTCTCCCCACTGTCCTTCCCACTATCCTCCTCCCAACTGTCCTCCTCTCCACTGTCCTCCTTCCAACTGTCCTCCTTCCCACTGTCCTCCTCCCCACTGTCCTCCCACCCAATGTCCACCTTCCCACTGTCCTCCACCCCACTATCCTCCACCCCACTGTCCCCCACTCCACTGTCCTCCTTCCCACTGTCCTCCTCTCCCCTGTCCTCCTTCCCACTGTCCTCCACTCCACTGTCCGCCTTTCCACTGTCCTCCTCTCCACTGTCCTCCTCCCCACTGTCCACCTCCCCACTGTCCTCCTCCCCACTGTTCTCCTTCCCACTGTTCTCCTTCCCACTGTCCTCATTCCCACTGTCCTCCTCCCCACTGTCCGCCACTCCACTGTCCTCCACTCCACTGTCCAGTTCCCCACTGTCCTCCTTCCCACTGTTCTCCTCCCAAATGTCCGCCACTACACTGTCCTCCACTCCATTGTCCTCTTCCCACTGTCCTCCTTCCCACTTTCCGCCTACCCATTGTCCTCTTTCCCACTGTCCTCCTCCCCACTGTCCTCCTCCCCACTGACCTCCTCCCCATTGTCCTCCTACCCATTGTCCTCCTCCCCACTGTCCGCCACTCCACTGTCCTCCTTCCCACTTCCCTCCTTCTCACTGTCCTCCTCCCACTGTCTTTCTCCCCAGTGTCCTCCTCCCCACTGTCCTCCTCCCCACTGTCCTCATTCCCACTGTCCTCCTCTCCACTGTCCTCCTCCCCACTGTCCTCCTTCCCACTGTCCTCATCCTGACTGTCCTCCTTCCCACTGCGCGCCTTCCAACTGTCCTCCTCCCAACTATCCTCCTCCCGAATGTCATCCTTCCCACTGTCCTCCTCTCCACTGTCCTCCACCCCACTGTCCTCCTTCCCACTGTCCTCCTCTCCACTGTCCTCCTCCCCACTGTCCTTCTCCCCACTGTCCTTCCCACTATCCTCCTCCCAACTGTCCTCCTCTCCACTGTCCTCCTTCCAACTGTCCTCCTTCCCACTGTCCTCCTCCCCACTGTCCTCCCACCCAATGTCCACCTTCCCACTGTCCTCCACCCCACTGTCCTCCTCCCCACTGTCCTCCTCCGCAATATCCTCTTCCCCACTGTCCTCCTCCCCACTGTCCTTCCCAATATCCTCCACCCCACTGTCCTCCTCCCCACGGTTCTCCTTCCCACTGTCCTCCTGCCCCCTGTCGTTCCCTCTATCCTCCTCCCCACTGTCCTCCTGTCCACTGTCCTCCTTCCCACTGTCCTCCTCCCCACTGTTATTCCCTCTATCCTCCTCCCCACTGTCCTCCTGTCCACAGTCCTCCTGTCCACTGTCCTCCTTCCCCCTGTCCTCCTCCCCACTGTCCTCCTCCCCACTGTCCTCCTCCCCACTGTTATTCCCACTATCCTCCACCCCACTGTCCTCCACTCCACTGTCCTCCTTCCCACTGTCCTCCTCTCCACTGTCCTCCTTCCCACTGTCCTCCACTCCACTGTCCGCCTTTCCACTGTCCTCCTCTCCACTCTCCTCCTCTACACTGTCCTCCTTCCCACTGCCCGCCTTCCAACTGTCCTCCTCCCCACTGTCCTCCTCTCCACTGTCCTCCTCCCCACTGTCCTCCTCCCCAATGTCCACCTTCCCACTGTCCTCCTCCCCACTGTCCTCCTCTCCACTGTCCTCCTCCCCACTGTCCACCATGCCACATTACTCCTTCCCACTGTCCACCTTCCCACTGTTCTCCTCCTCACTGTCCTCCTCCCCATGGTCTTCCTTCCCACTGTCCTCTCCACTGTCCTCCTCCCCACTGTCGTCCTTCGCACTGTCCTCCTCTCTACTGTCCACCTCCCCACTGTCCTCCCCCCCACTGTCCTCTTTCCCACTGTCCTCCTCTACACTGTCCACCTCCCCACTGTCCTCCTTCCCACTGTCCTTCCCACTGTCCGCCTCCCCACTGTCCTCCTCCCCACTGTCCTCCTTCCCACTGTCCTCCTCTGCACTATCCTCCTCCCCACTGTCCTCCTCCCCACTTTCCACCTTCCCACTGTCCTCCTCCCCACTGTCCTCCTACAAACTGTCCGCCTCCCAACTGTCCTCCTCCCCACTGACCTCCTTCCCACTGTCCTCCTCCCCACTGTCCTCCTACAAACTGTCCGCCTCCCAACTGTCCTCCTCCCCACTGTCCTCCTCTCCACTGTCCTCCTCCCCAATGTCCTCCTCCCCACTTTCCTCCTCCCCACTGTTATTCCCACTATCCTCCACCCCACTGTCCTCCACTCCACTGTCCTCCTTCCCACTGTCCTCCTCTCCACTGTCCTCCTTCCCACTGTCCTCCACTCCACTGTCCGCCTTTCCACTGTCCTCCTCTCCACTGTCCTCCTCCCCACTGTCCACCTCCCCACTGTCCTCCTCCCCACTGTTCTCCTTCCCACTGTTCTCCTTCCCACTGTCCTCATTCACACTGTCCTCCTCCCCACTGTCCGCCACTCCACTGTCCTCCACTCCACTGTCCAGTTCCCCACTGTCCTCCTTCCCACTGTTCTCCTCCCAAATGTCCGCCACTACACTGTCCTCCACTCCATTGTCCTCTTCCCCACTGTCCTCCTTCCCACTTTCCGCCTCCCCATTGTCCTCTTTCCCACTGTCCTCCTCCCCACTGTCCTCCTCCCCACTGACCTCCTCCCCATTGTCCGCCTCCCCACTGACCTCCTCCCCATTGTCCTCCTCCCCACTGTCCTCCTCCCCACTGTCCGCCACGCCACTGTCCTCCTTCCCACTTCCCTCCTTCTCACTGTCCTCCTCCCACTGTCTTTCTCCCCAGTGTCCTCCTCCCCACTGTCCTCCTCCCCACTGTCCTCATTCCCACTGTCCTCCTCTCCACTGTCCTCCTCCCCACTGTCCTCCTTCCCACTGTCCTCATCCTGACTGTCCTCCTTCCCACTGCGCACCTTCCAACTGTCCTCCTCCCAACTATCCTCCTCCCGACTGTCATCCTTCCCACTGTCCTCCTCTCCAATGTCCTCCACCCCACTGTCCCCCTTCCCACTGTCCTCCTCTCCACTGTCCTCCTCCCTTCGGTCCTCCTCTCCACTGTCCTCCTCCCCACTGTCGTCCTTCGCACTGTCCTCCTCTCCACTGTCCACCTCCCCACTTTCCTCCACCCCACTGTCCTCCATCCCACTGTCCTCCTCCCCACTGTCCTCCTTCCCACTGTCCACCTCCCCACTGTCCTCCTTCCCACTGTCCACCTCTGCACTATCCTCCTCCCCACTGCCCTCCTACACTCTGTCCACCTTCCCACTGTCCTCCTCTCCACTGTCCTTCTACAAACTGTCTGCCTCCCCACTGTACTCCTCCCCACTGTCCTCCTTCCCACTGTCCTCCTCTCCACTGTCCTCCTCACCACTGTCCTCCTCCCCACTGTCCTTCTCCCCACTGTCCTTCCCACTATCCTCCTCCCCACTGTCCTCCTCTCCACTGTCCGCCTTTCCACTGTCCTCCTCTCCACTGTCCTCCTCCCCACTGTCCACCTCCCCACTGTCCTCCTCCCCACTGTTCTCCTTCCCACTGTTCTCCTTCCCACTGTCCTCATTCCCACTGTCCTCCTCCCCACTGCCCGCCACTCCACTGTCCTCCACTCCACTGTCCAGTTCCCCACTGTCCTCCTTCCCACTGTTCTCCTCCCAAATGTCCGCCACTACACTGTCCTCCACTCAATTGTCCTCTTCCCCACTGTCCTCCTTCCCACTTTCCGCCTCCCCACTGTCCTCTTTCCCACTGTCCTCCTCCCCACTGTCCTCCTCCCCACTGTCCGCCTCCCCACTGTCCTCCTTCAAACTGTCCACCTCCGCACTGTCCTCCTCCCCACTGCCCTCCTCCACACTGTCCACCTTCCCACTGTCCTCCTCCCCACTGTCCTCCTACAAACTGTCTGCCTCCCCACTGTACTCCTCCCCACTGTCCTCCTTCCCACTGTCCTCCTCTCCACTGTCCTCCTCCCCACTGTCCTCCTCCCCACTGTCCTCCTCCCCACTGTCCGCCACTCCACTGTCCTCCTTCCCACTTCCCTCCTTCTCACTGTCATCCTCCCACTGTCTTTCTCCCCAGTGTCCTCCTCCCCACTGTCCTCCTCCCCACTGTCCTCATTCCCACTGTCCTCCTCTCCACTGTCCTCCTCCCCACTGTCCTCCTTCCCACTGTCCTCATCCTGACTGTCCTCCTTCCCACTGTCCTCCTCCCCACTCTCCTCATCTCCACTCTCCTCCTCTCCACTGTCCTCCTCCCCACTGTCCTCCTTCCCACTGTCCTCCTTCCCACTGTCCTCCTCTCCACTGTCCTTCCCAATATCCTCCTCCCCACTGTCCTCCTCCCCACGGTTCTCCTTCCCACTGTCCTCCTGCCCCCTGTCGTTCCCTCTATCCTCCTCCCCACTGTCCTCCTGTCCACTGTCCTCCTTCCCACTGTCCTCCTCCCCACTGTCCTCCTCCCCACTGTTATTCCCACTATCCTCCACCCCACTGTCCTCCACTCCACTGTCCTCCTTCCCACTGTCCTCCTCTCTACTGTCCTCCTTCCCACTGTCCTCCACTCCACTGTCCGCCTTTCCACTGTCCTCCTCTCCACTGTCCTCCTCCCCACTGTCCACCTCCCCACTGTCCTCCTCCCCACTGTTCTCCTTTGCACTGTTCTCCTTCCCACTGTCCTCATTCCCACTGTCCTCCTCCCCACTGTCCTCCACTCCACTGTCCGCCTTTCCACTGTCCTCCTCTCCACTGTCCTCCTCCCCACTGTCCTCCTCTCCACTGTCCTCCTCCCCACTGTTCTCCTCCCCAATGTCCACCTCCCCACTGTCCTCCTTCCCACTGTCCTCCTTCCCACTGTCCGCCTCCCCACTGTCCTCCTCCCCACTGTCCTCCTTCCCACTGTCCTCCTCTGCACTGTCCTCCTCCCCACTGTCCTCCTCCCCACTTTCCACCTTCCCACTGTCCTCCTCCCCACTGTCCTCCTACAAACTGTCCGCCTCCCAACAGTCCTCCTCCCCACTGACCTCCTTCCCACTGTCCTCCTCCCCACTGTCCTCCTACAAACTGTCCGCCTCCCAACTGTCCTCCTCCCCACTGTCCTCCTTCCCACTGTCCTCCTCTCCACTGTCCTCCTCCCCAATGTCCTCCTCCCCACTGTCCTCCTCCCCACGGTTCTCCTTCCCACTGTACTCATCCTGACTGTCCTCCTTCCCACTGTCCTCCTCTCAACTGTCCTCCTCCCCACTCTCCTCATCTCCACTCTCCTCCTCTCCACTGTCCTCCTCCCCACTGTCCTCCTTCCCACTGTCCTCCTCTCCACTGTCCTTCCCAATATCCTCCTCCCCACGGTTCTCCTTCCCACTGTCCTCCTGCCCCCTGTCGTTCCCTCTATCCTCCTCCCCACTGTCCTCCTGTCCACTGTCCTCCTTCCCACTGTCCTCCTCCCCACTGTCCTCCTCCCCACTGTCCTCCTCCCCACTGTTATTCCCACTATACTCCACCCCACTGTCCTCCACTCCACTGTCCTCCTTCCCACTGTCCTCCTCTCCACTGTCCTCCTTCCCACTGTCCTCCACTCCACTGTCCGCCTTTCCACTGTCCTCCTCTCCACTGTCCTCCTCCCCACTGTCCACCTCCCCACTGTCCTCCTCCCCACTGTTCTCCTTCCCACTGTTCTCCTTCCCACTGTCCTCATTCCCACTGTCCTCCTCCCCACTGTCCGCCACTCCACTGTCCTCCACTCCAATGTCCAGTTCCCCACTGTCCTCCTTCCCACTGTTCTCCTCCCAAATGTCCGCCAGTACACTGTCCTCCACTCCATTGCCCTCTTTCCCACTGTCCTACTTCCCACTGTCCGCCTCCCCACTGTCCTCCTCCCCACTGTCCTCCTTCCCACTGTCCTCCTTCCCACTGTCCTCCTCTCAACTGTCCTCCTCCCCACTCTCCTCATCTCCACTCTCCTCCTCTCCACTGTCCTCCACTCCAATGTCCAGTTCCCCACTGTCCTCCTCTCCACTGTCCTTCCCAATATCCTCCTCCCCACTGTCCTCCTCCCCACGGTTCTCCTTCCCACTGTCCTCCTGCCCCCTGTCGTTCCCTCTATCCTCCTCCCCACTGTCCTCCTGTCCACTGTCCTCCTTCCCACTGTCCTCCTCACCACTGTCCTCCTCCCCACTGTCCTCCTCCCCACTGTTATTCCCACTATACTCCACCCCACTGTCCTCCACTCCACTGTCCTCCTTCCCACTGTCCTCCTCTCCACTGTCCACCTTCCCACTGTCCTCCACTCCACTGTCCGCCTTTCCACTGTCCTCCTCTCCACTGTCCTCCTCCCCACTGTCCACCTCCCCACTGTCCTCCTCCCCACAGTTCTCCTTCCCACTGTTCTCCTTCCCACTGTCCTCATTCCCACTGTCCTCCTCCCCACTGTCCGCCACTCCACTGTCCTCCACTCCAATGTCCAGTTCCCCACTGTCCTCCTTCCCACTGTTCTCCTCCCAAATGTCCGCCAGTACACTGTCCTCCACTCCATTATCCTCTTCCCCACTGTCCTCCTTCCCACTTTCCGCATCCCCACTGTCATCTTTCCCACTGTCCTCCTCCCCACTGTCCTCCTCCCCACTGACCTCCTCCCCATTGTCCTCCTCCCCACTGTCCTCCTCCCCACTGTCCGCCACTCCACTGTCCACCTTCCCGCTTCCCTCCATCTCACTGTCCTCCTCCCACTGTCTTTCTCCCCAGTGTCCTCCTCCCACTGTCCTCCTCCCCACTGTCCTCATTCCCACTGTCCTCCTCTCCACTGTCCTTCCCACTGTCCTCCTTCCCACTGTCCTTCTCCCCACTGTCCGCCACGCCACATTACTCCTTCCCACTGTTCACCTTCCCACTGTTCTCCTCCCCACTGTCCTCCTCCCCACGGTCTTCCTTCCCACTGTCCTCCTCTCCACTGTCCTCCTCCCCACTGTCGTCCTTCGCACTGTCCTCCTCTCCACTGTCCACCTCCCCACTGTCCTCCCCCCCACTGTCCTCTTTCCCACTGTCCTCCTCTACACTGTCCACCTCCCCACTGTCCTCCTTCCCACTGTCCTCCTTCCCACTGTCCGCCTCCCCACTGTCCTCCTCCCCACTGTCCTCCTTCCCACTGTCCTCCTCTGCACTGTCCTCCTCCCCACTGTCCTCCTCCCCACTTTCCACCTTCCCACTGTCCTCCTCCCCACTGTCCTCCTACAAACTGTCCGCCTCCAAACTGTCCTCCTCCCCACTGACCTCCTTCCCACTGTCCTCCTCCCCACTGTCCTACAAACTGTCCGCCTCCCAACTGTCCTCCTCCCCACTGTCCTCCTTCCCACTGTCCTCCTCTCCACTGTCTTCCTCTCCAATGTCCTCCTCCCCACTTTCCTCCTCCCCACTGTTATTCCCACTATCCTCCACCCCACTGTCCCCCACTCCACTGTCCTCCTTCCCACTGTCCTCCTCTCCCCTGTCCTCCTTCCCACTGTCCTCCACTCCACTGTCCGCCTTTCCACTGTCCTCCTCTCCACTGTCCTCCTCCCCACTGTCCACCTCCCCACTGTCCTCCTCCCCACTGTTCTCCTTCCCACTGCTCTCCTTCCCACTGTCCTCATTCCCACTGTCCTCCTCCCCACTGTCCGCCACTCCACTGTCCTCCACTCCACTGTCCAGTTCCCCACTGTCCTCCTTCCCACTGTTCTCCTCCCAAATGTCCGCCACTACACTGTCCTCCACTCCATTGTCCTCTTCCCACTGTCCTCCTTCCCACTTTCCGCCTACCCATTGTCCTCTTTCCCACTGTCCTCCTCCCCACTGTCCTCCTCCCCACTGACCTCCTCCCCATTGTCCTCCTACCCATTGTCCTCCTCCCCACTGTCCGCCACTCCACTGTCCTCCTTCCCACTTCCCTCCTTCTCACTGTCCTCCTCCCACTGTCTTTCTCCCCAGTGTCCTCCTCCCCACTGTCCTCCTCCCCACTGTCCTCATTCCCACTGTCCTCCTCTCCACTGTCCTCCTCCCCACTGTCCTCCTTCCCACTGTCCTCATCCTGACTGTCCTCCTTCCCACTGCGCGCCTTCCAACTGTCCTCCTCCCAACTATCCTCCTCCCGAATGTCATCCTTCCCACTGTCCTCCTCTCCACTGTCCTCCACCCCACTGTCCTCCTTCCCACTGTCCTCCTCTCCACTGTCCTCCTCCCCACTGTCCTTCTCCCCACTGTCCTTCCCACTATCCTCCTCCCAACTGTCCTCCTCTCCACTGTCCTCCTTCCAACTGTCCTCCTTCCCACTGTCCTCCTCCCCACTGTCCTCCCACCCAATGTCCACCTTCCCACTGTCCTCCACCCCACTGTCCTCCTCCCCACTGTCCTCCTCCGCAATATCCTCTTCCCCACTGTCCTCCTCCCCACTGTCCTTCCCAATATCCTCCACCCCACTGTCCTCCTCCCCACGGTTCTCCTTCCCACTGTCCTCCTGCCCCCTGTCGTTCCCTCTATCCTCCTCCCCACTGTCCTCCTGTCCACTGTCCTCCTTCCCACTGTCCTCCTCCCCACTGTTATTCCCTCTATCCTCCTCCCCACTGTCCTCCTGTCCACTGTCCTCCTGTCCACTGTCCTCCTTCCCCCTGTCCTCCTCCCCACTGTCCTCCTCCCCACTGTCCTCCTCCCCACTGTTATTCCCACTATCCTCCACCCCACTGTCCTCCACTCCACTGTCCTCCTTCCCACTGTCCTCCTCTCCACTGTCCTCCTTCCCACTGTCCTCCACTCCACTGTCCGCCTTTCCACTGTCCTCCTCTCCACTCTCCTCCTCTACACTGTCCTCCTTCCCACTGCCCGCCTTCCAACTGTCCTCCTCCCCACTGTCCTCCTCTCCACTGTCCTCCTCCCCACTGTCCTCCTCCCCAATGTCCACCTTCCCACTGTCCTCCTCCCCACTGTCCTCCTCTCCACTGTCCTCCTCCCCACTGTCCACCATGCCACATTACTCCTTCCCACTGTCCACCTTCCCACTGTTCTCCTCCTCACTGTACTCCTCCCCATGGTCTTCCTTCCCACTGTCCTCCTCTCCACTGTCCTCCTCCCCACTGTCGTCCTTCGCACTGTCCTCCTCTCTACTGTCCACCTCCCCACTGTCCTCCCCCCCACTGTCCTCTTTCCCACTGTCCTCCTCTACACTGTCCACCTCCCCACTGTCCTCCTTCCCACTGTCCTTCCCACTGTCCGCCTCCCCACTGTCCTCCTCCCCACTGTCCTCCTTCCCACTGTCCTCCTCTGCACTATCCTCCTCCCCACTGTCCTCCTCCCCACTTTCCACCTTCCCACTGTCCTCCTCCCCACTGTCCTCCTACAAACTGTCCGCCTCCCAACTGTCCTCCTCCCCACTGACCTCCTTCCCACTGTCCTCCTCCCCACTGTCCTCCTACAAACTGTCCGCCTCCCAACTGTCCTCCTCCCCACTGTCCTCCTCTCCACTGTCCTCCTCCCCAATGTCCTCCTCCCCACTTTCCTCCTCCCCACTGTTATTCCCACTATCCTCCACCCCACTGTCCTCCACTCCACTGTTCTCCTTCCCACTGTCCTCCTCTCCACTGTCCTCCTTCCCACTGTCCTCCACTCCACTGTCCGCCTTTCCACTGTCCTCCTCTCCACTGTCCTCCTCCCCACTGTCCACCTCCCCACTGTCCTCCTCCCCACTGTTCTCCTTCCCACTGTTCTCCTTCCCACTGTCCTCATTCACACTGTCCTCCTCCCCACTGTCCGCCACTCCACTGTCCTCCACTCCACTGTCCAGTTCCCCACTGTCCTCCTTCCCACTGTTCTCCTCCTAAATGTCCGCCACTACACTGTCCTCCACTCCATTGTCCTCTTCCCCACTGTCCTCCTTCCCACTTTCCGCCTCCCCATTGTCCTCTTTCCCACTGTCCTCCTCCCCACTGTCCTCCTCCCCACTGACCTCCTCCCCATTGTCCGCCTCCCCACTGACCTCCTCCCCATTGTCCTCCTCCCCACTGTCCTCCTCCCCACTGTCCGCCACGCCACTGTCCTCCTTCCCACTTCCCTCCTTCTCACTGTCCTCCTCCCACTGTCTTTCTCCCCAGTGTCCTCCTCCCCACTGTCCTCCTCCCCACTGTCCTCATTCCCACTGTCCTCCTCTCCACTGTCCTCCTCCCCACTGTCCTCCTTCCCACTGTCCTCATCCTGACTGTCCTCCTTCCCACTGCGCGCCTTCCAACTGTCCTCCTCCCAACTATCCTCCTCCCGACTGTCATCCTTCCCACTGTCCTCCTCTCCACTGTCCTCCACCCCACTGTCCCCCTTCCCACTGTCCTCCTCTCCACTGTCCTCCTCCCTTCGGTCCTCCTCTCCACTGTCCTCCTCCCCACTGTCGTCCTTCGCACTGTCCTCCTCTCCACTGTCCACCTCCCCACTTTCCTCCACCCCACTGTCCTCCATCCCACTGTCCTCCTCCCCACTGTCCTCCTTCCCACTGTCCGCCTCCCCACTGTCCTCCTTCCCACTGTCCACCTCTGCACTATCCTCCTCCCCACTGCCCTCCTACACTCTGTCCACCTTCCCACTGTCCTCCTCTCCACTGTCCTTCTACAAACTGTCTGCCTCCCCACTGTACTCCTCCCCACTGTCCTCCTTCCCACTGTCCTCCTCTCCACTGTCCTCCTCACCACTGTCCTCCTCCCCACTGTCCTTCTCCCCACTGTCCTTCCCACTATCCTCCTCCCCACTGTCCTCCTCTCCACTGTCCGCCTTTCCACTGTCCTCCTCTCCACTGTCCTCCTCCCCACTGTCCACCTCCCCACTGTCCTCCTCCCCACTGTTCTCCTTCCCACTGTTCTCCTTCCCACTGTCCTCATTCCCACTGTCCTCCTCCCCACTGCCCGCCACTCCACTGTCCTCCACTCCACTGTCCAGTTCCCCACTGTCCTCCTTCCCACTGTTCTCCTCCCAAATGTCCGCCACTACACTGTCCTCCACTCAATTGTCCTCTTCCCCACTGTCCTCCTTCCCACTTTCCGCCTCCCCACTGTCCTCTTTCCCACTGTCCTCCTCCCCACTGTCCTCCTCCCCACTGACCTCCTCCCCATTGTCCTCCTCCCCACTGTCCTCCTCCCCACTGTCCGCCGCTCCACTGTCCTCCTTCCCACTGTCCTCCTCCCCACTGTCCGCCGCTCCACTGTCCTCCTTCTCACTGTCCTCCTCCCCACTGACCTCCTCCCCATTGTCCTCCTCCCCACTGTCCTCCTCCCCACTGTCCTCCTCCCCACTGTTATTCCCACTATCCTCCACCCCACTGTCCTCCACTCCACTGTCCTCCTTCCCACTGTCCTCCTCTCCACTGTCCTCCTTCCCACTGTCCTCCACTCCACTGTCCGCCTTTCCACTGTCCTCCTCTCCACTCTCCTCCTCTACACTGTCCTCCTTCCCACTGCCCGCCTTCCAACTGTCCTCCTCCCCACTGTCCTCCTCCCCACTGTCCTCCTCTCCACTGTCCTCCTCCCCACTGTCCACCATGCCACATTACTCCTTCCCACTGTCCACCTTCCCACTGTTCTCCTCCCCACTGTCCTCCTCCCCATGGTCTTCCTTCCCACTGTCCTCCTCTCCACTGTCCTCCTCCCCACTGTCGTCCTTCGCACTGTCCTCCTCTCCACTGTCCACCTCCCCACTGTCCTCCCCCCCACTGTCCTTTTTCCCACTGTCCTCCTCTACACTGTCCACCTCACCACTGTCCTCCTTCCCACTGTCCGTCCCACTGTCCGCCTCCCCACTGTCCTCCTCCCCACTGTCCTCCTTCCCACTGTCCTCCTCTGCACTGTCCTCCTCCCCACTGTCCTCCTCCCCACTTTCCACCTTCCCACTGTCCTCCTCCCCACTGTCCTCCTACAAACTGTCCGCCTCCCAACTGTCCTCCTCCCCACTGTCCTCCTCTCCACTGTCCTCCTCCCCAATGTCCTCCTCCCCACTTTCCTCCTCCCCACTGTTATTCCCACTATCCTCCACCCCACTGTCCTCCACTCCACTGTCCTCCTTCCCACTGTCCTCCTCTCCACTGTCCTCCTCCCCACTGCCCGCCACTCCACTGTCCTCCACTCCACTGTCCAGTTCCCCACTGTCCTCCTTCCCACTGTTCTCCTCCCAAATGTCCGCCACTACACTGTCCTCCACTCCATTGTCCTCTTCCCCACTGTCCTCCTTCCCACTTTCCGCCTCCCCACTGTCCTCTTTCCCACTGTCCTCCTCCCCACTGTCCTCCTCCCCACTGACCTCCTCCCCATTGTCCTCCTCCCCACTGTCCTCCTCCCCACTGTCCGCCGCTCCACTGTCCTCCTTCCCACTGTCCTCCTCCCCACTGTCCGCCGCTCCACTGTCCTCCTTCTCACTGTCCTCCTCCCCACTGACCTCCTCCCCATTGTCCTCCTCCCCACTGTCCTCCTCCCCACTGTCCTCCTCCCCACTGTTATTCCCACTATCCTCCACCCCACTGTCCTCCACTCCACTGTCCTCCTTCCCACTGTCCTCCTCTCCACTATCCTCCTTCCCACTGTCCTCCACTCCACTGTCCGCCTTTCCACTGTCCTCCTCTCCACTCTCCTCCTCTACACTGTCCTCCTTCCCACTGCCCGCCTTCCAACTGTCCTCCTCCCCACTGTCCTCCTCTCCACTGTCCTCCTCCCCACTGTCCTCCTCCCCAATGTCCACCTTCCCACTGTCCTCCTCCCCACTGTCCTCCTCCCCACTGTCCTCCTCTCCACTGTCCTCCTCCCCACTGTCCACCATGCCACATTACTCCTTCCCACTGTCCACCTTCCCACTGTTCTCCTCCCCACTGTCCTCCTCCCCATGGTCTTCCTTCCCACTGTCCTCCTCTCCACTGTCCTCCTCCCCACTGTCGTCCTTCGCACTGTCCTCCTCTCCACTGTCCACCTCCCCACTGTCCTCCCCCCCACTGTCCTCTTTCCCACTGTCCTCCTCTACACTGTCCACCTCCCCACTGTCCTCCTTCCCACTGTCCTTCCCACTGTCCGCCTCCCCACTGTCCTCCTCCCCACTGTCCTCCTTCCCACTGTCCTCCTCTGCACTGTCCTCCTCCCCACTGTCCTCCTTCCCACTGTCCTTCCCACTGTCCGCCTCCCCACTGTCCTCCTCCCCACTGTCCTCCTTCCCACTGTCCTCCTCTGCACTGTCCACCTCCCCACTGTCCTCCTTCCCACTGTCCTTCCCACTGTCCGCCTCCCCACTGTCCTCCTCCCCACTGTCCTCCTCCCCACTGTCCTCCTACAAACTGTCCGCCTCCCAACTGTCCTCCTCCCCACTGACCTCCTTCCCACTGTCCTCCTCCCCACTGTCCTCCTACAAACTGTCCGCCTCCCAACTGTCCTCCTCCCCACTGTCCTCCTCTCCACTGTCCTCCTCCCCAATGTCCTCCTCCCCACTTTCCTCCTCCCCACTGTTATTCCCACTATCCTCCACCCCACTGTCCTCCACTCCACTGTCCTCCTTCCCACTGTCCTCCTCTCCACTGTCCTCCTTCCCACTGTCCTCCACTGCACTGTCCGCCTTTCCACTGTCCTCCTCTCCACTGTCCTCCTCCCCACTGTCCACCTCCCCACTGTCCTCCTCCCCACTGTTCTCCTTCCCACTGTTCTCCTTCCCACTGTCCTCATTCCCACTGTCCTCCTCCCCACTGTCCGCCACTCCACTGTCCTCCACTCCACTGTCCAGTTCCCCACTGTCCTCCTTCCCACTGTTCTCCTCCCAAATGTCCGCCACTACACTGTCCTCCAGTCCATTGTCCTCTTCCCCACTGTCCTCCTTCCCACTTTCCGCCTCCCCATTGTCCTCTTTCCCACTGTCCTCCTCCCCACTGTCCTCCTCCCCACTGACCTCCTCCCCATTGTCCGCCTCCCCACTGACCTCCTCCCCATTGTCCACCTCCCCACTGTCCTCCTCCCCACTGTCCGCCACTCCACTGTCCTCCTTCCCACTTCCCTCCTTCTCACTGTCCTCCTCCCACTGTCTTTCTCCCCAGTGTCCTCCTCCCCACTGTCCTCCTCCCCACTGTCCTCATTCCCACTGTCCTCCTCTCCACTGTCCTCCTCCCCACTGTCCTCCTTCCCACTGTCCTCATCCTGACTGTCCTCCTTCCCACTGCGCGCCTTCCAACTGTCCTCTTCCCAACTATCCTCCTCCCAACTGTCATCCTTCCCACTGTCCTCCTCTCCACTGTCCTCCACCCCACTGTCCCCCTTCCCACTGTCCTCCTCTCCACTGTCCTCCTCCCTTCGGTCCTCCTCTCCACTGTCCTCCTCCCCACTGTCGTCCTTCGCACTGTCCTCCTCTCCACTGTCCACCTCCCCACTTTCCTCCACCCCACTGTCCTCCATCCCACTGTCCTCCTCCCCACTGTCCTCCTTCCCACTGTCCGCCTCCCCACTGTCCTCCTTCCCACTGTCCACCTCTGCACTATCCTCCTCCCCACTGCCCTCCTACACTCTGTCCACCTTCCCACTGTCCTCCTCCCCACTGTCCTTCTACAAACTGTCTGCCTCCCCACTGTACTCCTCCCCACTGTCCTCCTTCCCACTGTCCTCCTCTCCACTGTCCTCCTCCCCACTGTCCTCCTCCCCACTGTCCTTCCCACTATCCTCCTCCCCACTGTCCTCCTCTCCACTGTCCGCCTTTCCACTGTCCTCCTCTCCACTGTCCTCCTCCCCACTGTCCACCTCCCCACTGTCCTCCTCCCCACTGTTCTCCTTCCCACTGTTCTCCTTCCCACTGTCCTCATTCCCACTGTCCTCCTCCCCACTGCCCGCCACTCCACTGTCCTCCACTCCACTGTCCAGTTCCCCACTGTCCTCCTTCCCACTGTTCTCCTCCCAAATGTCCGCCACTACACTGTCCTCCACTCCATTGTCCTCTTCCCCACTGTCCTCCTTCCCACTTTCCGCCTCCCCACTGTCCTCTTTCCCACTGTCCTCCTCCCCACTGTCCTCCTCCCCACTGACCTCCTCCCCATTGTCCTCCTCCCCACTGTCCTCCTCCCCACAGTCCGCCGCTCCACTGTCCTCCTTCCCACTTCCCTCCTTCTCACTGCCCTCCTCCCACTGTCTTTCTCCCCAGTGTCCTCCTCCCAACTGTCCTCCTCTCCACTGTCCTCCTTCCCACTGTCCTCCTTCCCACTGTCCTTCTCCCCACTGTCCGCCACGCCACATTACTCCATCCCACTGTCCACCTTCCCACTGTTCTCCTCCCCACTGTCCTCCTACCCACGGTCTTCCTTCCCACTCTTCTCCTCCCCACTGTCCTCCTCCCCACTGTCCTTCTCCCCACTGTCCTTCCCACTATCCTCCTCCCCACTGTCCTCCTCTCCACTGTCCTCCTTCCAACTGTCCTCCTTCCCACTGTCCTTCTCCAAACTCTCCGCCACGCCACATTACTCCTTCCCACTGTCCACCTTCCCACTGTCCTCCTCCCCACTGTCCTCCTCCCCACGGTCTTCCTTCCCACTCTTCTCCTCCCTCCAATCCCTCCCTCTATCCTCCTCCCCACTGTCCTCCTCTCCACTGTCCTCCTTCCCACTGTCCTCCTCTCAACAGTCCTCCTCCCCACTCTCCTCATCTCCACTCTCCTCCTCTCCACTGTCCTCCTCCCCACTGTCCTCCTTCCCACTGTCCTCCTCTCCACTGTCCTTCCCAATATGCTCCTCCCCACTGTCCTCCTCCCCACGGTTCACCTTCCCACTGTCCTCCTGCCCCCTGTCGTTCCCTCTATCCTCCTCCCCACTGTCCTCCTGTCCACTGTCCTCCTTCCCACTGTCCTCCTCCCCACTGTCCTCCTCCCCACTGTCCTCCTCCCCACTGTCCTCCTCTCCACTGTCCTCCTTCCCACTGTCCTCCACTCCACTGTCCGCCTTTCCACTGTCCTCCTCTCCACTGTCCTCCTCCTCACTGTCCACCTCCCCACTGTCCTCCCCACTGTTCTCCTTCCCACTGTTCTCCTTCCCACTGTCCTCATTCCCACTGTCCTCCTCCCCACTGTCCGCCACTCCACTGTCCTCCACTCCACTGTCCAGTTCCCCACTGTCCTCCTTCCCACTTTCCGCCTCCCCACTGTCCTCTTTCCCACTGTCCTCCTCCCCACTGTCCTCCTCCCCACTGACCTCCTCCCCATTGTCCTCCTCCCCACTGTCCTCCTCCCCACTGTCCGCCACTCCACTGTCCTCCTTCCCACTTCCCTCCTTCTCACTGTCCTCCTCCCACTGTCTTTCTCCCCAGTGTCCTCCTCCCACTGTCCTCCTCCCCACTGTCCTCCTCTCCACTGTCCTCCTCCCCACTGTCGTCCTTCGCACTGTCCTCGTCTCCACTGTCCACCTCCCCACAGTGCTCCGCCCCACTGTCCTCTTTCCCACTGTCCTCCTCTACACTGTCCACATCCCCACTGTCCTCCTTCCCACTGTCCGCCTCCCCACTGTCCTCCTCCCCACTGTCCTCCTCCCCACTCTCCTCATCTCCACTCTCCTCCTCTCCACTGTCCTCCTCCCCACTGTCCTCCTTCCCACTGTCCTCCTTCCCACTGTCCTCCTCTCCACTGTCCTTCCCAATATCCTCCTCCCCACTGTCCTCCTCCCCACGGTTCTCCTTCCCACTGTCCTCCTGCCCCCTGTCGTTCCCTCTATCCTCCTCCCCACTGTCCTCCTGTCCACTGTCCTCCTTCCCACTGTCCTCCTCCCCACTGTCCTCCTCCCCACTGTTATTCCCACTATCCTCCACCCCACTGTCCTCCACTCCACTGTCCTCCTTCCCACTGTCCTCCTCTCTACTGTCCTCCTTCCCACTGTCCTCCACTCCACTGTCCGCCTTTCCACTGTCCTCCTCTCCACTGTCCTCCTCCCCACTGTCCACCTCCCCACTGTCCTCCTCCCCACTGTTCTCCTTTGCACTGTTCTCCTTCCCACTGTCCTCATTCCCACTGTCCTCCTCCCCACTGTCCTCCACTCCACTGTCCGCCTTTCCACTGTCCTCCTCTCCACTGTCCTCCTCCCCACTGTCCTCCTCTCCACTGTCCTCCTCCCCACTGTTCTCCTCCCCAATGTCCACCTCCCCACTGTCCTCCTTCCCACTGTCCTCCTTCCCACTGTCCGCCTCCCCACTGTCCTCCTCCCCACTGTCCTCCTTCCCACTGTCCTCCTCTGCACTGTCCTCCTCCCCACTGTCCTCCTCCCCACTTTCCACCTTCCCACTGTCCTCCTCCCCACTGTCCTCCTACAAACTGTCCGCCTCCCAACAGTCCTCCTCCCCACTGACCTCCTTCCCACTGTCCTCCTCCCCACTGTCCTCCTACAAACTGTCCGCCTCCCAACTGTCCTCCTCCCCACTGTCCTCCTTCCCACTGTCCTCCTCTCCACTATCCTCCTCCCCAATGTCCTCCTCCCCACTGTCCTCCTCCCCACGGTTCTCCTTCCCACTGTACTCATCCTGACTGTCCTCCTTCCCACTGTCCTCCTCTCAACTGTCCTCCTCCCCACTCTCCTCATCTCCACTCTCCTCCTCTCCACTGTCCTCCTCCCCACTGTCCTCCTTCCCACTGTCCTCCTCTCCACTGTCCTTCCCAATATCCTCCTCCCCACGGTTCTCCTTCCCACTGTCCTCCTGCCCCCTGTCGTTCCCTCTATCCTCCTCCCCACTGTCCTCCTGTCCACTGTCCTCCTTCCCACTGTCCTCCTCCCCACTGTCCTCCTCCCCACTGTCCTCCTCCCCACTGTTATTCCCACTATACTCCACCCCACTGTCCTCCACTCCACTGTCCTCCTTCCCACTGTCCTCCTCTCCACTGTCCTCCTTCCCACTGTCCTCCACTCCACTGTCCGCCTTTCCACTGTCCTCCTCTCCACTGTCCTCCTCCCCACTGTCCACCTCCCCACTGTCCTCCTCCCCACTGTTCTCCTTCCCACTGTTCTCCTTCCCACTGTCCTCATTCCCACTGTCCTCCTCCCCACTGTCCGCCACTCCACTGTCCTCCACTCCAATGTCCAGTTCCCCACTGTCCTCCTTCCCACTGTTCTCCTCCCAAATGTCCGCCAGTACACTGTCCTCCACTCCATTGCCCTCTTTCCCACTGTCCTACTTCCCACTGTCCGCCTCCCCACTGTCCTCCTCCCCACTGTCCTCCTTCCCACTGTCCTCCTTCCCACTGTCCTCCTCTCAACTGTCCTCCTCCCCACTCTCCTCATCTCCACTCTCCTCCTCTCCACTGTCCTCCACTCCAATGTCCAGTTCCCCACTGTCCTCCTCTCCACTGTCCTTCCCAATATCCTCCTCCCCACTGTCCTCCTCCCCACGGTTCTCCTTCCCACTGTCCTCCTGCCCCCTGTCGTTCCCTCTATCCTCCTCCCCACTGTCCTCCTGTCCACTGTCCTCCTTCCCACTGTCCTCCTCACCACTGTCCTCCTCCCCACTGTCCTCCTCCCCACTGTTATTCCCACTATACTCCACCCCACTGTCCTCCACTCCACTGTCCTCCTTCCCACTGTCCTCCTCTCCACTGTCCTCCTTCCCACTGTCCTCCACTCCACTGTCCGCCTTTCCACTGTCCTCCTCTCCACTGTCCTCCTCCCCACTGTCCACCTCCCCACTGTCCTCCTCCCCACAGTTCTCCTTCCCACTGTTCTCCTTCCCACTGTCCTCATTCCCACTGTCCTCCTCCCCACTGTCCGCCACTCCACTGTCCTCCACTCCAATGTCCAGTTCCCCACTGTCCTCCTTCCCACTGTTCTCCTCCCAAATGTCCGCCAGTACACTGTCCTCCACTCCATTATCCTCTTCCCCACTGTCCTCCTTCCCACTTTCCGCATCCCCACTGTCATCTTTCCCACTGTCCTCCTCCCCACTGTCCTCCTCCCCACTGACCTCCTCCCCATTGTCCTCCTCCCCACTGTCCTCCTCCCCACTGTCCGCCACTCCACTGTCCACCTTCCCGCTTCCCTCCATCTCACTGTCCTCCTCCCACTGTCTTTCTCCCCAGTGTCCTCCTTCCACTGTCCTCCTCCCCACTGTCCTCATTCCCACTGTCCTCCTCTCCACTGTCCTTCCCACTGTCCTCCTTCCCACTGTCCTTCTCCCCACTGTCCGCCACGCCACATTACTCCTTCCCACTGTTCACCTTCCCACTGTTCTCCTCCCCACTGTCCTCCTCCCCACGGTCTTCCTTCCCACTGTCCTCCTCTCCACTGTCCTCCTCCCCACTGTCGTCCTTCGCACTGTCCTCCTCTCCACTGTCCACCTCCCCACTGTCCTCCCCCCCACTGTCCTCTTTCCCACTGTCCTCCTCTACACTGTCCACCTCCCCACTGTCCTCCTTCCCACTGTCCTCCTTCCCACTGTCCGCCTCCCCACTGTCCTCCTCCCCACTGTCCTCCTTCCCACTGTCCTCCTCTGCACTGTCCTCCTCCCCACTGTCCTCCTCCCCACTTTCCACCTTCCCACTGTCCTCCTCCCCACTGTCCTCCTACAAACTGTCCGCCTCCAAACTGTCCTCCTCCCCACTGACCTCCTTCCCACTGTCCTCCTCCCCACTGTCCTACAAACTGTCCGCCTCCCAACTGTCCTCCTCCCCACTGTCCTCCTTCCCACTGTCCTCCTCTCCACTGTCTTCCTCTCCAATGTCCTCCTCCCCACTTTCCTCCTCCCCACTGTTATTCCCACTATCCTCCACCCCACTGTCCCCCACTCCACTGTCCTCCTTCCCACTGTCCTCCTCTCCCCTGTCCTCCTTCCCACTGTCCTCCACTCCACTGTCCGCCTTTCCACTGTCCTCCTCTCCACTGTCCTCCTCCCCACTGTCCACCTCCCCACTGTCCTCCTCCCCACTGTTCTCCTTCCCACTGCTCTCCTTCCCACTGTCCTCATTCCCACTGTCCTCCTCCCCACTGTCCGCCACTCCACTGTCCTCCACTCCACTGTCCAGTTCCCCACTGTCCTCCTTCCCACTGTTCTCCTCCCAAATGTCCGCCACTACACTGTCCTCCACTCCATTGTCCTCTTCCCACTGTCCTCCTTCCCACTTTCCGCCTACCCATTGTCCTCTTTCCCACTGTCCTCCTCCCCACTGTCCTCCTCCCCACTGACCTCCTCCCCATTGTCCTCCTACCCATTGTCCTCCTCCCCACTGTCCGCCACTCCACTGTCCTCCTTCCCACTTCCCTCCTTCTCACTGTCCTCCTCCCACTGTCTTTCTCCCCAGTGTCCTCCTCCCCACTGTCCTCCTCCCCACTGTCCTCATTCCCACTGTCCTCCTCTCCACTGTCCTCCTCCCCACTGTCCTCCTTCCCACTGTCCTCATCCTGACTGTCCTCCTTCCCACTGCGCGCCTTCCAACTGTCCTCCTCCCAACTATCCTCCTCCCGAATGTCATCCTTCCCACTGTCCTCCTCTCCACTGTCCTCCACCCCACTGTCCTCCTTCCCACTGTCCTCCTCTCCACTGTCCTCCTCCCCACTGTCCTTCTCCCCACTGTCCTTCCCACTATCCTCCTCCCAAATGTCCTCCTCTCCACTGTCCTCCTTCCAACTGTCCTCCTTCCCACTGTCCTCCTCCCCACTGTCCTCCCACCCAATGTCCACCTTCCCACTGTCCTCCACCCCACTGTCCTCCTCCCCACTGTCCTCCTCCGCAATATCCTCTTCCCCACTGTCCTCCTCCCCACTGTCCTTCCCAATATCCTCCACCCCACTGTCCTCCTCCCCACGGTTCTCCTTCCCACTGTCCTCCTGCCCCCTGTCGTTCCCTCTATCCTCCTCCCCACTGTCCTCCTGTCCACTGTCCTCCTTCCCACTGTCCTCCTCCCCACTGTTATTCCCTCTATCCTCCTCCCCACTGTCCTCCTGTCCACTGTCCTCCTGTCCACTGTCCTCCTTCCCCCTGTCCTCCTCCCCACTGTCCTCCTCCCCACTGTCCTCCTCCCCACTGTTATTCCCACTATCCTCCACCCCACTGTCCTCCACTCCACTGTCCTCCTTCCCACTGTCCTCCTCTCCACTGTCCTCCTTCCCACTGTCCTCCACTCCACTGTCCGCCTTTCCACTGTCCTCCTCTCCACTCTCCTCCTCTACACTGTCCTCCTTCCCACTGCCCGCCTTCCAACTGTCCTCCTCCCCACTGTCCTCCTCTCCACTGTCCTCCTCCCCACTGTCCTCCTCCCCAATGTCCACCTTCCCACTGTCCTCCTCCCCACTGTCCTCCTCTCCACTGTCCTCCTCCCCACTGTCCACCATGCCACATTACTCCTTCCCACTGTCCACCTTCCCACTGTTCTCCTCCTCACTGTACTCCTCCCCATGGTCTTCCTTCCCACTGTCCTCCTCTCCACTGTCCTCCTCCCCACTGTCGTCCTTCGCACTGTCCTCCTCTCTACTGTCCACCTCCCCACTGTCCTCCCCCCCACTGTCCTCTTTCCCACTGTCCTCCTCTACACTGTCCACCTCCCCACTGTCCTCCTTCCCACTGTCCTTCCCACTGTCCGCCTCCCCACTGTCCTCCTCCCCACTGTCCTCCTTCCCACTGTCCTCCTCTGCACTATCCTCCTCCCCACTGTCCTCCTCCCCACTTTCCACCTTCCCACTGTCCTCCTCCCCACTGTCCTCCTACAAACTGTCCGCCTCCCAACTGTCCTCCTCCCCACTGACCTCCTTCCCACTGTCCTCCTCCCCACTGTCCTCCTACAAACTGTCCGCCTCCCAACTGTCCTCCTCCCCACTGTCCTCCTCTCCACTGTCCTCCTCCCCAATGTCCTCCTCCCCACTTTCCTCCTCCCCACTGTTATTCCCACTATCCTCCACCCCACTGTCCTCCACTCCACTGTTCTCCTTCCCACTGTCCTCCTCTCCACTGTCCTCCTTCCCACTGTCCTCCACTCCACTGTCCGCCTTTCCACTGTCCTCCTCTCCACTGTCCTCCTCCCCACTGTCCACCTCCCCACTGTCCTCCTCCCCACTGTTCTCCTTCCCACTGTTCTCCTTCCCACTGTCCTCATTCACACTGTCCTCCTCCCCACTGTCCGCCACTCCACTGTCCTCCACTCCACTGTCCAGTTCCCCACTGTCCTCCTTCCCACTGTTCTCCTCCCAAATGTCCGCCACTACACTGTCCTCCACTCCATTGTCCTCTTCCCCACTGTCCTCCTTCCCACTTTCCGCCTCCCCATTGTCCTCTTTCCCACTGTCCTCCTCCCCACTGTCCTCCTCCCCACTGACCTCCTCCCCATTGTCCGCCTCCCCACTGACCTCCTCCCCATTGTCCTCCTCCCCACTGTCCTCCTCCCCACTGTCCGCCACGCCACTGTCCTCCTTCCCACTTCCCTCCTTCTCACTGTCCTCCTCCCACTGTCATTCTCCCCAGTGTCCTCCTCCCCACTGTCCTCCTCCCCACTGTCCTCATTCCCACTGTCCTCCTCTCCACTGTCCTCCTCCCCACTGTCCTCCTTCCCACTGTCCTCATCCTGACTGTCCTCCTTCCCACTGCGCGCCTTCCAACTGTCCTCCTCCCAACTATCCTCCTCCCGACTGTCATCCTTCCCACTGTCCTCCTCTCCACTGTCCTCCACCCCACTGTCCCCCTTCCCACTGTCCTCCTCTCCACTGTCCTCCTCCCTTCGGTCCTCCTCTCCACTGTCCTCCTCCCCACTGTCGTCCTTCGCACTGTCCTCCTCTCCACTGTCCACCTCCCCACTTTCCTCCACCCCACTGTCCTCCATCCCACTGTCCTCCTCCCCACTGTCCTCCTTCCCACTGTCCGCCTCCCCACTGTCCTCCTTCCCACTGTCCACCTCTGCACTATCTTCCTCCCCACTGCCCTCCTACACTCTGTCCACCTTCCCACTGTCCTCCTCTCCACTGTCCTTCTACAAACTGTCTGCCTCCCCACTGTACTCCTCCCCACTGTCCTCCTTCCCACTGTCCTCCTCTCCACTGTCCTCCTCACCACTGTCCTCCTCCCCACTGTCCTTCTCCCCACTGTCCTTCCCACTATCCTCCTCCCCACTGTCCTCCTCTCCACTGTCCGCCTTTCCACTGTCCTCCTCTCCACTGTCCTCCTCCCCACTGTCCACCTCCCCACTGTCCTCCTCCCCACTGTTCTCCTTCCCACTGTTCTCCTTCCCACTGTCCTCATTCCCACTGTCCTCCTCCCCACTGCCCGCCACTCCACTGTCCTCCACTCCACTGTCCAGTTCCCCACTGTCCTCCTTCCCACTGTTCTCCTCCCAAATGTCCGCCACTACACTGTCCTCCACTCAATTGTCCTCTTCCCCACTGTCCTCCTTCCCACTTTCCGCCTCCCCACTGTCCTCTTTCCCACTGTCCTCCTCCCCACTGTCCTCCTCCCCACTGACCTCCTCCCCATTGTCCTCCTCCCCACTGTCCTCCTCCCCACTGTCCGCCGCTCCACTGTCCTCCTTCCCACTGTCCTCCTCCCCACTGTCCGCCGCTCCACTGTCCTCCTTCTCACTGTCCTCCTCCCCACTGACCTCCTCCCCATTGTCCTCCTCCCCACTGTCCTCCTCCCCACTGTCCTCCTCCCCACTGTTATTCCCACTATCCTCCACCCCACTGTCCTCCACTCCACTGTCCTCCTTCCCACTGTCCTCCTCTCCACTGTCCTCCTTCCCACTGTCCTCCACTCCACTGTCCGCCTTTCCACTGTCCTCCTCTCCACTCTCCTCCTCTACACTGTCCTCCTTCCCACTGCCCGCCTTCCAACTGTCCTCCTCCCCACTGTCCTCCTCTCCACTGTCCTCCTCCCCACTGTCCTCCTCCCCAATGTCCACCTTCCCACTGTCCTCCTCCCCACTGTCCTCCTCCCCACTGTCCACCATGCCACATTACTCCTTCCCACTGTCCACCTTCCCACTGTTCTCCTCCCCACTGTCCTCCTCCCCATGGTCTTCCTTCCCACTGTCCTCCTCTCCACTGTCCTCCTCCCCACTGTCGTCCTTCGCACTGTCCTCCTCTCCACTGTCCACCTCCCCACTGTCCTCCCCCCCACTGTCCTTTTTCCCACTGTCCTCCTCTACACTGTCCACCTCACCACTGTCCTCCTTCCCACTGTCCTTCCCACTGTCCGCCTCCCCACTGTCCTCCTCCCCACTGTCCTCCTTCCCACTGTCCTCCTCTGCACTGTCCTCCTCCCCACTGTCCTCCTCCCCACTTTCCACCTTCCCACTGTCCTCCTCCCCACTGTCCTCCTACAAACTGTCCGCCTCCCAACTGTCCTCCTCCCCACTGTCCTCCTCTCCACTGTCCTCCTCCCCAATGTCCTCCTCCCCACTTTCCTCCTCCCCACTGTTATTCCCACTATCCTCCACCCCACTGTCCTCCACTCCACTGTCCTCCTTCCCACTGTCCTCCTCTCCACTGTCCTCCTCCCCACTGCCCGCCACTCCACTGTCCTCCACTCCACTGTCCAGTTCCCCACTGTCCTCCTTCCCACTGTTCTCCTCCCAAATGTCCGCCACTACACTGTCCTCCACTCCATTGTCCTCTTCCCCACTGTCCTCCTTCCCACTTTCCGCCTCCCCACTGTCCTCTTTCCCACTGTCCTCCTCCCCACTGTCCTCCTCCCCACTGACCTCCTCCCCATTGTCCTCCTCCCCACTGTCCTCCTCCCCACTGTCCGCCGCTCCACTGTCCTCCTTCCCACTGTCCTCCTCCCCACTGTCCGCCGCTCCACTGTCCTCCTTCTCACTGTCCTCCTCCCCACTGACCTCCTCCCCATTGTCCTCCTCCCCACTGTCCTCCTCCCCACTGTCCTCCTCCCCACTGTTATTCCCACTATCCTCCACCCCACTGTCCTCCACTCCACTGTCCTCCTTCCCACTGTCCTCCTCTCCACTATCCTCCTTCCCACTGTCCTCCACTCCACTGTCCGCCTTTCCACTGTCCTCCTCTCCACTCTCCTCCTCTACACTGTCCTCCTTCCCACTGCCCGCCTTCCAACTGTCCTCCTCCCCACTGTCCTCCTCTCCACTGTCCTCCTCCCCACTGTCCTCCTCCCCAATGTCCACCTTCCCACTGTCCTCCTCCCCACTGTCCTCCTCCCCACTGTCCTCCTCTCCACTGTCCTCCTCCCCACTGTCCACCATGCCACATTACTCCTTCCCACTGTCCACCTTCCCACTGTTCTCCTCCCCACTGTCCTCCTCCCCATGGTCTTCCTTCCCACTGTCCTCCTCTCCACTGTCCTCCTCCCCACTGTCGTCCTTCGCACTGTCCTCCTCTCCACTGTCCACCTCCCCACTGTCCTCCCCCCCACTGTCCTCTTTCCCACTGTCCTCCTCTACACTGTCCACCTCCCCACTGTCCTCCTTCCCACTGTCCTTCCCACTGTCCGCCTCCCCACTGTCCTCCTCCCCACTGTCCTCCTTCCCACTGTCCTCCTCTGCACTGTCCTCCTCCCCACTGTCCTCCTTCCCACTGTCCTTCCCACTGTCCGCCTCCCCACTGTCCTCCTCCCCACTCTCCTCCTTCCCACTGTCCTCCTCTGCACTGTCCACCTCCCCACTGTCCTCCTTCCCACTGTCCTTCCCACTGTCCGCCTCCCCACTGTCCTCCTCCCCACTGTCCTCCTCCCCACTGTCCTCCTACAAACTGTCCGCCTCCCAACTGTCCTCCTCCCCACTGACCTCCTTCCCACTGTCCTCCTCCCCACTGTCCTCCTACAAACTGTCCGCCTCCCAACTGTCCTCCTCCCCACTGTCCTCCTCTCCACTGTCCTCCTCCCCAATGTCCTCCTCCCCACTTTCCTCCTCCCCACTGTTATTCCCACTATCCTCCACCCCACTGTCCTCCACTCCACTGTCCTCCTTCCCACTGTCCTCCTCTCCACTGTCCTCCTTCCCACTGTCCTCCACTGCACTGTCCGCCTTTCCACTGTCCTCCTCTCCACTGTCCTCCTCCCCACTGTCCACCTCCCCACTGTCCTCCTCCCCACTGTTCTCCTTCCCACTGTTCTCCTTCCCACTGTCCTCATTCCCACTGTCCTCCTCCCCACTGTCCGCCACTCCACTGTCCTCCACTCCACTGTCCAATTCCCCACTGTCCTCCTTCCCACTGTTCTCCTCCCAAATGTCCGCCACTACACTGTCCTCCAGTCCATTGTCCTCTTCCCCACTGTCCTCCTTCCCACTTTCCGCCTCCCCATTGTCCTCTTTCCCACTGTCCTCCTCCCCACTGTCCTCCTCCCCACTGACCTCCTCCCCATTGTCCGCCTCCCCACTGACCTCCTCCCCATTGTCCACCTCCCCACTGTCCTCCTCCCCACTGTCCGCCACTCCACTGTCCTCCTTCCCACTTCCCTCCTTCTCACTGTCCTCCTCCCACTGTCTTTCTCCCCAGTGTCCTCCTCCCCACTGTCCTCCTCCCCACTGTCCTCATTCCCACTGTCCTCCTCTCCACTGTCCTCCTCCCCACTGTCCTCCTTCCCACTGTCCTCATCCTGACTGTCCTCCTTCCCACTGCGCGCCTTCCAACTGTCCTCTTCCCAACTATCCTCCTCCCAACTGTCATCCTTCCCACTGTCCTCCTCTCCACTGTCCTCCACCCCACTGTCCCCCTTCCCACTGTCCTCCTCTCCACTGTCCTCCTCCCTTCGGTCCTCCTCTCCACTGTCCTCCTCCCCACTGTCGTCCTTCGCACTGTCCTCCTCTCCACTGTCCACCTCCCCACTTTCCTCCACCCCACTGTCCTCCATCCCACTGTCCTCCTCCCCACTGTCCTCCTTCCCACTGTCCGCCTCCCCACTGTCCTCCTTCCCACTGTCCACCTCTGCACTATCCTCCTCCCCACTGCCCTCCTACACTCTGTCCACCTTCCCACTGTCCTCCTCCCCACTGTCCTTCTACAAACTGTCTGCCTCCCCACTGTACTCCTCCCCACTGTCCTCCTTCCCACTGTCCTCCTCTCCACTGTCCTCCTCCCCACTGTCCTCCTCCCCACTGTCCTTCCCACTATCCTCCTCCCCACTGTCCTCCTCTCCACTGTCCGCCTTTCCACTGTCCTCCTCTCCACTGTCCTCCTCCCCACTGTCCACCTCCCCACTGTCCTCCTCCCCACTGTTCTCCTTCCCACTGTTCTCCTTCCCACTGTCCTCATTCCCACTGTCCTCCTCCCCACTGCCCGCCACTCCACTGTCCTCCACTCCACTGTCCAGTTCCCCACTGTCCTCCTTCCCACTGTTCTCCTCCCAAATGTCCGCCACTACACTGTCCTCCACTCCATTGTCCTCTTCCCCACTGTCCTCCTTCCCACTTTCCGCCTCCCCACTGTCCTCTTTCCCACTGTCCTCCTCCCCACTGTCCTCCTCCCCACTGACCTCCTCCCCATTGTCCTCCTCCCCACTGTCCTCCTCCCCACAGTCCGCCGCTCCACTGTCCTCCTTCCCACTTCCCTCCTTCTCACTGCCCTCCTCCCACTGTCTTTCTCCCCAGTGTCCTCCTCCCAACTGTCCTCCTCTCCACTGTCCTCCTTCCCACTGTCCTCCTTCCCACTGTCCTTCTCCCCACTGTCCGCCACGCCACATTACTCCATCCCACTGTCCACCTTCCCACTGTTCTCCTCCCCACTGTCCTCCTACCCACGGTCTTCCTTCCCACTCTTCTCCTCCCCACTGTCCTCCTCCCCACTGTCCTTCTCCCCACTGTCCTTCCCACTATCCTCCTCCCCACTGTCCTCCTCTCCACTGTCCTCCTTCCAACTGTCCTCCTTCCCACTGTCCTTCTCCAAACTCTCCGCCACGCCACATTACTCCTTCCCACTGTCCACCTTCCCACTGTCCTCCTCCCCACTGTCCTCCTCCCCACGGTCTTCCTTCCCACTCTTCTCCTCCCTCCAATCCCTCCCTCTATCCTCCTCCCCACTGTCCTCCTCTCCACTGTCCTCCTTCCCACTGTCCTCCTCTCAACAGTCCTCCTCCCCACTCTCCTCATCTCCACTCTCCTCCTCTCCACTGTCCTCCTCCCCACTGTCCTCCTTCCCACTGTCCTCCTCTCCACTGTCCTTCCCAATATGCTCCTCCCCACTGTCCTCCTCCCCACGGTTCACCTTCCCACTGTCCTCCTGCCCCCTGTCGTTCCCTCTATCCTCCTCCCCACTGTCCTCCTGTCCACTGTCCTCCTTCCCACTGTCCTCCTCCCCACTGTCCTCCTCCCCACTGTCCTCCTCCCCACTGTCCTCCTCTCCACTGTCCTCCTTCCCACTGTCCTCCACTCCACTGTCCGCCTTTCCACTGTCCTCCTCTCCACTGTCCTCCTCCTCACTGTCCACCTCCCCACTGTCCTCCCCACTGTTCTCCTTCCCACTGTTCTCCTTCCCACTGTCCTCATTCCCACTGTCCTCCTCCCCACTGTCCGCCACTCCACTGTCCTCCACTCCACTGTCCAGTTCCCCACTGTCCTCCTTCCCACTTTCCGCCTCCCCACTGTCCTCTTTCCCACTGTCCTCCTCCCCACTGTCCTCCTCCCCACTGACCTCCTCCCCATTGTCCTCCTCCCCACTGTCCTCCTCCCCACTGTCCGCCACTCCACTGTCCTCCTTCCCACTTCCCTCCTTCTCACTGTCCTCCTCCCACTGTCTTTCTCCCCAGTGTCCTCCTCCCACTGTCCTCCTCCCCACTGTCCTCCTCTCCACTGTCCTCCTCCCCACTGTCGTCCTTCGCACTGTCCTCGTCTCCACTGTCCACCTCCCCACAGTGCTCCGCCCCACTGTCCTCTTTCCCACTGTCCTCCTCTACACTGTCCACATCCCCACTGTCCTCCTTCCCACTGTCCGCCTCCCCACTGTCCTCCTCCCCACTGTCCTCCTTCCCACTGTCCTCCTCTGCACTGTCCTCCTCCCCACTGTCCTCCTCCCAACTGTCCTCCTCCCCACTGACCTCCTTCCCACTGTCCTCCTCCCCACTGTCCTCCTACAAACTGTCCGCCTCCCAACTGTCCTCCTCCCCACTGTCCTCCTTCCCACTGTCCTCCTCTCCACTGTCCTCCTCCCCAATGTCCTCCTCCCCACTTTCCTCCTCCCCACTGTTATTCCCACTATACTCCACCCCACTGTCATCCAATCCACTGTCCTCCTTCCCAATGTCCTCCTCTCCACTGTCCTCCTTCCCACTGTCCTCCACTCCACTGTCCGCCTTTCCACTGTCCTCCTCTCCACTGTCCTCCTCTCCACTGTCCTCCTCCCCACTGTCCACCTCCCCACTGTCCTCCTCCCCACTGTTCTCCTTCCCACTGTTCTCCATCCCACTGTCCTCATTCCCACTGTCCTCCTCCCCCTGTCCGCCACTCCACTGTCCAGTTCCCCACTGTCCTCCTTCCCACTGTTCTCCTCCCAAATGTCCGCCACTACACTGTCCTCCACTCCATTGTCCTCTTCCCCACTGTCCTCCTTCCCACTTTCCGCCTCCCCATTGTCCTCTTTCCCACTGTCCACCTCCCCACTGTCCTCCTCCCCACTGACCTCCTCCCCATTGTCCTCCTCCCCACTGTCCTCCTCCCCACTGTCCGCCACTCCACTGTCCTCCTTCCCACTTCCCTCCTTCTCACTGTCCTCCTCCCACTGACTTTCTCCCCAGTGTCCTCATTCCCACTGTCCTCCTCCCCACTGTCCTCCTTCCCAGTCCTCATCCTGACTGTCCTACTTCCCACTGTCCTCCTCTCAACTGTCCTCCTCCCCACTCTCCTCATCTCCACTCTCCTCCTCTCCACTGTCCTCCTCCCCACTGTCCTCCTTCCCACTGTCCTCCTCTCCACTGTCCTTCCCAATATCCTCCTCCCCACTGTCCTCCTCCCCACGGTTCTCCTTCCCACTGTCCTCCTGCCCCCTGTCGTTCCCTCTATCCTCCTCCCCACTGTCCTCCTGTCCACTGTCCTCCTTCCCACTGTCCTCCTCCCCACTGTCCTCCTCCCCACTGTTATTCCCACTATCCTCCACCCCACTGTCCTCCACTCCACTGTCCTCCTTCCCACTGTCCTCCTCTCCACTGTCCTCCACTCCACTGTCCTCCTCTCCACTGTCCACCTCCCCACTGTCCTCCCCCCCACTGTCCTCTTTCCCACTGTCCTCCTCTACACTGTCCACCTCCCCACTGTCCTCCTTCCCACTGTCCTCCTTCCCACTGTCCGCCTCCCCACTGTCCTCCTCCCCACTGTCCTCCTTCCCACTGTCCTCCTCTGCACTGTCCTCCTCCCCACTGTCTTCCTCCCCACTTTCCACCTTCCCACTGTCCTCCTCCCCACTGTCCTCCTACAAACTGTCCGCCTCCCAACTGTCCTCCTCCCCACTGACCTCCTTCCCACTGTCCTCCTCCCCACTGTCCTCCTACAAACTGTCCGCCTCCCAGCTGTCCACCTCCCCACTGTCCTCCTTCCCACTGTCCTCCTCTCCACTGTCCTCCTTCCCACTGTCCTCCACTCCACTGTCCGCCTTTCCACTGTCCTCCTCTCCACTGTCCTCCTCCCCACTGTCAACCTCCCCACTGTCCTCCTCCCCACTGTTCTCCTTCCCACTGTTCTCCTTCCCACTGTCCTCATTCCCACTGTCCTCCTCCCCACTGTCCGCCACTCCACTGTCCAGTTCCCCACTGTCCTCCTTCCCACTGTTCTCCTCCCAAATGTCCGCAACTACACTGTCCTCCACTCCATTGTCCTCTTCCCCACTGTCCTCCTTCCCACTTTCCGCCTCCCCATTGTCCTCTTTCCCACTGTCCTCCTCCCCACTGTCCTCCTCCCCACTGACCTCCTCCCCATTGTCCTCCTCCCCAGTGTCCTCCTCCCACTGTCCTCCTCCCCACTGTCCTCCTCTCCACTGTCCTCCTCCCCACTGTCGTCCTTCGCACTGTCCTCGTCTCCACTGTCCACCTCCCCACTGTCCTCCCCCCCACTGTCCTCTTTCCCACTGTCCTCCTCTACACTGTCCACCTCCCCACTGTCCTCCTTCCCACTGTCCTCCTTCCCACTGTCCGCCTCCCCACTGTCCTCCTCCCCACTGTCCTCCTTCCCACTGTCCTCCTCTGCACTGTCCTCCTCCCCACTGTCCTCCTCCCCACTTTCCACCTTCCCACTGTCCTCCTCCCCACTGTCCTCCTACAAACTGTCTGCCTCCCAACTGTCCTCCTCCCCACTGACCTCCTTCCCACTGTCCTCCTCCCCACTGTCCTCCTACAAACTGTCCGCCTCCCAACTGTCCTCCTCCCCACTGTCCTCCTTCCCACTGTCCTCCTCTCCACTGTCCTCCTCCCCAATGTCCTCCTCCCCACTTTCCTCCTCCCCACTGTTATTCCCACTATCCTCCACCCCACTGTCCTCCACTCCACTGTCCTCCTTCCCACTGTCCTCCTCTCCACTGTCCTCCTTCCCACTGTCCTCCACTCCACTGTCCGCCTTTCCACTGTCCTCCTCTCCACTGTCCTCCTCCCCACTGTCCACCTTCCCACTGTCCTCCTCCCCACTGTTCTCCTTCCCACTGTTCTCCTTCCCACTGTCCTCATTCCCACTGTCCTCCTCCCCACTGTCCGCCACTCCACTGTCCTCCTCCCCACTGTCCTCCTCCCCACTGTCCGCCACTCCACTGTCCTCCTTCCCACTTCCCTCCTTCTCACTGTCCTCCTCCCACTGTCTTTCTCCCCAGTGTCCTCATTCCACTGTCCTCCTCTCCACTGTCCTCCTCCCCACTGTCCTCCTTCCCAGTCCTCATCCTGACTGTCCTCCTTCCCACTGTCCTCCTCTCAACTGTCCTCCTCCCCACTCTCCTCATCTCCACTCTCCTCCTCTCCACTGTCCTCCTCCCCACTGTCCTCCTTCCCACTGTCCTCCTCTCCACTGTCCTTCCCAATATCCTCCTCCCCACTGTCCTCCTCCCCACGGTTCTCCTTCCCACTGTCCTCCTGCCCCCTGTCGTTCCCTCTATCCTCCTCCCCACTGTCCTCCTGTCCACTGTCCTCCTTCCCACTGTCCTCCTCCCCACTGTCCTCCTCCCCACTGTCCTCCTCCCCACTGTTATTCCCACTATCCTCCACCCCACTGTCCTCCACTCCACTGTCCTCCTTCCCACTGTCCTCCTCTCCACTGTCCTCCTTCCCACTGTCCTCCACTCCACTGTCCTCCTCTCCACTGTCCACCTCCCCACTGTCCTCCCCCCCACTGTCCTCTTTCCCACTGTCCTCCTCTACACTGTCCACCTCCCCACTGTCCTCCTTCCCACTGTCCTCCTTCCCACTGTCCGCCTCCCCACTGTCCTCCTCCCCACTGTCCTCCTTCCCACTGTCCTCCTCTGCACTGTCCTCCTCCCCACTGTCCTCCTCCCCACTTTCCACCTTCCCACTGTCCTACTCCCCACTGTCCTCCTACAAACTGTCTGCCTCCCAACTGTCCTCCTCCCCACTGACCTCCTTCCCACTGTCCTCCTCCCCACTGTCTTCCTACAAACTGTACTCCTCCCAACTGTCCTCCTCCCCACTGTCCTCCTTCCCACTGTCCTCCTCTCCACTGTCCTCCTTCCCACTGTCCTCCACTCCACTGTCCGCCTTTCCACTGTCCTCCTCTCCACTGTCCTCCTCCCAACTGTCCACCTCCCCACTGTCCTCCTCCCCACTGTTCTCCTTCCCACTGTCCTCATTCCCACTGTCCTCCTCCCCACTGTCCGCCACTCCACTGTCCTCCACTCCACTGTCCAGTTACCCACTGTCCTCCTTCCCACTGTTCTCCTCCCAAATGTCCGCCACTACACTGTCCTCCACTCCATTGTCCTCTTCCACACAGTCCTCCTTCCCACTTTCCGCCTCCCCATTGTCCTCTTTCCCACTGTCCTCCTCCCCACTGTCCTCCTCTCCACTGACCTCCTCCCCATTGTCCTCCTCCCCACTGTCCTCCTCCCCACCGTCCGCCACTCCACTGTCCTCCTTCCCACTTCCCTCCTTCTCACTGTCCTCCTCCCACTGTCTTTCTCCCCAGTGTCCTCCTCCCCACTGTCCTCCCCACTGTCCTCATTCCCACTGTCCTCCTCTCCACTGTCCTCCTCCCCACTGTCCTCCTTCCCACTGTCCTCATCCTGACTGTCCTCCTTCCCACTGTCCTCCTCTCAACTGTCCTCCTCCCCACTCTCCTCATCTCCACTCTCCTCCTCTCCACTGTCCTCCTCCCCACTGTCCTCCTTCCCACTGTCCTCCTCTCCACTGTCCTTCCCAATATCCTCCTCCCCACTGTCCTCCTCCACACGTTTCTCCTTCCCACTGTCCTCCTGCCCCCTGTCCTTCCCTCTATCCTCCTCCCCACTGTCCTCCTGTCCACTGTCCTCCTTCCCACTGTCCTCCTCCCCACTGTCCTCCTCCCCACTGTCCTCCTCCCCACTGTTATTCCCACTATACTCCACCCCACTGTCCTCCACTCCACTGTCCTCCTTCCCACTGTCCTCCTCTCCACTGTCCTCCTTCCCACTGTCCTCCACTCCACTGTCCGCCTTTCCACTGTCCTCCTCTCCACTGTCCTCCTCCCCACTGTCCACCTCCCCACTGTCCTCCTCCCCACTGTTCTCCTTCCCACTGTTCTCCTACCCACTGTCCTCATTCCCACTGTCCTCCTCCCCACTGTCCGCCACTCCACTGTCCTCCACTCCAATGTCCAGTTCCCCACTGTCCTCCTTCCCACTGTTCTCCTCCCAAATGTCCGCCAGTACACTGTCCTCCACTCCATTGTCCTCTTCCCCACTGTCCTCCTTCCCACTTTCCGCATCCCCACTGTCCTCTTTCCCACTGTCCTCCTCCCCACTGACCTCCTCCCCATTGTCCTCCTCCCCACTGTCCTCCTCCCCACTGTCCTCCTTCCCACTTCCCTCCTTCTCACTGTCCTCCTCCCACTGTCTTTCTCCCCAGTGTCCTTCTCCCACTGTCCTCCTCCCCACTGTCCTCATTCCCACTGTCCTCCTCTCCACTGTCTTCCTCTCCACTGTCCTCCTTCCCACTGTCCTCCTTCCCACTGTCCTTCTCCCCACTGTCCGCCACACCACATTACTCCTTCCCACTGTTCACCTTCCCACTGTTCTCCTCCCCACTGTCCTCCTCCCCACGGTCTTCCTTCCCACTGTCCTCCTCTCCACTGTCCTCCTCCCCACTGTCGTCCTTCGCACTGTCCTCCTCTCCACTGTCCACCTCCCCACTGTCCTCCCCCCCACTGTCCTCTTTCCCACTGTCCTCCTCTACACTGTCCACCTCCCCACTGTCCTCCTTCCCACTGTCCTCCTTCCCACTGTCCGCCTCCCCACTGTCCTCCTCCCCACTGTCCTCCTTCCCACTGTCCTCCTCTGCACTGTCCTCCTCCCCACTGTCCTCCTCCCCACTTTCCACCTTCCCACTGTCCTCCTCCCCACTGTCCTCCTACAAACTGTCCGCCTCCAAACTGTCCTCCTCCCCACTGACCTCCTTCCCACTGTCCTCCTCCCCACTGTCCTACAAACTGTCCGCCTCCCAACTGTCCTCCTCCCCACTGTCCTCCTTCCCACTGTCCTCCTCTCCACTGTCTTCCTCCCCAATGTCCTCCTCCCCACTTTCCTCCTCCCCACTGTTATTCCCACTATCCTCCACCCCACTGTCCTCCACTCCACTCTCCTCCTTCCCACTGTCCTCCTCTCCCCTGTCCTCCTTCCCACTGTCCTCCACTCCACTGTCCGCCTTTCCACTGTCCTCCTCTCCACTGTCCTCCTCCCCACTGTCCACCTCCCCACTGTCCTCCTCCCCACTGTTCTCCTTCCCACTGTTCTCCTTCCCACTGTCCTCATTCCCACTGTCCTCCGCCCCACTGTCCGCCACTCCACTGTCCTCCACTCCACTGTCCAGTTCCCCACTGTCCTCCTTCCCACTGTTCTCCTCCGAAATGTCCGCCACTACACTGTCCTCCACTCCATTGTCCTCTTCCCACTGTCCTCCTTCCCACTTTCCGCCTACCCATTGTCCTCTTTCCCACTGTCCACCTCCCCACTGTCCTCCTCCCCACTGACCTCCTCCCCATTGTCCTCCTACCCATTGTCCTCCTCCCCACTGTCCGCCACTCCACTGTCCTCCTTCCCACTTCCCTCCTTCTCACTGTCCTCCTCCCACTGTCTTTCTCCCCAGTGTCCTCCTCCCCACTGTCCTCCTCCCCACTGTCCTCATTCCCACTGTCCTCCTCTCCACTGTCCTCCTCCCCACTGTCCTCCTTCCCACTGTCCTCATCCTGACTGTCCTCCTTCCCACTGCGCGCTTTCCAACTGTCCTCCTCCCAACTATCCTCCTCCTGAATGTCATCCTTCCCACTGTCCTCCTCTCCACTGTCCACCCCACTGTCCTCCTTCCCACTGTCCTCCTCTCCACTGTCCTCCTCCCCACTGTCCTTCTCCCCACTGTCCTTCCCACTATCCTCCTCCCAACTGTCCTCCTCTCCACTGTCCTCCTTCCAACTGTCCTCCTTCCCACTGTCCTCCTCCCCACTGTCCTCCCACCCAATGTCCACCTTCCCACTGTCCTCCACCCCACTGTCCTCCTCCCCACTGTCCTCCTCCGCAATGTCCTCTTCCCCACTGTCCTCCTCCCCACTGTCCTTCCCAATATCCTCCACCCCACTGTCCTCCTCCCCACGGTTCTCCTTCCCACTGTCCTCCTGCCCCCTGTCGTTCCCTCTATCCTCCTCCCCACTGTCGTCCTGTCCACTGTCCTCCTTCCCACTGTCCTCCTCCCCACTGTTATTCCCTCTATCCTCCTCCCCACTGTCCTCCTGTCCACTGTCCTCCTGTCCACTGTCCTCCTTCCCCCTGTCCTCCTCCCCACTGTCCTCCTCCCCACTGTCCTCCTCCCCACTGTTATTCCCACTATCCTCCACCCCACTGTCCTCCACTCCACTGTCCTCCTTCCCACTGTCCTCCTCTCCACTGTCCTCCTTCCCACTGTCCTCCACTCCACTGTCCGCCTTTCCACTGTCCTCCTCTCCACTCTCCTCCTCTCCACTGTCCTCCTTCCCACTGCCCGCCTTCCAACTGTCCTCCTCCCCACTGTCCTCCTCTCCACTGTCCTCCTCCCCACTGTCCTCCTCCCCAATGTCCACCTTCCCACTGTCCTCCTCCCCACTGTCCTCCTCCCCACTGTCCTCCTCTCCACTGTCCTCCTCCCCACTGTCCACCATGCCACATTACTCCTTCCCACTGTCCACCTTCCCACTGTTCTCCTCCCCACTGTCCTCCTCCCCATGGTCTTCCTTCCCACTGTCCTCCTCTCCACTGTCCTCCTCCCCACTGTTGTCCTTCGCACTGTCCTCCTCTCCACTGTCCACCTCCCCACTGTCCTCCCCCCCACTGTCCTCTTTCCCACTGTCCTCCTCTACACTGTCCACCTCCCCACTGTCCTCCTTCCCACTGTCCTTCCCACTGTCCGCCTCCCCACTGTCCTCCTCCCCACTGTCCTCCTTCCCACTGTCCTCCTCTGCACTGTCCTCCTCCCCACTGTCCTCCTCCCCACTTTCCACCTTCCCACTGTCCTCCTCCCCACTGTCCTCCTACAAACTGTCCGCCTCCCAACTGTCCTCCACCCCACTGACCTCCTTCCCACTGTCCTCCTCCCCACTGTCCTCCTACAAACTGTCCGCCTCCCAACTATCCTCCTCCCCACTGTCCTCCTCTCCACTGTCCTCCTCCCCAATGTCCTCCTCCCCACTTTCCTCCTCCCCACTGTTATTCCCACTATCCTCCACCCCACTGTCCTCCACTCCACTGTCCTCCTTCCCACAGTCCTCCTCTCCACTGTCCTCCTTCCCACTGTCCTCCACTCCACTGTCCGCCTTTCCACTGTCCTCCTCTCCACTGTCCTCCTCCCCACTGTCCACCTCCCCACTGTCCTCCTCCCCACTGTTCTCCTTCCCACTGTTCTCCTTCCCACTGTCCTCATTCCCACTGTCCTCCTCCCCACTGTTATTCCCACTATCCTCCACCCCACTGTCCTCCACTCCACTGTCCTCCTTCCCACTGTCCTCCTCTCCACTGTCCTCCTTCCCACTGTCCTCCACTCCACTGTCCGCCTTTCCACTGTCCTCCTCTCCACTCTCCTCCTCTCCACTGTCCTCCTTCCCACTGCCCGCCTTCCAACTGTCCTCCTCCCCACTGTCCTCCTCTCCACTGTCCTCCTCCCCACTGTCCTCCTCCCCAATGTCCACCTTCCCACTGTCCTCCTCCCCACTGTCCTCCTCCCCACTGTCCTCCTCTCCACTGTCCTCCTCCCCACTGTCCACCATGCCACATTACTCCTTCCCACTGTCCACCTTCCCACTGTTCTCCTCCCCACTGTCCTCCTCCCCATGGTCTTCCTTCCCACTGTTCTCCTCTCCACTGTCCTCCTCCCCACTGTTGTCCTTCGCACTGTCCTCCTCTCCACTGTCCACCTCCCCACTGTCCTCCCCCCCACTGTCCTCTTTCCCACTGTCCTCCTCTACACTGTCCACCTCCCCACTGTCCTCCTTCCCACTGTCCTTCCCACTGTCCGCCTCCCCCCTGTCCTCCTCCCCACTGTCCTTCCCACTGTCCTCCTCTGCACTGTCCTCCTCCCCACTGTCCTCCTCCCCACTTTCCACCTTCCCACTGTCCTCCTCCCCACTGTCCTCCTACAAACTGTCCGCCTCCCAACTGTCCTCCACCCCACTGACCTCCTTCCCACTGTCCTCCTCCCCACTGTCCTCCTACAAACTGTCCGCCTCCCAACTATCCTCCTCCCCACTGTCCTCCTCTCCACTGTCCTCCTCCCCCATGTCCTCCTCCCCACTTTCCTCCTCCCCACTGTTATTCCCACTATCCTCCACCCCACTGTCCTCCACTCCACTGTCCTCCTTCCCACTGTCCTCCTCTCCACTGTCCTCCTTCCCACTGTCCTCCACTCCACTGTCCGCCTTTCCACTGTCCTCCTCTCCACTGTCCTCCTCCCCACTGTCCACCTCCCCACTGTCCTCCTCCCCACTGTTCTCCTTCCCACTGTTCTCCTTCCCACTGTCCTCATTCCCACTGTCCTCCTCCCCACTGTCCGCCACTCCACTGTCCTCCAATCCACTGTCCAGTTCCCCACTGTCCTCCTTCCCACTGTTCTCCTCCCAAATGTCCGCCACTACACTGTCCTCCACTCCATTGTCCTCTTCCCCACTGTCCTCCTCCCCACTGTCCTCCTCCCCACTGACCTCCTCCCCATTGTCCTCCTCCCCACTGTCCTCCTCCCCACTGTCCGCCACTCCACTGTCCTCCTTCCCACTTCCCTCCTTCTCACTGTCATCCTCCCACTGTCTTTCTCCCCAGTGTCCTCCTCCCCACTGTCCTCCTCCCCACTGTCCTCATTCCCACTGTCCTCCTCTCCACTGTCCTCCTCCCCACTGTCCTCCTTCCCACTGTCCTCCTCTCAACTGTCCTCCTCCCCACTCTCCTCATCTCCACTCTCCTCCTCTCCACTGTCCTCCTCCCCACTGTCCTCCTTCCCACTGTCCTCCTTCCCACTGTCCTCCTCTCCACTGTCCTTCCCAATATCCTCCTCCCCACTGTCCTCCTCCCCACGGTTCTCCTTCCCACTGTCCTCCTGCCCCCTGTCGTTCCCTCTATCCTCCTCCTCACTGTCCTCCTGTCCACTGTCCTCCTTCCCACTGTCCTCCTCCCCACTGTCCTCCTCCCCACTGTTATTCCCACTATCCTCCACCCCACTGTCCTCCACTCCACTGTCCTCCTTCCCACTGTCCTCCTCTCTACTGTCATCCTTCCCACTGTCCTCCACTCCACTGTCCGCCTTTCCACTGTCCTCCTCTCCACTGTCCTCCTCCCCACTGTCCACCTCCCCACTGTCCTCCTCCCCACTGTTCTCCTTTGCACTGTTCTCCTTCCCACTGTCCTCATTCCCACTGTCCTCCTCCCCACTGTCCGCCACTCCACTGTCCTCCACTCCAATGTCCAGTTCCCCACTGTCCTCCTTCCCACTGTCCTCCACTCCACTGTCCGCCTTTCCACTGTCCTCCTCTCCACTGTCCTCCTCCCCACTGTCCTCCTCTCCACTGTCCTCCTCCCCACTGTCCTCCCCAATGTCCACCTCCCCACTGTCCTCCTTCCCACTGTCCTCCTTCCCACTGTCCGCCTCCCCACTGTCCTCCTCCCCACTGTCCTCTTTCCCACTGTCCTCCTCTGCCCTGTCCTCCTCCCCACTGTCCTCCTCCCCACTTTCCACCTTCCCACTGTCCTCCTCCCCACTGTCCTCCTACAAACTGTCCGCCTCCCAACTGTCCTCCTCCCCACTGACCTCCTTCCCACTGTCCTCCTCCCCACTGTCCTCCTACAAACTGTCCGCCTCCCAACTGTCCTCCTCCCCACTGTCCTCCTTCCCACTGTCCTCCTCCCCACTGTCCTCCTCCCCACGGTTCTCCTTCCCACTGTACTCATCCTGACTGTCCTCCTTCCCACTGTCCTCCTCTCAACTGTCCTCCTCCCCACTCTCCTCATCTCCACTCTCCTCCTCTCCACTGTCCTCCTCCCCACTGTCCTCCTTCCCACTGTCCTCCTCTCCACTGTCCTTCCCAATATCCTCCTCCCCACGGTTCTCCTTCCCACTGTCCTCCTGCCCCCTGTCGTTCCCTCTATCCTCCTCCCCACTGTCCTCCTGTCCACTGTACTCCTTCCCACTGTCCTCCTCCCCACTGTCCTCCTCCCCACTGTTATTCCCACTATACTCCACCCCACTGTCCTCCACTCCACTGTCCTCCTTCCCACTGTCCTCCTCTCCACTGTCCTCCTTCCCACTGTCCTCCACTCCACTGTCCATCTTTCCACTGTCCTCCTCTCCACTGTCCTCCTCCCCACTGTCCACCTCCCCACTGTCCTCCTCCCCACTGTTCTCCTTCCCACTGTTCTCCTTCCCACTGTCCTCATTCCCACTGTCCTCCTCCCCACTGTCCGCCACTCCACTGTCCTCCACTCCAATGTCCAGTTCCCCACTGTCCTCCTTCCCACAGTTCTCCTCCCAAATGTCCGCCAGTACACTGTCCTCCACTCCATTGTCCTCTTCCCCACTGTCCTCCTTCCCACTTTCCGCCTCCCCACTGTCCTCCTCCCCAGTGTCCTCCTTCCCACTGTCCTCCTTCCCACTGTCCTCCTCTCAACTGTCCTCCTCCCCACTCTCCTCATCTCCACTCTCCTCCTCTCCACTGTCCTCCTCCCCACTGTCCTCCTTCCCACTGTCCTCCTCTCCACTGTCCTTCCCAATATCCTCCTCCCCACTGTCCTCCTCCCCACGGTTCTCCTTCCCACTGTCCTCCTGCCCCCTGTCGTTCCCTCTATCCTCCTCCCCACTGTCCTCCTGTCCACTGTCCTCCTTCCCACTGTCCTCCTCCCCACTGTCCTCCTCCCCACTGTTATTCCCACTATACTCCACCCCACTGTCCTCCACTCCACTGTCCTCCTTCCCACTGTCCTCCTCTCCACTGTCCTCCTTCCCACTGTCCTCCACTCCACTGTCCGCCTTTCCACTGTCCTCCTCTCCACTGTCCTCCTCCCCACTGTCCACCTCCCCACTGTCCTCCTCCCCACTGTTCTCCTTCCCACTGTTCTCCTTCCCACTGTCCTCATTCCCACTGTCCTCCTCCCCACTGTCCGCCACTCCACTGTCCTCCACTCCAATGTCCAGTTCCCCACTGTCCTCCTTCCCACTGTTCTCCTCCCAAATGTCCGCCAGTACACTGTCCTCCACTCCATTGTCCTCTTCCCCACTGTCCTCCTTCCCACTTTCCGCATCCCCACTGTCCTCTTTCCCACTGTCCTCCTCCCCACTGTCCTCCTCCCCACTGACCTCCTCCCCATTGTCCTCCTCCCCACTGTCCTCCTCCCCACTGTCCGCCACTCCACTGTCCTCCTTCCCACTTCCCTCCATCTCACTGTCCTCCTCCCACTGTCTTTCTCCCCAGTGTCCTCCTCCCAGTGTCCTCCTCCCCACTGTCCTCATTCCCACTGTCCTCCTCTCCACTGTCCTCCTCTCCACTGTCCTTCCCACTGTCCTCCTTCCCACTGTCCTTCTCCCCACTGTCCGCCTCGCCACATTACTCCTTCCCACTGTTCACCTTCCCACTGTTCTCCTCCCCACTGTCCTCCTCCCCACGGTCTTCCTTCCCACTGTCCTCCTCTCCACTGTCCTCCTCCCCACTGTCGTCCTTCGCACTGTCCTCCTCTCCACTGTCCACCTCCCCACTGTCCTCCCCCCCACTGTCCTCTTTCCCACTGTCCTCCTCTACACTGTCCACCTCCCCACTGTCCTCCTTCCCACTGTCCTCCTTCCCACTGTCCGCCTCCCCACTGTCCTCCTCCCCACTGTCCTCCTTCCCACTGTCCTCCTCTGCACTGTCCTCCTCCCCACTGTCCTCCTCCCCACTTTCCACCTTCCCACTGTCCTCCTCCCTACTGTCCTCGTACAAACTGTCCGCCTCCAAACTGTCCTCCTCCCCACTGACCTCCTTCCCACTGTCCTCCTCCCCACTGTCCTACAAACTGTCTGCCTCCCAACTGTCCTCCTCCCCACTGTCCTCCTTCCCACTGTCCTCCTCTCCACTGTCTTCCTCTCCAATGTCCTCCTCCCCACTTTCCTCCTCCCCACTGTTATTCCCACTATCCTCCACCCCACTGTCCCCCACTCCACTGTCCTCCTTCCCACTGTCCTCCTCTCCACTGTCCTCCTTCCCACTGTCCTCCACTCCACTGTCCGCCTTTCCACTGTCCTCCTCTCCACTGTCCTCCTCCCCACTGTCCACCTCCCCACTGTCCTCCTCCCCACTGTTCTCCTTCCCACTGTTCTCCTTCCCACTGTCCTCATTCCCACTGTCCTCCTCCCCACTGTCCGCCACTCCACTGTCCTCCACTCCACTGTCCAGTTCCCCACTGTCCTCCTTCCCACTGTTCTCCTCCCAAATGTCCGCCACTACACTGTCCTCCACTCCATTGTCCTCTTCCCACTGTCCTCCTTCCCACTTTCCGCCTACCCATTGTCCTCTTTCCCACTGACCTCCTCCCCATTGTCCTCCTACCCATTGTCCTCCTCCCCACTGTCCGCCACTCCACTGTCCTCCTTCCCACTTCCCTCCTTCTCACTGTCCTCCTCCCACTGTCTTTCTCCCCAGTGTCCTCCTCCCCACTGTCCTCCTCCCCACTGTCCTCATTCCCACTGTCCTCCTCTCCACTGTCCTCCTCCCCACTGTCCTCCTTCCCACTGTCCTCATCCTGACTGTCCTCCTTCCCACTGCGCGCCTTCCAACTGTCCTCCTCCCAACTATCCTCCTCCCGAATGTCATCCTTCCCACTGTCCTCCTCTCCACTGTCCTCCACCCCACTGTCCTCCTTCCCACTGTCCTCCTCTCCACTGTCCTCCTTCCCAGTGTCCTCCTCCCCACTGTCCTCCCACCCAATGTCCACCTTCCCACTGTCCTCCACCCTACTGTCCTCCTCCCCACTGTCCTCCTCCGCAATGTCCTCTTCCCCACTGTCCTCCTCCCCACTGTCCTTCCCAATATCCTCCACCCCACTGTCCTCCTCCCCACGGTTCTCCTTCCCACTGTCCTCCTGCCCCCTGTCGTTCCCTCTATCCTCCTCCCCACTGTCCTCCTGTCCACTGTCCTCCTTCTCACTGTCCTCCTCCCCACTGTTATTCCCTCTATCCTCCTCCCCACTGTCCTCCTGTCCACTGTACTCCTGTCCACTGTCCTCCTTCCCCCTGTCCTCCTCCCCACTGTCCTCCTCCCCACTGTCCTCCTCCCCACTGTTATTCCCACTATCCTCCACCCCACTGTCCTCCACTCCACTGTCCTCCTTCCCACTGTCCTCCTCTCCACTGTCCTCCTTCCCACTGTCCTCCACTCCACTGTACGCCTTTCCACTGTCCTCCTCTCCACTCTCCTCCTCTACACTGTCCTCCTTCCCACTGCCCGCCTTCCAACTGTCCTCCTCCCCACTGTCCTCCTCTCCACTGTCCTCCACCCACTGTCCTCCTCCCCAATGTCCACCTTCCCACTGTCCTCCTCCCCACTGTCCTCCTCTCCACTGTCTTCCTCCCCACTGTCCACCATGCCACATTACTCCTTCCCACTGTCCACCTTCCCACTGTTCTCCTCCCCATTGTCCTCCTCCCCATGGTCTTCCTTCCCACTGTCCTCCTCTCCACTGTCCTCCTCCCCACTGTCGTCCTTCGCACTGTCCTCCACTCCACTGTCCACCTCCCCACTGTCCTCCCCCCCCACTGTCCTCTTTCCCACTGTCCTCCTCTACACTGTCCACCTCCCCACTGTCCTCCTTCCCACTGTCCTTCCCACTGTCCGCCTCCCCACTGTCCTCCTCCCCACTGTCCTCCTTCCCACTGTCCTCCTCTGCACTGTCCTCCTCCCCACTGTCCTCCTCCCCACTTTCCACCTTCCGACTGTCCTCCTCCCCACTGTCCTCCTACAAACTGTCCGCCTCCCAACTGTCCTCCTCCCCACTGACCTCCTTCCCACTGTCCTCCTCCCCACTGTCCTCCTACAAACTGTCCGCCTCCCAACTGTCCTCCTCCCCACTGTCCTCCTCTCCACTGTCCTCCTCCCCAATGTCCTCCTCCCCACTTTCCTCCTCCCCACTGTTATTCCCACTATCCTCCACCCCACTGTCCTCCACTCCACTGTCCTCCTTCCCACTGTCCTCCTCTCCACTGTCCTCCTTCCCACTGTCCTCCACTCCACTGTCTGCCTTTCCACTGTCCTCCTCTCCACTGTCCTCCTCCCCACTGTCCACCTCCCCACTGTCCTCCTCCCCACTGTTCTCCTTCCCACTGTTCTCCTTCCCACTGTCCTCATTCCCACTGTCCTCCTCCCCACTGTCCGCCACTCCACTGTCCTCCACTCCACTGTCCAGTTCCCCACTGTCCTCCTTCCCACTGTTCTCCTCCCAAATGTCCGCCACTACACTGTCCTCCACTCCATTGTCCTCTTCCCACTGTCCTCCTTCCCACTTTCCGCCTCCAAATTGTCCTCTTTCCCACTGTCCTCCTCCCCACTGTCCTCCTCCCCACTGACCTCCTCCCCATTGTCCGCCTCCCCACTGACCTCCTCCCCATTGTCCTCCTCCCCACTGTCCGCCACTCCACTGTCCTCCTTCCCACTTCCCTCCTTCTCACTGTCCTCCTCCCACTGTCTTTCTCCCCAGTGTCCTCCTCCCCACTGTCCTCCTCCCCACTGTCCTCATTCCCACTGTCCTCCTCTCCACTGTCCTCCTCCCCACTGTCCTCCTTCCCACTGTCCTCATCCTGACTGTCCTCCTTCCCACTGCGCGCCTTCCAACTGTCCTCCTCCCAACTATCCTCCTCCCGACTGTCATCCTTCCCACTGTCCTCCTCTCCACTGTCCTCCACCCCACTGTCCCCCTTCCCACTGTCCTCCTTCCCACTGTCCGCCTCCCCACTGTCCTCCTCCCCACTGTCCTCCTTCCCACTGTCCTCCTCTGCACTGTCCTCCTCCCCACTGTCCTCCTCCCAACTGTCCTCCTCCCCACTGACCTCCTTCCCACTGTCCTCCTCCCCACTGTCCTCCTACAAACTGTCCGCCTCCCAACTGTCCTCCTCCCCACTGTCCTCCTTCCCACTGTCCTCCTCTCCACTGTCCTCCTCCCCAATGTCCTCCTCCCCACTTTCCTCCTCCCCACTGTTATTCCCACTATACTCCACCCCACTGTCCTCCAATCCACTGTCCTCCTTCCCAATGTCCTCCTCTCCACTGTCCTCCTTCCCACTGTCCTCCACTCCACTGTCCGCCTTTCCACTGTCCTCCTCTCCACTGTCCTCCTCTCCACTGTCGTCCTCCCCACTGTCCACCTCCCCACTGTCCTCCTCCCCACTGTTCTCCTTCCCACTGTTCTCCATCCCACTGTCCTCATTCCCACTGTCCTCCTCCCCACTGTCCGCCACTCCACTGTCCTCCACTCCACTGTCCAGTTCCCCACTGTCCTCCTTCCCACTGTTCTCCTCCCAAATGTCCGCCACTACACTGTCCTCCACTCCATTGTCCTCTTCCCCACTGTCCTCCTTCCCACTTTCCGCCTCCCCATTGTCCTCTTTCCCACTGTCCACCTCCCCACTGTCCTCCTCCGCACTGACCTCCTCCCCATTGTCCTCCTCCCCACTGTCCTCCTCCCCACTGTCCGCCACTCCACTGTCCTCCTTCCCACTTCCCTCCTTCTCACTGTCCTCCTCCCACTGTCTTTCTCCCCAGTGTCCTCATTCCCACTGTCTTCCTCCCCACTGTCCTCCTTCCCAGTCCTCATCCTGACTGTCCTCCTTCCCACTGTCCTCCTCTCAACTGTCCTCCTCCCCACTCTCCTCATCTCCACTCTCCTCCTCTCCACTGTCCTCCTCCCCACTGTCCTCCTTCCCACTGTCCTCCTCTCCACTGTCCTTCCCAATATCCTCCTCCCCACTGTCCTCCTCCCCACGGTTCTCCTTCCCACTGTCCTCCTGCCCCCTGTCGTTCCCTCTATCCTCCTCCCCACTGTCCTCCTCCCCACTGTCCTCCTTCCCACTGTCCTCCTCTGCACTGTCCTCCTCCCCACTGTCCTCCTCCCAACTGTCCTCCTCCCCACTGACCTCCTTCCCACTGTCCTCCTCCCCACTGTCCTCCTACAAACTGTCCGCCTCCCAACTGTCCTCCTCCCCACTATCCTCCTTCCCACTGTCCTCCTCTCCACTGTCCTCCTCCCCAATGTCCTCCTCCCCACTTTCCTCCTCCCCACTGTTATTCCCACTATACTCCACCCCACTGTCCTCCAATCCACTGTCCTCCTTCCCAATGTCCTCCTCTCCACTGTCCTCCTTCCCACTGTCCTCCACTCCACTGTCCGCCTTTCCACTGTCCTCCTCTCCACTGTCCTCCTCTCCACTGTCCTCCTCCCCACTGTCCACCTCCCCACTGTCCTCCTCCCCACTGTTCTCCTTCCCACTGTTCTCCATCCCACTGTCCTCATTCCCACTGTCCTCCTCCCCACTGTCCGCCACTCCACTGTCCTCCACTCCACTGTCCAGTTCCCCACTGTCCTCCTTCCCACTGTTCTCCTCCCAAATGTCCGCCACTACACTGTCCTCCACTCCATTGTCCTCTTCCCCACTGTCCTCCTTCCCACTTTCCGCCTCCCCATTGTCCTCTTTCCCACTGTCCACCTCCCCACTGTCCTCCTCCGCACTGACCTCCTCCCCATTGTCCTCCTCCCCACTGTCCTCCTCCCCACTGTCCGCCACTCCACTGTCCTCCTTCCCACTTCCCTCCTTCTCACTGTCCTCCTCCCACTGTCTTTCTCCCCAGTGTCCTCATTCCCACTGTCTTCCTCCCCACTGTCCTCCTTCCCAGTCCTCATCCTGACTGTCCTCCTTCCCACTGTCCTCCTCTCAACTGTCCTCCTCCCCACTCTCCTCATCTCCACTCTCCTCCTCTCCACTGTCCTCCTCCCCACTGTCCTCCTTCCCACTGTCCTCCTCTCCACTGTCCTTCCCAATATCCTCCTCCCCACTGTCCTCCTCCCCACGGTTCTCCTTCCCACTGTCCTCCTGCCCCCTGTCGTTCCCTCTATCCTCCTCCCCACTGTCCTCCTGTCCACTGTCCTCCTTCCCACTGTCCTCCTCCCCACTGTCCTCCTCCCCACTGTTATTCCCACTATCCTCCACCCCACTGTCCTCCACTCCACTGTCCTCCTTCCCACTGTCCTCCTCTCCACTGTCCTCCTTCCCACTCTCCTCCACTCCACTGTCCTCCTCTCCACTGTCCACCTCCCCACTGTCCTCCCCCCCCACTGTCCTCTTTCCCACTGTCCTCCTCTACACTGTCCACCTCCCCACTGTCCTCCTTCCCACTGTCCTCGTTCCCACTGTCCGCCTCCCCACTGTCCTCCTCCCCACTGTCCTCCTTCCCACTGTCCTCTGCACTGTCCTCCTCCCCACTGTCTTCCTCCCCACTTTCCACCTTCCCACTGTCCTCCTCCCCACTGTCCTCATTCCCACTGTCCTCCTCTCCACTGTCCTCCTCCCCACTGTCCTCCTTCCCACTGTCCTCATCCTGACGGTCCTCCTTCCCACTGCGTGCCTTCCAACTGTCCTCCTCCCAACTATCCTCCTCCCGACTGTCATCCTTCCCACTGTCCTCCTCTCCACTGTCCTCCAACCCACTGTCCTCCTTCCCACTGTCCTGCTCTCCACTGTCCTCCTCCCTTCTGTCCTCCTCTCCACTGTCGTCCGCACTGTCCTCCTCACCACTGTCCACCTCCCCACTTTCCTCCACCCCACTGTCCTCCATCCCACTGTCCTCCTCCCCACTGTCGTCCGCACTGTCCTCCTCTCCACTGTCCACCTCCCCACTTTCCTCCACCCCACTGTCCTCCATCCCACTGTCCTCCTCCCCACTGTCCTCCTTCCCACTTTCCGCCTCCCCACTGTCCTCCTTCCCACTGTCCTCCTCCCCACTGTCTTCCTCCCCACTTTCCACCTTCCCACTGTCCTCCTCCCCACTGTCCTCCTACAAACTGTCCGCCTCCCAACTGTCCTCCTCCCCACTGACCTCCTTCCCACTGTCCTCCTCCCCACTGTCCTCCTCCCCACTGTCCTCCTTCCCACTGTCCTCATCCTGACTGTCCTCCTTCCCACTGCGCGCCTTCCAACTGTCCTCCTCCCAACTATCCTCCTCCCGAATGTCATCCTTCCCACTGTCCTCCTCTCCACTGTCCTCCTTCCCACTGTCCTCCTCTCCACTGTCCTCCTCCCCACTGTCCTTCTCCCCACTGTCCTTCCCACTATCCTCCTCCCAACTGTCCTCCTCTCCACTGTCCTCCTTCCAACTGTCCTCCTTCCCACTGTCCTCCTCCCCACTGTCCTCCCACCCAATGTCCACCTTCCCACTGTCCTCCACCCCACTGTCCTCCTCCCCACTGTCCTCCTCCGCAATGTCCTCTTCCCCACTGTCCTCCTCCCCACTGTCCTTCCCAATATCCTCCACCCCACTGTCCTCCTCCCCACGGTTCTCCTTCCGACTGTCCTCCTGCCCCCTGTCGTTCCCTCTATCCTCCTCCCCACTGTCCTCCTGTCCACTGTCCTCCTTCCCACTGTCCTCCTCCCCACTGTTATTCCCTCTATCCTCCTCCCCACTGTCCTCCTGTCCACTGTCCTCCTGTCCACTGTCCTCCTTCCCCCTGTCCTCCTCCCCACTGTCCTCCTCCCCACTGTTATTCCCACTATCCTCCACCCCACTGTCCTCCACTCCACTGTCCTCCTTCCCACTGTCCTCCTCTCCACTGTCCTCCTTCCCACTGTCCTCCACTCCACTGTCCGCCTTTCCACTGTCCTCCTCTCCACTCTCCTCCTCTACACTGTCCTCCTTCCCACTGCCCGCCTTCCAACTGTCCTCCTCCCCACTGTCCTCCTCTCCACTGTCCTCCACCCACTGTCCTCCTCCCCAATGTCCACCTTCCCACTGTCCTCCTCCCCACTGTCCTGCTCCCCACTGTCCTCCTCTCCACTGTCCTCCTCCCCACTGTCCACCATGCCACATTACTCCTTCCCACTGTCCACCTTCCCACTGTTCTCCTCCCCACTGTCCTCCTCCCCATGGTCTTCCTTCCCACTGTCCTCCTCTCCACTGTCCTCCTCCCCACTGTCGTCCTTCGCACTGTCCTCCTCTCCACTGTCCACCTCCCCACTGTCCTCCCCCCCACTGTCCTCTTTCCCACTGTCCTCCTCTACACTGTCCACCTCCCCACTGTCCTCCTTCCCACTGTCCTTCCCACTGTCCGCCTCCCCACTGTCCTCCTCCCCACTGTCCTCCTTCCCACTGTCCTCCTCTGCACTGTCCTCCTCCCCACTGTCCTCCTCCCCACTTTCCACCTTCCCACTGTCCTCCTCCCCACTGTCCTCCTACAAACTGTCCGCCTCCCAACTGTCCTCCTCCCCACTGACCTCCTTCCCACTGTCCTCCTCCCCACTGTCCTCCTACAAACTGTCCGCCTCCCAACTGTCCTCCTCCCCACTGTCCTCCTCTCCACTGTCCTCCTCCCCAATGTCCTCCTCCCCACTTTCCTCCTCCCCACTGTTATTCCCACTATCCTCCACGCCACTGTCCTCCACTCCACTGTCCTCCTTCCCACTGTCCTCCTCTCCACTGTCCTCCTTCCCACTGTCCTCCACTCCACTGTCCGCCTTTCCACTGTCCTCCTCTCCACTGTCCTCCTCCCCACTGTCCACCTCCCCACTGTCCTCCTCCCCACTGTTCTCCTTCCCACTGTTCTCCTTCCCACTGTCCTCATTCCCACTGTCCTCCTCCCCACTGTCCGCCACTCCACTGTCCTCCACTCCACTGTCCAGTTCCCCACTGTCCTCCTTCCCACTGTTCTCCTCCCAAATGTCCGCCACTACACTGTCCTCCACTCCATTGTCCTCTTCCCCACTGTCCTCCTTCCCACTTTCCGCCTCCCCATTGTCCTCTTTCCCACTGTCCTCCTCCCCACTGTCCTCCTCCCCACTGACCTCCTCCCCATTGTCCGCCTCCCCACTGACCTCCTCCCCATTGTCCTCCTCCCCACTGTCCGCCACTCCACTGTCCTCCTTCCCACTTCCCTCCTTCTCACTGTCCTCCTCCCACTGTCTTTCTCCCCAGTGTCCTCCTCCCCACTGTCCTCCTCCCCACTGTCCTCATTCCCACTGTCCTCCTCTCCACTGTCCTCCTCCCCACTGTCCTCCTTCCCACTGTTTTCATCCTGACTGTCCTCCTTCCCACTGCGCGCCTTCCAACTGTCCTCCTCCCAACTATCCTCCTCCCGACTGTCATCCTTCCCACTGTCCTCCTCTCCACTGTCTTCCACCCCACTGTCCCCCTTCCCACTGTCCTCCTTCCCACTGTCCGCCTCCCCACTGTCCTCCTTCCCACTGTCCTCATCCTGACTGTCCTCCTTCCCACTGCGCGCCTTCCAACTGTCCTCCTCCCAACTATCCTCCTCCCGAATGTCATCCTTCCCACAGTCCTCCTCTCCACTGTCCTCCACCCCACTGTCCTCCTTCCCACTGTCCTCCTCTCCACTGTCCTCCTCCCCACTGTCCTTCTCCCCACTGTCCTTCCCACTATCCTCCGCCCAACTGTCCTCCTCTCCACTGTCCTCCTTCCAACTGTCCTCCTTCCCACTGTCCTCCTCCCCACTGTCCTCCCACCCAATGTCCACCTTCCCACTGTCCTCCACCCCACTGTCCTCCTCCCCACTGTCCTCCTCCGCAATGTCCTCTTCCCCACTGTCCTCCTCCCCACTGTCCTTCCCAATATCCTCCACCCCACTGTCCTCCTCCCCACGGTTCTCCTTCCCACTGTCCTCCTGCCCCCTGTCGTTCCCTCTATCCTCCTCCCCACTGTCCTCCTGTCCACTGTCCTCCTTCCCACTGTCCTCCTCCCCACTGTTATTCCCTCTATCCTCCTCCCCACTGTCCTCCTGTCCACTGTCCTCCTGTCCACTGTCCTCCTTCCCCCTGTCCTCCTCCCCACTGTCCTCCTCGCCACTGTCCTCCTCCCCACTGTTATTTCCACTATCCTCCACCCCACTGTCCTCCACTCCACTGTCCTCCTTCCCACTGTCCTCCTCTCCACTGTCCTCCTTCCCACTGTCCTCCACTCCACTGTCCGCCTTTCCACTGTCCTCCTCTCCACTCTCCTCCTCTACACTGTCCTCCTTCCCACTGCCCGCCTTCCAACTGTCCTCCTCCCCACTGTCCTCCTCTCCACTGTCCTCCACCCACTGTCCTCCTCCCAATGTCCACCTTCCCACTGTCCTCCTCCCCACTGTCCTCCTCCCCACTGTCCTCCTCTCCACTGTCCTCCTCCCCACTGTCCACCATGCCACATTACTCCTTCCCACTGTCCACCTTCCCACTGTTCTCCTCCCCACTGTCCTCCTCCCCATGGTCTTCCTTCCCACTGTCCTCCTCTCCACTGTCCTCCTCCCCACTGTCGTCCTTCGCACTGTCCTCCTCTCCACTGTCCACCTCCCCACTGTCCTCCCCCCCCACTGTCCTCTTTCCCACTGTCCTCCTCTACACTGTCCACCTCCCCACTGTCCTCCTTCCCACTGTCCTTCCCACTGTCCGCCTCCCCACTGTCCTCCTCCCCACTGTCCTCCTTCCCACTGTCCTCCTCTGCACTGTCCTCCTCCCCACTGTCCTCCTCCCCACTTTCCACCTTCCCACTGTCCTCCTCCCCACTGTCCTCCTACAAACTGTCCGCCTCCCAACTGTCCTCCTCCCCACTGACCTCCTTCCCACTGTCCTCCTCCCCACTGTCCTCCTACAAACTGTCCGCCTCCCAACTGTCCTCCTCCCCACTGTCCTCCTCTCCACTGTCCTCCTCCCCAATGTCCTCCTCCCCACTTTCCTCCTCCCCACTGTTATTCCCACTATCCTCCACCCCACTGTCCTCCACTCCACTGTCCTCCTTCCCACTGTCCTCCTCTCCACTGTCCTCCTTCCCACTGTCCTCCACTCCACTGTCCGCCTTTCCACTGTCCTCCTCCCCACTGTCCACCTCCCCACTGTCCTCCTCCCCACTGTTCTCCTTCCCACTGTTCTCCTTCCCGCTGTCCTCATTCCCACTGTCCTCCTCCCCACTGTCCGCCACTCCACTGTCCTCCACTCCACTGTCCAGTTCCCCACTGTCCTCCTTCCCACTGTTCTCCTCCCAAATGTCCGCCACTACACTGTCCTCCACTCCATTGTCCTCTTCCCCACTGTCCTCCTTCCCACTTTCCGCCTCCCCATTGTCCTCTTTCCCACTGTCCTCCTCCCCACTGTCCTCCTCCCCACTGACCTCCTCCCCATTGTCCGCCTCCCCACTGACCTCCTCCCCATTGTCCTCCTCCCCACTGTCCGCCACTCCACTGTCCTCCTTCCCACTTCCCTCCTTCTCACTGTCCTCCTCCCACTGTCTTTCTCCCCAGTGTCCTCCTCCCCACTGTCCTCCTCCCCACTGTCCTCATTCCCACTGTCCTCCTCTCCACTGTCCTCCTCCCCACTGTACTCCTTCCCACTGTCCTCATCCTGACTGTCCTCCTTCCCACTGCGCGCCTTCCAACTGTCCTCCTCCCAACTATCCTCCTCCCGACTGTCATCCTTCCCACTGTCCTCCTCTCCACTGTCCTCCACCCCACTGTCCCCCTTCCCACTGTCCTCCTTCCCACTGTCCGCCTCCCCACTGTCCTCCTCCCCACTGTCCTCCTTCCCACTGTCCTCCTCTGCACTGTCCTCCTCCCCACTGTCCTCCTCCCAACTGTCCTCCTCCCCACTGACCTCCTTCCCACTGTCCTCCTCCCCACTGTCCTCCTACAAACTGTCCGCCTCCCAACTGTCCTCCTCCCCACTGTCCTCCTTCCCACTGTCCTCCTCTCCACTGTCCTCCTCCCCAATGTCCTCCTCCCCACTTTCCTCCTCCCCACTGTTATTCCCACTATACTCCACCCCACTGTCCTCCAATCCACTGTCCTCCTTCCCAATGTCCTCCTCTCCACTGTCCTCCTTCCCACTGTCCTCCACTCCACTGTCCGCCTTTCCACTGTCCTCCTCTCCACTGTCCTCCTCTCCACTGTCCTCCTCCCCACTGTCCACCTCCCCACTGTCCTCCTCCCCACTGTTCTCCTTCCCACTGTTCTCCATCCCACTGTCCTCATTCCCACTGTCCTCCTCCCCACTGTCCGCCACTCCACTGTCCTCCACTCCACTGTCCAGTTCCCCACTGTCCTCCTTCCCACTGTTCTCCTCCCCACTGTCCGCCACTCCACTGTCCTCCTTCCCACTTCCCTCCTTCTCACTGTCCTCCTCCCACTGTCTTTCTGCCCAGTGTCCTCCTCCCCACTGTCCTCATTCCCACTGTCCTCCTCTCCACTGTCCTCCTCCCCACTGTCCTCCTTCCCACTGTCCTCATCCTGACGGTCCTCCTTCCCACTGCGTGCCTTCCAACTGTCCTCCTCCCAACTATCCTCCTCCCGACTGTCATCCTTCCCACTGTCCTCCTCTCCACTGTCCTCCAACCCACTGTCCTCCTTCCCACTGTCCTGCTCTCCACTGTCCTCCTCCCTTCTGTCCTCCTCTCCACTGTCGTCCGCACTGTCCTCCTCTCCACTGTCCACCTCCCCACTTTCCTCCACCCCACTGTCCTCCATCCCACTGTCCTCCTCCCCACTGTCGTCCGCACTGTCCTCCTCTCCACTGTCCACCTCCCCACTTTCCTCCACCCCACTGTCCTCCATCCCACTGTCCTCCTCCCCACTGTCCTCCTTCCCACTTTCCGCCTCCCCACTGTCCTCCTTCCCACTGTCCTCCTCCCCACTGTCTTCCTCCCCACTTTCCACCTTCCCACTGTCCTCCTCCCCACTGTCCTCCTACAAACTGTCCGCCTCCCAACTGTCCTCCTCCCCACTGACCTCCTTCCCACTGTCCTCCTCCCCACTGTCCTCCTCCCCACTGTCCTCCTTCCCACTGTCCTCATCCTGACTGTCCTCCTTCCCACTGCGCGCCTTCCAACTGTCCTCCTCCCAACTATCCTCCTCCCGAATGACATCCTTCCCACTGTCCTCCTCTCCACTGTCCTCCTTCCCACTGTCCTCCTCTCCACTGTCCTCCTCCCCACTGTCCTTCTCCCCACTGTCCTTCCCACTATCCTCCTCCCAACTGTCCTCCTCTCCACTGTCCTCCTTCCAACTGTCCTCCTTCCCACTGTCCTCCTCCCCACTGTCCTCCCACCCAATGTCCACCTTCCCACTGTCCTCCACCCCACTGTCCTCCTCCCCACTGTCCTCCTCCGCAATGTCCTCTTCCCCACTGTCCTCCTCCCCACTGTCCTTCCCAATATCCTCCACCCCACTGTCCTCCTCCCCACGGTTCTCCTTCCGACTGTCCTCCTGCCCCCTGTCGTTCCCTCTATCCTCCTCCCCACTGTCCTCCTGTCCACTGTCCTCCTTCCCACTGTCCTCCTCCCCACTGTTATTCCCTCTATCCTCCTCCCCACTGTCCTCCTGTCCACTGTCCTCCTGTCCACTGTCCTCCTTCCCCCTGTCCTCCTCCCCACTGTCCTCCTCCCCACTGTTATTCCCACTATCCTCCACCCCACTGTCCTCCACTCCACTGTCCTCCTTCCCACTGTCCTCCTCTCCACTGTCCTCCTTCCCACTGTCCTCCACTCCACTGTCCGCCTTTCCACTGTCCTCCTCTCCACTCTCCTCCTCTACACTGTCCTCCTTCCCACTGCCCGCCTTCCAACTGTCCTCCTCCCCACTGTCCTCCTCTCCACTGTCCTCCACCCACTGTCCTCCTCCCCAATGTCCACCTTCCCACTGTCCTCCTCCCCACTGTCCTGCTCCCCACTGTCCTCCTCTCCACTGTCCTCCTCCCCACTGTCCACCATGCCACATTACTCCTTCCCACTGTCCACCTTCCCACTGTTCTCCTCCCCACTGTCCTCCTCCCCATGGTCTTCCTTCCCACTGTCCTCCTCTCCACTGTCCTCCTCCCCACTGTCGTCCTTCGCACTGTCCTCCTCTCCACTGTCCACCTCCCCACTGTCCTCCCCCCCACTGTCCTCTTTCCCACTGTCCTCCTCTACACTGTCCACCTCCCCACTGTCCTCCTTCCCACTGTCCTTCCCACTGTCCGCCTCCCCACTGTCCTCCTCCCCACTGTCCTCCTTCCCACTGTCCTCCTCTGCACTGTCCTCCTCCCCACTGTCCTCCTCCCCACTTTCCACCTTCCCACTGTCCTCCTCCCCACTGTCCTCCTACAAACTGTCCGCCTCCCAACTGTCCTCCTCCCCACTGACCTCCTTCCCACTGTCCTCCTCCCCACTGTCCTCCTACAAACTGTCCGCCTCCCAACTGTCCTCCTCCCCACTGTCCTCCTCTCCACTGTCCTCCTCCCCAATGTCCTCCTCCCCACTTTCCTCCTCCCCACTGTTATTCCCACTATCCTCCACGCCACTGTCCTCCACTCCACTGTCCTCCTTCCCACTGTCCTCCTCTCCACTGTCCTCCTTCCCACTGTCCTCCACTCCACTGTCCGCCTTTCCACTGTCCTCCTCTCCACTGTCCTCCTCCCCACTGTCCACCTCCCCACTGTCCTCCTCCCCACTGTTCTCCTTCCCACTGTTCTCCTTCCCACTGTCCTCATTCCCACTGTCCTCCTCCCCACTGTCCGCCACTCCACTGTCCTCCACTCCACTGTCCAGTTCCCCACTGTCCTCCTTCCCACTGTTCTCCTCCCAAATGTCCGCCACTACACTGTCCTCCACTCCATTGTCCTCTTCCCCACTGTCCTCCTTCCCACTTTCCGCCTCCCCATTGTCCTCTTTCCCACTGTCCTCCTCCCCACTGTCCTCCTCCCCACTGACCTCCTCCCCATTGTCCGCCTCCCCACTGACCTCCTCCCCATTGTCCTCCTCCCCACTGTCCGCCACTCCACTGTCCTCCTTCCCACTTCCCTCCTTCTCACTGTCCTCCTCCCACTGTCTTTCTCCCCAGTGTCCTCCTCCCCACTGTCCTCCTCCCCACTGTCCTCATTCCCACTGTCCTCCTCTCCACTGTCCTCCTCCCCACTGTCCTCCTTCCCACTGTTTTCATCCTGACTGTCCTCCTTCCCACTGCGCGCCTTCCAACTGTCCTCCTCCCAACTATCCTCCTCCCGACTGTCATCCTTCCCACTGTCCTCCTCTCCACTGTCCTCCACCCCACTGTCCCCCTTCCCACTGTCCTCCTTCCCACTGTCCGCCTCCCCACTGTCCTCCTCCCCACTGTCCTCCTTCCCACTGTCCTCCTCGGCACTGTCCTCCTCCCCACTGTCCTCCTCCCAACTGTCCTCCTCCCCACTGACCTCCTTCCCACTGTCCTCCTCCCCACTGTCCTCCTACAAACTGTCCGCCTCCCAACTGTCCTCCTCCCCACTGTCCTCCTCTCCACTGTCCTCCTCCCCAATGTCCTCCTCCCCACTTTCCTCCTCCCCACTGTTATTCCCACTATACTCCACCCCACTGTCCTCCAATCCACTGTCCTCCTTCCCAATGTCCTCCTCTCCACTGTCCTCCTTCCCACTGTCCTCCACTCCACTGTCCGCCTTTCCACTGTCCTCCTCTCCACTGTCCTCCTCTCCACTGTCCTCCTCCCCACTGTCCACCTCCCCACTGTCCTCCTCCCCACTGTTCTCCTTCCCACTGTTCTCCATCCCACTGTCCTCATTCCCACTGTCCTCCTCCCCACTGTCCGCCACTCCACTGTCCTCCACTCCACTGTCCAGTTCCCCACTGTCCTCCTTCCCACTGTTCTCCTCCCAAATGTCCGCCACTACACTGTCCTCCACTCCATTGTCCTCTTCCCCACTGTCCTCCTTCCCACTTTCCGCCTCCCCATTGTCCTCTTTCCCACTGTCCACCTCCCCACTGTCCTCCTCCCCACTGACCTCCTCCCCATTGTCCTCCTCCCCACTGTCCTCCTCCCCACTGTCCGCCACTCCACTGTCCTCCTTCCCACTTCCCTCCTTCTCACTGTCCTCCTCCCACTGTCTTTCTCCCCAGTGTCCTCATTCCCACTGTCCTCCTCCCCACTGTCCTCCTTCCCAGTCCTCATCCTGACTGTCCTCCTTCCCACTGTCCTCCTCTCAACTGTCCTCCTCCCCACTCTCCTCATCTCCACTCTCCTGATCTCCACTGTCCTCCTCCCCACTGTCCTCCTTCCCACTGTCCTCCTCTCCACTGTCCTTCCCAATATCCTCCTCCCCACTGTCCTCCTCCCCACGGTTCTCCTTCCCACTGTCCTCCTGCCCCCTGTCGTTCCCTCTATCCTCCTCCCCACTGTCCTCCTGTCCACTGTCCTCCTTCCCACTGTCCTCCTCCCCACTGTCCTCCTCCCCACTGTTATTCCCACTATCCTCCACCCCACTGTCCTCCACTCCACTGTCCTCCTTCCCACTGCCCTCCTCTCCACTGTCCTCCTTCCCACTCTCCTCCACTCCACTGTCCTCCTCTCCACTGTCCACCTCCCCACTGTCCTCCCCCCCACTGTCCTCTTTCCCACTGTCCTCCTCTACACTGTCCACCTCCCCACTGTCCTCCTTCCCACTGTCCGCCTCCCCACTGTCCTCCTCCCCACTGTCCTCCTTCCCACTGTCCGCCTCTGCACTGTCCTCCTCCCCACTGTCTTCCTCCCCACTTTCCACCTTCCCACTGTCCTCCTCCCCACTGTCCTCCTACAAACTGTCCGCCTCCCAACTGTCCTCCTCCCCACTGACCTCCTTCCCACTGTCCTCCTCCCCACTGTCATCCTACAAACTGTCCGCCTCCCAATTGTCCTCCTTCCCACTGTTCTCCTCCCCACTGTCCTCCTCCCCACGGTCTTCCTTCCCACTGTCCTCCTCTCCACTGTCCTCCTCCCCACTGTCGTCCTTCGCACTGTCCTCCTCTCCACTGTCCACCTCCCCACTGTCCTCCCCCCCACTGTCCTCTTTCCCACTGTCCTCCTCTACACTGTCCACCTCCCCACTGTCCTCCTTCCCACTGTCCTCCTTCCCACTGTCCGCCTCCCCACTGTCCTCCTCCCCACTGTCCTCCTTCCCACTGTCCTCCTCTGCACTGTCCTCCTCCCCACTTTCCACCTTCCCACTGTCCTCCTCCCCACTGTCCTCCTACAAACTGTCCGCCTCCAAACTGTCCTCCTCCCCACTGACCTCCTTCCCACTGTCCTCCTCCCCACTGTCCTCGTACAAACTGTCCGCCTCCCAACTGTCCTCCTCCCCACTGTCCTCCTCCCCACTGTCCTCCTTCCCACTGTCCTCCTCTCCACTGTCCTCCTCCCCAATGTCCTCCTCCCCACTTTCCTCCTCCCCACTGTTGTTCCCACTATCCTCCACCCCACTGTCCTCCACTCCACTGTCCTCCTTGCCACTGTCCTCCTCTCCCCTGTCCTCCTTCCCACTGTCCTCCACTCCACTGTCCGCCTTTCCACTGTCCTCCTCTCCACTGTCCTCCTCCCCACTGTCCACCTCCCCACTGTCCTCCTCCCCACTGTTCTCCTTCCCACTGTTCTCCTTCCCACTGTCCTCATTCCCACTGTCCTCCTCCCCACTGTCCGCCACTCCACTGTCCTCCACTCCACTGTCCAGTTCCCCACTGTCCTCCTTCCCACTGTTCTCCTCCCAAATGTCCGCCACTACACTGTCCTCCACTCCATTGTCCTCTTCCCACTGTCCTCCTTCCCACTTTCCGCCTCCCCATTGTCCTCTTTCCCACTGTCCTCCTCCCCACTGTCCTCCTCCCCACTGACCTCCTCCCCATTGTCCTCCTCCCCCTGTCCTCCTCCCCACTGTCCGCCACTCCACTGTCCTCCTTCCCACTTCCCTCCTTCTCACTGTCCTCCTCCCACTGTCTTTCTCCCCAGTGTCCTCCTCCCCACTGTCCTCATTCCCACTGTCCTCCTCTCCACTGTCCTCCTCCCCACTGTCCTCCTTCCCACTGTCCTCATCCTGACTGTCCTCCTTCCCACTTTCCGCCTCCCCACTGTCCTCCTTCCCACTGTCCTCCTCCCCACTGTCTTCCTCCCCAGTTTCCACCTTCCCACTGTCCTCCTCCCACTGTCCTCCTACAAACTGTCCGCCTCCCAACTGTCCTCCTCCCCACTGACCTCCTTCCCACTGTCCTCCTCCCCACTGTCCTCCTCCCCACTGTCCTCCTCCCCACTGTCCTCCTTCCCACTGTCCTCATCCTGACTGTCCTCCTTCCCACTGCGCGCCTTCCAACTGTCCTCCTCCCAACTATCCTCCTCCCGAATGTCATCCTTCCCACTGTCCTCCTCTCCACTGTCCTCCACCCCACTGTCCTCCTTCCCACTGTCCTCCTCTCCACTGTCCTCCTCCCCACTGTCCTTCTCCCCACTGTCCTTCCCACTATCCTCCTCCCAACTGTCCTCCTCTCCACTGTCCTCCTTCCAACTGTCCTACTTCCCACTGTCCTCCACCCCACTGTCCTCCTCCCCACTGTCCTCCTCCGCAATGTCCTCTTCCCCACTGTCCTCCTCCCCACTGTCCTTCCCAATATCCTCCACCCCACTGTCCTCCTCCCCACGGTTCTCCTTCCCACTGTCCTCTTGCCCCCTGTCGTTCCCTCTATCCTCCTCCCCACTGTCCTCCTGTCCACTGTCCTCCTTCCCACTGTCCTCCTCCCCACTGTTATTCCCTCTATCCTCCTCCCCACTGTCCTCCTGTCCACTGTCCTCCTGTCCACTGTCCTCCTTCCCCCTGTCCTCCTCCCCACTGTCCTCCTCCCCACTGTCCTCCTCCCCACTGTTATTCCCACTATCCTCCACCCCACTGTCCTCCACTCCACTGTCCTCCTTCCCACTGTCCTCCTCTCCACTGTCCTCCTTCCCACTGTCCTCCACTCCACTGTCCGCCTTTCCACTGTCCTCCTCTCCACTCTCCTCCTCTACACTGTCCTCCTTCCCACTGCCCGCCTTCCAACTGTCCTCCTCCCCACTGTCCTCCTCTCCACTGTCCTCCACCCACTGTCCTCCTCCCCAATGTCCACCTTCCCACTGTCCTCCTCCCCACTGTCCTACTCCCCACTGTCCTCCTCTCCACTGTCCTCCTCCCCACTGTCCACCATGCCACATTACTCCTTCCCACTGTCCACCTTCCCACTGTTCTCCTCCCCACTGTCCTCCTCCCCATGGTCTTCCTTCCCACTGTCCTCCTCTCCACTGTCCTCCTCCCCACTGTCGTCCTTCGCACTGTCCTCCTCTCCACTGTCCACCTCCCCACTGTCCTCCCCCCCACTGTCCTCTTTCCCACTGTCCTCCTCTACACTGTCCACCTCCCCACTGTCCTCCTTCCCACTGTCCTTCCCACTGTCCGCCTCCCCACTGTCCTCCTCCCCACTGTCCTCCTTCCCACTGTCCTCCTCTGCACTATCCTCCTCCCCACTGTCCTCCTCCCCACTTTCCACCTTCCCACTGTCCTCCTCTCCACTGTCCTCCTCCCCACTGTCGTCCTTCGCACTGTCCTCCTCTCCACTGTCCACCTCCCCACTGTCCTCCCCCCCACTGTCCTCTTTCCCACTGTCCTCCTCTACACTGTCCACCTCCCCACTGTCCTCCTTCCCACTGTCCTTCCCACTGTCCGCCTCCCCACTGTCCTCCTCCCCACTGTCCTCCTTCCCACTGTCCTCCTCTGCACTGTCCTCCTCCCCACTGTCCTCCTCCCCACTTTCCACCTTCCCACTGTCCTCCTCCCCACTGTCCTCCTACAAACTGTCCGCCTCCCAACTGTCCTCCTCCCCACTGACCTCCTTCCCACTGTCCTCCTCCCCACTGTCCTCCTACAAACTGTCCGCCTCCCAACTGTCCTCCTCCCCACTGTCCTCCTCTCCACTGTCCTCCTCCCCAATGTCCTCCTCCCCACTTTCCTCCTCCCCACTGTTATTCCCACTATCCTCCACCCCACTGTCCTCCACTCCACTGTCCTCCTTCCCACTGTCCTCCTCTCCACTGTCCTCCTTCCCACTGTCCTCCTCCCCACTGTCCTCCTCCCCATTGTCCTCTTTCCCATTGTACGCCTCCCCACTGACCTCCTCCCCATTGTCCTCCTCCCCACTGTCCGCCACTCCACTGTCCTCCTTCCCACTGTCCTCCTTCCCACTTCCCTCCTTCTCACTGTCCTCCTCCCACTGTCTTTCTCCCCAGTGTCCTCCTCCCCACTGTCCTCCTCCCCACTGTCCTCATTCCCACTGTCCTCCTCTCCACTGTCCTCCTCCCCACTGTCCTCCTTCCCACTGTCCTCCTCTGCACTGTCCTCCTCCCCACTGTCCTCCTCCCAACTGTCCTCCTCCCCACTGACCTCCTTCCCACTGTCCTCCTCCCCACTGTCCTCCTACAAACTGTCCGCCTCCCAACTGTCATCCTCCCCACTGTCCTCCTTCCCACTGTCCTCCTCTCCACTGTCCTCCTCCCCAATGTCCTCCTCCCCACTTTCCTCCTCCCCACTGTTATTCCCACTATACTCCACACCACTGTCCTCCAATCTACTGTCCTCCTTCCCAATGTCCTCCTCTCCACTGTCCTCCTTCCCACTGTCCTCCACTCCACTGTCCGCCTTTCCACTGTCCTCCTCTCCACTGTCCTCCTCTCCACTGTCCTCCTCCCCACTGTCCACCTCCCCACTGTCCTCCTCCCCACTGTTCTCCTTCCCACTGTTCTCCATCCCACTGTCCTCATTCCCACTGTCCTCCTCCCCATTGTCCGCCACTCCACTGTCCTCCACTCCACTGTCCAGTTCCCCACGGTCCTCCTTCCCACTGTTCTCCTCCCAAATGTCCGCCACTACACTGTCCTCCACTCCATTGTCCTCTTCCCCACTGTCCTCCTTCCCACTTTCCGCCTCCCCATTGTCCTCTTTCCCACTGTCCACCTCCCCACTGTCCTCCTCCCCACTGACCTCCTCCCCATTGTCCTCCTCCCAACTGTCCTCCTCCCCACTGTCCGCCACTCCACTGTCCTCCTTCCCACTTCCCTCCTTCTCACTGTCCTCCTCCCACTGTCTTTCTCCCCAGTGTCCTCATTCCCACTGTCCTCCTCCCCACTGTCCTCCTTCCCAGTCCTCATCCTGACTGTCCTCCTTCCCACTGTCCTCCTCTCAACTGTCCTCCTCCCCACTCTCCTCATCTCCACTCTCCTCCTCTCCACTGTCCTCCTCCCCACTGTCCTCCTTCCCACTGTCCTCCTCTCCACTGTCCTTCCCAATATCCTCCTCCCCACTGTCCTCCTCCCCACGGTTCTCCTTCCCACTGTCCTCCTGCCCACTGTCGTTCCCTCTATCCTCCTCCCCACTGTCCTCCTGTCCACTGTCCTCCTTCCCACTGTCCTCCTCCCCACTGTCCTCCTCCCCACTGTTATTCCCACTATCCTCCACCCCACTGTCCTCCACTCCACTGTCCTCCTTCCCACTCTCCTCCACTCCACTGTCCTCCTCTCCACTGTCCACCTCCCCACTGTCCTCCCCCCCACTGTCCTCCTCCCCACTGTACTCCTCCCCACTGTCCTCCTTCCCACTGTCCTCCTCTCCACTGTCCTCCTCCCCACTGTCCTCCTCCCCACTGTCCTTCTCCCCACTGTCCTTCCCACTATCCTCCTCCCCACTGTCCTCCTCTCCACTGTCCTCCTTCCAACTGTCCTCCTTCCCACTGTCCTTCTCCCCACTGTCCGCCACGCCACATTACTCCTTCCCACTGTCCACCTTCCCACTGTCCTTCTCCCCACTGTCCTCCTCCCCACTGTCCTCCTCCCCACGGTCTTCCGTCCCACTCTTCTCCTCCCTCCAATCCCTCCCACTATCCTCCTCCCCACTGTCCTCCTCTCCACTGTCCTCCTCTCAACTGTCCTCCTCCCCACTCTCCTCATCTCCACTCTCCTCCTCTCCACTGTCCTCCTCCCCACTGTCCTCCTCCCCACTGTCCTCCTCCCCACTGTCCTTCCCAATATCCTCCTCCCCACTGTCCTCCTCCCCACGGTCCTCCTTCCCACTGTCCTCCTCCCCACTGTCCTTCCAAATATCCTCCTCCCCACTGTCCTCCTCCCCACTGTTCTCCTTCCCACTGTCCTCCTGCCCCCTGTCGTTCCCTCTATCCTCCTCCCCACTGTCCTCCTGTCCACTGTCCTCCTTCCCACTGTCCTCCTCCCCACTGTCCTCCTCCCCACGGTCTTCCTTCCCACTCTTCTCCTCCCTCCAATCCCTCCCACTATCCTCCTCCCCACTGTCCTCCTCTCCACTGTCCTCCTCTCAACTGTCCTCCTCCCCACTCTCCTCATCTCCACTCTCCTCCTCTCCACTGTCCTCCTCCCCACTGTCCTCCTCCCCACTGTCCTCCTCCCCACTGTCCTTCCCAATATCCTCCTCCCCACTGTCCTCCTCCCCACGGTCCTCCTTCCCACTGTCCTCCTCCCCACTGTCCTTCCAAATATCCTCCTCCCCACTGTCCTCCTCCCCACTGTTCTCCTTCCCACTGTCCTCCTGCCCCCTGTCGTTCCCTCTATCCTCCTCCCCACTGTCCTCCTGTCCACTGTCCTCCTTCCCACTGTCCTCCTCCCCACTGTCCTCCTCCCCACTGTTATTCCCACTATCCTCCACCCCACTGTCCTCCACTCCACTGTCCTCCTTCCCACTGTCCTCCTCTCCACTGTCCTCCTTCCCACTGTCCTCCACTCCACTGTCCGCCTTTCCACTGTCCTCCTCTCCACTCTCCTCCTCTCCACTGTCCTCCTTCCCACTGCCCGCCTTCCAACTGTCCTCCTCCCCACTGTCCTCCTCTCCACTGTCCTCCTCCCCACTGTCCTCCTCCCCACTGTCCTCCTCTCCACTGTCCTCCTCCCCACTGTCCACCACGCCACATTACTCCTTCCCAATGTCCACCTTCCCACTGTTGTCCTCCCCATGGTCTTCCTTCCCACTGTCCTCCTCTCCACTGTCCTCCTCCCCACTGTTGTCCTTCGCACTGTCCTCCTCTCCACTGTCCACCTCCCCACTGTCCTCCCCCCCACTGTCCTCTTTCCCACTGTCCTCCTCTACACTGTCCACCTCCCCACTGTCCTCCTTCCCACTGTCCTCCTCCCCACTGTCCTCCTTCCCACTGTCCTCCACTGCACTCTCCTCCTCCCCACTGTCCTCCTCCCCACTTTCCACCTTCACACTGTCCTCCTCCCCACTGCCCTCCTACAAACTGTCCGCCTCCCAACTGTCCTCCTCCCCACTGTCCTCCTTCCCACTGTCCTCCTCTCCACTGTCCTCCTCCCCAATGTCCTCCTCCCCACTTTCCTCCTCCCCACTGTTATTCCCACTATCCTCCACCCCACTGTCCTCCTCTCCACTGTCCTCCTTCCCACTGTCCTCCACTCCACTGTCCGCCTTTCCACTGTCCTCCTCTCCACTGTCCTCCTCCCCACTGTCCACCTCCCCACTGTCCTCCTCCCCACTGTTCTCCTTCCCACTGTTCTCCTTCCCACTGTCCTCATTCCCACTGTCCTCCTCCCCACTGTCCGCCACTCCACTGTCCTCCAATCCACTGTCCAGTTCCCCACTGTCCTCCTTCCCACTGTTCTCCTCCCAAATGTCCTCCACTCCACTGTCCAGTTCCCCACTGTCCTCCTTCCCACTGTTCTCCTCCCAAATGTCCGCCACTACACTGTCCTCCACTCCATTGTCCTCTTCCCACTGTCCTCCTCCCCACTGACCTCCTCCCCATTGTCCTCCTCCCCACTGCCCTCCTCCCCACTGTCCGCCACTCCACTGTCCTCCTTCCCACTTCCCTCCTTCTCACTGTCCTCCCACTGTCTTTCTCCCCAGTGTCTTTCTCCCCAGTGTCCTCCTCCCCACTGTCCTCCTCCCCACTGTCCTCATTCCCACTGTCCTCCTCTCCACTGTCCTCCTCCCCACTGTCCTCCTTCCCACTGTCCTCATCCTGACTGTCCTCGTTCCCACTGTCCTCCTCTCAACTGTCCTCCTCCCCACTCTCCTCATCTCCACTCTCCTCCTCTCCACTGTCCTCCTCCCCACTGTCCTCCTTCCCACTGTCCTCCTCTCCACTGTCCTTCCCAATATCCTCCTCCCCACTGTCCTCCTCCCCACGGTTCTCCTTCCCACTGTCCTCCTGCCCCCTGTCGTTCCCTCTATCCTCCTCCCCACTGTCCTCCTGTCCACTGTCCTCCTTGCCACTGTCCTCCTCCCCACTGTCCTCCTCCCCACTGTTATTCCCACTATCCTCCACCCCACTTTCCTCCACTCCACTGTCCTCCTCTCCACTGTCCTCCTCCCCACTGTCCACCTCCCCACTGTCCTCCTCCCCACTGTTCTCCTTCCCACTGTTCTCCTTCCCACTGTCCTCATTCCCACTGTCCTCCTCCCCACTGTCCGCCACTCCACTGTCCTCCACTCCAATGTCCAGTTCCCCACTGTCCTCCTTCACACTGTTCTCCTCCCAAATGTCCGCCAGTACACTGTCCTCCACTCCATTGTCCTCTTCCCCACTGTTCTCCTTCCCACTTTCCGCCTCCCCACTGTCCTCTTTCCCACTGTCCTCCTCCCCACTGTCCTCCTCCCCACTGACCTCCTCCCCATTGTCCTCCTCCCCACTGTCCTCCTCCCCACTGTCCGCCACTCCACTGTCCTCCTTCCCACTTCCCTCCTTCTCACTGTCCTCCTCCCACTGTCTTTCTCCCCAGTGTCCTCCTCCCACTGTCCTCCTCCCCACTGTCCTCATTCCCACTGTCCTCCTCTCCACTGTCCTCATTCCCACTGTCCTCCTTCTCACTGTCCTCCTCCCACTGTCCTCCTCTCCACTGTCCTCCTCTCCACTGTCCTCCTTCCCACTGTCCTCCTTCCCACTGTCCTTCTCCCCACTGTCCGCCACGCCACATTACTCCTTCCCACTGTTCACCTTCCCACTGTTCTCCTCCCCACTGTCCTCCTCCCCACGGTCTTCCTTCCCACTGTCCTCCTCTCCACTGTCCTCCTCCCCACTGTCGTCCTTCGCACTGTCCTCCTCTCCACTGGCCACCTCCCCACTGTCCTCCCCCCCACTGTCCTCTTTCCCACTGTCCTCCTCTACACTGTCCACCTCCCCACTGTCCTCCTTCCCACTGTCCTCCTTCCCACTGTCCGCCTCCCCACTGTCCTCCTCCCCACTGTCCTCCTTCCCACTGTCCTCCTCTGCACTGTCCTCCTCCCCACTGTCCTCCTCCCCACTTTCCACCTTCCCACTGTCCTCCTCCCCACTGTCCTCCTACAAACTGTCCGCCTCCAAACTGTCCTCCTCCCCACTGACCTCCTTCCCACTGTCCTCCTCCCCACTGTCCTCCTACAAACTGTCCGCCTCCCAACTGTCCTCCTCCCCACTGTCCTCCTTCCCACTGTCCTCCTCTCCACTGTCTTCCTCCCCAATGTCCTCCTCCCCACTTTCCTCCTCCCCACTGTTATTCCCACTATCCTCCACCCCACTGTCCTCCACTCCACTGTCCTCCTTCCCACTGTCCTCCTCTCCCCTGTCCTCCTTCCCACTGTCCTCCACTCCACTGTCCGCGTTTCCACTGTCCTCCTCTCCACTGTCCTCCTCCCCACTGTCCACCTCCCCACTGTCCTCCTCCCCACTGTTCTCCTTCCCACTGTTCTCCTTCCCACTGTCCTCATTCCCACTGTCCTCCTCCCCACTGTCCGCCACTCCACTGTCCTCCACTCCACTGTCCAGTTCCCCACTGTCCTCCTTCCCACTGTTCTCCTCCCAAATGTCCGCCACTACACTGTCCTCCACTCCATTGTCCTCTTCCCACTGTCCTCCTTCCTACTTTCCGCCTCCCCATTGTCCTCTTTCCCACTGTCCTCCTCCCCACTGTCCTCCTCCCCACTGACCTCCTCCCCATTGTCCTCCTCCCCACTGTCCTCCTCCCCACTGTCCGCCACTCCACTGTCCTCCTTCCCACTTCCCTCCTTCTCACTGTCCTCCTCCCACTGTCTTTCTCCCCAGTGTCCTCCTCCCCACTGTCCTCCTCCCCACTGTCCTCATTCCCACTGTCCTCCTCTCCACTGTCCTCATCCCCACTGTCCTCCTCCCCACTGTTCTCCTTCCCACTGTTCTCCTTCCCACTGTCCTCATTCCCACTGTCCTCCTCCCCACTGTCCTCCTCCCCACTGACCTCCTCCCCATTGTCCTCCTCCCCACTGCCCTCCTCCCCACTGTCCGCCACTCCACTGTCCTCCTTCCCACTTCCCTCCTTCTCACTGTCCTCCCACTGTCTTTCTCCCCAGTGTCCTCCTCCCCACTGTCCTCCTCCCCACTGTCCTCATTCCCACTGTCCTCCTCTCCACTGTCCTCCTCCCCACTGTCCTCCTTCCCACTGTCCTCATCCTGACTGTCCTCCTTCCCACTGTCCTCCTCTCAACTGTCCTCCTCCCCACTCTCCTCATCTCCACTCTCCTCCTCTCCACTGTCCTCCTCCCCACTGTCCTCCTTCCCACTGTCCTCCTCTGCACTGTCCTTCCCAATATCCTCCTCCCCACTGTCCTCCTCCCCACGGTTCTCCTTCCCACTGTCCTCCTGCCCCCTGTCGTTCCCTCTATCCTCCTCCCCACTGTCCTCCTGTCCACTGTCCTCCTTCCCACTGTCCTCCTCCCCACTGTCCTCCTCCCCACTGTTATTCCCACTATCCTCCACCCCACTTTCCTCCACTCCACTGTCCTCCTCTCCACTGTCCTCCTCCCCACTGTCCACCTCCCCACTGTCCTCCTTCCCACTGTTCTCCTCCCAAATGTCCGCCAGTACACTGTCCTCCACTCCATTGTCCTCTTCCCCACTGTTCTCCTTCCCACTTTCCGCCTCCCCACTGTCCTCTTTCCCACTGTCCTCCTCCCCACTGTCCTCCTCCCCACTGACCTCCTCCCCATTGTCCTCCTCCCCACTGTCCTCCTCCCCACTGTCCGCCACTCCACTGTCCTCCTTCCGACTTCCCTCCTTCTCACTGTCCTCCTCCCACTGTCTTTCTCCCCAGTGTCCTCCTCCCACTGTCCTCCTCCCCACTGTCCTCATTCCCACTGTCCTCCTCTCCACTGTCCTCATTCCCACTGTCCTCCTTCTCACTGTCCTCCTCCCACTGTCCTCCTCTCCACTGTCCTCCTCTCCACTGTCCTCCTTCCCACTGTCCTCCTTCCCACTGTCCTTCTCCCCACTGTCCGCCACGCCACATTACTCCTTCCCACTGTTCACCTTCCCACTGTTCTGCTCCCCACTGTCCTCCTCCCCACGGTCTTCCTTCCCACTGTCCTCCTCTCCACTGTCCTCCTCCCCACTGTCGTCCTTCGCACTGTCCTCCTCTCCACTGGCCACCTCCCCACTGTCCTCCCCCCCACACTCCTCTTTCCCACTGTCCTCCTCTACACTGTCCACCTCCCCACTGTCCTCCTTCCCACTGTCCTCCTTCCCACTGTCCGCCTCCCCACTGTCCTCCTCCCCACTGTCCTCCTTCCCACTGTCCTCCTCTGCACTGTCCTCCTCCCCACTGTCCTCCTCCCCACTTTCCACCTTCCCACTGTCCTCCTCCCCACTGTCCTCCTACAAACTGTCCGCCTCCAAACTGTCCTCCTCCCCACTGAACTCCTTCCCACTGTCCTCCTCCCCACTGTCCTCCTACAAACTGTCCGCCTCCCAACTGTCCTCCTCCCCACTGTCCTCCTTCCCACTGTCCTCCTCCCCACTGTTATTCCCACTATCCTCCACCCCACTGTCCTCCTCCCCACTGTCCTCCTACAAACTGTCCGCCTCCCAACTGTCCTCCTCCCCACTGTCCTCCTTCCCACTGTCCTCCTCCCCACTGTTATTCCCACTGTCCTCCACTCCACTGTCCTCCTTCCCACTGTCCTCCTCTCCCCTGTCCTCCTTCCCACTGTCCTCCACTCCACTGTCCGCCTTTCCACTGTCCTCCTCTCCACTGTCCTCCTCCCCACTGTCCACCTCCCCACTGTCCTCCTCCGCACTGTTCTCCTTCCCACTGTTCTCCTTCCCACTGTCCTCATTCCCACTGTCCTCCTCCCCACTGTCCGCCACTCCACTGTCCTCCACTCCACTGTCCAGTTCCCCACTGTCCTCCTTCCCACTGTTCTCCTCCCAAATGTCCGCCACTACACTGTCCTCCACTCCATTGTCCTCTTCCCACTGTCCTCCTTCCCACTTTCCGCCTCCCCATTGTCCTCTTTCACACTGTCCTCCTCCCCACTGTCCTCCTCCCCACTGTCCTCCTCTCCACTGTCCTCATTCCCACTGTCCTCCTTCTCACTGTCCTCCTCCCACTGTCCTCCTCTCCACTGTCCTCCTCTCCACTGTCCTCCTTCCCACTGTCCTCCTTCCCACTGTCCTTCTCCCCACTGTCCGCCACGCCACATTACTCCTTCCCACTGTTCACCTTCCCACTGTTCTCCTCCCCACTGTCCTCCTCCCCACGGTCTTCCTTCCCACTGTCCTCCTCTCCACTGTCCTCCTCCCCACTGTCGTCCTTCGCACTGTCCTCCTCTCCACTGGCCACCTCCCCACTGTCCTCCCCCCCACTGTCCTCTTTCCCACTGTCCTCCTCTACACTGTCCACCTCCCCACTGTCCTCCTTCCCACTGTCCTCCTTCCCACTGTCCGCCTCCCCACTGTCCTCCTCCCCACTGTCCTCCTTCCCACTGTCCTGCTCTGCACTGTCCTCCTCCCCACTGTCCTCCTCCCCACTTTCCACCTTCCCACTGTCCTCCTCCCCACTGTCCTCCTACAAACTGTCCGCCTCCAAACTGTCCTCCTCCCCACTGAACTCCTTCCCACTGTCCTCCTCCCCACTGTCCTCCTACAAACTGTCCGCCTCCCAACTGTCCTCCTCCCCACGGTCCTCCTTCCCACTGTCCTCCTCCCCACTGTTATTCCCACTATCCTCCACCCCACTGTCCTCCACTCCACTGTCCTCCTTCCCACTGTCCTCCTCTCCCCTGTCCTCCTTCCCACTGTCCTCCACTCCACTGTCCGCCTTTCCACTGTCCTCCTCTCCACTGTCCTCCTCCCCACTGTCCACCTCCCCACTGTCCTCCTCCCCACTGTTCTCCTTCCCACTGTTCTCCTTCCCACTGTCCTCATTCCCACTGTCCTCCTCCCCACTGTCCGCCACTCCACTGTCCTCCACTCCACTGTCCAGTTCCCCACTGTCCTCCTTCCCACTGTTCTCCTCCCAAATGTCCGCCACTACACTGTCCTCCACTCCATTGTCCTCTTCCCACTCTCCTCCTTCCCACTTTCCGCCTCCCCATTGTCCTCTTTCCCACTGTCCTCCTCCCCACTGTCCTCCTCCCCACTGACCTCCTCCCCATTGTCCTCCTCCCCACTGTCCTCCTCCCCACTGTCCGCCACTCCACTGTCCTCCTTCCCACTTCCCTCCTTCTCACTGTCCTCCTCCCACTGTCTTTCTCCCCAGTGTCCTCCTCCCCACAGTCCTCCTCCCCACTGTCCTCATTCCCACTGTCCTCCTCTCCACTGTCCTCCTCCCCACTGTCCTCCTTCCCACTGTCCTCATCCTGACTGTCCTCCTTCCCACTGCGCGCCTTCCAACTGTCCTCCTCCCAACTATCCTCCTCCCGACTGTCATCCTTCCCACTGTCCTCCTCTCCACTGTCCTCCACCCCACTGTCCTCCTTCCCACTGTCCTCCTCTCCACTGTCCTCCTCCCTTCTGTCCTCCTCTCCAATGTCCTCCTCCCCACTGTCGTCCTTCGCACTGTCCTCCTCTCCACTGTCCACCTCCCCACTTTCCTCCACCCCACTGTCCTCCATCCCACTGTCCTCCTCCCCACTGTCCTCCTTCCCACTGTCCGCCTCCCCACTGTCCTCCTTCAAACTGTCCACCTCTGCACTGTCCTCCTCCCCACTGCCCTCCTCCACACTGTCCACCTTCCCACTGTCCTCCTCCCCACTGTCCTCCTACAAACTGTCTGCCTCCCCACTGTACTCCTCCCCACTGTCCTCCTTCCCACTGTCCTCCTCTCCACTGTCCTCCTCCCCACTGTCCTCCTCCCCACTGTCCTTCTCCCCACTGTCCTTCCCACTATCCTCCTCCCCACTGTCCTCCTCTCCACTGTCCTCCTTCCAACTGTCCTCCTTCCCACTGTCCTCCTCCCCACTGTCCTCCTCCCCAATGTCCACCTTCCCACTGTCCTCCTCCCCACTGTCCTTCCCAATATCCTCCTCCCCACTGTCCTCCTCCCCACGGTTCTCCTTCCCACTGTCCTCCTGCCCCCTGTCATTCCCTCTATCCTCCTCCCCACTGTCCTCCTGTCCACTGTCCTCCTTCCCACTGTCCTCCTCCCCACTGTCCTCCTCCCCACTGTCCTCCTGTCCACTGTCCTCCTTCCCACTGTCCTCCTCCCCACTGTCCTCCTCCCCACTGTTATTCCCACTATCCTCCACCCCACTGTCCTCCACTCCACTGTCCTCGTTCCCACTGTCCTCCTCTCCACTGTCCTCCTTCCCACTGTCCTCCACTCCACTGTCCGCCTTTCCACTGTCCTCCTCTCCACTCTCCTCCTCTCCACTGTCCTCCTTCCCACTGCATGCCTTCCAACTGTCCTCCTCCCCACTGTCCTCCTCTCCACTGTCCTCCTCCCCACTGTCCTCCTCCCCAATGTCCACCTTCCCACTGTCCTCCTCCCCACTGTCCTCCTCCCCACTGTCCTCCTCTCCACTGTCCTCCTCCCCACTGTCCACCACGCCACATTACTCCTTCCCACTGTCCACCTTCCCACTGTTCTCCTCCCCACTGTCCTCCTCCCCATGGTCTTCCTTCCCACTATCCTCCTCTCCACTGTCCTCCTCCCCACTGTCGTCCTTCGCACTGTCCTCCTCTCCACTGTCCACCTCCCCACTGTCCTCCTCCCCACTGTCCTCTTTCCCACTGTCCTCCTCTACACTGTCCACCTCCCCACTGTCCTCCTTCCCAATGTCCTCCTCCCCACTTTCCTCCTCCCCACTGTTATTCCCACTATCCTCCACCCCACTGTCCTCCACTCCACTGTCCTCCTTCCCACTGTCCTCCTCTCCCCTGTCCTCCTTCCCACTGTCCTCCACTCCACTGTCCGCCTTTCCACTGTCCTCCTCTCCACTGTCCTCCTCCCCACTGTCCACCTCCCCACTGTCCTCCTCCCCACTGTTCTCCTTCCCACTGTTCTCCTTCCCACTGTCCTCATTCCCACTGTCCTCCTCCCCACTGTCCGCCACTCCACTGTCCTCCACTCCACTGTCCAGTTCCCCACTGTCCTCCTTCCCACTGTTCTCCTCCCAAATGTCCGCCACTACACTGTCCTCCACTCCATTGTCCTCTTCCCACTGTCCTCCTTCCCACTTTCCGCCTCCCCATTGTCCTCTTTCCCACTGTCCTCCTCCCCACTGTCCTCCTCCCCACTGACCTCCTCCCCATTGTCCTCCTCCCCACTGTCCTCCTCCCCACTGTCCGCCACTCCACTGTCCTCCTTCCCACTTCCCTCCTTCTCACTGTCCTCCTCCCACTGTCTTTCTCCCCAGTGTCCTCCTCCCCACAGTCCTCCTCCCCACTGTCCTCATTCCCACTGTCCTCCTCTCCACTGTCCTCCTCCCCACTGTCCTCCTTCCCACTGTCCTCATCCTGACTGTCCTCCTTCCCACTGCGCGCCTTCCAACTGTCCTCCTCCCAACTATCCTCCTCCCGACTGTCATCCTTCCCACTGTCCTCCTCTCCACTGTCCTCCACCCCACTGTCCTCCTTCCCACTGTCCTCCTCTCCACTGTCCTCCTCCCTTCTGTCCTCCTCTCCAATGTCCTCCTCCCCACTGTCGTCCTTCGCACTGTCCTCCTCTCCACTGTCCACCTCCCCACTTTCCTCCACCCCACTGTCCTCCATCCCACTGTCCTCCTCCCCACTGTCCTCCTTCCCACTGTCCGCCTCCCCACTGTCCTCCTTCAAACTGTCCACCTCTGCACTGTCCTCCTCCCCACTGCCCTCCTCCACACTGTCCACCTTTCCACTGTCCTCCTCCCCACTGTCCTCCTACAAACTGTCTGCCTCCCCACTGTACTCCTCCCCACTGTCCTCCTTCCCACTGTCCTCCTCTCCACTGTCCTCCTCCCCACTGTCCTCCTCCCCACTGTCCTTCTCCCCACTGTCCTTCCCACTATCCTCCTCCCCACTGTCCTGCTCTCCACTGTCCTCCTTCCAACTGTCCTCCTTCCCACTGTCCTCCTCCCCACTGTCCTCCTCCCCAATGTCCACCTTCCCACTGTCCTCCTCCCCACTGTCCTTCCCAATATCCTCCTCCCCACTGTCCTCCTCCCCACGGTTCTCCTTCCCACTGTCCTCCTGCCCCCTGTCATTCCCTCTATCCTCCTCCCCACTGTCCTCCTGTCCACTGTCCTCCTTCCCACTGTCCTCCTCCCCACTGTCCTCCTCCCCACTGTCCTCCTGTCCACTGTCCTCCTTCCCACTGTCCTCCTCCCCACTGTCCTCCTCCCCACTGTCCTCCTCCCCACTGTTATTCCCACTATCCTCCACCCCACTGTCCTCCACTCCACTGTCCTCGTTCCCACTGTCCTCCTATCCACTGTCCTCCTTCCCACTGTCCTCCACTCCACTGTCCGCCTTTCCACTGTCCTCCTCTCCACTCTCCTCCTCTCCACTGTCCTCCTTCCCACTGCATGCCTTCCAACTGTCCTCCTCCCCACTGTCCTCCTCTCCACTGTCCTCCTCCCCACTGTCCTCCTCCCCAATGTCCACCTTCCCACTGTCCTCCTCCCCACTGTCCTCCTCCCCACTGTCCTCCTCTCCACTGTCCTCCTCCCCACTGTCCACCACGCCACATTACTCCTTCCCACTGTCCACCTTCCCACTGTTCTCCTCCCCACTGTCCTCCTCCCCATGGTCTTCCTTCCCACTATCCTCCTCTCCACTGTCCTCCTCCCCACTGTCGTCCTTCGCACTGTCCTCCTCTCCACTGTCCAACTCCCCACTGTCCTCCTCCCCACTGTCCTCTTTCCCACTGTCCTCCTCTACACTGTCCACCTCCCCACTGTCCTCCTTCCTACTGTCCTCCTTCCCACTGTCCGCCTCCCCTCTGTCCTCCTCCCCACTGTCCTCCTTCCCACTGTCCTCCTCTGCACTGTCCTCCTCCCCACTGTCCTCCTCCCCACTTTCCACCTTCCCACTGTCCTCCTCCCCACTGTCCTCCTACAAACTGTCCGCCCACCAACTGTCCTCCTCCCCACTGACCTCCTTCCCACTGTCCGCCTCCCAACTGTCCTCCTCCCCACTGTCCTCCTTCCCACTGTCCTCCTCTCCACTGTCCTCCTCCCCAATGTCCTCCTCCCCACTTTCCTCCTCCCCACTGTTATTCCAACTATCCTCCACCCCACTGTCCTCCACTCCACTGTCCTCCTTCCCACTGTCCTCCTCTCCACTGTCCTCCTTCCCACTGTCCTCCACTCCACTGTCTGCCTTTCCACTGTCCTCCTCTCCACTGTCCTCCTCCCCACTGTCCACCTCCCCACTGTCCTCCTCCCCACTGTTCTCCTCCCCACTGTCCTCATTCCCACTGTCCTCCTCCCCACTGTCCTCCTCCCCACTGTCCTCCTCTCCACTGTCCTCCTCCCCACTGTCCTCCTCCCCACTGTCCTTCTCCCCACTGTCCTTCCCACTATCCTCCTCCCCACTGTCCTCCTCTCCACTGTCCTCCTTCCAACTGTCCTCCTTCCCACTGTCCTCCTCCCCACTGTCCTCCACCCCAATGTCCACCTTCCCACTGTCCTCCTCCCCACGGTTCTCCTTCCCACTGTCCTCATGCCCCCTGTCGTTCCCTCTATCCTCCTCCCCACTGTCCTCCTGTCCACTGTCCTCCTTGCCACTGTCCTCCTCCCCACTGTCCTCCTCCCCACTGTTATTCCCACTATCCTCCACCCCACTTTCCTCCACTCCACTGTCCTCCTCTCCACTGTCCTCCTCCCCACTGTCCACCTCCCCACTGTCCTCCTCCCCACTGTTCTCCTTCCCACTGTTCTCCTTCCCACTGTCCTCATTCCCACTGTCCTCCTCCCCACTGTCCGCCACTCCACTGTCCTCCTCTCCACTGTCCTCCTCCCCACTGTCCACCTCCCCACTGTCCTCCTCCCCACTGTTCTCCTTCCCACTGTTCTCCTTCCCACTGTCCTCCTCCCCACTGTCCTCCTCCCCACTGTTATTCCCACTATCCTCCACCCCACTTTCCTCCACTCCACTGTCCTCCTCTCCACTGTCCTCCTCCCCACTGTCCACCTCCCCACTGTCCTCCTCCCCACTGTTCTCCTTCCCACTGTTCTCCTTCCCACTGTTCACCTTCCCACTGTTCTCCTCCCCACTGTCCTCCTCCCCACGGTCTTCCTTCCCACTGTCCTCCTCTCCACTGTCCTCCTCCCCACTGTCGTCCTTCGCACTGTCCTCCTCTCCACTGGCCACCTCCCCACTGTCCTCCCCCCCACTGTCCTCTTTCCCACTGTCCTCCTCTACACTGTCCACCTCCCCACTGTCCTCCTTCCCACTGTCCTCCTTCCCACTGTCCGCCTCCCCACTGTCCTCCTCCCCACTGTCCTCCTTCCCACTGTCCTGCTCTGCACTGTCCTCCTCCCCACTGTCCTCCTCCCCACTTTCCACCTTCCCACTGTCCTCCTCCCCACTGTCCTCCTACAAACTGTCCGCCTCCAAACTGTCCTCCTCCCCACTGAACTCCTTCCCACTGTCCTCCTCCCCACTGTCCTCCTACAAACTGTCCGCCTCCCAACTGTCCTCCTCCCCACTGTCCTCCTTCCCACTGTCCTCCTCCCCACTGTTATTCCCACTATCCTCCACCCCACTGTCCTCCACTCCACTGTCCTCCTTCCCACTGTCCTCCTCTCCCCTGTCCTCCTTCCCACTGTCCTCCACTCCACTGTCCGCCTTTCCACTGTCCTCCTCTCCACTGTCCTCCTCCCCACTGTCCACCTCCCCACTGTCCTCCTCCCCACTGTTCTCCTTCCCACTGTTCTCCTTCCCACTGTCCTCATTCCCACTGTCCTCCTCCCCACTGTCCGCCACTCCACTGTCCTCCACTCCACTGTCCAGTTCCCCACTGTCCTCCTTCCCACTGTTCTCCTCCCAAATGTCCGCCACTACACTGTCCTCCACTCCATTGTCCTCTTCCCACTGTCCTCCTTCCCACTTTCCGCCTCCCCATTGTCCTCTTTCCCACTGTCCTCCTCCCCACTGTCCTCCTCCCCACTGACCTCCTCCCCATTGTCCTCCTCCCCACTGTCCTCCTCCCCACTGTCCGCCACTCCACTGTCCTCCTTCCTACTTCCCTCCTTCTCACTGTCCTCCTCCCACTGTCTTTCTCCCCAGTGTCCTCCTCCCCACAGTCCTCCTCCCCACTGTCCTCATTCCCACTGTCCTCCTCTCCACTGTCCTCCTCCCCACTGTCCTCCTTCCCACTGTCCTCATCCTGACTGTCCTCCTTCCCACTGCGCGCCTTCCAACTGTCCTCCTCCCAACTATCCTCCTCCCGACTGTCATCCTTCCCACTGTCCTCCTCTCCACTGTCCTCCACCCCACTGTCCTCCTTCCCACTGTCCTCCTCTCCACTGTCCTCCTCCCTTCTGTCCTCCTCTCCAATGTCCTCCTCCCCACTGTCGTCCTTCGCACTGTCCTCCTCTCCACTGTCCACCTCCCCACTTTCCTCCACCCCACTGTCCTCCATCCCACTGTCCTCCTCCCCACTGTCCTCCTTCCCACTGTCCGCCTCCCCACTGTCCTCCTTCAAACTGTCCACCTCTGCACTGTCCTCCTCCCCACTGCCCTCCTCCACACTGTCCACCTTCCCACTGTCCTCCTCCCCACTGTCCTCCTACAAACTGTCTGCCTCCCCACTGTACTCCTCCCCACTGTCCTCCTTCCCACTGTCCTCCTCTCCACTGTCCTCCTCCCCACTGTCCTCCTCCCCACTGTCCTTCTCCCCACTGTCCTTCCCACTATCCTCCTCCCCACTGTCCTCCTCTCCACTGTCCTCCTTCCAACTGTCCTCCTTCCCACTGTCCTCCTCCCCACTGTCCTCCTCCCCAATGTCCACCTTCCCACTGTCCTCCTCCCCACTGTCCTTCCCAATATCCTCCTCCCCACTGTCCTCCTCCCCACGGTTCTCCTTCCCACTGTCCTCCTGCCCCCTGTCATTCCCTCTATCCTCCTCCCCACTGTCCTCCTGTCCACTGTCCTCCTTCCCACTGTCCTCCTCCCCACTGTCCTCCTCCCCACTGTCCTCCTGTCCACTGTCCTCCTTCCCACTGTCCTCCTCCCCACTGTCCTCCTCCCCACTGTTATTCCCACTATCCTCCACCCCACTGTCCTCCACTCCACTGTCCTCGTTCCCACTGTCCTCCTCTCCACTGTCCTCCTTCCCACTGTCCTCCACTCCACTGTCCGCCTTTCCACTGTCCTCCTCTCCACTCTCCTCCTCTCCACTGTCCTCCTTCCCACTGCATGCCTTCCAACTGTCCTCCTCCCCACTGTCCTCCTCTCCACTGTCCTCCTCCCCACTGTCCTCCTCCCCAATGTCCACCTTCCCACTGTCCTCCTCCCCACTGTCCTCCTCCCCACTGTCCTCCTCTCCACTGTCCTCCTCCCCACTGTCCACCACGCCACATTACTCCTTCCCACTGTCCACCTTCCCACTGTTCTCCTCCCCACTGTCCTCCTCCCCATGGTCTTCCTTCCCACTATCCTCCTCTCCACTGTCCTCCTCCCCACTGTCGTCCTTCGCACTGTCCTCCTCTCCACTGTCCACCTCCCCACTGTCCTCCTCCCCACTGTCCTCTTTCCCACTGTCCTCCTCTACACTGTCCACCTCCCCACTGTCCTCCTTCCCAATGTCCTCCTCCCCACTTTCCTCCTCCCCACTGTTATTCCCACTATCCTCCACCCCACTGTCCTCCACTCCACTGTCCTCCTTCCCACTGTCCTCCTCTCCCCTGTCCTCCTTCCCACTGTCCTCCACTCCACTGTCCGCCTTTCCACTGTCCTCCTCTCCACTGTCCTCCTCCCCACTGTCCACCTCCCCACTGTCCTCCTCCCCACTGTTCTCCTTCCCACTGTTCTCCTTCCCACTGTCCTCATTCCCACTGTCCTCCTCCCCACTGTCCGCCACTCCACTGTCCTCCACTCCACTGTCCAGTTCCCCACTGTCCTCCTTCCCACTGTTCTCCTCCCAAATGTCCGCCACTACACTGTCCTCCACTCCATTGTCCTCTTCCCACTGTCCTCCTTCCCACTTTCCGCCTCCCCATTGTCCTCTTTCCCACTGTCCTCCTCCCCACTGTCCTCCTCCCCACTGACCTCCTCCCCATTGTCCTCCTCCCCACTGTCCTCCTCCCCACTGTCCGCCACTCCACTGTCCTCCTTCCCACTTCCCTCCTTCTCACTGTCCTCCTCCCACTGTCTTTCTCCCCAGTGTCCTCCTCCCCACAGTCCTCCTCCCCACTGTCCTCATTCCCACTGTCCTCCTCTCCACTGTCCTCCTCCCCACTGTCCTCCTTCCCACTGTCCTCATCCTGACTGTCCTCCTTCCCACTGCGCGCCTTCCATCTGTCCTCCTCCCAACTATCCTCCTCCCGACTGTCATCCTTCCCACTGTCCTCCTCTCCACTGTCCTCCACCCCACTGTCCTCCTTCCCACTGTCCTCCTCTCCACTGTCCTCCTCCCTTCTGTCCTCCTCTCCAATGTCCTCCTCCCCACTGTCGTCCTTCGCACTGTCCTCCTCTCCACTGTCCACCTCCCCACTTTCCTCCACCCCACTGTCCTCCATCCCACTGTCCTCCTCCCCACTGTCCTCCTTCCCACTGTCCGCCTCCCCACTGTCCTCCTTCAAACTGTCCACCTCTGCACTGTCCTCCTCCCCACTGCCCTCCTCCACACTGTCCACCTTTCCACTGTCCTCCTCCCCACTGTCCTCCTACAAACTGTCTGCCTCCCCACTGTACTCCTCCCCACTGTCCTCCTTCCCACTGTCCTCCTCTCCACTGTCCTCCTCCCCACTGTCCTCCTCCCCACTGTCCTTCTCCCCACTGTCCTTCCCACTATCCTCCTCCCCACTGTCCTGCTCTCCACTGTCCTCCTTCCAACTGTCCTCCTTCCCACTGTCCTCCTCCCCACTGTCCTCCTCCCCAATGTCCACCTTCCCACTGTCCTCCTCCCCACTGTCCTTCCCAATATCCTCCTCCCCACTGTCCTCCTCCCCACGGTTCTCCTTCCCACTGTCCTCCTGCCCCCTGTCATTCCCTCTATCCTCCTCCCCACTGTCCTCCTGTCCACTGTCCTCCTTCCCACTGTCCTCCTCCCCACTGTCCTCCTCCCCACTGTCCTCCTGTCCACTGTCCTCCTTCCCACTGTCCTCCTCCCCACTGTCCTCCTCCCCACTGTCCTCCTCCCCACTGTTATTCCCACTATCCTCCACCCCACTGTCCTCCACTCCACTGTCCTCGTTCCCACTGTCCTCCTATCCACTGTCCTCCTTCCCACTGTCCTCCACTCCACTGTCCGCCTTTCCACTGTCCTCCTCTCCACTCTCCTCCTCTCCACTGTCCTCCTTCCCACTGCATGCCTTCCAACTGTCCTCCTCCCCACTGTCCTCCTCTCCACTGTCCTCCTCCCCACTGTCCTCCTCCCCAATGTCCACCTTCCCACTGTCCTCCTCCCCACTGTCCTCCTCCCCACTGTCCTCCTCTCCACTGTCCTCCTCCCCACTGTCCACCACGCCACATTACTCCTTCCCACTGTCCACCTTCCCACTGTTCTCCTCCCCACTGTCCTCCTCCCCATGGTCTTCCTTCCCACTATCCTCCTCTCCACTGTCCTCCTCCCCACTGTCCTCTTTCCCACTGTCCTCCTCTACACTGTCCACCTCCCCACTGTCCTCCTTCCTACTGTCCTCCTTCCCACTGTCCGCCTCCCCACTGTCCTCCTCCCCACTGTCCTCCTTCCCACTGTCCTCCTCTGCACTGTCCTCCTCCCCACTGTCCTCCTCCCCACTTTCCACCTTCCCACTGTCCTCCTCCCCACTGTCCTCCTACAAACTGTCCGCCCACCAACTGTCCTCCTCCCCACTGACCTCCTTCCCACTGTCCGCCTCCCAACTGTCCTCCTCCCCACTGTCCTCCTTCCCACTGTCCTCCTCTCCACTGTCCTCCTCCCCAATGTCCTCCTCCCCACTTTCCTCCTCCCCACTGTTATTCCAACTATCCTCCACCCCACTGTCCTCCACTCCACTGTCCTCCTTCCCACTGTCCTCCTCTCCACTGTCCTCCTTCCCACTGTCCTCCACTCCACTGTCTGCCTTTCCACTGTCCTCCTCTCCACTGTCCTCCTCCCCACTGTCCACCTCCCCACTGTCCTCCTCCCCACTGTTCTCCTCCCCACTGTCCTCATTCCCACTGTCCTCCTCCCCACTGTCCTCCTCCCCACTGTCCTCCTCTCCACTGTCCTCCTCCCCACTGTCCTCCTCCCCACTGTCCTTCTCCCCACTGTCCTTCCCACTATCCTCCTCCCCACTGTCCTCCTCTCCACTGTCCTCCTTCCAACTGTCCTCCTTCCCACTGTCCTCCTCCCCACTGTCCTCCACCCCAATGTCCACCTTCCCACTGTCCTCCTCCCCACGGTTCTCCTTCCCACTGTCCTCATGCCCCCTGTCGTTCCCTCTATCCTCCTCCCCACTGTCCTCCTGTCCACTGTCCTCCTTGCCACTGTCCTCCTCCCCACTGTCCTCCTCCCCACTGTTATTCCCACTATCCTCCACCCCACTTTCCTCCACTCCACTGTACTCCTCTCCACTGTCCTCCTCCCCACTGTCCACCTCCCCACTGTCCTCCTCCCCACTGTTCTCCTTCCCACTGTTCTCCTTCCCACTGTCCTCATTCCCACTGTCCTCCTCCCCACTGTCCGCCACTCCACTGTCCTCCACTCCAATGTCCAGTTCCCCACTGTCCTCCTTCCCACTGTTCTCCTCCCAAATGTCCGCCAGTACACTGTCCTCCACTCCATTGTCCTCTTCCCCACTGTTCTCCTTCCCACTTTCCGCCTCCCCACTGTCCTCTTTCCCACTGTCCTCCTCCCCACTGTCCTCCTCCCCACTGACCTCCTCCCCATTGTCCTCCTCCCCACTGTCCTCCTCCCCACTGTCCGCCACTCCACTGTCCTCCTTCCCACTTCCCTCCTTCTCACTGTCCTCCTCCCACTGTCTTTCTCCCCAGTGTCCTCCTCCCACTGTCCTCCTCCCCACTGTCCTCATTCCCACTGTCCTCCTCTCCACTGTCCTCATTCCCACTGTCCTCCTTCTCACTGTCCTCCTCCCACTGTCCTCCTCTCCACTGTCCTCCTCTCCACTGTCCTCCTTCCCACTGTCCTCCTTCCCACTGTCCTTCTCCCCACTGTCCGCCACGCCACATTACTCCTTCCCACTGTTCACCTTCCCACTGTTCTCCTCCCCACTGTCCTCCTCCCCACGGTCTTCCTTCCCACTGTCCTCCTCTCCACTGTCCTCCTCCCCACTGTCGTCCTTCGCACTGTCCTCCTCTCCACTGGCCACCTCCCCACTGTCCTCCCCCCCACTGTCCTCTTTCCCACTGTCCTCCTCTACACTGTCCACCTCCCCACTGTCCTCCTTCCCACTGTCCTCCTTCCCACTGTCCGCCTCCCCACTGTCCTCCTCCCCACTGTCCTCCTTCCCACTGTCCTCCTCTGCACAGTCCTCCTCCCCACTGTCCTCCTCCCCACTTTCCACCTTCCCACTGTCCTCCTCCCCACTGTCCTCCTACAAACTGTCCGCCTCCAAACTGTCCTCCTCCCCACTGACCTCCTTCCCACTGTCCTCCTCCCCACTGTCCTCCTACAAACTGTCCGCCTCCCAACTGTCCTCCTCCCCACTGTCCTCCTTCCCACTGTCCTCCTCTCCACTGTCTTCCTCCCCAATGTCCTCCTCCCCACTTTCCTCCTCCCCACTGTTATTCCCACTATCCTCCACCCCACTGTCCTCCACTCCACTGTCCTCCTTCCCACTGTCCTCCTCTCCCCTGTCCTCCTTCCCACTGTCCTCCACTCCACTGTCCGCCTTTCCACTGTACTCCTCTCCACTGTCCTCCTCCCCACTGTCCACCTCCCCACTGTCCTCCTCCCCACTGTTCTCCTTCCCACTGTTCTCCTTCCCACTGTCCTCATTCCCACTGTCCTCCTCCCCACTGTCCGCCACTCCACTGTCCTCCACTCCACTGTCCAGTTCCCCACTGTCCTCCTTCCCACTGTTCTCCTCCCAAATGTCCGCCACTACACTGTCCTCCACTCCATTGTCCTCTTCCCACTGTCCTCCTTCCTACTTTCCGCCTCCCCATTGTCCTCTTTCCCACTGTCCTCCTCCCCACTGTCCTCCTCCCCACTGACCTCCTCCCCATTGTCCTCCTCCCCACTGTCCTCCTCCCCACTGTCCGCCACTCCACTGTCCTCCTTCCCACTTCCCTCCTTCTCACTGTCCTCCTCCCACTGTCTTTCTCCCCAGTGTCCTCCTCCCCACTGTCCTCCTCCCCACTGTCCTCATTCCCACTGTCCTCCTCTCCACTGTCCTCATCCCCACTGTCCTCCTCCCCACTGTTCTCCTTCCCACTGTTCTCCTTCCCACTGTCCTCATTCCCACTGTCCTCCTCCCCACTGTCCTCCTCCCCACTGTCCTCATTCCCACTGTCCTCCTCTCCACTGTCCTCCTCCCCACTGTCCTCCTTCCCACTGTCCTCATCCTGACTGTCCTCCTTCCCACTGTCCTCCTCTCAACTGTCCTCCTCCCCACTCTCCTCATCTCCACTCTCCTCCTCTCCACTGTCCTCCTCCCCACTGTCCTCCTTCCCACTGTCCTCCTCTGCACTGTCCTTCCCAATATCCTCCTCCCCACTGTCCTCCTCCCCACGGTTCTCCTTCCCACTGTCCTCCTGCCCCCTGTCGTTCCCTCTATCCTCCTCCCCACTGTCCTCCTGTCCACTGTCCTCCTTCCCACTGTCCTCCTCCCCACTGTCCTCCTCCCCACTGTTATTCCCACTATCCTCCACCCCACTTTCCTCCACTCCACTGTCCTCCTCTCCACTGTCCTCCTCCCCACTGTCCACCTCCCCACTGTCCTCCTTCCCACTGTTCTCCTCCCAAATGTCCGCCAGTACACTGTCCTCCACTCCATTGTCCTCTTCCCCACTGTCCTCTTTCCCACTGTCCTCCTCCCCACTGACCTCCTCCCCATTGTCCTCCTCCCCACTGTCCTCCTCCCCACTGTCCGCCACTCCACTGTCCTCCTTCCGACTTCCCTCCTTCTCACTGTCCTCCTCCCACTGTCTTTCTCCCCAGTGTCCTCCTCCCACTGTCCTCCTCCCCACTGTCCTCATTCCCACTGTCCTCCTCTCCACTGTCCTCATTCCCACTGTCCTCCTTCTCACTGTCCTCCTCCCACTGTCCTCCTCTCCACTGTCCTCCTCTCCACTGTCCTCCTTCCCACTGTCCTCCTTCCCACTGTCCTTCTCCCCACTGTCCGCCACGCCACATTACTCCTTCCCACTGTTCTCCTCCCCACTGTCCTCCTCCCCACGGTCTTCCTTCCCACTGTCCTCCTCTCCACTGTCCTCCTCCCCACTGTCGTCCTTCGCACTGTCCTCCTCTCCACTGTCCTCCCCCCCCACTGTCCTCTTTCCCACTGTCCTCCTCTACACTGTCCACCTCCCCACTGTCCTCCTTCCCACTGTCCTCCTTCCCACTGTCCGCCTCCCCACTGTCCTCCTCCCCACTGTCCTCCTTCCCACTGTCCTCCTCTGCACTGTCCTCCTCCCCACTGTCCTCCTCCCCACTTTCCACCTTCCCACTGTCCTCCTCCCCACTGTCCTCCTACAAACTGTCCGCCTCCAAACTGTCCTCCTCCCCACTGAACTCCTTCCCACTGTCCTCCTCCCCACTGTCCTCCTACAAACTGTCCGCCTCCCAACTGTCCTCCTCCCCACTGTAATCCTTCCCACTGTCCTCCTCCCCACTGTTATTCCCACTATCCTCCACCCCACTGTCCTCCACTCCACTGTCCTCCTTCCCACTGTCCTCCTCTCCCCTGTCCTCCTTCCCACTGTCCTCCACTCCACTGTCCGCCTTTCCACTGTCCTCCTCTCCACTGTCCTCCTCCCCACTGTCCACCTCCCCACTGTCCTCCTCCCCACTGTTCTCCTTCCCACTGTTCTCCTTCCCACTGTCCTCATTCCCACTGTCCTCCTCCCCACTGTCCGCCACTCCACTGTCCTCCACTCCACTGTCCAGTTCCCCACTGTCCTCCTTCCCACTGTTCTCCTCCCAAATGTCCGCCACTACACTGTCCTCCACTCCATTGTCCTCTTCCCACTGTCCTCCTTCCCACTTTCCGCCTCCCCATTGTCCTCTTTCCCACTGTCCTCCTCCCCACTGTCCTCCTCCCCACTGACCTCCTCCCCATTGTCCTCCTCCCCACTGTCCTCCTCCCCACTGTCCGCCACTCCACTGTCCTCCTTCCCACTTCCCTCCTTCTCACTGTCCTCCTCCCACTGTCTTTCTCCCCAGTGTCCTCCTCCCCACAGTCCTCCTCCCCACTGTCCTCATTCCCACTGTCCTCCTCTCCACTGTCCTCCTCCCCACTGTCCTCCTTCCCACTGTCCTCATCATGACTGTCCTCCTTCCCACTGCGCGCCTTCCAACTGTCCTCCTCCCAACTATCCTCCTCCCGACTGTCATCCTTCCCACTGTCCTCCTCTCCACTGTCCTCCACCCCACTGTCCTCCTTCCCACTGTCCTCCTCTCCACTGTCCTCCTCCCTTCTGTCCTCCTCTCCAATGTCCTCCCCACTGTCGTCCTTCGCACTGTCCTCCTCTCCACTGTCCACCTCCCCACTTTCCTCCACCCCACTGTCCTCCATCCCACTGTCCTCCTCCCCACTGTCCTCCTTCCCACTGTCCGCCTCCCCACTGTCCTCCTTCAAACTGTCCACCTCTGCACTGTCCTCCTCCCCACTGCCCTCCTCCACACTGTCCACCTTCCCACTGTCCTCCTCCCCACTGTCCTCCTACAAACTGTCTGCCTCCCCACTGTACTCCTCCCCACTGTCCTCCTTCCCACTGTCCTCCTCTCCACTGTCCTCCTCCCCACTGTCCTCCTCCCCACTGTCCTTCTCCCCACTGTCCTTCCCACTATCCTCCTCCCCACTGTCCTCCTCTCCACTGTCCTCCTTCCAACTGTCCTCCTTCCCACTGTCCTCCTCCCCACTGTCCTCCTCCCCAATGTCCACCTTCCCACTGTCCTCCTCCCCACTGTCCTTCCCAATATCCTCCTCCCCACTGTCCTCCTCCCCACGGTTCTCCTTCCCACTGTCCTCCTGCCCCCTGTCATTCCCTCTATCCTCCTCCCCACTGTCCTCCTGTCCACTGTCCTCCTTCCCACTGTCCTCCTCCCCACTGTCCTCCTCCCCACTGTCCTCCTGTCCACTGTCCTCCTTCCCACTGTCCTCCTCCCCACTGTCCTCCTCCCCACTGTTATTCCCACTATCCTCCACCCCACTGTCCTCCACTCCACTGTCCTCGTTCCCACTGTCCTCCTCTCCACTGTCCTCCTTCCCACTGTCCTCCACTCCACTGTCCGCCTTTCCACTGTCCTCCTCTCCACTCTCCTCCTCTCCACTGTCCTCCTTCCCACTGCATGCCTTCCAACTGTCCTCCTCCCCACTGTCCTCCACTCCACTGTCCTCCTCCCCACTGTCCTCCTCCCCAATGTCCACCTTCCCACTGTCCTCCTCCCCACTGTCCTCCTCCCCACTGTCCTCCTCTCCACTGTCCTCCTCCCCACTGTCCACCACGCCACATTACTCCTTCCCACTGTCCACCTTCCCACTGTTCTCCTCCCCACTGTCCTCCTCCCCATGGTCTTCCTTCCCACTATCCTCCTCTCCACTGTCCTCCTCCCCACTGTCGTCCTTCGCACTGTCCTCCTCTCCACTGTCCACCTCCCCACTGTCCTCCTCCCCACTGTCCTCTTTCCCACTGTCCTCCTCTACACTGTCCACCTCCCCACTGTCCTCCTTCCCAATGTCCTCCTCCCCACTTTCCTCCTCCCCACTGTTATTCCCACTATCCTCCACCCCACTGTCCTCCACTCCACTGTCCTCCTTCCCACTGTCCTCCTCTCCCCTGTCCTCCTTCCCACTGTCCTCCACTCCACTGTCCGCCTTTCCACTGTCCTCCTCTCCACTGTCCTCCTCCCCACTGTCCACCTCCCCACTGTCCTCCTCCCCACTGTTCTCCTTCCCACTGTTCTCCTTCCCACTGTCCTCATTCCCACTGTCCTCCTCCCCACTGTCCGCCACTCCACTGTCCTCCACTCCACTGTCCAGTTCCCCACTGTCCTCCTTCCCACTGTTCTCCTCCCAAATGTCCGCCACTACACTGTCCTCCACTCCATTGTCCTCTTCCCACTGTCCTCCTTCCCACTTTCCGCCTCCCCATTGTCCTCTTTCCCACTGTCCTCCTCCCCACTGTCCTCCTCCCCACTGACCTCCTCCCCATTGTCCTCCTCCCCACTGTCCTCCTCCCCACTGTCCGCCACTCCACTGTCCTCCTTCCCACTTCCCTCCTTCTCACTGTCCTCCTCCCACTGTCTTTCTCCCCAGTGTCCTCCTCCCCACAGTCCTCCTCCCCACTGTCCTCATTCCCACTGTCCTCCTCTCCACTGTCCTCCTCCCCACTTTCCTCCTTCCCACTGTCCTCATCCTGACTGTCCTCCTTCCCACTGCGCGCCTTCCAACTGTCCTCCTCCCAACTATCCTCCTCCCGACTGTCATCCTTCCCACTGTCCTCCTCTCCACTGTCCTCCACCCCACTGTCCTCCTTCCCACTGTCCTCCTCTCCACTGTCCTCCTCCCTTCTGTCCTCCTCTCCAATGTCCTCCTCCCCACTGTCGTCCTTCGCACTGTCCTCCTCCCCACTGTCCTCCTCCCCACTGTCCTTCTCCCCACTGTCCTTCCCACTATCCTCCTCCCCACTGTCCTCCTCTCCACTGTCCTCCTTCCAACTGTCCTCCTTCCCACTGTCCTCCTCCCCAATGCCCACCTTCCCACTGTCCTCCTCCCCACTGTCCTTCCCAATATCCTCCTCCCCACTGTCCTCCTCCCCACGGTTCTCCTTCCCACTGTCCTCCTGCCCCCTGTCATTCCCTCTATCCTCCTCCCCACTGTCCTCCTGTCCACTGTCCTCCTTCCCACTGTCCTCCTCCCCACTGTCCTCCTCCCCACTGTCCTCCTGTCCACTGTCCTCCTTCCCACTGTCCTCCTCCCCACTGTCCTCCTCCCCACTGTCCTCCTCCCCACTGTTATTCCCACTATCCTCCACCCCACTGTCCTCCACTCCACTGTCCTCGTTCCCACTGTCCTCCTCTCCACTGTCCTCCTTCCCACTGTCCTCCACTCCACTGTCCGCCTTTCCACTGTCCTCCTCTCCACTCTCCTCCTCTCCACTGTCCTCCTTCCCACTGCATGCCTTCCAACTGTCCTCCTCCCCACTGTCCTCCTCTCCACTGTCCTCCTCCCCACTGTCCTCCTCCCCAATGTCCACCTTCCCACTGTCCTCCTCCCCACTGTCCTCCTCCCCACTGTCCTCCTCTCCACTGTCCTCCTCCCCACTGTCCACCACGCCACATTACTCCTTCCCACTGTCCACCTTCCCACTGTTCTCCTCCCCACTGTCCTCCTCCCCATGGTCTTCCTTCCCACTATCCTCCTCTCCACTGTCCTCCTCCCCACTGTCGTCCTTCGCACTGTCCTCCTCTCCACTGTCCACCTCCCCACTGTCCTCCTCCCCACTGTCCTCTTTCCCACTGTCCTCCTCTACACTGTCCACCTCCCCACTGTCCTCCTTCCCACTGTCCTCCTTCCCACTGTCCGCCTCCCCACTGTCCTCCTCCCCACTGTCCTCCTTCCCACTGTCCTCCTCTGCACTGTCCTCCTCCCCACTGTCCTCCTCCCCACTTTCCACCTTCCCACTGTCCTCCTCCCCACTGTCCTCCTACAAACTGTCCGCCTCCCAACTGTCCTCCTCCCCACTGACCTCCTTCCCACTGTCCGCCTCCCAACTGTCCTCCTCCCCACTGTCCTCCTTCCCACTGTCCTCCTCTCCACTGTCCTCCTCCCCAATGTCCTCCTCCCCACTTTCCTCCTCCCCACTGTTATTCCAACTATCCTCCACCCCACTGTCCTCCACTCCACTGTCCTCCTTCCCACTGTCCTCCTCTCCACTGTCCTCCTTCCCACTGTCCTCCACTCCACTGTCTGCCTTTCCACTGTCCTCCTCTCCACTGTCCTCCTCCCCACTGTCCACCTCCCCACTGTCCTCCTCCCCACTGTTCTCCTTCCCACTGTCCTCATTCCCACTGTCCTCCTCCCCACTGTCCGCCACTCCACTGTCCTCCACTCCACTGTCCAGTTCCCCACTGTCCTCCTTCCCACTGTTCTCCTCCCAAATGTCCGCTACTACACTGTCCTCCACTCCAATGTCCTCTTCCCCACTGTCCTCCTTCCCACTTTCCGCCTCCCCATTGTCCTCTTTCCCACTGTCCTCCTGCCCACTGTCCTCCTCCCCACTGACCTCCTCCCCATTGTCCTCCTCCCCACTGTCCTCCTCCCCACTGTCCGCCACTCCACTGTCCTCCTTCCCACTTCCCTCCTTCTCACTGTCCTCCTCCCACTGTCTTTCTCCCCATTGTCCTCCTCCCCAGTGTCCTCCTCCCCACTGTCCTCATTCCCACTGTCCTCCTCTCCACTGTCCTCCTCCCCACTGTCCTCCTTCCCACTGTCCTCATCCTGACTGTCCTCCTTCCCACTGTCCTCCTCTCAACTGTCCTCCTCCCCTCTCTCCTCATCTCCACTGTCCTCCTCTCCACTGTCCTTCCCAACCTCCTCCTCCTCCTCACTGTCCTCCTCCCCACGGTTCTCATTCCCACTGACCTCCTGCCCCCTGTCGTTCCCTCTATCCTCCTCCCCACTGTCCTCCTGTACACTGTCCTCCTTCCCACTGTCCTCCTCCCCACTGTCCTCCTCCCCACTGTCCTCCTCCCCACTGTTATTCCCACTATCCTCCACCCCACTGTCCTCCTCCCCACTGTCCTCCTCCCCACTGTTATTCCCACTATCCTCCACCCCACTGTCCTCCACTCCACTGTCCTCCTTCCCACTGTCCTCCTCTCCACTGTCCTCCTTCCCACTGTCCTCCACTCCACTGTCCGCCTTTCCACTGTCCTCCTCTCCACTGTCCTCCTCCCCACTGTCCACCTCCCCACTGTCCTCCTCCCCACTGTTCTCCTTCCCACTGTTCTCCTTCCCACTGTCCTCAGTCCCACTGTCCTCCTCCCCACTGTCCGCCACTCCACTGTCCTCCACTCCAATGTCCAGTTCCCCACTGTCCTCCTTCCCACTTTCCGCCTCCCCACTGTCCTCTTTCCCACTGTCCTCCTCCCCACTGTCCTCCTCCCCACTGACCTCCTCCCCATTGTCCTCCTCCCCACTGTCCTCCTCCCCACTGTCCGCCACTCCACTGTCCTCCTTCCCACTTCCCTCCTTCTCACTGTCCTCCTCCCACTGTCTTTCTCCCCAGTGTCCTCCTCCCACTGTCCTCCTCCCCACTGTCCTCATTCCCACTGTCCTCCTCTCCACTGTCCTCCTTCCCACTGTCCTCCTTCCCACTGTCCTTCTCCCCACTGTCCGCCACGCCACATTACTCCTTCCCACTGTTCACCTTCCCACTGTTCTCCTCCCCACTGTCCTCCTCCCCACGGTCTTCCGTCCCACTGTCCTCCTCTCCACTGTCCTCCTCCCCACTGTCGTCCTTCGCACTGTCCTCCTCACCACTGTCCACCTCCCCACTGTCCTCCCCCCCACTGTCCTCTTTCCCACTGTCCTCCTCTACACTGTCCACCTCCCCACTGTCCTCCTTCCCACTGTCTTCCTTCCCACTGTCCTCCTCCCCACTGTCCTCCTCCCCACTGTCCTCCTTCCCACTGTCCTCCTCTGCATTGTCCTCCTCCCCACTGTCCTCCTCCCCACTTTCCACCTTCCCACTGTCCTCCTCCCCACTGTCCTCCTACAAACTGTCCGCCTCCAAACTGTCCTCCTCCCCACTGACCTCCTTCCCACTGTCCTCCTCCCCACTGTCCTCCTACAAACTGTCCGCCTCCCAACTGTCCTCCTCCCCACTGTCCTCCTTCCCACTGTCCTCCTCTCCACTGTCCTCCTCCCCACTGTCCTCCTCCCCAATGTCCACCTCCCCACTGTCCGCCACTCCACTGTCCTCCACTCCAATGTCCAGTTCCCCACTGTCCTCCTTCCCACTGTCCTCCACTCCACTGTCCGCCTTTCCACTGTCCTCCTCTCCACTGTCCTCCTCCCCACTGTCCTCCTCTCCACTGTCCTCCTCCCCACTGTCCTCCTCCCCAATGTCCACCTCCCCACTGTCCTCCTTCCCACTGTCCTCCTTCCCACTGTCCGCCTCCCCACTGTCCTCCTCCCCACTGTCCTCCTTCCCACTGTCCTCCTCTGCACTGTCCTCCTCCCCACTGTCCTCCTCCCCACTTTCCACCTTCCCACTGTCCTCCTCCCCACTGTCCTCCTACAAACTGTCCGCCTCCAAACTGTCCTCCTCCCCACTGACCTCCTCCCCACTGTCCTCCTCCCCACTGTCCTCCTACAAACTGTCCGCCTCCCAACTGTCCTCCTCCCCACTGTCCTCCTTCCCACTGTCCTCCTCTCCACTGTCTTCCTCCCCAATGTCCTCCTCCCCACTTTCCTCCTCCCCACTGTTATTCCCACTATCCTCCACCCCACTGTCCTCCACTCCACTGTCCTCCTTCCCACTGTCCTCCTCTCCCCTGTCCTCCTTCCCACTGTCCTCCACTCCACTGTCCGCCTTTCCACTGTCCTCCTCTCCACTGTCCTCCTCCCCACTGTCCACCTCCCCACTGTCCTCCTCCCCACTGTTCTCCTTCCCACTGTTCTCCTTCCCACTGTCCTCATTCCCACTGTCCTCCTCCCCACTGTCCGCCACTCCACTGTCCTCCACTCCACTGTCCAGTTCCCCACTGTCCTCCTTCCCACTGTTCTCCTCCCAAATGTCCGCCACTACACTGTCCTCCACTCCATTTTCCACTTCCCACTGTCCTCCTTCCCACTTTCCGCCTCCCCATTGTCCTCTTTCCCACTGTCCTCCTCCCCACTGACCTCCTCCCCATTGTCCTCCTCCCCACTGTCCTCCTCCCCACTGTCCGCCACTCCACTGTCCTCCTTCCCACTTCCCTCCTTCTCACTGTCCTCCTCCCACTGTCTTTCTCCCCAGTGTCCTCCTCCCCACTGTCCTCCTCCCCACTGTCCTCATTCCCACTGTCCTCCTCTCCACTGTCCTCCTCCCCACAGTCCTCCTTCCCACTGTCCTCATCCTGACTGTCCTCCTTCCCACTGCGCGCCTTCCAACTGTCCTCCTCCCAACTATCCTCCTCCCGACTGTCATCCTTCCCACTGTCCTCCTCTCCACTGTCCTCCACCCCACTGTCCTCCTTCCCACTGTCCTCCTCTCCACTGTCCTCCTCCCTTCTGTCCTCCTCTCCACTGTCCTCCTCCCCACTGTCGTCCTTCGCACTGTCCTCCTCTCCACTGTCCACCTCCCCACTTTCCTCCACCCCACTGTCCTCCATCCCACTGTCCTCCTCCCCACTGTCCTCCTTCCCACTGTCCGCCTCCCCACTGTCCTCCTTCCCACTGTCCACCTCTGCACTGTCCTCCTCCCCACTGCCCTCCTCCACACTGTCCACCTTCCCACTGTCCTCCTCCCCACTGTCCTCCTACAAACTGTCTGCCTCCCCACTGTACTCCTCCCCACTGTCCTCCTTCCCACTGTCCTCCTCTCCACTGTCCTCCTCCCCACTGTCCTCCTCCCCACTGTCCTTCTCCCCAGTGTCCTTCCCACTATCCTCCTCCGCACTGTCCTCCTCTCCACTGTCCTCCTTCCAACTGTCCTCCTTCCCACTGTCCTTCTCCCCACTGTCCGCCACGCCACATTACTCCTTCCCACTGTCCACCTTCCCACTGTCCTCCTTCCCACTGTCCTCCTTCCCACTGTCCTTCTCCCCACTGTCCGCCACGCCACATTACTCCTTCCCACTGTCCACCTTCCCACTGTCCTCCTCCCCACTGTCCTCCTCCCCACGGTCTTCCTTCCCACTCTTCTCCTCCCTCCAATCCCTCCCACTATCCTCCTCCCCACTGTCCTCCTCTCCACTGTCCTCCTCCCCATTGTCCTCCTCCGCAATGTCCTCCTCCGCAATGTCCTTCCCAATATCCTCCTCCCCACGGTCTTCCTTCCCACTGTCCTCCTCTCCACTGTCCTCCTCCCCACTGTCGTCCTTCGCACTGTCCTCCTCACCACTGTCCACCTCCCCACTGTCCTCCTCCCCACGGTCTTCCTTCCCACTGTCCTCCTCTCCACTGTCCTCCTCCCCACTGTCGTCCTTCGCACTGTCCTCCTCACCACTGTCCACCTCCCCACTGTCCTCCCCCCCACTGTCCTCTTTCCCACTGTCCTCCTCTACACTGTCCACCTCCCCACTGTCCTCCTTCCCACTGTCTTCCTTCCCACTGTCCTCCTCCCCACTGTCCTCCTCCCCACTGTCCTCCTTCCCACTGTCCTCCTCTGCATTGTCCTCCTCCCCACTGTCCTCCTCCCCACTTTCCACCTTCCCACTGTCCTCCTCCCCACTGTCCTCCTACAAACTGTCCGCCTCCAAACTGTCCTCCTCCCCACTGACCTCCTCCACACTGTCCTCCTCCCCACTGTCCTCCTACAAACTGTCCGCCTCCCAACTGTCCTCCTCCCCACTGTCCTCCTACAAACTGTCCGCCTCCCAACTGTCCTCCTCCCCACTGTCCTCCTCCCCAATGTCCTCCTCCCCACTTTCCTCCTCCCCACTGTTATTCCCACTATCCTCCACCCCACTGTCCTCCACTCCACTGTCCTCCTTCCCACTGTCCTCCTCTCCCCTGTCCTCCTTCCCACTGTCCTCCACTCCACTGTCCGCCTTTCCACTGTCCTCCTCTCCTCTGTCCTCCTCCCCACTGTCCACCTCCCCACTGTCCTCCTCCCCACTGTTCTCCTTCCCACTGTTCTCCTTCCCACTGTCCTCATTCCCACTGTCCTCCTCCCCACTGTCCGCCACTCCACTGTCCTCCACTCCACTCTCCAGTTCCCCACTGTCCTCCTTCCCACTGTTCTCCTCCCAAATGTCCGCCACTACACTGTCCTCCACTCCATTTTCCACTTCCCACTGTCCTCCTTCCCACTTTCCGCCTCCCCATTGTCCTCTTTCCCACTTTCCTCCTCCCCACTGACCTCCTCCCCATTGTCCTCCTCCCCACTGTCCTCCTCCCCACTGTCCGCCACTCCACTGTCCTCCTTCCCACTTCCCTCCTTCTCACTGTCCTCCTCCCACTGTCTTTCTCCCCAGTGTCCTCCTCCCCACTGTCCTCCTCCCCACTGTCCTCATTCCCACTGTCCTCCTCTCCACTGTCCTCCTCCCCACAGTCCTCCTTCCCACTGTCCTCATCCTGACTGTCCTCCTTCCCACTGCGCGCCTTCCAACTGTCCTCCTCCCAACTATCCTCCTCCCGACTGTCATCCTTCCCACTGTCCTCCTCTCCACTGTCCTCCACCCCACTGTCCTCCTTCCCACTGTCCTCCTCTCCACTGTCCTCCTCCCTTCTGTCCTCCTCTCCACTGTCCTCCTCCCCACTGTCGTCCTTCGCACTGTCCTCATCTCCACTGTCCACCTCCCCACTTTCCTCCACCCCACTGTCCTCCATCCCACTGTCCTCCTCCCCACTGTCCTCCTTCCCACTGTCCGCCTCCCCACTGTCCTCCTTCCCACTGTCCACCTCTGCACTGTCCTCCTCCCCACTGCCCTCCTCCACACTGTCCACCTTCCCACTGTCCTCCTCCCCACTGTCCTCCTACAAACTGTCTGCCTCCCCACTGTACTCCTCCCCACTGTCCTCCTTCCCACTGTCCTCCTCTCCACTGTCCTCCTCCCCACTGTCCTCCTCCCCACTGTCCTTCTCCCCAGTGTCCTTCCCACTATCCTCCTCCGCACTGTCCTCCTCTCCACTGTCCTCCTTCCAACTGTCCTCCTTCCCACTGTCCTTCTCCCCACTGTCCGCCACGCCACATTACTCCTTCCCACTGTCCACCTTCCCACTGTCCTCCTCCCCACTGTCCTCCTCCCCACGGTCTTCCTTCCCACTCTTCTCCTCCCTCCAATCCCTCCCACTATCCTCCTCCCCACTGTCCTCCTCTCCACTGTCTTCCTCCCCACTGTCCTCCTCCGCAATGTCCTCCTCCGCAATGTCCTTCCCAATATCCTCCTCCCCACTGTCCTCCTCCCCACGGTTCTCCTTCCCACTGTCCTCCTGCCCCCTGTCGTTCCCTCTATCCTCCTCCACACTGTCCTCCTGTCCACTGTCCTCCTTCCCACTGTCCTCCTCCCCACTGTCCTCCTCCCCACTGTTATTCCCTCTATCCTCCTCCCCACTGTCCTCCTGTCCACTGTCCTCCTTCCCACTGTCCTCCTCCCCACTGTCCTCCTCCCCACTGTCCTCCTCCCCACGGTTCTCCTTCCCACTGTCCTCCTGCCCCCTGTCGTTCCCTCTATCCTCCTCCACACTGTCCTCCTCTCCACTGTCCTCATCCCCACTGTCCTCCTCCCCACTGTTCTCCTTCCCACTGTTCTCCTTCCCACTGTCCTCATTCCCACTGTCCTCCTCCCCACTGTCCTCCTCCCCACTGTCCTCATTCCCACTGTCCTCCTCTCCACTGTCCTCCTCCCCACTGTCCTCCTTCCCACTGTCCTCATCCTGACAGTCCTCCTTCCCACTGTCCTCCTCTCAACTGTCCTCCTCCCCACTCTCCTCATCTCCACTCTCCTCCTCTCCACTGTCCTCCTCCCCACTGTCCTCCTTCCCACTGTCCTCCTCTGCACTGTCCTTCCCAATATCCTCCTCCCCACTGTCCTCCTCCCCACGGTTCTCCTTCCCACTGTCCTCCTGCCCCCTGTCGTTCCCTCTATCCTCCTCCCCACTGTCCTCCTGTCCACTGTCCTCCTTCCCACTGTCCTCCTCCCCACTGTCCTCCTCCCCACTGTTATTCCCACTATCCTCCACCCCACTTTCCTCCACTCCACTGTCCTCCTCTCCACTGTCCTCCTCCCCACTGTCCACCTCCCCACTGTCCTCCTTCCCACTGTTCTCCTCCCAAATGTCCGCCAGTACACTGTCCTCCACTCCATTGTCCTCTTCCCCACTGTCCTCTTTCCCACTGTCCTCCTCCCCACTGACCTCCTCCCCATTGTCCTCCTCCCCACTTTCCTCCTCCCCACTGTCCGCCACTCCACTGTCCTCCTTCCGACTTCCCTCCTTCTCACTGTCCTCCTCCCACTGTCTTTCTCCCCAGTGTCCTCCTCCCACTGTCCTCCTCCCCACTGTCCTCATTCCCACTGTCCTCCTCTCCACTGTCCTCATTCCCACTGTCCTCCTTCTCACTGTCCTCCTCCCACTGTCCTCCTCTCCACTGTCCTCCTCTCCACTGTCCTCCTTCCCACTGTCCTCCTTCCCACTGTCCTTCTCCCCACTGTCCGCCACGCCACATTACTCCTTCCCACTGTTCACCTTCCCACTGTTCTCCTCCCCACTGTCCTCCTCCCCACGGTCTTCCTTCCCACTGTCCTCCTCTCCACTGTCCTCCTCCCCACTGTCGTCCTTCGCACTGTCCTCCTCTCCACTGGCCACCTCCCCACTGTCCTCCCCCCCACTGTCCTCTTTCCCACTGTCCTCCTCTACACTGTCCACCTCCCCACTGTCCTCCTTCCCACTGTCCTCCTTCCCACTGTCCGCCTCCCCACTGTCCTCCTCCCCACTGTCCTCCTTCCCACTGTCCTCCTCTGCACTGTCCTCCTCCCCACTGTCCTCCTCCCCACTTTCCACCTTCCCACTGTCCTCCTCCCCACTGTCCTCCTACAAACTGTCCGCCTCCAAACTGTCCTCCTCCCCACTGAACTCCTTCCCACTGTCCTCCTCCCCACTGTCCTCCTACAAACTGTCCGCCTCCCAACTGTCCTCCTCCCCACTGTCCTCCTTCCCACTGTCCTCCTCCCCACTGTTATTCCCACTATCCTCCACCCCACTGTCCTCCACTCCACTGTCCTCCTTCCCACTGTCCTCCTCTCCCCTGTCCTCCTTCCCACTGTCCTCCACTCCACTGTCCGCCTTTCCACTGTCCTCCTCTCCACTGTCCTCCTCCCCACTGTCCACCTCCCCACTGTCCTCCTCCCCACTGTTCTCCTTCCCACTGTTCTCCTTCCCACTGTCCTCATTCCCACTGTCCTCCTCCCCACTGTCCGCCACTCCACTGTCCTCCACTCCACTGTCCAGTTCCCCACTGTCCTCCTTCCCACTGTTCTCCTCCCAAATGTCCGCCACTACACTGTCCTCCACTCCATTGTCCTCTTCCCACTGTCCTCCTTCCCACTTTCCGCCTCCCCATTGTCCTCTTTCCCACTGTCCTCCTCCCCACTGTCCTCCTCCCCACTGACCTCCTCCCCATTGTCCTCCTCCCCACTGTCATCCTCCCCACTGTCCGCCACTACACTGTCCTCCTTCCCACTTCCCTCCTTCTCACTGTCCTCCTCCCACTGTCTTTCTCCCCAGTGTCCTCCTCCCCACAGTCCTCCTCCCCACTGTCCTCATTCCCACTGTCCTCCTCTCCACTGTCCTCCTCCCCACTGTCCTCCTTCCCACTGTCCTCATCATGACTGTCCTCCTTCCCACTGCGCGCCTTCCAACTGTCCTCCTCCCAACTATCCTCCTCCCGACTGTCATCCTTCCCACTGTCCTCCTCTCCACTGTCCTCCACCCCACTGTCCTCCTTCCCACTGTCCTCCTCTCCACTGTCCTCCTCCCTTCTGTCCTCCTCTCCAATGTCCTCCTCCCCACTGTCGTCCTTCGCACTGTCCTCCTCTCCACTGTCCACCTCCCCACTTTCCTCCACCCCACTGTCCTCCATCCCACTGTCCTCCTCCCCACTGTCCTCCTTCCCACTGTCCGCCTCCCCACTGTCCTCCTTCAAACTGTCCACCTCTGCACTGTCCACCTCCCCACTGCCCTCCTCCACACTGTCCACCTTCCCACTGTCCTCCTCCCCACTGTCCTCCTACAAACTGTCTGCCTCCCCACTGTACTCCTCCCCACTGTCCTCCTTCCCACTGTCCTCCTCTCCACTGTCCTCCTCCCCACTGTCCTCCTCCCCACTGTCCTTCTCCCCACTGTCCTTCCCACTATCCTCCTCCCCACTGTCCTCCTCTCCACTGTCCTCCTTCCAACTGTCCTCCTTCCCACTGTCCTCCTCCCCACTGTCCTCCTCCCCAATGTCCACCTTCCCACTGTCCTCCTCCCCACTGTCCTTCCCAATATCCTCCTCCCCACTGTCCTCCTCCCCACGGTTCTCCTTCCCACTGTCCTCCTGCCCCCTGTCATTCCCTCTATCCTCCTCCCCACTGTCCTCCTGTCCACTGTCCTCCTTCCCACTGTCCTCCTCCCCACTGTCCTCCTCCCCACTGTCCTCCTGTCCACTGTCCTCCTTCCCACTGTCCTCCTCCCCACTGTCCTCCTCCCCACTGTTATTCCCACTATCCTCCACCCCACTGTCCTCCACTCCACTGTCCTCGTTCCCACTGTCCTCCTCTCCACTGTCCTCCTTCCCACTGTCCTCCACTCCACTGTCCGCCTTTCCACTGTCCTCCTCTCCACTCTCCTCCTCTCCACTGTCCTCCTTCCCACTGCATGCCTTCCAACTGTCCTCCTCCCCACTGTCCTCCTCTCCACTGTCCTCCTCCCCACTGTCCTCCTCCCCAATGTCCACCTTCCCACTGTCCTCCTCCCCACTGTCCTCCTCCCCACTGTCCTCCTCTCCACTGTCCTCCTCCCCACTGTCCACCACGCCACATTACTCCTTCCCACTGTCCACCTTCCCACTGTTCTCCTCCCCACTGTCCTCCTCCCCATGGTCTTCCTTCCCACTATCCTCCTCTCCACTGTCCTCCTCCCCACTGTCGTCCTTCGCACTGTCCTCCTCTCCACTGTCCACCTCCCCACTGTCCTCCTCCCCACTGTCCTCTTTCCCACTGTCCTCCTCTAACCTGTCCACCTCCCCACTGTCCTCCTTCCCAATGTCCTCCTCCCCACTTTCCTCCTCCCCACTGTTATTCCCACTATCCTCCACCCCACTGTCCTCCACTCCACTGTCCTCCTTCCCACTGTCCTCCTCTCCCCTGTCCTCCTTCCCACTGTCCTCCACTCCACTGTCCGCCTTTCCACTGTCCTCCTCTCCACTGTCCTCCTCCCCACTGTCCACCTCCCCACTGTCCTCCTCCCCACTGTTCTCCTTCCCACTGTTCTCCTTCCCACTGTCCTCATTCCCACTGTCCTCCTCCCCACTGTCCGCCACTCCACTGTCCTCCACTCCACTGTCCAGTTCCCCACTGTCCTCCTTCCCACTGTTCTCCTCCCAAATGTCCGCCACTACACTGTCCTCCACTCCATTGTCCTCTTCCCACTGTCCTCCTTCCCACTTTCCGCCTCCCCATTGTCCTCTTTCCCACTGTCCTCCTCCCCACTGTCCTCCTCCCCACTGACCTCCTCCCCATTGTCCTCCTCCCCACTGTCCTCCTCCCCACTGTCCGCCACTCCACTGTCCTCCTTCCCACTTCCCTCCTTCTCACTGTCCTCCTCCCACTGTCTTTCTCCCCAGTGTCCTCCTCCCCACAGTCCTCCTCCCCACTGTCCTCATTCCCACTGTCCTCCTCTCCACTGTCCTCCTCCCCACTGTCCTCCTTCCCACTGTCCTCATCCTGACTGTCCTCCTTCCCACTGCGCGCCTTCCAACTGTCCTCCTCCCAACTATCCTCCTCCCGACTGTCATCCTTCCCACTGTCCTCCTCTCCACTGTCCTCCACCCCACTGTCCTCCTTCCCACTGTCCTCCTCTCCACTGTCCTCCTCCCTTCTGTCCTCCTCTCCAATGTCCTCCTCCCCACTGTCGTCCTTCGCACTGTCCTCCTCTCCACTGTCCACCTCCCCACTTTCCTCCACCCCACTGTCCTCCATCCCACTGTCCTCCTCCCCACTGTCCTCCTTCCCACTGTCCGCCTCCCCACTGTCCTCCTTCAAACTGTCCACCTCTGCACTGTCCTCCTCCCCACTGCCCTCCTCCACACTGTCCACCTTCCCACTGTCCTCCTCCCCACTGTCCTCCTACAAACTGTCTGCCTCCCCACTGTACTCCTCCCCACTGTCCTCCTTCGCACTGTCCTCCTCTCCACTGTCCTCCTCCCCACTGTCCTCCTCCCCACTGTCCTTCTCCCCACTGTCCTTCCCACTATCCTCCTCCCCACTGTCCTCCTCTCCACTGTCCTCCTTCCAACTGTCCTCCTTCCCACTGTCCTCCTCCCCAATGTCCACCTTCCCACTGTCCTCCTCCCCACTGTCCTTCCCAATATCCTCCTCCCCACTGTCCTCCTCCCCACGGTTCTCCTTCCCACTGTCCTCCTGCCCCCTGTCATTCCCTCTATCCTCCTCCCCACTGTCCTCCTCTCCACTGTCCTCCTTCCAACTGTCCTCCTTCCCACTGTCCGCCTCCCCACTGTCCTCCTTCAAACTGTCCACCTCTGCACTGTCCTCCTCCCCACTGCCCTCCTCCACACTGTCCACCTTCCCACTGTCCTCCTCCCCACTGTCCTCCTACAAACTGTCTGCCTCCCCACTGTACTCCTCCCCACTGTCCTCCTTCGCACTGTCCTCCTCTCCACTGTCCTCCTCCCCACTGTCCTCCTCCCCACTGTCCTTCTCCCCACTGTCCTTCCCACTATCCTCCTCCCCACTGTCCTCCTCTCCACTGTCCTCCTTCCAACTGTCCTCCTTCCCACTGTCCTCCTCCCCACTGTCCTCCTCCCCAATGTCCACCTTCCCACTGTCCTCCTCCCCACTGTCCTTCCCAATATCCTCCTCCCCACTGTCCTCCTCCCCACGGTTCTCCTTCCCACTGTCCTCCTGCCCCCTGTCATTCCCTCTATCCTCCTCCCCACTGTCCTCGTGTCCACTGTCCTCCTTCCCACTGTCCTCCTCCCCACTGTCCTCCTCCCCACTGTCCTCCTGTCCACTGTCCTCCTTCCCACTGTCCTCCTCCCCACTGTCCTCCTCCCCACTGTCCTCCTCCCCACTGTTATTCCCACTATCCTCCACCCCACTGTCCTCCACTCCACTGTCCTCGTTCCCACTGTCCTCCTCTCCACTGTCCTCCTTCCCACTGTCCTCCACTCCACTGTCCGCCTTTCCACTGTCCTCCTCTCCACTCTCCTCCTCTCCACTGTCCTCCTTCCCACTGCATGCCTTCCAACTGTCCTCCTCCCCACTGTCCTCCTCTCCACTGTCCTCCTCCCCACTGTCCTCCTCCCCAATGTCCACCTTCCCACTGTCCTCCTCCCCACTGTCCTCCTCCCCACTGTCCTCCTCTCCACTGTCCTCCTCCCCACTGTCCACCACGCCACATTACTCCTTCCCACTGTCCACCTTCCCACTGTTCTCCTCCCCACTGTCCTCCTCCCCATGGTCTTCCTTCCCACTATCCTCCTCTCCACTGTCCTCCTCCCCACTGTCGTCCTTCGCACTGTCCTCCTCTCCACTGTCCACCTCCCCACTGTCCTCCTCCCCACTGTCCTCTTTCCCACTGTCCTCCTCTACACTGTCCACCTCCCCACTGTCCTCCTTCCCACTGTCCTCCTTCCCACTGTCCGCCTCCCCACTGTCCTCCTCCCCACTGTCCTCCTTCCCACTGTCCTCCTCTGCACTGTCCTCCTCCCCACTGTCCTCCTCCCCACTTTCCACCTTCCCACTGTCCTCCTCCCCACTGTCCTCCTACAAACTGTCCGCCTCCCAACTGTCCTCCTCCCCACTGACCTCCTTCCCACTGTCCGCCTCCCAACTGTCCTCCTCCCCACTGTCCTCCTTCCCACTGTCCTCCTCTCCACTGTCCTCCTCCCCAATGTCCTCCTCCCCACTTTCCTCCTCCCCACTGTTATTCCAACTATCCTCCACCCCACTGTCCTCCACTCCACTGTCCTCCTTCCCACTGTCCTCCTCTCCACTGTCCTCCTTCCCACTGTCCTCCACTCCACTGTCTGCCTTTCCACTGTCCTCCTCTCCACTGTCCTCCTCCCCACTGTCCACCTCCCCACTGTCCTCCTCCCCACTGTTCTCCTTCCCACTGTCCTCATTCCCACTGTCCTCCTCCCCACTGTCCGCCACTCCACTGTCCTCCACTCCACTGTCCAGTTCCCCACTGTCCTCCTTCCCACTGTTCTCCTCCCAAATGTCCGCTACTACACTGTCCTCCACTCCATTGTCCTCTTCCCCACTGTCCTCCTTCCCACTTTCCGCCTCCCCATTGTCCTCTTTCCCACTGTCCTCCTCCCCACTGTCCTCCTCCCCACTGTCCTCCTCCCCACTGACCTCCTCCCCATTGTCCTCCTCCCCACTGTCCTCCTCCCCACTGTCCGCCACTCCACTGTCCTCCTTCCCACTTCCCTCCTTCTCACTGTCCTCCTCCCACTGTCTTTCTCCCCATTGTCCTCCTCCCCAGTGTCCTCCTCCCCACTGTCCTCATTCCCACTGTCCTCCTCTCCACTGTCCTCCTCCCCACTGTCCTCCTTCCCACTGTCCTCATCCTGACTGTCCTCCTTCCCACTGTCCTCCTCTCAACTGTCCTCCTCCCCTCTCTCCTCATCTCCACTGTCCTCCTCTCCACTGTCCTTCCCAACCTCCTCCTCCTCCTCACTGTCCTCCTCCCCACGGTTCTCATTCCCACTGACCTCCTGCCCCCTGTCGTTCCCTCTATCCTCCTCCCCACTGTCCTCCTGTACACTGTCCTCCTTCCCACTGTCCTCCTCCCCACTGTCCTCCCCCCCACTGTCCTCCTCCCCACTGTTATTCCCACTATCCTCCACCCCACTGTCCTCCTCCCCACTGTCCTCCTCCCCACTGTCCTCCTCCCCACTGTTATTCCCACTATCCTCCACCCCACTGTCCTCCACTCCACTGTCCTACTTCCCACTGTCCTCCTCTCCACTGTCCTCCTTCCCACTGTCCTCCACTCCACTGTCCGCCTTTCCACTGTCCTCCTCTCCACTGTCCTCCTCCCCACTGTCCACCTCCCCACTGTCCTCCTCCCCACTGTTCTCCTTCCCACTGTTCTCCTTCCCACTGTCCTCAGTCCCACTGTCCTCCTCCCCACTGTCCGCCACTCCACTGTCCTCCACTCCAATGTCCAGTTCCCCACTGTCCTCCTTCCCACTTTCCGCCTCCCCACTGTCCTCTTTCCCACTGTCCTCCTCCCCACTGTCCTCCTCCCCACTGACCTCCTCCCCATTGTCCTCCTCCCCACTGTCCTCCTCCCCACTGTCCGCCACTCCACTGTCCTCCTTCCCACTTCCCTCCTTCTCACTGTCCTCCTCCCACTGTCTTTCTCCCCAGTGTCCTCCTCCCACTGTCCTCCTCCCCACTGTCCTCATTCCCACTGTCCTCCTCTCCACTGTCCTCCTTCCCACTGTCCTCCTTCCCACTGTCCTTCTCCCCACTGTCCGCCACGCCACATTACTCCTTCCCACTGTTCACCTTCCCACTGTTCTCCTCCCCACTGTCCTCCTCCCCACGGTATTCCTTCCCACTGTCCTCCTCTCCACTGTCCTCCTCCCCACTGTCGTCCTTCGCACTGTCCTCCTCACCACTGTCCACCTCCCCACTGTCCTCCCCCCCACTGTCCTCTTTCCCACTGTCCTCCTCTACACTGTCCACCTCCCCACTGTCCTCCTTCCCACTGTCTTCCTTCCCACTGTCCTCCTCCCCACTGTCCTCCTCCCCACTGTCCTCCTTCCCACTGTCCTCCTCTGCATTGTCCTCCTCCCCACTGTCCTCCTCCCCACTTTCCACCTTCCCACTGTCCTCCTCCCCACTGTCCTCCTACAAACTGTCCGCCTCCAAACTGTCCTCCTCCCCACTGACCTCCTTCCCACTGTCCTCCTCCCCACTGTCCTCCTACAAACTGTCCGCCTCCCAACTGTCCTCCTCCCCACTGTCCTCCTTCCCACTGTCCTCCTCTCCACTGTCCTCCTCCCCACTGTCCTCCTCCCCAATGTCCACCTCCCCACTGTCCGCCACTCCACTGTCCTCCACTCCAATGTCCAGTTCCCCACTGTCCTCCTTCCCACTGTCCTCCACTCCACTGTCCGCCTTTCCACTGTCCTCCTCTCCACTGTCCTCCTCCCCACTGTCCTCCTCTCCACTGTCCTCCTCCCCACTGTCCTCCTCCCCAATGTCCACCTCCCCACTGTCCTCCTTCCCACTGTCCTCCTTCCCACTGTCCGCCTCCCCACTGTCCTCCTCCCCACTGTCCTCCTTCCCACTGTCCTCCTCTGCACTGTCCTCCTCCCCACTGTCCTCCTCCCCACTTTCCACCTTCCCACTGTCCTCCTCCCCACTGTCCTCCTACAAACTGTCCGCCTCCAAACTGTCCTCCTCCCCACTGACCTCCTCCCCACTGTCCTCCTCCCCACTGTCCTCCTACAAACTGTCCGCCTCCCAACTGTCCTCCTCCCCACTGTCCTCCTTCCCACTGTCCTCCTCTCCACTGTCTTCCTCCCCAATGTCCTCCTCCCCACTTTCCTCCTCCCCACTGTTATTCCCACTATCCTCCACCCCACTGTCCTCCACTCCACTGTCCTCCTTCCCACTGTCCTCCTCTCCCCTGTCCTCCTTCCCACTGTCCTCCACTCCACTGTCCGCCTTTCCACTGTCCTCCTCTCCACTGTCCTCCTCCCCACTGTCCACCTCCCCACTGTCCTCCTCCCCACTGTTCTCCTTCCCACTGTTCTCCTTCCCACTGTCCTCATTCCCACTGTCCTCCTCCCCACTGTCCGCCACTCCACTGTCCTCCACTCCACTGTCCAGTTCCCCACTGTCCTCCTTCCCACTGTTCTCCTCCCAAATGTCCGCCACTACACTGTCCTCCACTCCATTTTCCACTTCCCACTGTCCTCCTTCCCACTTTCCGCCTCCCCATTGTCCTCTTTCCCACTGTCCTCCTCCCCACTGACCTCCTCCCCATTGTCCTCCTCCCCACTGTCCTCCTCCCCACTGTCCGCCACTCCACTGTCCTCCTTCCCACTTCCCTCCTTCTCACTGTCCTCCTCCCACTGTCTTTCTCCCCAGTGTCCTCCTCCCCACTGTCCTCCTCCCCACTGTCCTCATTCCCACTGTCCTCCTCTCCACTGTCCTCCTCCCCACAGTCCTCCTTCCCACTGTCCTCATCCTGACTGTCCTCCTTCCCACTGCGCGCCTTCCAACTGTCCTCCTCCCAACTATCCTCCTCCCGACTGTCATCCTTCCCACTGTCCTCCTCTCCACTGTCCTCCACCCCACTGTCCTCCTTCCCACTGTCCTCCTCTCCACTGTCCTCCTCCCTTCTGTCCTCCTCTCCACTGTCCTCCTCCCCACTGTCGTCCTTCGCACTGTCCTCCTCTCCACTGTCCACCTCCCCACTTTCCTCCACCCCACTGTCCTCCATCCCACTGTCCTCCTCCCCACTGTCCTCCTTCCCACTGTCCGCCTCCCCACTGTCCTCCTTCCCACTGTCCACCTCTGCACTGTCCTCCTCCCCACTGCCCTCCTCCACACTGTCCACCTTCCCACTGTCCTCCTCCCCACTGTCCTCCTACAAACTGTCTGCCTCCCCACTGTACTCCTCCCCACTGTCCTCCTTCCCACTGTCCTCCTCTCCACTGTCCTCCTCCCCACTGTCCTCCTCCCCACTGTCCTTCTCCCCAGTGTCCTTCCCACTATCCTCCTCCGCACTGTCCTCCTCTCCACTGTCCTCCTTCCAACTGTCCTCCTTCCCACTGTCCTTCTCCCCACTGTCCGCCACGCCACATTACTCCTTCCCACTGTCCACCTTCCCACTGTCCTCCTTCCCACTGTCCTCCTTCCCACTGTCCTTCTCCCCACTGTCCGCCACGCCACATTACTCCTTCCCACTGTCCACCTTCCCACTGTCCTCCTCCCCACTGTCCTCCTCCCCACGGTCTTCCTTCCCACTCTTCTCCTCCCTCCAATCCCTCCCACTATCCTCCTCCCCACTGTCCTCCTCTCCACTGTCCTCCTCCCCATTGTCCTCCTCCGCAATGTCCTCCTCCGCAATGTCCTTCCCAATATCCTCCTCCCCACGGTCTTCCTTCCCACTGTCCTCCTCTCCACTGTCCTCCTCCCCACTGTCGTCCTTCGCACTGTCCTCCTCACCACTGTCCACCTCCCCACTGTCCTCCTCCCCACGGTCTTCCTTCCCACTGTCCTCCTCTCCACTGTCCTCCTCCCCACTGTCGTCCTTCGCACTGTCCTCCTCACCACTGTCCACCTCCCCACTGTCCTCCCCCCCACTGTCCTCTTTCCCACTGTCCTCCTCTACACTGTCCACCTCCCCACTGTCCTCCTTCCCACTGTCTTCCTTCCCACTGTCCTCCTCCCCACTGTCCTCCTCCCCACTGTCCTCCTTCCCACTGTCCTCCTCTGCATTGTCCTCCTCCCCACTGTCCTCCTCCCCACTTTCCACCTTCCCACTGTCCTCCTCCCCACTGTCCTCCTACAAACTGTCCGCCTCCAAACTGTCCTCCTCCCCACTGACCTCCTCCCCACTGTCCTCCTCCCCACTGTCCTCCTACAAACTGTCCGCCTCCCAACTGTCCTCCTCCCCACTGTCCTCCTACAAACTGTCCGCCTCCCAACTGTCCTCCTCCCCACTGTCCTCCTCCCCAATGTCCTCCTCCCCACTTTCCTCCTCCCCACTGTTATTCCCACTATCCTCCACCCCACTGTCCTCCACTCCACTGTCCTCCTTCCCACTGTCCTCCTCTCCCCTGTCCTCCTTCCCACTGTCCTCCACTCCACTGTCCGCCTTTCCACTGTCCTCCTCTCCTCTGTCCTCCTCCCCACTGTCCACCTCCCCACTGTCCTCCTCCCCACTGTTCTCCTTCCCACTGTTCTCCTTCCCACTGTCCTCATTCCCACTGTCCTCCTCCCCACTGTCCGCCACTCCACTGTCCTCCACTCCACTCTCCAGTTCCCCACTGTCCTCCTTCCCACTGTTCTCCTCCCAAATGTCCGCCACTACACTGTCCTCCACTCCATTTTCCACTTCCCACTGTCCTCCTTCCCACTTTCCGCCTCCCCATTGTCCTCTTTCCCACTGTCCTCCTCCCCACTGTCCTCCTCCCCACTGTCCTCCTCCCCACTGTCCTCCTACCCACTGTCCTCCTTCCCACTTTCCGCCTCCCCATTGTCCTCTTTCCCACTTTCCTCCTCCCCACTGACCTCCTCCCCATTGTCCTCCTCCCCACTGTCCTCCTCCCCACTGTCCGCCACTCCACTGTCCTCCTTCCCACTTCCCTCCTTCTCACTGTCCTCCTCCCACTGTCTTTCTCCCCAGTGTCCTCCTCCCCACTGTCCTCCTCCCCACTGTCCTCATTCCCACTGTCCTCCTCTCCACTGTCCTCCTCCCCACAGTCCTCCTTCCCACTGTCCTCATCCTGACTGTCCTCCTTCCCACTGCGCGCCTTCCAACTGTCCTCCTCCCAACTATCCTCCTCCCGACTGTCATCCTTCCCACTGTCCTCCTCTCCACTGTCCTCCACCCCACTGTCCTCCTTCCCACTGTCCTCCTCTCCACTGTCCTCCTCCCTTCTGTCCTCCTCTCCACTGTCCTCCTCCCCACTGTCGTCCTTCGCACTGTCCTCCTCTCCACTGTCCACCTCCCCACTTTCCTCCACCCCACTGTCCTCCATCCCACTGTCCTCCTCCCCACTGTCCTCCTTCCCACTGTCCGCCTCCCCACTGTCCTCCTTCCCACTGTCCACCTCTGCACTGTCCTCCTCCCCACTGCCCTCCTCCACACTGTCCACCTTCCCACTGTCCTCCTCCCCACTGTCCTCCTACAAACTGTCTGCCTCCCCACTGTACTCCTCCCCACTGTCCTCCTTCCCACTGTCCTCCTCTCCACTGTCCTCCTCCCCACTGTCCTCCTCCCCACTGTCCTTCTCCCCAGTGTCCTTCCCACTATCCTCCTCCGCACTGTCCTCCTCTCCACTGTCCTCCTTCCAACTGTCCTCCTTCCCACTGTCCTTCTCCCCACTGTCCGCCACGCCACATTACTCCTTCCCACTGTCCACCTTCCCACTGTCCTCCTCCCCACTGTCCTCCTCCCCACGGTCTTCCTTCCCACTCTTCTCCTCCCTCCAATCCCTCCCACTATCCTCCTCCCCACTGTCCTCCTCTCCACTGTCCTCCTCCCCACTGTCCTCCTCCGCAATGTCCTCCTCCGCAATGTCCTTCCCAATATCCTCCTCCCCACTGTCCTCCTCCCCATGGTTCTCCTTCCCACTGTCCTCCTGCCCCCTGTCGTTCCCTCTATCCTCCTCCACACTGTCCTCCTGTCCACTGTCCTCCTTCCCACTGTCCTCCTCCCCACTGTCCTCCTCCCCACTGTTATTCCCTCTATCCTCCTCCCCACTGTCCTCCTGTCCACTGTCCTCCTTCCCACTGTCCTCCTCCCCACTGTCCTCCTCCCCACTGTCCTCCTCCCCACTGTCCTCCTCCCCACGGTTCTCCTTCCCACTGTCCTCCTGCCCCCTGTCGTTCCCTCTATCCTCCTCCACACTGTCCTCCTGTCCACTGTCCTCCTTCCCACTGTCCTCCTCCCCACTGTCCTCCTCCCCACTGTTATTCCCTCTATCCTCCTCCCCACTGTCCTCCTGTCCACTGTCCTCCTTCCCACTGTCCTCCTCCCCACTATCCTCCACCCCACTGTCCTCCATTCCACTGTCCTCCTTCCCACTGTCCTCCTCTCCACTGTCCTCCTTCCCACTGTCCTCCACTCCACTCTCCGCCTTTCCACTGTCCTCCTCTCCACTCTCCTCCTCTCCACTGTCCTCCTTCCCACTGCCCGCCTTCCAACTGTCCTCCTCCCCACTGTCCTCCTCTCCACTGTCCTCCTCCCCACTGTCCTCCTCCCCAATGTCCACCTTCCCACTGTCCTCCTCCCCACTGTCCTCCTCCCCACTGTCCTCCTCTCCACTGTCCTCCTCCCCACTGTACTCCTTCCCACGGTCCTCCTCCCCGCTGTCCGCCACTCCACTGTCGTCCTTCCCACTGTCCTCCTCCCCAATGTCCACCTTCCCGCTGTCCTCCTCCCCACTGTCCTCCTCCCCAGTGTCCGCCACTCCACTGTCTGCCACTCCACTGTCCTCCTCTCCACTGCCCTCCTCCCCACTGTCCCCACTGTCCTCCTTCCCACTGTCTTCCTCCCCACTGTCCTCCTCTCCACTGTCCTCCTCCCTATTGTCCTTCCCACTGTCCGCCTCCCCGCTGTCCGCCGCCCCACTGTCCTCCTCCCCACTGTCCTCCTCCCCACAGTCCTCCTTCCCAGTATCCTCCTCCCCACTGTCCTTCTTCCCACTGTCCTCCTCCCCACTGTCCTCCTCCCTACTGTCCTCCTCCCCAGTATACTCCTCCCCACTGTCCTTCTCCCCACTGTCCTCCTCCCCACTGTCCTCCTTCCCACTGTCCTCCTCTCCACTGTCCTCCTCCCTATTGTCCTTCCCACTGTCCGCCTCCCCGCTGTCCGCCGCCCCACTGTCCTCCTCCCCACTGTCCTCCTCCCCACAGTCCTCCTTCCCAGTATCCTCCTCCCCACTGTCCTTCTTCCCACTGTCCTCCTCCCCACTGTCCTCCTCCCTACTGTCCTCCTCCCCAGTATACTCCTCCCCACTGTCCTTCTCCCCACTGTCCTCCTCCCCACTGTCCTCCTTCCCACTGTCCTCCTCTCCACTGTCCTCCTCCCCACTGTCCTCCTTCCCACTGTCCTCCTTCCCACTGTCCTCCTCCCCACTGTCCTTCCCACTGTCCGCCTCCCCGCTGTCCGCCGCCCCGGAACTCCTCTCTGCCACCTGTCCCACACTCCTCCCACAGGAGGAGTGCTTGCCCTGCTTGTCATTCCCAAGATCCTCTGCTCCCACCAAACTTGCAAACGCGCTTTCCTTCTCCATGTTAAAATATATAGTACAGTGGAAAGGTCATAGGCACCCTAGCTATATATGTGGCAAAGACTTTTGCTCAGTATTGTACATTTTTATATATATATATATATATCTATTACATAACTATGCAAACACATTCACATTTACTTATGTGCATTAATTTACTGTATAGATAAACATACACCTAGAATTAAATCATACAAACATAAAACCATGCATAGTTATGTAATTCTGAAATAATATAAATATTAGATTGATGTCAAGGAAATATCATGAATATTGCATGGAACTCTTTTATGTCTTCGTCACTTCAATGTGACTAAAATGCAAGTTAATTGGAGTTTCTGAAATAAACTCGAGGTAAAACATATTACAGCAAATTTTTTTACATAAGAATAGATATATTTATGCTATATATATATATAAAACAGCCACACATGTTCTGCAGCTACATTTATTCATACATAACTTATTATTGATATATATATACAGTATGTCTATATCTATTTATCTATCTATACGTATTTATATGTGAATGAATGTAGCTGCTTAACATGTGTGGTTATCTTTTGAAATTGCCTTCCTGGGTTATTTGCTCCTAAACCTATTTGCCACTGATGCCTAAAGTCCAAAAACAATGCTTGAAAGCTTCAGGTGCAGTGATGGAAAGAACTATGGGTCGGAAGTAATAAATCTTTGACCCTTTCTCTGTTTCTGAGCGATGGCTTGCAACATGTTGAACTTTTATCAGCTGGTTAAGAAAAGGACACAAAATGTAATCCCTGGGTGTTCAGTCACTGGTACTTTTAAAAATCTCCCTTCCATTTATCAGCTAGATAAAGTATTTGTGGAAGTGCCATCCAGTATCCCACATGGTCTACCGGATGCTGTAACAAATTGGATTAGCTTAAGTTCCGTGATAATTTAAAGGTTGGCTAACTGAGCGATTGATTTCTGGGTTCAAACAGGAAGAATTAGCCTTTTGGAGGTGAGTAACCACATATATTTATTTAATTGTTCTAGAAATGCAATTTTTGGAACATTAAACTTGAATGTGTATATTTTTTGAAAAGCTAAACAGATAAAAACAGTTCTTGTAGAAGAAAAATAGGAAACACATTAAACTGAAAGCAATAATAGCAAATATTTTTTAAAGTAGATAGAATAAAGGCTTGTATTCTCCATTACAACAGTAATATTGTATTTTGCCATATTTTTAGCTCAAATTATGTGTAAATTACTCATAGCTCTCTGCTTCTAGAAAAACTAGATTGCATTACTCATAGTTTTCATTTAGAGGTGGAGTTCATCTGTGTAGCAAATAATGTTTTTTTTCTCCATGTGTTATTTAAAGTTGCCAGAAATATTGGTAGAAAAGCTCAGTTAACATACAGTGGAAGGAAATTTGCACATTTTTTAATGGAAAATCCCAAAGGCTGGAAAACTCCTCCTCATCCTTCTGCTCTGTTGCGAGATCTGAATACATATCTGGTCATTACATATCATTACAGGAATTTCCTCATGGTCAATACCATGTTTTTGGGAAGCTCCTGTCTACTGCAAAATATTTTCAGGTGCCATCACTTAGCAAAGGACAAAAACTACCCTTTAATTCACTGGCTCCTCCTTCTGGTGCACTAACCAACCATGGCAGCTTAGCAAAGATATCAGAACTGTTACAGGCATAAAATTTGTTGTGGGAAATGACACTGGTCAAAGGAAAATTCTGTTCCAATTTTTCCACCAGTGGTTAAGATCTGAGGATACACATCGTATCAAAAGGACAGGCTGGTAGGTAGAAGGGTGGCTATGTGGTAAAAAATGAAGTCAAATCCTTCAATACTGTAGGATTGGAAGATGTAAGATTCCCGTGGATAGAGTTAAGAAACTGCAAGGATTTTAAAAAAAAACTTTGATGGGAGTTATATACAGGCCTCCAAACAGTAGTCAGAATGTGGGCTACAAATTTCACTGTGAGAGAGAAAAGGCATGTAAAAATCATGGGGGATTTCAATATGCAGGTAGATAGCAAAAATCTGAATGGTGCTGGATCCCAAGAGAGGGAATTTTTAGAATGCCTATGAGATAGTTTTCTAGAACAGCCTGTGGTTGAGCCTACTAGGGAAATAGCAATTCTCCGTGGGATGTTTGAGTAAGGTGATGAATCTGTCAAATTCATTGCCACAGACAGCTGTGCAGGCCAGGCCAGTTCACTGGGTATATTTAAGGTGGAGCCAAATAGGTTCTTGATTAATTGGGTCATTAAAGGTTACAGGGAGGAAGGCAGGAGAATGGTGCTGAGAGGGATAGTAAATGAGTCATGATGGAATGGTGGCTGAATGGCCTACCTCTGCTTCTATGTCCTATGGTTTTACGGTCTTATAGTATGTAACAATCGTGTCAGGGACTTCATCACATGCTCCATGCATCAGCAGGGGACAGCAGCTAGTGCTGGAGGATGAGCAGCTCGAAGATCCAGCGTCTGAGACACAGGAAGAGGAAAGTAACCAGTGGGGGTTCCCCTGCTTGGCATCTGCAGGCCGATCTGTCTGGGGAGATGTGGTAGGCAAAACCTGCAGCCAACATGTGGGATTTCCTGACCAAGAGATGCCTATCATGATCAGCCTTCAAATCTATAGTTTGCAGAAAACCCGATGAGCCTCTTTGCACTCTAATCACCACCACCAGTGGCTTACACCAATAACCAAATAGGGGCAAAGAACTGATATTCATCATTGTTAAAACAATAGAGGCCCTTCAGCAAGCTCCCAGCATATCAAACCTTTCGGTCTCATCCCTGCTCTTCCTACTTCCATATGGCTGTACAGCTTATTCTCTCCCTTGCTGATCAACTCCCCCTTCATTCTTCTGCTATTTAATCTACTGTACATTACTCAATATGCCTTTAGGGTGCGGGAGGAAACTCTTCTGGTGGAAACCCATGTGCAAACTTCACACTGATCTTAAGTTCAATCAAATCCAGGTCCCTGTAGCATTGAGATCTCAGTGGTCGCTGCCCCACCACTGTCTTGCCCCAATAATCTCACACATGCTGCTTTGCAGGTCCCCCTACTCTGATTCCAGTTGCTGAAAGAGTTTGAGACAACTACACACCATGGTCTGCAGAGTACTGCCCACATTTGCTGTGATGACCTGAGATAACTTGCTCAGCTGAGTGGGCACGGCCACATCAGGAGGACCCACCCATGGCCAGCTATCAGCTGTTGCTGAGAGACACACTGAGCCCCTAGCCTCTATGCATCTTGTCGACCCGGACTTAGAAATATGCTTTCTGCATGCCTAATGACATGGCATGGCAACTACTCTGCACATGGCCATAAGAAATTTGAGAGGGTAGTGCACACACCTCAACACATCCCAGGAACCTGCCTCCCTTCTGTAGACTCTGTCTATACTTGTTGTGCTTCACCAAAGCAGCCGGTGCAATCAAAGACCTCACCAACTCCGGCAGTGACATAGATCTAGTTATGCTGTCCAATCCTTCATGCTTGTCAGGAGAAATAGGAACAGGGCCTAATGGCTTAACTTGCGGAGAGAGAAAAAGAGCTACTGTTTTAGAATGCCACCTGTGCTTCACAACTAAGAAGATTTAGAAAGACGGGTTGGCAGAGAGGGGGCACCATGGAGAGAACAAGAGATTCTGCAGATGCTGGAATTCCAGAGTAACACACACAAAATGCTGGCACAGAAGGCTGTGTGATAGGACAGAGATCGGGAGAAAATGGATGATACAGATTCAGAGTTTACTGAGAAATGGAGAGCTGAGGACTCGATGTATAAATACAGCTAGTCCGAATGGAGGAGGTGTAAACAGAGAAAGATGACTGCAAACAGAGAGAAAAAACAAAAGTATTGGAATTGGGAGATACATGAAATAGAGGCTGCTGGAAATATGAAATTAAAGGAGAATGCTGAAAAGCGCAGTAGGCCAGATAGCATCTGTGGAGAGAGAAAAACAGATTTAACAGTCTGATTACCTTTGATAAGAACCGACCAGGCTGGTTGATGGAAACGATTGAATTCAATATTGAGTCCAAAGGTTTAAGACATGCTTAGGTGGAAGGTGAAATGTTGTTCTCTGAGTGCATGTTGAGCTTCGTTAGAACAAAGAAAGATATTGAAAACTTGGGAATGGATTAGAGACTTAAAGTGACAGGCAATTGGAATCTCAGTGTCATCCTTGTGAACTGAATGGAGATGTTCCACTAAACAGTCACCCAATCTGCATTTGATTTATCCATTGAAGAAGAGACCACATTGAGAGCACTGAGTACCACATACTAAGTTGGAAAGACATGTCAGCTGATAGTGGAACTTTCCAAAGCAGCAAAGATATTTTTTATTCTGGCACCTTCCCCCTTCCTTCTCAGTCCAGACGAAGAGTCTCGGCCCGAAACGGTGACTGTTTATTCATTTCCATAGACGCTGCCTGACCTGCTGGATTCCTCCAGTACTTTGTGTGTGTTGTTTTGGATTTTATAATGTGGTAGTGCTCATGGGTTCTGGCACCATTCATAAATCTGATGATCAGGAAATACTGTTGTGATTAAACCTGAAATTCTGCAGACAGTACCTTCCAAGCAAGGATAGATTGACATCACTTTACATTGAATTTTCAGGTAGATTCAATTCTTAATGCTGTAAAATTATTCTGTCTCCAATAATAGCTTCAAACCTCTGCACATCCTTTCTCCTGGCTTCTCCTTCTCCATTAATTGACTTTTAACCTGTAAGGTCCAAAGTGCAACAACAGTACTAAGTGGCCTTTGGTAATTACACATCTTTATGGGCATGTAATAAAATCCAACTCTCCAAATGACTGACTGTGGCTTACTCATCAACTGGTTCTTCTTGGAGCACAGAGAGCATTCAGTATGCTACCCCTTGGTCAGCCTGATCGGGAAACTGGAATTCTGTTTTAAAGTAAACTTAGAGCCGTTTGGATAAAACAAGTGCTCATTATTTTGTGCTCAAGAATATATCACTGTTAAAATTTCACACAAAGCGATGGACAGAGAAATTAACGCACCGCCCAAGTATTTTTGATTATTCTCATAGACATATTCAGAATAAGAATTGTATACAAAGTATGAATGTCAATAACTTTAAATTCCTCCGCAGATCTGCCCTGCGACCAGCATGTAAGTGCCATCACAAAGAAGACGTGACAGCGCCCCTACTTTCTTAGAAGTTTGCACAGATTTGGCCTGTCATTTAAAACTTTGACAAACTTCTATAGGTGCACAGTGGAGAGTATCCTGGCTGGCTGTATCATGGCCTGGTGTAGAAACACTAACATCCAAGAATGGAAAAACCTACAAAAAATGACATAGACCAGTCTGTTACTTTCATAAACATATTTAGAATAGGAATTGCATACATATTATGAATGATTGAATTGTATAATATTACAAAACCATATTCACTGGCAAACATCTATTGCTGACTATAAGACTGAATAGTGCTATACTGACTATCGTTCATTATAAGTAATCTTTTCCTTTCTCAATGGTTTCCCAGTCGTTCTCTGGGATAATATTGGAGTTCATCACTGACAATGGTATTCCTTAGATTTGGTAGTTATGTTTTGTAACTTCAAAATATTAGACTAATTCAAAGCAAGACATAGGAGTCCAAAATGTGAGTATAATTTTGGGTTTACTTTAAGCAAGGCGCGCACATATCACGTGGTATGTGATGACATATGCAATTAACATATTTTTACATATAACCTGTAATTAATTACTTAAACAAACAAGGATGCTTAATCAACCTATATACATATACACACACAAGGTTATTCAAATATTATTGAAATTTCAATTACACCAGCGGTATCCATAGATTACATTGACCTAATTTCTCAGCCGCACAGGCAGCATCTGTGATGGTAATATTTCTGCTTGATGATACTTCAACATGAATTTTAATTCATTTTCTCTGTCTACAAATACTACCCGAATCATTGCAGCAGTTTTATTTTATGATTTTTTTAGCACTTGCTGTATATTGTTCTTGTGCAATTTGATTCTTAATCTTTGATGATCCAGTTACCCAGCAGTAGAAGTGAAGGAACATTACCAAGTAGAACATTAATGCTGCTCTTCATTTCACATAATCTGGACATTTTCCTAGTTCTAGTGTGATGTAGGATATGCTATTTGGACAATTTACACATCAGCCCAGATAGACTGGAAAGACAGGGTGTCAGGATCGGAGGCGAAAGCTGGTTTCACTCACTCGCCCAATGTTCACTCCTCTCTCCATGGCACTGAGGTTATGAAGACTGCCCCGGCTGCTGTGAACCGTACCCAGAAATATGATGTACTGATACCTAGACTTCGTGCCTACTCCAGGCTGCTCTGGGGTTCAGATCCAAGGACTCATTTTGGGTCAAAATGTTGATACTCGCTTCTATTGTTTGCAGGATTTGTGTTTTTTCCCCTTTCTTTGTGCATCGGGTGCTGGTCTTCATTTCATGTTTTTCAATTAGGTTCCATTGGGTCTCTTGCTTTGTGGCTGCCCATAAGCAAACAAATCTCAATGATGTACATTCTTTGATAATAAATGTACTTTGAAACTTCGAAATTTTCATGGGCTTTGGTTGGAAAATCAATGTGATGCTGGATCCTTAAAACCATTTCCATGTCTGAAGTGCCCAACTCTGGAATGAAACTGCATAGGAAAAATAGAAGATTAATTAAAGTCTGTGAGAATATCTTGACATTATAAATGAAATTTTTGGCTTGAACTGCTATACATTTCAATGTTCAAAATATTTCCTGGCAACACACACAAAATGCTGGAGGAACTCAGCAGGCCAGGCAGCATCTAGTAAAAGAGTACAGCCCTAAATGTCGACATAACTCTTTTCCCAGATGGTGCCTGGCCTGCCTGGTTCCTCCAGCAGTTTGTGTGTGTTGCTCGGATTTCCAGCATCTGCAGATTTTCTCTTGCTTGTGATTGAAATATTTCCTGGTCCTTGTTACTGTGGCAAAATAACCATCATAAAGTATTCCACATAATTGTTCATAAATGGGTACATGTTCTGTTAAAATGAGGCTTGGAATGAGTGATTCGAAGTTATAAATTTGTTGAATTATTACTTCGGACAACGCATCATTATAGGTAACTTATTACCTTTGTATCTCGTGGTTAAGTGAATTCAAACAAACTCATCTCTCTTCCCCTTCCCTTTCTTTGTTTGGTTTGCATTCACTTGCAAACATCTATAGTTCGGGATAATTTGTAATTACAAATCAGTGGATTTAAGTAACCTGGATTTAGAGCCACAAGAGGACACATGCTGTAACTGCTTGTGTGCCAATTGGTCTGTACAGTCTTAGCTGACAACATCAGACTGTTTATTCTTTTGTGGCCTCTATTTCAACAACTTTAACCTTTACAAGTTCTGTGGTGTGAGGGCTGTAAAGCCTCTCACTGCAGAGCTTGTATAATGGCCACAGACTGTTTCATTAGTTGGATGATTCAGAAAAGCCAGCCCCGCATTTCATATTCGGCATCAGTTTTGTGAGTGGAATTGCATTTGGGACAGACAATGTGCTGAGGCCTCTGTGTATTAGCACAAGTACGACAGCCAATTTCATGTGTATTCGGAGTCTGAGCCTCACGAGGCCCCCCGGCATGCAGATCAGCGGATTAGGTGTCCATAACATCAGGTCAAGTGCCTAAAATGTAGCTGATAAACACCCAAATCTGACAACAGATTTTCCTCCCTTTCTTAACAAATTCTGAAGGGCCTGATTAATCTGCTTCATCGTAGACGAAATTGGGATTGGCCGGATGTTTAGTTTTTTTTAATTTTGAGCTGTAATTTCCAGATGACTTTGCTTGATGCTAACAGTAACATCTATATTTAAGTTGTAATTATAATACTGTTAATTTTGTCAGATGAGATATCTGTTAAAAGTAGGTATAGTTTGATAACACATGAGTTTTCATGAAGGTACTAAACAATTTTGTTATTGAATTTTAAATCTACCAAATTTAGGAAGAGGTTTCTTCCCATTATCTTGAGAACTAAGTAGTATGCAACTGTATTTTTTCTGTACTTTTGAACAACCATGAAACAACTAAAGTCGTAAACCAAGCTTCAGTTAATCCACACTTACCTCCAAAAATCTATTTCACATTAGCACACGTTTAATATGCTTGGACATAAGTAAGTCATTTTTTGACTGGGACAGTTTGAAGGAAGGGAAACAATTTTCAATTGAAGATACTCGATGAATCTCTTGAAATTGTGGAGGAAGAAAAGCAAATGAAGGTGGGCTTCCATGCCAGTTCATTAATTTTAAACAAACAAAAAAGGAGATTTGCTAAATACTTCTTATTTATGAAAGTATTCCTTTTAGAAATAAAATCTATCTTCCTCATTCTAAACACATTGTTGCCTGTTATGCGCACGATTCAAAACTCAATAAGTGCTGGGAGAACTCGTTTCCTATTTTATTAATTATAACAGTTGTCATATTTGTTTTACCATGCCCAAGCCTATCAAGAATAAAAAAGATCAGGGTTTTTATGCCACACCAAATTGCCTGTCACTTAGTTTTATTTATTTTTATATATTTACTAATTATCTTTCCTGTTCTAAGAGGGAAGTCTGTAAGAATTGATGTTGTAGTCGCTTTGTTATTCAAAGAGCTGCAATGAAATTACCTCAAAATAGATTTCACAAAATTAATTCTGTTTATTCCTGTTAGTTCCTGCAAGGAATGCTGTAATGTCTCAGTTCTTTCCTTCATGCAGTCAGTTAATTTTATTCAAAAGCTGCTTCAGATTTAAGGGAGGGAACATTCGTTTCTGGAATGCTTGGATCTAAAGTCTGACTCAGTACCAACTGAAATAAACTTCATTTGTGAGACCCATTAAAATTGTCAGTTTGGTTTAAAAAAAGTGTGCTAACTGCCTTCCTGCAAGATCTATTGCTCAAATGTAAAAGTCTTTCTGCCAGTTAATGTCTTCTCAATTTTTTTTTCGCAAGCAGATTGCAGCTAATGTGTGTGCGTGTTTCACTGAAGGGAATATTGGATCTAGGAGCCTGAGCAGTTGAACAGTAGTGTAAGGTTTGAGGGTGTGAAATGCTTTGTAGGCTGCACCTTTCTTAAGCATTGATCAGTGGGGCCCCCCAGCTATTGAATGCTATTCCTCTTGTAGGATGCAATTGTTCAAAGGTGTGGTTCATTTCAGGCATTTAATCTTGGGTGAATGGAGCTTCTATACCCGTTTTGTTTTGACCTAGCGATCACCAGCAGCTGGTCAGTGGAAGGTAACAATGACCACAGGGGTGGAACAGGGCTTGTGCTGTCTGCAGATGCCTACAAACCCGGCATTGACCTTGGATGGTTCCATAGGAGGGTGCCTTGTTTGTCCCAGTGGGAGTCCAGCATTTCAAACCGCTAAAGCCACGGGGAACTACCTGAGGGCTTTGTTCTTGCTTAATAACATTTAGACCTGATACACATACAGAACAAGTGACACAGATTTGAGCCAATATGTGTGAAGCTGCCAAAAACAAAACACAAACAAGAAAAACTAATTTACAAACTAATTCCAGGCATCCATTAGCTTATAAATGCATTCGTGTTCGAATCTGCTGTTTGAAGTCACCAAGCTTTAACATATGGTACTTTCAGCTAGCATTCACTCAGCTGACTGTTGAGATCCTGCCTAGGGCATACATTGCTACTTGGCTCAGAATGCAATACTGAGACACACTGTGGAATGAGTTTAGTGGGAATAATTTATATCGTAATTACAAGCTTGTTTTTTTAAAGCAGGTAATTGCATAAATTAAATAAGACACAAAGGTATGAGATGGTAAGTTGGATCACTTTCATCTGATTTATTGCGGGTGTAACACTCTGATGTCGATAATATTCTGATTTTGTCCTCCTTACTGTTGCTGAATTTAATTGCTCCACTTAAATCTCAAGGATATAAAACAGGGCAGAAATATCTGGAATTTCCTTCCTAAGTTCTTAGTAACGCTACTGAATATCACAAATAGTTGTTTTGGCTCTCTATTGCTGAAGATGTTCAGTATCAGGCACATTTACCTGTGGAACCAGATTAGCCGGTACACCGTGTCATTGTTACACCATCGTCAAGAATGCGTATTGTGCCTTCCCAAGCCCAAGATGGCCCATCTGTGTTGATGTCATGGCCAAGAAAACTCACCAACTCTTCTGCTTCCTCAGGAAGCCTAAGAAATGCAGCATGTCCTCTCAATTCTTACCCATTGCTATCAACGTACCACAGAAAGCATTCTGTATGCACTAACAACTTGGTACGGCAACTGCTCTGCATGACACTGCAAGAAACTGCGGGGAGATGTGGACACAACTCAGCACACCACAGGAATCAGCCTCCCCCTCTATGGACTTACTTCCTCAATAAAGCAGCGACCATAATGAAATACCCAACTCACCCCAGATGTTCTCTCTTCTCCCCTCTTCCATTGGGCAGAAGATACAAAAGTCTGAAAGCGTGTAGCACCAGGCTCAAGGACAGCTCCAATCCCTCTGTTATCAGACTCATGAATGGACCCCTTGAGTGATCATGTGGACTCCAGGCCTCACTATCTACTTCATTAGGTTTACCAGCACTGCACCTTTTCGATGGCATGTGATCTGTATAAATATTATGCAAGACAAACTTTTCATTGTAATTTAACACATGGGCAAGTTTCATTGCAACTTGGCACATAAACCAATACCAATACTTTGGAAAGCTCAGTCACCTGGCTGTACTTCCACTCCTGAAATTGAGATGCAGTTACAGGATTTCTTTGAATTGGTGATCTAGACAATATTCAGAGATTCATCTTCAGATCTGAATAAATATGTCACAGTCATCACCAAATTTATCAAGACCTGCGTAGATGTGCCTTTGAGAACATATGGAACATACCCAACTAGAAGCCCTAAGTGAACCTGGAGACTCGCCGTCAGCTGCAAGCTAGATCTGTGGCATTCAAGACCACTGATCCAAAACCAGACAAGAAGTTCAGGTAGAACCATCATGAAAATGAAAAGACAGTTCCATGTGAAGTTAGAGACAAAATTTGATGAACAGCAGCCATGGCAGGGTTTGCATGCAAATACTTCATATAAGGCAAAACCTAACAGCGTAAAAAGCAATGATGCTTCACTCCCCAATGACATTTATACACACTTTAAAACAAAGAACAAAACTACACTAGGGCTGGAGCTAGGGCTTTACTCTTTGGAGAGAAGGAGGATGAGAGGAGACATGATAGAGGTGTACAAGATATTAAGAGGAATAGATAGAGTGGACAGCCAGCGCCTCTTCCCCAGGGCACCACTGCTCAGTACAAGAAGACATGGTTTTAAGTTAAGGGGAGGGAAGTTCAAGGAGGATATTAGAGGAAGGTTTTTCACTCAGAGAGTGGTTGGTGCGCGGAATGCACTGCCTGAGTCAGTGGTGGAGGCAGATACACTAGTGAAGTTTAAGAGACTACTAGACAGGTATATGGAGGAATTTAAGGTGGGGGGTTATATGGGAGGTAGGGTTTGAGGGTTGGCACAACATTGTGGGCCGAAGGGCCTGGAATGTGCTGTACTATTCTATGTTCTACGTACACCTGTGCGAATCCCTACAGAATCAGGTGACCCTGAAATCTCTCTCGAAGACAAACATCAGAACATCTGTCAAGAGGGTGAACCTTTGCCCTGATGGTGAAGATGGCAGATATTTAAAACCTGTGCCAACTAACTGGCTGGACTGCTCAAGGACATCCTCACTGTCACACTGCTGCATTTGGAGGTTCCCAACTGCTTCAAAGTGGCATCAATCAAACCAGTAAGAAGCAGGGTGAGCTGCCTCAATGACTATTGCCATTAGTACTCACATCAACTGTGATTAGGAGCTTGGAGAGGGTGAATTTACTCCGGCATGAGCAAGGGTCTGGACCCACTGCAGTTTGCCTACCACCACAACTGGCTTATAGTGGATGCAATTTCATTTGCTGTCCACCCATGCTTTAGACCAACTGGACAACAGCAATACCTACAAACGTTTGTACATCAGGCCGCTGTTTATCAGTTAAAACTTGGTGTTCAATATCATCATTCCCTCCGTACTAATCAATAAGTTGCAAAATCTGGACCTCCCTCTGCAACTGAGTGCTTGACTCCGTTATTGGGAGAGCACAGTCAGTGCAGATCGGCAATAGCATCTCCACAATCAACACAAGCACATCTCTCTACCCTCTACTACTCTACCCTCATTGCACTCATGACAGCGTGGCTAGGTACAGCTCAGATGCTGTCTATAAATTCACTGATGACACCAGCATTGTTGACAGAATCTCAGATGATGATGAGGGGGTACATAGGAGTGAGATAGTGTAGATGCACTAAACATCAACAAGACCAAGGAATTGATTGTTGGATTCAGGAAGGGGAAGTTGGGAGAACATATACTGATCTTCATCCAAAGGTCAGCAGTTGAAAGGGTAATAGTTTCAAATTCCTGGATGTCAGCATCTCAGAGGATCTATCCTGGGCTGACACATTGATGTAATCATGAAGAAGGCACCTCAATGGCTATAGTTTATTAGAAGTTTGAGGAGATTTGGTATATCACCAAGGACTCTAGAAAATTTCTTCAGATGTATGGTGGAGAGCATTCTGACAGGTTGCATTTCAGCCTGATACAGAGATTCCGAGCCGCAGGATCCAAAGAAACCAAAAAAATTTGCAGACTCAGCCACCTCCTTCACAAGTTTAACTCTCCCCATCATTGGCAACATCTTAAAAATATGGAGACTCGAGTAGTCCATAAGTAAGGACCCACCCATCAATACTACATTGTGGAGGAATTACAGGAGCCTGAAGATGCACACTCAACATTTTAGGAACAGCTACAACCCCTCTGCCATCAGATTTCTCACTATCTCACTATTCTTCATTTGTTGTATTTACATATTTATTTATTAGATCTTCTAGTCATTTTTTCATGTATGGCACTGTACTGCTGCCACAAAACAACACATTTCATGACATATGTCACTGATAATAAACATGACTCTGATTCTGATGATTTTTTTTTGCATGTGTGAATGTCACTTGGCAAGTAATTATCACTCCTTGCCTGAATGGTGCCCAGATCTTGCTACTTCGTTTGTGGGAGAGCCACATACTGAATTGAGCATTGTGGGACTCTCAGCGAACATTATACTCTGCAGGCACTGGAATCTGGAGCAATGCGCATGAGGCTTGGAGGAAATCAGCAGGTCAGGAAGTATCAGTGGAGGGAAATGGACAGTTGATGCTTTGGGCAGACCCTTCATCTGAACTAAAAGGTAAAGTGGAGGTACCTAGTACAAGAAGTTGAGGGGAAGGAGTGGAGCAAGAGCTGGCAGGCAGGAGGTGGATCCAGGTCAACATTCTCACTTCTGGCCTTCTGACCTAACGATTGAAGGTTGTTGATGAGGTAGATAAAGATAGGTGGACTGAGGGCACTGTCCTGATCAGGGAGGATTAAATACCATCTTCCTTTCCTGAGGCACAACTCCATTGCTGTGCTTTTCTCTTGATGATAACTGTTTCAAATTTGCCCAGGTTGCTATTGCCGCACTTGGTCAGATTTCTTCAATCAAAAGATCACAGCAAGTAACTCCTTTTGTATGTTTTGCGTGTTCTGCTTCTTTACCTTAGGCAGTCTCTTGGGCTTGAAGATAACTGGCTTCCGCTCCTATTTGGTGGGATCTTAGGTGCTTAAGGAGCTCAATGCAGAAACCGCAACCCCTTCTGCAGATGAAGCAGGTGGTGATGATGGGTTGAGCATGGGACAGCTTACAACAAGTTCTTGTCCTTGCACCATTTACGCTAGGTCTCTGTGTGTTCACGATGTCTCGTGTTACAGCTTTAAATACCATTCCAAATGCTTCTTCTCCACTCCGAGCTATAACAGACCAAAAATGTTCCAGGAGTCAGCACGGATATCACATTGCATCTGGGAGGCTTTGTGTATGTTCCGAAAACTTTTTCTCTGTTCTCCTGGTTATGCCTTTTGTGCCATTTGTGTTTCCCATTGAGGAGATAGGATAGGCACATTGACACCAGCTTGGAATAGAATATTTCTTTAGGAAGTACAGTGTCAATGTACCTATGCCATCTCCTGCTCAACATAGATAACTGAGTCTAGATAGAGCCTGAAAAATCGATGCATCCTTCTATTTAATTTGGAAGTGACTACACTGGTGTTTCTTCCAGTGCCTTCAGACAGCTTCAGGAACAAGTGTGAGGGCAGGGGTCACTGCTGACTGTGTCAAGTCTAAGAACTTCAAATATTGGTTCCTCAGTTGCTCCAAGTCTTTGCAGGCACACTGAAGGCATTAATGACAGCCTTCATCGAAAGATGGCTCCAAAAATGTGGGAGGTGGTCCATATTTTCTACAGCCTTGCTGCAAAACTTCATTGTTGGAGGTTAGTGTGATTTGGCCTGACAAGTTGGTAGGGGGCTTTTGTCTGCTCAGTGCTGAACGTATGTTCCTTCTTCTCATGTGCTTCACTGAAAATGTAGTAGATGTAGTAGGCCTCTGTTAGTCTCGATAGACCATGGGTTTGCGCCTTGGAAAGTTTCCAGGGTGCAAGCCTGGTGTGGTGAACTACATATACCTGTCTGGACACGCCCCTGATGACTGCTCCTGTGGCTCCTCGCACAGACCCCTGTATAAAGGTGATGGAGGTCTGAGCCCGGCCTCTCTGTCTCCAGGATGTAGTATAGTGGTCACTCACTGCTTGTTCCTTCTTCCAGTCAATAAAAGCCAATATCTCGCCTTTACGTCTCAGAGTGAGTTATTGATGGTGCATTAATTTTATTGACTGGAAGTTTTAAAACATGGAAACCGTTTTACGTCTGGAAACATGTCTGGAAACTCCCCGCTGGTCGAGAGGGTTCACCTTCTACATGCGAACCCCCAGTATGCCTACGTGGTCTTACCTGATGGGCGGGAGGACACGGTCTCCGTACACGACCTGGCGCCCGCAGGAGCAGCAGACCACTACCCCGAACACTCCACGGTAACTAAGAACCCTGTACCCAAGGTGACACCGCGCACACCAAGCCCTACACTGACCCCTCACGACACTCATATACCGGGAGTCTCGTACGCGTATATACCAGGCGCCTCGCACACGCGTGAGGGATCACTGACGCCTAGTGGGCTGACACCTCCAGTTAGGCCGGAACCAGCACAACCTCCGTCACTGGTACAATCACCACCGGCACCTGTGCAATTACCACCACCGGCATCTGTGCAATCACCACCGGCACCTGTGCAATCACCACCGGCACCTGTGCAATCACCACCTCCGGCACCTGTGCAATCACCACTACCTGCACCTGTGCAATCACCACCACCGGCACCTGTGCAATTACCACCACCGGCATCTGTGCAATCACCAACTCCGGCACCTGTGCAATCACCACTACCTGCACCTGTGCAATCACCACCACCGGCACCTGTGCAATCACCACCTCCGGCACCTGTGCAATCACCACTACCTGCACCTGTGCAATCACCACCGACACCTGTGCAATCACCACCACCGGCACCTGTGCAATCACCATCGGCACCTGTGCAATCACCACTACCTGCACCTGTGCAATCCCCACCACCGGCACCTGTGCAATCACCACCACCGGCACCTGTGCAATCACCACCACCGGCACCTGTGCAATCACCACCTCCGGCACCTGTGCAATCACCACCACCGGCACCTGTGCAATCACCACCTCCGGCACCTGTGCAATCACCACCACCTGCACCTGTGCAATCACCACCGACACCTGTGCAATCACCACCACCTGCACCTGTGCAATCACCACCACCGGCATCTGTGCAATCACCACCACCTGCACCTGTGCAATCACCACCACCTGCACCTGTGCAATCACCACCACCGGCATCTGTGCAATCACCACCACCAGCATCTGTGCAATCACCACCACCGGCATCTGTGCAATCACCACCACCAGCATCTGTGCAATCACCACCGGCACCTGTGCAATCACCACCACCTGCACCTGTGCAATCACCACCACCGGCATCTGTGCAATCACCACCACCGGCATCTGTGCAATCACCACCACCGGCACCTGTGCAATCACCACCACCAGCATCTGTGCAATCACCACCACCGGCATCTGTGCAATCACCACCACCAGCATCTGTGCAATCACCACCGGCATCTGTGCAATCACCACCACCAGCATCTGTGCAATCACCACCTCCGGCTTCTGTGCAATCACCACCGACACCTGTGCAATCACCACCACCTGCACCTGTGCAATCACCACCACCGGCATCTGTGCAATCACCACCACCGGCATCTGTGCAATCACCACCACCTGCACCTGTGCAATCACCACCGACACCTGTGCAATCACCACCACCGGCACCTGTGCAATCACCACCTCCGGCACCTGTGCAATCACCACCGGCACCTGTGCAATCACCACCGGCACCTGTGCAATCACCACCACCAGCATCTGTGCAATCACCACCACCTGCACCTGTGCAATCACCACCGACACCTGTGCAATCACCACCACCGGCACCTGTGCAATCACCACCTCCGGCACCTGTGCAATCACCACCACCTGCACCTGTGCAATCACCACCGACACCTGTGCAATCACCACCACCTGCACCTGTGCAAACACCACCTCCGGCACCTGTGCAATCACCACCACCGGCACCTGTGCAATCACCACCACCGGCACCTGTGTAATCACCACCTCCGGCACCTGTGCAATCACCACCTCCGGCACCTGTGCAATCACCACCGACACCTGTGCAATCACCACCACCGGCATCTGTGCAATCACCACCACCGGCATCTGTGCAATCACCACCACCGGCACCTGTGCAATCACCACCACCAGCATTTGTGCAATCACCACCTCCGGCTTCTGTGCAATCACCACCGACACCTGTGCAATCACCACCACCTGCACCTGTGCAATCACCACCGTCGGCATCTGTGCAATCACCACCACCGGCATCTGTGCAATCACCACCACCGGCACCTGTGCAATCACCACCACCAGCATCTGTGCAATCACCACCACCTGCACCTGTGCAATCACCACCGACACCTGTGCAATCACCACCACCGGCACCTGTGCAATCACCACCTCCGGCACCTGTGCAATCACCACCACCTGCACCTGTGCAATCACCACCGACACCTGTGCAATCACCACCACCTGCACCTGTGCAAACACCACCTCCGGCACCTGTGCAATCACCACCACCGGCACCTGTGCAATCACCACCACCGGCACCTGTGTAATCACCACCTCCGGCACCTGTGCAATCACCACCTCCGGCACCTGTGCAATCACCACCGACACCTGTGCAATCACCACCACCGGCATCTGTGCAATCACCACCACCTGCACCTGCAATCACCACCACCGGCATCTGTGCAATCACCACCACCGGCATCTGTGCAATCACCACCACCGGCACCTGTGCAATCACCACCACCAGCATCTGTGCAATCACCACCACCGGCATCTGTGCAATCACCACCAGCACCTGTGCAATCACAGCCAGTGCTACGTAGATCGCAGCGACAGATTCGACCACCTGATAGACTTAACCTGTAAATATACTTGTAAGAAACTTCGCCACATGGGGACTCTTTTTAAAACAAAGGGGGAGGGGGTGACTGTGGTGAACTACAGATACCTGTCTGGACACGCCCCCTGCTGACTGCTCCTGTGGCTCCTCCCACAGACCCCGGTATAAAGGCGATTGAAGCCTGAGCCCGGCCTCTCAGTCTCCAGGATGTAGTATAGTGGTCACTCACTGCTTGTTCCTTCTTCCAGTCCATAAAAGCCGATATCTCGCCTTTACGTCTCAGAGTGAGTTATTGATGGTGCATCACCTGGGCAAGGTTTTTTTTAATGGAAGACCGGCAGTTGCCCAAGCTGCAAGTCTCCCCTCTCCACGCCACCAATATTGTCCAAGGGAAGGGCATTAGGACCCATACAGCTTGGCACCGGTGAAAATATTGTCTATGGGTATGTTCTAGAGTGTGCACATCCTGAAACATCAATTGACAGTGCGTGCTATCTATGCTCAGATACCTCTTATGAAGCATCCTCCTGCGGTTTCAGCTCCTTCACTGGATAAAGTATAGCAACACAGCCTTTGCTGTGAATGTTTCTTTGACTTGTTTTACCACTTGATCACGATCATTTGTCCAATATCATTCCACATCTTTATTGCTAGCTGTCTGAATAAGCAACTCATTTGGGGCGGGAAGTTGCTCCAATAACTGATGAACCCAAAAGAGGAAGAAATACTCCTGCAATGATTGTTTAAATTGGCATCTACACCCAGAAACTGAATGATTTCTAGATCTTAGAGGAGTCAAGAAACATTGGCAAAATAAGAAAGTGGATGTCAAAATTCAAAGTGAAATTTATTATGAAAGTATGTATATGTTATCATATGCTACCTTGAGATTAATTTGAGGCATTTACAGGAAAGAAGAAGTACACTAGAATTTTATGAAAAACTGTACATAAGCAAACAAAGACTGACAAACAACAAATATGCGAAAGAATACAAACTGCCAACAAGAATAATACTGACAGCATGAGTTGTAAAGAGCAACACACACAAGATGCTGGAAGAACTCAGCAGATCTGGCAGCATTTATGGAGAGGAATAAGCAGTCAACGTTTGGGGCAAAGACCCATCATCATGACTGGAAAGGAAGGGAGAAGAAGTCAGAAAAAATGAAGGTGGGGTAGGGGAATGAGTACAAACCAGCAGGTCACAGCTGAGAACAGGTGCGGGGGAATGCAGTGAAAAGCTGAGTGGTGACAGGTTGAAGAGGTAAAGCTTAAAAAGAAAGATTCTGATAGGAGAAGACACTAGACTGTAAGAAAATGGGAAAGAGGAGGGGCACCAGAGGGAGATGATAGGCAGGTGAGGAGAAGAAAAAGGATGATAAGGGAGCCAGAATGGGGAAAGGGGAAAGGGGAGGGCACAGGAGTTACCAGAATTTAGAGAAATCAATGTTCATGCTCCTTTCACCATCCACCACAAAAGAGTCAGAATCAGAATCAAGTTTAATATCACCAGCATATGTCGTGAAATTCATTAACTTTATTAGTATAATGAAATACATGATAAATAAATAAATATAGAGAAAAATACTGAATTATAGTAAGTACTGTATATGTATATATATAAAACAGTTAAGTTAAAAATAAGTAGTGTAAAAAAGAAGAAATAAAAAATGTAGCGAGGTAGAGTTCATGGATTCAATAACCATTTCGAAATCTGATGGCAGATGGGAAGAAGCTGTTCCTGAATCACTGAGTGCGTTCATTCAAGTAAATTGGACCTTTTCAAAATGGCAGGCAGTGACTAGTGGGGTACTGCATGGCTCAGTGCTGGGACCCCAGTTGTTTACATTATATATTAATGATTTAGATGAGGGAATTAAATGCAGCATCTCCAAGGTTGTGGATGACACAAAGCTGTGTTAGCTGTGAGGAGGATGCTAAGAGGATGCAAGGTGACTTGGATAGGTTAGGTGAGTGGGCAAAATCATGGCAGATGCAATTTAATGTGGATAAATGTGAGGTTATCCAATTTGGTTGCAAGAACAGGAAAACAGATTATTATCTGAATGGTGGCCGATTAGGAAAAGGGGAGGTGCAACGAGACCTGGGTGTCATTGTACACCAGTCATTGAAGGTGGGCATGCAGGTACAGCAGGCGGTGAAAAAGGCAAATGGTATGTTGGCATTCATAGCAAAAGGATTTGAGTACAGGAGCAGGGAGGTTCTACTGCAGTTGTACAAGGCCTTGGTGAGACCGCACCTAGAGTATTGTTTGCAGTTTTGGTCCCCTAATCTGAGGAAAGACATTCTTGCCATAGAGGGAGTACAAAGAAGGTTCACCAGATTGATTCCTGGGATGGCAGGACTTTCATATGAAGAAAGACTGGATCGACTAGGCTTATACTCACTAGAATTTAGAAGATTGAGGGGGGATCTTATTGAAACGTATAAAATTCTAAAGGGATTGGACAGGCTAGATGCAGGAAGATTGTTTCCGATGTTGGGGAAGTCCAGAACAAGGGGTCACAGTTTAAGGATAAAGGGGAAGCCTCTTAGGACCGAGATGAGGAGAAACTTCTTCACACAGAGAGTGGTGAATCTGTGGAATTCTCTGCCACAGGAAACAGTTGAGGCCAGTTCATTGGCTATATTTAAGAGGAAGTTAGATACGGCCCTTGTGGCTAAAGGGATCAGGGGGTATGGAGAGAAAGCAGGTACAGGGTTCTGAGTTGGATGATCAGCCATGATCATATTGAATGGCGGTGCAGGCTTGAAGGGCCGAATGGCCTATTCCTGCACCTATTTTCTATGTTTCTATGTTTCTGTACCTCCTTCCTGATTGTAACAATGAAAAGAGGGCATGTCCTGGGTGGTCAGGGTCCTTAATGATGGATGCTGCCTACCTAAAGCACTGCTCCTTGAAGATGTTTTGGATATTACTGAGGCTAGTACCCATGAATGGAGCTGACTAATTTTACCAGTTTCTTCAACTTACTACAATCTTGTGCAGTAGCTCCCCCACCCCCCATACTAGACGGTGATGCAGCCAGTCAGAATGCTCTCCACTGTGTTTTAGTTGACAAACCAAATCTCCTCAAACTCTATATAAAATATAGCTGCTGTCTTGCCTCTTTATAACTGTATCAATATGCTGCATCCAGGTTAGGTCCTCAGAGATATTAACACCAAGGAAATTCAAATTGCTCACTCTCTGCACTTCTGATCCCTCTGTGAGGATTGGTTTGTGTTCCCTCATCTTACCCTTCCTGAAGTCCACAATCAGCTGTTTGGCTTTGCTGACTTTGAGTGCAAAGTAGTGCTGTGGCTCTGCTCAACTGACTGGTATATCTCACCCCTGTACGCCACTTTGTCATCATCTGAAATTCTTCCAACAATGGTTGTATCATCAGCAAATTTATAGATGGCATTTGACCTGTACCTAGCTGCACAGTTGTGGGTGTAGCGAAAGTAGAGCTTTGGGCAAAGCACACACCCCTGTAGTGAGCCAATGTTGATGGTCAGCGAGGAAAATCCAATCTACACAGATTCCGGTTAGGAAGCTGAGTATCCAGTTGCAGAGGGAGGCACTGAGGCCCAGGTTCTGTAACTTTCCAATCATGACTGTAGGAATGATGGCGTTAAATGTTGACACCATCCTGGCATGCAATAGGTATTTACGTTGTCTAGGTGGTCCAAGGCCGCATGTAGAGCCATTGAGATTGCACCTGCTGTAGACCTATTGTGGCAATAGGCAAATTGCAGTGGGTCGAGTCCTTCCTGAGATAGGTGTTGATTCTAGCCATGACCAACCTCTCAAAGCATTTCATCACCATGGATGTGAGGCTACTGGATGGTAGTTGTTAAGGCAGCCCACATGATTCTTCTTGGGCACTGGTATAATTGCTGTCCTTTTGAAGAAGGTGGGAACTTCTAACTGTAGCAATGAGAGAGTGATGATGTCTTTGAATACCCCCGCCAGTTGGTAGGCACTGGTTTCAGAGCCTCACCAGGTACTCCATTGAAAAGGCGGGATTTCCCATAGCCACCCATTTTAATTTTACTTCCCATTCCCTTTCTGACAGTCGGTCCATGATCTCCTCTACAATCACGATGAAGCCATTCTCAGGCTGGAGGAGCAATTCCTCATACTCTGTCTGGGTAGCTTCCAGCATGATGGATTTACCAGTCTGTCCTCTCTTTTAGGATTATACTGAATTATATTTTAGGATCCTTTGAGATCTCCCTTTTCCGTCTGCATATTCACCTGTGTACTGCAGGGATAGAATGCTTGCACGCATTGAGACAACCTTCATACGACTAAAGCAAGGTGTATCTTCATCAGTTTCTGCTGAACTGTGCCATGTCCAAGTTTGGGTGTGACTCCTTTCCACATTAATATGGATATGATGAAATTGGTTTGTCACTTCAAGTTCAAGTTTAATTGTCATTCAACTATACATGAATACTCATGAATACAGCTAAATGAAACAGCATTACTCTGGGGCCAAAGTGCAAAACACAGTACCAACAGTCACACATGGCACAAGGCACACATAGCACATATAAGAAATCAGTTTTAAAAAAGTCACACAAAATATACATATATAAAATCCAAGGCCCTGAGTCCATGAATGTTGCAGCAGTCTGCAGTCGAACACAATGCAGCTTGTCTTTGCTGAGCAAACATTGGGGGTCAGTACCAACTCCAGCTGGGATGCCACACTACACCATCTCCGGTGGAGCGCATCAACTCCAAAGCCTCTTTCTTGGGTGACTGTAAACAGGTGGCACTACACTTGAGGGCTAGTCCTTGCCACGACCAAGGCCATGCAGCATCCCCAGCAGGTCTCCATGTAGTGTTGCCATATATTGACAGCAGTTGTCTCATCAGTTTCTATTGTCCTTTGGATGTCATGCAGGATTTTTTGAACATCAAAGTAGAAGTCCTCCTTGGGTGATCTGAAGTTTCCAGGGTTAGTGTGTATGCAATTATGTCTTTTGCACTTTGGTTCATTGCTGCGGTGAAGAAAAAGTCATTGAGCCTTTGTTAATTCTGAGGATACCAAAGGAGCTGACCTTTGATGGTGAAGCTCACTCTGTGAGGATGTTGTTCCTCTTCCAGCTTATTCCTCCAGGACAATGTGTGCATTATGCTTTAAAATGGTCTTATCATGCCTGTGGTGGCTTGCTCATTGCAACAATGCCAATGTTAAAGTTTCCGTATTCTGAAGCATCAGGATGGAAGTGAAGAAACCCTTTGGCAAGGCATGATCTGTTATGAAGGAGGAGTTCCTTGTCATAATCCTTAGAGCATAACCTCATTATAACAAAGACCACATCATATTATAGAGAGAACCACAAGATGTCATGGCACCAGTCTGAACTCTGACACCTGTTACAATATATATCTGTCCATGCAAGAGACCTAAGACATCTAGAATCCAGTGCCATGAAGGGCTTGGTGATTGCTGGATTAATTGACTCTGGAACAGATGGTATGTTAGCTTTGATTACTAGAGGATGTGAGTACAAACAGGTCTTACTAAAATAATACAGGGCCTTAGTGAGGTTACACCTTGAGAACTGCGAGGGCTTGGTGTGGGTGCTACCTGTGTCTAATAATGCCCTGCACTCCCTAAGGTGACTTGTTTGCAGGACTGAGCCAGCATATCCCATTATACTTGTCAACATACTTGGCACTCACCTCTGCAGGAGCCTCTCCACACTGGGGTGTGGGAACTGTTTTTTGAGGTGCTTGAGTTCAAGGAAGCATACTCACTTCCTGTATAAGAGCTATAATATGCATGGAGGTTGGTAACCAGTGATGTTCTGTAGGGATCTGTTCTGGGACCCCTCTTCTTTGTGTTTTTTATAAATGACCTGGATGAAGAAGTAGAGGGTTGGATTGGTAAATTTGTTGATGACACAAATGGATAGTCTGGAGGGTTGTCAGAGGTTACAGTGGGACATCAATAGGATGCAGAGCTGGGCTGAGAAATGGCAGATGGAGTTCAACCCAGATAAGTGTGATATGGTTCATTTTGGTCGGTCAAATTTGAAGACAGAATATAATATTAATGGCAAGACTCTTGGCAATGTGAAGGATCTGAGAGATCTTGGTGATTGTGCCCATAGGACACTCTAAGCTGCTAAGCAGGTTGACAGTGTTGTTAAGAAGACATATGGTGTGTTGGCCTTCATCAGCTGTGGGACTGAGTTCAAGACCCATGAGGTAATGTTACAGCTATGTAAGAACGGTCAGACCCCACTTGGAGTACTGTGTTCTGTTCTGATCACCTCACTACAGGAAGGATGTGGATACTATAGAGAGAGTGCAGAGGAGATTTACAAGGATGTTGCCTGGATTGGGGAGCATACCTTATGAGAATAGGTTGAGTGAACTTGGCCTTTTCTCCTCAGAGCGACAGAGGATGAAAGGTGACTTGACAGAGCTGTATAAGATTATGAGGGGCATTGATTGTGTGAATAGCCAGAATCTTTTTCCCAAGGCTGAAATGGCTAACACGAGAGGGCATAGTTTTAAGGTGCTTGGAAATAGGTACCGAGGGGATGTTAGAGGTAAGTTTTTCACACGGAGAGTGGTGAGTGCGTGGAATGCACTGCTGGCAGTGGTGGTGGAAGCAGATACAATAGGGTCTTTAAAAAGCCTCTTAGATAGGTACATGGAGCTTAGAAAAATAGAGGGCTATGCGGAAGGGAAATTCTAGGCAGTTTCTAGAGCAGGTTACAATGGTCGGTACAACATTGTGGGCTGAAGGGCCTATATTGTGCTGTAGATTTCTATGTTCTATGTTCTATTATCTCTATCAATGCAGCTCCAAAATATCACCGTCAACAAAAGCAGAGCTGCAAGAAGATCAATATTGAAGCTCTCGAGGACATAACAAAGGCAACTCTCTGTTACAGTTCATGAGCAGCCTGTCAGTTTCCAGCTTATGGGAGATGTAGAGAATCAGAATCAGGCTTATTATCACTGACATATGTCATGAAATTTGTTGTTTTGCAGCAGCAGTACAGTACATTAAACATGACTAAGTTACAAATATACACAGTAAAAAAGTGCAACGAGAGTAAAATTGTAAGGTAGCATTCATGGGTTCATGGACTGTTCTGAAATCTGATGGTATGGGGAAGAAGCTGTTCCTAGAACATGTCCATTCCACCTGGGCTGTCCTGAAATCTGCTCTAATCGACATCTGTGAACAGGGTTTTAGTTTTCTACCAGGTATAACAAGACTTGTTGAGTTGGCCCAGGAAGCTGAGGAGCTAATCAACAATAAATGGAAGGCATTCCTGGAACGGAAGAGAAAAGAAAGAACTCAACAGGCACATGAAGGCAGAGCTCTGACAGAAACCCTGTGTTCATTTCGGGTCGCCTCATTATAGAAAGCTTTCGAGAGGGCACAGAGAGGATCTCCCAGGATGCTGCCTGGATTAGAGAGCACGTCCAATGAGGATCATTTTAACGATCATTGGAGCAAGGGAGAGTGAAAGGTGAATTGATAGAGGTGTACAAGATGATAAGAAGCATAGATTGAGTAGACAACAAGAGGATTTTTCCCAGGGCAGAAGTAACTAATACAAGGTGTTTGGAGGAAAGTATGGGTGGAGGGGGAGTGGTGGGGGGAGAATGTCTGAGGTATTTTCTTTAACACAGTGTGTGGAACGCTCTGTCAGGGGTGGTGGATGGTTGAGGCAGATATATAAGGGCATTTAGAGACATTTAAGAAAGGATGAAAATAATGGAGGTCTATGTTGGAGGGGAAGGTTAGATTGAGCTTGGAGGAGGTTGAAGAGCTTGTACTGCAGTGTACTGCTCAATGTTCTTATCAACATTTAGTGATGGACAGATTGCAGGAGGCTCAGCAACTCACTAGCAGCCATGAAACATGATCTATGGCCCAAACTCCCACAGCTTCACCCCACTGAGAGACAAGAATGGGGAAAGTTCAGTGATAGAGGCAGCCGGAGCATTGCTGAAAGAAACACCTTAAGGATCTTCTCAGCAACCACTCTGTTTTTGACACAGCTACTTATTCATTGCAACCTTTCTGCCACCCCTAACAGACAAGAATCGAGAAGGTCATGTGCAACTCATCATCAATGACCAGAGTCCGGGAGCAGATAGCATCCATTGAAACTGACGAGTGAACAGCTTCAGTCACAAATCCACGACTTCACCTCCCAAATCAGGGAAGAAGAAGGGGACTTCAAAATGCAAAATCATCAGGTAAAGAGGCAAGTTCAGCTATGGTAAGCAGAGGAAGGAGAAGGATTTCAATTTCACTGCCTCAGGATTGATGTCTTGTTTCAAGATGCATTGCTTTGGAAATAAATTGTGATAGAATCTCAGAGTCCCATGAACATAGAACATAGATTCAGCACATTACAGGCCCTTTGGCCCACAATGTTGTGTCGACCATGTAACCAATGCTAGAAACTGCTTAGAATTTCCCAAGCACATACCCCTCTATTTTTCTAAGCTCCATGTACCTATCTAAGAGGCTTTTAAAATACCCTATTGTATCCACTTCCACCAGCAGTGCATTCCACGCACCCACCACTCCCGGTGTGAGAAGCTTATCTGACATCCCTTCTGTACCTATTTCCAAACACCTTAAAACTATGACCTCTTGCGTTAGCCATTCTAGGCCTAGGAAAAAGCCTCTGGCTAACCACACAGTCAATGCCCCTCATCATCTTATACACCTCTATCAGGTCACCTTTTATCCTCCGTTGCTCCAAAGGGAAAAGGCAAAGTTCACTCAACCTATTCTCATAAGGTACGCTCCCCAATCCAAGCAACATCCTTGTAAATCTCCTCAGCACTCTCTGTATAGTATCCACATCCTTCCTGTAGTGAGGTAACCAGAAATGATATGACATGAAACATTCTTTCAATTACCAAGTCCATGCCATTCTGCCTGCCATATCCTAGTCCTGTTCAGCCTTCACTTAGTGCAGTGACCAACACTGGATAATAATATCACAGTTTTAAAGTTCTCATCCATGTTTTTAGATCTGCCACTTTCTTTTGTTGTAACTTATTCAGTAGCTATATTGATACATCTTGCATAATAATGGGCGGCATGGTAGCATTGCAGTTAGCATGATGTTATTACAGCGCCAGATGCATGTTCGGGGTTTGATTCCTGCTGCTATCTGTAAGGAGGTTGTACATTCTCCCTGTGACTACGTGCGACTCCACCAGGTGCTACGGTTTACTCTCACACTCCAAAGACGTACAGGCAAGGTTTGTGAATTGTGGGCATCGCTATTGGCTCCAGAAATGTGGTGACGCTTGTCGGCTGCCCAGCACAATCCTCACTGATTTGATTCAATGCATTCTACTGTATGTTTCAATGTACATGTGACAAATAAAGCTAGTCTTTAATCTTTAATATTTCAAAAAGCTTTAAGGAGGTAGCACATAAATAAGCACTTTGTTCTGTGGAGTTTCTATTGTCTTTTCAAGACACTCAGTAAAACTCACATAAGTTCACAATGGTATAATTCTAATTACATTTTTTTAAACAATGGATTATGTGGAATTTCTTGAAATTTTCTATAAAGAAGCCACATAATCAGAAGTGCCAGAATAACTGTTCAGCATGAAAAAATGTGCACATCCGTCAAAATATTGAGCTAGTCCAGTTTGCAGAACTTTCAAATGTATGAATTTATAGATTGCATTTTGTGAAGTTTATCAAAAATGAACTCAGAAGTGTATAAATTAATCATTGAAGGGTATGTTGCATTTGGACATTGAATGTTTACAACAAGCCTCATCTGCCTAACACTCTAAAACTATCTCCATCATACACTATCTAACTTCTCTTTAAATACATAATATGACTTGTGTCGTGCAGCTTACTCCCTCCACCTTCTTATCAGTCTCCGAGTAAAATAGTTTCTCCTAAATTCATTTTTGGATTTATTTTTGATGATTTTATATTAAAAGCTCTTGGGTTTGTTCTTCTCACATCCAGTTCACCGCAATAAACCTGTAAATCATTTGGAAAAGCCTTGATGACATTGCTCCTCACTTCAGCTTTTGAGTGAAGGGACAGCCCAACTGTGTGGACCTTCCTCTCACTTTCAGGAACCTTCCAATAAATGTACTGGTAGAATATCAAGCAGTAGTAAGTCAAGGCAACTGGACTTGCCGAGTTGTCTGGAAGACATTTCGCCACTCATCCGAGAGGCTTCTTCAGTTCTGCTTCATGGTGGGTAGTTTCCTGGCTTATAAACTCTGTAAATTGCTTAAAGGTATAGCAATCACATGAGGGCCATTAACAGCCGTAGAAGTTATGAAGGTGTCATTAGTCTTACCTTTGAACGAATGGAGGTGTGAACTGTTGTGGAAACGCTGGGGTAGAGATGATAGCACTGCATTGTAAGTAGCTGTTAGGTTGTGTCGTACTCCACCCCCTCTGTTCAGTGATGGGCTTTCCAGTTCGACAAAGATGGCTTCTTTAACCCATCTTTCAAACCATCTGTCCTCCCTGACCAAAACATGCACATTGTTATCATCAAAGGAGTGTCCCTTGTCCTTTAGGAATAGGTATATGGCCAAGTCTTGACCTGAGGTGTTAGCCCTCCTATGTTGGGCCATCCATTTGTGAAGCGGTTCACAAGCAAGGAGTCCCTCTCAGGCTAATTGTGAGCAGCATTATCTCAGTTACTTACATATTGCAAAATATCTTACCACCATTCTCACCCCTTTGATCAGCAACACTCCACACCACATCCAAAATTCCAAAGACTTTGTTGAGAAAGTTTGGCATCTGAAGCTGAATACAGACCAGACTATGGTGTCATGTTATATTATGTCGTTATTTACATCCGCGCCTACTTTAGAAGCTATCAGGACAGTAGGAAAATGGTTATGTCAGGAGAGTACTCTGGACAGTAGAACCACACTCAACTCGACCTCTATCTCAACCCTAACTATTTCAAATACAAAGATGTCTTCTACAGGCATAAACATGGTTACGTAATGGGTGCATAGGTGTTCCTTATTGCAGCCAACTTATATATGGAAGAAGTAGAAAGGACAGCCTTGAACACCTTCCATGAAGCAATACCCAGTCATTGGTTCAGGTGTGTGGATGACACCTGGGTCAAGATCCAAAACCATGAATTACAAGCCTTCACAGAACACATCAACTCGGTGGGTAGTAACATCAATTTACACGAGAAGATGTTGAGAACAGTAGAATGGCCTTTTTAGACTGTGAAGTACTTATCAAAGAAAATGGACATCTAGATATTGAATTTAGAGGAAACCAACCCACCCAGATCAGCTTCTACAATTTGATTCTCATCACCCATTAGAACATAAGTTGAAGGTTATCAGAACACTACATCATTTCGCTGAGAATGTGCCCATCAACATTACAGCTAAAGACAAGCAGCGCAAGTATTTGAGAGAAGCCTTGAAAGCTTGCAGCTACGCTACTGGGTCTTTATCAAGGCAGCAACAAAAACGAGCAGGGACATTAACCCAACAGACAGAATTAAAGAGTGAAACAGACAAAAGAACATAGCATCCCATCTGTAGTTGGAGATTCAGAGAAACTCAGAAGGATTTTCAACAAACACCTAATCCCTGTGTTTTTTACACCTACAAACACACTCAGACAGAAACTCATCCACCCCAGGGATCCCACATTGACATTGGATATGCCATCTAATGCGATGAGAACTGCACAGATCTATATATCGTTGAGACAAAACAACCACTTCACAAACGGATTGCCCAGCACAGGAGGGCTAACACCTCTGGTCAACACTCAGCTGTGTATCTACACCTAAAGGACAAGGGACACTCCTTCGATGATAACAACGTGCACATTTTAGACAGAGAGACCTGAAGAAGCCTGTTGGATGAATGGTGAAGCATCTTCTAATCTAGACAACGCGGCAAGTCCAATTGCCTTGATTTACTCCTGCTTGATATATAATGACCTGGATGACTGAGACCCTACATAGACATATTGGTAGAATACCACCCATTTGGTGAAGATTTACCTTCTCAGGACAAGGATCACTTGAGCAGCACCTGTGATCCCTTGGTAAAATGATATAATAGACGAAAGATGACAACAGAAATAAAATGTCAATAAATATGATTATAGATATCCAAAGCTCCAATCAAATTTCAATACATTTAAATAAGTCTGTCATAGAAGAATTGGCAACATACAATTAAGTAGCCCAAAACATTATGACTTAACTATGTAATTGGCTTAGATTTCACATCAGTCTCTGCAAATAAAGGCTTTGAATGTTAAACTGTAGTGTCCTCTATAATTAATCTAATGGTGTGCTGCATGCCTTATTGAACTGAAATTCCATGCCATAATGTCACTCTAATCTGCCAGTGATTTAATTGGCACAATTGAATTTATTATACTATCAGTCTCTCAGCTGCTGTGGTGTAATCCCTTCATCAGCAAATAAATAAAATGTGTTTCTAACACACTTTATTAGTGCAGTTGAAGTGTTGAACTGATTACTGAGAGAAAAGCTGGAGGTTGGTGGCAAATTTCTATAATTATCCACCAGGAAGGTCAAAGCATTTGTTGAACTCGGCAATCAATTCAAATTGATTTTATTCCCTTTTTACAGGCTGAAGTTCCACAAATTGGTAAAAAGTGGGTACAACAGGAGATACTTGTGGCATGTTGTGAATAATTAGCTATGGAATTTAAAGATTGATGCACGTTGCATTGTAAAGAATGCAACCCTAATAAACTGATTTTTTAATATATATAGAGCTATAGTGTAGAATATGCCCTTCTGGCCCATTGAACTGTGCCGCCCAGCAATGCTCCGATTTAATCCTAGCGTAATCATGGGACAATTTACAATGACCAATGAACCTACCAACCTGTACGTGTTTGGACTGTGGGAGGAAACCAGAGCACCTGGAGGAAAAAGGACGCAGTCATGAGAACGTACAAACTCCTTACAGACAGTGATGGAAATTGAACCCATTCACCTGTACTGTAAAGTGTTGTGCTAACCATTATGCTACCAGATGGTACTGATCTCCTCAAAATAAATACATTGATTTTGTTCCAATCAAAATCAAGCTGCAGAGATACTTGCATATCTTTCACTTTTCACTTACAACCCGTGCCTTCTAGTTATGAACTTCAGTGCCTTGAAGAATAAAACATCAGCCCTTTTTCTATCCCTCATGGTTTCATTAAACACTATCAAGTCTTAAGCTCACACATTCATGTGACATGCGTGTAGATACCATGCATACATATGCACAGCTTTCCAGACCTGGGTTTTGTAATATACACAAAGTAAATATTGTTTCCCAACATTTAACTTTTGGAAGAAATAATTTATGATGCAGAGAAAAAGTTTGGAAATTTCATGGAAATTCAATGGCTACTTTGTTAGATACACCTGAAAACTTGCTTGTTAATGCAAATGTTCTATAGGTCAGTTGTGGAGAGCGCCCTCTTCTTTGTGGTGGCGTGTTGGGGAGGAAGCATTAAGAAGAGGGACGCCTCACGTCTTAATAAGCTGGTAAGGAAGGCGGGCTCTGTCGTGGGCAAAGTACTGGAGAGTTTAACATCGGTAGCTGAGCGAAGGGCGCTGAGTAGGCTACGGTCAATTATGGATAACTCTGAACATCCTCTACATAGCACCATCCAGAGACAGAGAAGCAGTTTCAGTGACAGGTTACTATCGATGCAATGCTCCTCAGACAGGATGAAGAGGTCAATACTCCCCAATGCCATTAGGCTTTACAATTCTACCGCCAGGACTTAAGAACTTTTTAAAAGCTATTATTAATGCTTTTTGAGACGGTGATTTAGATGCATATCATATTTTTTTTTACTGAGTTAAGTATTGTATGTAATTAGTTTTGCTACAACAAGTGTATGGGACATTGGAAAAAAAGTTGAATTTCCCCATGGGGATGAATAAAGTATCTATCTATCTATCTATCTATCTATCTATCTATCTAAATATCTAATCAGGAAACCATGTGGCAGCAACTCAATGCATAAAAGTATGCAGACATAGTCAAGAGGTTCAGTTGCTGTTCAAACCAAACATCAGAATGGGAAGAAGTGTGATCTAAGTGACTTTGACTATGGAATAATTGTTGGTGCCAGACAGGGGTTTGAGTATCTCAGAATATGCTGATCGGTTGGGGTTTTCACGCATAGCAGTCGTGAATTATTAAAAATAGAAATATCCAGTGAGCAGCAGTTAGAACCATAGAACATTACAGCAGAGAAACAGGCCTTTTGGCCCTTTTTGGCTGTGCTGAACCATTTTTCTGCCCAGTCCCACTCACCTGCACCTGGACCATATCCCTCTATACACCTCTCATCTATATACCTGTCCAAGTTTTTCTTAAATGTTAAAAGTCGGCCCGCATTTACCACTTCATCTGGCAGCTCATTCCACACTCCCACCACTCTCTGTGTGAAGAAGCCCCCCCTAATGTTTTGTAATTTCTTTATTGAAGTTCATCATCAAACAAACATTTCCATAAGATGTATTTCAGACATTGTACATATATATCATATAATCATATATATCACAAATCTCCACAAAGTATTTATCTGAGTATTTATCTCTTTTATAGAAAAGAGTGGAAAGAAAAAACAAGCAAAAGGAAAGAACTATGTACAAGTAAGGAGTGATTTTTTTTTACTGCATATTCATTGATTTGTGAGAATAAGATCAGGCCTATGAGGCATTATGTAGTTAAACCATTTTTCCCAGTTTGAATCAAATTGTTCCAGCTTATAATTAACAGATGCTGTTATCTTTTCCATTTTGTAAATGTCCATTGTAATTTCCATACATGCATTTAAAGTTGGGCTCTCCTGTAATAGCATTTCCTAGTAAGAGTTTTTTTACCAGCCAACAACAGTACATTCATTAAATATTTATCTCTTTTCAACCATTCTTGAGGTATATACCCAAAATATGTGGTCTTACTCTCTAAGGGTATTTCACATTTAAAGTTGTCTTGTAGGGCATTGTGTATTCCCCTCCAATAGTCTTTGATAACAGGGCAGTCCCAAAAAATATGATAATGATTTGCATTTTGATTTCCACAATTTCCCCAGCAAACAGGGAGGTTACTGTCATAATGGGATTTCTGAGAGGGTGTAATAAAATATCTTATCAATTTTTTCCATCCGAACGCCCTCCATTTTTGTGAACTGATACACTTCCATTGATATCTCCATATTGTTGTCCATTCTTCCTCAGATATAATTATCCCTCCTTCCTTCTCCCATTTTGTTTTAATGTATGAAGTTGAATGTGTTTTAAGATTTGACAAACCCTTATACATGCTTGAAATGATTCTACTACCGTTATCTGAATTATATGCTTTTCTAAATAGCTCTATCAAGCATGTACTTGCCTTGGTTACATTTTTAAGCGTTCTATTAACATATTGTCGCATCTGTAAATACTGATAAAAATCTTGTTTTTCTAATAAGTATTTCTCTTTAAGCATTTCAAAACTGAACAGTGTTCCTTCTTTCATTATGTTGCTAAGAACTGTTATTCCTTTAGCTGTCCAGTCCTTAAATCTAGTATGCAGTTTATTCGGTGTAAAATTCGAGTCATATGCACACCATTTACGAATTGCAATATCTCCCTCTAAATTATATTCTTTTATAGTGGGTTTCCATATTTTAAGAGTCAATCCATGGGTTATCAATAGTATTTATGTACCTTTGTAGGTTGTTATCAGCCAAAATTGCTTATATGGGGATGGAAAGTACCCACTCCTCAATGTTTTTCCATTGAGCATCATATGATGGGTTACACCAACATATCACGGCTCTCAACTGTGCTGCAAAATAATGATATCTAAGTCAAGGTAGGCCCTATCCCCCCTTTTCCTTTGCTAATTGCAAAGTTTTGAAATGAACTCTAGGCCTTTTACCTTGCCAAATATACCTTGATAACATCTTGTTCCATTCATTGAATTGATTTTGATTAATCTCTATTGGTAGGCTCTGAAAGAGATATAACAGTCTGGGCAGTATATTCATTTTAGTAGACTCAATCCTTGAACTGAGACTTAAAAAAAGGAATCAGGTTCCATCTTGCCATATCTTCCTTAATTTTTTAATATAAAGGCTGCTAATTACATTCTGATAATTTTGCCAAATCTTTTGGCATAATGATGCCCAAATATTTGAAGGACTCTGTTTGCCATGCCCAGGGATATCTACTTTCAATTTCTCTTGGTGGGCTATAGCTATGTGTAAGTAATTGGTTTTTATTTATGTTGATCTTGTATCCTGATAATTGACCATATTGTTCAAAGGATTGCATCAATTTAGGTAAAGAGTATGTTGGTTGCCCTAGATAGATCAAAATGTCATCCGTGTAACAAGCCAATTTATGCTCTGTCCCTTTAATAGCAATTCCCCTGATATCTTCATTTTGTCTGATATATTAAGCTAATGGTTCCAGATATAATGCGAAGAGTAGTGGTGACCATGCACAACCCTGTCTCGTGCCCCTTTCGAGGGTTAGACCTGTTTGATAAATATCCATTGATTTTAATCCTAGCAGTAGGGTTGTCATATAGTGTCTGTATAGTTTTAATAATTGTGTCTTGGAAACCAAATCTATGTAAAACTCTGTAAAGAAAATTCCAATTAAACAAATCAAATGCCTTTTCAGCGTTCACGCATATCACTATTGCTTCGATTTTATTTTTTTGTATATGATCCATAATGTGAAGTGTCCTTCGTATATTGTCTTGTGTTTGGCGTTGTCATATAAAACCTGTCTGATCATTACGTATCAGTATGGGTAGAAACTCCTCTAATCGTTTGGCCATGATGGAGGTAAATAATTTATAATCTACATTAAGAACGGATATTGATCTAAATGACCCGCATTCCATTTTATCCTTGCCTTCTTTCGGTATAGCTGAGATTATCGCTTCCTTCCAACTGGGTGGCATTTTGTGCCTTTTTTAGAGCCCAGTCAGTGTGGGGAGTAAAACAGGAATTAACTCATTTTTAAATTCTTTGTACTACTCTGCCATATACCCATCTGATCCTGGTGACTTGCTTAATTTAAGCCTACTGATTGCAGCTTTTAATTCAAATTCAGTTATGTCAGCAGTCATCGTTCTATTTTGTTCTTCGCTTAAAGTGATTAACTCTAGAGAATTCAGGAAGGTGTCAATTTGGGTTATGCTTCCCCCTGGAACTTTGGAATATAGAGTTTTGTAAAACACTTCAAAAACTTCTTGAATTTCACTTAGCTTATTTTTTTATCATTTTTGACACATCATAATTTTATATATCTCTTTCAAATCTCCCTACGCTCTTCTACACTCCAGGGAATAAAGTCCTAACCTATTCAACCTTTCTCTGTAACTCAGTTTCTCAAGTCTTAGCGACATCCTCATAAACCTTCTCTACAGTCTTTCAACCTTATTAATATTCTTCCTGTAATTTGGTGACCAAAACTGCACACAATACTCCAAATTTGGCCTCACCAATGCCTTATACAACCTCACCATAACATTCCAACTCTTATACTCAATACTTTGATTTATAAAGGCCAATGTACCAAAAGCTCTCTTTACTACCCTATCTACCTGTGACGCCACTTTTAGGGAATTTTGTATCTGTATTCCCAGATCTCTCTGTTCTACTGCACCCCTCAGTGCCCTATCACTTACCGTGTATGTTCCACCTTGGTTTTTTCCTTTCAAGGTGTAATACCTCACACTTGTCTGTATTAAGCTCCATCTGCTATTTTTCAGCCCATTTTTCCAGCTGGTCCAGATCCCTCTGCAAGCTTTGAGAACCTTCCTCACTGTCCACTACACCTCCAATCTTTGTATCATCAGTAAATTTGCTGATCCAGTTTACCACATCCAGATCATTGATATAGATGACAAATAACAATTGACCCAGCACTGATCCCTGTGGCACACCACTAGTCACAGGCCTCCACTCAGAGAAGCTATCCTCCACTACCACTCTCTGACTTCTTCCATTGAGCCAATGTCTAATCCAATTTACTACCTCACCATGTATACCTAGTGACTGAATCTTCCTAACTAACCTCCCATGCGGGACCTTGTCAAAGGCCTTACTGAAGTCCATGTAGACAACATCCACTGCCTTCCCTTCATCTACTTTCCTGGTAACCTCCTCGAAAAACTCTAACAGATTTGTTAAACATGACTTCCCATGCACAAAGCTGTGTTGACTCTCCCTCATTAGTCCCTGTCTATCTAAGTACTTGTAGATCCCATCTCTTAGTACTTCTTCCAATAATTTACCTACTGCCAGCATCAAACTTATCGGCCTATAATTTCCTGAATTACTTTTAGAGCCTTTTTTAAACAACTGAACAACATGAGCTATCTTCCAATCCTCCGGCACCTCACCCGTAGATACTGACATTTTAAATCTATCTGCCAGGGCCCCTGCAATTTCAATACTAGTCTCCTTCAAGGTCTGAGGGAATACCCTGTCAGGTCCTGGGGATTTATCTACTCTGATTTGTCTCAAGACAGCAAGCACCTCCTCCTCTTCAATCTGTATATGTGCCATGACCTCACTACTTGTTTGCCTTGTTTCCATAGACTCCATTCCAGTTTCCTTAGTAAATACAGACGCAAAAAACCCATTTAAGATCTCCCCCGACCACCCTGATCTTCAAGAGGACCAATTTTATCCCTTACTATCCTTTTGCTCTTAATATACCTGTAGAAGCTCTTTGGATTATCCTTCACCTTGACTACCAAAGCTACCTCACGTCTTCTTTTAGCCCTGCTGATTTCTTTCTTAAGTATTTTTTGCACTTTTTATACTCCTCAAGCACCTTATTTGCTCCGTTTCCTATACATGTCATACATCTCTCTCTTCTTCTTTATCAGAGTTCCGATATCCCTAGATGTTGATTTAGAAAACTTTCCTGAACACATTTTACAAACTCTAACCCGTCTAGACCTTTAACAGTATGGGAGTCCCAATCAATATGTGGAAAATTAAAATCCCCTTCTATCACAACTTTATGTTTCCTGCAGTTGTCTGTTATCTCTCTGCAGATTTGCTCCTCTGATTCTCACTGACTATTGGGTGGTCTATATTACAACCCCATTAATGTGGTCATACCTTTCCTGTTTCTCAGCTCCACCCATATGGCCTCGGTAGACAAGCCCTCTAATCTGTCCTGCCTAAGCACTGCTGTAACATTTTCCCTGACTAGCAATGCCACCACCCCTGCACCCTTCATCTCTCTGCCTCTATCACATCTGAAACATCGGAAACCTGGAACATTAAGCTGCCAGTCCTGTCCCTCCTGTAGCCAAGTTTCACTAATGGCTACAACGTCATAATTCCATGTGGTAAACTACATATACCTGTCTGGACACGCCCCTCTGCTGACTGCTCCTGTGGCTCCTCCCACAGACCCCTGTATAAAGGCGATTGGAGGCACTGCTCCCCCCTCAGTCTCCGAGATGCTGTGCTCCATTTTGCTGCTAATGAAAGCCTATCATTCACCTCCCGTTATTGATGGTGCATCATTCCACATGTCAATCCAGGCCCTCAGCTCATCAGCCTTCCTTACAATTCTCCTTGCATTGAAATGGACACACCTCAGAAGATTATTACCACCATGCATAACCCTACTATTTGTGACTTTGCATGAACATTTAACATCATTTATTTTCATCCCTGCTCCACTATCTCCTCTGGCACTTTGGTTCCCACCCCCCTTGCAAATCTAGTTTAAACCCCAATAGCACAAACAAATCTCCCTGCAAGGATATTGGTCCCCCTGTAGTTCAGGTGTAACACGTCTCTCTTGTACAGGTCCCACCTGCCCCAGAAGAGGTTCCAATGATGCTGAAATCTGAAACTCTGCCCCCTACACCAGTTCCTCAGCCATGTGTTCATCCTCCAGAGCATCCTATCCTTACCCTCACTGGCACGTGGCACAGGTAGCAATCCTGAGGTTACCACCCTCGAGGTCCTGCTTTTTAACTTCCTACCAAGCTCTCTATACTCACTCTTCAGGACCTCCTCACTCTTTCTTCCTACGTCATCGGTACCGATGTGTACCATGACATCTGGCTGCTCACCCTCCCATTTCAGAATGCTGTGCACGTGATCAGAGACATCCCTGACCCTGGCACCCAGGAAGCAACAAACCATTTGGGAGTCTCTGTCACGACCACAGAACCTCCTGTCTGTACCTCTAACTATTGAGTCCCCTATCATTACCGCTCTCCTCTTCTTCCACCCTCCCTTCTGCACTGCAGAACCAGACTTAGTGCCAGAGATCTGGCTTCCGTAGCTTGTCCCAGGTAAGCCATCCCCCCCAACAGTATCCAAATCAGTATACTTGGTGTTGAGAGGAACGGCCACAGGGGAGCCCTGCTCTGCCTGCCCTTTCCCCTTCCCTCACCTGACGGTAACCCAATTAACTGTGTACAGCTCCTTTGACATAACTACCTTCCTGTAGCTACTATCCATAAACTTTTCATCCTCCCGAATGATACGGAGGTCACCCAGCTCCTGCTTCAGTTCCCTAACGCGGTTTGTTAGGAGCTGCAGCTGGATGCACTTCTTGCAACTGTCATTGTCAGAGACACCAGAGGTCTCCCTGACTTCCCACATCCTGCAAGAGGAGCTTTCCAACATCCTGCCTGGCATTCTCTCTACTCTAAACAAAACAAAACTTACCTGAACCTACCCTCGCCTCTGCCTGTTCACGCCGAAGCCTGTTGAGCCAAAGCCGTCCCACTCTGACTCAGTTCTCTCCGACAACGGCTGCTGTATTTGTAGGTCTTTTTTTAAACCTTTGGCGCGCTACGTCACACGCCTGAGCAGTCTAGCCTCTTTTCCCCAAGCAGTAAAAAAAATGACTTCTCTCCAAGATGACTTTAGTCCTTCACTCTCAGCCTCTTGCTTCGATTTAAAAAAACGTTCTGTTGGGGAAAACGCCTTCTTAATGAGAGAGGTCAGAGGAGAATTGCCAGACTGGTTCAAGCTGACAGGAAGGTGACAGTAACTCAAATAACAACACATTACAACAGTGGTGTGCAGAAGAGCATCTCTTGAACTTTGAAGTTGATGGGCTACAGCAGCAGAAGACCACAGACATACACTCAGTGGCCACTTTGTTAGGTACCTCTGCAGGCATCTAATTAAATGACCGTTAAGTGTAAATCATAGAATGATACAGTACATGAGGAGACAATTCAACATACATTCAGTGCTCTTCCATCAGCCCTACATTGATTCTTTGGTAACATTATCTAATTAATTCTATTTCTCTGTTCTTTCCTTTATGCCCTGTATATTATTTCCCTTGCGTACATATCAAATGCTACCATTGAATTTGCTTCTTTCATCCTTTGGCCGTCTATTCCAGATTTTAACAGCTTTCTGGGTGGAGTAAAAATGATTTTATGTTGCCTCTGTTCTTTCTAAAAGGACCAGAATGGAGTATGGTGCTGCTGCCTAATGTTGTAAGTGTGAACATAACTTGTGTAATTTCACTGGAATTGCCTCCCACTGGTGAGTGCTATTCTGGCCCTAAATGAACGTTCTCTGTGTGGCAGCACGGTGATGCAGTTGGGTGACAGGTGACAGGTGACAGCATTTGTGTGCGTTTGTGTGGGAGAAGGCAAAACAACCCCTTTCACAAATTAGCGGAAGTAAATGTTTCTGAAATTTAAAGGTTAAAATAATTTGCTTTATTTGTCACACGTACATTGAAACATTCAGTTTAATGCCTCATTTGCGTCGATGATCAACACAGTCTGAGGATTGTGCTGGGGGCAGCCTTGTATCTGATGCCAGAGTATCATGCCCATGACCTACTGACCCTAATTTGTACATCTTTTGGAATGTGGAAGGAAACTGGAACACCGGAGGAAACCCAAGCGATCATGGAGAGAACCTACAAACTCCTTAGTGGGAGTGGCAGGAACTGAACCAGGAGCACTTGCACTGTAGTAGCCTTGCGCATATATCAAGTTACTGCGCCACCATACTGTACCATGAAATTCAGACAAATCCAAAAACTAAGAATGAAATAGACTATTTAAAAAATACATCTCAACAAGTACAACATTTAATTAACTAATTTTTCTTTTAATTAATAGAATTTAGTTAATATTTACCCATGTCCTCCTGTGGAAATTAATGAGCCAGTCTAATTTCACAAAGGTTCTGCAGGCACCTTGTGCTTTGCTCTGGATTACAAGAGGAGTTCAATGTTTTTGTATAGTTAGACAATAGCCCTTGAGGAGTGGTCAGTGAGTTCAAGGCTTCTGTATTTCTGTTAGAATGGCAAACCCACAGGTACTTATGTAAAGAAATGGCAGTAGTTCAGCACAGAACTGCTGACATATCCTAGCAAGATTTATCCTGTTAAATTTGTGCCTTTGGCTACAGACCATTCTGTGGCTGAAAACAATTCATCTTTTTTACTCTTCAACAAATTTCATGACTTTTCTCATGATTAAGTCTGTTCAATATCACAGAGAATATATTGCTAAGCTGTCAATTAAATTGATTTTTAATGATCCATAATCATCCGACGGAACCTATTGCCATTACCCTTCTCCCCCACCCTAAAAACTGGTCAGAGGGAGACAGTTCAAGACCATCTGCCTCATGCCCCCTGACATCTGTTCGTAGGAAAGGAGTAGGTGAAGGTCAGGGTAAGGCAGTATCAACTGGCGTGGGCAAACCACGCCCTGAGTTGGGGGTCTCCCTCAGGCCACAGTCTGTGGTCCACTCCGCAGCAGACCCACAGCAGGACAACCACATGACCTCAGTCAAAGTTCACCATTCTGGCAGAAAGGACCGAGACACAAAGCATGACCTTGCTGAGAAGTTCAGTCCATTGTGAAATAAGTAAGGAGTAAAGTTACCTTCCGAAGGACTGCTACTTGGTAAATCGAGCACCTCCTAAGCTTTAAGTGCATAAGGCTCTTAAAGATTTTTTAGTGGCCCAGAAGAGTGTATGGATATAGTTGATATTATTATGGACCTCACAGATGAGCGGTTCCCTTTGTTATTTAAGTGCAGGTTTTGTGTTTCAGGTCAAAAGTTTAGGCTGAAGTCATTTAGCGTAAGAAATGTCATATAATTTTTTTATATATATAATTCATCACTGCTGCTTTTTGATTTCACAAAATGCTTGTACTGTCTTCGATAGGATTGAAGAATGGGGATTTTAAGATATCTCAGCTCACTCTGTGAAACATTTTTCAACATTTATCATGCTAAGTTCTAACCTTTCTCAAACAACAGAATCGTAGATCAACACTCTTGCATTTTAAACAACTCTTTCCGATATTCTGAACAGCCAATAGATTATTTTTGAAATGTATTCACTGTTTTAATGTGGTGAACATACAAAGTAATGCTCACATGCAAAGGCCAGGTCTTGTACAATACATTATTTTACATCCACCTGGCAGGACAGATAGGGTATCAATCTTATCCAAATGGCAGCAGCTCTGATAGCAGACTTGTGGCAGTGTCAGCCTTAAACCCATGGATTCATAGGTCAGATTACCACAACTGAGACATAACTGCTGTTGAATTTAATGGTGTAAAGGACTGGAATAGTTCATAGATGCTGATTTCCTGGAATTGTAAGTGCCAATGCTGGAAGAACTTGTTTCTATATCCTCGGGCCACCCTAAAGCATCTCACAAGCAATGAAATGTTTTTGAAGTACAGACACTGTTGCATAAAAGTACATATTGGCAGACTACATAAATGGCATTAATACTGCAAGAATATAACACTAATCCCCGACAGTTTTGGAAGCTGCAGTTCTGGTACTTCTCACTACCCTGTCAGCCAATCTGGTGATTAACTGACATATACTTTTAATATTTTTAGCATTTCTGTCATGCCAATCTAGTATGGATTCATAGCCCCCTCTAATTGGGGATCGTGATCACAGTCTCCCCGAAATAGCAATAAGCGTCACCACGCGAAAAAAAATGACTGATTTTTCTTCTGACACATAGCACAGCACTTTCCCCTCTTGGGACATGTACAAGTGAGGACGATCAGAGATGGGAGACAGAAAAGACAGCTTTCTATAACGTTCCAATTTCAGGATGCTAGATGGATAGAGAACTGTGGAAAGTTAAAGTTTTGATTTGAATTATACAAATGGACATAACATTTCAGATCATTAAATTGATCCCGTGAAAGATGCAGCTCAGCCAATAGTAAAGGGCTGAAATAATTGAGCTTCTCAATCCAGCTAATATTGAGCGCACAGTATTTTGTTTTAATTGGCATCTAACTAAGACCCAGTGTGTGAAAAGTGCAAAACTGTGGCATGTGCGTTCTGCTAAAGTTGGATTAGGATCCAGAATAGAGGAAGCACCTCTGTACATCCGATCTTTAATAAACATTAATCTGGGAGTACTCTAAAACAAAGTTAATACTAGTCCTTACTTGAAGCTGGCTCTTCCATTCTCCAATGCTGGATTCAGCAGGGTTGCTTTGTTACATGCTGAATCTCAGCAGGGCGTCTCCGTGCCTGACTAATGTTTGTTTATTAAAGTTTGCATATGCACAAATGTTGATGCTGCAGGCATTTTGACATTACACTGTCAGGCATAATGAGCTACAGGCAATCAGAATAATTTACAACTAAATCTGCTCTTTTTTCCCCCAAATGCCACTCAATCCACCAGCAACCTATATATTTATAATAATCTGCTAATTATATCCACGCAATGATGAAGGATTTTGGAAGTAATTTTCCATACAATTTGACTATTATAATTGTGGGTACAAACAATAGGGGATACCTTTAAAGTAAGAATTTTAAGAGAACTTTAAAACTTTCCTGGTACAAGGGAGGAATCTGCTGAACATAGATGTAGGGAAGGCTATTAAATCTTAAGCAAAAAATACATACAAGAGGACAGTTGCATACAAGTGTGGATGGTGTGGCAGCCTTTCTCCTTTAAGTGTTTACCCTGTTTCCAAATGAAGGTGACTATTGCATCTACATTCACCACCAAATCAGTAAGCACACCATAGTGTGACACAAATACTCTTTGGATTCAAACTCTCCATGGTTTTGTGTGCTTTCTACAAAGGCCTTCTCTCCTCTAAAGGCAACTCAGCATTCCTAGTTTAATAATTTAACTGTCAACCTCAATATTTCAGCCATTTTGGTAGGTCTCTTCTGAACTGCTTCTTAAGTCTTTATGATATTCCTGAACTGTGGTGTCCAGAATCATGCTCAAACTGTCATGGTTTTGATTAGTAAGGACATCAGAGGTTTGTGCAAAAGGTAGTCAAATAGGGTCGAGAGGGTTAATAAATCGGCCACAATGGATTGGCGAAGCAGATTTGATGGGCTGAATGGCCCAATTTGTTCCTATGTCTTATGGTCTTATGAGAAGGCAGGAGAACAGGATTGAGAAGGATAATAAATTATGGAATGGTGGAGCAGACTCAATGGGTCAAATAAATAGATAGATAGATAGATAGATAGATACTTTATTCATCCCCATGGGGAAATTCAACTTTTTTTCCAATGTCCCATACACTTGTTGTAGCAAAACTAATTACATACAATACTTAACTCAGTAAAAAATATGATATGCATCTAAATCACTATCTCAAAAAGCATTAATAATAGCTTTTAAAAAGTTCTTAAGTCCTGGCGGTAGAATTGTAAAGCCTAATGGCATTGGGGAGTATTGACCTCTTCATCCTGTCTGAGGAGCATTGTATCAATAGTAACCTGTCGCTGAAACTGCTTCTCTGTCTCTGGATGGTGCTATGTAGAGGATGTTCAGAGTTATCCATAATTGACCGTAGCCTACTCAGCGCCCTTCGCTCAGCTACCAATGTTAAACTCTCCAGTACTTTGCCCACGACAGAGCCCGCCTTCCTTACCAGCTTATTAAGACGTGAGGCGTCCCTCTTCTTAATGCTTCCTCCCCAACACGCCACCACAAAGAAGAGGGCGCTCTCCACAACTGACCTATAGAACATCTTCAGCATCTCACTACAGACATTGAATGACGCCAACCTTCTTAGGAAGTACAGTCGACTCTGTGCCTTCCTGCACAAGGCATCTGTGTTGGCAGTCCAGTCTAGCTTCTCGTCTAACTGTACTCCCAGATACTTGTAGGTCTTAACCTGCTCCACACATTCTCCATTAATGATCACTGGCTCCATATGAGGCCTAGATCTCCTAAATGGCTTAATTCTACTCCAATGTCTTATGGTCTAGTGCCTTATGATTTTAAGTAGGGTATCTTCTGCCTTGCTTATGATTCTTCCAAGTTACATATCACCTGCTGGTCTCAAAGTTGTGCCCTGCACTCTCAAGCCATCAATGTACATTAAAAGCAGCAGAAGGACTGGTATTGCATCCTCAGGATCTCCCCTTCCTTCCTTGAACTCTTCATTTTCATTTCAAGGATCTGACTAACATAAGACTTTTTAATCTTCTGCCCCCACATCCACTACATTTCGTAGCTGCCACTCTGACCATTCCTCACACTCAGATGGATACCCTGGTTTTCACCCAACTCCTTTGTTCACTGAGATGCACCATTTCTGGTCATCTGATACTCCAGCTATTTCACTGATCCAATGTTCTTATACTGAACAGCACAGACATACTACTCAATACAAGTTGTTCAGGCAAATTCTATTATTGATGAGACTGTTTGACTAGAGAGTAAACTCAAAGCATCACAGACACTTCACTTCAAATTTATTTGTTTTTGAAAGGGACTTTCTTGGTTTCCAATGCTCACAACTAACATCTGCTATTCTGAGGATGCCAGGCAGATGTTTTACAAGAGAAAAAGAAAGAAATGTATCAGCTACTTTGCTTGCTCATCCTGTACAACATTTGATTGGGATTTATTCATGGTTGTGGAGTGTCAGTGACCAGTAACGACTACATCTACAAAATTGAGAGCACTTCCTACCATCCTGTTTTCAGTCAGGGCTTCATTCCATTGTGATAGTTTCTCATGTGTTCTGACGTGTCATTTTTAACGTTGGCTTCAATTATCTCTTCCTTTTTTTTCCTTAACAATGTATTTCCAGCGGCCCTAGTTCACACTTCCCCAATCAAATCAATCTCAAATCCTTTAATTCTATACTCTGTCTCTTCTACTGTCACTCAGAACAAGAATAAGGTTTCTTTAAGCTCAGCGTCCACATTCCAGGGATGAACGGTGAATGCTACAAAATTTCCCAACAAGTACAATATAATATCACCCCCAGATACATCTTCCAATCTGCTTCTTGGTCAAGCTGTGATTTTCACTTGCTTTTTCATGGTATTTTTGTGAACAACTTTAGGAGATGTAAATTTTATTCTTTACTTCCTCATTTCCCATTATTGAAAGACCCAGACATTATTTCCAGATGAAGCACCAATTTAGATGTACTTCTAATCTAATATATTGCACTTGTTGCTTACCATATGGTCTCCTCTACATTTGCAAAACCAAATGTGAAATGGGTAACCACATCGCAGAACATCCTCATTCAGTCTGTCAGGGCAACCTCAGGTTTTCAGCTATCTGCACTCTAATTCAGACGATTAAGATGCACAGGATCAGCAGTGAATTGGCTGTTTGGGTTCTGAACAGGCTGGTGCGTAGAAGGTAGAGTATACTGGTTGAAGGGACATTCGAGCTGGAGGACTGCAATTAATCGAGTTCCGCAGGAATCTGTGCTGAGACTGTTGCTGTTTGTGATGCATATAAATGACCTGGTTGAAAATATAGATGGGCGGGTTAGTAAGCTTGCACTCTAGTTCTCCATCGCATTTCCTATTCTTTTCTCATTATCTTATTATTAAAGTCCAACATAAGAACAAAAGAATAGAAGAAATAGGCTATCTGGTCCATCAAGCCTACTCTGCCATTCAATAAGATCATGGTTGATATGTCTGTAGACTCAGGTCTATCTACCTGCCTTTCCCCCATAATCCTTAATTCCCCTGCAAGGCAAAAATCTATCTAACTGTGTCTCAAAAATACATAATGATGTAGCCTCTACTACATCCTTCAGCAGAGAGCTCCATAGATTCACTACACTCTGAGAAAGGCAGTTTCTCTCCTCATCTCCATCCTGAATCTACTCTCTGAAATTTCTGGCTATGTCCTTTACGTTTATGTTCACTGATAGTCTTCCTTACCAGTGGAAGTGGTAATTCAATTTCTCTATAGCTGTTACCTGCTGGTGCAGAAACCAGAAGAAGGCACCATGGTGAAACTGGTCAGATCACATAACGCCTCCCTGTGACCTTTGACACCCTTACTAATCAAGAATCTATCAACCTCCGCTTTAAATATTTCCAATGACTTAGCCTCCTTGGTGGTGGGTTGGAGATACATCTCTATCAAAGGGGGTGTAAGGCTCTTCTTTCCTCAGCTAGCCTAGTCAAAGTGTAGCACCTGCTTAGCCCCTCAATCATGGATATGTGAAGCCATGGCAGCAGGTCGCAGATGGTCGTGTGAGCAGCTGGTGCATATCACAAGTTCTGGTTGTACGACCACGGACAACCTCTGAAGAGTACTGGTAATGGCCGTCACCCATCTTGTAAAGACACTGCCCAGAAGAAGGCCTTGGAAAACCACTTTGTGATCTCCACGATCACCTCCACAGCCATCTGTGGCAATGATATTTTTTTGAAGAAATTTAGTTACTGCGCACAAAATTGGAAGAATCATTTATGTAGTAAAATGGAGGGGCTGACCTAAAAGTTACTGCGTAATTTTGGAACTGAAAATGTGCTCTGATTGTCAAGGAAAGCTGGTACGCCCTAAAGTAAAGTCATGGCTGCAGTGGTATGGGATGGATGTTGCTACGTTAAGGACCACTACATTGAGAGGAGGTGAAGTGTGTTTTGTGGTTGTGGACAGGAAGCGTTTGCTGGGGCAAGAGTGAAGGATGGTTGGATCAGTCAGGTCAAGCGATCAGAGACCGAACATCAGCAGCACATCCATTAAGGTGGAAGTTCATCACCATTACGTCTGAAAGTTCATAGACTGAGAGAGTATGGAAACAAGCCATTCAGCCCACACATCCATGTCAAATAGTGGGCACTCATCTGTATTAATCATAAAGTCAAAAGCTTTTCTAGTCACTTCCTAAAAGCTCTCAGTGACTCTGCTCAACCCACTCCCTCAGGTAGTGAGTTTTCACAATCTGAGTGAAAAAAAATCCCCTCAGATTCACTCTAAATCTGTACCTTGAATCTATGCCCTCTAGTTTTATCAACTTCTAATACGGGGGAAAGTTCTGTGCAGTCTACTGTACATATATCTTCTTACAACATTATATTTCTCAATCACATTCCTCTTAACCTCTTCTGCTCCAGGGAAAATAGACCAACATTCTCTGGTCTCTCCTTGTAAGTGAAATACTCAATCACAGGCAACATCCTGGTGAATCTCCTTTGCGCACTTTCCTGTGCAACAGACTAAGACAACTGCGCTGCTCCAAAGAGTGCTGTATGAGGTCATTCTTACCCTCAGCCATTAGGCTCTATAATGAGTCAACCCATAGCCGGGGAAGTGATGACTCCCTCCTGTTAAGCTGCTTGAAGTAACTACCGGTAATTTTTTTAGAATTTTTTCTTACTTCTCTTCTAATATTTGTATATCTGTGCACTAGTAATGCTATTGTGACACTGTAATTTCCTTTGGGATCAATAAAGTATCTATCTATCTATCCATCCATCCTTTGTGTGCTTGGATGGAAGAATTAGAATCAAGATCAGGCTTATTATCACTGATGCAGATGTGAAATTTGACGCTTTTTGCAACAGTACAGTGCAGGCATAACAAATTACTATAAGTTACAATAAATAAATAGATAGAAAGTGCAGAAGCGGAATAGTGAGGTAGTGTTCATGGGTTCTTCAGCTGCTCAAACATCTGATGGCAGAGGCGAAGGGACTGTTCCTAAAACACTGAGTGTCTCTCTTCAGGCTCCAGTACGTTCTCCCTGATAGTTGTAATCGGAAGGGAGCATGTCCTGGAAAGCAAGTGTCCCTCGTGATAGATGCCACCCTCTTGAGGCATCACCTTATGATGATGTCCTGTAACAGAGCTGGCTGAATCAGAAGCCCACTGAAGCAGCTTTTGATCCTGTGAATTGGTGCCTCATACCAGATGGTGATGCAACCAGTCAGAATGCTGTCCACGTTGCATCTGGAGAAATTTGCTAGTGGGTGTTACAACTGCTACTGCGATGTAGAAGTAATTAAACTGGGAAGATAAAGATATCTAGAGCAATAAAGTTCTTATTGAACTGAATTACCTGACATGCAAGAAGTTGATGAAATGTATTCTTCTCCTCTGGATTAGTACCTTCCTTATGGTGTCTTGTTAATTACTTAACACCTTCTTTTACTTGCTGAAGTTTAACACCCATCTCACTATCAGGATTCCTGTCGTGAAATTTTGCATAGCATCATAAACACATTACTAATTATATTTTTGAATTTTTTGAGTCTAATTTCTTCATTTACTTGCTAGTCTTACTTTGGTGAACAACCACATTTAGTGAGTGCTGGGTTCCATTAAAACCACCTCGAGGTAACAACTACTGGTCAAGTACTTCAAAAAGTGCATCATTTGCTATAAAATGAGTTTCAGGTGTGAAAGGTGTTCTATAAATATGTTTCTTTCATTTCCTTGGTGCATAAAGTGTCTATAAAGTGTTACGAATGATGAGCAACTCTGATGGGCAGAAGGGTACAGAATCGCCAATGCCCCCCCCCCTTTGGAGAATCGCAAACCGCTACTATTCCGATGCTGTTATCAAGGGAGATGAGAGAGACACAGGATAACAGCAAAGGCAGTTGTTATTGACAACGCAGGGATACACAAAAGTGGAATGTCTCCTCCTAACAAAAGCGGAACGGAACCATTGATTACTGCTAATGTCTCTTGGAGAAGGAATTCTGTATTGAGTACTGTTCTATTCATTGAAACCCCTCAAGGGGCAACCAGAGTGGTCTGGTTGAGGGATTGCATCATCCCAACCTGATTGACACCTGAGACCCCGTGAGTGGGGATAAAAGTAGGGTTTGGGGAACACCCCTCAGACGCACCAGGAGAGACGCTACAAGACCGGTGGGGGTTTGTGTGTGTGTCCACCTTTGCCTGGGTGACGAGTCCTCCACGGAACGGTCTAGCTGGAAGACAGAGGGGTCATACGTGAATGACCACAAAAACAACGCATCGACGGATCAAGATCGTAAAAGGAAAGTCGGCAAGTTAATAGCTGTTAATCTCTCTCTCCCTCTCTCTCTCTAACAATTGCAACACAGTGATCAACAACTACCACAGCCTGCATGAACTGAACTGAACTTTATATTTCCATCGGACAATTCATTATCCCCTAGACAACGATAGAGCTTATTTCTTATTGATTATTATTATACCTGCACTTTTAGGTTTAGTATTGATGTCGTATATTATCTGTATATTTGCATTGATATTATTTTTGTGTATTTTTACTAATAAATACTGTTAAAAATAGTATCATCAGACTTCAACAGATACTCCTATCTTTGCTGGTAAGATACCCAGTTACGGGGTTCGTAACAACATGGGATCCTAGAAAGTTACAGCACCCGAGGAAATAATTAAATTCATTATCAATACCAGGAATAAAAATAGAATATTTGAGTTGAATCTTTCGATGCCTCATTACACTTTCTGATCCCTGGACTGGTTGATTATGCTCCATCAAGTACGTATCTGGGAACTTTATGAATATCTTGAGGGATCCTGGTCCACAACACGTACAGCTGGTGAATGCAAAACTGTCACTACTATTTGATGTAGAAGTTAATTCAACTCCCTACTAATCCTTTCAGTTACCTCAGATTTATATCCATAAGACATACGGGCAGAATTAGGCCATTTCGTCCATCAAGTCTGTTCCAACATGAAATCATGGCTGATTTATTATCTCTCTCAAACTAATTTTCCTGCTTCTCCCGTAACTTTTAATGCCTTCACTAATCAAGAGTCTCTAGTAGTCATCTAGCAGTGGACCTGCCTGCTAAAGAAGTTGGGACCTTCCTACCTCCGCTGCTTGCTACACATCTGCTTACTTTTCTGGCTGCATATGCGTCCACCCCCAAAATCTCTGCTCTTAGCTGCACCACAGTCCGACTCCTGACCACACATACTTTTGTATGAATCCTCTCTCTATCCAATCCCCCATGGACTCAGCAAATAAGACTCCTCCCTCTTACTCTATCTTCGTGGAAATGGTGAAGGAAAGTCTTTCTTCTGCATGTAACACTGAACCTACATCTACAGCAGAATATTGCTTTAGGCAGTGGTGGGGGGTTGGACCTCAGTGTTGGTATTCTTGGTATCTTTGCTATGATTTCTGAAATTCTTGTGCTTAGCAATCACAAGTTCACAGCCTTGTTTCACCTGTCTTGGAGATTCTGATTGTGAATGTCTTCAAAAAAGGAGACAAGTCCATTTTGCAGTAGCTGTGGAGAAGTCTCTGTGGCATCTGCCAAAGGGATAGACTCACCAGGACTCTACTCAACTACCTCTTCCAAATGGGTGAAAAGAGGCTCTCTGAATGGTAATATAGAGTCCACCTAGCTGGAAGCACTCTGGGCATGATTTTTACTGTAAACAAAATGCAGACAGTAGTATCAACAACATTACATAACTTCTTTGTGGTTGCTTTCATCAGCTGAGAGGGGCTGGGGATCATCTTTCTTAAATTTGGCTACCTATTAGAAATAAATCTACAATTACATATACTTCTTGATAGCATAAACACCATAAACTAATGTGATGGATTCACAAGGGAGCTAACCTCAGTGAAGGCTTGCAATAAGTAAGGTTGCATCACTGATCTAAGCCCTTTCTCCATCTTCCTTGTTCCAGTGTGGTATCACACCCATAAAAGGTTCTCCATTGAAATGGAGCTATTTTATGGGACATTGCCTCCACTCCAGAAACAAGATCACCCTATCTTCAATCATTGAACTGTAGTTGTGCCTAACGATTTGGTGGTGCTGGAGAGGATGCAGGAGAGATTTGTTAGGACATTGCTTGTTTAGCCAAAAGGAAAGATTAGATAGGCTATGTTTGTTTCCCCGGTGCAGAGAGGTTGAGGGGTAAACCGAAAGAGAGATATAGCATACAGTGCAAAAGACTTAGGTAGGTTCCTAAGACTTTTCACAAAACTGCATTTGTCAATGTGGAGTGGATAGCGAGTTTGTAAATCTAGTGGAAAGAAGGATGCTGGGAATGACGAGGGTGGAGCCCCGTTGGAGGTGGCAGAGAAAGAGTCCCGAGGTGGCATAGTAGCATGGGTGCAGACACACTCAGCGCTGGGACACCAGGCAAGGGCATTTGATTCCAAACAATTAGTTTATTGATCATGATAGAATGTCTCCCTGGAGCTTCCTACTCCCTCCTCTCTCACTTCCCCTTTTCCCAACTACAACTCTCCTCTCCCTGCCTTTCCCACATTCAGTCCACAATCAAGACCACTTATCAGAATTAGATTTACCATGACTCATGGATGTCATTAACTTTTTTGCAGCAGCAGTACAGTGCAATACATAAAATTACTGCAGTACCGTGCCAAAGTCTTAGGCACATATATACAGTTTGGGTGCCTAGGGTTCAAGAGTTGCTACCAATGGTGTTTGTATAATGTTCTCCAAATCCACTGTCTTCTCCCAATTCCAAATCCCAAGAAGTAAGGCTTTAATTACACTAAGCTGGCTCCATGGACATGATTTGTTTTTTGCACACCCGATTCCAAAACCCAGAAAAAGGTCCTCTGTTCTATGGAAGAACCACAGATTGCTGGAAAGACTCAGTAGGTCTGTGCATAAAGAAACAAAATTAATGGTTCAAGTCAACGCCCTTTCAAATGAATATTCTAAGCTATATCCACAATAAGAGGTTATCAAACAGAGGAAATGTTTCAAGGATGTTGTCAAAACCTCCTTGAAAATTTGCAGGATCCACTTCAGCACTACATCTCTAGTTCATGATTGTATGAAATGGAGAAGAAAAATTCAGGATGATACAGTGTAAGCACAGCAAAGCTCAGTGAAAATGGCTGAACAATTGCTCCTCCTCTCAAACAAGTTATCTGCAAGGACCTCCTCCCCTATCTGTGGTAGAATCTGTGTGTCCCACTATGAACTCATTGGCCACCAGAGAACCCCACAGAGTTTGCACGTGAAGAAGTTATTCTGAATCCTGTGAATCTGATGAAGAAGAGAACTAAAAGGAAAGGCAAGTTTTTTTTCTGTTAAATAAGCTCTTCACCTTAATACAAGGGGAAATTATCTCTCATGTTCATACAGCTTGGTAGAAACCAAAGGTTATTCAAATTTTCAATGATTTTGAAGTCTGACCCTGTAGAGGGCTATTTCTCATTTAGCAAATGATTTCAAGACCAAATGCTTAATCCCTTTGTGTCAGAGTCTCGCCTTTGATTCAGAAAATCTGCACAGCTAGAGGCAGAAGTTGACTCTTAAAGTGCATATTGTCTGAAACATTTATACTGACAGACAAGCTAAAATCTTGTATTGTACTTTCAGTAACTGTTGGCAAGAGTCAGAAGTTGATTCCTAAACAATACATTGGTAATGATGGGCAAATCTGATGCAGGGGATTTTGTACAGCTGACCACAATTAATGTGTTGCTTAATTATTAACAGAGGTCAACTGAGAGACAGGTGATAACTGTTTCAATTAGCAGTAACAGAATATTAAAGTAGGATTCTTTTCAGTAGCAGGAAAGTGTGGGGGTGGGAGGGATTGCTGAATTCAAACTGCTGTTGGCCAGAAATCAGATTAACTGTTAACACGCTGGGCCAGGTTTCATTTACTGTACTTCAAACTTTTTCTACACATGGAAAGAATTTACTCAGATGGCAGTATGTGAATATTCATCTCTGACATAAATTGTTTAATTATTATGATTAAGAACAATTGTATAATTATTAAACTCCTAACCCTGTAATTTGCTCCCTATACAACACACACACAAAATGCTGGAGGAACTCAACAGGTCAGACGGTGTCTATGAAGGGGAGTAAACAGATGACATTTTGTGCTGGAAAGGAAGAAATCAGATTAAGATTATTGGGGAGGGGAAGGAGCAAGTAGGAAGGTGACAGATGAAGCCAAGTGGGTGGAGGGGGGCTGCGGAGGAATGAAGTAAGCTGGGAGGTGGTCGTTGGAAAAGGTAACGAGCTACAGAAGAAGGAACCCGATAGGAGAGTGGACCATGGGAGAACGGGAAGGAGGAAAGGAACCAGGGTGAGGTGATGGGCAGATGAAGAGGTTTGTTCCTGATGCTGTCAGAAGAATGTGAGCAGGCCCTTACATGACTCTAGTATTTCCACTCTTGTTACAGGTGTGATGTTGTAGAATTTTAGAGCTATTGGATTGTACCAGTAAGATTCACTTTATTTTGGTTCAGCAGTTGGTTTTAAAAAATTAACAATTTGATCTTTGAAGTGCAATGGTGAATTATCACACTACCCACTGTGACCTGAGTTCAAGGATGAAAGGATGAGATTTATTGTAAAGGTTCTATGTGGAATGAACTTAATCAATTTCAGCTTATTCTTTGGAAACAGTCAGTGGACAAAGCAACAGAAATCAGACACGCAATAAGAGTGAGACTGGAAGTGGGGAAAAAAGTAATACTTTAGCGGTTAATGGTTATATCCTTTCCAAGGATCCTATTGCTGGTGCTTGAAAAACTTTTAAACTGTGCCCACGATGGATGTGTTTAATTTTGTCTGTGGGTACATCCACTCCCAATGAAATTATTCATGGCACAAAAATAATTATCAGATCATTGACATTCAGCTAATCCATTAAATGATATCATGACTATTCATTGCTTATTGCTTCAGTGCAAATTTAGAATGTTTATGTTAATAATTTATTAATATTTCATCAGTGGCTGGCTCTTGAATTGTTTCAATAACCATATAGACTAGGCAATAGCCTCAGCACAGACTAGATGGGCTGATGGGCCTGTTTCTGTGTTGTTGAGTTCTATGACTGTTTTGTGATGGGATAATTTAATGTGGAAAAGTATAATGAGTAAGAAATGTAGGGTCAGAATGAGATTTAGACTGGAAGACTGCTAATATATTACAAATGCTGTAAGTTACCTTTAGTGATTCTATGAACATACCCTTATGTGATTATATTCATTGATTAGGGAGTAATCAGTCAAAATGATTAAAACTCTGCTCCTAAAATATTTTCACCAAATATTGCAGAAAAAGCTGGATGAGTGAATTTGCAGTGCAACTTGCATTGATTAAAATTTTTATGTAATAAAATTTGAAAATCTGTAGCACTGCTATTCTTGTGACTGCCCAGTCAATTTCACAGGTTAGGAAATCTATATTAATATTAAAACTAACGTTTGCAGGACGGAAATTACAGAAAACAGGGTGGTGAGATTTGGATCACACTTTCAACAACCTGTCTCTGAATGAGAACAAAACAAAAGAGATGGTTGTTGACTTCAGGAGGGCACGGAGCGACCACTCCCCGCTGAACATCGACGGCTCCTTGGTAGAGATAGTTAAGAACACCAAATTTCTTGGTGTTCACCTGGTGGAGAATCTCACCTAGTCCCTCAACACCAGCTCCATAGCAAAGAAAGCCCAGCAGTGTCTCTACTTTCCGCGAAGGCTGAGGAAAGTCCATCTCCCACCTCCCATCCTCATCACATTCTACAGGGGTTGTATTGAGAGCATCCTGAGCAGCTACATCACTGCCTGGTTCGGAAATTGAACCATCTCGGATTGCAAGACCCTGCAGCGGATAGTGAGGTCAGCTGAAAAGACCATCGGGGTCTCTCTTCCCGCCATCACAGACATTTACACTACATGCTGCATTCGCAAAGGAAACAGCATTATAAAGGACCCCACGCACCCCTCATACAAACTCTTCTCCCTCCTGCCGGCTGGGAAAAGGCACCGAAGCATTCGGGCTCTCATGACCAGACTATGTAATAGTTTCTTCCCCCAAGCTATCAGGCTCCTCAATACCCAGAGCCTGGACTGACACCTTGCCCTACTGTCCTGTTTATTATTTATTGTAATGCCTGCACTGTTTTGTGCTCTTTATGCAGTCCTGAGTAGGTCTGTAGTCCAGCGTAGTTTTTTTCTGTGTTGTTTTTTACGTAGTTCAGTCTAGATTTTTACTGTGTCATGTAACACTATGGTCCTGAAAAAACGTTGTCTCATTTTTACTATGCACTGTACCAGCAGTTATGGTCGAAATGACATTAAAAAGTGACTTGACTTGACTTCCACAATTGTATTAGATGCTACATTAATTGTTCATCAGTTATTTTTTGATTTCATTAAAGAATGCATTAAGGGATATTGGCAAAGTTAAGATCAACAATTCTTATGAATATTAGTTTAATTTGTACAGTTTGTCTTTTGCACATTGGTTGTTTGCCAGTCTTTGTGAGTAGTTATCCAGTTTATTTCTTTGTTCTACTGTGAATGCCCACAATAAAATGATCTCAGAGTAGTATATGGTGCTCGGATAGTAAATAGAATTCGAACTTTGAATAATTACCTCTGAACAGAAGTATATTATGGAAGCTCACACTGAAAAACTAAGCTGAAAGTTGGTCGGTCCTGTTCCTGTGTTTCTGACCATGTTGAAAATCATGCGCTGATATACTGGACATTCCTCAGCAGCTCTTATGTTTGGTCAGCCAGATCTGTAACAAACGTGTGACCAAGAGTGAGATCAGAAAGAACAAATATTTCATAGAATAAACAGATTTGAAAAAGTGATTTAAAAAATTATTGTTTTTGTATTCAGATGATATCTATAAATTGTAGCCTTTATGGCCATTTCAGAGGTTTGTGCCTTTCAATAATGCCTAGTTTTTCAGTCTGAACTTCCATATTACACTCTTAGAAAGTTTCTGTCGTCATGAGTAACCTTATTGTATAGTTCAAAGTACATTTATTATCGAAGTATGAATTCATTATACTACCTCGATATTTGTCTCCTAACAGGCAGCCACAAAACAAAGGAACCCAAAAGAACCTATATAGAAAAGAAGATGGTCGAACACCCACTGCACAGAGAAAAAAAATATACATCATGCAAACAATAACCGCAAGCGAGCAAATAGCGTTCTGAACTAAAGTCCGCAAAGAGACAGCCATAGTTCAGTGGAGAGCCGAGTCGTGGAGCAGCAATCTGAACGGGCCCATACCCCGCTCTGGACCTCAAACCCTGAACTTTTCAATCTGGTCTGGCGCGTAAATCACTGTACCAACATTGGGTTCAATGCCTCCATACACTCGGGGCCAGGATCCCACCACCTCGAATCAGCCCTATGCTTAAAATTCCATACAAACGTCGAGTTCAGTCGCCCCCGATACACAGCATATAGGTATTGATAGCATTCATTGGCTAAAATTACCTCTGAAACACTTCAAAGATGACATTGCTCCTTGTATTTGTTACAATTTGCTCAAATTTTAAGAAATACAATTTACTTTGCATTTGTTGGCGCGTGGCCAAGTGATTAAGGCGTGAGTCTAGTGACCTGAAGGTTGCTAGTTCGAGCCTCAGCTGAAGCAGCGTGTTGTGTCCTTGAGCAAGGCACTTAACCACACATTGCTCTGCGACGACACCGGTGCCAAGCTGTATCGGCCATTGCCCTTCCCTTGGACAACATCGGTGGCGTGGAGAGGGGAGACTTGCAGCATGGGCAACTGCTGGTCTTCCATACAACTTTGCCTCAGCCTCAGTCAACATCGAAGAAGAGAAGAAGATGAAGGGTCCTGGTGAAGAGTCTCGGGTTGAAATGTCAATTATTCATTCCTCTCCATAGATGCTGCCTGACCTGCATTTTGCCTCCAGCATTTTGTGTTTGTTGTTGTAAACTGCATTGTACAAATGCACGATTCCAGTGAAACGTCAGTGCAGTTATTTTTCATGAAGTGACTCAGTTCAGTCTAAGCTTGCATTCAACAATGAGCTGAATGATAAAATATAAACTTTCAAATAAGTTGGTTGTTTTTAATACCCACTGGTCTTCACTCAGTCTAATTACAGTAGGACAGAACATAGAAAAACTACAGCACAATACAGGCCCTTCAACCCACAATGCTGTGCCGACCATGTACTTACTTTAGAAATTACCTAGAGTTACCCATAGCCCGCTATTTTTCTAAACTCCATGTACCTATCCAGAAGTCTCTTAAAAGACCCTATCATATCCGCCTCTACTACCATCGCTGGCAGCCCATTCCACCCACTCACCAGGCTCTGGGTAAAAAAACTTACCCCTGACATCTCCTACTTCCAAGCAACTTAAAACTGTGCCCTCTCATGTTTCCCATTTCAGCCCTGGGAAAAAGCCTCTAACTATGCACACAGTCAATGCCTCTCATCATCTCATACTCCTCTATCAAGTCACCTCTCATCCTCTGTCGCTCCAAGAAGAAAAGGACAAGTTCATTCAACCTGTTCTCATAAGGCATGCTCCCCAATCCAGGCATCATTCTTGTAAATCTCCTCTGCACCCTTTCTATAGTTTCCACATCCTTCCTGTAGTGAGGTGACCAAAACTGAGCACAGTACTCCAAGTGGGGTCTGACCAGGGTCCTACATAGCTGCAACATTACCTCTCAGCTCTTAAACTCAATCCCATGGTTGATGAAGGCCAATGAACCATATGCCTTCTTAACCACAGAGCCAACTTTTGCAGCAGCTTTGAGTGTCCTATGGACTCGGACCCCAAGATCCCTCTGATCCTCCACACTGCTAAGAGTCTTACCATTAATACTATATTCTCCCATCATATTTGACCTACCAAAATGAACCACCTCAAACTTATCTGGATTGAACTCAATTTGCCACTTCTCAGCCCAGTTTTGCATCCTATCGATATCCAGCTGTAACTTCAGACAGCCCTCCACACTATCCACAACATCCCCGACCTTTGTGTCATCAGCAAATTTACTAACCCATCCCTCCACTTCCTCATCCAGGTCATTTACAGAAATCACGAAGAGAAGAAAGTTTCTCAACTTTCGAAGTAATTTATTTTCTGATCTTACAGTAAAACAATAATCTGAATATTAGTCCCATGTGCAACATTTATACCATTCTCCATTACAAGCATTCCAGTGCTGTGCTTAAAATAATTACAGAAAATCAGTAACTCTTTAACCTCCAAGGGAACCACAACCTTACCGTAGGATTTGGAGGTGTGTGTGTCTCAATGACCCAGAGATCTATGTTGGCTGGAGTCAAGGATTTGTGCTTTAGCACTTGATAGGGTCCCCATGCCAAAGAGGTCAAAGGGTAGAGGCCAGACTGAGTGTTGTCCACCAGTCCTCCAGGTTCAGGGGTTCAGCTCAGGGCTAGCAACCCTGTCCGGTCAAAAAAAAATAATTGTTACAGAAACAGCAATGAAGAATCTTTCTGTACCTACAGAGATGGAGGCCCTAAATGCCAGCGGTGTAATGGTCAGTGAGTAAGTCACTCTTTAAAAGGTATCTAGCTATTTGCGTGCTCATTTGTCAACAGACATGTTGGTGGAATGGCACAGATATTAATGTGATTATTATTTATTGTGACTGATACTGCTTGATTATACAATATTCCTGAGAATCCAGCTGGAAACATCAGCACCGTACTTACTCATAGTGACCAGTTACAGTGTCTGCCTGGCTCAATGTTAGAAATTCTATCTCCTGTCTAGAAGTTTGTGTGCTGAGCCCACAATATCTACTCCAAAGCACCTCTATGGGGGAGATGTGATTTGATGGATGATCTTTTTCCTGAGTGGGTGTTAAATTGTCTCCTCTTTAAGTGGAAATAAAATATTCCATTATCATTTTTGAGTCAGGGTTTTCTTAATATCACTAGTGACTTTTATCTCTCGATTATCACTACAAAAAGAAATTAGTGGGACATTTCTGATGAAAAAATTACTGACCTTCAGCATCAATCTTACTCTAAAGATGCTGCCTGTCTCTGGTGAGCTGCTGTTGGTGGCCTATGCCCCAGCAGGAGTGTTAGCAATCCCATTATTTCAGTTGAACATATTGCTGTGGGGAAACTGGTGATTATTGTTGCCCTTAGCAGAACAGTTATCTGCAGTTTCCAAATCCACATTCTCTTTGCTCTAACAGCGGTGAATTTTTCATCTCAGTTACACTTGATTACATGCTCATCCCTCCGACTCCCACTCCCCATTGCCTCCCTGCCTGAATTGCTTTCATCTGGTTCCACTGTTACTTACTCTGCTGTAGCTAGAAGGGCCCTAGAAATGAATTTCTATTGCACCCAGCGGTGTCACAGCGAAGATGATGAGGAATTTCTTTAGCCAGAGGGTGGTGAATCTGTGGAATTCATTGCCACAGAGGCTGTGGAGGTCAAGTCACTGGGTATTTTTAAAGTGGTGGTTGATAGATTATTGATTAATAAAAGTGTCAAAGATTAAGGGGAGAAGGCAAGAGAACTGGGTTGATGGAATGCAGCGAAGACTCAATGGGCTGAATAACCTACTTCTGTTCCCTTGTCTTGTGGTCCTATGGCCTCACCAGGAATTCCCATAGTGTACAACAGCAACTCATTGTCTTCCTTCAGTGAAACACTTGCAGAGATGGGGTTAATTTGTATTCTAACCAACTATCTCTTCATCTCTCTCCCTCCCTCTGTTGTGCCTGTTCTGTTTAACATAAGCTCTTGGATGATCTGCACTTTTCTTCATCTAAGCACTCATGGAAAAACTAAGATTCATAAATAGGTAGTACCCGTGATGCACCATCAATAACTCTAGGAGACTGGAAGTGAACGATAGGCTTTTATTAACAGCAAAAAGGGAGCACGACATCTCGAAGACTGAGGGAGGAGCAGTGCCCCAATCGCCTTTATACAGGGGTCTGTGGGAGGAGCCACAGGAGCAGTCAGCAGAGGGGCGTGTCCAGACAGGTATACATAGTTTACCACAACCCGCAAGTTGATTATACCAAGGGTGAACTGCCTGAAATGTTGTACTGTTATAATATCCAGTTTGCTAAAACTGATATCATTTTCCATGCTCAGCAATGCCTTGTACCTTTTGCTATTCACCTCATTAGACTTTTCAACTACTGTCCCATATTTTCTCAGCCTTAGCTGAGTGAAACTATACATTATATTCGGTTTTATATACTCCATATGGCAAACACTTCCTCCTCCGTAACATTCACGATATCTCTGATCTCAGCCCAGCCGGCACTGAAGGACCATACATGTGCTTACTATTCCAGGTTTCAGTGTACTAACGTTCTTCTAGCTATCCTCCACACCCTAATTACTTCAGTTCAACCAGAAATATATCCATCCTAAAGTAAGAGCAGATCTTATGAAAATGACCAAGATGCATTGACGGATTAGAGTTTAGCTGATAATTTCACATTAGCTCCATAGTGGAATCACAACTTCTGCATGCAATGTTATAGGAAAGATATCAATAAATTAGAGAGAGTGCAGAGACGATTTACTAGGATGTTACCTGGGTTTCAGCACTTAAGTTACAGAGAAAGGTTGAACAAGTTAGGTCTCTATTCATTGGAGCGTAGAAGGTTGAGGGGGGATTTGATCGAGGTATTTAAAATGTTGAGAGGGATAGATAGAGTTGACGTGAATAGGCTGTTTCCATTGAGAGTAGGGGAGATTCAAACGAGAGGACATGATTTGAGAGTTAGGGGGCAAAAGTTTAAGGGAAACACGAGGGGGTATTTCTTTACTCAGAGAGTGATAGCTGTGTGGAATGAGCTTTCTGTAGAAGTAGTAGAGGCCAGTTCAGTTGTGTCATTTAAGGTAAAATTGGATAGGTATATGGATAGGAAAGGAGTGGAGGGTTATGGGCTGAGTGCGGGTAGGTGGGACTAGGTGAGATTAAGAGTTCGGCACGGACTAGGAGGGCCGGAATGGCCTGTTTCCGTGCTGTGATTGTTATATGGTTATATGGTTGTAACCGGAATATCACGTAGACCCCAGATATGCAAACACGGAGTGTCACTATCTCCTGATGTCCTATCTCAGCATCAGAATCAAAATCATTGACACATGTCATGAAATTTGTTGTTTTGTAGCTGCAGTGCAATACATTGAAATTACTATAATAAGAAATATAATAAATAAATAAATAAATAAATAGATAGATAGATAGTACAAAAAGAGAGCAAAATGGTGAGGTAGTGTTCATGGACCTTTCAGAAATCTGATGGCAAAGAGGAAGAAGCTATTCCTAAAACTTCTGAGTGTGTGTCTTTGAGCTCCTATATTTCCTTCCCGATATTAGCGAGGAGAAGAGGACGAGCATTAAATGGTGAGAGTACTTAATCATGGACAACGCCGTCTTGAGGCATTGCCTTTGAAGAGTCCTCGATGGTGGGAAGGCTATTTCCCATGCTGGAGCTGGTTCAGTTTACAACCCTCTGCATATTTTTGCAAACTTGTGCATTCCATGGCAGATGGTGATGCAACCAGTCAAGGTACATCAGTAAAAAATTGCTAGGGTTTTTGGTGAAATACCAAATCTCCTTAAACTCCTAATGAAGTTTAGCTGGCGTGCCTTCTTCATGATTGCATCAATATGTTGGGCCTAAGATTGATCCACTGAGATGTTGATCTTCAGGAACTTGAAGCTACTCAACCCTTTCTCTGCTGACCCCTCAATAAGGACCAATGTGTCATCAGTCACGCAAATGATAGGTATGGCCATACTGCCACAGAATGTTCTGCCAATTGGATCATGACTAAATATATATTCCCCTTGAAAGAGTCTTTACTGAAGAACACCTTTTGAACACAACTTAGTGAAACAATGCATGGAGTGTCCTGGCACCCTCCATAGAAAAGCTTTTGGGGCAGCACGGTAGTGTAGTGGTTAGCACAACACATTACAGTACCAGTGACTTGGGTTCAATTCCCATTGTTGCCTATAAAGAGTTTGTACATTTCCCGCTGACCACGTGGGCTTCCTCTAGGTGCTCTGGTTTCCTCCCACAATCCAAAGACACAGCAGTTAGCAGGTTAATTGGTCACTCTAAATTCTCCTGTGATTAGGCTAGGGTTAAATCAGGGGATTGCTGGGTGGTGTGGCTCAAAGGGCCTATTCCACGCTGTATCTTCATAAAATAAATAAATATAAATTTTTAAAAGTTATGTTGGATCTTGTTGGATGATCCTCCAAAGAGACTGCCAAAGCCATTTGAATGAATAGCTTGCACCAGACATTAGATGCAAGCATCAAGTATTGTGTGTGGCTGAGAAAGCGTTTTCCTTGTATATCAGTTCTTGATATACAACCAGAGTCTCAGCAATGGTTGTGATGGGGATGACCACCTCTGACCAAAATGTGCATTTGCCACGAAGGTCTGGAAAAAGATGTGGTAGTTTTTTGTTTAAAGTTCAACTTAAGCAGAGTGACATTCTGTCTTCTAGGAATGCACACTGACACAGTCATCAGCTGTTGCTTGAAGATGATCAGCTCAGTAAAGGATGGCCTTTCCCCTCAAGCACTTTCACCTCAGTGAAGACCAGCCACTTGTCTTCCAGTGTACAGCTAGCCTGACTGATGCAGTTTAGTATATTGTAAGGTCCAGGACTACATGCTGAAGATGTTCCAACAGATGGTATGGCTGCCATAGGGGCTTTATTGAGGGAGATGAACTCTTATGCCCCTCCTGCAATTTCACATTGAAGGGCTGGAACTCTATAAAACCTCCTCTGAATGCTTGATCATGAGAATCATGTAAAAAATTAATTTAATCCCAATATGAGCCCTGACTATAAATGGAATGCCCAATGGTTGTGGCAACAAATGTATTTTCTGTTTAATTTATTGCAATTTTTATGAATGAAATATAATTTGGGGAAATACAGATATTACTCTTCTCTTAATCAAAATACGAAGTGTTGCTGAGTAACACACAAAATGCTGGAAGAACTCAACAGGTCAGGCAGCATCTAGTCAAGTCAAGTCAAGTCACGTCACTTTTTATTGTCATTTACAATAAATTTACAGTAAAAAGGAGACAACGTTTTTCAGGACCATGGTGCTACATGAAACAGTACAAAAACTACTATGTGAAAACAGCACAGAAAAAAAAACTACACTGGACTACAGACCTACCCAGGACTGCATAAAGTGCACAAAACAGATAGATAGATAGATAGATACTTTATTCATCCCCATGGGGAAATTCAACATTTTTTCCAATGTCCCATACACTTGTTGTAGCAAAAACTCATTACATACAATACTTAACTCAGTAATAATATGATATGCATCTAAATCACTAACTCAAAAAGCATTAATAATAGCTTTAAAAAAAGTTCTTAAGTCCTGGCAGTTGAATTGTAAAGCCTAATGGCATTGGGGAGTATTGACCTCTTCATCCTGTCTGAGGAGCATTGCATCGATAGTAACCTGTCGCTGAAACTGCTTCTCTGTCTCTGGATGGTGCTATGTAGAGGATGTTCAGGGTTTTCCATAATTGACCGTAGCCTACTCAGCGCCCTTCGCTCAGCTACCGATGTTAAACTCTCCAGTACTTTGCCCACGACAGAGCCCGCCTTCCTTATCAGCTTATTAAGACGTGAGGCGTCCTTCTTCTTAATGCTTCCTCCCCAACACGCCACCACAAAGAAGAGGGCGCTCTCAACAACTGACCTATAGAACATCTTCAGCATCTCACTGCAGACATTGAATGACGCCAACCTTCTAAGGAAGTACAGTCGACTCTGTGCCTTCCTGCACAAGGCATCTGTGTTGGCAGTCCAGTCTAGCTTCTCGTCCAACTGTACTCCCAGATACTTGTGCAGGCATTACAATAAATAATAAGCAAGACAATAGGCACAGGAAAGGGCAGTAAGTTGGTGTCAGTCCAGACTCTGGGTATTGCGGAGTCTGATAGCTTGGGGGAGAAACTGTTACATAGTCTGGTCGTGAGAGCCCGAATGCTCTGGTGCCATTTCCCAGATGGCAGGAGGGAGAAGAGTTTGTATGAGGGGTGCGTGGGGTCCTTCATAATGCTGTTTGCTTTGCGGATGCAGCGTGTAGTGTAAATGTCCGTAATGGCGGGAAGAGAGACCCCGATGATCTTCTCAGCTGACCTCACTATCCGCTGCAGGGTCTTGCGATCCAGGATGATGCAATTTCTGTACCAGGCAGTGATGCAGCTGCTCAGGATGATCTCAATACAACCCCTGTAGAATGTGATGAGAATGGGGGGGGGGGGGGTGAATAAAGTGTTGACAGCCCTGATGAAGCGTCTCAGCCTGAAATATTGTCTATTTATTCCTCTCCATAGATGCTTCCTGACCTGCTGGGTTCCTCCAGCAATTTGTGTGTAATCAAATTTACTAAAACTCAGTATCTGTCTTATGTTGTTGAAAATATGGGAAATCATTTTGAAAGACGGGATAAAATATATGATATTGCCTAAACCTTTTCTTTTAAACTTTAGCAAAAACTAAACTAAACTAAACAAAGACTAAAATTGTCCCCACTAATTCTGCTCATGCCATGAACCAATGAGAATATCAATGGTCAGATACCATATCCAGGCATATGTTCTTTTGTGCGTGAGCCTTGGGGAGGTAACTTGGTCAAGGGAAGTACTATACAGGAACTGAATCCAGTTACACACATGCACTTTTCCACAGGTGATCCAGGAACCTCCTGCGAACTTTGTCAATCTTGTTGGATTTTTCCCAGCCCAAGGACACTACAATTATTTATAATCCTGATATTTGCACAATTCCCCATGGTCAGCTCGTAGCTGCAGTGACACCAATTTGATTTTGATCTCCAGTGTTGTCCATATGACTTCCCCTCACTTTCCTCCTGCATTACAAAGACACATGGGTTGTTCTGTTAACTATTTATTTAGAGTTACAGTATAGAACAGGACCTTCTGGCTCACCAAGCCGCACCACCTGCAAATCATTTACTTAACGCAAGACAATGACCAATTAACCTACTAACCAGTGTATCTTTGGACTGTGAGAGGAAACTGGGGCAGCCATTTTGGGGAGAACATTCCAACTCCTAACAGTGCCAGAACTGAATTCTGAACACTGGAATGCCCAAAACAGTAATAGCGTTGGACTAACCGCTACACTACCATGGTATCCAAATATCTCCTGTAAAGGGAGGCAGGAAGATTAAGATGAAGTTAGTGGGCACATGAAGAAGAAAATGTTACAAGGAAGTAAGTGGGGCAATGGGATGAATGATCTTTCACTGAGAGCTAATATAGACTCAATGGGCCAAACGGTCTCCCATGTGTTGAGAAGATTTGGAAAAGTGGACTTGGCTCTTGTAACTCCAGCCAGAATGTTTATTTAATCTGGTTGTAAGATATTTTTTCAATATCAAAACGTTGACATTTTTTTTGGAAAAGATACGATCCTAAACAAATTGCACGATTTAAGTGTCATTATTGCATCATAAATTTCACTTTCTACTATCATCATTTTGGTCTGATTTTTTTTTCATTTGTTGCATTTCTTGGTAAGTGAAACTACTAACTTTACATCGGAATTATAAATACATACATTATCCAACTAATGACATGGATCTATTTAAAAATAGCTTCAAATCCTGCTAACGGCTTCACTGCCTCTGTTGTTTGTGGTTAATGAGAAAATAAACAGGACCAGCAATATTAGTTTGCCTGGAAATATGACAGAATATTGAGCTAATGGCAGCTCAACATCATTGTTGTTTTGATTTGATTTATTTCAGATATTGCATATGCTTCTGGACAGGAAGGGTTAATTTTTGCTCCTGCGGCCCCATCCACAAGCCACCCCACAAGCCTTAACCCCCACCCCCCATCCCAACCTTCCACAGTTTCTCCAGAATCCCTCTATCCAGACGTCAACTCAGCAAACCCTGTTGCCTGTCAGAGAGTACAATGTCGGACCATTAGTATGTTAATGAGGTCTGAGGGTGACAGGTGGCCTACTAGACAGCTCAATTAAGCTGCTCATTAAACACACGCTAACGAACAGGCATGGCAGTGCCTGAACAGCACCATTCTGTAATGACATGATGTCAGAGTGAACAAACGAGAAAAATAACAAAAACATTACAGCAGTGACAGACGCCACTAATAAGGACCCTTGCACTACATCAGACCTCAAATCAATGAGTAACAGGATCAAAAAAACTCAATCGAAACTCCCCGAGGGACCCAAACTGGGAGATTTTCATGTCAATTTTTGCAGAAATTATCATAGAATAACAAGTAGAATTATTAATATAAACTGCCATCAGTCGACATTCAGTTTAGTTTCCCTGCACCAGCATAACACGCCATGAGTGACTTAAATTAAACTTCCCCAAGGGCAGATTTTGATGCAGTTCATTATTTAATGGTGTCATTTCCAAATTGAATTAATTCTTTTTTTTTCCAGCACTGAAGGCTGGCTTTCCTTGTTCCATGTGCCAGCCTCCCATAGTTTGGGGTCATAATTGCTTCTGACAGCTCCCCACACAATAACAGACTAAATGGCACGTATGTGTCACGTCAGGCAACATTCTGATTCTCAGTGTGGTTTAAGATTGGCAGCTGGCAGCAGCTGACAATCAGCTCCTATTTAGCTCCAGTACAGTACTTACAGTGTAATGCATGTCGGTGACTGACAGGTGAGGGGTCATTATGTGACTAAACAGTTAGGTTGGCAAATTATTAAAGGGTCATGGTCATAATTTGTCTTATCTGTTGAAACTGACTACTGTTTGCTGTAATAGTGTGGAGACTTTGAGAAGCATATTGAAGCTACTTCAATGAAATATTTACCAAAACACTTGGTGAAGACTGGAGGGAAAATAAGCCTGTTATCAGTCCATAAAGAACCCAGTCCCAATGCTGATAGTGTTATTAAGGGATACATGGAAGGGCACATGTTACATTCAATTCTGGATTCCAATTAGCAATCAATGTTGCCCTCTCTCTAATACATCTAGATGGTTAAAAAAATTAGGACATCCTCAATAATTTCGATGTGCTAATTGCACAAATCGGACAATAATTTGAAGCAATTAAAAACTTGAAACTTTCCAGAAGTAAACAACATGGAGAACTTGAATGAAAACTGCATTCGTTATTGGTTCAGTCAAGATGGTCTTCTGACTAGATTGTAAATTTTCAACAGTACAGGATTAATGTATGATCCATGGGTACTTAATGCTGGTATTAGAGTGAAACCTGTGGAGGTGGTTTAGTCTGTGACAGGTAGAAAATGCAATTTTTAAAAATTTGAATTACGAAGCAATTTTAGTAAGGGGTTATGCTCTAACACATTTTCAGAGGCATAACCAGGCCCAAAAAAAAAAGAAAAGCAAACTAAAGTGTAAATAGCAAGAACAGAGAAAAAGCTATTTGTCCAGATTATAAACTGTAAATGGATGAATTGGGGTGAACATTGGTGTGGTGGAAGTGTTGCAGCAGTAAAACATCAGAGGAAGCTGAAAGTATTTACAGAATGGATACAGCCCAGTCCACCACAGGTAAAGCAATCCCCACCATTCAGCACATCTACAAGGAGCACTGCCACAAGAAAGCAGCATCCATCAAGTACCCTTGCCATCCAGGCCAAGCTCTCTCTTCACTACTGCCATTGGGAAGGGGATTCAGCAGCCTTTGGTCTCATGCATGAACTGTTACAACCCTTCCACCATCAGGCTGTTCGGGCAGCATGGATAACTTCACTCACCCAAACACTGAACTGAATGCACTACCTTTGGACTCACCTTCAAGAATCCTGCAACTCTTATTCTCAGTATCACTGATTAATTTATCTATCTATCAATCCATCTGTCGCATTTGCACAGTTTGCCTTCTTTTGCACATTATGTTAGAATACTGCTTCGGGATTGTGGTGAACTACATATACCTGTCTGAACACGCCCCTGATGACTGCTCCTGTGGCTCCTCCCACAGACCCCTGTATAAAGGTGATGGAGGTCTGAGCCCGGCCTCTCAGTCTCCAGGATGTAGTATGGTGGTCAATTACTGCTTGTTCCTTCTTCCAGTCAATAAAAGCCGATACCTCGCTTTTACGTCTCAGAGTGAGTTATTGATGGTGCATCAGGGATTTCAGTTCCGTTTTCAACACTGTTGTCCCACAGACCTCGGTAAACAAACTTCCACTTCTCGGTTTGAATACACCACTGTGCATCTGGGTGTTGGACCTCCTAACCAACAGACTTCAGATAGTCAGGATGCACAACCTGCTCCTCCCCCCTTTGTCATCTTCGACACAGGAGTCCTCCGGGGCTGTGTGCTGAGCCCACTGCTGGACGTTCTGCTCACGCATGACTGCGCAGCCAAGTAATCGCATTGTCAAGTTCGCCGATGAGACGACAGTGGTGGAGCTCATCATGAGAAACAAGGAGGCAGTCTGCAGAGAGGAGGTGATAGAACTTGAGGCCTGGTGTCCAGCAAATAACCTCTTTCTCAAAGTCAATCAGACAAAGGAGATGGTTATCACCACTCACACCCCCCTTTACATCGGAAAGCAGTGGAAACTGCAAGCAGTTTCAAACTCCTGGGAGAGCACACCATACACAACCTCTCATGGTCCCAGAACACATTATACACACCCAAGAAGGCTTTCTCCTTTCTGAGGAGGCTGAAGAGAGTTGGACTATACACATCTATACTCATATCATTCTCCAAGTATGAAGTAGAGAGCATCCTAGTAAGTTGCATCACTTCATGATACGAAAACTGCACTGTGGTGGAGAGGATGTCTCTACAACGGGTAGTCAAAACTGCCCCAAAGCATCACCAGCACCAGCCTACCTGCCATCAAGGACATATATTCAGAATGCTGCTGGAAAAGGGCCAGTAATATCATGAAGGATCCCACCCAACCAGCTTTTTGTCCCACTCCCCTCAGGGAGGAGGCTACATCGCATCCACGTCAGGACAACCAGTATCAAAAGCAGTTACTTTCCCCAAGCGGTAAGGCTGATCAACACCTCCACCCATTAACCCACCCCCAACTACCACTTCTTTATTATTTCCTGTCAGTCACCTTATGTACAAACATTCTTGTACCCAGTGTCACTTTATGCACATACAATCAATCTATGTATATAAATTATCTTACATATCTATATTTATTGTGTTTTTATATTTATTGTGTTCTTTATCTTACTGTGTTTTTGTGCTGCATTGGATCTGTTCTCCTTTACACTTGAGTACCGGAAATGACATTAAACAATCTTGAATCTTGAGTCTCGAATCCTGATTGTCTGTTAGTATTTATTTGTGTGTAGTCTGTCATTGATTCTATTGTCTTTCTTCATTCTACTGTAAATGCTCACAAGAAAATGAATCTCAGGGTAGTACATGGTAATATATGTACTTTGATAAAAAAGTTTACTTTGAACTTGAACTTTCAGTAAATGCTTTGTACCAAATTGACTAAAAGGTATTGACAGTTCTGGTATTAAAAAAAATCTAAAATTAAGGAATGGAGCATGCTGAGCTTACAGGGCTAGAGGAATACATGAAGATAGGAAAGGGTCATATACTTGTGGATGTAAATTTGGAAACTGAGGCAGAAGGGAATAGAAGGTCAATTAGTAAATCATAAACACAAGGGATTCTGCAGATACTGAAATCCAAAGCAATACACACAAAATGCTGGAGGAGATCAGCAGCTTATGCAGCATCTATAGAGAGGGAAAAACAGTTGACACTGGCTCAAGACCCTTCATCACTGGGGGAAAGGAAGAAAAAATAGGATAAAAAAGGATTTAAAAAAATAGAAGGAAAGGAAGGAGGACAGCTAGAAGGTAATTGGTGATTTTGTGTGGATGGGAAAGGTAAAGGGCTGAAGAAGAAAGAATCTGATAGGAGAGAAGAGTGGATCATGGAAGAAAGAGAATAAGGAGGGGCACCAGGTGGAGGTGTTAGGCAGGTGAGGAGAAGAGGCCAGAGTGGGAAATAGAAGATGAAGGAAGGGGAAGGGGAAAAGAAAAAAAAGGAAATAAAAGAAGTGAAAAAAATACTGGAAGGAGAAATTGATATTGATGCCATCAGGTTTGAGGCTACTTAGACAGAATATACTCCTCCACCATGAGAGTGGCTTCATCGTGGCAGAAAATCATGGACCAACATGTCAGAATGGGAAAGGGGATAGGAATTAAAATGGTTGGTCACCAGGAATTTCTGCTTTTGCTAGAGGGAGCGGAAGTGCTTGACAAAGTGGTTCACCAATTTATGTTGGCTCGCACCAAAGTTAAAATATAAATTAGTAAGTAGAAGCTGAAGTTAATTAGGAACTTTAATGGTATATTATTGGATATAGGTAGATTCTGAGGTCTATGGAAGTTTGAGAACAGACCCGTTAGTGAAGCATTGAAATAGTTACATCTGCAATACATATTGGTAGGTATTTTCAGGGTGTGGCACCTACTGTGATTGGATTGTGGAGGAGCAAGCTGTTACCAAATCTCTCCATTTGGAGAGCGCAACCTTCATCCATGTGATATTCTGTGATTTGTGCTCTGGTCTAAATGGTGGCAACATATTGACTCATTTTATGGTAATTTGCACATTTCATCTTTTGATAACTGTATTTACTGACAATTACAACACTTAAGTATTAAGTAGTGTTTTGGTACGTCCTGAAGAAGAGTAAAGTTATATATAAGCTTCTGATTTCTTGGGGATATTAATGAGCATTTGGGGGACATACTAAAACCATTAATGTCTCCTTTCAGAGTCAAACCACTTTATCCAACTGTTGTATCTTGGTATTGGTGTTTATTATTGTCACAGGTACTAAATGAGAAACTTTTCTTGCATGCAGATCAAATCATTACACAGGACATTGAGCTAGAATAAGGTAAAACAATAACAATGCAGAACAAAGAGTAAATGCTATTGAAAAATCTGTGGGTAAATGAAGTGCAAGATCATAACATGGTAGATGGTGAGGACAAGAATCCATCTCAATGCATAAGAGATCCATTCAAAGATCTGGTAACATTGAGGAAGAAGCTGTATTAATCCTGTTGCTATGTACTTTCAGGTTTTTGTATCTTCTGCCCAATGGGAGAGAGCAAAAGAATGTCCGGAGTGTGTGGGTCTTTGAAAACTCTTAGAAGCTGAGAGTCCATAGAGATGTGCTGAACAGTCCACAACTCTCTGGCAGTTTCTTGCTATCACATGCAGACCTAAGCCATTACATCCAGAGAGAATGCTTTCAATGGTGCATTGATAAGGGGGGCAATGGGAAATGCTAAATTAGATCATAATTTATAATACTGGGGAAAGCCATTGCCTGGGAACTATGAACAAAAATATTCTACAAGCTGATTGTTTAAGATTGCAGAAATTAGGTCTCTATCATGAGATTGCTATATTGGTAGGTAAAATACCCTGTATATGAGCATACTTTAAACTTAATCCCAGTTACCAACGTTCAACACTTCTAAATGTCATCTCTATTGACACAACTCTTAACTGAACATTTTGAGGTTAAGCCTAATTTGAACACAAATCTTTAACACTCAAAAGAACAGTTTAATTTAATAGCTTAACCTAAAAAAACAGTTCTTCCAATAGTAGGTCTGTGGTGTCTCAGCCTAGATTGAGTGTACCTTTCCTAGAGTGAGCCTCGGATCAGAATCTTGTGATTTATGATAAGACTTCCTTCTAGCAGAATCAAATTCATACATCATCTGATTTTGTGGCTACAAAATGATGAAGGTTTCCTAAACTATTCCTTAGGCATTTGTTCCTTCTTATTAAATTACTTGAAATGGCTTTAAATTCATTAGCTATCACATCCTTTTCTTCATCGATTAAAGATCACCTGATTTGTCACGTGTACTTTGAGTGAAATGCATCAAATGAAACCAGCAAAGACTGAGTTGGGCAGCCTGCAAGGGTTGCCATGCTTTTGGCACCATCGCGGCAAGCCCATGACTCACCTGAACGGAAAATGGAGGGAAACCAGAACGGCTGGAAAAACCCTACATGGCCATGAGGAGAACATGCAAACTGCTTACGTACAGCGGGGGGAATTAAACACCAAATATTTATCGTACAGCTGTAGTTAGAAAGCATTGAGCTACCTGCTAAACCATTGTGTTGCCCCTCTTCTTGCAGTATGGTATATATCTTACCTGCACTTACTATTCTAAGGTGACTTTTCCTAACCTGCTGATTATTATAGGTCTTCCCATGTCTGTCCAAGTTTGCTGGAACCAAATTTGCCTCTTATATTTCTGTTTGCAATTATTTATCTGTTTCTCCTTGCTCCTGGCACTTACTTTCCCTCTGTTGCAATATCTGCTTCTTCCTGCACTGCACCTCTTCCGACTAAAGAGATATCCAGGGTGAACACTGGCTCAGATGGGTGTACGGCAGGAAATCAGGATGCCACACTTGACTTGCATGAGAAAATCAGCGCGCTCAATGGCTTAACATAAGTAAGAAAATATTGAGGACATTCTCAATTATGTTCATGTTATTTTGATGAAAATATGTTGCTTCAGTTGTATTTTATTGTGAAATCAAGCGTCCTACTACTGAACAAGTAGCCTGTTGTCAGGTTGCTGCCAATGCAGCTTTTGGATAATTCTCACGGGGATGTGAAAGTGGAACCCTCTGCAGAACTATCTCATCCAACCCTTCCCTCCCCAGTCCTAGAGTCCAGCTGCTATTTGAAACCACAGCTGAGATAACTAGGACTTTGACACTATATCGGTTCCATCCAAAACGTTACACCTTCATGCTGAGCCATCCAGTACTCTTGTGATAACAAAATTAATCATTTTAATATACAGATACATTATTTTTTGATTTTCAGTCGATTATTCTAACTTAGAGCTAAAACGATTCATACCTTCTCCATTTTTTCATTTATAATTAAGATTTAGATTTGAATTGAAATGTTGTTCCACATTAGAACAAAAAATTATAATGAAATATTTACATACAGTAATATTTTTACCTTGTGAAAATAGAACGAGTTTTCTTATCCTGAAGCAGACAAAACACAGCATTAATATTGCACGAATATCTGTTATAATTCTTATTTTTTGAACTATTCATTTGAGGAGGCAGCTCTAAAAAAGTTTTTAAAAGTTGCCAGACGTAAACTAGAAGAACCGTACCTGATATTCTGTCTGTGTAGTCTGCCATCCAGCGGCAGGAATTTTGTATTCTCCAGTTTCAGGGTAGTCTGCTCCCCTCCTCTTCTCTTTTCACTCCCATCTCCCTCGCACAGTCTCATCTATCCAACCTATCCTTTGCTCTCTATCTAAGTTCACGCTCATGTTCAGTTTAATGTCACTCAACTGTACACATGTATACTGCCAAACGAAACAACGTTCCTCTGGACCAACGTGCACAACATCGTACGTATAATGCACATACACCCCATCTCCCCGTTTCTCTCGGCTCACCCACCTATTCTATCTGCTCATCACCTCTGTAACCTCCTGCTGGATCCTCTCCCCATGCTGTTCCCACCTTCATTATTTGGTTCCATGGTCCATCTTCCTTTCCTATCAGATTCTATCATCTATAACCTTTTGTTGCCTTCACCTATCGCCTCACAGTCTTTCTTGCTATTTCCACCCTTCCTTTCGGCCGCTTGACTCCATCTGCCAATCAATCTCTCCTCACCTCAATTCACTAATCACTGGCCAGCCACTGTGGCACGCTTCCCCCTCACCTCTTTATACCCACTCTCACCCCTCTACTCTTTTAGGTTGAAACGAAGGGTCACAATCTGAACATCAGCTGCCCCTTTCCCTCCCTGATGCACTCATTCCTCAAGCAGTATTTTTATTTTTACAAAAAAAAGCAGTAACATCTTCTCTTTAGCTGATGCACTGCCTGTGACCAATCTAAACTTATACTGTCCAAAAACTGAAGATTCACTTTCCATGGAAGATATTATATAAAAATACTCAAATAATTCTGAAGATTTGCCACTGTATATTAGTAATACAACCATATGGTAATAATATACTATGAGTACAATGTAAAGTTGGCACAGTGGACAGACATTGAATAATATGGTGATGCAAGAATTTCCATATGTTTTTGGAAGATGGAGGCCTTGTTACTCTACTTCAAAAATATAACAATAAATCCAGAAATAACTAACCCTATACTCTTTTCCATTCATTGGTGTTTGGAGAGGGGGTTTTATACTCATGGACTTGGCCTCTACCTCAGTCTGTGGCAGAGCATTCCACAGATTTGCTATTCTTTGGCTAACAAAATTCCTTCTTCTATTCGAAAAAGTTGCCCTTCAATTTTGAGACAGGGCCCTCTAGTTCTGGATGCCCCCACCAGAGGATAAACTCTTTCCACATCCACCCTATCTAGTCCTTTCAACATTCAATAGGTTTTAATGAGATCTCCACGCATTCTTCTAAATTCCAGTGAGTACAGGCCCAAAGCTGCCAAACACTCCTATATGTTAACCCGTTCATTCCTAGAATCATCTTTGTAAACACTGTCTGGACTCTCTCCAATGGCAATACATCCTTTCTGAGATAAGGAGTCCAAAACTGTTGACAATACTCTAAGTGCGGCCTGACTAGTGCTTTATAAAGCTTCAGCATTATCTCCTTGTTGTTATATTCTCTTCCCCTTGAAATAAATGCCAGCATTGTATTTGCCTTCTTTACCACAGACTCAACCTGTGAATTAACCTTCTCGGCGTCTTTGCACCTCTGATGTTTGAATTTTCTCCCCATTTAGATAATAGTCTGCACTATGCATGTCAGATTACTTTCTGAAATGCTGTAGGATTTTATCTTGTTAAGCAGCCACATCTGTGGCACCTTATCAAATGTCTTCTGAAAATCCAAGTAAATAACATCCACTACTTCTCCTTTGTCCACCCTGCTTGTTACTTCCTCGAAGAACTCCATCAGATTTGTTAGGCAAGATTTCCCAGTACAGAAGCCATGCAGACTTTGATTTATTTTATCATTAGTCTCCAAGTACCCAGAAACCTCATCCTTAATATTGTCTCCAACACTTTCCCAACCACTGAGGTTAGGCTAACTGGCCTATAATTTCCTCTCTTTTGTCTTCCTTCCTTCTTAAAGAGTGGAGCAGCATTTGTAATTTTCCAGTCCTCAGGGACCATGCCAAAATCAAGTGATTCTTGAAAGATTATGACCAATGCATACGTTATCTCTTCAGCAACCTCTCTCAGGACTCTGGGATGTAGTCCATCTGGTCCAGGTGACTTATCCACCTTAAGACCCTTCAGTTTGTCTAGCACTTTTTCCTTTATAATAGCAATGGCACTCACTCCTGCTCTCTAACACTCACAGACCTCTGGCACACTGCTAGTGTCTTCCACAGTGAAGACTGAAGCAAAGTACTTAGTAAGTTCACCTGCCACTTCTTTGTCTACCATTACTACCTCACCAGTATTATTTCCAGTGACCCAGAACCAACTCTCACCTCCCTTTTCTTTATACAACTGAAAAAACTTTTAGTATCCTGCATTATATTATTGGTAGTTGCCCTCATATTTGCCCTTCTTCTGGCTTTTTTAGTTGTGTTTTGTTGGATTTTGAAAGCTTCCCAATCATCCAACTTCCCACTTACTTTTGCACTTTATATGCCCTTTCCTTGGCTTTTATGCAGTCCTTAACTTCCCTTGTCAGCCACAGTTGCCTGGCTCTGCCATTTGAGAATTTTCTTCTGAGGGACATATCTACCCTATGCTGAGTGAACTATTCCCAGAAACTTTAGCTGCCTCTGTTCTGCCATCTTCCCTGCTAGTATCCACCTACTTTACACCTGGACAAGCTCCTCTCCCATGCCTGTGTAATTCTCTTTATTCCATTGTGATACTGATACATGTGCCTTTTGCTTCTCCCTCTCAAACTGTAGTATGAATTCAATCTTATTGTGATCACTGCCTCATAAGGGTTCCTTTACGTTAAGCTGACTAATAAAACCTGGGTTGTTACACAGCTCCCAATCTAAGATAGCCTTTCCCCTTGTAGGCTAGAGCACAAGCTGCGCTAAAAATCTATCTCGTGGGAATCAACAAATCCCCTCTCTTGAGGTCCGACACCAAACTAATTTTCCCAATCTCCTTGCATATTGAAGTCCTCCATTATAATTGTGACATTACCTTTATTACATGCCCTTTCCAGCTCCCCTTGCAATCTCAACCCCACATCTTGGCCACTATTTGGAGGCCTTAAAGTGAGGTTATTGGTTGTGTGAATATATAGGTTAGTTAATTGTCAACTGTATAATTATTAATGACATATTTCCTCTGTTTAGTTTAGAAGGTGATATTGTACTAACCCTATCAGTGCCAGTGAAGAAATTCCTAAAGGTACAAAGTTCTAGAATTTCAAGCATGCGAACTTCATTCAATGTCATTAGCGTAAACACTAATTAGTTCTGAAGGTAAATGTGACTCCAGTCACTGCCAGATCAAACTGTGCTAGTCCAGAAGAATTACCACATGATACTGCTCTAAACCAATCCTTGGCTCCACTACCTGAATCAGAATCAGGTTTATTATCACTGACATATGTCGTGAAATTTGTTGTTTCTAGGCAGCAGTACAGTGCAATACATATTTCATGACATATGCCAGTCAAATTAAACCTGAATCTGATCATGAAATTACAATTTTATTTATATAAATATATAAATAAAATTTTATATAGAAAGGTACGAGAAACAAACAACATCTAATGAATGACATTTCTGTGGGTGTAAATTATGTGTGTATGTATACAGTATATATAGACACAGTTGTGTACACACACACACACACACACACACATATATATATACATACATAATTGCATACTGTATATGTATCTATCAGTAAACACCTGATTAAGTACAGCTGTATACCTGCTGTTAATGCAAATATCTAATCAGCCAATCATGGTGCGGCAACTCAATGCATAAAAGCATGCAGACATGGTCAAGAGGTTCAGGTTCAGTTGTTGTTCAGAGCAAACATCAGAATGGGGAAGAAATGTGATCTACCTTAGTGACTGACGGTGGAGTAATTGTTGGTGCCAGATGGAATGGTTCAAGGATCTCAGAAACTATCGATCTCTTAGGATTTTTATGCACAACAGTTTCTTGAGTTTACAGAGAATGCTGCAAAAAACAAACAACATCTAGTGAATGGCATTTCTGTGGACGTAAAAAAAATTCTAATATCTCTTTTACCAATTAACTTCCCAGCTCTTTACTTCACCCTTCCTCCTCCTGGTTTCACCTGTCACCTTGTGTTTCTCCCTCTCCTCCCCCCACCTTTTATCTCTACTCATTTTTTTCTCTCCAGTCCGGCTGAAGAGTCTCAGCCCAAAACGTCGACTGTACTCTTTTCCATAGATGCTACCTTGCCTGCTGAGTTCTTTCAGCATTTTGTGTGTGTTGCTCAGATTTCCAGCATCTGCAGATTTTCACTTGTTTGTAAATGAGAGAGATCAGAAAGGAATGGCCAGACTGATTCAAGCTCTCAGGGAGGCAACAGTAATTCAAATAATCAAGCTTTACAATAATGGTGTGCAGAGAGCATTTCTGAATGCACAAAACATCAAACCTTGAAGCAGAAGACCACACTAGGTTCACACAACATGTACAACAAGCTGGAGGAAATCAGCAGGTCAGACAGCATCCGTGGAAACGAGCAGTCAACATTTTGGGCCGAGGCCCTTCATCAGGACACACTAGGTTCCACTCCTGTACCTAATAAAGCGGCCACTGAGTGTATTTCTGGATGTTTGTGGTCTTCTGCTGGTGTAGCTATACACTTCAAAGATGCTCTTCTGCACACCACTGTTGTAACGTGTGGTTAGTTGACTTATTGATGCCTTCCTCTCTACTTCAACCAGTCAGGCTATTCTCCTTTGACCTCTCTCATTAACCACAATTTCACCAACAGAACTGCCAGTCATTGTTTTTTTTTACACCATTTTCTTCACTCTAGATACTGTTGTGCATGAAAATCTCAGGAGATCAGTGTCTCGTCTGGCATCAGACAACCTGAAAAAGTCAGCTAAATAATTCTTCCACTTTCTGAAACCAAAGTTGTTGCAAATCAGCTTTATGTAATGAACTTCTTTATTTAAAGTTTTATTCCATAGTCATGGGATCATTGGGAACTTTGTACAATGCAAGGTTTTCTCGTTGTTTTGGGCTCATGTGTATAGAGTTGTAAGCATTCTCCTAATTCTATAGTATGTTTATTTAAACAAATTCTTTGTCTGGAACAGCAGTGACATTTGAGGTGCTGCAGTCTCTGACAGCTCCTACAGACCAATAGATATGGACTTTATTCTGAATGACATTTACATCCACATTAATTCCGTTGCAAAAACAAGGCCAGTTGGTTGCCAATCAATTGATCATACGTCTGCCAAATCATGTAGGAACATAGGCCCCAAACATTCATTCCAGGTGAGGCGACGCTTCATCTGTGAGTCTTTTGGGCTCCTCTCATGTACCTAGTGCTCCCAGTGCAACTTCCTCCATATTAATGAGACCAAATGAAGATTGGGTTTCTGCTTCGTCAAGCCCCTTCATTCTGTCCACTGCAAAAGGCAGGATCTCCTGGTGGTTACCCATTTCAATCCGACTTCCCGTTCCCATACTGATATGCCTGTCCATGGCCTCCTCTACCACAACAATGAAGCCAAAGTCAGGATGGAGTAGTAATTCCTCATATACTATTTTCTAACTTCTGGTATTTCCCCTCCTCACTGCCTTTCCTCTCTTTTACCATTCCCTATTCTGGTTTCCCTCTCAGCCCTTTCTTCTCCTCATCTGCCCATCACCTATCTCTCCTCCTTCCCTTTGTTCCTTGGTCCACTGTCCTCTCCTTCTTCTACAACTTTTTACCTCTTCCATATGTCTTATCCCGGCTTCTTACATCACCACCCTCCTCAACCCACCTACTTCCCCTGACTTAGTGGAAGTACCTCAGTGTAGGTCACACTTCTTCCCCATTCTGATATTTGGTCTGAACAACAACTGAACTTCTTGACCACGCCCACATGCTTTTATCCATTGATTTGATGCCACATGATTGGCTGATTAGATATTTGCATTAACGAGCCAGTGTACATGTGTACCTAATAAAGTGGTTACTGAGAGTATTAGGTAGGCTGAAGCTATTTTCGTTCAATGGGAATATGGAAAGAAAGATGCATAATTAGGTCCGAGTCTATTATGGAGTGAAATCAGGTAGCATAAAGGATAGGGGAAAGCCAGATCTCTTTCCAAAAAGACTACAAAAGCTGTGTCAATTGAAATGTTTGAGCACAATAATGTTTTGTTAAGTAAAGATTTCTTGGGATAAGAAGCCTGGGTAAATAAACAGAGATGAAGTGCCGATCATCTGTGATCAAACTGAATATTGGAATAGGTTTGTAGGGATGGATGGTCTAATACTGTTCTTGTTCCCTTGAGAGCTTGGGCAGCCAGTTACAGGAGTCTGCAACTTTCTGACAGATTGGAGGATTGACAAGATTTTGGACCTAAACTACAGTGAATCACCCAATAAACTGTGTTATCCAGATCACAAAGCATCCATCTGGGAAATACACTTTGTACAGGTTTTGCAAAAGGATTTTAGTCCAGCATTTCTAACCAACATTATTTTAGAACAATGTTATCCCATTTACTTTATGCATGCTGATACTGGCAGAAAATAACACTGATCACAAAATTTAGGCATATTTGTTTGAAAAACTGGGAAACAAAATAGGCAGAAGAATTCATCAATTTAAAAGCACTAATCAAAGCAGAATCTCATTGCATCCACTGATAGTCACAGGCTGACAGTGTTGCAAGTGAGAAGTATGGCTTGGGAATAGAATGACACATAACAACTAATGTTGGCCCATTAAAGAGTTCAAAAACAGATGGATAGATTCCTAATTCAGCAGAGAGATATGGGTTTTCACAGAGAGTGGCAGGAAAATGATCTGCATGTATCCTGGATGTAGTGTTTAGCTGATGCTAGCTGCTGGAGAGACCTTTAAGTCATGTTTCCTTATTCTCACTTTCTACTGCTTTAGGAATGCTTCACTGTGACTGTTAATTTTTTTTAGTCGTATGACCAAATTTTAAAAATCAAAGACCGGAGTATATATTAGGGTTTTGCACTCACATTTTTGATTTTGAAAATAATTATTAAAAATTGGTTTGTTTCTAGTAACTTAAATTATTATCTTTTGTCATATTTATTAGTTCCTAAAATTTTCCCAATTTTCAGGGCTACCACTAATCCTCAGAACATTTTTGAGCTTTCCTGTTAATTTAACTTATGCTTTAGTCTGTAGTCAGGACGCAATCTAGAGATCATTACTTTTGCCGTTCTGCTTTGGAATATTAAACCCTTATGTGCTCAAACTCCTGCATCTCAACTTCTTTCATTCTGCCACCTACACAGACCACACTTGCTAACTTTTTTGTCCCCACTCTAACTTTCTCACCTACCCTGAGATGTCCTTCACTTTGGCAACACAGCCTTCTTGATTTACATCGTCATAGAGCAATACAGCACGATACAGGCCCTTCAGACCAGCGACTCTGTGCAGACCACAGTGCCAACCCAAGACTCCTTTTCCTGGATTTGCCCCATAGCCCTCTAAGCCCTGTCCCTCCTAGTACCCATCCACGAGCTTCTTAAATGATACTATTGTATCTGGCTCAACTATTACTTTTGTTACAGCTTCTTCTATTTAATCACCATCCTCTGCACAAAGAATTTGCCCCTCAGATTATTTTATTTCTTTCCTATATCACCCTCAATCCCCTAGTTTTGGACTTTTTTACCCCGTGGAAAACAAACATTACCTCCTCTCATAATTTTAAACATTTCTATAAAGTTGTCCCTTTTTTCTCCTACACTCCAAGGGAAAAGGCTTAGCTTGGCTCTCCTAATAACTCCACTTAACTCAGCTCCCCCAATCCTGGCGACATCCTTGTGAATCTTTTCTACACTCTTTCCAGTTTAACCACATCATTCCTATAACAAGGTGACTAAGACTATATTCTGTGCTCCAAGTATCGCCTCACCAATGTCTTATACAACTGCAAATCCTTATCTCAATACCCTGACTGATGAAGGCCGGTATGATAAATGCCTTTTCACCAGCCTGTCAACCTGTAATGTCCCTTTCAAAGAACAATGCATTTCTATTATTGTTTTTCTGCTCCATTACACTACTTATTGCTTTTCCATTCATAGTACAAGTCTTCGTCTGGTTTGTTTTTCAAAATGCATCACTTCACATTTCTCTGTCTTGAAATCCAGTTGTTTCTCCTTGGCCCATTTCCCTAACTGATTAAGATCCATCCTGGAATCTGAGATATTCTTCTTTCAACCCATTTGTTTGACATTTGGACACTTACTGATCAAGCCCTGTGCATTCACATCCAAATTATTATAAATAACAAATAGCAAGGGTTCCAACACCAACTCCTGTGGCACACCATGAGCCACTGGTCTCCATTCCAAGAAACAACCTTCAATCATGACATATAGTGGTGAGATTAAACCTCTTTCTGATCCTGATTCTGATTTAGAGTATTCTCAATCTTTTTATAGTCAGTGACCCCAACCTCCTCAACCCAATGTGCACTTCTCTCTTTTTCTTGACCAGAGTCTCAATAGCTCTTGTCAACCAATGTTCCTTAAACTTGCCAGGATTACCCTTCAGCCTAACAGGAATATGCTATCACTTGCTACCACACTTTTAAGTGTCTTTCATTTCCTATTTGGTTTTTTCCCTTCAAACAGGCTCATCAAATTGACCTTGCTAGATCTTGTATAATTCGGCCAAAATTAACCCTACTCCGTTTTAGGATCCTAACCTATAGATCTGGCCTATCTGTTTCCATTACTATCTTAAAACTAATAGAAGTTCAGTTTTCATGGAAGCTTTGAAGATACCAGTGTTACGTACCCGTGACACGTGACAGTGGTACCCTTGTCACGTGACTGGGGTTGAAGTTATACTGGACATGAGGTAATGGTGGAGTGATGTCATTTTCCCGCCAGTAGAGGTCATGTGACAGGTTTTTTCTACAGGGTATAAAAGGAAGACCCACCCTGTCAGGTGGGGCAGTTCGTGGCTGGATTTGCCAAGATGACTTCATGTTACTGTGTGATTTAATGTGATGACGCAGTTTAGTTAAAAATGAAGTTTTGTATAATGCCTAAAGTTTAAAAGGTCAGAGCCAACGGTTTCTTTGCTGATGGAGAGTGAAGTTTGGAGATCAAGAAAAATCGATTTTCGATGGATTGACTTCGACCTTGTTTGATCCTCATTCGGAAGGATTTCGTTGACTATTCTCGCTGTTGACCCCTGGGATGACCAGAAAGGGTTTGAGAATAGTGTGGAAGAGAGGTCAGTCACTTTAAGTTGTTATATTTAATAAAATTCGACGTGGGAGTTCGACGCTGGGAATCGAAGGACATCGACGTGGAAGAGAATTGACATCGCTTTAAAAAGTCTCTCCTAAAAATACCGTGAGCTTTTGAACTGTCGGCATATCGTTCTTTGAACTGTTTTCATTCGGCAATTCGCTTTAGAGAACTGAGTTTTTTTCAATACTACTTTAAAGACTGTTTGAGACTGCAACGCTATTAAGGACTGTTTGAGCAGCTGAGCTCGGATCATTGTTTGGGTTTGTTTACTTTTGAAGGGGGTTTGTTATCTGTGTTTAATAAACGTGTTATTCGTTATAAAACCCCTTGCCTAACTCATCTATATTATTGTTGCCCGAATACGTAACATAAATATGGGGGCTCGTCCGGGATTGAATTGTTTGTGTTTAAAAAAGCTTTTTGAATTTTGAATCGGTGTTTTGGTAACGGGGATTGCTCGATTTTTTTTTGTGTTTGATTGGCTTGTGAGTGGTATTCGGCAACGATGATTATTGATGAGTTTCTGGATTCGCCAGACGCGGATTTGTTAGCGAAGGCGAAAAAAACTGAAGTCTCTGAACTTGCTAATCGGTTGCATCTTAAAGGGATTTTGCCAACAACATCAAAAGCTGTAATACAGAGAAAGAGCGCATCACATTTTGTGGCTTCGGGTCATTTTGAAGAATCGATTTTAGAATCGTTTCCAATAAGTAATCTGGAGATGCAGTTGCAAATTGAACAAATGATGTTAGAAAGGTGTAAATTGGAAATTGAACAAAAGCAGAGGGATTTTGAATATGCAATGGAGAAATTAAGGTCTGTAGAACAGTCTGCTAATTCTAAAAAACCGTTTGTTGCTAGCCAAGAAATTAAATTGGTCCCTCCATTTAGTGAAACAGAAGTGGAGAGATATTTTCAACATTTTGAAACTATTGCTCGGATGTCAGAGTGGCCGAAAGATAAATGGTCAGTGTTATTACAGAGTGTAATCAAAGGCAAGGCACGACACGTTTACACAGCTTTAACTGCTGCGCAAGCATTAGATTATGATATTGTGAAAGAAAATATTCTCAAATCGTATGAATTGGTCCCAGAAGCGTACAGGGAAAGATTCAGGAGTTTGAAAAAGTCTGTGGAAAAGACTTATGTGGAATTTGCCTATGATAAAGCTATGTGTTTTGAGAGATGGGTTTCTTCTAAAAATGTAAATGAGGACTATGAGACTTTGAAAGAGCTGATTTTGATGGAGGAATTTAAAAGAAGCATTCCTGTTGAAGTAAGGACCTACTTAAATGAGAGGGATACTGATAAATTGCAGGACTGTGCTAGATTAGCTGATGAGTATGTTTTAATCCATAAGAATAAATTTCCTCAGGGTAGAATTTTCAAGAGGAAAAATAATATGGAGACTCAAGGTAAATCAGAAATTAAATTAGAGGTTAATGAGAGAGGTAAGGAGGAAGGAAAACCTGTGAAGGAAAGACAGTTTGGTCTTATTTGTAACTATTGTAAGAAGCCTGGCCATGTAATAGCTAACTGTTTCAAATTGAAAAAGAAAGAGAAGGAAGCAGTTCCAGATGCTTGTGTGCAACATACTGAAGCACCTGTAAAGTTACAGGGTTTGGTAAACACAAATGAGGATTTGTTAGAGTCTGACAAAGTTAGAAAGGGATATGATCATTTTATAACTGAAGGGTTTGTATCCTTGAAAGAAGGATCTACTCTGGTGCCAATAAAAATTCTTAGGGATACTGGAGCTTCTCAATCACTGATGTTAGATAGTGTGTTGAAGTTTAATGAAGAGAGTGATACTGGTGAGGTAAATTACATAAGAGGTGTTGGAAGTGATTTTATGCCTGTACGTTTACATGAAGTAAATTTAAAGTCAGGGTTAGTTACAGGATTTGTTAAGGTAGGATTACAGCATAGCTTACCTGTGAAGGGTATTTCTTTATTGTTAGGTAATGACTTGGCAGGTGGACAAGTTTTTCCTGAAGTGCATTTGACAATGGAGTCAGAGGTACCTGAGGTGAATTCTAACACAGATTTTTCCTGTGTTGTGACTAGAGCGATGGCTAAAAAAATTGATGTGCAGAATGAGGTTGTTACTCATGACTGTTCAACTCAGGATTTGAGTTTTGAGGATGTGTCAGAAACTTTCTTACCTTCGTTGTTTGAACAAGATTCTGGGAGTAAGTCTGACTATGAAGATTTATCTTTGTCTCGGAAGGAGATGATAGCAGAGCAGAATAGAGATCCTGAGATTGTAAAATTAAGGGAACAAGCTTTACTAGGTAGTGAAATTGAGAAGGTGTCAGTAGGATATTATTTGGAAAAAGGAGTGTTGATGAGGAAGTGGAGGTCGCCTACAATTCCTGCAAGTGAGGAATGGAATGTTGTTTATCAGGTAGTTGTTCCTAAAGTTTATCGGAATGAGATTTTGACTTTAGCTCATAGTGTGCCTTTAGGTGGACATCAAGGGGTAAGGAAAACTGTGGACAAGATTTTAAAACATTTTTACTGGCCTGGTTTAAGAAAAGATGTGGCGATGTTTTGTAAGACGTGCCATACTTGTCAAATTGTGGGTAAACCAAATCAGGTTACACCAGTAGCTCCATTACAACCTATTCCAGCATTTGGTGAACCGTTTTCTAAAGTTATTGTAGATTGTGTTGGTCCATTACCAAAGACAAAAACTGGTTATCAGTATTTGTTGACTATCATGTGTACTTCGTCTAGGTTTCCAGAGGCAGTACCACTTAGGAATTTAAAAGCTAAAACTGTGACGAAGGCTCTTATAAAATTCTTTACTTATTTTGGATTGCCTAAGGAAATACAAACTGATCAAGGTAGTAATTTTATGTCTGGATTGTTTCAACAGATAGTTTATAAATTGGGAGCTAAGCAAATTACTTCGTCTGCATACCATCCAGAATCGCAAGGTGCCTTGGAGAGGTTTCATTCTACTCTCAAGAATATGATTAGGACATATTGTGTGGAGAATGAAGGTGACTGGGATGAGAGTATAAACTTACTTTTATTTGCAGTAAGGGAATCGGTACAGGAATCTTTAGGGTTTAGTCCATTTGAACTTGTGTTTGGACATAGAGTTAGAGGACCTTTAGCTTTATTGAAGGAACAATGGATTAGTAAGGAAGTGCATACTAATTTGTTGGACTATGTTTTGAAATTTAAGGACAGGTTACATAAAGCTTGTAGCTTAGCCAAGGAAAATTTGAAGTTGGCTCAGGAGAAAATGAAGACTTGGTATGATAAGGAAGCTAGGATGAGGATGTTTAAGCCTGGAGATAAGGTGTTGGTTTTTTTCCCAGTGCAGACAAATCCTTTACAAGCTAGATTTCATGGACCTTATGAAATTGTGTCTAGAGTTAATGATGTGGATTATGTAATAAAAACTCCAGATCGTAGAAGGTCAACACAACTTTGCCACATAAATATGATTAAACCATATTTTGAGAAACAATCTGATACTGTGACTGTTGTGGTTAGTGAGAATGAGTTGGATTTAACTGGGAACATGATAGATGATTCATCTGACTTTCATTCTAAATCTAACATTGTTTCTGTTAGGTTACCTAATTCGACTATTTTGGAAAATATGGATGAGAAATTAGCACATTTACAGCTAGAGCAGAAACAACAGATGAAGGAATTGATTTTTAAGTATAAGGATTTGTTTCCAGATGTTCCGAGAAGGACTACTATAGCTTCACATGATGTAGATGTTGGAGATGCCAAACCTATTAAACAACATCCTTATAGGATGAACATGGAAAAATGTGAACTTGCTGAGAAAGAAATTGAATACATGTTAGAGAATGATATTATTAGACATTCTAACTCGAATTGGAGTTCGCCATGTGTTATGGTGCCAAAACCTGATGGTAGTATTAGGTTTTGTACGGACTATAGGAAGGTGAATGCTGTAACGAAAACAGATGCATATCCAATTCCTAGAGTAGATGATTGTGTAGATAAAGTTGGGAAAGCAAAGTTCCTTACAAAGATTGATTTATTGAAAGGATATTGGTGTGTTCCATTAACGGACAGAGGTAGAGAGATTTCTGCATTTGTAACTCCATCTGGGTTATATGAGTATAATGTTCTTCCATTTGGGATGAAGAATGCCCCAGGTACTTTTCAGAGGATGATTAATTCTGTGATTCAGGGATTGAAAGATACTGATGCTTATATTGATGATTTAGTGACAGGAAATGATACTTGGGAAGCACACATTATTGCGGTGGAGAAATTGTTTGAAAAGCTTTCAAAAGCTAACTTGACTATTAATTTAGCCAAGAGTGAATTTGGACATGCTACTGTGACTTACCTTGGTTATGTTGTAGGTCAAGGTAAGGTAGCTCCTGTTCAGGCAAAAGTTCAGGCAATTTTGGAAATTCCCACTCCGACGGGGAAAAAAACTCTCGGAAGATTTTTGGGAATGGTAGGATATTATCGAAAATTTTGTAAGAATTTTGCTAATGTTGCCCTTCCATTAACTAATCTTCTGCAGAAGAATGTAAAGTTTGTATGGACGGTGTTTTGTCAGGAAGCATTTGAAAAATTGAAAACAATGATATGTGAACAACCTGTGCTTAAGGCACCTGACTTTGAAAAACCTTTTTCATTAGCTGTGGATGCTAGTGATGAAGCTGCGGGAGCAGTATTGATGCAAAAGAATGAGGGTGATGAGGTTGATCATCCAGTAGCTTACTTTTCTAAGAAATTTAATAAGCATCAAAGAAACTATTCCACAATAGAAAAAGAATTGTTATCTCTTGTTTTAGCTTTGGAATATTTTGAGGTATATGTTGGTACAACTCAAAAACCACTTATTGTTTACACTGATCATAATCCGTTAGTTTTTCTGAGTAAGATGAAAAACAAAAACAGAAGATTGTTAAATTGGAGTTTGATGTTACAAGAGTACAATATTGTGATAACTCATATTAAAGGTAAAGATAATGTGGTTGCTGATTGTCTATCTCGATGTTGAATGTACAATGTTTTTTTTTGGAGTGGTTTTTTTTATTGTAACACTCCTACTGTATTGTATATTGTGTATGTTATATAATTTATACATTTGTTTTTCTTGTAAGTAATTGTTAAAATTTTTGTTCTTGTCAGACCAAAAATGTTTTTTTTGGAGGGAGGTGTTACGTACCCGTGACACGTGACAGTGGTACCCTTGTCACGTGACTGGGGTTGAAGTTATACTGGACATGAGGTAATGGTGGAGTGATGTCATTTTCCCGCCAGTAGAGGTCATGTGACAGGTTTTTTCTACAGGGTATAAAAGGAAGACCCACCCTGTCAGGTGGGGCAGTTCGTGGCTGGATTTGCCAAGATGACTTCATGTTACTGTGTGATTTAATGTGATGACGCAGTTTAGTTAAAAATGAAGTTTTGTATAATGCCTAAAGTTTAAAAGGTCAGAGCCAACGGTTTCTTTGCTGATGGAGAGTGAAGTTTGGAGATCAAGAAAAATCGATTTTCGATGGATTGACTTCGACCTTGTTTGATCCTCATTCGGAAGGATTTCGTTGACTATTCTCGCTGTTGACCCCTGGGATGACCAGAAAGGGTTTGAGAATAGTGTGGAAGAGAGGTCAGTCACTTTAAGTTGTTATATTTAATAAAATTCGACGTGGGAGTTCGACGCTGGGAATCGAAGGACATCGACGTGGAAGAGAATTGACATCGCTTTAAAAAGTCTCTCCTAAAAATACCGTGAGCTTTTGAACTGTCGGCATATCGTTCTTTGAACTGTTTTCATTCGGCAATTCGCTTTAGAGAACTGAGTTTTTTTCAATACTACTTTAAAGACTGTTTGAGACTGCAACGCTATTAAGGACTGTTTGAGCAGCTGAGCTCGGATCATTGTTTGGGTTTGTTTACTTTTGAAGGGGGTTTGTTATCTGTGTTTAATAAACGTGTTATTCGTTATAAAACCCCTTGCCTAACTCATCTATATTATTGTTGCCCGAATACGTAACACCAGTAAATGCTTCTGTCTGCCTGATAAACTTCTCCTATGACAGAGCTCAGGACTGAGTGTCAATTTTGGGAGTGCAGACATGAGCATGGAAGCAGGGGCTTTCTGACCATCATGTTTGCTCTGATCGTCAACACTAAATGATCAGTCATTTATTCTACTCCTATATTAAATCCATTTTATTTATCCAGCATCCTCCGATTCTACCATTCCCCAAGGCATTAGGGACAACTGAAGGCCGGCCAAGTAAACTCTCAGGCTCATGCCTTTGGGATGTGGGAGGGAATTAGAGCACCAGGAGGAAACACGCGGCGTCGTAGAAAGAACGTGCAACTTCTACACAGACGGCACTGAAGGACTGAACTTGAGCCACCAGAGCAGTGAGGAAACTACTTGCGGTGCCCAAGTGTCAGGCATGTGAACAACATGGCCAGCCCAGTAGAGCTGACCGCATGCAACTCAGGCCTTACTGCTGGGGATTTTAGCCTTGCAGTGAACACCGCATTTGGTTCACTTACCAGAAATTAAGAGGTCAGAAGGAGTCATCTGGTAGACCATGGGATTCAGAGGCAGGTCTGATATCTTGATCTTCAAACAGCTGTTTCTTCATCTACCAAAAGCTATGCTGATGCATTGAAGTCAATACTAGTAAAACACAAATCTCGACCAACTGTCCCTTTAAGTGATTCCAGTTAACTTAACTTGCTGCTTGCTGCTGATGATATAAAGTTTCCTACTCAGACATCAAGAGAATCAACAATATAGTTGGGTCTTTGTGAACACTGAAGTAATTCTTATAAGCCAGCAGAATAAATCTGGCTGTACTGCCTATCAAAAGTCAAAAAAAGTAAGGATTAATTCTGCATTTCTTTTCCTAGACCTAACTTCCACCAGCATTTAATTTGTGCCTACGTTTGGCAACTCAGAGCAAAGATGATGTTCATGGTGCGGAGAGTTTACAGAAGTGATTCAACAAATTGATACCGAGGATGAATGCTTTAGTTATCAGGAACACCAGAGGAATTGTATTCTTAGTGAAGGATTAAATAAAGGGATGAATGATCAAGGAGTTCAGAATTCTGAGGGTGTCGCTAAGGTAAAGAGAGAAATGGTATTTCCACTGGTGGGTTAGCTGCATATAACTACTAAACAAATGAGGTGAATGAGAGAGGTTTTTGTTTGGAAATCGTTAATTTCAAAGGTTGATGGAACTTGAAAAAAAGCTCAGGCATAAACAGAGCTGAACACAGTCCCTGAAATAGCTTTTGAAGGAATAAAACTTTAAGCGTCATTTGACTGCAAGGCGAAATTGCTGCTGGAGATCCAAGCTGACATTTTCGGTGGAATAACACAAGAGGCATAAAAACAGGTTATCTATAGTGTGTACAAAAACAACACCGAAAGTCTAATAGTACAAAGGGAATTTTACAATAGATACCATGGCACAGGCTGAAGTCCGCAGGTTTCCTTTACACAAGGAAGCTGGATGCCGCCATGCTAATTTCTGTGCAGGGCTTTGTTAACTATCATTTTATTGTCACAATTAACAAGAAGGTTACATAAAAAAGAATTCTGCTCCTTTGCAGGAAGCAATTTGAGCCAGTGAATTCTCCTTCTGGTATGTGCTGCCTGTTACTGGGGAAAGGGCACAGAGCTGGAAGTAAGTCCGCAATAATAGCTGAAAGGCGAGACCTTCCCCTCTTTGGGGAAGGTTGTTTGCCTCCGAATGCCAGTTTGTTTTTTGATTTTCCATGGTCCGACCCAGCATTTATCAAAGAAAGAAAACATAAACAGACCAGTTTTAGCAGAAGGGCAATAATAAACCATCAGACAGGTTGCTTTTCAAAGATCATGGATAGCTACAACAGGTCCCACTGGCTCCATTGCCAATCTGTTGTAAAACGTAGGCCCAGCACTAGGCCTGTTTTTTATACTGGAGACTTTGTTTTGCTAAGGAATAATCTCAAACCCAAAATTCTCACTGCATTTAAAAGCAGGCTTTGAATTTTACTACTAATTTACATTATTTACAATTATATAATATTGCTGTATATCATTATCAACACTTGCTAGAGGTAAGGAATTCTAATGTGAACTGACATAATATCAGGAAATAAAATTCCCTTTAGAAAGATCTTTTACAACTATTGGGAGGCAACAAGTAAGCTATATTTAATTAACTGTCAAATTATTGCAATGCTATCCGCTTAACTTCTATGTGACCTTTTGACGAAAAGATCATTGATTATTTTGGAAGTCGAATCAAGATATCACAATTAAATATTTACAAATAAACTGCTGCCAGGAAATTTGATTGATTAACGTTGTTTTTCTTTCAGTATCATGCAATCGGCAACATAACAACCATTTCTGGGTCATTTCACGTCATTTTGAAAATTCAACCGTAAATTCCTCTCATAAATCAGCCATACGAACTAAAGGTGAATTCCGCATTAGGGAGCATGGATTGACATCATTCCACATGCAAAGTTATTTTGGGAACATTGAAGGAGACCTTTGACTTGGGGCAGCTGTTGTTGGCACAGCCATGATCCTGCGAGGACGCCAGTGGAATTAAAATTGCCTGCTTGCATCGCTGCAATGCCTGATCTTCAAAAAGTCCTTGAAGCCTTATCTGTGTCCACCTCCATCCTGTAAATTACACCCCAGCTGATATCCTGGCCTCTGATTCACCTCCCATCCCATGCCAAACTGGTACCTCTCTCACCCCACCAAATAAAGCCTAGAAATTTCCAGACCTCACCCCACATACACAAGATGACTGCCTGAGTACCGGGGCATCCTCACAGGATGTCACTAAGCCACTATTCCAAGTCCTTCCCCTCCAGCCACTGGCCTATGGCTCAGTCACAAGGCATTGTCTCTCTGCAACAAAAAGCCATTTTTACTTATTTATTGAGATACAGTGCAGAACAGGACCTTTCTGCCTTTTGAGCCACGCTGCCCAGCAACCCCTGATTTAATCCTAGCCTAATCACAGGACAATTTACAATGACCAATTAGCCTACCAACCATTACATATTTGGAACATTAGAGGAAACTGGAGCACCTAGAGGAAACCTACATGGTCAAAGGGAGAACTTACAAACTCCTTACAGGCAGCAGCAGGATTTGAACTAGGGTTGCTCATACTGTAAAAGCGCAGGGCTAACTACTATGTTATAATGCACTGTTTACAGTACTATATAATTTCTAGGCAGATATATTAGATTAGTGGGTAGTTTCCTTCTGTACTTAAAATCATGGAAGTCAAATAATTTACTTATTTATATATTGATAGAGATACCGTACAGAATAAGCCCATTGGGCCATGCTGCCCAGCAATTTCCCAATTTAATCACAGGACAATTTACAATGACCAATTAACCTACCAACCAGGAAGCCTATGGACTGTGGCAGGAAACCAGAGCACCAGAGGAAAATCATGCTGTCAGGGGGAGAATGTGCAAACTCCTTACAGGCATATAGATAAGATTTTTGAAAACTAGCAAATCTTTAATAGCTTTGCCTAAACTGATTTTCAGGTTAACATTTGCAATGACGTGAGGTAATGTCCAGAGTATGAAAAGTGTGTAGCCTCCGTGGTAGAATTTATATGGAAGTTTAGAAAAGTGAAAAAAAAAACTGATTAAAAAGCAACAAGGTCAAGAAATGAAAGAACATACGGTGCAATCACTTTACTGCACCAACTATTACCATTTGGGATTCTTGTTTTCTATGTTCTTCCTGTGACCGTGTGTGGGTTTCCTTCAGGTACTCCGGTTTTTTTCCATATTCCAAAGGTGTATGGTTAGGGTTAGTGAGTTGTGGGCATGCTATGTTGGTGCCAGAAGCTTAGCTGGCCATACATAAGGGCTGCTCCCTGCACAAACCTCACCGATCGGAATTGATGCAAACAGCACATTTCACTGTATGTTTTGACACTTTGATGTAGATGTGTGTGGTGAACTACATATACCTGTCTGGACACGCCCCCTGATGACTGCTCCTGTGGCTCCTCCCACAGACCCCTGTATAAAGGTGATGGAGGTCTGAGCCCGGCCTCTCAGTCTCCAGGATGTAGTATGGTGGTCACTCACTGCTTGTTCCTTCTTCCAGTCAATAAAAGCCGATACCTCGCTTTTATGTCTCAGAGTGAGTTATTGATGGTGCATCAATGTGACAAATAAAGCTAATCTTTGAATTTAAATCAGTATCGTCAGGTTCATTGTCAGTTAGAGGCCGATTGCTCATCGATAAGGTAGACTGATTCCACACCCATCTGTGTGATAAACAGAGATAGCCCAAAGGGCAAACACGACAGATCTGCAAATAGTGAATTCAAGGGCAAATGCAATGGAGAAGTCAGTGTTTTGGGCTGTCAGTTGTAAATGGGTTGCAAGATCTCACTGACAAGCAAACAAGTGAAGTATTTTCACTCTTAAAGATTTGCTGTGGGCTTGGGAGGTTCACCATTGGGAGATGTGGCTCTGGGACTTACCAACACTGGGGGAACTTCGATGATTGTAGTTATTCTGTGTGATAGGAGTAGGGGTTGGAGATGAGAAGGAACTGAACCAGCACTTGCATTTCATACGGGGGCTGCTGGTTCAGGGATTCAGCCTGGCACATGTCTCATGGAGAGATGAGGTGAAGAAAATACTTACCTTTGTCATTGTCACCATCGGCCCACCCAAAATCCTGAGGGCAGTGAGGTAAGGATGGAGATAAATGTTTTTATTGCCAGCTTCCCAGATCCATATTCGTTTTAAAAACTCTTATCCTGGTAGTGTTCAGTCATGGGCTCCCCAAGAAAAACATGGACCTGGTTTCCATACAATGTTCTATCAAGGCTGCAAGGTGACAGGCAACAAAAAGTGCCCAGCTGAACTTTCCAAGTAGCATGAAACTATGCTGAGAAAACTGATTTCAGGTAAATGGATTTCTAGGCACCAGAAGATCTGTCGATAATGCCAAAAAAATGAATTAAAATTATACAGAACCACTTTAGATCATTAAGAGGGAACCACTCCACTTAGAAGGAAATTAATTAGTCATGAACCATTAAAAGGGTGAGGGATGGGGGACATGCCTGTAAAACTTCTAGAAAAAGCAGTCACAGGTGATAGGAGATGATTAAATGATGACAAAATCCATAAAATGTGATTGAAACTAGATATTATGAATCCTAAAGAAAATTATAATTACATTAGGCAAACGAAACTATTAAAGTTTTTGGAAATTGACGATGGTAAATTAAAAATGCCAGGGAAACTGAATAACTACTTTGTGGTTATACTTATGACAGTGAATAAGTATGGGAGATTTGGGGAAAAATTGTTGCGGTGAGAATGGCCAAAGTAGTTGCTTTTCCACTGCATTTATGTCAAGAAGTATGTTAGACATTCCAAGTCATCTAACCCTGAATCAAGGCTGTGTCCTCTGAAAATTTAAAGTAAGTAACATAAATGAAAAAAATAATGTTACTGAAGAGTGACAAATCCTTAGTGTAGCTGGTTTCCTTAGCAACGATTTTCATACAAGCTTCCATTATAATTTTTCAAAATTGGTGTGGAAAATGAGGAAATTATAAATCAGTTAGCCCGACAGTGGTGGTTGCAAAATTATTAGGGTTCATAATCAAAAGGACAGGAAATAAAGAACAAACTCAAGAAAATCTGCAGATGCTGAAAATCCAAGCAACACACACAAAATGCTGGAGGAACTTAGCAGGCCAGGCAGCATCTATAGAAAAGAGTACAGTCAACGTTTTGGCCTGAGACCCGTCAGCAGGAAATAAAGAAGTACTTTTATATTGCACCTTCCATGTTCTTTTGCATTCTCTAAAATTCAAAGTTCAAGTTCAAATTTCAAAGTAAGTTTATTATCTAAGTATTTATATGTTGACAAGGTACCACACGGTAGGCTTATTCGGAAAGTCGGAAGGCATGGGGTCCAGGGAAGTTTGGCCAGGTGGATTCAGAATTGACTTGCCTGCAGAAAGCAGAGGGTTGTGGTGGAGGGAGTACAATTGGATTGGAGGGTTGTGACTAATGGTGTCCCACAAGGATCTGTTCTGGGACCTCTACTTTTTGTGATTTTTATTAACGACCTGGATGTGGGGGTGGAAGGGTGGGTTGTCAAGTTTGCAGATGACACAAGGTTTGTGGTGTTGTGGATAATGTTGAGGATTGTTGAAGATTGCAGACAGACATCGATAGGATGCAGAAGTGGACTGAGAAGTGGCAGATGGAGTTTAACCCGGAGAAGTGTGAGGTGGTACACTTTGGAAGGACAAACTCCAAGGCAGAGTGCAAAGTAAATGGCAGGATACTTAGTAGTGTGGAGGAGCAGAGGGATCTGGGGGTACATGTCCACAGATCCCTGAAAGTTGCCTCACAGGTAGATAGTGTAGTTAAGAAAGCTTATGGGGTGTTAGCTTTCATAAGTCGAGGGATAGAGTTTAAGAGTCACGGGGTAATGATGCAGCTCTATAAAACTCTAGTTAGGCCACACTTGGAGTACTGTGTCCCATTCTGGTCGCCTCACTATAGGAAGGATGTGGAAGCATTGGAAAGGGTACAGAAGAGATTTACCAGGATGCTGCCTGGTTTAGAGAGTATGCATTATGATGAGAGATTAAGGGAGCTAGGGCTTTACTCTCTGGAGAGAAGGAGGATGAGAGGAGACATGATAGAGGTGTACAAGATATTAAGAGGACTAGATAGAGTGGACAGCCAGTTCCTCTTCCCCAGGGCACCACTGCTCAATAAAAGAGGACATGGCTTTAAGGTAAGGGGTGGAAAGTTCAAGGGGGATACTAGAGGAAGGTTTTTTACTCAGAGAGCGGTTGATGTGTGGAATGCACAGCCTGAGTCAGTGGTGGAGGCAGATACACTAGTGAAATTAAAGAGACTACTAGGCAGGTACATGGAGGAATTTAAGGTGGGGGGTTATATGGGAGGCAGGACTTAAGGCTGTGCACAACATTGTGGGCCAAAGGGCCTGTACTGTGCTGTATTGTTCTATATGTTACTACCTTGTGATTCATTTTCTTGCAGGCATTTACAGGATAAACAAACAAATGCAATAGAATATATGAATAACCATGCATAAAGACTGACAAAAAAATGTGTAAAAGAAAACAAACTGTGCAAATAAAAAACAAAACTGAGAACCTAAATTATAAAAAAGCCCTTGAAAGCGAGTCTGCAGGTTGGAGTTGCGGTCAGTGAAGTTATCCACAATGGTTGTAGGATAATAACTGCTCCTGAACGTGGTATTTTGAACTGTACTCACTGTTAGGGTGTGAGATATGCAACAATCAAATAGTGCACAAGAAGTTCCCCCAAACAACAGGGGTAGGTGCAGTGTAACCTTTCAGGATTGTTGATTGAGGGATAAATATGAACAAAGTATTAACAAATACAAAAAGTCTTCTGGCTTTCATGCAAAAAAATTGAACAAGAGCCTGAAGGTTATGCCAGGACAAAGAAAAATATGACATATAAGAGACCACAGATGCTAGAAATCTGGAGCAAAGCACACAAACATTGGTGTTTTGGGCCAAGACCCTTCATCAGGACTGGCTGGATTACACGTGAAATACACAGAGCCGTTCTGTGCACAGAAACGTTGGAATGAATATTGGCTTTGGAAGGACTGCAGGCTAGATTTACCAGAATGTTAACAGGAAATCAGAAATGGAATTACAAGGAAGATCACACAAACTTGGGTTATATACCCTGGAATTTAGAAGAGAGAACATAATTTATTTTTCTAAGATATTGGGAAAACTGATGAGGCAGATACAGGAGAACTATTTCCATGGTTTGGTGGTCTGGACTAAGGTGCACTGCCTAAAATTAAAACACACTGCTTTAAAACATAGTTGAACTTTTCTACACTCAGGAGGTTGGAGTTTGGAAATCTCTTTCTTAAATGGAGATTAATTACAGATATATTATCAGTTTCAAACCTGAGACTGACAGAATTTTATTAACAAAGTTATGGGTAGATCAGTCATTATCAGTCTGAATTGCAGTATAGACTTCAGAGGCATAAGGTTCCAATATTCCTAGAGTCTGGGCAGGATGCATTCTCAGGTTAAATTCCACAACGTGTTTGTTTAAACATTAGAACATAATACATGGTAACAGGAGTAGGCCATTCAGCCCTTCATACTTGCTGTGTAAGTCAATTGATGTGGTAGCCATTACAGAGACTTGGATGGCTCAGGAACAGGATTGGTTACTTCAAGTGCCGGGTTTTACGTTTCAGAAAGGACAGGGAGGGAGGCAAAAGAGGTAGAGGTGTGGCACTGTTGATTAGAGATAGTGTCACGGCTGCAGAAAAGGTGGACGTCATGGAGGGATTGTCTATGGAGTCTCTGTGGGTGGCGGTTAGGAACAGAAAGGGGTCAATAACTCTACTGGGTGTTTTATTTTATAGGCTCCCAATAGTAACAGGGATATTGAGGAGCAGATACAGAAACAGATCCTGGAAAGGTGTAATAACAGAGTTGTTGTGGTGGGAGATTTTAATTTCCCAAATATCGATTGGCATTTCCCTACAGCAAGGGGTTTAGATGGGGTGGAGTTTGTTAGGTGTGTTCAGGAAGGTTTCTTGACACAATATGTAGATAAGCCTACAAGAGGAGAGACTGTAATTGATTTGGTATTGGGAAATGAACCTGGTCAGGTGTCAAAAATGTGGCAAATGTTCAGGGGATATTTGTGTGGAGTTCTGCATAGCTATGTTCTAATGAGACAAGGAAGTTATGGTAGGGTACAGGAACCATGGTGTACAAAGGCTGTAGTAAATCTAGTCAAGAAGATCAGAAAATCTTATGAAAGGTTCAGAGAGATAGGTAATGTTAGAGATCTAGAAGATTATAAGGCTAACAGGAAGGAGCTTAAGAAGGAAATTAGGAGAGCCAGAAGGGGCCATGAGAAGGCCTTGGCAGGCAGGATTAAGGAAAACTCCAAGGCATTCTACAAGTGTGTGAAGAGCAAGAGGATAAGACGTGAAAGAATAGGACCTGTCAAGTGTGACAGTGGGAAAGTGTGTATGGAACTGGAGGAAATAGCGGAGGTACTTAATGAATACTTTACTTCAGTATTCACCATGGAAAAGGATCTTGGCGATTGTAGGGATGACTTGCCGTGGACTGAAAAGCTTGAGCATGTAGATGTTAAGAAAGAGGATGTGCTGGAGCTTTTGGAAAGCATCAAGTTGGATAAGTCGCTGGGACCGGATGAGATGTACCCGAGGCTACTGAGGGAGGCAAGGTAGGAGATTGCTGAGTCTCTGGTGATGATCTTTGCATCATCAATGGGGACAGGAGAGGTTCTGGAGGATTGGAGGGTTGCGGATGTTGTTCCCTTATTCAAGAAAGGGAATCGAGATAGCTCAGGAAAGTATAGACCAGTGAGTCTTACTTCAGTGGTTGGTAAGTTGATGGAGAAGATCCTGAGAGGCAGGATTTATGAACATTTGGAGAGGTATAACATGATTAGGAATAGTCAGCATGGCTTTGTCAAGGGCAGGTTGTGCCGTACGAGCCTGATTGAATTTTTTGAGGATGTGACTAAAGACATTGATGAAGGAAGAGTAGTAGATGTAGTGTATATGGATTTCAGCAAGGCATTTGATAAGGTACCCCATGCAAGGCTTATTGAGAAAGTAAGGAGGTATGGGATCCAAGGGGACATTGATCTGTGGATCCAGAACTGGTTTGCCCACAGAAGGCAGAGAGTGGTTGCAGACGGGTCATATTCTGCATGGAGGTCAGTGACCAGTGGTGCGCCTCAGGGATCTGTTCTGGGACCCTTACTCTTCGTGATTTTTATAAATAACTTGGATAAGGAAGTGGAGGGATGGGTTAGTAAGTTTGCTGTTGACACAAAGGTTGGGGGTGTTATGGATAGTGTGGAGGGCTGTCAGAGGTTACAGCAGGACATTAATAGGATGCAAAACTGGGCTGAGAAGAGGCAGATGGAGTTCAACCCAGATAAGTGTGAGGTGGTTCATTTTGGTAGGTCAAATATGATGGCAGAATATAGTATTAATGGTAAGACTCTTGGCAGTGTGGAGGATCAGAGGGATCTTGGGATCTGAGTCCATAGGACACTCGAAGCAGCTGCACAGGTTGACTCTGTGGTTAAGAAGGCATACGGTGTATTGGCCTTCATCAACCCTGGGATTGAATTTAGGAGCCGAGAGGTAATGTTACAGCTCTATAGGACCCTGGTCAGTCCCCACTTGGAGTACTGTGCTCAGTTCTGGTCACCTTACTGCAGGAAGGATGTGGAAACTATAGAAAGGGTGCAGAGGAGATTTACAAGGATGTTGCCTGGATTGCGGAGCATGCCTTATGAGAATAGGTTGAGTGAACTCAGCCTTTTCTCCTTAGAGCGACGGAGGATGAGAGGTGACCTGATAGAGGTGTATAAGATGATGAGAGGCATTGATCATGTGGATAGACAGAGGCATTTTCCCCAGGGCTGAAATGGCTGCCACAAGAGGGCACAGGCTTAAGGTGCTGGGGAGTAGGTACAAAGGAGATGTCAGGAGTAAGTTTTTTACACACAGAGTGGTGAGTGTGTAGAATGGGCTGCTGGCAACGGTGGTGGAGGCGGATATGGTAGGGTCTTTTAAGAGACTTTCAGATAGGTACATGGAGCTTAAAAAAATAGAGGACTATGGGTAACCCTAGTAATTTCTAAGGTAGGAACATGTTCGGCACAACTTTATGGACTGAAGGGCCTGTATTGTGCTGTAGGTTTTCTATGTTTCAATTAGATCATGGCTGATTTTATGCGACCACATTCTTTCACAAACTTGAGAACTCTTCAGTTTCATTAATATCTGAAATATATATATAAATCTCTCTTCTGAATATACAGAGTGGCTGAGATACAGCATCTCCCAAATATTCATTACCCTCAAAAGAAATTTCTTCTCATTTCTGTCCTGAATGGCTGACCTCTTGTTTTGAAACTGTGATCCCTGATTCAAATTAACTCAGCCAGAGGAAACATCAACTCTTCGTCTAGGGCATCAAGCCCCATAATTTTTTTAATTTATCGTTCAATGAGGTCACCTCTTTTAATTTATCATTCAATGAGTACAGGTCCAGTCAGCTTAATCTCACAGGATCTCCATCTAGCAGTCATTCTGAAGGTCCATGAGAAGTCAAGTGCAGATCCTATCAGAGACGCAGAGGTGGTTCCCTGGACAGACGTGGCCGCTGGGAGATGCTGGGCACCTACAGCTGCTTTCCATTTGTATAGTTAAAATTTGAGTTTCATGAAGAGATCTCATTGTGTCAGGAGGTTCATTATACTGGGAGTTTCATTATTTCACTATCTGACTGAGTGCTTTGGAGGGCACTTTAGATGAAACAAAGAAAGCAACAAGTTGTAACACTGAAAATGCAGCTTTTGATGTATTTACACATTTGCTGACTGTTGTTGAATTGGTTTTGGCTTCACCTTCCACGTTTTGTTGCCAGGTACAAAGTAAAAATGATCTGTGTAATTTTAAAAAGTGTAGTCAGTAAATATTTGGATATACTCTAGATTTCCAGTTTTTAATTGCATAGGCTTTTAAAACGTGTTCTTGCATCACACTGTCGTGCTACACTGTGAATCATTCCAGGTGATCACGGTCTTTTACCTTGATGTGTTCAGGGAGAGCTACAAATACTATGACCTGAACAATGGTAAATTAATACTCAATATTTTACTAGAGTTTGGGTCTTTGGTGTAGGCTTACCTTTCGGAACTCAATGGAACCAAGTTAAATGACTGAGGCAGAAACCGGAGCTGAATTTGATCAATTCAAATTGTAAATACATCTAGAAATAGAAGAACATCTTAATAGACCTTTGGAGTCTTTATACATTTGTGATATTTGTTTTTTTAAATTTGTTTTTATTATAACTGGCATTTATACAGTGATGTTTGTGATCTCGGGCCTCCAAATGGTCTTTACAGCCAATGAAATACTTTAAAATGTTAGTTCCTTTGATTATATAGTTAAACAGGCAGGAACCTCAGGTCACATATTGGCTCTTTATAAATAGATCTTCCGTTTTTACATATCGACCCGTTACTCTTTATCTCTCCTGAAGGTATTATTTCCAGCATCAATACCAATACCTGTACACCAGCTACCTTACAAAACTTCACCCCAAAAGTCACACTTCACATAGTGTGGGTGGTGAGTATTTGCAATCTCTTGAACCACAGTCGCCATCAAAGCTGAGACTGGTCATGTTTTGACCGACAGGTCACAAATATCACTGGTAACCTAAGGGTGCTGAGATCAATGTAACCAGAGGACGTCTGAGATGTAGAAGCAATCATAAAATCTAGGAGCCATGTAGTTAATATGGCTTGGCATTTTAGCCTTGTGTTTTAAATTGACTAGATTAATCAGTAAGGCAACGGTATCAATTTTTCTTCATACCATGCAAAGTTTCTTGGTGGACTGGTTATATGATTTTTCACAATTTAGAGCAGAATCAGGTTTATTATCAAAGTTGAAAAAGTTCCGAGTTCAAAGTAGATTTATTATCAAAGTACATATATGTCACCATATGCAACCCTGAGATTCGTTTTCTTGTGGCCATACTTAATAAATCCATGATAAAATAGTAACCATAATAGAATGAATGAAAGTTCACTGAGTAGTAATCAAACCAAAAATAATGTAGCAGCAGATACAGATCTGTAGTAATAGATCAGTGATATGTGTTGCAAAATGTATTGTTTTGTGACAGCAGTACAGTGCAATACATAAAATATACAATAAATTATAATAAGAAATATATATTTTTTAACTGTGTAAAAATAAAGCAAAAATAGTGAGGAAGTGTTCATGGTTCACTGACCCTTCAGAAATCTGATGGCAGATGGGAAAAAAATTGTTCCTAAAATGTTAAGTGTATGCCTTCAGGTTCCTGTACCTCCTCTCTGTTGGTAATAATCAGAAGAGAGCGTGTCTTGATGGTAGGGGTCCTTAATGATGGACGCTGCCTTTTTGAGGCTTTGCCTTTTGAAGATGTCCTTGATGGTAGGGAGGATAGTGCCCATGACGGAGCTAGCTGAGTTTACGACCCTTTGCAGATCTTTTCTGTTTCTATAAGTATATGGTGGGGATCTTTTAGATCAGTATCTCAATCTTACTGCTATATAATAAAAACAACGTATTGCTCTATATGTGTAGAAAGGCTATTCAGACCTTGACCAAGCATTTTTCATCATGAGTTTGCTCCTTTAGTAATGTGTGAAATAAATATGAGAATCAGAGAGGTAAATACTTCCATTCCAGGACTTAAAGAGTTAATTTTACTTTTCACACTCTGAACCCTAAATCCTTTAAAACATATTGAAAGACATGAATAAATATTGCACAGAACCCGCACAGCCACACAGGCTTTTGTGAAGTGGACCATTTTACTGTACTTTTCTGAAGTTTCCTTGAAGCATGTCTGTGCTGCCCGAATACACAATCCAGGATTAAAAAGCTCAACCTACCACCGAGTTCTTACACCCTCCCACAATCATTATCCTAAATCCGCCATCATTTCAGATTCATTTTTCCCTTCTTCATCTGTCCAACTAATTCCTGCTGCATTCACTAAGCTTACATCTTAATCTTTTCTGTTACATAGAGAATACAAAATGAAAAGCTGCATTTTCTGGGTACATGCACACATTTAGAACGGATGAACCATATGTGAAGTGACATACAATACTGAATGGAGACTGAATGGTGTCCGGTGCTAAAGACAGTGCGAGCCAGGAACAAAGCCCCAGCGAACAAGAGGGCTGCACTGGGGTAGCTTCAATCTAACACTAGGGGATTGGCCAGCAAAACATGGGTATAATTTCACTGTTTTCACTCGCACAAGCTGTGGGAAAGGAATCACCATCTGATGTTTGATTGTGGCAGATATTTTCCAGCAGTGGCCCTAGTATTGCAGCTGAAAAAGAGAGAATAGGGGCTACACTGAGCGCCAGGTCTGGTAGAGGCACAGCTGATCGACTCCATGACTTTGGGAGGTTGGTGGCAGCAAAAAGGTTGTGGGGAGCGTGTGCAGGGGGTTGGGGTGGTGTTGACGGAGGTGCAGTTTGGTAGGCTGGAGTATTATGCAATGTAGATTGTCAATTTATTTGACATGATATGGTGATTAAATTAATAAACTACCATCATAAGCTATTGACAGAAGTTACAGAACTACCTTGTTTGAAGAACAATCTCACCAGTGAATCAAATGAGATCTCAGCCTCCCAGTAAGTAGATGTAACTTTTTCAAATGTCAGGAATAAATACTATAATCATAATAAGCTTTGCTTTCATCCAAAGTAGAAAATCTATTTTTGCCCTGATTTGTTAAATGCAGACCGATAGTGAGCTACTCACTGAAAAATAATTTTCAGATTAAACAGACAGTAAATATATTATACAAATGGGCATTTTGTGATTATCTGACTATGGAGTATAATGTAAATTGTTCTTTTACATTTTTATCTTTCTGCATTTTCTGACCATTACCCTGCTCTCTTGAAGATACGTTGGCATGCAAATTCATGGAGGAGATCATGTTAGCAAGCAATTTGTTTAGTAAAGGCATCACACTGCAACTTGGCTTTTAGTTTTCTTTATTCTCTTATGTATGTGGACATCATCGACAGTATTTCAGTATTTATTGCTCTTTCTTATTGTGAAGGTGGTGTTGAGCTGCTTGCTTCAATAGCTCCAGTCCTTCTGGAAAAGACACTCCCTGAGCATTCAATATTTTAGCAAGCCATGTTGGTCAAGGGCATGCTGAGAAATTTAAGATGCTGGCATTCTTATATCCTTCCCTTGGTGGAAGAAGTCACTGCTTGGGAGGTGAGAAGTAGCTCATTGAGAGGTTAGGATGCATTTTGTTGATGCTGTTAACTCTAGCTTCTGATGATGCACTAGTGATGAAAGGGACAAAAGATTAGAGCGTGAATGATTAGTTGAGATATCTATCAGACCAGCTGATTGATATCAAGACCAGACAAGTGCTGTCAAGCTTCTAGAGCAGGGGATCCCAATCCCTTTTTATGCATGGAGCCTTACCATTAACTGAGAGTTCCATTGGCCCCAGATTGGTAACCGCTGTAATATAGCATTGTTGAAGGTGCGCTGATCCAGGGAAGTGGATGGTATTTCAACACATTCCCAAATTGTGTCCTGCAGATAATGGAAAGACTCTGGGGAGTCAGGGTGTTAATCACTTACTCCTTTGTCCAAACTCTGACCTTCTTCTGAAGCCGCGGTGGTCCAATTTCTAACTTTACTTCAACTATTTACCTCAAATCAGTCAATACATAGTAAATGAAAATCAAACTGCAGGTGGTGGAAATCAAAATAAAAGCAAAAGTTGCTGGAAAATCTCAGAAGGACTCACAACATTTGCAGAAAAAGAAACAGATTTATTTTTTCAGGTTCAAAAACCTCATTAAAAGTGTTTTTATTTCAATAATTAGTAGATTGGCTTGAGACCTGGACAACTGTAGCTCTTGCATTCTCCATAACCTGAGATGTTAAGGTACATCGAATTAGACCCATCTTTCCATTCAGGTAGAGAATAGTTAACGCAGCCCTACTATATAATGAACCCCAGAGTTTCCAGTCTTGTTGCTCTATTAGCAGCTATGTTTACAAATTAAACATGGTAAGAGTTTAATGTTATTATAGTACCTTGAAATTACTGGATATATTTTTCATAAACCTTCTTAAATCCATCTTTTCATCTCCTTTCTTTGCCATGGTGTTGCACCTAGTTTTTTATAGTGAAGTTCATTAAAGCCAGTCCATGTTGTATTGAACATAATATATTGGAACTTGCCTAGATCCGCCTTTTTTGTCCAAAACCATTAGTTCTCCTGTTCACCCATTCATTAATCCGATAGTTTTGTTTTATTAGATAAATAAAGCAAATAAATAAAAAAAATAAACAAACAGATTTCTCGCCGCTGCCAGCAAGGAGTTTGTACATTCTCCTCTTGACTGTGGGTTTCCTCTGGGTGTCCTGGTTTCCTCTCACAAAGACAGACAAGTTAGTACTGTAGTTTAATTGGTCATATGGTTGTCATTGGGCAGAGCGGGCTCACTGAGCCAGAAGAGTCTGTTGAAGTGCTGTCTCTCTAAGTAATGCAATAAAACTTTTGAATTGTGCAGGGAATGACCAATAGATAGAAAAGTAGCTTATGGAGAGAAAAAAATTAAACACTAGATTTTATTATCAATTCATCCCGATAACTGGATAATCTTATTTTGAATTGGCCCAAAATAAAATTTAGGTGTTTAATTTAAATTGCAGGACACTTCCCCCATGTTACTGGTAGTGGAGTTACTTTCCGTTCCCTAGATTATATCAAAAGATAAATAGATGAGTAATGTTTTCACCATAATGTTTATTTGATCCAGGTTACTTATTCATTATCCCATTAATATTCATAGGACCTCATTTCTTAGAAATTGCCTCTGATATTTCTTTTATTAAGAAAGTCACTAGATTTCAAAAGGGACTTGATTGGCTGTAGAGAATGTAAAGACAAACTGAAATCAAGATAAATGCAATATGACTGCCAGTTGTAACATTTCCCATCTTCGTGGAATTTACTGAAGCATGCACCAATATCAAATTCATGTCATTAGGAGCTCTAGTCCTGTGGATCATAAGGGGGCAGCAGCATAGTGTAGTGGTTAGCTCAACGCTTTATAGTACAGGTGATCTGGGTTCAATCCCTGCCGCTTCCTGTAAGGAGTTTGCATGTTCTGTGTGTGCTTCCTCTGGGTGCTCTGGTTTCCTCCCACAGTTCAAGCACATACCGGCTGGCAGGTTAAACGGTCATGCTAAGTTGTCCCGTGATTAGGCTCGGTTTAAATCGGGGGGTTGCTGGGCAGTGAGGCTCAAAGGACCAGAAGGGCCTGTTCTGCGCCGTTTGCCAATAAATAAGTAAATAAATACATTTTACTAGGAGGCAAAGAGAGTAAATTCTCACTGGATATAAAAGTTAAAGATACTTGTGTGAGTGAGTGAAAACTTTAGGGATAGACATACTGCAAAATAAAGAAAAACCACTTATGCAAAGTTTAACATTTTTAATTGTTCCAAATTATTTAAAATTCAATATATGTATTTGAAATGTATATACATTTTGAAGGCAAACTAACAGGTACAGTATATTTGCAAAGAAATAAACAAACCATTATTCTGCCTTGGATAGAAATACAACTGTTGTATAGGAGACTGGAAAAAATGCTCTGATCAACTTCAGATAGCGCAACAGGATTTGTTTTTAATAGACGGGTCCATCTCATCAAAATAATGTTATTTCCAACAATTGGCCATTTGTTCAACAGATCTTGAATAACTATTTGACCCAGAGGGTTGACTGCCATCACTTACCCAAGACTACACTGGCTCCAAGAACTCTTGGTATCAGATGTAAGCATCAATGACCCATTGATATCTGCACTAAAAATGTTCTATCAGATCAAGGAGTATATGCAGCTACTTTTGAATATGGCACTTTTATTCCCCTTGTATCTATATGCTCTTTCAGGAGGTGAGCTTACTCTCTGTAAGTTCTTAATCTCTGATCTAATGGGGATTTGTTCACTCAGACTGAATGATACCATGAAGATTTACTGCTCCAATCATCCATTTCATTCACTAGTGTGTTCTCAGCACACAATGCATCAGTTTAACTATTGTAGATGCTATCAGATTTTGGAAACATCGAAGACATGTTTCCTGAATATTAAAAGGACTGCCAGAGCAGCTGCGTCTGCTTAAAGAATCTATTACTTTCTGTTTCAAAGGCTTGTTTGTCTGAACCACCTGAATGATTTTTGCTTTTGTCCAGCGTTTAAAGAGGTTGTTCAGTGGCTACAAAAATGTTCCATGATTGATTTTGCTTTCCTCTGCTGGGTCAGGTGGATGAGATCTATCCACTGAAAGGCTTGCAGTGGCATAAATTACATGTCAGAGAAAAGCATCAATCATATTACTGTAACGAAAAGAATTATATTTTGAAATCGCCTAAACTGGCATCTGTAATTTAGCTGGCACGATCATGGTTATGCTAACTGATGTGTTACTGGAGCCAGAGTGAATACTAACAAATAGGTTTAATGATTTCTGAGAGTGCAAGATTACTACCAATTAATCCTTCTCTGGAAATAATGAAAGAAGCTTGTTAAATAACATAGTGCTGAAGATCTTAATAATCAGATATTGGATTGGTATCATGACAATTAGCACATTGGAAAATTACAATTAGCACGTGGGAGAGAAATTTTTATCATTCTGATTCCCTCTTCATGGATGCTACCAGACTTGCTGTGAACCTCCAGCATTTTCAATTTTTAATTTTGATCATTAATATTATTCAATTTGACACCAGAAGCTGAAGGTCATTACAATGTGTTATTAACTAAGCCATGCTCTATTAAAGAGGCATTCTATAATAACGTTAGTGATACGATGAAATGCAACTCTGATGAAGAAATCCAATGTAGATATTCTGACAGCTGAAATGCAGAAAGTCTTACTGAGGAAAAATGGATTGGGCAATTCAGGATGTTCCTGAAAGTTTGTTCCATTTCAACAGAATATAAAATATATTCCAAGCAGTGAGGAAGTTTGTACACTATCAGTCACACACAATTCCCCACTGTCAGCCTATATGATCAAAGTCTCTTCAAATAGAACATTGAAATTCACTGACTGGATGCTATAACTTTGCTTGAAGATTTGAGAAATCCCAGTGGAAAACAATGTTAGTGCCGCTTCCTGGGGTTTCAGTGGCTCTTTATCATGTGCATACCTGGAAGGAAGGAAATCCACACCTTATATTTTGTTTTAGCAAACAGTTCCACTTTAAGAATAATTGATTCCCCTCAATACCTTCCACAGCCCAAAATATTCAAAATGGATTTTACTTTCATCCTGATTCATATCTAATTCAGTGGAATGTATTTGTCTTGAGGGACAGTCTGATGGTCCTTGCCTGAGCATCATTCTTTATATATTTTTAGATCATTGGATATTTTTAAACAGATAGATTCATTGAGTAAGCGCACTTAGGAGTATCTTGCCAACGTCAGCTCAGATTTATATCATCTCATTATTCCAGTTCTTCAGCCTTCAACTCCTCATTCCCCAAAGATCTCTTCAAAATAATTCCCCTCTCTTTCTTTATGGTCTATTTTTCATTCAAAGATCAAGCCTTCCCTTATCTGCTTCCTCCATTATGCCAATAGCAGGCAAATTTTGCAGATTTTTATACAGTATCCTTTAATCTACATGCAAGATCCTCTGTTCTCATCATACTGCTTCCCTTTGACTGTATCTATGGTCAACACTAGAACCCCCTTTATTCTCCCTCTCTCAACTCCTATTTGGGCCCAGTGGTTTATCCCCTGAACACCTGAACATTAAGTTCATTATCCTTCTTTGTTGCACATGAGAAGCACTTAAAGAGTGTATGTTGTTGTCAATGAGACTGGCTTTGGACTGGAGATATTATCCTGTCTGTAAGTGGTGAAAGGAACCTTGTGAGATTGTTGACAGGCGATGTTGGCACATTGGCCTTCATAAATCAAAGTATTGAGTACAGGAGTTGGGATATTATGTTGAAGTTGTATAAGACATTGATGAGGCCTAATTTGGAGTACTGTGTGCAGTTCTGATCACCTACCTACAGGAAAGATATCAATAAGATTGGAAGAGTGTTGTGAAAATTTACAAGGATGTTGCCAAGACTTGAGTTATAAGGAAAGATGGAATAGATTAGGACTCTATTCCTTAGAGCATCAGAGAATGACGAGAGATTTGATAGAGGTATACAAAATTATAGATATAGATAGAGTAAATGCAAGCAAGCTTTTTCCACTGAGATTGGGTGAGACTAGAACAAGAAGTCATGGGGTAAGGGTGATCGGGGAAATGTTTAAGTGGATCATGAGGGGGATCTTCTTCACTCAAAGGGTGGTGAGAGTGTGGAATGAACTGCCAGCTGAAGTGGTGGATGCAGATTCAATTTCAACATTTGAAAAGAATTTGGGTGGGTGCTTTCTTGGGAGGGGTGTGGAGGGCCATGGTCTAGGTGTAGGTTGATGGGATGAAACAGATTAGTATTTTTGCACAGACCAGACAGGCCAAAAAGGCCTGGTTCCATGCTGTGATGTTACTTGTAGAAGCTACAAATGCTCACTGCAAGTACTTTTAAATATTTTACCCAGTGAAGATGTAAAACAAGAAATATGATGAAAACTGTGAGATATTGGCCATAAACCTGAGTGTAGGTGAGGTTTCCAGCCACTAATTAAATGCCATGAGTTATTTTTAACAAGCCCCAAATGAACGGCCATGTACCAGCTCGGCTGCTCTCACACATCTGTTGTGGGGCTTGAATGACTTGCACTGTGTGCTCTGTTCACTCATACGTATGAAAGACATGTGTTGTGCATTTCAATATGTAGAACTTGGAGACTTTGCTAAGGATCTGATCAGGAACTAAGTGAGCCAACAAAACTGGGAAAGAGAGGAGAGGGGAGAGAGGTTTTGACTGGAACGTGAAGAAAACAGCCTCAGCTGCTGAAAATGCTTGTTTGTGTGGCTGCCTAAATATTGACTAGACATTCAGGGAGAAGGAAAGCGAAGAAATCTAACATATCTAAAAATGTCATTAAAGATAATTAGTCTGGGAATTGTAGCATTGGTGTGGGACCATTGCCCTCTCTGTACTTGATTTACATTTCCTTTCCATTTATTTCTGGTTTGTAATCTCATTTTATGAAGATGTGTATAATGATGAACATGTTCTCTACTCTGAGCACCTCTCTAGATTGGCACTCCATGTGATACGGTTCTGAAATTGGCAGAGGAACCATGCTTGGTTTCAATTGAGATGTTAATTGAACTACAGGTGAAAATTGGATGCTGCATGTTGTTACTATCTGTACCAGAGCAAGAAGTTAGACCAACTTCCTTTGTTAGATGACCAGCATGTCAGGAGTGAGGAGGAGGATTCAATTCTGGCCTGGTAGCATTCGGAATCAATTAGTGGGACCTGAGTCGTACTTCTTTTGAACAGCACTATTGCATGTTAGTACTAAATGGGTGTTACAGTTGGCAGAGAACTTATTAATAAGCAGGCCCTCAGTGTCAATAGGTTGGTATTGGAATTGAAGTTGGATTTGATTAGAATTGGAACTGGTTTATTGTTGATACATGTATCAAGGTATAGAGAAAAGCTTGTTTTGCATACTGTTCAGATAACTTCAAATCATTACACAGTGGATTGAGGTCAAACAAGGTAATACAATAACAGAGTGCAGAATAAAGTGTAACAGCTATAGAGAAAAGACCGTGCAGGTAGATAATAAGGCACAAGGTCATAATAAGTTGGATTGTGAGGCAAGAGTCCCTGTTATGAAGCAACCATTCAATAGTCTTATAACAGCAAACAGGGTACAGTCAGGTGGTACATGCTTTCCGGCTTTTCTATCACGTGCTAAATCGGAAAGGAAGGAAGAGAGATCATTTGTGGTGGGTGGGCTCTTTCATTGTGCTGGCTGCTTTACTGAAGCAGTGAAAATTATAGACAGACTCCATGGAGGGGAGGCTGGTTTCTGTGATGTGCCCAACTCTCTTCAGTTTCTTGTAGTTATAATACCAACCTGTGCTACATCCAGATAGGTTGCTCCGTATGGTGCATCAGTAAAAATTGGTAAGGGTCAACAGTTTATTTCCAAATTTCTTTAGCTTCCTGAGGAAGTAGAGATATTGCGTTTTCTTAGCTGTGGTGCCAATGTGATTGGACCGGGACAGGCTATTGGTGATTCACTCCAAGAAACCTGAAGCCCTCGACCTCAGCCCTGTTGACATCGACAGGAACATATGTATTCCCCCACTCCCAGGAGTCGGTGACCGGCTCTTTTATTTTGCTGACATTGAGGGAAAGGTTCTTGCCATGGCACCACTTACTAGGTTCTCTATCTGCTTCCTGTATTCCAACTCATACAGCCCACTATAGTGGCATCATCTGCAAATGTGGGCAGAGTTAAAGCAGAATCTAGTTACATGGTCATAAGTGTTTAGGAAGCAGAGAAGCGGGGTAAAGTTGCAAACAGTGTTGAGAATAATCATGGCAAAGATGTTGCTGCCTATCCTTACTGATTGCGGTCTGTCGGTTGGGAAATTAAGAATCCATTTGCAGCAGGAAGTGTTGACTCCCAGGTGTTGATGGTGATAATTTTTGTGATGAGGTTGTCTGAGGTTTTCCCCCAAGATTCTAATGCTGGCATCTGGAAGCCCTAGAGAATCTTCATATCAGGCAACACATGAGAGTTGCTTTGGAACTGTGATTGGGAATGAACGTTCTGCTGCTGCTGACCCAGGACTGTAAATTCCAGAATAGAGACAGAGGGGAAAATCCAAACTGGTGTGGTGTTAGAGTTCTACTCTGAATCTGCGAGGAGTAACACCCCATGTCGTCCAAGCCTGGCAGGTTTCTTGAGCTGTTCTCTGAGCACATCCAGCATCGGACCCTATCAAAAGACTATGAAATTCCTGATAAAAATGGGCATAAATACCATTCCACAGATTTGCTCAATTGTACGTGAAGCTTCAAGTGGCATCCTTGCATGAGTCTGGCTGCTCATCAACTAGTGGACCCTCCTGAAAGAAAATCTTGCGGGTGCGGTTGGTTCAAAGGTAAAGGGATAACAGAGAAATGAACGAGTCTTTTCCCCATGTAAATGCTGAATATTTGCACATTCCTTAAACTTGTTACTTTAAAAGTTAAAGAAACAACCAATAACTAACAAGTAAACATAGAAACATAGAAAACCTACAGCACAATACAGGCCCTTTGGCCCACAAAGTTGTGCCGAACATGTCTCTACCTTAGAACTACCTGGGCTTTACCCATAGCCCTTTATTTTTCTAAGCTCCATGTAGCCATCCAGGAGTCTCTTAGAAGACCCTATCGTTTCCGCCTCCACTGCCGCCACCGGCAGCCCATTCCACGCACTCACCACTCTCTGCATAAAAAACTTACCTCTGACATCTCCTCTGTACCTACTTCCAAGCACCTTAAAACTGTGCCCTCTCGTGCCAGCCATTTCAGCCCTGGGAAAAAGCCTCTGACTATCCACATGATCAATGTCTCTCATCATCTTGTACATCTCTGTCAGGTCACCCCTCATCCTCCATTGCTCCAAGGAAAAAAGTAATAACATAATGTTAGCAATGTTACTGTCCATCTTGAAAGTACTAGAATATAAAAGCAAAGATGTAATGCTGAGGCTTTGTAAAGCATTGGTCAGACTGCATCTGGAATATTTTGAGCAGTTTTGGGTCCTACAGTGTGGTGAACTACATATACCTGTCTGGACTGCTCCTGTGGCTCCTCCCACAGACCCCTGTATAAAGGCGATTGAGGCCTGAGCCCGGCCTCATTCTCCAGGATGTAGTGTTGTTCATTCTTCCAGTCAATAAAAGCCGATATCTCGCTTCTTACGTCTCAGAGTGAGTTATTGATGGTGCATCATACAGTATGTCTGAGGAAGGATGTACTGGCATAGGAGAAGGACCAGAGGAGGTTTACAAAAATATTTCCAGGAATGTAAGGGTTAATGTACAAGGAGTGTTTGATGGCTCTGGGCCCGTACTTGCTAGAGTTTAACAGAATGAGAGGGAGATTTCAATGCAATGTACCAAATATTAAAAAGCCTAGATGGAACGGATGTGGAGAGGATGCTTCCAATAGTGGGAGAGATTGTGACCAGAGGCCACATTTAGAGCAGAGATGAGGGAGAATTTCTTTAACCAGAGGGTGGTGAATCTGTGGAATTAATTGCCACAGACAGTTGTGGAGCCAAGTCATCGGGTATATTTAAAGCAAAGGTTGATATGTTCTTGATGAGTATCAGTGTCAAAGGTTACAGGAAAAAGGCAGGAGAATGGTGTTAAGAAGGATAATAAGTCAGCCATGATGGAAAGGCGGAGCAGACTCAATGGGCCAAAAGGCCTAATTTGCTCCTATGTCTTGTGGCCTTAAAATGGCCAGCAGCCAACACCATTAACTACAGTTCTGTCCAAGCTCTGTGAACTCCACACAGGTGAGATGAATTCAACAGACAAGAAATCATCTCTGTAACTTCTACGCTCTAATGGCACTCTGAGCTTGGCAGAGAGTGGAAGGCTGGCTGCCCGCCTCCTTCCTGTTTGAGCTGAGAAAGCTGCAGCACTAGGTGGAGAGCAGAGAGAACATCAGAAAAGTGCCCACTTGATACAGCCACTGAGCAAGAGAGTCATAGAGAGTTGTTTTAAACAGACTAAATTCTAACCATGCTGTGTTAATCTGCATGGAATTAAAGAATCTTGAGCTTGAATGCCATTGTTCACACAATTCAGTAGTCTGCCTGGCTTGCAGTGAAATGGCTGTTCTGTTACACATAATGCTTGGTCTACAAGCATGAAAGAATATAGCTGCTTTATACAAGTTCAAACCAAACATCCAAAATAGTGCAGATTAGCTTAAGGTGCTTTCCTGGGTTAGATGTAATTTCTAACTCTTCTAATGTCCAAAATACATAAGTGTCAACCAATTTAACATTTTTGAAACAAGTTGTGTTTTTAGTGAGAATTAAGTTCCCCTGCAATTTTTACAAGGAAGGCTTAGAGAACTTCTGTTGACATCCTTTCAGTAAGTTATGACTCAACAAAAGTTAAATTTACCTATAGTATACGATGCAATTTTTAATTATTATCAAATAAAAAGTATACATTATCTAAATTCACAAGAATAATATTTGAAGTTATTGATCTGTATTGATGTTTTAAGAGTGAGAGCTTAGAGATGTTAGGTTTGAAATCAGGGTGAATTTTTTCAAAAATCAAGGATATGATTACTCTATCCTTATGGGAAATTGAGTGTTATTCTCATCATATTAATTGACATAAGACAGGGCAGCAGAGTGGTGTAGCCAGTAGAACTAATGCCTGGGGGCACCAGTGATCCACGCTAAATCCTGATCTCCAGTGCTGTCTGTAAATGTATGAGTTTCCTCGGGGTGTTCTGGTTTCCCTCTATATCCCAATTACAGTGAGTCCATAGGTTAATCGTCCACATTAAATTATTATATAGGCATGTGGTGGAAAGTTGGGAGAGTTGGCAGGTATATAGGGAGAATAGGTTACAGGGACAAGTTAATGAGGGGGAAAAGTGCAAAGTTCAAAGTAGATTTTATTATCAGAGTACATATATATCACCAAAATTCAGCCCTAAGATTCTTTTTCCTGCAAATATATAGAATTGTAACGATAATAGGATCAATGGAAGATCAACCAGAGTGCAGAATACAGCAACCTGTGCAAATGCAAATATAAATAAATACCAATAAATAACGAGAACGTGAAAAAACAAGGTAAATAGTCTTTAAAATGAAGATCATTGATTGTAGGAACACCTCAAAGGATAGGCAAGTGAGTGTAGTTATTCCCTTTTGTTCAAGAACCTGATGGTTGAAGGGTAGTAATTGTTCTTGAACCTGATGGTGCGAGTCCTGAGGCTCTTGTACCTTCTACCTGATGGCAGCAGTGAGAAAAGAGCGTGGCCTGGGTGGTGAGGATCTCTGATGATAGATGCTGCTTTCCTACAACAGTGTTTCATGTAGATGTGCTCAATGTTTAGAAGGGCTTTACCCATGATGTACTGGGCCGAATCCACAACCTTTAGTGGGATTTTCTGTTCAAAGGCATTGGTGCTTCCATACCAGGCCATAATGCAGCCAGTCAATGCACTCTCCACTACACATCTATAGAAGTTTATCAGAGTTTTTGAAGTCATGCTGAATCTTCACAGACTCCTAAGGAAGCAGAGGCACAGAAGTAGAGGAATGGAATTGTTCTGTGAGCTGGCATTGACTTGATAGACCAAATGGCTTCCTTCCATGAATGTCAAAAAGGAATATAAAAACTACATTATCACCATATTTTTACATTTACTTCTGAAAAATCTCAGTTATGGATTTGGGAAGTTTAAACATTGAGTGGGCTAGAGATACATCTCTACCAAAGGAGGTGTAGGGTGCTCCATCAATCTGCTAGCCTGCAGGGTAGCCTTGGGCAAGGCGCAGGCCCTGCTTAGCCCCCTCCCCCACCCCACCCCCATCTGTGTCACATGAAGCCATGGGATTAGGTGGTGGATGATCATATGAGCAGCTGGTGCATATCACAGTTCCTGGTTATGCGACCACTGATGCCAGACAGGCAATCTCTAAAGAGTATTGATAATGGTTTTGGTCACCTATCTTGCAAAGACACCGCCTAGAAGAAAGTGATGGCAAAATACTTCCTTAGAAAAATTTGGCAAAGACAATTATGGTTAAGACCATGTCATATGACACGGCACATAATGAATGAATGAATCACTTCAAGATTATATCAATTATGGTCAAAACCATGATCACCCACATCATATGATACAGCACATGATGAATGAATGAATGAAAAGGTGAGCTTGTTTCACATCATCGCAAGGTTATTTCAATTTGACAGAGGACGTTTAAATTTGAAGAATCTCCACCGTGTATTGCAGACTCCTCCAGAACTACTGAAGATTCTTCCAAAAACTCCACTCCACTATATAAATAAGTAAATATATGTGTGTGTGTGTGTGTGTGTGTGTGTGTGTGTGTGTGTGTGTGTGTGTGTGTGTGTGTGTGTGTGTGTGTGTGTGTGTGAGTGTGTGTGTGTGTGTGTGTATAAACACAAGCCAAATAGTTTGTTGGTGTGACCCTATGATTCCAGTTACTTACCACGCTAATTTTCCATTCCACTCCAATGTCTTCTGCTTCACCCTTCTGCAAAATCTCAAGCATGATGTAAACTTGAGGAAAAGTGCCACTTTGTTAAACAGGGCACAACCTTTGGACTCAATATGAATGTTCCCTCTAATTTGTAATGACCGGTGTGCGCAAAAGTCTTGTGCTGTGCAATCTTTTGCCCAGTTCCATCAACATGTGCGCACTGAATAATTTCTTCAATGAAAACCATGTAAATAAGCTAGTTCTAAAATCTGCCGACAAATTATCGTTAACTCCACATTGTCAACACCATGCACATCAGAAACCAGAAAAGGAAATGTGATTGTGCATGATCATGAAATATACTTAACATGCCAACAAGGTAGAGGGTGACAACCTTTAGTGCGCAGTTTAAATTCCCTTGTGCACGACTAGCAAAAGATGCTTGAGGGAACATTGCTCAACACAGAATTCAACTTCACATAAATTAACTACCCCAGCCTCACATCTCACACTTCCAGCGTTCAGTTTTAATCACTCTCCTTTTCAGTCAATTGCAGATTTCATTCATCTCCTCTATTTGCCCTTCTCCAACACACATTTCTTGTTAGTCCCCAAGCTTTGCCATCCCTGTCCCTCAATGCTACAGTTTAAGGCTTGCTTACTTTGTCAACTTTACCAGTGCCAATGAAGCATTAAGTGTGAACTCGGAATTTTTCTATACTGAGGCTGACTAAATAGTGGAATATTTCCCAAGTTTTCCATTTTGTTTCAGATTTATAACATCTGCAGTACTGTGCTTTTCCTGCCTTATTTACATCAAACAGAAAAACCTCGAGCAGCCATCAATTAAGTCAGTCCCAATAAGCAGATACAAGGGTGGAGAGGATAAAGGAGAGGATAGTGCTGGTGGTAGGGTGTGAGAGAATCGTTATAACAATTTGAAGGTGAAACAATGTCTCAGCCATCAGTGATCTAAGTATTCCTGTGGTACTCAGGAAAATTTTGCTGAACCTGAGATACCGGAAGAATATCACTAACATTTGATAGGATTCTTGGCAGCTCTTACAAAGGATGCAGAAACAAGTTGGTATCTTCTTCCATATTTTAGGAATGCATCAGGTTTGTTTGGTTCAAACTTTTGAAGGTAGTGTGACTCTAACTATAAATTGTAAGAGTAAGACTGAGTGAGCAGGATTTAAAAAGTCACTCAAAAGTTGGGACTGGCAATCAAGGGCAACTGTTCAACTTGGACAAAAATGCCATCTTCTGGTTTCTATCCAGTGGCCTCTAGGTGCAGGAACCTGCCCTAACTCGTAACTAATCTCACAACGGAAAAGTAGCAATGACCCACACAGCAATATTGTGTCTGTGTCAGTTGCCCCAATTGTCACTGAAAACTGGAATAGTATGAGCGGATGGTATAGTGGCACAGTTTGGGGAGATAGATGGATAAGTTGAAAGTTCAAGACTTTTTCCAAAAAGAGAAAAAGAATCAGATAGCACGTTTTAGATTTCTAACTTAGCAAATAAACAACAAACTATGGTGTGTGGCCTAACAGTAATTTTCTAGGAACTGTGGAGATGCTTTGCTCTATTTTCAAGTCTGTTAGATACTATTGAGATACACTTTTTAAAATCTGACTATTCGTGACAATTTTTGCAAAAATGTAGCAAGGCAGTTCTTAAAACGCAATTGAAAATTTTAATATAATATTCATATTTTAATCCTATTTCTATTTTAAATCTGTTCAATAGAGCTGCAATTTTGTTGAAACTGATTGCATAATAAACAGAAATTGTCTACTTGTAACACTAGTCCCTTTAGAATTATTCAGTACCGTAGAACTTCATTTTATTTTTCAGAGGGTTTTTTTGTCATCTCTAAATGAGTTCTAATATCTCATCAGAAGTGAATGGATCTGTGTTGATCATGTCTACAAAGGGGAGAATATTGAAAACACTTTGTTCTTGGTTCAAGGAGTGTGCACAACAGCAGGCCTTAGCAGCAGGGTGCCCTACCTGCCACTGTGCAGCATGAGCCAAGTCTTGCATCTGCCAGCCTCGTACCACACACACACACACGACCAAAACAATGGCTTCTCAGTTGTCCTTCTTTATTCAGCCTTCGTTAGAAAGAGAGGGGCAAAGAAAAAACTGATTAATTAAGACCTGTCAGATGTTGCCAGTCATAATGGCTCCAAAGTTGGTGTTCTAACTGTCACCATAGTGTACAGTGAGAGGACAAGAGCTTTCAATCAGTAAAAGGCTAGAAAGCAGTAATTCATGATAGACAACTGTTTATTTATCCCTATCTTCTTATAATAATGGCATTGTCTGCTGGCGTTAATTGCATTCTGTTTTCTGACAAATTTTGAACTGCTTGCAGTTGTCTTGGAGGACTTCAGGCATCCTCTTCAATTAGGAACAGAAAACAACTTACAGTGAGTGCACAGCACTAACACAGGCCTTTCAGCCCAGCCGCTGTAGCACTGCACACAAGCTTCTTGTCTTTAGCTATCTGTCAGTTACAACCTCCCATTCCCATCTCTCTCTCTAATAGCGTTTGTCTCTCTAAATGTATTTGTTTCCAGTGAGGTTTTTTTTGTCAAATCAGGGAGTTTATTATGAATTCCTTATTTCATTTCTTAGTAACTATTTGAAATTGATCTACTGTAGCTCTGATATTTACCATAAGTTCAAAGTTCAAAGTTCAAAGTAAATTTATTATTATTGAAGTGTACATTTGTCACCATATACTACCTTGAGATTCATTTTCTTGCAGATATTTACAGGAAAAATAAAGAAATACAATATAATTTATGAAAAAAGCTATAAATAACAAAGACAGGCAAACAACCAATGTGCAAAAAAAACAAGTCATGCAAATAATAAAAAAATACTGAGTTGCAGAATCCTTGAAAGTGAGTCTATAGCAAGTGGAAACACATCTTATATTGTCTTAATCAAACCCCTTCAGAAACATCATTACATCACCAATCTCTGAGCAAAAAGTAAACGTTCATAATTAAAAATAAAAATTACTCCGCAGGCTGGCAAAAAGTATGGAGATAGAAAGAGTACATTTCATTTAATGATCCTCCATCAGAACAGTTCAAATGAAATGCCTTTGATGTGGAACATTGACTCTGCGTCTCTCTCCATGATACGATGTATCTCTAGCATTTCTCATTTTATTTCAGATTTCCAGCATCTGCTTTTGTCTGCCTGTTCTGATATTTATAATCTAGCATTCTAATACCATTTCTTGAATCCCCTCCTGCATCTATACCCCTTATAAACAATGGCAAAAACAATTAGTAATTGATTCCGTTTATATACAAATTCCCTCATTTATTTTGAATAAAATACAGGAAGCAGAGATATTTAAAATGCCTGATAATTATTTTTGAATCTTTATTTGCTTCCATGGAAGATTTATAAAGCTGAGGTAATGAAGTGACAGTTAATAGGAGTTTTCAGAATGATCACCTATGACCTGTTTAGCAATTTCTTGGAATTATTTTTCCATTAATTTCAGTAATGTAAACAGGCATCAAGAAAAAGACATTCATTATATCAGATTGTCATTGCAGCTGCTTTGATATACGTAATTTCTCTTTCTTCCCTCCTATCTTTTCTCCCCTCTCTGTTCTGTTGCTGGAAGCAGTATCGTTTACTGAGTAAAAACTCTGTTTGTTAGATGCAGCTGCCTGTCAAAGGTACATTGTCACCATTTAATTAATCTATGTTTTTAAACTGAGTCGTACATAGTTAAGGGAAAACAAAATGGTACTCTGCTTTTAGCTTACATGGTCTTACTTGCTTTCGGCCATTTATGTCCACAGCGGCTTTTCAATTTTTGTTTTTAAAAAAAATTTCTCCTTTTCCCAACTCCTTCTGCTTTTGCCAGTGCATAGAATTACTACCATTTACCAGCAGAATCCCAAACCAGCCAAAGGCAGCAGCTGCTCTCATCATGCCTGCACTCAGCAAGGCTTATTCCCTTGACAACAGGCCCTTGTTTCAAACGAGTCTTCTTCAGTAAATTTTACCACTTTCTTGCATACTGAAGGGGATGGCAGGGTTGGGTGGGGGTTGGTCGTATTGGGGTAGAGAGGTTGAGCTATAAATTATGCCTTCCAGTCCTTATTGTTTTAATGAAATACATTCCACTGTGTAACTGGAACTCAGCCTCTGTCCTGCCCTTCCTTGGCATTAGAAATGGAACACCTAGGTGGTCAAATTAGAACCCCTGACCTCTATATCCTGTTCTTTTCTTCAGGCTTTTCTGCAAATTTTCTTGATAAAAGAAGAGAGTAAGAGATAATGAACAAAACACATGGCCTTCGAACAATAGAACAACTGGCCTTGGCCTGGAAGAAATTCATCCTGGTTTCGTGGAGAACTTTCTCCCATCAATCTTGCCTTTTTTTAAATAAGCGTCCATGTTGGTTGAAGCAACAGGCACACCCCTCCCTCCCCTGAGCAACTGCTTTATTTTATCCACACAAAAAAAGGATCAGGGGGTGGGACGCTGGCTGAGGTAGAATCTGGGTGGTATTGAGCCCCAGCACAATGCCATCACTGTTTAGCTGGCACTAGCTTGTGTTTTACAACAGGGGAGGGGAAACCATGAATAGCCTGATGATGTGAAACAATCCCCACAATCCACGCTAACAAAAACATTCTCTGTCCTATAGTGATTTTAACAAAGAGCCAGAAAGAAAGAAAAGAATGGGACAAAACAAAACAAGGGGAATCTAAAACCTTCCTTATCCTGGATACATTTATCTAACTTTCCCTGAAAAAGGGCGATTATGACCCCCACCCCAAAAGAGGGAATGAGTTTCTCTCTCAGCTATGAACAGAGGGTCTGGTGGATTCTTTGTCCGAGAGGATAAACCACATTAGCCACAAGTGCTAACTTCTTCTGGATTGCACTTAAAAGTCTGCTGTGGCAGTTAAAAATGGTTGGTACGTGAATATAAGAGGCATAACAATACTCATCCACTTCACATGCTGTAAGAGGGCATATGGTTAGGGAAAATATTTGTGTTCTGAAGATGACACTCTCCATTTTCTTAATAGCTCTCATCTGGTAAGTGAAAATCACACCAACTGCACTCCTGTCAATTGTGTTCTGGATACAATTAAATGGAGCTGGGGTGAAAGCCACTGCCTGACTACTTTAGAAGAGACAATCTCATTGTGTTCACCTACTTCAGAGAATAAGGTGAATATGGGGGCACTCAGTGTTGCAAATTTTAAACAAACAACAAGAAAGGAGCATTATAAAATAGGACACAGTTTCTAATTCAGCTGGGATGTGGCAGACATCGAATGGAAGCAGTTCGCACATGAAATTTTAAATCTCCCCCCCCCCCCATTATTTTATCAGTTTTAAAAAGATGCCAGGAAAATTTCACAGAACTATTTTAAAGAAAATAAGCACTTAGCATACACCCGCCTCTCTGGATCTCAAGTTAAATATATTGCAGATGAATATTCTTTTTCTGCATTTAAAATTATATGTTTGCTTGTTGTCTGCCGTCATAAATTCAGAGTTCAAGAGCAAGTTGTACTGCATTCTGCAACCAGTAAGGTCTCAGTCAATTGTGGTACATTAGGTAATTCTGACTTCTCTTTAGATATTAAGAAAACTATTCAGAAAGATTTTTGATATTAAGAAAAGACAACTGTCGTATTAAAGAAGGCTCAGTAATAGCTATTCAAAACTGCCCGACACATTTACCAGCATCAGCTTACCTACCATCAAGGATATGTGTGTGTATATATATACACACACACACACAATAGTGCCGGAAAAGATCCAGTAACATCATAAAAAATCTCACCCATCTTGCTCATGGACTGTTTATCCTACTCCCATCAGGGAGGAGACTACATAGTACCCATGCCAAGACTACCAGGCTGAAAAACAGTTACTTTCCCTAAGCAGTGAGACTGATCAACACCTCCAGACACTAACCCATCACTCCGCACCCCCAACCACCACTACTTTATCATTTCCTGCCAGGATCACCTTATGTACAGATGCTTCAGTAAATAGTGTCATTTTATGGACCTGCAATCAATCTATGCATATAAGCTAACTTATGTATTTATCTTTGTTGCCTATTTTATTATTCTGTTCTCTCTATTGGTTCCTTGTAATAGCCAGGAGGAGCTGGCTGTGGTAGTAGGGATAAGGTCCTAGTACCTATTAAATGCTCCCAATGGCAGAGACTCAAATAGCCTCTGACAAGCAAGTCCAGCTCCTGGATTTCATGTGTGGCTTAGCTACTAACCGCAACAGAAATGCTTCTACTGACAGCAGAAGGAGCAAAGGCAGGTTACTAATGCCTTAAAACCAGTTGCTTTGGGCAGATGGGGCCCATCAGTCATGGTTGACGGCTCATCTAGGGGAAGGAAAACTCAAGGAGAAGGGTTCAGGAATAAGCTCTGAGGATACTGAAGAGATTAGATTATTAGCTATAAGGAGAGATGGAACTCTATTTCTGTTCTGGCGGGGCAGTGGGAAGATGGGGTGAGGGTGCAGATATCCAGGAAATGGAGGGGATACAAGTGAGGGCAGCATCAATGGTAGATTGGAGATCTCATTGTGATCTTCCACCTTACAGTTTGTCCGCACTACACTTTCTCTGTAGCTGCTACATTTTATTCTGCATTGTTATTATTTTACCTTCTTCTCCCCAATGACCTCTATGAACAATATACTAGACAAGCTTTTCACTGTATCTCAGTATCTGTGACAATAATGAATTAATTCCAGCTCCAGTTCTAATTCCAACTAGAGTCACAGGAGCTTGGGAACAAACCGAGATGTCTGTGTAGGCAGGAGGCACAAGGGCCACTGACAACCCCCACCTCCAGCTTGGTGAGTTCCAGAGCTGAGGCCTGTGTGAGACTGGAGGTCGATGCCCAGAGGTCAAAGTCCCATGGTGGATACCCAGAGGTCAGCAAACCCCAGTGGTTGAAGCCAGAGTTCGAAGTCCTGGATTGGCATTCTGCCAGTCTGCGGGTCTGGAGCCAAAGGCTGTTAGACAGAGGTCCAGAGGTGACCTGTGTGTGAGATGATGGATGGGAAAGGGCTTGTTTTGCTGTTGCTTTGTTTTGTTGTTGTATTGTTGGGGTTGTGATGCTCGCGTTGTTCTGCTGAACATGGTGGGTACGCCATGTTGATGCTGCACTGTGTGGCGACATTTGCGGGCTGCCCCCAGCACATCCCGAGGTTGTGTTGTTTGATATATTTCACCATTTGTTTCCAATGTATATGTGATAAATAAATGAGACTGCATCTGAATCACCTCTGAAGTGCTGTCCTAATGTCTCAGAGACATTCTCAAGAAGTGGCAATCAAGGGCTGCAGAAGGACTTAGACAAATTTGGAGAAAAGGCAAGAAAGAGGCAAATGAAATACAATGTTGGAAAATGCATGGTTGTGCACTTTGGTAGATATAAAAGTGCAGATTATTTTCTAAAGGAAAGAAAATCCAAAAATCAGAGATGCAAAAGGACTTGAAAGTCTTTGTGCAGACAACCTAAATGTTAGATTGCAGGTTGAGTAAGTGGTGAAGAAGGCAAATGTAGTGTTAACATTCATTTCAAAAGGTCTAGAATATATATGCTGAGGTTTTATAAGGCACCGGTGTGGCCTCACCTTGAGTATTATGAACATTTTTGGGCTCCTCATCTAAGAAAAGATGTGTTAGCATTGGAGAGGGTCCAGAGGAGGTTCACAAGGATGATCCCAGGAATGAAAGGGTTATCATACGAGGAACGTTTGACAGCTCTGACTCTGTACTCACTGGAATTTAGAAGGATGAGGCGGGATCTCATTGAAACCTTTTGAATGTTGAAAAGACTAGACAGAGTAGATGTGGAAAGAATGTTTCCCATGGTGGAGGAGTCTAGAACAAGAGGGCACAGCCTCAGGATAGAGGGGCATCCACTTAAAACAGAGATGTGAAAAAATTCCTTTAGTGAATTTGTGGAATTTGTTACCATGGACAGCTGCAGAGGCCTGGTCACTGGGTGTATTTAAGGAGGAGATTTTTAGTTTCTTGACTGGCCACAGCATCAAACTTTACAGGGAGAAAGCCAGAAGGTGGGGCTGAGGAGAGGAAAAAAGCATCTGCCGTGATTGAATGGCCTAATCTCGCTCCTATGCCTTAGAGTTATGGTCTATTCCAGTTAAACACTATTAAGTATCTTAAGATACCTGTGATCCATTTACTTATCAACCCCTTTAAAGACCTCGCTTCAAGACTTGCTGGCAACTTTTCTGTTATTATTTCAAAATCACTTCAGTACTGTAAAATTGGCCACCGCTACTTTATTTTACATTGTATACTGATGCAGTGCAAGTCAAAGGACACCGCATCAACAATAAAATCCCTCTTTTCAAATCCCACGAGTCTGCTAAGCTACATTGCATTGCCTTTAATGTACATGTCTGAACATGCTTCTGCCAACACAGAAAGCCCATAGCCTCTGTCAAAGCTGGAGGCCAACTTCAGTCTCAGGCCAGACCTCCAGCAGGCTTGCTCACCACAGCATCAGACTAGCAACTGAATGTCAATCTGGACGAGCAATTAAAGTTCCCTGACTTCATTGCATCATCATCCTTGAGGCCTGACGTGGCCACTCTGTCAGAAACCTCAAAGCAGGTGGCCATGGTAGAACTGACCGTTCCTTGCGAAGACCAGATGGAGGAAGTGTTTGAGCGTAAGAAAGCCACGTACCAGGAGCTGGCAGACCAGTGCCAGAGACACAGTGGAGGATATGATACGAGCCCATGGGGGGGGAGGGGGGTATAGAGTTTTTTCTGGCTCCTTGCTATGCAGAAATTACTCTCTCCTTGGCATTATTGGGGCTGCAAAGAAAAGAGCCATCAGGACTGTCACAGGGGCTGCTGAGGGAGCCTCTCAGTGGCCATGGATCTAAACGTATGACCCGTGGACCAATGTTGCTGGGACACAAACCAGCCTGACACAAACTTGGCTGGGTCACCTGGGTGAGAATGTCTGCTGTTGGAAGACCCAATGACCCTGGGGTGACGTCACTGGTGAAGTGTCCCAGCCTAGGATGTATCTCAGCATCAGCCACCGTAGTGAGGCTTGTCCTAACACAAAGCACCTTGCTCTCTTCGTTGTTGTTTATTTATACTGCAAGTATTTGCATGAATGAAATATTCCTCAGAGCGATGGGGTGTCGTGCCATGTTGATCTGTTGCTGTACTGAGTTCATACCCGGTGCAAATTTACATTTTCTTTGCAAATTTTTCAGGCTTTCATTGGACTCTGTGGATATTTTCTGAGGATGACTTAACTGAATATAATTCCTTTGGAGAGCAGATACATTTTTTTCCTTTTGCTCACTAAATATTTGAATTTCTCACTTTGCCTCTTCTGTGTTGCTGTAAGAGGTACAGCCGAAAGATAGCAATGAATGTGGCTGAATCAATAATAAAAATTCATAGAGCTGGTGTGAGCCTTTCAGCCACTCGCGAACATATAATTGATCTAGGATGGAGGTGAAGGATCAAGGTTAACTGGGACACGGCGGATGGTTTGGCACAAACAAACACAAAGCAACCAAGGGCGTTTTTAGAACTGTGGTTCTCAACTGATTACTCCACAAACAAATGTATTGAAAAAGACACCATGTATGAACCCCAAAGAGCCAAAGAAATGCGAGCCAATAGAATTCAAAGGTCAACTGAAGGGGTAGCCAATCAGGACCGACGCAAGCGAATGAGGGCCTGTAAAAACCACAAACTCTCCCAGAGAGGAACGTCAGCAGTTGTGCACTGAGGATGTCACCTCGACTGGTGATGAAACGTCCGTAGGATAATTGCCAAGCTCAGGGAACACCACAACATCAGATGACTGACCTTCTACCACAGTGCCATTTTCCTAACTCTCCCCGTTCCCTTGATTCCCCAAATCAACACTGGCACTCCTCAAAGACGTGTGCTCATCCCACTGCTCTACTTGTTCGACACCCATGAATGTGTGGCTATGCACAGCTCAAGCACCTTCTATAAATTTGCCGATTGCGCTAGTATTGTTGGTAGAATTTCAGATGATGACGAGAAGGATATAAGAGTGAGTTAGAACAGCTAGTGAGTGGTGTCCAACAATAACCTTTCACTCAATGTCAGTAAGATCAAGGAATTGATTGCGGACTTCAGGTACATGAAGTCGAGGGAACACATACCAATCCTCATCGAGGGGTCAGCAGTGGAAAGGGTAGGCATTTTTAAGTTTCTGGGTGTCAAATTCTCTAAAAATCTATCCTGGATCCAATATGTTGATGCAATTACAAAGAAGGCAGGACAGAGTTTATATTTCATTAAGACTTTGAGAAGACTTGGTATATCACCAAAGACTCTTGCAGATTTCTATACATGTACCGTGGAAAGCATTCTAACTGGTTGCATCACCATCTGGTATGGTGGGGCCACTGCACAGGGTCAGAAAAAGCTGCAGAAAGTTGTTAACTCAGCTCACTCCATCATGGGCACTAGACTCCCCGGCACTGAGGGTATCCTCAAAAGGCGTTGCCTCAAAAAGCGGCATTATCAAGGACCCCCATCATCCAGGACATGCCTTCTTCTCATTGCTACCATCCAGGAGGAGGTACAGGAGCCTGGAGACACACACTCAACATTTTAGGAACAGCTTCATCCCCTCTGCCATCAGATTTCTGAACAGACAATGAACCCATGTACACCACCTCACTATTGTTTTTTTTCTTTTCTTTCACTCTTTTTGCACTACTTATTTTAAAAATTTTATGTGTGTGTATATATATATATACACACACAAACATATATATATATTGCTGATTGTAATTTGTATTCTTTTTATTATTATGTATTGCAATGTACTGTTGTTACAAAACAACAAATTTCATAACATATGCCAGTGATATTTAACCTGATTCTAAAAGATATCAGCTTTCAACTCCTTGCAAACAGCTTGAAAGGAAGTGTATTTTTCAAGCTTGAAAATCACAGGAAAGATAGTTTTGTTTACTTTCCATCGACCATCTCAAAACTTGAGCTTAGAAAGTCAGTGATTCAGAGCTACTTTTAGATCATGATGATGATTTAGTGTTGACATTTGGATGAAGGCTTAGGGGTGGCCTCTCCTGCATAATTTGATATCGCCAGTGCAGATTGGAACAAAGATAAATGCTTAGTTTTTCTCTATATCTATAGATACAGTATATCAGTGGATAGATATATAGACACAGAGTATCCACAGTATATATGTACATCTATAGATGCACAGAGAGAGTATCCTGACTGGTTGCATCATGGTTTGGTATAAAAACACCAATGCCCCTGAAGGGGAAAGCCTACAACAATTAGTGAATACAGCCCAGTACATCACAGCAACTGCCCTTCCTATCATTCAGCACATCTACAAGGAGCGCTACCATAAAAAAGCAAAGTTCAAAGTTCAAATTAAGTTTATTATTAAAGTACATATATGTCACCATATACAACCCTGAGATTCACTTGCTTAAAGGTGTTCTCATTAAAACCATTACAGAATGTTAAACATAATAGAGTTAATAAAAGACCATACCAACTTGGGCATTCAACCAGCGTGCAAAACTGTGTATAAGTACCAAAAAAGGAAATAATAATAAGAAATAAATAAATAATATCTATTGAGAACATGAGATGAAGAATCCTTGAAAGTGAGTTCATCAGTTGTGGGAACGGTTCAATCAAACTGAATCCATGTTCTCTTCTCACTGTTGCCATTGGAAATGAGATACAGAAGCCTTAGGCCCAACACCAGCAGGTTCAGAAACAGTTATTACCCTTCAGCCATTAGGCTTCTGAACCAGTGTGGATAACTTCACTTGAGACTCTACAAGTCATATTGTCAATATTATCGATTACTTGTTCATTCATTCTGATTATTATTTGTTTTTCTTTTGTATTTGCACTGTTTGCCTTCTTTTGCACACTGGTTGTGTTTGTCTGTCTTTGTGTTCATTTTCTCATTGATTCCACTGTATTGCTTTGTATCTACTGTGAATGCCCACAATAAAATGAATCTCAGTGTTGTACATGGTGGTATGTAAATACTTTGATACTAAATTTACTTTGAACTTTGAAATAATATCTCCTCCTTGTTGATAACACCAATGTACCTCAATGATGTGTGCTTAGCCCACTGCTTTACTCTCACTACACTCATGACAGTGTCGCCGGGCACAGTGCAAACTCCACCTACAAATTTGCCGATGATACAAGTGCTGTTGGCAGAATTCCAGATGACGAGGAGGAGTTGTACAGGAGTGAGATAGATTGGCTGGTTGAATGGTGTCGCAACAACAGCCTTGCACTCAACAACTTTAACGACTTATGTCAAGGATAATAAATCTGATTCTGATTGTGATAGATTGGACTTCATGGGTTGATGTTGATATATAAACATTCAAAGCCAAATTCATGCTGAGCTGAGTGCTGCATTAGCAGGGACACAACCTGTGGGGAAAATACACTATAAATAGGAATAAAAACATTGGCTATGGAATATGAAAGGACTGGTAGCTTCTTGATTAAGGATATCAGTGGGACACAGGGCAATGAATGAGAATGTTCACAAGTTTAAAATGGGATGATTTCCAAATGCTATTTAGAGGAAATGAATAACTAATTGTTTGCATGCAGAAGTCACATGGGGCTATGTCAACCTGTCTGGGACATCATTTATCCTTTACACAAATATCCCTTAATCACATTTATCCACCTGTTCCCGTTTCCATTTATTCTGTTATCTACCTATGATCTAGTCCATAAACTTCACTATTGTCGCTTCAATCAATTGTCACTGCTATTCCAAAAGGAATTTGAATGTTTCTTACTGTATCAGGTTAATTGTTTCCTGAACAACATTCTTTGAATTTTAGTTGTTTGCCAATAAACTTTAGCCCCAGTACAATTACAGCTGTTTCAAACATAGTGAGCTGCACAGTAAATAGTGCACTTTGAGCTAAACCATTGATCCTGATTTTAGACTAAAATTCATACTGCTGTTCTAATTATAAACTAGTCCTGCTATTTGTGTTCTGTCTTTCTTAGTATAATGATGCTAGATAATAATCATGAATCTTGTTATTAATAAAAAATAGATAATATGAACAGGACTATTACTTATACAGCTTTTTCAGATCCTGCCACATAATGAACATTGTTATTAATTATTAAAGGAGCTTTTATATTTTTATCATTTTACTTTTTCAAAAGAGGCTTCTCATGATTTTATTTCCAGTTAGTAAGGATGGTGGCTTCCTCACAAGCTACTTTTAAGAAGTGTAAAGTATATGAGACTATCCTACGGTAACTGAACTGATCAAATTCCTGTTCATTACTCATAGAGTTCTGCTAATCTACAAAAAATACATCATGTCAATTATAGTATTTAATTAGCAAACACGAGGAAATCTGCAGATGCTGGAGATTCAAGCAACACACACACAATGCTGGTGGAACGCAGCAGGCCAGGCAGCATCTATAGGGAGAAGTACTGTGGACGTTTCGGGCCAAGACCCTTCGTCAGGACTAACTGAAAGGAAAGATAGTAAGAGATTTCTTACTCTTACTATCTTTTACTATCTTACTATTTTTCCTTTCAGTTAGTCCTGACGAAGGGTCTCGGCCCGAAACGTTGACAGCGCTTCTCCCTATAGATGCTGCCTGGCCTGCTGCGTTCCACCAGCATTTTGTGTGTACAGTGTTTAATTTGTGTTTTTTGTTCAACATCATGGTAAATTACTATTTCAACAGCGTCACTTCTTTATTTTTAACCATTGGAGGTGAAGTGTAATGACTTAAATTTCAAGTTAAGTCAAGTCAAGTCACTTTTTATTGTCATTTCGACCATAACTGTTGGTACAGTACACAGTAAAAACGAGACAAAATTTTTCAGGACAATGGTGCTACATGAAACAACAAAAACTACACTGAACTACGTGAAAACAACACAGAAAAAAAAACTACACTGGACTACAGACCTACTCAGGACTGCATAAAGTGCACAAAACAGTGCAGGCATTACAATAAATAATAAACAAGGCAATAGACACAGTAGAGGGCAGTAAGTTGGTGTCAGTCCAGGCTCTGGGTATTGAGGATGGGTCTGATGGCTTGGGGGAGAAACTGTTACATAGTCTGGTTGTGAGAGCCTGAATGCTTCGGTGTCTTTTCCCAGATGGCAGGAGGGAGAAGAGTTTGTATGAGGGGTGCGTGGGGTCCTTCATAATGCTGTTTGCCTTGTGGATGCAGCGTGTAGTGTAAATGTCCGTGATGGCGGGAAGAGAGACCCCGATGATCTTCTCAGCTGACCTCACTATCCGCTGCAGAGTCTTGCGATCCGAGATGGTGCAATTTCCGAACCAGGCAGTGATGCAGCTGCTCAGGATGCTCTCGATACAACCCCTGTAGAATGTAATGAGGATGGGGGGTGGGAGATGGACTTTCCTCAGCTTTTGCAGAAAGTAGAGACGCTGCTGGGCTTTCTTTGCTATGGAGCTGGTGTTGAGGGACCAGGTGAGATTCTCCGCCAGGTGAACACCAAGAAATTTGGTGCTCTTAACGATCTCTACTGAGGAGCTGTCGATGTTCAGCAGGGAGTGGTCACTCTGTGCCCTCCTGAAGTCAACAACCATCTCTTTTGTTTTGTTCACATTAAGAGACAGGTTGTTGGCTCTGCACCAGTCCGTTAGCCGCTGCACCTCCTCTCTGTAAGCTGACTCATCGTTCTTGCTGATGAGACCCACCACGGTCGTGTCATCGGCGAACTTGATGATGTGGTTCAAGCTGTGTGTTGCAGCACAGTCGTGGGTCAGCAGAGTGAACAGCAGTGGATTGAGCACACAGCCCTGGGGGGCTGAGGTCTCCCAGTCAGGAAGTCTTGTATCCAGTTGCAGAGAGAGGTATTCAGGCCCAGTAGGCCCAGCTTTCCAAATTTGCCCAAATCCCAGCTACCATACCTAAGAAAAAGCTTTCAAAAAGGAGTGATCTCCTCCACTCCTTTTTGTATTCAGGATATTGCAGCTAATTATTGCATTTGATACAAGCAACTTTTAGTGAGATCAGATAGCAACACCATCCAATTTAGGATCAAACTGATCACTTTGAATTAATACCAGTTCTTGTGGTGCACTTATCCAATGCAGCATCTTAAAGTATTACTTTAAGAATAAAATTATGTTTCCTTATCAATTTGAAATTGCCAGCAAGTTAATGATTTTTTTATTATAATGATTTAGTATGTTCTGAAAGCAGCAAATATTATTTTCTTTGAAATTGTCTAACTTTTATAAAGACTTTTATGGATTTTCAACAGGGATGGAGAGACAGACCATAGATCATTAGACATTGGAGCAGAATTGGGCCATCTGGCCCATCAAGTCTGCTCCGCCATTCAATTATTGCTGATCCTTTTATTTTCTCCTCCTCAACCCCAGTTCTCAGCCTTCTCCCCGTAACCTTTGATGCCATGACCAATCAAGCACCTATCAATCTCTGCCTTAAATACACCCAACAACTTGGCCTCCAGAGCTGCCTGTGGCAACAAATTCCACAAATTCACCACCCTTTGACAAAAAATCAGGGGAGATTGTTTCATGTGGATTTGTTTCTTTGGAATGAAAAGTTGGGAAGGAAATTTAATTGAGTTCTATAAAATTTACAGATAGCTAGACAAGGTGAACATGAAGAATCTGTTTCATTTTGCAGAGAGGTCAATAACAAAGGGCATAGATTTAAGGCAGCCGTTTAAAGTACTAACAGGAGGAGCTTGAAGACAATGAGAATTCACTCAGATGGAGGTGGAAGTCCATAGGCTGAAAGTATGGCAGGATAATGAACTCTTATGTTCAGAAAGTACCTTGGTGAACACTCAAGGGACATATGGCCCCGGACTGAACATGAGAAGTGAGATTAACCAATCAGATCTGTTTTTAAAATCAAACAAAAAATGGACCTACACAGATATTGGCAGCAAACCCACCAACAGATCACAGCATCCACATATCAGTATCCAGACACTTCTGATGCTCCCATTTAGAGCATGACTGTTTTACTGAACTCCAAATCATTGTCTCCCTGACTTTATTTCCTCAGGACACATTCCTTCCAGCCTGATGTTTCATCAAGCCCATGTTTCCACCTCTTTCCCAAGTTCCACAAGCTGGACAATCCAGGCTGATCCATTACACCAGTCTGTTTGTGTCTCATCAAACTACCGTATTTCCTCCTGCCTCAGCTCCATAGTTCCTCCCCTGGTTCGTCCCATTCCCACTTATTCCCATGATGAGTTCCATCACTTTGACATTTTCTGGTGTTCTGGTCACAGTCAGCATGTGCTCACAATAAAGATCTAATTCTTCTACATCTTCATCCCACATAAGAGGGATCTGGTGGCTCCTCTGCCTTTTTTCTTGCACAGAGGACCAACGGGTGTCCTTCCACCAATACACTCCTTAGACTGACTGAGGTCAACAACTCCACTCACTTTCTCCAGATCAAATGGCACCTGCATTGCACAAGCTATCTCTAATTTCTTTGTTGGATACAGTACTAGTTTCAGTCCTACTCTTCCCCCTCCCTCACCTGGCTTCTGCCCTTTTCTTTCCAGTAATGATGAAGGGTCTCTGCCTTAAAGTCAATGGTTTATTTCCCTCCAGAGATGCTGCCTGACCTGCATCTCAGGCACTCTGTGTGTACTGTTCAAGGTTTCCAGCATCTCAGAAATCCCTTTACTCCATTATCCTGCACATTGACGACAGTCTCGGTGATACTTCCCACACTTGTACAGAATTTGAACCTCTCATTATGTTTACTGCCATCCCTGTTCTCACCTGCACGTGGTCTGCCTCTGACTCTTCTCTTCCTTATCTGGATTTTTCTGTCCCTATCGCAAGAGACAGATTAAACACCAGTATCCGAGATTCAAGATTCGAGCTTGTTTTTCATTCTTCAGTATACAAGTGTAAAATTATGAACGAAAATTATTGATACTCCAGATCCAATGCTGCATAAAAGTCACAATAAACATAAAAACAGACAAACGTATACATATATAAAAGCAATCCTATAAAATGCTAAGTACAAATAACTTTTCAGTGTGGCGGTATATGCATAAATTTAGCTTATATACGTTTAATGATTGTATGCGCATTAAGTAACACTAGGTAACGCTGACAGGAAATGATAAAGTGACAAAGTGACTTCTGTAGGTAACAGCAGGGCATATGAAACCACAGGAAGACAATGATTGTGTCACTGTACAGTGGGTACAAGGTGTGGAGAGTAAGCATAAAGTGGAGATGCGAGGGGCGATGAAGGATGCTGAGGGGCTGATGTGGGTGTAGTCGTGGTGGGAGCTGGTGGGGTGGGTTTATAGGTGTAAGTGTTGATCAGCCTGACAGCTTGCAGGAAGTAAGATCTGTCTTTAATATATGGCACAGTTTCACATTAAAGAATAACCTGAAAGTGAACCACCTTGCCTTAAGTCGATTGCAAATAGGAGACACTCCCTTACTACAGAAGAATCACAAATGCAGTGTTTTTGTGGTAGACCTCGCAGGTCCAGACCAGCAAATGCAAAATTACAGCAAATTTTCAGATTATAAGGTCACCTGTATCCATGAAAATTAGGAGCTGAAACTATCTCAATCAAAGTAAGAGCATTTCTGTTCTAATCCATAATTACTAGCAACATCTTGGGGAAAGCCTGGCTTTAGAATGCACAATATTCCTGATGGTGGGGCACTAATGACAAAGACAAATAAGTGTTGTTTTCCACTTACAGTATTTGTCACAAGAAACATTTTACTGCCTTTGATAAACTTACTAATCTGCTATCCCATAAAAGAAATGCAATTGATGAAACTGCAAATCAAAGCTAGGAATACATCAGTTCTCCACCATGCACTATTTTCAATGAATTTATTTTCCATAGTGAAGATTCTAATTATGTTATTTAATTTTTTTGGGGGGGGAGAAGTCACTACACATCTGCATTTGAAAGATAGGAAGAATAAAAATGATGAACAGCATTATGTTAATTGCTTAAAACTTGCAACATTGATTTCAGAAGTTAAACAGACCCCCAGTTAAGTATTATGCCATTTGGAAAAACGTGATAATTGGAGAGGATAAGAGAGAGTAACAACAAAAAGCTGGATGGCTGTTCTCCAGAGATGAAGACAAATATCCTGCTGCCACAGTGATGAATGGCAACAGACTGTCGGTGATCAACAGGGCCGAGGTTCCAGAACAAGGCTAATCCACTGCACTCTGGCTGTGCTGACACAGGATACTGGTAGTGGGGCGTTGCGTCTTCCCTGAAAAAAATTATGCTTAATCCTCCACATTGTGATGACAAACAGTTATTTGCGAATCATTATTAGTTTTAGGAGTGGAGCCAGGTGCAATAAGTGAGGTGGTTTATTGCGATTAGAGAAGGAAGTTACATTTTAGTGAATGACCAGATTGGGAAAGTGAACGTCAGGATTGTAAAGCAGTGTATAACCAATTCACAAAGATTAAACAAAATGAAATTACAAAGCAAAATTGGTGCTCTCTTCTTCTAAGTGGTTTAGAACTGCATTTCAGGCTTTAGGTGTGTGTATATGCATTAACAACGGCCGACTTGAATTGATGACAGTATTGGCACCACTTTGTTCCTTGTTCTTACTTTGCTGGAGGCAACAGAATTACATTATATCTGGGGTGACTGGCTTCACATGGCAATAGCTTCTCTGCTGTTAAACAAGGCCACTAATCAAGACTGAAAAAGCCAGAATGCTAATGACACTGAGTTATGCATGTCCCGTCAGTAAATCTGAGGTAGCAAACTGCAAAAACTCCTCATAACTTTCGCATCCAGATGGATTTTGAAGGAGTAAAATCAGCAAAGTCTATTCATTTTGTCTAATCAGAGCAAAGCTCTTGTAAGAATCCAGCTACAATTGTGTCTCTGGTAATTCTGTGTCACAACTAATTACTGCTTAATAGTTGTCGTTGGGACAAAGACTCCTGTTTTAAAGAGAAGTCTATTTCGCGTAGCATTCAAACTTAATCTGACATTGAATAGTGGAGATTACATGAGGTAATACAGCGGTTATTTCTACCTGCTGAAGTTTATAAGCTCCATCTCCAGCCGAGACACTCCTTTACAAAGATTATTTGTCATTAAAATGCTCAGTAGCTTTTTAGATCTGGATGTTGCCTACACTTTCAGAGAGGTTTTTTTGAAGGCAGATTAGCAGGATTAAGGAAGGTTCACATATGTTCAGCTTCACTATTGGTATTCAAGACATCACAGCATTGCCACCACCCAGGAAGGGGTAGAGAGAGCGAGACGGTCTCTGAGTGAAGTTTGAAATCTATAACGCGGGCAAGACCTCAGCTAATAAAGAAATTACTTAATCAAATTCAACATGAAACCCAAGCAGGACAGTATGTTTTGTATTTTCCTTTCTCACACGTCCTGTTCAGCTCCTGTCAGAAAGTTTGCAGCTTTCTTTCCCCCTTTATTTGCTGGTGCCTGTTTCACAGCAACCTACACGTTTACTCATAGAACTGTTTCCTGAAAGAGTTGAAGCATCTTAATTGATTTTATAAAGTTGTCCTCATAGTTACATGGATTATTGGAAAAACAAAGCTGGTCTGTTTTTCCTTCTACAAAAGGCGATGCCTCAAAAAAGGCGGCATCTTTCATTAAGGGCCCCCATCACCCAGGACATGCCTTCTTCTTACTGCCACCATCAGGGAGGAGGTACAGGAGCCTAAAGACACACACTCAGCTTCTTCCCCTCTGCCATCAGATTTCTGAATGGACAATGAATCAGTCCATGAACACTACCTCATTGTTTTTTTGATCTCTTTTTACATTACTTATTTGCGTGCGTGTGCGTGTGCGTGCGTGTGTGTGTGTGTGTGTGTGAGAGAGATGCAAAAAGAGAACAATACATATAAAAACTACAAACTACAATACCCGATTCTGATTCTATTTTATCTTATTTTTATCATGTTTGAAAATTACCTAACCAGAACCAAGTTCTAAGGAAAGTACATATTACCGATTCAGAATTCAGAATCGTGCCACAACTATAATTACAAATGATCAAAAGGATTGGAAAGTGAATGCCAGAAGTATGCCATGAAAAAGCAGATGGTCAAACCTTGCTGTGGAAAAAGGTTTCAGCACGAGGAAATCACATCTATTGAGAAGGTGACCAAAGCTGTGATCCAAACATTTAAAATGACCATAGATGGTTGACTCTTTCCTCACCCTAAAATTCACAAGATTATACACTGGACTGCAAGGAAATATAATTGCTCTTTATTATAGAACAACTCTGCTAACATTAGAAGTGTACCACTGTCAATTCATTTTAATTCAATGTAGTAGAGTCAAGAGCTTCGAATGATGAACAAAATGAAGTATCAACTAGTATTGTTTTTATTGGCCTTTGAGAGCTTGGCTGTGCTTTTCTTATGTATTCGAAACTCCAAGAATAGTATGATTTAGTAGCAGTAAATGAGCAATTCACTATAATCCTAAAGCAAATAAAAGTAAGGATGTCACTATGAAGCACAAAGCAACCCTAGAATCACAAGGATCCAATCACGTGACGATACCAATGGCTGACTGGAAATAGAATTGCTCCTACTGAAAAATAGTGGAGAGTAAAATACAAATTGGTACAATAAAGATGAGCCCATTTTTAATGGGTTCTCAAACAAATCTGTAGATGCTGGAACTCAAAATAATACACAGAAAATGCTGAAGGAACTCAGCAGGCCAGGCAGCATCTATGGTGAGGAGTAAACATACAACATTTTGGGCCAAGACCCTTCATCAGCATTCGTTTATCTTGGGTGCCTTTGTTTCCTGGCTGCCTGTAAGGAGACAAATCTCAAGGTTGGGTAATGCATACATACTTTGATAATAAAAATGTACTTTAAACTTTGAACTAAAACAGAGATGTGATAAAGCTATTATAGCATTTTATATAATAAAATGGAAATTAAAATCACACAATAGGATAGTAGAGCAAATGTTTGGCTCATGCAAATATTAACTATTTGAAAAGAGCTATCCAATTAGTCCTACTCCTCTGTCTGGAATTTTCAAGTATGTACTTTACTTACTTTTGGAAGTGACTATTGAATTGGCTTCCATACCTTTTCAGATGATGCCTTACAGGGTATAAGTGTTCTGAAAGTTTGTAGAACATAGAGCAATATAGCACCAGAATGGGCATTTTGCATCATAATGTCTGTGCAAACATAACGCCAGATCATTCCACGGGAAAGTGAAAGGGAAAAGAATCATTGTCTATTAATGAAGAATTGTGTTGTAATGTCATTAACATTTTAGATATCAGGATTCCTTTTTGATGTTCATTTGCACAAGTCTACGTACTATATCTTTTCTCAGTTTTATTTCTGTTATTATCAAAGAAAAAGTAGATAATTCCTGCAGCAAACAATCATAGTTAAAGCAATTTAGCAACCTCTAAAAATATTAAATGTATCTTGAACTAAAATATGGATATATACTTATGAACTTGTCTGTAGATAAGTTGCCTAAAATATAACCTTCAGTCTGAGAAATATTACTTATTAAAAGCACAGGAAAGTCCTGCTTTGCAAGTTTAACCTAATGAGTTAACATTGGTGGGTTGAAACGAAAATAAAGCCAATAAAATTTAACAAAAAGCTGAATGAAATTTATGTTTTAATTCAAAAAACCTTGCTGGGGAGAGGAGTTCAACTAGGATCAAAGCTTTTTTTTAAAAAATATATTTTTATTAAATTTTTAAGAGAATTACATACAATGAATAGAATAATAGAGTAATGAAAATTAATATTAGCCCTCCCCCTCCCCTTAACCCTTCCCCCCTTAACATCCCTGTCTAAAAAAAAGAAAAAAAAAGAAAGAAAGAAAGAAGAATTGCCTGGATATTTGAGGATCCCCACATGCACCATGGAGTTCAAAATAACTTTAGTATATATCTTCTTTTCCCCAAATAACTAATAATTTTATCTTCAAAGGACCTATATATTTAATCCTATCTTTTGTAGATAGGGGTGCCAAATTTTCAAAAATATATCATATTCATTTCTTAAATTATAAGTAATTTTTTCAAGTGGAATGCAGCTATATATTTCATTATTCCAACGGTCCATAGTTAAGTATGAATCTGATTTCCAAGTAACTGCAATAGCTTTTTTGGCTACTGTCAAAACTAGGATCAAAGCTTGACAAAAGTAACCTCTTCAAACATTTTGGTAAACTGGAGAATCTATTAAACTTCCCACTTCCCAAAATCACTTGGTTTCCACAAGTAATGAGCTTCTCAAAAAGTGATGTAGACTGAAAAGGACACAGGTAATTATATCAAAGATGTACAGATGCACCAACTTGTTGGTGTCAATTTTCACTCAGCAGTAATTCTGTCCTTCTGAGTTAGAAAGTCAAAAGTTCTCACAATCCAGAATGAAACTTCAGTAAAATTTTGTTTTACAGGTTAGTTCGTCCTTAGATGGAAAACCACAAAGCTGAAATGTCTCTCTGCTCTAGTTGATCAAATATCCTTGGCATATTTTGTTGGTTAATGTTAGGTTTCCCAGTCATGTCTCACACTATTTTCGGATTTCCTGAAAGATGATTGCTGCATTTATTTGCCACAACGACTACCCCTCGAAGTATTTTACTGGCTGCTAATTATTTTGAGATGCCCCCAAAGCTGTGACTCAGTTGCAATATTTTGCATTTTATTTTCTAGAGCATTACAAGTTACACACTGTTGACCTTTGAAAAGGTTTGAAGCTTCCATGCAGGTAAATACAGCAGGTAAATTGTTCCAGCCTGCTGTTCCATGCAGCAGGTAAATATGTTGCATTAAACCCCTATGAAGTATTGGTTTGGGAATGTAAGTCCCGACTTTTTCTATCTCCTCCCCAGGATTGAGTCTTATTTACTTTTAATGCTTTTGTTCTATGTTGATTATATTTTGATGGCTCTGAGTTTACCTTTAGCCAGCGCTTTGAACTTTCACCCATTAAAGTAAAATTAGAAAGAATTTGGTACTCAAGGAATCAGTTGTGTTGCTTTTGCCTCTGATGCAGGAGGCTGGAGGCACAGATCCCATTCCAGGCATATGAACACACGCATATGATTGAAGCTGAGTGTGCCTGAGGGCTGGGCAATCTACCTCTTGCTCCTAATCTCTGTTTACGTACATACGTATCTGAAAATAATACTTTTTGAAATAAATCCATTTTTATTTCTTAATCCAGTCTTCACAATCTTCTTGACTTTTTGCTGCAATACTAACTGCTTTGCTAGGAAATATGATCCAGCGATTGACCACCTTGCTCAGTAGTTTATTTCCTGACCACCCAACAAAAGGTGAAGGCAGGAATGGTAACAAGCCCCAATAAGACGACATTATACATTGTAGCCCAATCAGGAAGATGGAAGGAACACCAGCTCAAGAATGCAACTTTCAAGACTAAAATTGTTGGTAACCAGGAGTAGGGCAAAGATTGGCATGGGTAGGGCTAATAACATTGTTTATTGTTTCTATGCATTAGTTTTGAACTTCGCTATTTTTAAGTGATATCTGGATCTTCAGGATCAATCTTGAGCATGTGAAATTGATCATCATAATTCATATTATCTAAACAGTTTAGAATCCTAAACATCGGGATCATTCTACTTCTCCCAACATCAGAACACACCCTGTTTAGATTATCACTCCAGATACCTCACTGGCTCACCCTCCTCACTTCAGGGGCAACAGCTGAAATGGATAACTACTACTGTTGCTACTGAAAAGACAAATGTGGATACTGCAAATGGAAATTTAGACTAATAAATAAAACTTTCACTCCTTTCTTCACCGTAGGTCTGTATTTAAATAAGCTCTAATTTCAATGTTTTTCCTTGTGAGTGTAAAAGGAGAATCTGTTTTTGGTGTTGTATGATACAGAAATAGACCCTGCAGCCCATCGTGCCTATTCTGGCCATTATACCCATCTCCACTCTTCCGATTTACTGGCACCTATCAGTTCACATTTGAAACTAGTTCTTTCATCTGTGAATTTTAACTATGAATATCAAAGAAGCTTATTCTATCTTTAACAGCTGTAGGCAGGTGGGAGGCAGCTAACTTGGACATTAGTTGTTTGTCAGTCTTTCTGTGTAGTTTTCACTGATACAAGTATTTCTTTGTTCTGTTGTGAATGCCCACAAGGAAGTGACTTATATGTACTTTGATAATAAATTTACTTCGAACTTTGATCTTGGGAACAAATAATAATGGAGTACAGACTGTTAATCAGATAAAGAAAACAATAATAAACATCATTGGAAGATTCCTTTTAGTGTTCTACAAAGCCATGACTTAGGTTAAAGCTTTCAAGTTATCTGTGCTCAGCTGAGACAGTGGAATAGAATAGATGGATCATAAACCCAAGCATTCAGGCTTTCTAAGTGATTTGACTGACTCTGTTACAAACTGACATACTAATATTTCAAGGTTATTATTGGACCAAATTTAGTACATACAAAATTTCGCCCTAGTATGTTCAAGAACTAGCCAGCTCTATCATGGGTAGCAGTCTCCATAGTATCCAAGACATCTTCAAGGAGCCGTGCCCTAGGAAGGCAGCGTCCATCATATTAAGGAGCTCCACCACCCAGGACATGCCCTCTTCACACTGTTACCATCGGGAAGGAGGCACAGAAGACTGAAGCTACACACTCAGCAATTCAGGAACAGATTCTTCCCCTCTGCCATCAGATTCCTAAATTGAACACATGAACACTACCTCACTACTTTTTTTATTTATGTTATTTTGCATTGCTTATTTTAACTAATCTATTCAATAGAAATATATATATATATTTAAAGTAACATAGTTTTTTTCTCTATATTTATTTATCGTGTGTTTCATTGTACTGTTGCTATAAAGTTAACAAATTTCTCGACGTATGCCGGTGATATTAAATCTGATTCTGATTTTGAATAGCATTGCTCGTTAAATACCAACTCACTTTTAACTTCCAAGTCAAAACACAAGTTAAAAGCCTAAGTTATCATTACAATTTACTGCTCATTAACAAGGAAGCAGGAACACGTGACCGTGAACCATGCAATTTGTGAAAATGGAATCTAATGGCCAATCACAGTGGGCAAGCTTTATATTGATCTTTAATGATTCACAAGGAACTAACAAGCCAAGTAACTGTGTTTAATACTGGCAGAGTCATTATACCAGCTGTGAAGCAAAGAACATTTTAAGAGTTTAAAAACTAGTGAGAGAAATTCGTCTTTGAAAATCAAAAAAAACTGATGATGCTAGAAATTTGAAATAAAATCTGTAAGTACTCCATAGGCCACATAGCAGTACTAGAGAAAGAAACAGTTGATATTTCACACTGAAGATTTCCCATCAGAATATAATAAGAATAGGAACTTCATAAGGTAGTATATGGTGACATATACGTACTGTATTTTGATAATAAATTTACTTTCAACTTTGAGATATATCTGGTTGTGATTGCGAACTTTGTAAAGGAAAACATGATGAATTTTTTCGTTGCAAGAATATGGGTAGCAGTATTGTACAGAGCCGACAACTGAGCTTTGTCAACAGTATGCAATCATCGACAAGTACATAAAGCACTGGGGTGATTGTACAGAATATGGTGCATGATTTCTAAGCTAAAGCACAAATATAATCAACAATATTTCCACTAAGCAGAGAATAAACATGCACCTGAAGATAGTTCAATACCAATTGAAGCAATATTAAAAGAAAAATTATTTATGATGATGAAGAGAATGCTCTGGTAAAAATCATTTCTATAGACTAAATTATCTTCTCTTTACATTAGAGCTCATAAAAGTTTGAAAACTTAATGTTACAAGTGAGGATTCCATTAGCCCAAACTACACAAATGCAAGAAGAACGAATATATTCATTCAGGAAGAAATTCGATTGATTCACGAAGGGATACTAAACAACCTTCAACCGAGCAGGTTGGGGGACTGTGTGGACCAGTTCATAAGCATCATGTTAATCTTAGTCTTTATAATTTGCATCACCTGTTACTGTATTTCAAAATATCCATGCACTGATGAGTAAGCATAAAATAATGCATGTGATATATTATAATGGCAAACTAGACTAACATGGTTATGTGTTTATATTTTCCCATCTGGGTTCTTAACAAAACAAGCATAATCCTATGATTAATGAAATGCAGGCAGAGGTGCCACTTACCAGAACACCAATTGTTTAAAAACACACTAAAAGCATTAATTAACATGATTACACATAATTTAAGAAAGATTATGATGTAAATGGCAAGGAAGCAGGGGCGGATTTTTGAGGACAATTTTGCTATAGAAACTTTATTGAGTGTAGCAGTGGTCCTTAAGTGGGAGCTAACTGCTTCCAAGCTCTGAATCTGGGACAAAAAATAATTTTGATTGAGTTACAACAGACACAAATTCAAACATGTTCAATGCTGTGATAGGAAGGCTGAAGTGGTATTTTGTTGTAACCATCAATGTGCTAAATATGGCAGTGATGATATCACAGTCTACGTGGACAAATAGACTAAGCCAAGCCAAGAAAGCCACTAAAACATATAGTGGGAGGTCAAAGATTGAATATTATAAATATTATAAACAAATCAGTATTTCAGATGCACTTTATTGGCTCCTGATGAGAAATTAATATTCTGTGTGAGTTCACTATTCCATATTTCCCTTTGCTGCCATCCTTTCCTGAGATTACAATACCCCTGGTCAGTGAATCATTCTGAGAGCTCAGATGGTTAGTTAGTACAGCCCATCATCCCTGTGCAGCATAGGCCACTGACAGATGCTCGCCAGAGTCCTCTGTCCTGGGCCAGTCTTTCAAGTTGCAGCCAAGTGTAGTCCATCTTCTTGGGTGTCAGCTTCAAGGTCTTGTTGCCAGGCGCTCTTCACCCAGCCCCTCTTCTACATTCCCTGGGGATTCCACTTCAGCGCTTGCCTGGTGAGCTGGTACTTGGATTGCATAGCAATTTGTACATTCCATGTTCCAGTGGCGGTGGAGCTGAATGATAGAAAGGTGGCGTCCACAGAATTGCGGCTTTCACTGTATGACTTCATACGTCTTCTAGGTGAGGACTCTTCCTCTCCCCCGGATGATGACTTTGGAGCTACTGTTGGTGTTTCTGCAGCTCTGGGTTTTTATGAAATGGGGTTGCCAGCCCCAGGCGCAACCCTTCTCCTTCTGCAGGTGGGCTTGGGACTGTCCATGGTGAAATTAAGGATCAGATAGGGTACCTGTTATCCTCTTTATGGTGATGCCTGACTATGATAATGGCTCCACAGGCTCATTTCTTGACTTATGAAATTTTATTAGGTTAGCCACTGTAGGTGATCTCACAATGACCTACCTCAACAATGCACATTTATCTAGTTGGTCTACTTCTGTGCAGATGCATATGGAGCAGCCTGTGCTACGTCAGTGAGGACTCAGATACCCAGCAGCCAACCACTGTGAACCTCTGCTGAAACCAGATGGCACGCATCATGTAGAAGAATTGAAAGCGAAAGCAATTGTGATTCACCAAGTGCATTTGGCTTGTCGTGTGAAGTTTAATAAAATTGAATCACCTTTAGAACTTACCAGGGATGACCTTTCCCTTTCACTTTCATTATGATAAATATCCAAATGTGACTTTATGCATTGGCCAGTACTGGTGTCAGATTGATTTAGTGCATGGGAAGGGAGACAATGGGAAACAGATGAAAGGATTTCATTTTGATATTTAGGTTCCATGGTCAGCAAGATAGGGGATAGGTTTTGTTGACCAGTATTGAACTTTTATCCTCCTGCTATGTGCTTTCCATATCTTGAGTGGTGGCCCTCTCATCCTTCTCCATCTGCAAGTGTTTCTGCTTTGGAACGGTGTGCAATACAATATACCAAGATTATTTGTAAGTACTGAAAGGAATTTCCACACCTATGCAAGAATGTGAAGAGCAGCGTCAACGTGCAGGTGACTTTCTGAGGAAGAAATATTTTGGCCATTTGGATCACATTCTAGTGCTCCTAGTATGGTTCCTCAGCTGTGTTGTGAGCGTGTTTGGTGGATGAGTACCATGTCTTTTATCATCTAATACTTAAAACTTAGAATGAATGAAAGGTTCAACAGCAAAGCTCCTCTTAGACACGTCAGAAATGCTTTGTTCCCTGAAACCCTGTGTCACACAATGCGCAGTCACTTCTACTTACAGCCTCTGTCAAGGAGAGCTCTCTATCTGACAGAAATAGATAACATAAATTGGCTATCACTGGCAAAATCATTGTCAGCAATTTGGTCTATCATCTCTTGGACTGCCATGGACTTACTTCTGATTGTGATTGTTTTTTTTTGCATTTATGTATTGTTTTGCACAGTATTTTTTTTGCTGTCTTATATCATTTACATCTAGTTTATGTTCTGTCTGTTGTTTTAATCTACATGCCTGTAGATGCTGCTGCAAGCAGGGTTTTCTTCGCATCTATACCTCACTGAACTTGTGTAGATGACAATAAACTCAACTTGTCTTGACAATGGCTTCTTCCAGCTCTCCCCTTGGCTCATCCATGGACAACGATCCATTGCTGCTGAGCATGTCAGTTGGCTTTCCTGATATGGATGGGCTACTTCCGAGGATACTTATATCACCCCTACAGTAATCTGTAAATGACACTTGACTTCATCTCTACGGTAGGTAACATCGTAACCATCACAGCCAGAAGTAGTAAATTGTGGAGAAAAAACAGATTGAGTGAAAAAATGGTAAATAGATTTTATTTCAGATAAATATAAAGTAAAAGGATAATTATTGGACTGAAAAATAAAGAATAGATAGTATTTTCTAAGTTATAAAAAGCTTAGAAGCTGTAGAGTCTCTAAGATTCTTTGGAAGATCATCTGTGCAGAACACTAAAGTGCTTAGATACAGAAAGCAACAAAAGACTGATGAAATACTACACCTCATAATCAGAGACATTTCAAACAAGAGCAAAGGGGTTGTTATTGCTATACGAACCCTTGGATAGATCATGTCTGAGAACTAGTGAGTCATTTTGAGCACTGCTGCCTAGAAGTTCATTCTCAGAAGTAGTTCTAAACACAAAAGTTCGAAGTAAAATTTATTATCAGAATACGTACGTGTCACCATACACAACCCTGAGATTCTTTTTTGTGCGGGCATACTCAGCAAATCTATAGAACAGTAACTGTAAACAGGGTCAATGGACAACAAACTGTGCAGATGCAGATATAAATAAATAGCAAGAAGTAATGAGTATGAGATAACAAGATGAAAGAGTCCTTAAATTAGTTATCCCGTTTTGTTCAAGAGCCTGATGGTTGAGGGGTAGTAACTGTTTTTGAACCTGGTGGTACAAGTCCTGAGGCTCTTGTACCTTTTACCCGAGGGCAGCAGCGAATAAAGAGCATGGCCTGGGTGGGGAGGATCTTTGGTAATGGATCCTTCTTTCCTACGGCAACGTTTCATGTAGATATGCTCAATGGTTGGAAGGGTTTTACCTGTGATGTACTGGGACAGTGTTTAAAGAGAGAAATTCAAAAGCAGGATACAACATGATTTTGCTTCATATGGTGTTTAGTAGTTTCATTGACCTATTCTGAGATAGAGAGCAGATTTAAAATTAGTAGAAGATAGTAGGGTTACATGATTGAATATATGCTGATATTGAGAAAATATTTCTGCTGGTTAGGAATTCTAGGACTTGGAGACATACTCCAAACAGTAGAACCAAACCACTCCAGGATGAATGTTGCAATCATTTCTAAAATGCAGGGATACAGGTAGTGATGGATACTTAGAAATGCAAGTGATTACTGATACATGATCATTTGTTAAATCTGATATTGATCAACCAAAGGTGATAAGAGATTTGAGGCAAAAGGATATTATGAGGGTTTGCTTCACAGATTAACAATGAATTTGTAAAGAGGCAAATTAACTGATTGCTACATCTACCTTTCCATGGTTACTGAAAACCAAACTTTGAGATTTGATTCTAGAGCCTTGATGCCTGTTTGTAAAAAGAAACTGATCGAATTTTGTAACATAAACTGAATTTAAGATTCAATGCTATATATTCCATGTTCTTCTAAGAACAAATATTCTGTACTTACTCAATGATTTTTTAAAAATAAAAACCTCTTTTGAATGTGGTAAGATTAAGCAGAATTTCTACATGCAAAATAACCTATTTAGTTAATTATCTTACATCATCTGTAGACAATTGTATTCTTGTCACTTTCTAAATAAAGGTCTTTGAAATATATAGTAAAAACATTTGAATACTGGTGGCATTATGCTATCACCTCAGGGGTCCTTAGCTTCAATCCAGCTCAATATTAGGAATCAAAAGTATTTTCTCACTCTCAGTTCCAAGTTAAATAATTTTGCCACCTCATTCTACTCCCTACTGAGTGTGACCTCATAGCAACAAATTGTTAAATGTCACTCAGAGCAGCTGAAGTGAAAAATTTGACTTAATATTCTCAAGTTCCAACCATTATGACCCAGATACCAAATGCCACTGCTGCCAGAAGTGAGGCAAATAAAGTGACAGAAATACAAGAGCTCAGAGTTAGAGGAATGCAGAATTCTCAAAGTGTACCAAGGTAGGTGTGTAAGTAATTTACGAGGAGGACACAAACAGTCAGCCATAGGTAGGTTAGGTGAAGAAACCGGCAGAGAGTATAATCTGGGAAAGCGTGAGGCTATTCTCTTTGTAAAGAACAACAAGAGAATATTTTCTTAAAGCGGGACTACCTCCTCACTGCTCAGCTTTACTCTCCAGTACTGCCGAAGGGTTTCGGCCCGAGATGTCAACTGTACTTTTTTCAATAGATGCTGGTTCCTCCAGCATTTTCTCTGTGTTGTTTGGATTTCCAGCATCTGCAGATTTCTTTTGTTTGTGGTACAGAAAGATCTGGAGGTCTACATAAAATACAATGGGTCAGCATGCACGTTCAGCAAGTAATTAGGAAGGCCAATGGAATATCCCCTTTTTTATCAAGAGCTTGGAGCATAAAAGAAGTTTTGTAACTATGCAAAGCACTGATCTGACTTCAACTGGAGTACAGCATAAAATTTTAATATTCCTATTACCCACAAAGCACATCAGTGCCTCTACTTTCTTAGCAGTTTACAAAGATTACCTACCACGGGAGTTCTCTGGTGTCATTTTGGTAGCAGTTTACATTCCACCTCAGGCCAATGTCCAGCAGGCTTTAGATGATCTGAACAATGGGATCAACATGCATGAGACAGCGCACCCTAAAACCTTCACCTTCATTTTGGGAGATTTTAACCAGGCCAGTCTGAAAAAAATCACTAAGCAACTACCATCAACAGATCACTTGCAATACCAGAGGAAACAACACACTGGACCATTGTTACACCATCATCAAGAATGCCTACCGTGCTATTCCACGCCCTCACTTCAGGAAATCTGATCACCTGGCTGTACTTCTGCTCCCTGAGTATAGGCAGATACTGAAGACTGCAGCACCAGCAGTGAGGACCAAGAATATATGGACAAGGGAAGCACAGGAGCGCCTACAGGACAGCTTTGAACCGATGGACTGGACAGTATTCAGGGATTCATCCTTGAATCTGGATGAGTATGCTGCAGTTGTTACCAACTTCATTAAAACCTGTGTGGATGAGTGTGTGCCTACAAAGACTTGCTGTACATTCCCAAACCAAAAGCCATGGATGAACCGGGAGGTATGTTGTCTGCTGAAGTCTGGCAATCCAGGCCTGTACCAGAAAACTAGGTATGATTTGCAGAGGGCTATTTCAAGGGTGAAGAGACAACTTCAAATGAGGTTGGAGGCAACATCAGATGCACAGCAACTCTGGCAGGATCTGCAAGACATTACTTCCTACAAAGTGAAACCCAATAGCATGAATGGCAGCAACGCTTCAATACCAGATGAACTCAACATCTTCTAGGCCCGCTTTGAAAGGGAGAACACAACTACATCTGTGAAGATCCCTGCTGCAGCTGATAATTCTGTGATCTCCATCTCAGAGGCCGATGTTAGGCTGTATTTAAAGAGAGCGAACCCTCGCAAGGCGGAAGGTCCCGAAGGAGTAGCTGGTAAAGTTCTGAAAACCTGTGCCAACCAACTAGCGGGAGGTTTCAAGGACATTTTCAACCTCTCACTGCTATGGGCAAAAGTTCCAACTTGCTTCAAAAAGGCAACAATTATACCAGTGCCTAAGAAGAATAACGTGGGCTGCCATAATGACTATTGCCTGGTAGCACTCACATCGACAGTGATGAAATGCTTTGAGAGGTTGGTCATGACTAGACTGAACTCCTGCCTCAGCAAGGACCTGCTGAGGTCCTTGCAATTTGCCTGTCACCAAAATAGGTCAACGGCAGACGCAATCTCAGTGGCTCTCCATGTAGCTTTAGACCAAATGGACAACACAAGCACCTATGTCAGGATGCTGTTCATCGACTGTAACTCAGCATTTAATACTGTCATTCCCACAAAGCTGACTGAGAACTTGCAGAGCCTGGGGCTCTGTACCTCCCTCTGTAATTGGATCCTTGACTTCCTAACTGGAAAACCACAATCTGTGTCGATTGGTGATACATTGATTTTGAGTGTACTCTCTATTACATTGACTGTTCTAATTATTATAATGATTGCACATGGCACATTTATATGGAGATGTAACATAAAGATTTTTACTCCTTGTGTGTGAAGGATGTAAGAAATAAAGTCAATTCTATTCAATTCAATTCCTCGCTGACGATATACACATGACTGTGTGGCTAGGCACAGCTCAAATACCATCTATAAATTTTCTGACCATACAACTATTGCTGGTAGAATCTCAAGTGGTGATGAGAAGGCATACAGGAGTGAGATATGCCAACTAGTGGAGTGGTGTCACAGCAACAACCTGGCACTCAATGTCAGTAAGACAAAAGAGCTGATTGTGGACTTCAGGAAGGGTAAGACGAAGGAACACATACCAATCCTCATAGAGGGATCAGAAGTGGAGAGAGTGAGCAGCTTTAAGTTCCTGGGTGTCAAGATCTCTGAGGATCTAACCTGGTCCCAACATATCAATGTAGATATAAAGAAGGCAAGAGCACAGCTATACTTTATTAGGAGTTTGCAGAGATTTGGCATGTCAACAAGTACACTCAAAAACTTCTATAGTTGTATTGTGGAGAGCATTCTGATAGGCTGCATCATGGCTGGTATGGAAGGGCTACTGCACAGGACTGAAAAAAGCTGCAGAAGGTTGTAAATCTAGTCAGCTCTATCTCGGGTACAAGCCTACAAAGTACCCAGGACATCTTTAGGGAGCAGTGTCTCAGAGAGGCAGCGTCCATTATTAAAGACCTCCAGCACCCAGGGCATGCCCTTTTCTCACTGTTATCTTCAGGTAGAAAAGATACAGAAGCCTGAAGGCACACACTCAGCGATTCAGGAACAGCTTCTTCCCCTCTGCCATCCAATCCTTAAATGGTCATTGAATCTTTGGACACTACCTCATCTTTTTTTAATACACAATATTTCTGTTTTTGCACACACATTTTTAAAAATCTATTCAATATATGTAATTTATTTATTTATTTATTATTAATAATACTATTTAATTTAATTTAATTTTTTCCTCTGCTAGATTATGTATTGCATTGAACTGCTGCTGCTAAGGTAACAAATTTCACGTCACATGCCGGTGATAATAATCTTGATTCTGATTCTGAAGATTCAGCATGTCATCTAAAACATTGACAAATTCTGTAGTATATTGACTGGTCGCATCATGGCCTGGTATGAAAACACCAATGCTTTTGAACAGAAAAGCCAAAATAAAGTATTGGATACAGCCCAAACCATCACGGGGAAAGATCTCCCCACCATCAAGTACATCTACACAGAGTGCTGTCGCAGGAAAGCAGCATCCATCATCAGCAAACCCTTGCCACCCAGGACATGCTCTCTTCTCACTGCTGCCATCTAGAAGCAGGAACAGGAACCTTAGGACCCATACCACCAGGTTCAGGAATAGGTATAACCTCTCAACCATCAGGCTCTTGAACCAGAGGGAATAACTTCACTCAACTTCATTCATCCCATTACCGAACTGTGCCCATAACCTACAGAGACCATACGACTCATGTTCTCAATATTTATTGCTTATTTATTTATCATTATTATTTCCCTCATTTTGTATTTGTATTTTGTTGTCCATCTTATTGGAGGGGGTTGGGGGGTTGGGTTTTCATTGACTCAATTGTGTTTCTTGGATTTACTGTGACTGCCCACAAGAAAATGAATCTCAGGGTTCTGTATGGTGACATATATGTACTTTGATAATAAATTTACTTTAAACTTTGAGGATGATTGAAGGCAGTGCAGACAGAAAGTGTAATTTGTTTGATTGTTGGGCTATAATCCTTGGAATTTAGAAGAATGAGTTGATATTATTGAAATATATTAACCTCTGGTGGGCATTCAAAGGACAGACTCTGAAGGGATGTTTCCCTTTCAGTGGGGGAGCCTGTAACAAAGATATAGTTTCAGAATAAGGAATCAGCCATTTAAAACTGAAATGAAGAAGAATTTCCTTTCTCGATGGGGGTGGCACAGTGGCATAGTAATTAGCATAGTGTTATCACGCACCAGCGACCCGAGTTCAACTTCCACCACTGTCTGTAAGGAGTTCGTAAGTTTTCCCAATGACCATGTGGGTTTCCTCTGTGTGCTCCAGTTTCCTCCCATACTCCAAAGATGTATGGGTTAGTAGGTGATGCACCATCAATAACTCTCGGAGACGGGAAGTGAACAATAGGCTTTTTATTAGCAGCAAAAAGGGAGCACGACATCTCGGAGACTGAGGGAGGAGCAGTGTCCCAATCGCCTTTATACCGGGGTCCATGGGAGGAGCCACGGTCAGTGGGAGGAGCCACAGGAGCAGTCAGCAGAGGGGCGTGTCCAGACAGGTATACATAGTTTACCACAGTAGGTTAATTGGGCACTTGATAGTCATTGGGTGGTGAGGGCTTGTTGGGCTGGAAGGGCCTGTTATTGTGCAGTATCCCTAAATAAATAAATTGGTTATGATTCTCTGAGCTGTAGAGACAGAATCATTGAAAATAGGAAAATATTCAAGGTGAAACTTCATGGATGTCAAGGGCTATGGGGGAGAAGATGTTGTTGAAGCCTAGATTTGATCAGCTCTTTTCTAATTGAGTGATGGAGATGACTTAAGGAACAGATTGGCTCCTGCTTTTTTCATTTTTACATATTAAAATGTGTGCAGAGATAGGTACATGTGCAGTCAGAGTTAAGCGGATATTTGATTGTGACTTGCTAGAAGTCAGGATGAAGACATAAATGCCTTAGGTAATTTCAGCTTTATGGAAGTTGGCCAGTGGAGTATTAGAATATTAAACAAACATGGATTGTTGGAATTTCTTGCATATGGTCAAACTTGAAGTTAATGTGTTCATTCCTGAAATCATTATGCTTATGCTTCCTGTTAATCTCAGTACTGAATGTCTGAACATAAAATACGTGTAAACATGCATAATCATCAGTAATGTTTTAAACATGATTGCATTAGAACCAAAGCAGCCTTTAAGGTGCTAGAGAGCAGGGGGAATTTTAAAAAGTTTGAAGACAAAGTTCCTTCAAGGCATCAATAGATTTGGGGCAGCTTCACGTGACTGAAAACCTGGTTTAATTTGTAGGAAATGTGAAAATGCAAAAACTTGTCATAAGTGCAAGTTTCATTTCAATGTAGTAATCAATAAATGATCATAAAGCAAGGGTTCCCAATTTTTTTAATGCTACGGACCAATAGCATTAAGCAAAGGGTCTGTGGACCCCAGGTTGGGAACCCCTGATATAAAGGATCATAGACATTTGGACACAGTGTATTTACAATATTGTGCTTCCGTTGAGAGTACATATATGTTTTATGCTCTGAATACCTTTGTCTTTGAGTGCAACCAAGTAAGAAATTCAAGTCCTAATTTTTATTGAATAGGAACTTTAGAATGAATAAAGAGGAATAATAGCTCAAAAAATTGGTGGACGCTAAAAATAAAGTGAAATTATGAGACAGAACAATCCAAAATTGACATTAAAACAAATAGTGTGTGTGTGTGTGTGTGTGTGTGTGTGTGTGTGTGTGTGTGTGTGTGTGTGTGTGTGTGTGTGTGTGTGTGTGTGTGTGTGTGTGTGTGTGTGTGTGTGTGTGTGTGTGTGTGTGAAGACATAGTTCAGTATCATGTAACCATGGTTTTAAAGGAAATCCCTCAAAGTGTTAACTTACTATCAAATTCATTATTTGGACTCTCCCTGATAGATGTCCCATTCACCTGCCCCATCTAAACTTCAAGAAAATATTGATTGGTAATTTCTGTGGAGGTGGTTCATTGAGGCCAGTTGAATTCAAACCAGTGTAAAATATCACATGCCATTTCATGCATCTGTGTACAAAACAGTCCAGGCTAAACGAAGGACTACCACTGAAACTCCAACAGCCAGTTTAGGCAATGTATTTCCTGTGTTTAGAACTGACTCTGACTTACAATTGGCATTACTTTTAACTTTATTTTAGCTTCTTGCCAGCTACCAAAGTCTTTTTTTTTGTGATACTTGATTTATCTTCAGTTGCATAATTATTGACTAAATGAGTCAAACAACAAATGGTTTGCACGTCTGTCACAATCCTAATTAAACATAATCCTCACCATATGCATGTCCTGGCAGATGAGTTACATTTTCCCCCTATCCTTTGCGATTCATCTGTACTAACATTTAACATGGGGAAAAATGAATATTCAGATCAGTCATATAAATGTTACAAAGAAAAATCCAGAAATTACTTGCCTGTGTGTTGAAACGGAAGGACTGGTTCAAAGTCACTTAGTGATGCTTGCAAGGATGTTTGGATGGAATTTTAGCTAGCTACGTGAATTAATAATTACACTGTTTTCTGCTGGTTTGACATTTCAATAGAAATGCAGCATTTCCAAACTATTTTCATGTTTGTCTTTTTCATGTTTAAATGCCTCACATACAAAACAGGATCTTTTGGCATTTATTACTGTTTCTCTTACTGACAAGTGAGATTATAAGAATCCTAATGAAGGCTTCCAGAGGAAAATCCTTCTGATTAAAATGCCAAAATACTAGTTGAATGCATTTATGTATCTCATTAGCATAATCTATTTAGCACAAGTAAACATATAAACTTGAATAAAGAAACACAAGGATTGACACCACAGCTAAAAGAGGGTTTAGAGCACGCTAATGCGAAATTGTAACAAAAAAACAAGAGTGATTGTGCCTCGTTTTATAGGTGGTGTTCTGTAATTGTATATGGCTTCTTCTTGACTGAGCTGAGAATATTTTGTTGCCATCTGCTTTGATAATAGCAAACAATGTCACTCAGTTGGTGATGTTCACTGCAGATTTTTGGCATCATGCAGCGTAAGTGTGACCCTGAATATATGTTCCCCATGATCTCTTTATGTGCACCATAATAATATTAGCTCAGCACATTCACAGTATATATTAAAATTAATTACCAATTGTAATGCTAAATTCAATTATCCTACTTTATACCAGGTATGTCTAACTTCTGTTACATTGTCAGGTGAGGCTGAATGTGTTCACGTTTATGAGGCCCGCCACTTAAATTTATTCAGCCTAAGGATAATGTCACGTGCAAGGAAAACCATAGAGACGTGGCTACCCATAGGCCCCTGGTGAAATATCATCTGTTTACAAAAAGGAGGCTGGGTGGCAAAGTTATTATTTAAATCATAAATTAATCTGATCTGGGTATATTTCTACTGGTTACATCTTGATTCTGAAGTATGTCCATGATGTTCATGAATTGTAGCTGATATTCATGATATAATATGGGCACCTTGTTGTTGCACTTTGCTGGATGGAGGAGCTCGTGTTTCCTTCAATCAACAATGGAAATAAGTTCTTCCCGTTCCATGCACATGCAAGTGCTCCACTTTGAGGTGTCACTTAGGCAGATGGAAAGTAAGCAACCCATTGGTTCATAGTATTTCATGCAATGCATCAGTTGTGAGGATAAAAACTGGTCTTTCACAGCAGGGCTTCCTTCTGTGCTCTGCTTTTTACACAACACTCCAGCCATCCAGTGGCCTCTGAGTGAAATTAGCAATTCAATTCTAATTCAAGTTCATTTTGTGCTATGGGGTCAGGACCACTAGAAAGTGAGCAAAGTATGGCCAACACATTTTACGTTGAACACCTATTTCTACTAGATGAGGCCTGAGTGTTGTGAAGCACAAAATGCAGCATTATTTTTTCATTTCAGTCCTTGGTCAATTCTGAGGCATAATAGTGTCTTTCTTTGCTCTGAGATCTGCTGGAATCTCTAAGTATTTTCTTTTATTTCATTCCTTTTATCACACAATTCCAGCAGATTATTTTCTCTCTGTCTCTCTCTCTCTGTCTTGCTCTCTCTTTTATGATCTCCCTCTACTTGCACATCCAGCAAATAGGTGAGCTCCCATCAACACGCCTTCAGCATCCTTCCCTAGTTGACACCACCCTGTGATATCTATCCTAGCACAAATATTTTATTTGTTCTCTCTGTCCCATCTTGTTTTGAATATGGCTGTGTTTTTAGCAGGTTCACAGTTCTGAAGAAAAATCATGCATCTGAAACTTTAACTCTCTTTTCTCTCCACGGATGTTGCCTGATCAACTGAGTATTTCTGGGATTTTATGTTTTCACTTTGGTCTCCTTAGTCTGGTCTTGGCTTTATCACAGAAATGAGAATCAATGCCTTTTTATGTTACAATTTTTCCTCTAGAGTTCAATAACCAATAATTTAAACCAAACATCTGGAACAAATATAAAAAATTGATGTACTAGGTACAACAGCAATGATAATGCAAAGGGAAAACACCAGGGTAAAATCAACTGATACTTTTTTAAAGGCAATTGGGCAGATTTTTCTTACTGAGAAGTTGAAATAAATATATATAAAGTTAAGTATGTTTTACTGAATATACTTAATATAATTTTAAATTTCTCATTAAGATATAATCTGAATAATAGGAATAAATATTGTATAAGTCCCTTAAAATCCTACTTGTCTGGATATTGCTACTTCTCTCAGTTCTGATAAAGTTTTGTTAACTTGAAATGCTAACTCTTTTTCTCCTTCGTGGATGCTGCTTGGCCACCTGTTTCCAAATTTTCACTTTTTAGTTCAGCATTTTCTACATTTGCTGTCTCCTTTAGTATTTTCAATTAAGTATCTGTAAAGTGGTTCGACTTAAAGGTGCTGTTAGATGAGCAATATCACTATGCTTGGAATTGGTGTCTTACAGAAAAAGTTGTGGTCCCTTTCCCTACTACATAATGCTTCCAGACTGAGTGTGAAGGGTGAAGACCTTAATCAGCTGAGCCATAAAAATTCTCCCAAAGCACCATGGATAGCAATATGTAATCTAGTTAATAAATGTTCTTACAATGCATGTCCAATGGAATACTACTAGTAGTTCAATCCCATGGAGCAATGCATGGAAAGTTGTGAGTTGTACTGCTATATAAGGAATTAGGATCAGGTTTAATATCACTGGCATATGTCTTGAAGTTTGTCATTTTGAGGCAGCAGTACATTGCAATACATAATAATAAAAAACTATAAATTACAATAAGAAATATGTACAGAACATTTAAAAAGTAGTCAAAAAGAGAAAAAAAAGGGAAAAGAGTGAGGTAGTGTACATGGGTTCATTGTCCATTGAGAAATCTGATGGCAGAGGGGAAGAAGCTGCTCCTAAAATGTTGAGGCTCCTGTACCCCCTCCTTGATGCAGATCCTGAATGATTTGTGCCATCTTTTTGAGGCAGTACCTTTTGAAGATTACCTCAATGCTAGAGAGGTTAGAGCCCATGATGGAGCTGACTGAATTAGTAACTTTCTGTACCTTTTTCCAATGCTGTGCAGTAGCCTCTCCATACCAGACAGTGATGCAGCCAGTCAGAATGCTCTCCACAGTACGTCTGTAGAAATTTGCAAGTGTCTTTGGTGATATACCAAGTCTCCTCAAACTCCCAATGTACATATAGACACTGTTGTTTCTTCTTTGTCATTGCATCAACATCTTGGGCAATGTTCCCTGTAATTAGTAATGGTCAGTGTGCACAAGAATCTTGGGCCGTGTAATTTTTTTGCCCAGTGGCAGCAACATGCTCACAGAATAATTTCTTCAATAAAAACAGTATAAATAAGCCAGTTCTAAAATCTGCAGACAGATCATCACAAGCTCCACGAATCTGGAAAAGGAAATGCGATTGTGTACAATTGTGAAATATACTTAACATGCCAGCGAGGTTGGGGGTGACAAACTTTTGTGCACAGTTTAAGTTCCTTTGTGCGCTTGTAGCAAAAGATGTGCGTGCATGCAAACCTTAGAGGGAACATTGATGCTAGGCCCAGGATAGATCTTCAGAGATGTTGATACCCAGAAAGATGAAACTGCTCACCCTTTCCTCTGCCAATCCCTCGATGATGATTAGTTTGTGTTCCCTCAACCTCCCCCTTCCTGAAGTGCACAATCAATTTCTTGGTCTTACTAACTTTGAGTGCAATGTCGACCTATCTCGCTGATGGATAGGAACATGATACAATGTGTGGGCCTTTTTAATGTTATAAAGTATAATTTGTTTCTGTAAAGTATCATTGAATTATGGAATTTCTTATACTGTGCACCATATTGTGGATTAGATGCCTGGTTTTGTTTGATTGCTAGGACAGTTAATAAATTGGAGACTGTGCAGACACGGTATGCAGATAGCATCTTAGAATATGATTTGCATATTATGTCAATGCTGTCTGAGAATATAAAATAAAATATTTTAAAAACTCTTCTTGTAAAAGTCACTGCTGAAAAGTTCTTCTTTGGTAAATAATGGGGGTATTGATTAGGGTAGTGAGCATCAGGATCTGATTTACAACTACTGTATAACAAAATAATTATTATCAAATTAAAGCTTTCATGATTAAAAAGTCAGTGGCATGAGGTTGTGAAGTTGGCTAGTACATAGCAAGTGTAGTGTAATGATAAATAATTGTTTGACATTCTGGCAGGATTTATCAATACTGCTGCTTTTTTAAAATATAGCTAATAATCAAATGGTCATAAGTACACCGAGCATATTTTCATAGTTACCTGGTGATATGTAACTCAGAAATATAGTAAATGGTGGGCAGCATAATAATAGCAAATCTCAGGGAGATTTCTAGTGAAATGAATGCACATATGGCACAAGAAGTTTAGCGCAGAGCAACATATTATTAGTAAGATGGATAAGGCGATATAAATTGTTGCACTATATTGATGTGGATAGTGAAGTGGAGACATCTGGAGTGAACGCATCTAAGTCTTTGAAAAAAGGTGGAGAAGGGTTGAGGATGGTAGGTCGTATTAATAGGTATAGAGTTCAAATGCAAGCAAGTTTAAAATGGCCTCAGCTGTTGTCCTGTAACCAACTCTGGGATCTGCAATAGGAAGAATATCTAAGTCCTTGGAGTGGGTGCCAAGGTTACATGACTTCAGTTAACTGGGGAGACTAGTCATTGCCTTGCAGTAGGGAATTGATAGAGGAGTTTGAAATGATGAGGGAAATTTGATAAAATGAGTCAAAATGATTTCTGGTAGCAAAATACTTGGTATAATCTAGGGAGATTGATAGATAACCAGAGGTGGTACTGTGAAAGTTTTAGCAGATGGTAGTGAATCCTTACCAAGGGTGGTTGTGGAGGCCTGGTCACTGGATACATTTAAGGCAGAGGTTGATTAAGTTCTTGATTAGTCATGGTGTGGAAGGTTATGGGGTGAAGGCAGGGCAGGAAATGGGGTTGAGAGGTAAGTGGATTAGCCATGATGAAATGGAGGAGCAGACTCGATGGTGAAATGGCCTAATTCCTCTCCTATGCCTTATGGTCTTATGGGCTTTTCCCAAATGGAATGAAAAGCCTTTAAGCCTAGAGGAAACAGATTTCATCTGATGTCTCAAAGGAAAATTGACAAAGCATGATCGGAAGTAAAACTGAAGTGTCACGGGAGCATACAGCACAGAAACAGGCCATTCAGCCCACTTTCTCCATGATGGCCACTAAGAATCTACTGACACCTAATGTATTTCTAGCACTTGGCCTATAACTTTCTGTGTCAAGGTGTTTCAAGTGCTTATCTAAATACTGGATATATTTTAAAAGCTGGATTGTTCATAAAAGCTGAGGAGAGGAATCAGAATCAGGTTCAATATCACCAGCATATGTCGTGATATTTGCTGACTTTGTGGCAGCAGTACAATGCAGTGCATCATAGACAAAATAGAGAAAAAAAAACTATGAATTACAGTAAGTATGTATATTAAATTGTTAAATTAAATAGTAGTGCAAAAAATAGAAATAAAAAAAGTGAGGTAGTGTTCATGGTTTCGATGTCTATTCAGAAACCGGATGGCAGAGGGGAAGAAGCTGTTTCTGAATTATTGAGTGTGTACCTTCAGGCTCCGGTACCTCCTTTCTGATGGTAGCAATGAGAAGAGGGCATGTCCTGGGTGGAGGGGGTCCTTAATGATGGACGTCATCTCTTTGAGGCACCGCTCCTTGAAGATGTCCTGGATACTATGGAGGCTAGTGCCCTTGATGTATCTGACTAAGTTTATAACTGTCTTCAACATGGTATATTTGTAGAAACTTGTGAGTGTTTTAGGTGACATACCAAATCTCCCCAAACTCCTAATGAAATACAGTCACTGTGTTGCCTTCTTCATAGCTGCATCAATATGTTGGGTCCAGAATCAACTGGGTTGACTCTGACTAATTTCATGATAAAGCTGGCAAAGGGATCCTGTATTGTGGCTTTGCAAATTTATACCTGGCTTGTAATTTGTTCATTTGTTATGCTTTGTTTTACACTGCATTTTCCACTTTGAAGAAACAATAATTAAATCTGGAAGATAATCACGAAGGCAAAATACAACAAGTTGATTGGCAGACTTGTCTGCATAAATTCATCTGTGATTAGGAATCCCACGGACCTATTATAGAAACATTGAACACAATTAGAGGGTTAGGCAGGAGAGAGGAATCCAAGATTTTGAGTGTCATAGATAGTGTAAATGTAAGCAGATTTTTCCCACTGAGATAGGGTGTCTAGAACTAGAGGTTATAGGTTAAGGATGGAAAGTGATATGTTTAAGGGGAATGTAGAGTGGGGGGTGAAATAGTCCTCACTCAGAGAGTGGTGACAGAGTGGAAGGGCTGCCAGTGGAAGTGGTGAATGTAGGTTCGATTTCAACATTTAAGTGGGGTATGGAGGGCTATGGTCCAGGAGCAGGTCAATGGGACCAGGCAGAATAATAGTTTGACATGGACTAGATGGATCAAGGGGCCCATTTCTGTGCTGCAGTCTTCGATGACTCTATGACAGAATGATATCTACTGTTCCAATATTTGTTGGTCTACAGAAAGTCATATCAAATCATGTATAATACTTTCAGATGTTCAGTTTCAATTTGGATCTCTGCAGTCTGGCTGTGTCAAATTTCAGCAGAGCTCTGTTAGTCTTTCTGAAGCAGTAGTGTTCAAGCTCCAGTGAAAAGTTACAACTCATCATCATTAGTTGTAATATTAGTAAGTAACGCCATTTTTTAAAGACTGGCGTGCACTTTAAAAGATCCCGGGCACTCCTTAATGATGTTGCTATTTAGTTCTTCTATCCCAGTGTTCTTCTATCAATGAACAATAAAACAGATCGGCTGTTTGGAAATCAAAACTGTAGGTGCTGAAAATGTATGTGTTTATTTATCACCAAGACACAAAAGGCTACGAGTTGTGAGCTGGAAAAGGAGATGAATATAGATGAGTACTCGATTGCCCACATGTACACGGTCAGTAGAAGGGGCTGTAGCCGCCTCTTATGACTATTGCATTGCTGTTAAGGGATATCAATACATTCGCTGACATAACAGCAGATGCTTTAAAGGACTTGATTTCATACCAAGTTTGAGAGCCGAGATAAGGTGTTAAACGACTCCCCCCATTTTAACAGAAAGCCTGGCGAAGGTGGTGATGTAAAAACAGGTAAACAAAGAATTTGTTTCCGCTAATTCCTACCAGCCACAACCTACCAATGGCAGGTAATCTAGCATTCAACACAAACTTGTAGAAAGTGTTTCCAGGTCTAAAAGATTATAGGCTGTTTAAATAATTTATATGTTTGTGAAAATGAAATTCAATCACACAATAATATCAATATTCATTCGCTATGTTGGTGAAATTTCTATGTTCAAAACTATAGAATCATCATTTTAAAAGTTGAGTAAAAATGCCAAACTATTTCTAATGAAAAATCAACTTTAGAAAATATAATAGTTCTGAGAATAATTGATATTTTAACAGAGTAACATTAGCCTTCTGCCCATTGCACATGATACCATTTCGACAAGGTGTGAATAACAGCGACGTTGGGGGGGGGGGGGGGGGTAGGTATTTTGCAAAATTTCCTCCATTAAATGTTTGTGCAACTTTTAATGGGAATTTTCAATTACATGTGCAGGCTGTTATAATCAAGGCTAACGAAATGTGCTATTTCATGCATAAATCGTCCTTTCTACATGCACTACCCACGACAAAGTGTGATGACTCAAAGTTTTAGGCGTAGCTTGGTCAGAAGTACGTCGGTTGCTGGGGCGGGGGCAGCTGATCAAAGGTGCTATACAGTATGCAGGCTTTGTACCAAAGCCCCGCTCTGCCGACGTCGTAGCAAAGTGAATAAATATCCACAATATAAGTACTTTTATTACCGATATACCTCAAGAAATTTCACTATTTCTCATTGCACACTAGCTACCCACGAGTTGGGAGGGGGTGGGTGTGGAGTAGACTTGTAGATGACGATCAAGTCGATCGAAAAGAGTAAAAAAAAATGGCAAGTTGTTTACCCCATTCAAGAGCTTCTCCAGTAGAAATAAATAAACGATTTATGAAAGATAAACGATGGAGACGCTGTGGAATTTGGCAAAAAGAGAGTTAAAAGAACGACAAGGAAGACAAATTGAGGCAAGAATCCTAGACAAAAGAAAATTAGGTGAGCAAGCGGCTGCAGAGGGTGAACGTATCCTTTTGGCCATTATTTTATATGGGCACTAGGTGGCGCTTTAAACGAGGATCTGTAAAGGAGTTTCAGCTGCCAGGTGTTGGGGAGAGTGGAAACGCCAGCCATCCAAACTTCAATCATAGCGGAACAAAATGACACAGTGACTAAATCTGTGCACTACTGCATCGCTGCACATATGCTGCTATTATACAGACCAAGCGTTTTGTACATTCCTCATTGTCCATTTTTAAATGCAGCTTTGTCCAAGGGCAAGATAACACCCCCGCTCCTCGCTTTTTCTACAGGATTAAAACTAACAGCTTGACTAATCGAACCGTCATGGATCATAACCGTTAAAGGACAATTACAACGCTTTAATACTGAACCTCTTTCAACAACTTCTCAACGGTTCATTAATGCGTGTGGGGTCAGCTGTTAAACAGCGAGGGACTGAGAGGCGAGCGTGTCCCGGTAGCAAAGTACACCAGATTGTTTAGCACGGTTTCAACTTTCAAATAGTATGTAGCACGCCGTTGAAGGTAGAAGATATACTTGATATTTCTTTAAACTGACAGCTTAATCTGTCGCATGGTTGTCATGACCAATCAATCAGCGAAAGAGAGTGCGGCGGAGCAGTTCGGGCTAAAATGTTTTTAAAGTACTTTCCTTCTTTATAAGGAAGTGGTCTTATTCTTTACGGGATTCAACGTACGACCGAAAAGTCTCGGAATCGAATTTGAATGTCTGCAATGAACTCCTTCGGCAGGGTCACTGGAGCAGATGCGGTACCGCAATGCCCAACCCACCGCTACACTCCCCTGCTCCACGTCGCACCGAACCACCTTCCATTCCCGAGAATCGAATTGTTTCGGGGATTACGGGCAGATTTCGCTCTAGTTCGTACTGCAGGTGCTGGGATCATTCTAAGTGAGCGGTGTTTACTAGGCGCGCAATTCATTTCCATGGTGTAGCAAGCATATCATGAAAAAATATTTCGGCTTTTAGATTCATCCATACAATTGCACGGAGTAATACCAGGCAGTTTGTACAATTTAACGCGAATCTGAGAGCCGTTCCTGCCTGGGACGCAGATAATTCTGTAAAATTGGTGCAATGTTTGAAGGCGTCCAGCCAAGTGTAGTTTTACTCCTTCTCTGTCAAAGGGTACATGTCTATGGTTTGGATATGGTTGAATCTGTTTTGCTTGGGCTCCTGTTATTTTCGTTTTGACGCAAGCTTCGAGCGTGTTTGGTTCTCGATCCGTTTGTTCGCGGAACAAAACCCAGTCGGAACACAAGAAAGTGCACCCTTGAAACTTAGTGCGCTGAGTGAGTGCTGTTGGCTATGGGGACTGTGTTGCTTTGAAGTGTTATTGTTTTTTTTTAAGGAGGGCACATTGTCCGATCTCTTATTTTAGCAGATGTCCCGGTCGCTGACTCTGGCTATTGTTCCCCCACAACCACCCCCCCGCCACCCCTTTCTCTCCCCCTTCTTCTGTTTAGTTGGAGATGGAAGTGGCGCCTCCCACATCTCCCGGCATTGGAGGAGACTCCCATTCGGCATTTCGTTACCTTGTCACGATTGGATAGCCCAGTGCCAGAAACAATAGCAGACACTCACCGAATCATCTTCCATCCGCTTATAAAACGCGGAAGAAGCCCAGCGGCGGCTCCGCGAGCCCTGATAACATTTTCGGCTTACCTGGGAGATAGGCAGAACGAGGCATTCTTACGTATGAGCTGTTGGGGCGCCCAGAGCAAGTTTAAACTTCTCTTCCCACCCTGCCTCAAGGCTGTCGAATGGATTCCGATGCCAGTTTGATTTCAAGCCAGCCGTCTTCTCCGGAGGCAGACGGCATTTTCCTGTCTGACGAGCCAACCTCGGGTTTCACCAGCACGGTGTCGTCCACGCAGAGCGACTGCGGAGCTCAGCTGTGCGGAGAGCGAGGCGGGCAGCTGAGAGCCAAGGACAGCATCAGGCTGAAAGACAAGAAGCAGATGAGCGAGCCTGAGCTTCAGCAGCTGAGGCTGAAGATTAACAGTCGGGAGCGCAAACGGATGCACGACTTGAATATCGCCATGGACGGGCTGCGGGAAGTCATGCCTTACGCGCACGGACCCTCTGTCAGAAAGTTGTCCAAAATCGCCACCTTGCTCCTGGCCAGAAACTACATCCTCATGCTCACCAACTCACTGGAGGAGATGAAGAGGCTGGTGAGTGAGATCTACGGTGGCCACCATAGCAGCTTCCACCCATCAGCTGCCTGCGGGACACTCAGCCACGGCGGGGCGCCTCTGCCGGGACACCCGACCTCTCACGCGGCTCACCCAGTCCATCATCCAATCATGGCCCCGGCCGTCACTTCAGCTTCTCTGTCCGGAGGCAGTATTCCAGCCGTGAACAGTATCAGACCCCCTCACGGTCTCCTGAAATCGGCGTCCGCAGCCTCCGGCCCGCTGGGCAGCGGTTTCCAGCACTGGGGAGGAATACCATGCCCGTGTACCATGTGTCAAGTCCCACCGCCTCACCATGTGGCGAGCATGACCACAGCCGGCATGTCTCGACTATCGTCTGACAACAAGTAACGGACTGTATCAAGAGTGCAGAGACTTTTCCAACTGCCTTTAGAAGTTGAGTATTTAACTCAGACAGGTTGTAACATCAGGTCGTTTCTTGTTATTCCTATCCGTGCACTGAGGTAAATCGTACACCGGGTTAAATCGTTATCCTTGTGATGAGGTGTCTTTTTAATGTAACTGTAAAGGAAGTTGCAGTAACCCCTTTCCGAACCGATCCCTCGGTTCTCGTTTTATCTCAGCGTTCGTGTATCCCGAGAACGGACAAGGAAGCGGATATCTATAAGCAGAATTAAGAAATACATCACTATTTAAATATAAACCCACATCCCCCGGAGAAAATTGGATATATATTTTCCGCATTGCAACGAGATCGAAGGAAACGGTGGAAAGGGAATACTGCAGCTTTATTTAATGTGAATTTCTTTGTAAAAGTGACCGAGCAGCAATGAAACGTGATGATAGCGTTCAACTTGTAAGTTACATTTGAAAAAAGTGTATGCAACATCGCTCTACTCGCTGATAGCGTTACACGAAATAACGGTTCTAAAATCACACGTACGAAGTTTATTGGTCTTCATAATGACCACAGAAGGAAGATAAAGAGACGTGAAAATCACAACGAAGCTTAGTCAAGTAGACTTTCTTACTCTGGGCTCTGCGCGTAAAATGTCGACTGACTAAATCCCTGGAAAGGACAATATATGGGAAAGACTTCGGGACATGATTTCATGTGTAGTTGTGCAGCCTTGGAAACTTTCATTCAGCTGGAATCAAATGAGCCTGGAACATTTGCTCCAGTCATAAATTTACAAAGGAAAGTTTGTACAATTTTCTTGTAAAGTAGTTGTTCATTTTTATGAAATATGGGTAAGCGACCTTATGAATTCTTTATCAATTATCGAACCCCACTCTCACACCCCCAGATTTATTTTGTGAATTGTGTTTCATTTGTCTTGAACTGATTTCGCCTGCAACATTTCTGCGTGGTTTCAATCGCAGAACCGAGATGTCGTTGGCTGTTTAACCTGTTTTATTTTACAGCGTTTAAGCTCTCCTGCTCTTAACAAACACCCGTCTTAAGCGGATTGCTTGCTAAGAAATCGGCTGTGACGTCTTACTATAACAATTTTTGTTGTTTCCCATTCGCGAGAGAAAATTAAGGACGAAAAAAAGGCAAAAAATGCTCTTCATCTTTTTATTTTTGTAAAAAAAATGTGCTAAATAATATTTATTACTTATTTCGTTGGGAGAAGTGACTGGTGGCGTAACTGTCGAGATTTTAAAATTAATAAAAATAAATAAATCTTGTGTGCTTTTCAATTTGAAATCTCAAGACAATTTTTTTTTAGCGTACATTGCTGGGAAATTGCGTAAAAATATAGACCCAAAAGGCGTGGACCAATAACAGTGCCTTTCCTACACACCAAATGGTACTGTGAGTAGGACAGTAAATTTTCGCGAACTAGCAGAGTAACAACTGCAGACAGCGAAACGAGTAAAATTTAATTGCAGTAGCAATGAGTAGTTTCCAAATATACCACCTCGTCTTCAGAACTTTGCCTAGAAGCACTCATCTCTGATTTGCGTGGTTTTGATATAATATACTGTCCCAGGTCCAATCCCAAAGTAAGACAACTCCGTAACTGAATAATTCGCTTGCAGGGGTCAGCTCGAAGAGACTCGCACGTAGAATCGCGAGCGTTATGTTTTGCCCACCTCTCGCTTCCCGCACAGTGTACTTCCAGGGCGGGGGCCGAATCCCAACCGATTAAATAAATGCCCCACCGAAAATAAATTGGGACTCACGACGGTCAGTGGAATCCAATTACGTCCCGTTTTGATGACCGGTTTTAAATGACGTGACTTAAAATTAAATAATAAAGAAATAAATGATTTCCGCTTTTCGGTTAGAACTCTCGAGAAAATTATTCTTACCTTTATGTTCTTATTTCTGACGCATCAACCCGAGAATCAGACTTTTAATTTGTTCTGATGAAAGGGTCTTCGACCTGAAATGTTAAACTCCGTTTCTCTTTCAACAGATGCTGCCTGACCTGCTGACCGTTTCCAGTATTTTCTGCTTCACGTTTTCAGCATCTGTGGTTTTATTTATTTCCAGAACCATCTCACCTTCGTACATTATTTTAGCGAAGAATCAGATTTTTATACGTTAGCTTCTAAACTCAGGCTGTAGAATAAAGTTTGTCCTTTCTGCAGTCTAGGCAACTGAGCAAAATTTAGGAAAATAATTACGAAATATTTATAAAATATGTGTCTATCTATTTTAACGACTTTGCTTTTTGCAATTCTTTCCACACTAAGCGATTCCGTTTTTAGCCGGCCACATAATTATTGATTGTGAAATATTGAACAGCATAGACTTTTGCAGGCATTTTTACTTGGCCAAGGACGGTTTCGATCGCATCCTTTTTTAATCACTCCGACAAGAACGGAATTACTAAACAAAAAGTGATAATGGGAAAGCTCCGTGTGCACATTGACCCCATTCTCAGGTGTCTAACCAGTTAAATTACATGGGTTGGGATATGGTCGCCTGTATTTGTTCGTGCCAGAAAGGGGCATTTAAAGGGAAAATAGATCCCACGGATGCACACTCAGGAACGTGGCCGTCCGGAACATTGCGCCGGAACTCACAAAAACAACGCGAGTGAACGTTTGGACCAGATCATTCGATGAGAAGCGAACCATAGGGAGGACATCTCGCAGCAAGCCGCCCCAGCTTCTCATGGGTTTAAAAAATAAATACATTACACTTTGAATCGTTTTAATTGAGGGTCTCCATAATGCAGTTGCGGTAGTGATCAGGGCGGGGACCACACGAATCCTGCAGCGTGCTGGGAAATCACGACTTGGAGTGGTGTACTAGATATATCGATTTCCTCCTTTTCACAGCGTTTTGAATATGCCTATAAACTCTGAATGTTCATTACTAAATATTTAATGTATTTTATTTTCTTATTAATTTATATCCTTTTACATGTTACCACCGCAAGTACATTCAAAATGTGGTTATGTAATTCTGCTATATGGTATTGATCTTGACCACGTAAAGTGTGTACTTTTATTATAACGAACGAGTGGAGTGATGCGACAAGAAAAGTTTCAGTGAAACACGTACGCATTTTTTATTCTGAAGCAAAAGGCCTTCAGAAGCAACAGAAGAATCGAACTCTCAAGTAGAGAACTCAATGCCCCGTCGAGAAAACCCGTTTGTATTAACACTGTGATAGCACTATCGCGGCAGGACAGAGAAACGACTTCTTGTGACGTGAATTTCATACATTTGACTGAATAGGCAACGCCGATCACAGCACCGTTTCGCTTTTAGCTTAAAAGTTTTGATTTATGAACTAAATATAAAGTGAACATTGAACGGGAGAAGTGTGAGAGAGATACATCATACCACGCGGTCTTACTGTATTTACCTGACTGGGTGGAGGAGGTAATTCTATAACAACAGCCTGTACAGAAAACAGCTCTCAAATGTTAACTGCATAGAACTAACGATCTCGCAGGAAAGTAAAATTATCCCCTTCGATAGCTGATTAATTGCTATGTTTGACTAATATCCACTCACTAGATCGGCACTTTGTGATTATCTTGATCATGGATTATGTGATTGACTTAATTAGTGGTTTCATCGCAAGATTTATTTGACATGATCTGGCCACATTGACACACGGTGATATAGGGCTGGTGGGGACACAGCACACGCTCTTGCTTTGGGTGAACGCGAACGTAATATTTATGGTACGTTATGAGCTATTACTCAAATGATCACGGTTCGAAAACACATCGGCCGCAAATATAGATTTATTTCATTAGCAATTAACGCAAGTCATGCTTTTTTATAGCTGGTCTACAGTTCGCATTTAAATATAGCAATAAGAGCATCTTACGTTTCCAAACCTGTGCGTTAGAACTGGCAGAGTTTTTCTAGTGGTAATCACCAAAATGATTACCCCACTCATGTTATGATAGCAAGTACAGCGCATGTTTTGGGCTAAATATCTGCGCTTGGAGATAACACCTGATGCTCCCCGTGGTTTCTGATATGGGAAAGGAGCCACAGAGCTTAATAAATCGGATCACACCAGCAGAGAGCTCAGAAATGTGAATGATCGAAGTATTAAACAGCCTAAGGCATTGCCGTATATTTACCAATACTTTAAGAACGGAGTGCCTAATTTGTGTTCATATGGCATCGGATCAAAATACTCCAGAAACAAAACCAGAAAAAAAAACTTTAAATTAATCGGCAGGACTGTGACAGTGGAGACACAATCTGACCCCGCGACCTTCCATCAGGACGTCAGTGTACTGTAGTTCTCTCCCTGATTTTTTATGTGTTTGTTCAAGAACTTTTTAGTTAGGTCTCGGAGGATAATTCTGCATTATGCAAAAAAAAAGAGAGATCTATTTTAAAACTGCATCATATATCGCACGACCAAGTTCCGCGCCTCTGCAGATAGTCAGGACCTTATCATTTTCATGCGTAGTCATTGATATTATAGTACAAACATTTAACTTATGACTGTTCATTATTGCAAAGTACGGTGACTATGTTTCATTTTGAGTATATTATCAGCGCTTTCTCAAAAATATTCAATTTATTTGACACATTAGCGCGTCTTATTAAACTTTACGGAACAGGAATAAACATGCAGCCATATACAGAGCTGTCAAAGAAATGCGAGGACTGAATTTCTTTCATTAAAATAATCACACAAGTAACACATTTGCGACGTGTATCACAAAGTTTGCGCTGTACTATCCCGACAAGATCTCAAAGGATAATTTCACACAAAGCCAAAAGAAAAACAAAGATTGCCTTTTTTTTTACTGCGCGGTATTCCCTGCTAATTCCAATCTCCGCTGACTGCGAACGACCGATATCAAGCTGGGTTAGCGATCAGGATGTATTTATCGTGTCTAAAGGTGGAATGTCGTCTCCAAGTTTGAAAACTACTTTCTATCATTATTTATATATTCCAATTAAAAACTGCAATGTCTGAAATTATTTAAGTAAACTTATCGTGATTTCATTCTTTTTTGCCAGTGGCGGCACTGCTCCGTCTCCAGCGCACAAACAAGTAATTAGGAACACTGTGGAGAATGCCACCGGCAGTTCAGCTATAAATCCGCTCGTAGGAATTTGCAGAGGAAAGCATCAATGAGAAGCGCACACGCGTGTAAGGTTTCGAAATATCAAATATTTATGTTGCAGGATTTCTCTCTGTACCCATATACCAAATAAAAGTATTATGCATGAAAAAAATACTTCACTCTCCAACATGTACATTCATTTCAAGGGAGTGCTGGTCAACTCTACGATTTAAATCAGTACAAAGGCCGTTTTGCGAACACCAAGGTTTCGCCAATAATAATCAGACCAAATATTAGTTATTCTAATTTTGAAACGTTTTAAAATTCATACTCAAGATTTAAATTAATACCTGCATTTTCAAAGGCGACGATGAATTACCTTCATGAATGCCTCAAATCAGTGTGATGAAGGTGCACAGCTGTACTGCGAGAAAAATCGGGGGAATAAAATGCTTCACTTTGTATCACAGTCGACATGTTGTGGAGTTAAGTTGCTATTCAATTAGATATTGGTGCTAATGCATTGTGGATGGTAATATTGTCGAGTGTTAAAGGAAGGGGTTAGAAACAGAATCAGAGTCAGGTTTAATATCACTGGCATATTGTATGTCGGGAAATTTCTCACTTTGCATCAGCAGTACAGTGCAATGCAAAAGAAACTATAAATTACAAATTTATATTATATATACTTATATATATTTAATAAGTAGTGCAATAAAGAGAACAAAGATTAGTGATGTAGTGTTCATGGTTTGGTTCCTTTTCTGCTCAGCAATCTAATGGCGGAAAGGAAGAATCTGTTTCTGAAACATTGAGTGTGTGTCTTCATGCTCCTGTACCTCCTCTCTGATGGGAGTCAACGAGAAGAAGGCGTGACATGGGTCTCTCTGTTTTGGAGGTGGTTGTTGCCCCGACAAATGTGTGATGTAAATGTTGTTTTCCATTTATCTGCTCAAGTCTGAGTGTTGTCCATGGCTTATCACGTGAAGGCATGGAGCGTTTATTGTCTGTGGAGTAGAAAGTGACTTGAACACAGCGTAATCATCAGCAAGCATACCCATTTCTGACCTGCTGATAGAAGGGACTCATTAACTAGCAGATGAAAATGAGTAGCCTTTGAGTACCGTTCTGAGGATCGCCTGCAGCAATATTTCAAAACATTATTGGAAGATTTTCTCAGGGGAATGTCTAGGGGCTAAACTGTTTTCAGGTGGTTCAAGGATGCAAAGATTAATCCTTAGCAGAGTCTCGTGTGTTTCTGGGTATTTACCTTTGTGCACGGTATGACTTAAGGAGTGCTGGGTATTCCCAAAGTCTGTCATTGATCTAGTTCCATGAGGGTTACTTGAAGCCATATTCAGTCAACTATCATGTTGGTACCTGGTGCTGTCACACGCCTTTTTTTCCACTGGGACTTAGCTTTCTTGTGTTTGTTTGAAGCAAGATCACAAGTGATCCTAGCAATTCTAATGCTGGCTGGGCAAAAAAATATTGGTAAGAATAGGATGAAAGCTCCGATCTTCTTTGAAACGTTTCCACGAAATTGTTCATTGTAATCTGACCTATTAGGTGTCTTTAGTGTCCCAAGAAAAGCATACCATTTATGAATTTCCACACTATCTTCTACATCTATCTCATATCATTCTATGATCAATTGCTTTTGAAATGTAGACATTATGATGTCTCATGGCAGGTAAGTTATAATCAGCATATTATACTCTTACCTGGCCATGCCACAAAGCCTCTGTATCACTTCAAAATGCTGGAGGAACTCAGCAGGTCAGGCAGCATCTATGCAAAAGAGTACAGTCGATGTTTCAGGCTGAGACAGTTCTGTTGAAGAGTCTCAGCCCAAAGCATCATCTGTACCTTTTTTCCATAGATGCTGCCTGGCCTGCTGAGTTCCTCCAGCATTTTGTGCATGTTGCTTGGATTTCCAGCATCTGCAGATTTTCTCTGGTTTGTGAAGCCTCTGTATCATCTCTTATTGAAAGATGGGACCCTTAACAATGTGAACCTCTCAGTTCAGCAGTGAAATATTACTCTTGATTATGTGGCCAGCCTCTGCCGTGGGGCTTTGACCCATGAACTTCTTTTACAGAGATGAGAGCTTAAAGTACTAACAATGCATCACCATTATAGCTGAAAGGTTGGCTCTGTTTATTTTTGCTGTTTCTGGAGAGTCACTTGAAATTATGACCTTCTTAATTTAGTGACAGTCATGTTTGGATCTGTGAAGGTTATTTAGTATCAAAAATATTAGAAACTGAGATAAGATAATAATTATATCAAGGTTCACAATACCATTTATTTGGACAGTCAAATTTGGAAGAACCTTGGTAGGTTGATACAGGTGCATTCATTGCAACGTAAGAATGAGAAAAATGTGAATAATGTACAATCAACTTAAACATGTGATTTAAAATATTAAAACACATCTATAACATTTCATTGTTACATTCATATTGGAACCACATCATTGGTATGGAGAGAAAGCAGGTACAGGGTTCTGAGTTGGATGATCAGCCATGATCATACTGAATGGCGGTGCAGGCTCGAAGGGCCAAATGGCCTACTCCTGCACCTATCTTCTATGTTTCTATGTTACTTCTATCTATTTTCATAATAGTGATTTAATTATTGCTATAACTTCAAATGCATCAACCGTATTTTATTCAATTAGGCTTATTTTTAGCTTGAAGGGTGATCACAAACAGTTTCTTTCTCAGAGTTTCTGTTACTATTTCTTTTTATTTTTGGTTAGATGGATGTTTCATCTCCTTCATTTGTTTCATCATCTTACTCACTTATTTCAAAATTTGTCCAATCACATTCCACCAAAAATGCTCATATTAAGATTACATTAAATCTTCTTCATCATAATCTGGTAAAACAAACTTATTATATAAGCATTTCAAAGAATATCAAAAATGCCCCCATCTCTCTGTTCTGAACAATAACTTTGTTTCCTTTCATGTCCTGCTTAAAGCAATCCAGATGTCTACTGTTCTGTCTATGCTTTTCAATTTGAATATACTTACGGTAATCAATTTGTCCCTTTTTGACCATACAATTGACCTCTGCCCTGGTCTTCTTAGAACAACAAGATGTTAGCTGCAAGCCTGTCATAATTTCTATGCACAGTGAAGAGATTTGAATTCAAAAAGTGCCAGGAGATGTGCCAGATCCTTTTATTTTTTTTCTGAAATGGCAGCTTGTTCAGCTATGACTGATTTTCTTAGCACTTATATGGATGGCAAAACATATATATATGCATACATATTTCTTTCTTTCTGCCATTAACATCAGTAACAGCTAATAAAAGTCTGTCTCCATGTCAGATAAAGAGAGATTAGGATGGTAACCTGAAACCCAGTGAAAGAAAGAGGCTTTAGAACTGACTTAATAGAAAAGAGAGAGAAACAGAAAGCTAGAAAGGTTAGAGAAGGGATACCTGAGTGTAGATCTGTGACAATTGGAGGGATGAGTATTAGTGTGATGTAAAGTACAGTAAGAAGTTCAGACTTGAAGGAATGCCAAGTAGACATTTTAGAGGGTTTTTGGAATAGAGGACACAAGGATCCGTGCTGATATGTGTTTATTTTTATTTACTCATTCATTCTTTTATTTATCTATTCATTAATTAATTTAGTCAAATGGATTGATTTGCCATCTCACCTCACGTCAAGCTTCTTAACATTTATTAGGGCTGTACTCAGCTAGGTAGGTGAAGAATATGTTATCAAAAACAGAGGTGAGATGCAGGTGTGAAAGTTTACCGAGAGTTAGGAGGTGAGATGTTTACTGCAGATTTATCAAGACTGCCCAATTAAGTAGCTATAATATTTATGAGACTGGTCTAATTATGGTAACATCCATGAACAATGCTGGATCAAGTCAATAGAAGCGTCAATTGGAAGTGATTGGCCTCTCTCTTGTTGAAAATGCTCATTGTCTGTCTTCAAACTGTTGTCATTAGGAATGAGATACAGGAGCCTCAAGACCCACACTACCAGGCTGTCTTATCATTGTTATTGATGAGACACAACACTGTTGTGTCTTCGGTGAACTTGACAATGTGATTACTTGGATGTTGGCCGTGCAGTCACGTGTGAGCAGATTGTACAACAATAGTCTCAACACACAGTCCTGGGGGGTGCAACCAGAGGCAATAACTTCACTCATTCCAACACTAGTCTGATTCAACAATATATGGACTCAGTCACAAGGACTCTGCAACTCTTGTGTTTGAAATGCATTGCTAATTTATTTATTTATCTATCTATCTGTTTGTTTATTTAATAGTTACTCTTTTTGTTTTTTTTTGTATTTCCAGTTTCCTTTTGCACAGTGGTTGTTTGTCTTTGTTGTGTGTGGTTTTCATTGATTAATTGTGTTTCTTTGTACCTACTCTGAATGCCTGCAAGAAAATGAACCTCAGCGTTGTATTTGGTAACACATGTGTACTTTGATAATACATTTACTTTGAATTTTGAACTTTGTCCAGAAACTGTTTGATATGAATGTTACTTGTCACTCACAGGCCTTGTCTGGATGCTGTCCATATTGTGCTACAAATCAGCATCAACTTCCATTATCTGAGGGACTGTGCATAAGCAGCACGCCAGTCAATGTCACCACTTCTGTCTTTATGTTGGAGGACAAAACAGCTGAAGATGGCTGGCTCTAGAATGTTTTCCTAATAGAAATCTTGAATCTGAAAGGAAGAAATGGCATTAAAGAATAATATCTCTTTTTGTTATCTATGGTCTTTTATTAATTCTCTAGGAGTGAAAGCTTGGAAAGCTGGTGAGGTTATGTCGTTTCAGAAGTGAGACCGTTAGAGCACATTGCCAGTGTCATCTCCCTATATACGTCTGAAGCAAGTCATTTGCCCTGACTTTAATCTTCAATAGTAGGGCATGGCAATAAGAATCAGTGTTGTTCTGTGTTCTTCACTTGTGTAGTTTCATATCTTACTCTGTATTTGTTTAGAATCCTGCTGATTCCATTTTCTAAAGGTTTGATTGACTGTATAAAGTGTCAAAGAATTAATTGAGAGAGAGGGAGAGAGAGATGGGTTGGTTTCTTAAGACCATAAGACATAGGAGCAGAATTAGGCCATTCAGCCCATTGAATCTGCTCCACCATTCCATCATGGCTGACTTCTTATCCCTCTCATCCCCATTCTACTGCCTTCTCCCCATAACCGTTGGCACCCTTACTAATAAAGAACCTATAAACCTCTGCTGTAAATACATTGAATGACTTGGACACCACAGCTGTCCATGGCAATGAATTCCACAGATTCATTACCTCTGGCTAAAGAAATTTCTCCTCATCTCTGTTCTAAAGTGACACCTTTTTATTCTGAGGCTGTGCCTTCTTGGTGTCTGCATTCTGTTGTTGAAGAGAGTGTTTTGGATCATGCTTTGAAGTCCACCATTTTGAAGATCACTGGATTGTTCCTAGATCAAAGCATTGTTCTAGGAAACTGCCTCAGATTAATTCCCTGAAATCAGTGTTCTACTACAGCCAATCTGACATATCCAATGTATGTACCGTACTCTGTTTTACTGTAGAGCAGCAACCTGTACCAATTTTATATGGGCATATACTAAAGACACTCCAATGAATGCATAAATGAGCTGACCCAGGGAAACTTCATTTAAGTGGCCAACCTAGGGATTATTAACTACAGTGTACTCCACCTCTTGAAAATTCGGGCTCATACACATGCTCAGCAGATCAGCAGCACCTGTGAAATGTTAACTTTGTTTCTCCCTTGACAATCATGGCCTCACCTGCCAAGTGTTACTAACATTTTTGTCTTTATTTCAGATACCCAATACAAGTAGTCTTCTGCATTCCAGTTAACATTTGATTAATATATTCATTGGCTATGGGAGCATGGTGATTACCAAACTAACATGCATAGGCCTGAACAATAGACACAGAGTACAAATTGAAATCTATGGCAGCCATGGCAAATTCAAGGAAGTAGATAATTCAACCTATCATCCTTTTGACTTAAGTAAGACTTAAAACCAACCAACATAGATGACTGTTAAGTGACAAGGCAGTAACTTCCAGCTTTGCTATCGATATTCCATCAGTGAACTTATTTTTGTAAAGGTAATGTCAAAGGGGAAGATAAAAATTCTGGTCACTTTTGACTTGCTTATCACAAAGCAAACTTGGGCATGGATCATTTGACCTGAAGTTTGTGCACAGTAAGTTTGAAACTCCCCACTACCCCTATCACCACCATCACCATCCACTCATGAGAAATAGAGTGATAAAGACAATAAAAGTATATTTTGTCTTCGACATGCAAACAGCAGAGTTAATATACCATCTGCACTGAAGAGTTGTGGTTGAGCCTTACTTTTGGTTAATCTTCAGTGCAAGTGCCTATAGGCATTATCAATCTTTGATGGGTGTGGACTAATAATTAAGGGGAGTTAGTTCCTTTGGATCTTTGGAAACCTGAACTTCTGTCCTTTACCAGGATTTCTATCAAACTGGACAGATTAAAGTGAAGTGGTTAACACTCAATGTACTTGCTTTTGGTCTTATTGTAGAAGATATTGGAAAAGTCCTGGTCTGGTAGTTCTAATCAAGTAAGGTTTGCATATAACAATGAACTCCACTTTGATTAGTCATTAAACTCATAGAACCATAGAACATTACAGAATAGAAACAGGCCTTTTGGCCCTGCTTGGTTGTGCCAAACCATTTTTCTGCCTAGTCCCACTGACCTGCACCTGGGCCATATCCCTCCATACACCTTTCATCCATATACCTGTCCAAGTTCTTTTTAAATGTCAAAAGCGAGCCCGCATTCACCACTTCATCTGGCAGCTGATTCCACACTCTCTGCTTGAAGAAGCCCCCCCCCCAAAGTTCCCTTTAAACTTTTCTCCCTTCACCCTTAACCCATGACCTCTGTTTTTTTTCTCCCCTAGCCTCACTGGAAAAAGCCTGCCTGCATTCACTCTATCTATACCCATCATAATTTTATACACCTCTATCAAATCACCCCTCATCCTCCTATGCTCCAGGGAATAAAGTCCTAACTTATTCACCCTTTCATGGTTAGGTGAATCAACCATGAAAAACCATTGTTTTATAAGTCTGCCTCCTCATGCAGAGTGGGTTCAAACCACTACATATATAATTAAAGATTTCATCCTGAAACATGACATGGGCAAGATAAGTTTTATATGAACACGTTTAATATGCTACATTTATTGATGTGATTTAGACGCCAATGTATTTGCCCCTACCAATGTAACAGCATATTAGTTGTAATAAAACATCTTTAGATTATGTATACTGCTAGTTGTAGAGGGGGATCATATTAACCCTTCCAATTCCTAACTTCTCTTCTGAGGGCAGAGACTGGACCACCAAGTGCGTGTTAATCCGTGTGTTCCAATCACGCACTAATGGGGTCGTGAGTTGAAGTACTCGGTTCCTTTCCTACATCTGTGTAGGTGTAACAAGCAAAACATTTTTACCAATTAGTCCAGTAACACAGTCCGGGGCTGGGTGAGGTGACAATGGTGGGCGAGACGCGGTGAATGGCTTCAGCCGCTATTCGAGACGGCGATTAAGGCCGCTGACAGATGCGGCGGATCAGCAAGCGCCTCCAGCTACCGAACAGGCGGACGCACAATGGAATAACACGACAGCCTCGGGCTGATTAGGAAATTACCAAGGGAATGTGGAAGGGTGAGGAAACTGAAAGGGGCTGTAGGAGTACATTTTACCAAAGCTTGCGGAACTGAGAAGAGCTACGTATCTCCATCACCGACCGCCGCCTCTCCTGCCCACCTTAATGACTACCGCTGCAATTCCAATTATTATCAGTGTTGTTCATGTAATGAAACCTGAGTTTATTTTAATCTAGTGTGTCTTCCATTGATGAATACAGGATACTAAATAGATTTAGGAGTTTGAGAAGATGTCGATGGTGTGATTAACATAATTTGGGAATACTTTTGAAAGTAGAAGGAATGGGGAGAAGATAGGAAGATCGGTTCAATGTCAGTCTCGACTAGTTCTTGGCACTCTCCTGTTCCTCAAGCACGCCTCTCCCATGTATTTTTCATGGTGCGGTGCACAAGGATGGTCCAATATTTTAACTTAATGAAATCTAAAGGAACCTGTGTAATCGGCTGAGCATGACAATCAAGTAAGCACTTTCACAGTGCACTTGCGATTTTTATGCAAAAAAAGGAAATTCATTTGTTTCCCACAAACATCAATGAAATAATGAGCAGATAATCTGACTTTAATGATGCTGACTGAAGAGTAAATCTTGGTCAGGACTCTGGGGATAAATCCTATCCTCAATTTTGAAATAATTCCCTGGGATCATTTACATCATCTAATATTGGATTGTCAGTTGGAAGGTCCCTCCCTTAGCAAATGCTTCCACATGCTACTGTAATCATAATCAGGAGAGAACTATGGTTCATTTGAAGCTTCTGAGACTGCTGGAAATTGATTGTTTCAATCTGCCGAAATTACCAGTTTACAACTTAAATTTGATAGTATCCATTTTCACTCTAAAATGGGCTCTATTTTTATGAGGTTACCCCCACTTTAGCCTTGACCCAATGTTAATGCTCTGGCCTGATAATCAGATGATGCGGGTCCCACCCCAGAGACACGAGTACCTAATCCTAATTTCTAGATTCACAGACCAGTGATTGCTTTGCAGAACATCTCAATTCAGTCTACAAGGATGAATCCAAGTTTCAAGTCATCTGTTCACTTTAAATCTGTACCTCAGTCCTCCTCCGTCCCTTATCAAATTCAAATGGAGCCCATCATAAGCTCAAAGAACCGTACCTCAACTTCTGATTGGGGATATTGCAGTTTTCTGGCTCAACGCTGAGATGAATATTTCAGAACTTTTATTCTTGATTTCTGGAATTTCTTCCTAATTCATTTGGTAATTTCAGTATTTGTTTCAGCCTATACTGAGCTTCCATTGTACCACCCCTTTTGTCGTGACATTTCTTTTCCCTTAAGCTTATCACAGACCTTTTACCTTCCCCCTCTTTTTCTGTAACTTAAAAACTTTGTTTCTTCTCATTTTCCGCTATTCTGATGAAAACTCTTTGACCGGAAACATTAACTCTGTTTATATTTCCATACACATGGCTTGAGTTATTGAGCATTATTTATTTTTATTCACTATTAGTGGAGCTTTTCATCATATTCTATTTCTTGATATATTCTTCTTTGGATCTGGACCAGTTTTGTCAGGGGTAAAGGCACTGGAGCATTGTGGCATGCTGTTGTTGCTGAAATGTGTAGTGACATTTGCAGGCTGCCCCCCAGCACACCCTCGAGTGTGTTGGCTGCAAACGCAAATGATGCATTTACTGTATGCTCAATATCATTCATTCATTAAGTGCCGTGTCGTATGACGTGGGTGATCATGGTCTTGACCATGATAGTTCTTGGCATATTTTATTTACAAAGGTGGTTTGCCATTGTCTTCTTCTGGGCTGAGTCTTTTAAAGACGGGTGACCCCAGCCATTATCAACACTTTTCAGGGATTGTCTGTCTGATGTCAGTGGTCGGGTAACCATGACAAGTGACATGCACCAGCTGCTCATACAACCATCCACCACCTGGTCCCATGGCTTCACGGTGACCTTGATTAGTGGGCTTAGTAGATGCTACACCTTGCCCAAGGGTGACCAGCAGGCTAGCAGAGGGAAAGGGAGTGCCTTACATCTCCGTTGGTGGAGATGTACCTCCACCCCACCAGACAATGTTCAATGCACACTTGACCAATAAACTTGAAGCTTGAAGCTTGAATCTTGGTTAAGTGCAAATGGTTGTTCCTATTAATTGTTGTTCCTTTCTGTGACTTGTGGTGCGTCAGGAGGCAACTTGCTGCTTCTTCAGCATTTTTGTCTGTTTTTCATGTGGCCTACTTGCTAGATCAAAGTTGCTGGCCGGATTTGAACCTAGGACCACTTACCTCAAAGTTCGGTGCAGATGCCACTACACCACTGGCCAGCATTGTTCTTGTTAATGTTGCACATAAATTCTATCTTTTCCTGATTTTGATATGAAACATTCCAGCTAGATCACTTTCTTCCTTGCATTATTTTTTTCTTAAACTGCATCCTCAAAATAGTTTCTCTTAAAAAGCAGAGAATTGAGCAAAATTAATCCTGGAGTCTTTGTGGCCAGTCAGTGACAGATTTAGGAACATATGCACCATTATTCAAATGAAACATTAGCTCAAACAAATATACTAATCACCTATTACCTACACATAGCATATGTATCTACTGCAACGTTACAGAGTGACAGGTGCACATGACAGACAAAAGGGTCATGCTTCACAGATCGTGTTATAATTTCCTATTCTTCACATCCTGTGCATACTGTTGAGATAATGCAATGAAGATAGCTAACTGAGTTTATTTGTTTCTGAGTATCCAGTGCAGCATATGGTAAGAATTTTAATAAAGTCGAGTTTGCTGTCTATTTTCTCACAAGGAAGCAGAGACTCAGAAGTTTCCTATGATTAACCAGAGGTAATTTTAATTTGCTCAGTCAGTCAACATCTCCAGAATGAATGACAAGATGACTTATGCAATCAACATTTCCAATAAGTCATCTAAGTTTCATACTGCAACTTGAATTAATGACTGAAAGAAAGATATATAACACCTCCTCTACATGTCACAACCAACAACCAAGCTGCTTCTGATGAATACAATTAGATTGCTATCATCTTGCACCATGTCTGTTATTTTATGTCAAAAAGATTTCCTATATAACTAACTCCTGCAGCATTTTTTTCTGCTGTTGAGAAGTATGAAATGCCACGCTGTCTAAATGCCAAGTGTGACGTGCTGCAGGCTTCGAGAAGAATCTTGATAACATGATGTTATGATCATTAGTAGGTGATAACTTATTCCCACATGATCCAAATAACAAATATTTTTCCCTTCTAAAGAGTTGCTAATTAGTCATTTATTTATATATGTGGTTGGAATCATTTTCAAAAATAATAGAATATATGCTAAGCCATATTTATTTGTATTTTTCTTTATTCTCTGTTCCTCTGGGGATCCTTTCTCTTTGATGGTTTTGGGACAAGTCTGCTGTATTTTTCCAGCCTATTTAGAAATCACACCAATGCAAAGGAAGCTAAGATAATTGTTATTTGGAAATAGCAAGTGTTTGTCTTCCACCTCAAGGCACAGCACAAAGCTCCTTAATGTTGTTAGATACACTGCACATAATATTTTCTTTTCCAGACAAATCCACGGCGCCTCAAGAAGGCAGCATCCACCATTAAGAACTCTCACCATCCAGGACACACCCTCTTCTCATTACTACTGTCAGGAAGGAATTACAGGAGCCTGAAGAACCACACTTAATGATTCAGGAATAGCTTTTTTTCCTCTTTCTGAGAGGTCCATGAACCCATGAGTATACCTGAATATTCATTTCTTTGAACTATTTATTTACTTTGCAACTTACAGCAATATGTATGTTTGCTCAGTACTTCTGCTGCAAAACAACAGTTTCACATCATTTAAGTTGATTCTGATCTGCTGGGTAGCTTCACTAAGGGTTTATTTTCTCTTAGACACTTCAGCTTTGACTGCATGATCCATTTAAATTTAGCTGATGTTGAGTTGGTATTGAGTACACGAAGACAGCAGAAACCCGTTTGACACACATAGTGTTACAACCAAGCAACACATAGTCCTTGCATTCACTGAATTGAATGAAGGAATGAGGACTGAAAAACAGTATTCACAACAGAGGTTTAATGCTGTGCTGTTCTGAAGATTTTAGATTAAACTTTTACTTGAGCTTGATATGGTAAAGGAAACTGCACCTGTACCATTCTGCAGATTTTAAATTAAACTTGTATTTCTGCTTGATTTGTTAGAAGAAACTGCACTTCCAGGATTTGACTACTAGAAATACTGATGCAAGGAGGATGCACTAAGATTTTGGGAAAGGTTATATTGCATGGTTGACATCTGCATATTAGATGTGGAGATTTTCAACACAGCTTATTGCTAAGAATCCTTAATGAAAGTACTTGATTATACTGAACCAGTCTTAAGGTCATAGCATTTGAGGACTACAGCAATGAAACAGGCTCCTGCCCATCTAGTTTGTGCCAAATTTTTATTTTGATTAGTCCCATCAATCTGCATCTGGACCACAGCCTTCCATGCCCCTCCCATACATGTACCAATCCAAACTTTTCTTAAATCATGCACTTGAACTCAGCCTGCATCCAGTACTTCTGTTGGAAGCTCATTCCACACTTGCATCACTCAGTAAAGAAGTTCCCTGCTCAGGTTTCCCTTAAATATTTCACCTTTCTCCCGGAACCCATGATCTCTAGTTCTCGTCACCTCCAGCCACAGTGGACAAAGCCTGCACGCATTTATACCCCTGATATCTTTATCAAATCTCTCCTCATTCTTCTCTGCTGAAGGGAATAAAGTCCTAATCTAGTCAACTTTTCCCTATAACTCAGGTCCTCGGGTCACAACATCCTTGTAAATTTTCTCTGTATTCTTTCCATAATATTGATACCATTCCTGTAGATGGGTGACTAGAGCTGTGCACTGTTCCTCTGGGACTTTCATAAGCATAGTTACTGCTTATGAAGTCCTGTCCGTGGAGGCTTACAGTAACTCAGAACCATTTGGACTATTAACCAGGCAGAGATTAATTTACAAAATAAGAAAATTTCACTGTTTGAAATTTCTGATCTGCTGGGTAGCTTCACTAAGGGTTTATTTTCTCTTAGACTCTTCAGCTTTGACTGCATGATCCATTTTCTCTTAGACTCTTCACCATATATCTTGTCTCTCAATGGAAGCTGACTAGCTGTTATAATCAATTTTTGAAAGCAGATTGCAGTTTTTACTGTATATAAATGTTAAATCCTTGAAAGGTGACTGTAGGTGATGCCCACTATTTTTAAGTATTATATATATGTCAGCTAGTAACATCTCAGCTACTCAACAGCCTACTGAATACCAAAGACAGGTTCTCATTGGTCTGGCCATCATTTCTCCAAATTGCATTAGAGTAGGGGTTCCCAACCTGGGGTCCACAGATCCCTTGCTTAATGGTACTTGTCCATGGCATAAAAAAAGGTTGGGAACTCCTGCCTTGGAGTACTCATGAGGTGAAAGTCTCAAGAAAAATCTCTCTGCACCTTCAGGTTGGTACTGATGGCACATCCAGAGGAGGTTTCCCTTCATTGCTTTCTGTTGAGATCTTCCTCCTCCACCATCTGTTATACCAGTTACAGGATCCTGTTATTGCTTAGCATGTCCACCTCCACATTTGTTTCCTTCTCCCCACGGTAAGCATCAGGTATAGTCCAACCTACTCCAATGGCAAAGTTATAAAGGATGCAAATGAAGATGAATACCTAACTCTTTCAGATTTATTGAGGTATGCCCCAGTGACCGGAAACCATACTTTGAAGAATCTGATGGTATTCTCCACTCATTTCTGGTGTCCTGTGTCATTTGTTATCCACATGTTTGTCTACAATAGTAGGAGGATAGGCCAGAATCAGAGTCTATGCAAGCAAGGAATACATTTATTCTCATGATTCTGCCCTCCTGGTGATACAGCAACTAAAAAACAGGGCAAGCAATGCATATTGATGTAAGTTAGGAGAGTCACTGGTCTTCCCTGAGTATATGATAGTAGTTACAAAAATTATTTCCTCATGGTTTTCAAGAGTTGTACTTTCAGAAAGTGCTACTCCTGTTTTATGTAGAATTTTACCTTTTGAAAAGAAGCTCAAAGAGTTATTAAGGTATTATTTCCTGAACATTTGGGATCTTCACAACCTTTGGAAAGCAACATGCTCACTCTGCCTAATAATCCTTTCGAGAGCTGTCATAGAGTTGTAGAGCAATACAGCATAGATATAAACCATTGGGTTCAATAGTTTTATGCTGACCACAGTGTTCACTTAACTATATTTAGTCCATATCACACCATATATTCATCACCTCCAAATGATTAAGCTGTCTCTCACCCAAACTGAAGGGAAAAAGCTTACATGCATTTACCCTATATATACTCTCATAAATTTGTATACTACAATCAAATCTCCCCTCATTCTCCTTCACTCTGGGATGTAAAGTTCAACCTATTCACCCTTTCCCCTTAATTCAGGTCCTCAGGACCCGGCAACATCCTTGCAAATTTTCTCTGGAAAATTCACTTTTTCAAGCTTGTTGATCTCCTTCCTGTGGGTAGGTGACCAGAACTGCACACAATACTCCAAATTTGGCCTCACCATATTGCATACAACTTCATCATAACATCCCAATTCCTGTATTCAGTGCTCTGATTCATGAAGGCCAATGTGCTAAAGGCTCTCTTTATGACCCTATCTACCTATGATACCAATGTCAATTACAATAACTTGACTTCCCCTTCTCTGTTAAATGTTTAATTTCAGGTTTCCCCCATGTTAACCATCCTGGGACAGCTTATTCTAAGCAGAATGCAGGAAGGGCCAGACAGAATCATACAGCATAGATAGAGACCTTTCAAAGAGCAATGCCTCAGAAAGATGATGTCCATTATTAAGGACCCCCATCACCAGGACATGCCCTCTTCTCATTGTTGCCATCAGGAAGGAGGTACAGAAGCCTGAAGGTACACACTCAGCAATTCAGGAACATCTTCTTCCTCTTTGCCATACAATTCCTAACAGGACATAGAACCCATGGACAATACCTCACTTTTTTAAAATATTATTTCTGTTTTTGCTCTATTTTTAATTTAACTATTTAATATGCACATATATATTCTTACTGTAATTGATTTACCTATTTATTTTTTAAATATTTATTTTTCTATATTATCATGTATTACATAGTACTGCTGCCGTTAAATTAACAAATTTTATGACATATGCCGGTGATAATAAACCTGATTCTGATTCTTTCGAATGCTTTCCATGCCATTGTGGCTCTACCATTAGTTCAAAGTGCAAAGCAAATTTATAATCAAAGTACATATATGCCACCGTATACTACCCTGAGATTCATTTTCACGTGGACATTCACAATAGAACAACAAAGTACAATAGAATCAATGAAAATCCACACACAAATAAAACAACGTGCTCTGGTGTGTCGTAATGATCTGATCTTGGCTTCATAAAGCAGTTTCAGAAACATGATGGGTGATTAATGGATCCTATGTGCACAGTGAGGACAACCATTGCGAGGAGTGGCATGGTAGCATAGTGGTTAGTACAATGTTTTACAGCATCTGGGGTGTTCATAAGTCAGAGATTCTTAATCTGGGGGTGGCAATATTTGGTACTTTTCACTACCCCGCATTACAGAAAGGATGGCTAATATGAGAGAGCATAATTTTAAGGTGTTTGGAGGAAAGTAAAGAGGGGCTGTCAGAGGTAAGTTTTTTACGCAGAGAATGGTGCATGTTCTGCTGGGGTGGTGGCAGGGGGAGATACTGTCCATTAGGGACATTTAAGAAACTTAGATAGTTATGTAGATGATAGAAAAATGGAGGCCTATGTAAGAGGGAAGGGTTAGATTGATCTTAGAGTAGGTTAAATAGCTGGCACAACATTGTGGGCTGAAGGTCCTCAACAGTGCTGCAATGTTCTATCTTCTACATTCTATGACATGAAGAGTTCTGAGAGAAGACAGAAGTGGTACACCTGTATTAGAAGGTGTCAAATATAAGGAAAGTTTGGACAAACTTGGATCATCTTCTCTGGAGGGCCAGAGGCTGATGGAAGTATATAAAGTGAGGGGCATAAATAGTCAGGGTCTTTTTCCCAGGTTGGAAATGTCAACTACCAGAGGGTTTAGATTTGGGTCAGGAATTTCCAACCTTTTTATTTCATAGACCCAGACCATTAACCGAGGGGTCCATGGAACCAGGTGAGGAACTCCTGCTTTAGTTGATGAGGGGAAGTTTAATGCAGATTTATGAGTCTTTTATTCTTAGACCGAGTATTTGGTGCCTGGAACTTCTACCAGGGGAGATGGAGGAAGTGGATTTGGTTGCAATGGTTAAGAGGCATTTTAGCAGGTAAATTGAACAGGCAGGAAATGGAGTGATAGGCAGATGGGATAAGTTTAATTTGGCAACCTGCTTGGTACATACATTATGGGATGGAGAGTCAGTTCCTGTGCTGTACGTTCCCAAATATATTCCATTTCAAAAAAGGGTAAGCACACAGTGGGACTCATATACTTGTAGGATCCAAAAGGCAAACAATTTTGATTGTTACATCTAGAGTGTAATAACAGCTGATTCCACTTCGATGAAGTGAATAACTTGTTGTAAATAATTGTAAATAAATAAGGTAAATAACTGGGTGGTGGTGGTGTGGTAGTAAAGCGATTAGTATAATGCTATTACAGCTCCAGCAAGCTGGGTTCAATTCCCACTGCTGTTTGTAAGAAGTTTGTACGTTCTCTCCATGACTACATGGGTTCCCTCCCACATCCCAAACATGTGCAGGCTAGTGGGCTAATTGGTCACATGAGTGTCATTGGGCCAGAAGGTCCTGTAACTGCGCTGTATCTCAAAATAAAAAAAACTACTTCTTTTCAGAGGCTCATTTGCAAAAATTCTGAAGTACTTTGCACAACCTTTTGTTCCAACACTGAATGAAAATTATGATTTTGGGCTGAGATTCATAAAAAGCTGCTTTATGCATGAAGGTAGTTTTGAGGTTGGCAAATATCAGCTTGTTAAACCAGGACAACAGATTGGTCGCATAACATTAATTTGACTTTAGTGCCTCACAGTGTGTCAGAAAAATCAAAGAACTGTGTAATTTTCGTATTATGTACCAAACAGTTGTTTTTTTTTCCTATTTCAAATTAAAGAGCTGTCTTAACCTGATCTGTGTCCGTATACAAAGTTATATTTACAAGATTTCTAAAGGTTAAATATAAAAGAGGAATGAAGCAAGCTTGGAAAATACTTTCGTCTACCTAAGGTAGGTACTGTTGTCAACAGTCTCAAATTTAAAAAAACTACCAATGATTTTGTTCAGCATTGTGCGTTTATACTGTACATGAAATATTAATCTCTATTTTTAATTTTACATACTAATGAATTAGCTTTCTTTAAAATTTTGTTTTCACATCAGATTTATACTGCATTTGCATTTATTTATTTTAAAGTTTTATTCAGGGGTTAGGCCACTTCAAGCCCTTATCTTTTCTGAGAATTGAGGATGGTATTTTCCAGTGCAAAATCTATGAGCAATTTAGAGCAAAGAAAAATGGTGATAGAGTTGTAATCCAATATTTCTTTCTGTACCTTCCGAAAGTATGGCTGTACTGAAAGCTTGTACTCAAAAGGCTGTGAATTGATTTATACAGTGCCTGTAATCGGTTTTCACCTCCTTGGAAGTTTTCATGTTGGCTTGTTTTGTGGATTTAATTTGGCTGTTTTGACACGATCAGCAGGAAAAGACTCTTGTGTCAAAGTGAAAACAGATCTCTACAAAGTGATCTAAATTAATTACAAATATAAAACACAAAATAATTGATAACGTAAGTATTCACACCCCCTTCCTTTAATATCACATGCTAATCATCACTGGTGCAGTGAATCGGTTTTAGAAGTCATATAATTAGTTAAATAGAGATCTGTTTTTGCAAAACTGTGCAGTCAAGGTGTTTCAATTGATTGTAGTAAAAATACACCTGTATCTGGAAGGTCCAACTACTGGTGAGTCAGTATCCTGGCAAAAACTACATCGAGAAGACAAAAGGACACTCCAAGCAACTTCACAAAAAGGTGCAAGTCAGGAGATGGATACAAGAAAATCTCCAAGTCACCGAATATCCCTTGGAGTCCAGTTAAGTGAATCATCAAGAAATGGAGAGAATATGACACACCTGTAAATCTGCCTGGAGCAGGCCGTCCTCAAAAACTGAGTGACCATGCAAGAAGGGGACTAGTGGGAGATGCCACCAAGGGATCTGTGACAACTCTGGAAGAGTCACAAGCTTCAGTGGCTGAGATGAAAGAAACTGCACGTACAACAACTGTTGCCCAGATGCTTCACCAGACACAGTTTTATGGAGAGTGGCAAAGAGAAAACCACTGTTGAAGAAACCTCACATGAAATCTTGGCTACAGATTGCCAGAAGGCATGTGGCAGATTCTGAGGAAGAAGGTTCTTTGGTCTGATGGAAACCAAAATCGAGCTTTTTGACCGTCAGACTAAACATTATATTTGGCATAAGCTAAGTATAGCATATCATCAAAAACACACCATCCCTACCAGGACGTATGGTGGTGGCTGCATCATGCTGTTGGGATACTTCACTGCAGCAGGCCCTGGAAGGCTTGTGAAGGTAGAGGGTAAAATGAATGCAGCAAAATACAGGGAAATCCTGGAGGAAAACGCTGATGCAGTCTGCAAGAGAACAGAGACTTGGGAGAAGATTTGGTTTCCAGCAAGACAATAACACCAAGTATGAAGCCAAAGCTACACAGGAATGGCTTAAAAACAAACAAAGTCAGAGTCCAGACCTCAATCCAATTGAGAATTTGTGGCTGGACTTGAAAAGGCCTGTTCACTCACAATCCCCATGCAATCTGACAGAACTTGAGCAGTTTTGTGAAGAGGAATGGGGAAAACTTCCAGATGTGCAAAGCTGATAGAGACCTAGCCACACAGACTCAAGGCTGTAATTGCTGCCAAAGGTGCATCTACTAAGTGCTGACTTGAAGGGGGTGAATATTTATGCAGTTAATTATTTTGTATTTTATATTTGTAATTAATTTAAATCACTTTGTAGAGATCTGTTTTCACTTTGGCACAAAAGCATCTTTTTCTGTTGATCAGTATCAAAAAAGCCAAATTAAATCCACTGTGATTCAATGTTGTAAAACAACAAAACATGGAACTTCCAAGGGGGTGTGAATAATTTTTATAGGCACTGCACACTTTATTAGATATCTCCTGTACCTAATAAAGTGGCCACTGAGTATATATACGTGATCTTCTGCTGCTGTAACCCTTCCACTTCAAGGTTCAATGTATTGCACATTCAGAGATGCTCTATTGCACACCACTGTTATAACACATGGTTATTTGAGTTCCTCTCGCCTTCGTGTCAGCTTCAACCAGTCTGGCTATTCTCCTCTGACCTCTCTCATCAACAAGGCATTTTTGCCCTCAGAGCTGCCACTCGCTGTATGTTTTCTTGGTTTTCACAACAGTCAATGTACACTCTAGAGACTGTTGTGTGTGAAAATCCCAGAAGAACAGCTGTTTCTGAGATACTCAAACTACCCTGTCTGGCACCAATAATCATTTCATAGTTAAAGTCACTTAGAACACATTTCTTCCCCATTCTGTTGTTTGGTCTGAGCAACAACTTAAACCTCTTGACCTTGTCTGCATGCTTTTGTGAATTGAGTTACTGCCACATGACTTGCTGATTAAATATTTACATCAATGAACAGGTGTACAGAGGTACCTAATAAAGTGGCCACTGAGTTTCATTCACCTCCATCATCAAAGGTGATAAAATAGGATACTACACCAATAATTTAATTCACTGCACTGCTTTGTGACCTGTAAACATTAACAAAAAATGCTGTTTAATGTATGCAACAAGTGATGTGTTACCACAGTAGTTCAATGTTTGCAAACAAACTTATTTCTATAATTAATGGCAAATTAATTAATGTTTGATTTTAATGCATTTGCAAATTAATCTTCCTCTATCATTCAATTCTGTTATTTAGCCAGAGATATGTTACATATTATACATTACTAGGATCTTAATACTGAGACACATTAATTGGTTTGCCTTACCAAAAATTATATCAGCGGGTTTAACCTTTTTGTGCTCTTTGGGTCACATTGTCAGATAAACTTATCCAACTTACTTCATTTCACATGAAAACTGTTAGTTAATCTTTAAGAATTAATGGGAATTACACAGTACTAAAGGATTAAATATAGAATTAATTAACATTAAGTATTAATCCCTTTTAATTAGGTACTTTTCCAGAACAGCAGGAAGACTAATGATTATCACAACAGTGAGCAAGATGTTTTGAGTATTTTAGGTAGAATGAATGTATTTTAATAATTATTATAATTTTATACTGTAGATGTGCCTACAACATGAATGCTCTAATCTTGTTGTTCTAGGTGCTACAAAAGTGTTCTCCGTCTGCAGATGATTGATGGTGTCTGCAGCACAAATGGTGGCACTGTCTAAGTTAGTAAAGATTATTCTTGCAGCCTGCAAGATGAAAGTGTGATTCTGCATGAGCAGTAAGTGACAGATGTGACCACTATTTAGACTGATCTCCAGAGAGGAAGGACATTTTTTGGCAGAATGCTGATTTCTCACTCAATAAACAAAGAGTCACATTGATGAAACGTCAGGAGACGATTAGAGGATATGTTTTCTATTTCTATTCTCTATGTACTTGGATAAAGGTAAACCACAGAAAGCAAAATGAATATTCATGTCATATATTCCCAATAACAACTAATATAACGATGGTGCAGAAGTAATATAAATTATTTTCTTAATTGCTTCTGAGTTTATTTTTTCATGATGCTAAAGCAACAATCATTCTTATTTAATTAGTTATAAAAACAAACAATTTTCAATTCATAGATTGCAAACTGTTAGAGAAATAGGGAAACGAGAGATTTTTTCAAATAATGAAATCCACTATTTTAATGAAAGTTTCTGTGATTTTAACTTGTACGTATTTTGTTTCATAAATACCATGCAGCTTTCAATTACAGACTGTTGAAGAAATAAGGCGAACGAAGGGGTTTTAATTACAAAAGCCACTATTTTAATGAACGCTCCTGTATGTTTGCATTGCACTTCTTGTCTGTCTCATCAACATTCACACATAAAATTGATCTGAAAACTTGCACTTAAGGGTTTATCTTTCGTCTTCTTCCTTTACATTCGGTTCATACTTTTGCCCTTTGAAGTAATACAAGAGTTTGTCATTTAATTAATTTGCAATGATCAGTAAATCCTGGACGTTGGAATAGATTTACTTTTGGATAAACTAGGTGAAAATTTACAGTTGGTTAAAGTTTGGGGAAGCGCTGTAACGAGGCACTTTTCGAATCTACAAAAATTATTCAGCAAATTCAAGAACTGAATGGAAATTTGTTTTCGATTCCCATTTTAAGAAATGTTGAACTTATTGCAGTTCGTGATAAGTTCCTTTTCCTTAAGTATTTAATGTTATTGATTTCAGATGTTTAAGTTTAACTGGAGTGTGCAGGGCATTGCCTGTATCCAGCGAGAAAAGCTGAAGAACTCAAAAAGATCACAATGATATACAACTAAATATGAGGTTACCTAAACCTCCTTAAAATACGCTTGTTGGACATAATTGAAAATAACAACACATTGCTTTAGGGATAGTTTCCCAAATTATCGCATCGGAGATTTTACAAATTAATTAATTGCAGGTTTGGGTTTCTGTTTATAATCTATGCCAACCAGCCTTAAAATGGAAAAGGGCAGAAAGAAACAGCCAACCACAGCAAGGTTAACTTTCTCGCATGTCTGACAAATTGATTGTATGTGACATAAGGTATAATCTATAATAATCTTACATTTTGTATTTCAACATCTATTCATTTAACAAATAGTAGCTGGCCTAATAACTGTCTGTTGAATATAATTTATTTACTTCACTGTAAACATAGACACCGAAGGTACATTTATAAATGACCCCACGAGGAATATTTATGATTAAACATACAATCCACTGGACGGTATATACATAATAAATATCCTTTCGGGCATATGGGAACAAAAATATGCTCATATGTTTGATATAAAAACGCTACTTCAGTTGAAGAGATCAAAATGGGCTTTAATATTTCCACAAAGTCAATTCTTCAAGCTGAAAAGACTGCCTAAAAAAAGAGACTGCTGGTTGAGCCTTCTGATTTTTAAAAAAGTAGTTTGTGACGCATTTTGTTTTAATCAACGATCTGTTAGTTCTTAGTTCGAAAAGCTTGGGTGGCGAGGCGTTATTGGAAAAGGGACACTTAAACTTCGCAACAGAATGGACGCCCGCGTCCCAGCTGCTCTCGCTGACCGACATCTTACACTTTACCCGCATCTCCACGCAGATTGATCTCAAACTCAGTTACTCAGTCGTAATGTTAATTTTATTCTACATATATCAACACTGATAAAGTTCAAGTCAATGTTGAGCCAACCCATAGTTATCATTGTAGGAATTAAATCTCATTAATTTACTAAGAATAAATCGTCAACTATTGTTGTAACGCTGCGTTAATCTGGCAAGCAAAATCAAGCACTAAATTGTATCACTCGTGTAAGAAGAAGGTTGATGATGTTTTGATTTAATCACGTTTTATGAGTACTGTCTATGCGAAACATTTAAGAATCCCACGGCGTAATCTGGTGATAAAACAGCAGAAGGTTTAAGAATAAGAAACAGATTACAACATCCGTAGAAATCATTTATAGTGTAGCTCAGATACTATATTTGTTTGTACTTGACTAATAATGGAATTGGATCCTTAAAGGTTTACATTGAGAATATTGATGCCACTATGTGGCACTTTGCGGATTGGACCCTAAGCCTACATCCAGATTCTACTTTGATGGTGTTCACTCTGATATTGCTTCAGGGTCGGAAACAAAAATCCATCAAAATCTGTATCACAACAGGAAAGAAAATGCTAGCAAGGAAATCCTCTTACGGAGGTACTTAGACACATTGAAGAACTCTCACGGGAGGAGCTTAAAAAGGGTTGAAAACAAAACTCGTGACGACACAACCAGTCACAAATGATTATCAACAGGACGGGTTTCGACCCAAAGTATATTTACGCATGCAAAAATATTCTTCCACATCTTCAGATGTAATACATGTAAAATACTTCCCAGATGTTTGCAATATCTAGAGTAGAGTTAAAACATTAGGGGAAAAGTGTAACACAATTTCTTCCGTGAAACCTACGATCTTCAACCCTGTTTTAGAACATATCTTTACATACTCCGAGGGGAACTGGATTAATTTTCTAAAACATCTAGTCACTTAATCTTTTCGTGTGACACTTAGGGCAAAAGAGGTATTTCAAATTATTCTGTCGGTGTAATATAACTCTCCGTGCCTGATGATCTAATTCGTGAAAAGCGATCTAATTTAAATCGATACGCATTTAATGTTACCAATATTTTTGGCCAAGAACATTTTTCTAGCAACAACTGGAATCTCATTTCTGTCAATTTAAATCCACAAACAGAAAGTTTGCATTCTTAAATTAGCAATCCCTAGTTAATTAACCATAGCAGAAGTATAAATATCTATTGAATTGTCATCACGCCCCTGTTTGTATAATTATTGCCACAGAATAACACGATGGTGGGTTCAACCATCCAAGCTGACATTTTGCTGTGGTATAGATTTAGATCTCCACTGTCAGAAGAGCTGTGTTTTGCATGGGATGCCAAACTGATGGCCTGTCTTCTTTCTCAGTCTAATATATAAAGTCCCATGGCCGCATTTTGAAAGTGAGGAGGATGTTTCCTCCACGTACACCAAGTCTATGGCAGCTCTCAAAGCTATCCCATTCCCCACCATTTCCCCTGTAATCTGTTCTCCTCATATTCCCATCAACTGCCCCCAGATTCTACTATTTACCCATTCAGTAGGGAAAGGAGTGGTGCCTCAGAAAAGGAGTTTCAATCTTCAAGGACCCCCACCACCCAGGACATGACTTCTTCTCATTGTTACCATCAGGAAGGAGGTACAAGAGCCTGAAGGCACACACTCAAAGATTCAGGAACAGCTTCTTCCCCTCTGTCATCAGATTCCTAAATGGGCATTGAACCCATGAACACTGCCTCACTACTTTTTTTTAAAAATTCTGCTTTTGCACTACGTATCTTAAGCTAACCATATACTATACATATATACACTTACTGTAATTCAGTTTTTTCTATATTTATCATATATTGCATTGTACTGCTGCTGCAAAGTTAACAAAGTTCACAACACATTCTGATTCATCCAATATTACACAAACAGATGATTAATATCTGATCATAATCATGTGTTTATTTATGGATGAAAATTAGCTCCTTCATCATTACAACAAAATCACTTTAAAGCTTTCATTAGCTATAATGTGCTTTAGAAATTACCTGATGCCATGATTACCACTCTATAATGGTATCTCTGACATGGCACATAATGATGATGATGAATGGTATCTTTCCTAGATATATATTAAATCATGATTGTAATTGTCAGTAACAATAAACAGATGGCATGCAATAAATAAATATTTATGTCAATAGGTCCTTCATCTTCCCCCAAACCTTCACCCTTCCTACAATGCACTAACAGCTCATGCCACATCTGTTTATTAAGAAAATTGAATCATACAGTTCTCAGTATTGAATGACATTCCATGTAAAATAAAAATAGAAAATGGACTCCGACTTGAAACAATATCTTTGTTTCTCTTTCCACAGATGATACCTGATCTGTTTCTAGCATTTTCTGTTACACTGGCAGATTTTGAACTTCCATTTAATGACACTAAAATGGACATTCACTGATATTACTTATCACTTATAGAGGAGGATGTTAATTCATACTTATTTTCTGTGCCACTCTGATGATACATTTATTGGGACCAATCATTTTTTAAAAAAAAGACATTCAATATGATCATTTAGAAATTATGGGTATCTTATCCTCTTTGGACACTTTGTCTGCTATTTCCCTGTTTTCTACAGAAATGACCACAACATCACCACGCTGTTTCATTTTAACCTCAGGGTAATTATGGTTTTGCTGCAGTAAAACTAATGGCCATCAGATACATTGCATGTCATTGATGTGAACACCTAGCAAGAAGCTATTGTGCATTTAAACTCCCAATCAGTGCGACAAAATATACCCAGAATGGCTCGCATAGAATTTCATTTGGTTTCATGTGACTAATGGGATGAAAATCTCCTTTGCCTGTTGGTTAGTAATCCTAGATGAAGGTAATTTTCACAAGTTCAGCTTTTCATCTTAATGGGAATAGCAGCATATCCACTTCAAATGACAATCTCATGTAGAAACCACAACTTAAGGTAGGTTGTTGGGAGAAGCAGAAGCAGTTATTCTCTATTCTTTACTGTGCTGCAAATGCTCTGTAAGTATTCCTCACAGTATTTTATTTGCAGACACTAGAGTCCCTCTTTTTTATGGGAAGAGAATTCAAAATGTAAGGACTATACTTTATCTATACAATGATAATTAAACAATGAGCTATGCTTGTTAATGCTTCCCCTTCAAAAATAACACAGCTCAGTCAAAAGGCACATGATTAATCGATTATATTTACAATTTATGGAAGTATGTTACTGATAATTACATCCATCATAGCCACTAATAATGTATTATGAGTTATATACCATGTACACAATTACATATCTTTGGAATAATAGGTAAGCCAATAGTAGATTCAAAATTCAATATTCAAATGTATTTATCATGTGTACATCAAAACATGCAGGGAAATGTGTTATTTGCATTAACAACCAACACACCAAGGATGTGCTGGGGGCAGCCCACAAGTTGCCACACATTCCAACACCAACATAGGAAATTCTCAATGCTTGGCAAAACAACACAGAACACAACACAACACACCACAAACAACAAAACAACAACAGCAAAACAAGCCCGTTCCTCCCTCAGAAACACACATACACAGTTCTTCAATCTTCTTCGGCCTCTAACAACCATCTGAACTCACAGACATTTGACAGCCAGCAAAAGACAATAAATACTTCTTTCAAACATTACACCAGCAACTTCTCTGAATAAATCCAAATTCAATAAAATAAATGCCCAATTTCTAAACAAGCATCCTCTTTCACTGTGAATCTATAAACAATCCATATGAATTGGTATGGAATAGAAGTTTCACACTTACAATCTGGGTAATATGTGTTCATCTAAGGTGAAGATGATTTTGAACAACTCAGACATTGAAGACTTAGCATCCATTCCTTTAAGCACTTACCCTGTAGAACCTTAAAGGTAATCATAACTCCATCAATAAAGGATTAGGTTCTTGGGAAATCAGTCAAAAATCAAAAGTCCTTATTTAGTGCCTCCATTTCACGATAAAATAATAAGGATGTTTCTCTGACAAATATGAAGTCAGTTATTAGCTCTACTTGAATTGAATTGAATTGACTTTATTACTTACATCCTTCACATACATGAGGAGTAAAAACCTTTATGCTAAATTGCAATCTGCAATTTATTGTAATTTGTAATAAATAGTTTGTACAACAGGACAGTCAATATAGCATAGAAATACACTTGTTTCAGCATCAATTAATCACGCTAAAAGTGATGGCCTAGTGGAAGAAGCTGTCCTGGAGCCTGTTGGTCCTGGCTGTTATGCTGCGGTACAATTTCCCGGATGGTAGCAGCTGGAACAGTTTGTGGTTTGGGTGACTTGGGTCCCCAATGATCCTTCAGGCCCTTTTTACACACCTGCCTCTGTAAATATCCTAAATAGTGGGAAGTCCACATCTACAGATGCACTGGGCAATGGGATTCACTCCCAGGGCCCACCGACCGGACATTTTTCGATATTCCAATAATGTGCCCTAGAAGACGAGCATGGGTTTGAAGTTCCCAGGCTGTGCAGCCCTGGAGATGAGCCAATTCTATACCGGTGCTGTCAACTGAAACATCACAGCGAAAAAAGAACATCAGGAACAGTGGGTCAGCTGTTGAAGGGCTCGGTACTTAGTGAACTGCTCTCTCTTTCTTTCATTCGTGGGGGAGAGTTTGTTACTAATTATTGAGTTGGAGAACTTGATAAAAAAAAGTGATGCAGTAGACTTTAACACTATAAATCAGCAAGTGTAGTTTTTTTGTCTTGTTAGTCTTCCCTCTCACTGTGTGACACCTCTCTGTCGCTTTATTAGGGAGAGAGATAGCCTATGATATGTCGAATTGATAGATGGACAACTAGTTTTTGTTGTACTGCAGATCATAGTCTTTCTTGGGTGCTTTGCTATTGTTTGCTTGGTGGCTGGAGGGTGTTGATGCTTTTTTGCTGAAATTAGTTGGGGAGGGGGAAAGTCATTGCTTTGGGGCCGCTTGTGAGTGGAAGGGGGAGTAGGGAGCTTTGTGGTTCTAATGTTTTTTACTGTCACTCATTCTTTGGGGCACTCTTCTGTTTTCGTGGATGTCTGTGAAGAACAAGAATTTCAGGTTGTATATTGTATACATTCTCTAAATGGAACTATTGAACTACAGAATAATCTATCCCTCCTTCAGGCTGTAGTTCCCTCCTGCTTTAAGAAAACCACTATCATTCTGGTACCCAACTATCATTCTGGCTCTGTCTATCAGGAACGGCTCTGAGAAGCTGTCCATGACATGCATCAACTCTACCTTTCCAGACTACCCCAACCCACTACCATTTGCCCATCATAAGTCTACAGTGAATACTACCTCCTTGGCCCTACACTCAGCTCTGGAGCATTGGGACAGTAAAGATACTTACATCAGACTATTGCTTATTGATCACAGTTCCATCTTCAAAACTATTACTCCAAGCAAACTCATCATCACAGTCCAGACCCTGGATGATAATGCTGCCCTCTGCTACTGGATCCTTGACTTTCTGACCATCGGACTGCAATCAGTGAGGATAGGCTGCAGCATCTCCACCATGAACTCTGGGCAAGGACGAGATTCCCGCATGGTATGCTAAATCCCAGTCGCCAGTGTTTGGGATATTTCAGATCGAGTCCTTAGCATTCTTAAGGTGGATGGTGAACAACCAGAAGCCGTGGTCCAGGTAGGTGCCAATGACATGGGTAGAATGAGTGACAAGATTCTGTATAGGGAGTTCTTGGAGTTAGGTACTAAGTTAAAGGGCAGGACCTCCAGGGTTCTCAGAATTACTGCCTGTACTATGTGCTAGTGAGAAGATTATACAGTTTATATGTGGCTAAGGAGTTGATGTAGGAAGGAGAGCATAAGATTTTTGGATCGTTGGGCTCTTTTTCTGTACAGAAGGGATGGTTTGCACCTGAACTGGGGGGAGATTCATATACTAGCAGGAAGGTTTGTTATTGCTGCATGGTGGGGTTTAAATTAGAGTTGCAGGGGATGGGAAACAGAGTGCCAGAACAGTTAGTGGAGAGATTGTGGAGGTAGATGTTTCTAAGAACTCAGACAAAGTTAGGAACCAAAAGGTTGAGCATGATGCGACTAGTGTCCTGAGCTAGCTATATTTCAATGCGAGAAGTATTGTAGGAAATAGAGAATAGTGATGAAGATGAGGTAGCTGGTTTACAAATAGAGACAACACACACAAAATGCAAGAGGAACTCAGCAGGCCAGGCAGCATCAATGGAAAAGAGTACCATTCAGCGCCCCAAACAGTCCTTACAGGTGAGGCGACACTTCACCTGTGAGTCTGTTGGGATCATCTACTGTATCCAGTGCCCCCAGTGTGGCCTCCTGTATATTGGTGAGACCTGACGTAGATTGGGAGACCACTTCACTGAGCACTTATGCTCCATCTGCCAGAAAAAGCAGAATTTCCCAGTGGCTACCCATTTTAATTCCACTTCCCATTCCCATTCCAACATGTCTGTCCATGGCCTCCTCTACTGTCACGATGAGGCCACACTCAGGTTGGAAGAACAACAACTCGTAATCCATCTGGGTAGTCTGCAACTTCTTGATTTCTCGAACTGCCAATAATGACCCCCAACCCCATCTCCTTCACCATTCCCCATTCCCATTTCACTCTCATCTTATCTCCTTACCAGCCTATTACCTCCCATGCTCTAGTGCTCCTCACTCTTTTCTTTCTTCCATGGCCTTCTGTCCTCTCCTATTGCATCCCCCCTTCTCCAGCCCTGTATCTCTTTCATCAATCAACTTTCCAGCTCTTTTCTTGACCCGTTCCCCCTCCCAGTTTCACTTATCACCTTGTGATTCTTCCTCCCGTTCCCCCACTATCTTACTCTGACTCCTCATCTTTTTTTTTCCGATCCTAGTGAAGGTTCTCAGTACAAAATGTCGACTAAACTCTTTTTCCATAGATGCTGCCTGGCCTGCTGAGTTCCTCCAGCATTTTGTGTGTGTTGCTAGGATTTCCAGCACCTGCAGATTTTCTCTTGTTTGTGAATGGATTACAAACAGAGGCAATGTGTAGTGAGGAGAGGCTGTTGATTGGGCAAAATTGCAGTCAACAGGATGAGTTGCAACGTGAAAGGCAGACAAAATTGAAAAGGGTGAACACAAGACTGAAGCTATTATACTTGAAGGCAAGCAGTATACAGAATAAGGGAGAATGAACTTGCAGCATTGTTGCCGATTGGAGGTTTGATGTTGTAGGCATCACTGAATCATGGCTGAAAGATTATAGCTGGGAGCTTCATGTCCAAGGATGCACATTGTATCAAAAGAACAGGTAGGAAGGCAGAGGGGGTGGCATTGTCCTGTTGGTAGAAAAAAAAAGAAATTATTTCATTAGAAAGAGGTCTGTGTTGGGACCAATTCTTTTTACACTATATGTCAATGATTTGAATGAAGGAATTGATGGCTTTGTTGCAAAGTTTGCAGATGATAAGAACATAGGTGGATAGGTAGGTAGTTTTGAGGCAGTTGAGAGGCTACAGAAGGATTTAGATAGATTAGGAGAATGGGCAAAGAAATGGCAGATGAATAGTGTTGGGAAGAGTATGATCATGCACTTTGGTAAAAGAAATGAAAGGGTAGACTATTTTCTAAATGGAGAGAAACTACAATAAACTGAGGTGCAAAGTGACTTGAGAAACCTTGTGCAGGATTCCCTAAAGTTTGTGTCAGTGGTGAGGAAGGCAAATGCAATGTTAGCATTCATTTCAAAAGGACCAGAATATAAACGCAAGGATTAATGTTGAGACTTTATAAAGCACTGGTGATGCCTCACTTGCAGTATTGTGTGCAGTTTTGGGCCCCTTATCTTATAAAGGTGCTGAAACTGGAGTGGCAGGATTGAATGGCTTGTCATATGGAGCATTTGGTGCTCCTGGGCCTGTATTCACTAGAATTCAGAAGAATGAGGGGTGATGTCATTGAAACCTGTTGAATAGTGAAAGGCCTTGATAGAGTTGATGTGGAGAGGATTTTTCCTATGGTGGGAGAGTCTCAGACCAGAGGACACAGCCTCAGAATAGAGGGCATCCTTTTAGAACGGAGATGAGGAGGAATTCCTTCAGCCAGAGAGTGGTGAATCTGTGGAATTCTTTGCCACAGGCAGCTGTGGAGGACAAGTCTTTATGTATCTTTAAGATAGAGGATGATAGATTCTTGATTGGTCAGGGGATGAAGGGATATGGGAAGAAGGCAGGAGATTGAGGCTGAAAGGAAAATTTGTTCAGTCATGATGAAATGGTGGAGCAGTCTCAATGGGCTAAATGGCCTAATTCTACTCCTATATCTTATGGTCTTATTGTCTTATGATTTTTCTAAACACTGGTTCTCCACAAGTTTGTATCCTCAGCTCCCTACTCTACTCCTTGTATACTTGTGACTGTGTTGACAGATTCTCCATCTACCAGTTCACAGATGATACCACTGTACTGAGTTTAATCTCAAATAATGATGGGTCTGAATACAGGAAGGAGAGGGGGAGTTTAGTATCATGTCAACACCCTTTCCCTCAATGTCAACAAAACAAAAGAGTTGGTCTTTGAATACAGTAAGAGTGGGGTGGGGGTGTGTGCACATGCTCCTGTCTATACCAACGGTGTTGAGGTTGAGAAGGTTGAAAATCTCTAGGTGTGAATATCATGTAGCCTGTCCTGGTCCAACCATGAAAATGTCATGATCAAGAAAACTCACTAATGCCTCTTCTTCCACAGGAGGATAATGAAATCCAGCGTGTCCCAATCAACTCTTACCAATATTTATTGATGCACCGTAGGAAGCATTTTCTCTGGATGTATAATGGCCTGGTATGACAACTGCACCGCAAGAAACATAGAAACATAGAAAATAGGTGCAGGAGTAGGCCATTCAGCCCTTCGAGCCTGCACCGCCATTCAGTATGATCATGGCTGATCATCCAACTCAGAACCCTGTACCTGCTTTCTCTCCATACCCCTGATCCCTTTAGCCACAAGGGCCATATCTAACTTTCTCTTAAATATAGCCAATGTACCGGCCTCAACTGTTTCCTGTGGCAGAGAATTCCACAGATTCACCACTCTCTGTGTGAAGAAGTTTTTCCTCATCTCGGTCCTAAAAGGCTTCCCCTTTATCCTTAAACTGTGACCCCTCGTTCTGTACTTCCCCAACATCGGAAACAATCTTCCTGCATCTAGCCTGTCCAATCCCTTTAGAATTTTATACGTTTCAGTAAGATCAATAATCAATAAGAAACTGCGGAGTTGTGGATACAGCTCAACACATCACAGAAACTAGCGTCTCCTCTGTGGAGTCTGGCTATTCTTCTCCCTGCCAGCACAATCAACCTTCCCACTCAGACATTCTCTCTTCTTCCCCCTCCTATTGGGAAGAAGATACAAAACCCTGAACCAGCAGGCCCAAGAACAGCTTCTATCCCACTGTTGTCAAACTTTAGAACAGACCTTTGTACTATCAGATGTTCTCAGCCTGACAATCTACCTCAATATGATGTTGCACTTTATCATTTATTCTTATTCTTTATTTTGCATTGTTACTGTTTTACCTCATTCAGAATCAGAATCAGGTTTATTATCACTGGCATGTGACGTGAAATTCATTAACTTAGCAGCAGCAGCAGTTCAATGCAATACATAAAATAGAAGAGAAAAAAATAATAAATAAAATAAAAATAATAATAATAATAAATAAATAAATCAATTACAGTAAATGTATATTGAATAGATTAAAAAACGTTCAAAAATCAGAAATACTGTATACGTATTTTAAAAAAGTGAGATAGTGTCCAAGGATTCAATGTCCATTTAGAAATCGGATGGCAGAGGGGAAGAAGCTGTTCCTGAATCACTGAGTGTGTGCCTTCAGGCTTCTGTACCTCCTACCTGATTAACAGTGAGAAAAGGGCATGCCCTGAGTGCTGGAGGTCCTTAATAATGGATGCTGCCTTTCTGACACACCACTCCCTGAAGATGTCCTGGGTATTTTGTACGTTAGTACCCAAAATGAAGCTGACTAGATTTAAACCTTCTGCAGCTTCTTTCGGTCCTATGCAGTAGCCCCCTCCCCATACCAGACAGTAATGCAGCCTGTCAGAATGCTCTCCATGGTACATCTATAGAAGTTTTTGAGTGTACTTGTCGACATGCCAAATCTCTTCAACTCCTAATGAAGTATAGCCACTGTCTTGCCTTCTTTATAACTACATCAATATGTTGGGACCAGGTCAGATCCTCAGAGATCTTGACACCCAGGAACTTGAAACTGCTCACTCTCTCCACTTCTGATCCCTCTATGAGGATTGGTATGTGTTCCTTCGTCTTAGCCTTCCTGAAGTCCACAATCAGCTCTCTCGTCATTACACATTACACTCAATGTGTAATGATTTGGTCTGTATAAGCAGTAAGCAACACAACTTTTCACTGAATCTTGGTACATGTGACAATAATAAGTCAATGTCTATACCAGTCCTCCACATTCAAATAATGCAGCAAATGAGATTAACATATGGCATTTTATTTGTTTACTGGTACATCAAAAATGTTGGGTGGTGGGGTAGAGATGCATCTCTACCAAGAGAGGTATAAGGCATTCCTTCCCTCTGCTAGCCTGCAGGTTACCCTTGAGCAAGGTGTAGTAGCACCTCCTTAGCAACCCCTAGCCCCCCCACAATCAGGGTCACGTGAAGTCGTGGGAGCAGGTGGCCATATGAGCAATTGGTGCATATTTCTAGTCCTGATTATGAGGCCACTGATGCCAAGCAGACAATCACTGAAGAGTGCTGACAATGGCTGGGGTCACCCTTCTTGTAAGACACCGCCCAGCAGAAACCAATGGCAAGCACTTCTGATGAAAAATTTGCCCAGAAAAATCATGGTCACGGAAAGATCATGATCGCCCATATCGTACCACATGGCACATAACAAGCAAACAATATCAGAAATGATCTGAAGGACCAAAGGAACCAGTGAAGACTTCCTTAGTAAAAAAAATGTTGCCAATAAAAAGGGGGAAATATAATTGGGATTCCAATGTGGAATATGTTCAATATATCATGAAACTAGATTTCAGCAGCAGCTGAATAAAGAAACATTTTAAAGTAGACCAAGTTTAGCTACCATGGACACAATGTTTGGCATGGGTATGATGGGGTAAAGAGCTTGTTTTTATACTCTGTGACTCTATGACTTCCTTCTTCAACTATAATCTGCCCTCACAGGCAAGGGTGAACAAGAAAAACAGTTTGTATAAATCATTGTGTAAATTACTAAAGTGTTGTGGACACCCAAGCAAATAAGCAAAAAGGCTAATCAGAAGACTGGAGCAGAAGATATTATGCCATTGCTCTGCAAAGCTCTATAAAATAATGCTTGGACCACAGCTAACAGTTCTGTGGCCACATCTTAGGAGGGAGGGAACGAGGGTCTGTGGTATAAATTTTATAGGATGATGCATGGAAATGCAAGGATTAAATTATGGAGGGCGGGGTCAAAGTCAAAGTAAATTTATTGTCAATGTACGTATATATGACCTGATAGAAGTTAGGATGATAGAAACTTGAGCTTTATTCTCTATAATTCAGAAGATTGAGGAGTAACTTGAATGAAGTTATGAAACTCAGGAGAATTGACAGAGAATAATCCAAGAAAATGTTACCTGTTACACCATAAACCAGGTGATATATTTTAAATCAGACTCTAGAACTAGAGTCTAGAGATGTCAGGAAACAATATTATGTGGAAGGGAGAATAAAATACTTTTAGGTTTTTTCACAAAGTGCAACTGATGCTTTGTTAAATAGCAACATAAAGTTTGACAATGTAAAGTTAAGGTGAGGTCATATAAGACTTTAGGTGTCAGATTAGCCAGACATTGCAATAGGCACCGGAGATTACAGGTCTTCAACAGTCTTTATGCTCCATCTTCTTTCTCTAAGACTCACAACGAACACGATTGATCTCAGATGTTAAAAGAAAATAAGCAACTGCAGATGCTGGAAATCTGAAACAAAAACAAAATATGTAGGAAACACTCAGCAGGTCAGGCAGCATCTGTGGAAAGAGAAACAGTAAATGTTGTGGGCCCAGAACTGGGAAAGCAATGTTAACTGTTTCCCCTTCCACAGATATTACCTGAGGTGCTGAGTATTTCCAGTCTCAAGGGGTGTTCCCCTCTTAGATCTTCTGACCACACAACCAAGATTTGCCTGCTTCTGAAAAAAGTTGTAATTGGAGTTAGTCAATTCAGCAGCCAATCAGATTGAAGAATTCTCACATATAGTAAAAAGCAAAGTTACAAGTTGTATAGAATTTAATTAATGCAGCAGTTAAAATATACAAATAAATGTACTTTCAAAACCCAATGTTTTAAATTCCTTTGCATCTTAACGTGCTTTTGTGAAGTAAATTAACATACATGAATATTGTTTACTGAATCTTAATTCGGCTTTAGAAATGTTCCATTCTTCAGGAAGAAGACGTAAGGTTGAACGCTTCTTTTGTTTAATGGCTGTGTGGCGCCACGACGACAACCTTTCACTCAATGTCAGCAAGATCAAGGAGATGATTATTGACATCAGGAGGAGGAAACCAGAGGTCCATGAGGCAGTCATCATTGGGGATTCTGGGAAGGAGACGGTCCGCAACATTAATTGCCTTGGTGCTATTGTTTCAGAGGATCTGTCCTGGATCCAGCCATTATGAAGAAAGCATGGCAGTGCCTCACTTCCTTAGAAGTTTGTGAAGATTTGGTCTATCATCCAAAACTTTGACAAACTTCTATAGATGTATGGTGGAGAGTATATTAACTGGTTGCATCATGGCCTCAAGACCCACACCACCAGGTTCAGGAAGAGTTATTACCGCTCAACCATCGGGCTCTGGAACCGGGGGGATAACTTTACACACCCCATCACTGAACTGTTCTCTCAAACTATGGATTCAGTTTCAAGAGCTCTATATCTCATATTCTCAACATTTATTGCTTATTTATTTATTATTATTAATTTGTTTCTCTTCCATTTTGTATTTGCACAGTTTGTTGTGTGTCCGTCCTGTTGGGTACGGTCTTTCATTGATTCTGTTGTGTTCTTGTATTTACTGTGAATGCCTGCAAGGAAATGATTCTCGAGTTTGCATATGGTGACATGTATGTACTTTGATAATAAATTAACTTTGAAATGTGAACTTTGAACTTCTAAGGGAGCATTAACCAAATGCCTGAAGATTTCCCTTGATAAAGGCAGGAAAGGCTGCCGTGAGAGGGTGTTAAATCACCCAGAGCTACACTTGGATTTCATGTTAAACGATGCACATAGATTCTGAAACTGATGCCAGTTTTAGTGAGTAATGATGGTGAACACAAGTCGTTCAGCTGTAGTTGCTTTAGGGAAGTGTGGCATAGGGGATCATGAATTGACCTGCAGTAAAAAATTCCAGTTATATTGGACAATGCAGCCAATGTTTAATTGAAAGGTAATCAAGATGAAACATCAGTTTTTTTAATCCACAGAGGCTTCCTGATCTGAGGAGTATTATTTTTCCATCAGATTCCTGCTTTAACATAATCTTGCTTTCAGAAGCAGGAACTTTGTCTGCTAAGTAACACACACAAAGTTCTGGAGGAACTCAGCAGGTCAGGTAGCATGACGTTTCAAGACTGTCCTGATGAAAGGTCTCAACACAAAACGTTGACTGTTCATTCCTTTCCACTGATGCCATCTGACCTGCAGAGTTCCTCCAGAAATTTGTGTTCGTTGCTCTGGATTTCCAGCATCCGCAGAATCGCTTGTGTTTATGATTTTGAGTGCCAAGAAGTGAAACTGTAGATGTGAATCAACACCTTAAATTTCAGTATTACTGATGTTTGAAAAGATAAAGAGTTCTTATTTTGTATTTGGCAATTTATAACAGTCAAAATATAGATTATTGAATATAGTTCATTAATTTTCTTCAACAGTGATCAAACAGTGCAACAAATGGTCTGCAGAAAAGAGGGTCAGCAACATTTGTGGGAGGAAGGCCGCTGTTGACACTTTGGGTTGAAACCCTGCTTTAGTAGATCAAGCAGCATCTGTGTGATTCCTTTCTTTTCTTTCCACAGAAAGGCCCTCTGCCCTCTGAGTTCTTCCAGCTATTGCTCCGAAATCCAGCATCTGTAATCTCTTCTGCCTCCAATAGTCAGCTGGTTCCATTTTTCATTGTCGTAAAGAATATTAATTTTGGTTACACTAGATTCCAAGAAAGCTTTCAAAGCACAGCTCAAGCAGAACCCCAAACACAGCTGCCGTTTCTAATTTTTATTTTCAGATTTTCAATATTTTCTCTTCTTGCTGCCTTTTAGTTTTTTTCCACATTCCACTCAATACTCAATTGGCCAACTCTGAAACGAGCGAGGTTCAAGTCACTGCAAGTTGATCTTGGTTGCCACCAGCCCCATGAGCAGCTCACAGAACAGTCAATAAGACCACTTATAAAGTGTTATTTCTGACTTTGTGACTGCACTTGTGTTCCATGAAATGGCCTCACCTGTTGGAAATTGGAAACATGCATCTGTCCCAAGCACTGTCAACCAACTGGGCAAAAAAAAAATTAGGTGTGGTGAATATCTGAATTTCCAATACATTGCTAGCAGGTGAAATTCCCAGCCCGAACAAAAGGCCGGCAATGTATCCTGTATTTTCAGTTAATAGTGTTTTCTATTAAGTAAACAGCTAATTCACCGCAAACCTGCTTGAGGTTCCAGCTTTCAAATGAACAGTTAAGTCAAAGGTCCATCTGTTCTTTCACTAGGATGCAAAAGACCCCTTGGCTTTATTTCAGAGAAGGGTAGTAGTATTCTCCTGCTCTCTTAGCCAGTGCTTATGTTCTAATAGCATCACAAAAACAAATTATCCACTCATTATCACACTGCTGTTGTGGGAAGTGGCTGCTGCATTCCTTATTGCTCTAACTTCATCTCATTGATTTTAAAGCTCTGTGGATCATGCTGGGGTAATAATTGGTGCAAATACCTTGGTTCATTACAAGAGGAGTAAAGCTTTTTTAGTCCATTTATAAATAAATGACCCAAGTGTGCTCACATGTACACAAACTATAATCTTAATAGTTATACTACAATGCAATCTGCAATAGGTGCTTTCATCAAAAAATATTTCAAATCCAATCCATTAAAATGTAAAGAACTGAAAAGATAAAGTTAATTTTTAAAATTATGTCAATTTTTTAATTGCTTTGGCACTCTTGATTCTCTAACAATACAGGAAGAAAAAGCTAGAGAAATGTGCATATAAGATATACAAAGGAACAGAACTAAATTGATTTGGTTTACTTTAAAATATTATCACTGTTGAGACTAAAATAGAAAAGAACGCTATGTATTTTCTGAGGACTTTGCAGGGAACCGTTGTGAAATGGACCCAAGATGCAAGGAGGCCAACATGATGGATGTTACCAAATTCGAGCTGATCTCTAGTCCTGTCCATTCATACTCATTCTAATGTTTAACTTTAGATTTTTCTTTCTGTCATTTGTCTTTGCTTGTTGGAGGTGTCTTGACAAACTCCTCAGAATCATTTTCACATCAGCATTAGCCACAACTCATGAATATTGGGTCAGCCTTAGAGTTTAATCCTCAATGCATCATGCGATTATTATCTGGGCCACCCTGACACTTTGTTCTATTGCCCCATCCCACCGGGGGACTCGGTGTCATACACATGGCTAGCCTAAGGGGGGATTAAACTCTCCTGTTTGCCAAATCTGAAGTCTGTCACACCATCCATCATTTTCTAGTCCTGCCAAAGTCAATACAATTGTGTAGCACTGAATGTGTGTCTTTTCCTCTTTAACCAGAAGTGTGTCCCTAGCTTTGAATATTCCTTAGTTTGTTGAAGAAAATCCATCAATGTCAGATTAAAAAAACAGCTAGAAGACAAACTGACCGCAGTCTTTGAGCTGTTCTGTGATTTTTGTTTTTGAAGTGAAAGGAATACTTTCTACATCAGTTTGTTTACTCATCTGTCAGTTCCTGCACATTGTAAAACTCTTTATGTTAGCCCAGTTTTAACAGAATATGGTTTTACCACAGAATGTTTGACAGAGATAATGTAAATAATATATATTATATTTAGAGGTGATAATTTGATTGTTATTCTATGGTTACTGCAGCTATTTACAGGCTCTCTTAACATTCTGGGTCAGGAAAACAATTTTATGCACATGTTCAAGACTTCTCATTCTAATAGGACTGTTGGCATAAGTAGCTTCTTACATTAGATCAGGAGTTCGCAAGCTTTTTTATGCATGCACCCCCACCATTAACTGAGCGGTCTGTGGACCCCAGGTTGGGAAGCCCTGAACTAGGTGGTAGAGCACTCGAATTACCAGCTCAAATTTGCAAATGTCCCTCCCTGAACTATCATCATCGCGAGATCGGTGATGAAATTCTGAAATTGTACAGCAGGAGATAATCCCCTTTAATGGACTCGTTTTAAGATGCAAAAACACTACGGAAGCTATGTTCCCCGAATGAAATGGCCAATGATTGAGGAGAATTTGATGGCTCTGGACCCGTATTTGCTGGAGTTTAGAAGAATGAGGAGAGATCTCATTGAAACTGAACAAATATTAAAATGGAGAGGATGTTTCTATTGTGGGAGAGTCCAGGACCAGAGAGCACAGCCTCAGAATAGAAGTATGTCCCTTTAGAACAGAGATAAGAAGGAATACCTTTGGCCAGAGGATGGTGAATCTGTGGAAAATAGAGGTTGATAGGTTCTTGATTAGTAAGAGCATCAAAGGTTACAGGGAGAAGGCAGCAGAAAGGGGTTGTGAGGGAAAACCATTTCTGGGTGTCAACATCTCTGAAGAACTATCATGGACCCAACGTATTGAAGCAAATGTAAAAAAAGGCACATCAGCAGTTATATTTCATTCGGAGTTTAAGGAGATTTGGTAGGATTCTAGCAAATTTCTACAAATGTACCCTGAAGAGCATACAGTCAGAATCAGGTCTAATATCACAAGCATATGTTATGAAATTTGTTAACTTTATGGCAGCATAACAATGCCATAAATGATAACTATAGAGATAAAAAAAAGTTACATTAAGTACACAAACACGAGGAAATCTACAGATGCTGGAAACTCAAGCAACACACATGAAATGCTGGTGGAACGCAGCAGGCCAGACAGCATCTAATTGGAAGAAGCACTGTCGACGTTTCAGGCTGAGACCCTTCGTCAGGACTAACTGAAAGAACAGATAGTAAGAGATTTGAAAGTAGGAGGGGAAGGGGGAAATCTAAAAAGACCGGAGTGGGTGGGGTGAAGCTAAGAGCTGGAAAGGTGATTGGCAAAAGGGATACAGAGCTGGAGAAGGGAAAGGATCATGGGACAGGAGGCCTAGGGAGAAAGAAAGGGGGAGGGGAGCACCAGAGGAAGATGGAGAACAGGCAAAGAGTGATGGGCAGAGAGAAAAAAATGAGGGGGTGTTGAAGCCACACTCAGGTTGGAGGAACAACACCTTATATTCCATCTGGGTAGCCTCCAACCTGATGGCATGAACATTGATTTCTCTAACTTCCGTTAATGCCCCTCCTCCCCTTCTTACCCCAACCCTGATTTATTAATCCCCCCCCCCGCCTTTTTTCCTTTTTGCAGTTAGTCCTGACAAAGGGTCTCAGCCTGAAACATCGACAGTGCTTCTTCCTATAGATGCTGCCTGGCCTGCTGCATTCCAGTTACATTAAGTATATGCATGTCTACTTCATAGTTAAGTTAAAATAAGTCGTGCACTAAAACAGAAATCAAAAGAAGTGAAGTAGTGTTCATGGGTTCGATAACCATTTAGAACCTGGATGGCAGAGGGGAAGAAGCTGCTCCTGAGTCACAGAGTGTGTGCTTTCAGGCATCTGTACCTCCTTCCTGATGGTAACAGTGTGAAGAGGGCATGTCGAACGTGACATGGACCCTTAATGATGCACCTAAGGCACCGTTCCTTGAAGATGTCTTGGATACTACATCACGGTCTGGTATGGAGGGGCCACTGAAAAAAGCTGCAGAAGGTTGCAAATTCAGCTAAATCCATCATGGACACAGACCTCCTCAATATTGAGGACATCTTCAAATTCCAATGCCTCAAATATGAGGTATCCATCATTAAGGATGCCCATCACCCAGGGCTTGCCTTCTTCTCATTGCTACCATTGGGGAGGAGGTACAGGAGCCTGAAGGCACACACTCAGCGATCAGGAACAGCTTCTTCCCCTCTGCCATCCGATTTCTGAATAGACATTGAACCTACGAACACTACATCACTAATTTTTTTTCTCTTTTTGCACTACTTATTTAATTTAACTATATACACACACACACACACGTGTACATATGTATATATATAGAATATACATATACATATACTGTACATACACTTCTTACTGTAATAAGACAACAAATTTCATGACTTATGCCACTGATGTTAAACCTGATTCTGAAATCAGCCATGATGGAATGGTGGAGCATATTCGATGGACTGAATGAGCTAATTTTCACCTGTGTCTTGTGATCATATGGTCTGGGGCATGTCCTGGTTGATGAAGATCCTGAATGGTTGATGCCACCTTCTTGAAGCACTAACTCTTGAAGATACCCTCAGTGGTGGGGAGGGTTGTGCTCATGATGGAGCTGGCTGACTGCAACTCTCTGTAACCTCTTACGATCCTGTGCATTGGAAGCTTCCTACCAGTCAAAATGCTCTCCACCATACATCTATAGAAACTTGTAAGCGTCTTTGGTGACATACTGAAGCACCTCAAACTCCTAACGAGGAAGAGATGCTACTGTGCTTTCTTTGTGATTGCATCAACATATTGGGTCCAGGATAGGTCCTCTGAGATGCTGATGACCAAGAACATAACGCTGACCACTGACCCTTCTGTGAGGGTTTGTGTGGATTATGCCACCTTTCCATAAGAACGTAAGTTATAGGAGCAGAATTAGGCAATTTGGCCCATCGAGTCTGCTCCACTTTTTCATCATGGCTGATCCATTTTCTTTCTCAGCCGCAATCTCCTGCTTTCCCCACGTATTCCTTCATGTCCTGACTAATCAAGAACCTAACAACCTCTGCCCTAAATATACCCAAAGACTTGGTCGCCACAGCTGCCTGTGGCAATGAAATCTGCAGATTCACCACTCTCTGGCAGAAAAAGTTCCTCTTCATCTCCGTACTATAAGGGCATCCTTCTATTCTGCGTCTGTGTCTTCTGGTCTTAGACTCCCCCACCATGGGGAACATCCTCTCCAACATCCACTCTTTTGAGGCCTTTCAACATTTGATAGGTTTCAATAAGACCACTCCTCGTTTTTCTGAATTCCAGTGAGTACAAGCCCAGTGCCATCAAGTGCTCCTCGTATGACAAGCCTTTCAATCCCAGAACCATTTCTATGAACATTCTGTGAACCCTCTCCAATGTCAGCACATCCTTTCTTAGATAAGTGGCCCAAAACTGCTCACAGTACTCTAAGTGAGACCTGACCAGTGCTTTATAAAGTCTCAACATTACATCCTTAGTTTTATTAGTTTTTTTATACATTTTCTACATAGTTACAGATAAAAAAAAACCCAGATCAAAATAAAGAAACATCCTTAGTTTTATATTCTAGTCCTCTTGAAATAAATGGTAACATCACATTTGTCTTCCTCATCACAGACTCAATCAGGGAAGGCAGCCAACCAGAAAAGGCTCCCCTTATTTCCAGTCTTTGCCTCCTGCCAATCAGCCTCTGCTTTGTCTGTGCTAATATCTTTTCTGTAATACATTGGGCTCGTAGCTTGTTAAGCAGCCTCGTGTGTGGCACTTTTTCAAAGGCCTTCTGAAAATCCAAGTGTCCCTTTCCTGAAGTCCACAGTCCATTCCTTAGTCTTGCTGAGTGAAAGATTGTTATTCTCAAACAGACATTTTACGTCACTTCTATAAGCCTCCTCATCACCATCTGAGATTCCACCAACAACAGGGTATCATTGGCAAATTTATAGATTGTGTGCTTAGCCTCACAATCATGAGTGTAGATGGAACAGAGCTGTGGGCATCCTTGAAGTGTGCTTGTGTTGATCGTCAGCAAGGAGGAGATGTTATTACCAATACGCAGTGACTATGGTCTCCTGATAAGGAAGTCAAGGATCCAGTTGCAGAGAGAGGTACAGACACCCAGGTTTTGAGGCTTTATTATTAGTAATGAGGGAAAAATTGTGTTGAATGTCGAGGCTGTAATTGATAAACAACAGCCTGACAGACATCTTGCTGTTGTCAAGGTCCACCGAAGCAGAGTGAGAGCAAGTGAGATTGCATCTATTATAGACCCATTGGAGACTGTACTTAGAAGTCTGCAATCATATAACCTTGTCCCAACAGTGGTAATTTTCATTGCTGAGTGAGGTCCATTATCTTTCTACTTGGTTGCCTCTGAGCATATGGTAGATAACTTATGAATTACAATGTGCTGAAAAGCAACTTCTGTGTGAATACTCTCCCCATGACTGCGTGGATTTCCGCCGGGCGCTTCCATTTCCTCGCACGTTCCAAAGATATATGGGTTAGTAGGTCAACAGGTCACATGGGTGTAATCGGGTAGCGCAGACTCGTTGGGCTGGAGGGGCCCGTAACTGTGCTGTATCTCTAAATAAAACAAAAATGTTTAATAAAATTGTAATATTGCATAAAAACAAAATAAACAAACACAATTGAATTCTGTATTGAGTAATAGAGGTTATTATCTGGGAGGTTGACCCAAAGCTGAAGAGGAATAGCAGAGGAAGTCAGCAGTGAGCAATGTATATTTGCTTATCATGACAGAAGTTATTTTTCCCATTGGACCATGCTTGCTCCCAGCGGGACCAGCTCATCAATCCTGCTCCTCCTTCTTTATTTCTCTATCGCCCTGCTAAAGATGATCTCACACATGCCCATCCACTTCTCTTTGATTCCTTTTCCCATTTATTTACGCCAAAGCATTGCTGATAATAGTCATTCAACCTGGTAGCACATCTTTGCAAAGTGGTGGAAACCAGAGTGTCCAGTGGGAATCCAAATTGTCTCAGGGAGAATATACAGTACAAGCTCCACGCAGAAAACCTCGAAGTCAGGATCAAACCCTTGATCTGTGAAGCAGAAGTGTTAACTGACAAGTTATAGCAAGACAAATGAAATAAAAACAAAATTAAAGAGAAACATTGATTACATCTTTGTTTTAAATGTAGAGAGACACCTTTTGAACTTCAGGCTGACTGAGCATTTTTGCCCTAGTAATAGGAGAAAGCAGAAATTAAGTATGTGTATGAGAGGGGTATGAGGACAATGTTCTATGTGCAGGTCAGTGGGACTAAGCAGAACAACAATTCATCACTGACTGGATGGACTGTAAGGCTGGTTCTGTGCTGTAACGCCCTATGACTCCAGATGCGCTATTTCAGCCATTACTGTCTGATTTGGCGCAGCATCCTCTCACGATATACAAAAACCACACAGCAAACCCTCAGGTCAGCAGAAAAGGTCACTGGCTGCAGTCTACCATCACTCTACAGGACTTGTATGTGTCCAGGACAGAGAAGAGGGCTGGAAAATCATTGCAGACAACACCCACCATGCAAACTGCATTTTCCAAAAGCTCCTTTCTGGAAAGCGCTTTAGGGCTATTAAAACAAAAGTGTCACGCCATCTTGGAAATTTCTTCCTCCCAAGTTGTTAATTTGATCAACCATTCTGGTTATCCCCACATCCCCTTTATTTACTCCCTTGTCACTGCACTGCACAGTAGACTCTCTAAATCGCATTTTATAATTGGAAACACGTGCTGGCATTTATTTATTTATGCACATTTTATTTCATATCCAAACTTTAACTTATAACTTTATTAGTTTATTTATACACAATTCTTTATATTTTACAAGATTCTTTATTCCTTATCATTGTAGAATTTGTTGTTTTTTTGGTGCATGTTGAGGCCTGACCAACACACCCCAGCAAATTACTAATACATGCAAACGTACATTCAGTGGCCAATTTATTAGGCTCCTCCTGTATCTAATAAGGTGGCTATTGAATTATGTTGATGCTGCAGCCTGTCCACTTCCAGTGAGTGGCAGTTCGACATATGGTGCACTTCGAGGTGCTCTCTTGCACTCCACTCCTGTAGGCGTGGTTATTTGAGTTGCTGTTGCCTCCTTGGCCATTCTCCTCAGACCTTTCTCGTTAACAAGGCATTTTTGTCCATAGAACTGCCACTCACTGGATGTTCTCATTGTTTTTCACACTATTCTCTGTAAACTCTGGAGACTGTTGCGCATGAAAATTCCAGGAGATCAGCATTTTTTGAGGTACTCAAACCACCCTGTCTGCCACTGACTATCATTCCACGATCAAACTAACTTAGGTCACATTTCCAGGAGATCGATAGTTTCTGAGATCCTTGAACCATTCCATCTGGCACCAACAATTACTCCACCGTCAAAGTCACTAAGGTAGATCACATTTCTTCCCCATTCTGATGTTTGCTCTGAACAACAACTGAACCTGAACCTCTTGACCATGTCTGCATGCTTTTATGCATTGAGTTGCAGCCACATGATTGGCTGATTAGATACTTGTGTTAACAAGCAGGTGTACAAAGTCCCCAAGGTTCACTGTATTGTCAAAGTATGCCTACACAATACACGTCTGATATTCATCTTCTCCAGGTAGCCAGGAAATACAGAAAAACCATGGGAGATATTGAAAGTAAAGACATCAACTGCCCCTGATCTCAGCCCTGCAGGGAAAAGAAAAAGAAACAGGCTCACATACCCCGAAAACCCCTCCCTCACTCACAGAAAAGACCAGTGACAATAGCATCAAACCCCCAACACCCTCTCTCACACATAAAAACTAATAGATCGCCCACACAGAAAAATGGCAACAAGAATATCAGACCCTAAATCCCCAAACCTTCCATCTCACAAAAAAGATTGCCTACTCACCAATAAAGTAATTAATAATGTCACCCCTGAGTGAACATGGCGAATGAAGTTGATCCTCGATCCAGCATTTATATTAGTGATAATTTTGTTATTTTTATATGCTTCAATATTTCTAATTCTTTCACTGGAAATTAAAATAGGAGAAGTTATGAAAAGAGTAAACATGAAAACTGTAAATCAAATCCAACTAATGTTATTTTTAAATTTAGATTCCAATTATTGAATAAATACAAAACAGCCATTGCTTGCAGAAGGTTGGGATGAATTGCTGGAAAGAAAACAAGAATATTTACAATCAGTGGCTTGATTGTAAATGTATTGCCTTAACTGAATACGATAATGAATAAGTGCTCATGTTTTGCCAGTTAAATGTTTTAAACAACCAGGAAAGAAAGCACAAATGGGTTTGGGGTAGCATGCTTAAATAAAAAGCCAAATGTTGGCAAGATTCAGTCACTGGGCAGCTGCATGTGTTACAAAGAATGAAACGAAGATTGGAATGAAACTTGTCTTTTATAACTTTCAGAAAGTAGCACAGTCTAGGCCTACTCCACATGTCCACCCTCCACAACTACAGGAATTTTAATTAATCAAATGACCCAAAGTCAGCTGGCAGGTGTTGGTTAAACAACAGTTTTTTTGTTCATCAGCTGTATAGTAAAATATAGCATGATGAAACAAACACATTTAAATGCTCTGACTTGTACTTCTACATAATTCAGATTATAGCTGAAGTGTTTGTTTCATTTTTGTCTGAAAGGGTTACCAGGTGACCCGTCACTTTGCTTCATGGGTAAACATATAGATCAAAAATATATAATTGACATTTAAGAGGTTCTGTCTGTAAAACAGTTATCATGTTCCTTTTCGCGCATCAGGCGACATTTTTGCTATTTCCGTAGTATTTGACTGTTTTTTTACAAGGCCGAGTTGCTAGCTCAACATTCAACCTTGCGATAGAAAGCTGGCCAGATTTGAACCCAGGACCATTCGCCTTGAAATTGGGTGCTGAAACCACTGCACCACCAACCAGCTCAATAAAAAAAAGTTATCATAATATCACATAATAGAATTGATGATCCCAGAAATGAAAAGGTTAATGTATGAGGAGTGTTTGATGCCTCTGGACCTGTACTCGCTGAAGTTTAGAAAAATGAAGGGAGAATCTCATTGAAACCTATTGAATATTGAAAGGCCTACACAGAGTGGATGTTTCCTATACTGGGGGAGTCTGAGATCAGACTGCTATGTAGGCCAAGACATTGGGTATATTTGAAGCAGAGGTTGATAGGTTCTGGATTAGTAAGAGCGTCAAAAGTTACAGGGAGACGACAGGAGAACAGGGTTGAGAGGAATAATGAATCAGACATGATGAAATGGTGGAGCAGACTCGATCAGCTGAATGGCCTCATTCTGCTCCAATCTCTTATGGTCTTACGGTCTAATGTTATATTTAATGCAGTGGTCTGCTGGTATTCTGAGCCTAGTTTGATGAATCCAGATAATTTGGTATTGATGGGTTTTAATAACATCACTTTCTGATTCTATCTTATTTTAACGAGAGAATATTGCTGCTGTTTTTAACTGATTAAGTTAGTCTCAATGGCAAATGACTAAAATACAGAATAAACCTATTAGTCAATCTACAGTGTTTGTCCATGGTTGAGCTATTGGAAACAGATCTCCACATGAAGGAAGTAAAAGCTGAGACTCCTGCTGTATTTCTGGTCAGGTAAAGCATCCATAACCACGTGCAAATTTGGAGGAGATCACCAAACCCCTCCCAAGTAATTTCACTTAAAATAACATATACTGTATCTGCAAAATTTGTTTTGGGGGATGTTAAGAACTGGAATTATGGGGGAAAGTAATAAAAGTGTTTAAAATTCACCCAGTCACATATATACAGTATTGTATCATAGGCATATATATCAATAGATAGTTCGGGTGTCTAAGACACTTGCACAATTCTGTAGTAATTTTATCTATTGCACTGTACTGCTGCCACATAAAACAAAATTTATAAGTGATTTATAAATTTATAAAGTGATGATAAACCTGATTCTGATATGAGTCTCTATTGTGGACTGAGAGTGGGAAGGGTGGAGGGAGAGGGAAATTATGGTTGGAAAAAGGGGAAGGGAGAGGGGAAGGAGTGAGAAGCACCAGAGGGATATGCTGTAATGGTCAATAAACCAATTGTTTAGAATCAAAATACCTTGCCTGTTGTCTCAGGGCTGGGCAGGTCTGCACCCATACCACCCCCCTGCCCCTGGTACTCATTTTCTGCCACCTGTCCCACACCCCACCCACAATGTTCCGCCCTCGTCATTCCCATCATCCTTCGCTCCCCTCAGATTTACAAACTTGCTTTCTGATCCACATTGACTAATATAGGACTGAGCAAGAGTCTTAGACACTGTAGCTAAGACTTTTGCACAGTACTGTATATTCAAGTAGCACAACTATATGGCAGGATACAGATTTTCAAGTAAAGCTGTTTGATTTCTTAGTCAATATGAGATGGTGATGACATTTTCAGGTCAAGAATAAAATCAGCTAGTTATGTTGCACAGCCTATCAAATCTCTTTTTGTTTCCACAGTTAATGCATGCTCCAACATTCTTCTTTCAGTTTCAGTTCTCCACAATGGTTTGAACCTGCATTTCACAGTTTTTAAATGCCTTTTTTTGTTGAGCCCAATGGTCAGAATAAATAATTTGTCTTGTCCTTAGAAACTTGGAAATTTGAGGAAGGAATACAATTTATTTCGCACACGAGAAAATCTGCAGATACTGGAAATACAAGCAACGCACACAAAATGCTGCAGGAACTCAGCAGGCCAGGCAGCTTCTATGGAAAAGTGTACAGTCAACGTTTCAGGCCGAGATCCTTCATCAGGACAGAACTTATTTCACCTCTATTTCTTAAACACACTTTGAAGGCAGAAGGTCACATTTATCCTGTTAATGTTTCCAAGTCATCAAATTTTAAATAAAGGTCGTATTTGAACTATTTGGTTCTTTCTAATTAGCAGCTCAGTTAAAATATTTATTTATTTATTGAGGTACAGTGCGGAGTAGGCTTTTCAGACTTCCTGACGCAGCAACCCCCGATTTAATGCTAGGCCAGACATGCGACAATTTACAATGACCTATTCACCTACCTAGCGGTATGCCTTTGGACTGTGGAAGAAAACTGGCACACCCAGAGGAAATCTACGTAGTCACAGGGAGAACATACAAACTCCTTACAGGTTGCGGCCAGAATTGAACCCCGGTCACTGGTACTGTGAAACGTTATGCTAACCACTGTGCCACCCTGCCACTCTTGTTCTATTTTTGGTAAAACTTTTGGAAATAAATGCATCATAATTTTTTTCAGCAGTGTGTTACGGATATGGTCATCGGAAAGGAAACATAATAAGCACAGCTAATTGAATGTTTTAATTCTATGTAGTCATTAAAATGACAAGGAGAAAACATATAAAACTGAGAAAGTGCAAGGCAGAAATAGAGGTCAGTGCAAACATTAAAGCGGAAGGCAAAAAGCGATAAAGAATGAAAGAGAAATATCTAACTTCTGGATTCATTTTTGAAAAATGCAATGCCAAATAAGCTAATTGCATTCAGAATTTCCATATCCTCTGTAAATCTTTCTGAAGAAAGATTATGGGAACTATTTTAAAATAAATCTCTTCCTCTGCATTGCAGAACATGGGTTCAAGGATTTCAGGTTTATCCAAACAACGAGAAATGATCATCTGCAATTTCAAATCATTAAGAAAACTCACAAAAATATACACAGAATCCAAAGCAAAATGTGACATCTGCAAACAACTCCATCTGTCCTCAACAGAACTTTAGAATAAATGAAATATATTAACGAATTGAGGTTCCAAACAGTTGAATTAGGCTACAGACTTGTATATTCAGTTCCATCTATTGGTCCATGTTGAATCTAATTTGTACTGAATGATTTTATTCGCACCATCTATGTTTTCAATCCTCCCCTTTTTATCTGAAAGGCAGGAATTGCAGCACAGCAGGACACCATTCATCCTATAGTACGAGTACTGACACTGTTTCTCAACTTCCAAAAACGGAACACAGACTTCCAAATACATCAACATTAGGCACAATACTGCTGCAATTTTTTTTTTTTGGAATGAGCCAAGAAATAGAGGTACACAGTCCCGGGACCTACACGAGCAGAAAAAGTCATAGGCAAGTCACTACTGCCTTTGGCATCACACTAGGAGCTCTGACACTAATAAGAACAATATGATAATATAATTAGTAGTAATATATGGAGACATCTGTGAGACAAACAGAATCATAATATGGCAATAATCAGACTGTCTCTAACAGGGCAACAGCCTTATTGTCTCAATCTCCATTTAAAGCATTGTCGCGATAACTGGCCAAATGGAAGTTCTCCCAAAGACCTGCAGCCCCCTGACTGCATGTGTTCTATAAGAGGCATTCTTCCAACATTGGTTCCACTCTATTAGCAGCTTGTAAACTTCTCATTATCTCCTAGGGGATATTGAGGATAGAGGTGCAGCCAGTTATCTGCATTCCCATTGCCTGCACCTGCCTTTCCTAACTAAACATTAAAACCCCAGAGAGCTGGATCAGAAGTATATAATGCCTTTTCAATATTGTAAAGAATACGTAGTTAAAGGCTCAGCACCCAAACAAAAGCATGAAACAAAACAACCATAATTTGGCTCTGGCAACAGATGCCAAATTTCTTTTATTTGTGTTTCAATTAGCACAAACTTTTAGACAAAGTTTGTTGAAGAGGTGATTTTTGTTTTATAAGTATCTAAATCAAAATGCTGAACTTTAACTCTCGAATGATTTTACATGACTCAACCAGAACAAAATATTGTCAAATGTTTTTCAGCCAGAAATGTATGTTTGTATTTTAACTGAACATTTCTCATTTACTTCTAAATTCAAACTAAATGGTACAGTATGGCTTATTTCCAAATTTGTTTTCTCAATAGCCATCTAACTTTACTAATGAAACAAACTTTTCCCAAATATTCAACAATTCCATTGGGTTTACAATGCCCTTCATACCACAGAAACATATGCCAGAAGTATACATTTGCCAGAGATGAGCTTATGCATGAAGAAGTAAGATTACTGTACTGCCGGCAGTATGCACACTGAAGCTAATATTACCAAAACTGAAGCAACGATCTTGCAACAAATCTATGTACGAACACATACATAGATGCCAGATATTGAACTTCCCATACGTATCCATTTCTCCCACACCACAGTGTTCAGAGTAATTCTAGAAAGACACACTGAAAGCAGATATAGACATCACAAGCTATGAGAAGCAAATTCTCAGTCAACTTCAATGGCTTCTCATCTCCCCTGAGTCAATGGCCTGTTCTAAGGAGAAGGATGCTGTCCTTGAAGTCAAGAAGTGAAATGAAAGGGAAAGAATCCTTTGCCAGTAGAACTCTGAGGAAATACTCATCCATTCTGTAGGTGGACTGCTATCTCTATGTTTGAACTCCTGTGTCACTTCATAACCGACAATTAAATATTGTATTTTACCTTGAATTGAGTGTTCGCTAACAATGAGCAAAGAAAAATTTGACTCTGATATAATCTTCATCTCTCACAATTAACATTATCCCTTTCTTTGACCGATGTTTTCATTGTTTTATTTTCTTTATTTTATTGAGATACTGCACCAAACAAGTCCTTCTGGCCCTTTGAGCCATGTGCCCAACAATTTCCCAATTTAACCCTAGCCTAATCACAGGCAAATTTACAATGATCAATTAACCTACCAACCGGTACATCTTTGGACTGCGGGAGGAAACTGGAGCACCTGGAGAAAACCCATGCAGTCACGGGGAGAACGTACAAACTCCCTACAGGCAGTGGTGGGAATTGAACCCTGGTCATCTGTGCTGTAAAGCGTTGTGCTAACCATTACATTATCATACATGCCTCAACCACTTCCTCTGACAGCTCTTCCCATTTATTCACCTTCCTCTGTCGGAAGATGTTGCCTCCCAGGTCCTTTTTAAATCTTTACCCCTCACCCAAAATCAACACCCACCCCTCTAGTATTGGCCTCTCCTGCCAAGGAAAAAAGAAAGATACCTTTCCTCATGACTCACCTTTCACATTCCTAATTCGCTATAAACCTGGTTTAAACTCCAAAGCATTAGAAAAAGCTCCTGAAAAGACATTGCTGACGTGCAACTTGCTTAATATGAATTGTCCCCAGTTGACCTAGAAACAGTCCTAGGTCTCGGATCTGAAGTCCTCCCTCCTGCACCATATACCCAACTGCTCCATACTTGTCAGCGTGTGGCACTGGGAGTGATCATAAGATTACTACCTTGAGGTCATGCTTATTGGTCAGAATAATTCTGACAAAACCATGCTGGAGGTATCGGAAGCTGTGACTAGCGAATTATGCATTAGATCAGATGGCATCACATCCTCCAGAAGTCAATGACTCACTCTAAGGAGAAGCACTTCATCTTCAGATGCATCCAAAGAAGGAACAGAAATGAAGAACACAATAATTTCATCAACCTTTGGAAAATCTTGAATCAAGTTCAGAAATGAGGAGAAAGCTCATTGTTCAATATGCACAGGGGTGACTGGTACTTCCAACCTCAGCTCTGTGAGTAACTGAGCTATAACTTGAAGGGAGAAGGATGGGTAATAGAATGGTTGCTACCTTCTTTCTTCTGGGGGCATTATGGTCATCAATGCTCTATTCATTGACTGAAATAATTAACTAATCAAGTCAGTTTTTTTTGTTTTCAGTAGTGGATAAGATGGAGGAGGGGTGGGTAGAACAAAGGGAATATGAAAAAAGATCTAGTGATTTTCCGGCATATATAATGAATAAACTCTTCTTGGGCTTCCAGCCAGGTATAGGTGTTGATTGTAACCAACATTTCGATGAGAAACTCTGCCAACTTCATCAGGGATGATACCTGGGCATGTCTAGTCCAGAAGTACATCGCTTATAATCGATACTTGTACCCAGGTGGATGCCTGAGAAGAGCTTATTCAAAGGGAATATCTCTGATATGCAGAAATCATATGACTTAAGATTAAGATTAGGTTAAGTTTTTTGTCTGTGTAATGTATTATTAATAGCAAGTTTTTTTCTCTGTCTTTTATTCCACATTATTGCACCTTACTCTTTGACATGCTTCCTACAGTAATGGAACTAATCTAGCAAATGAATACAAGGTTGATCAACATATGTTGGTTCCACTCCAGAATTAAGGCCTCTCCACTCTTTGTCCTCATGCTGTAGTACATAAGTAATGCTAGCATAAGATCATAATTGCATCCAAAACATTGTTGGTCCATTCACTAAATATCCACCAAAACCAAGGTCCTCTGCCAATATCCCCATGCTGCATAAGACCATACACCAACAATAAAGGTCATTGATAAGGACCTGAAAACATAAAACTCAGGAGCCATCTCTCAGTGAAGGCAGACATTCATCTCTGCCACCACTGCACCAGTAGAACCTTTGGCTACCTGAAGAAAAGAGTGCTCATATACTCATACATCAATCCAGGAACAAAGAAGAGAATTTTCCAGGCAGCAGAGATGCCTGCTCTCCTGAACACTTTGGCCCATTGAAACAATAGGGAAGTACCTCCAACAAACTGCTCCGAATCACTGGTCAGATATTTGAACTGAAAACAGCATTCTCTCCCAGGCAGACATTCCTGCATTGGGTCTCTATTTGTACTCAGTGCAATCCCATGGGTGTGCCATTTCATTCACATGGCTAGCACCAGACTCAAGGTCAAGCTCTCTACTCTTTACTGTGTGATCTGTCATGGCAAGAGATCCCTAAATGGCAGAAGTAATATCTTAAGGTTCTCAAAGCCTCCTTGAAATAATGTAATAACCATACTGAATCCCTGGTTCATGACCATTCAAAATGGCGGCAGATCTTTTGGGAGGCAATGCCAATCTTGAATCTCCCTATCAAGAACTAATGCAAGCATAGTTAAGTCAAGAAGAGCAGACCACAAAAATTGCAGACCTCCTCCTTTTCGTCCTTCTCACTGCCTCATCAGGCAACTCCTCTCCAATCTGTGGCACTCTGCAGATCTCACTTAGCCTAGTTAGTCATATCAGTACTCACAGAGTTAGAAGGGAGCTATTCTGACTGCTTAATATGGAGCAAAAGACATTTAACAGTTTGATTTAAAATAATATCCAGAATAATAAGATTTTTATTTCTCTATCCCACTCTGGTGCCAATGGAATAACTATGTACTATCCAGTTTATTCTGCCTGCAAGGCAAAGCTTACAGCACTCACTTGTGAATTCCTGGAATGCAGCTTTAAGTGATGTCCCCTTAACTGATGGCCGTGCAGACAATGGCAGTGGAGAAAAGGCATTATAAACACAAAGACATAAACTGCTTCAAAGGAATGGCGAAGGTGTTCTGCATTTTAATGAGAAGTGGTGGCTTTTTCATGGTGTTGCTTACGGTGAGCCATACCATGTGGCCCTCTGTTCGAATCCCATCCACTTCAAGTTTTGACAGTGTTTGTGTTCAGAGATGCTGTTCTGCACACTGCTGTTGAAATGTTTGGTTATTTGAGTTTCTGTTGCCTTTCTGTCAGCTTGAACTAGTCTGGCCATTCTCCTCTGACCTCTTTCATTAACAAGGCACTTTCACCAACAGAAGTTCCACTCACTGGATAATTTTTGTTTTTCCCACCATTCTCTGTAAACTCTAAAGAGTGCTGTGCATGGAAATTCCAGGAGATACTCAAGCCACCCCATATGGCACCAACAATCATTCCATGTCAAAGTCACTTAAATCACATTTCTTCCCCATTCTGAGATTTGGTCTGAACAACAACTGAACCTCTTGCCCATGTCTGCATGCTTTTATTTATTGAGTTGCTGCCACACAATTGACTGATTAGATATTTGCATTAACAACCAGTTGTACGGGTGTACCTAATAAAGTGGCCACCTAGTATATGCTTGGACAGGATTGCACCTTGCATAATCACCATATTGACAATAAAATGTTAAAATTAGGACACAAAATGGTATTGCAAACAACGGTGTTTGATGTACAAAAAATAATGTAAAGTGCAGGTAATAGCACGCACCACTCCAGCCACAACTATACCACTGCATCAGTGGAAAACCTGTCCAAGGGCCAATGGAGCTACCAAATATCAAGCTATAGTTCATAGTTCAAATAAATTTTTTATCAAAGTATGAATATATCATCATATTTGTACCTCAGATTCATTTTCTTGCAGGCATTCACAAGAAATACAATAGAACAATGAAAAACTGCACAAAAATCAAAGACAATCAATGTGAAAAGGAGGAGAATCTGTGCAAATATGTAATAATGATCATAATAATAACAAATAAGTAAAATAATACTGAGAACATTAGTTGTAGAGTCCTTGTCAGCGAGACCATAGATTGTGGAATCAGTTCAGGGATGAGGTGAGTGAAGTTGTTCATGTTGGATATTTGAAGGGTGGTAACTGTTCAAGAACCTGGTGGTGTGGGACCTAAGGTTCCTGCATCTCCTTCCCAATGGCAGCACGAGAAGAGTGCAGAGCCTGGATGCTGGGGGTACTTGATGATGGCTGCTGCTTTCTCAAGGTAGTACTCCATGCAGATGTGCTCATGGTGGTGAGGGCTTTTCCTCTGCTGGACTGGGCGGTATCCCTCCCCTTTTGTAGGCTCTGTACCCCAAAGTAGGTTGAGTGAAGATAAAGGACCTCTCTGCAAGGTGTTCTAAGATTTGCGTTTTACTAATATTAAACATTACAAAAATGTTTTTCAATGTTCTAAACTTCCTAATGAGCTACTGGGGCATTAACACAGACAATGCTACCCCCCCCCCCCGCCCGCCCATTTAAGACAAATGTTGTTTGTTAAAACGCTTGAATATTAATTCAAATAAGGATTAGCACCCACAGTGAGATTATCTATATTTTTTATTTGCACACGTTGTATTTTTCCTTAGTTTTATCGTAGTGTCCTTCCCGAAAACTAGCTCTTGTATTTTCTCAAATAATCCTTTCCCCTTTATTTTCATTTAACTTCTTCCAAAGTCACTTTCATTGGCGCCAGAAATATTCCATAATTCATCAGAAGCCCCTTTGTGAGCCAGACGGGGAGTGAGAGTAAAGCAGATATCCGTTCATGTGCTGCCGCCTCTCCTCCTTTGGCTGTGCATTGATGGCTTGTTCCCTTTAATTCTTCATCTTCCTGCGGCATTCTGTCCATTCAAATGGAGCCACGGAGAAAGCGGATGGCTGGACCCAATGCAGGGAAATGACTTCACTGGCACCTTTGTTTCCCTTTGCATCCCCAGTACACTCGGTCTTCTGTGCCTTTCAAAGGCTTGTTTTCAGGTTAAATGCACCCAACATTGGAGCCGGCTTCTCTCAAAATGAGAAAACAGGAATCTTTTCAAGATGAGTGAAACGTTCCCTTCGCCTGCCAGTTGTCCCGTTTCCTCTGAAATAAACACTGGCCCTGCGTGTTATAAATTAACCACACTAAAATAAAACGCTTCATTTATACCAGGTTTCTTTGGAGCGTGCTGCGCCTAAAAAAATTGGAATATCAACTCAGTCAACGGCGAGTCTTAAAATATAGGGTTTTTTTTTTGTTAACCAGTTGCTAATTCATCCTGGCGTATCGTAGGCCCAATATTTTAAATTACAGTCGCAAGCAATGTTTACCTACCCTGCTAAATAGTGTTGCGTGAAAGCAGCAAGTAGTCTGAGACTGCCGTTGAGATATCCATTCTGATTTAGGATGTGTATCTTTTCTATGCTGACCAAAGCGATTCTTCCCAGCTGTGCATTGGCCAGGTATACTTTAACATATCCTGGATACTGTGTTTAGGGATATGGTTGGTCAGTTTAACGTACCGGTCGCTAGCCGGGCATAAATCACAAAGCTCAGTAAGAATAACGTGGTGGTGCAAGGCACTCAAGTGCAAAGGTACACGCTCTTCCCCCTTGCACATTCTCATACAGCTTGCACAGGTAGAAGCAATTCAGCGAAAGAAACATACGTGTTTTTACAGTTGTTACAGTCGGTATATGTTTTCCTTGTTCGTATCTCCTACAAAACAAACCAGCCAAAAAAGATAATGTTGATTCATTTCAGCGTGTGTTTGTGTTTGTGTTTGTGTGAGTGAGTGAGTGAGTGAGTGAGTGAGTGAGTGAGTGAGTGAGTGAGTGAGTGAGTGAGTGAGTGAGTGAGTGAGTGAGTGAGTGAGTGTGTGTGTGTGAGTGAGTGTGTGTGTGTGTGTGTGTGTGTGTGTGTGTGTGTGTGTGTGTGTGTGTGTGTGTGTGTGTGTGTGTTTAGTTTCTCTCGCACGTCCCGGGGAAGTTGGCGGCGAGTGAATGTGTTGAGTGAACTGTGAGTCCTGCTTAATCAGGTCAGTCACTTTGTGTTTGGGTCTTGGGACAGGGAAGGGGGAGGAGAGTCATCACCGCAAGAAGTAATGTGGTTGTCCGATCAGTATTATGTTTTTTTTAAATTGTGTTGCAAATCACAAAGAAAGTTTGTCTGCGCTTTCTTAATAATCCTTAATGCAATTATAAATTCTGTGGAAAAGTTACTGGCCTGAAGCATTAACTCCGTTTTTCTTTCCACACAAACCGTCTGATCTGCTAAATTTCTAACATTTTCTCAGATTTTCCTGCATCAGTGGCATTTCTCCTTGGAGTTGTGTCACCGCATTTAACTGACAAAAAATCGATTATCAAGAGCGTCGCCTTTTCTCTTTATGTCGCACAAAAAAGTCAAGTGCTGCATTTATTTCAGAACAATATTTATTACAACGCTAAATCTCAATGCGTATGGTTCTACGGCCGGTTTCTCAAGCAGCAAAATAAATAAAGTGTATGCGCCAGTAACACAGGCCATTCCACAAATGCTGGAAATCCAGAGTAACACACACAAAATGCTGCGGAAACTCAGCAGGCCAGGCAGCATCTGTGGAAAGGAATAAAGTGTCTACGTTTTGGACCGAGACCCTTTCGGCCCCAAACGTTGGATCTTCATTTCTTTTCATAGTTGTTTTATTCTTTGCATAGAATTCCTCCATCTTGTATGTGTATGCTCAATGAGTTGGCGTTTGTCAATATAACTCCATATAAGCTCTTGTCTCTAACAGAACCCTCAAACATCAGAATCAGAATCTGGTTTAACTTCGCCGATATACGTCGTGAAATCCGAAATACTGGGGAGATATTTCTCATTGGCTTCCTGTGTTTTCCCATGAAACTGTGTTCTTTGTTTAATATCGCTAACTAGAATATAGGCGTTTTACTTAAACCACTTGGGTTTCAAAGGACAGGTGAACGGCAGGCTGCGCTGCCAGCTTTTAGTCGAGGCCCTGGGGCATGAACGAAGGCTCGGTTAAATGGCACACGGATGTCCAGCAGACGAAGGGGTTTCGACCAGAAACCCTGCTTCTCTTACCCCAGATGCTGCTTGATCTGCTTGAGAGCGGGGGAAAATCCAAACAATCTCCATTTTTTAAAAAAGCTAAAGACCGAAAATTTAAGGCTTTAAAACACTTTTCCTATTTATGCTTTGATCAAAACTTTTCACATTCCAGCAGATGTTACACGGAGCAAAAACAAAATCAAACGGGCATTCCGGATGAACGGCGACGATTAGAAATAACGACTGTCGATTCCCCCCCTACAGATGCTGCCTGACCCGCTGAGTTCCTCCAGCACTTTGTTTCCCTTCCAGATTACAGCATCTGCAGTCTCTTGCGACTTCTTCGAATATTACACGGAGTCCGAAATTGGATTCATACTGTATAAGCAACGCTATCATCCACGCTGTTTATGCTTTATTAATTTAAGAAACTAGATTCACAGCCAATGATCGATCTCTAGGGATTTTGAAAGCTGTTAAAATGAACGAACTGGTGGGAAATGAAAGGTGTACACGTCCACACTATATTTCTATATTTATTGTGTTATTTATGCTTATTTTTTTATGCTGCATTGGATACACAGTAACAATCATTTCGTTCTCCTTTACACTTTTGTACTGAAGAATGACAATAAACAAACAGATGCTGGAAATCCGAGCAACACACACGCAATGTTGGAGGAACTTAGCGGCCAGGCAACATCGATGGGAAAGGGTACAGTCGACGTTTCGGGCCGAGACCCCTCGTCAGTACTGTCTATAAACAGATTTTGAAATAAAATGTGAAATAAGTGCGGATGAAAGGCCCATGGAAGGAAAAGGACATGACAAATAGGGGCATTGGAAAGATCTCGCAATAGCGGAATAAGCATAAATGCTTTAAAATTATAAAGACTGATAGAGATATCTGGATTAAAGGCGGGGTGGGGGGTGGGGGGAGGTGGAGGAAGAGGGAGCTCTGAGAGACTTTTCATTGAAAGAGCCTTGTACCAATAGCGTTGATCAGTTACTGTGTCCTGACTTGTAATTGGCTAATTCTCTTCCATTCCCTGTTAAATACCTTCACTCTTTTGCCAGTGCCAGGTTTATTTTGGGTTTTTACTGTCGCCAAACTTCTCAGAAACTCTCACAGATTGAGCATAAAAGTCGGCAATACTCGACGGCAGGAGCTTGAAACCCTGGGTTACACCTTGGTGCTCGCGAGGATCGAAGAAAGCCTGCCGCAAAGCCGAACAAAGCGCTTGTGTGCTCACTTATTAAGTTATTCCCAGAAACTGACTCTGGACTTCAGACCATGAGCGAACTGCTGAAGTCGACACCAAACGAACTGCTTGTGGTCACCTCCACCTTGTACAACATCCCTCACAAGGTCGACCCTGCCGATCGGTCGCATTCCCCCGAGGAGTCGCCCAGTCCCACCCCGTCTGCCAAATCCAGGAGTAAGAAGGATCTATCCGAGGACGAGCAGTTCCTTCTGAGGAAAAAGATCAACAGCAGAGAGCGCAAGAGGATGCACGACCTGAACGTGGCCATGGACGCGCTCCGGGAAGTTATGCCCTACGCTCACGGACCGTCGGTGAGGAAACTCTCCAAAATCGCCACTCTCTTGCTGGCCAGGAACTACATCCTGATGCTCACCAGCTCCCTGGAAGAGATGAAGAGGCTGATCGGCGAAATGTACGGCAGGAGCGGTTCCACCTCGCGGCTCGCCCAGCTGCCGGTGCTGACAGCCGGCGGCTCGCTGCTGCTGGGCGCCGCTCCTTCGCTCTTGACCCTGGGCAGCCCGAGGCACTCGTCGCCGACCATGAAGTGCCCCTTGACTCCGGACGATCAGGCCTGTTTCCAGCAGTGGCCCGGGTCTCCCTGCGCTTGCGCTGCCTGCAGGTTTCACTGCATCCCCTCCAGTCTCAACCCTCCCAGTGTCCAGACGAGATTCCCCAAATGATGCTGGAAATCACCAAACATCGTACTCGGACCTTGTTGGACGTTTTTTCAAATACTCTAAACTGTACGAATGAATTAAAAAGACACGAATGAATGGACTAGAGTAATGCTATTTTCTCTACATTGTAAGCACTATTACCGAATCTCATTGTTTATATTAATGCTTAGGGATAGTAGGTGAACTAAGATTGACGTCAGGGCCAACGCTCCTTGTTGCTCTCGGACTAATGAAAGGAATATGCAGAAAGTTTTTCAATGTGACTAAATCACCGGTAGTCGTCACAGTTTGGGTAGTAAGCTATTGCTTAGTAAGTACATCATTACGAACGAAAGAGCCAAACGGACTATTCGTTTTATATAATTTCTTTCTGATTGCAGGCTAATTACGATTTAACAAAGCGTTGAGCTTCTATTAACAACTGTGGTGATATTTATTGTATAAAAATAAGCAGTATGCCACTTCTTGTTTTATACCATCTCATTAATACATCACATTTCAGGAAAATACTCAAGAAACTGAACTGTTGTCGGTTAGCGTTTTGTTGACATGTGTTTTAATCCAATCACGTGCATTAAATGTGCTGTACAGTTGTATATATATGTAATAAATGTTTTGATATTCACAGTTGGAGCAGGCGTGTTATTCTGCACGTTTACCTTCGCTCCACTAACTTCATGAAAGTACTATCAGAGCATTGATCGCACAAGGTGGTCGCACGTTTTCTGTAAGGTTATTTATTCGGGTGGACAGATGAGTTCCGAATTGTATTTGTGTTCAGGTATGCACTCCCTTTTACAAGTAGGGTGATTTTACTTTCAGTAATTGCTTGCTTTTAATAAGTAATCAGTAGAAATCACATTCTGCACAGGAAATGACATGATCCTTTAAATGAATGCCGTCACAAATAACCATTCGTAATAAATGTTATTACTTAAACACACTAATTTATACAATAACAAGTTGACAACACCCAGTTAATGCCATAACTTTCAGTATCATTCTAACCAAATGAACAAATATCTTTTTATATTTTGTCGGATGTGAATTGTGAAAATATTGTGCGTTATTTTACTTTGCATAGGAAATAACATGTTGCATTCAAGCAACCCATACTTGAAAGTAAAATACACTGAATGTTTTTTGATTGTATGAGTATTTCTGAAAACTTATGAGGGAAAAATTAGACAGTCATTATTTGAATGGTTCTGTGGACCTATCGAAACCATGTTGCATGCGACTAGCTAAGTGAATGGACACGAAGGTGGCAGATGGAGTTTAATAAATAGAAACGCGAGATTCACAGGAGACAGCAGAATGATTTCGAATAGGCGGGCGACTTGAAAATGTTCATATTCAAGTGCATTTGAACTAGATTATAGTTTACGAGCGGTCTGGACCAAAAGTTGGCCTTTACTTGGAGGTCTTTTGAGTTATTTTTAATGCTTAAGATAGCCTCTAGCAGTCCACAAAATGTTAAATTAACTGAAAGTTAACCGCCTCTCTTTCTGACTAGCATACTTGCCTCAACAAAACCAAAATCAACAGCCGGCACCAAACTTAAGGGGAGGATGTTTCAGATAGAGATCCAGTCCGCTTACATGCGCAAGAAAGGGGAATCATTTATTTACATGTGAGTCGGTAAAGTTTCCCGTAATCACAGAGGAGGACATCCGTGTGTCATTACTTCACCAAAAAATGTCATATTCTGTGATTGACAGCAGTCAGGCCGACGGCGAGAACCTCGTTATAAAATCTGTGGATGAAAATAGAATCCATGGTAGTGTCTGTTTTAAGGAGGTTTAGATACATTTGCGCATTTCCTGAAGATGCTAATTTCGGCAACATTTCTATTTGAAATAACCCGCAACGCGAAAGGCACTCGGAAACACATTCGAAAACAGCAAAATATATTTATAATATTTAGCATGAAATACTTTGCTCGCACAACTTTATTTCTTATCGTATAACATACATTACTGAATTTGACACCTCCTCCTGAGTTTGACAGTACCTGGCGATTTTTTTTAGATGCCATTATATCTCTAGTATAACTAGTCTCACATGATTTAGGAGTACCCTGCCTTCTTACTTACATAAATGTTTTGCAGTGCACTCACTAGGTGTTCATCTCGGGATTTCTTTCCAGAGTTCGGAAGCTTTTAATCCAGGACGGGGAGAAAATATTGCTGCACAACATCCTACGCACAGGGTCGGGAATTTGATACAAGTCGCCCACAGACACGAGGGCCGCCCTCCATCTTTAATTTTGGTTTAGGAAAGGGGACAAAACAAAACTCACATGCAATCGGCACTTTTCTAACATCTTTGTACATCAGCTAATGACCATAATAAGTCGTCTAAGGCTCCACTTACACGACAGCTGCTAATTCAGTGTTGTACCAGATTTCAGCTGTTCCACATTAAAATGCACCACAGAGGCATTGCACGTTTGTTGACTCTTCCTACTGCAAAGCACAAACACCCACCGCACGCCATCAGTTTCCATGCAGCTGCGTATCCGAATGATTAGAATTAGGCTCGTATAAATACCCTGATGGATTTGCCTTGCTAGTTCATTCTCTACTCCACAACGCAGAACATGCTTTGGACATCCCAGTGGAAAATCGGTTCTGCTTAGGGAGGTGGGGAGGGGGGGGGGGGGGGAAGTGTCAAAGAAATGGGGTGGGAATCAAATTCAGTGGGTTTTGATGTTCATTTGGATTCACGGTTGCTTTTCTGCTAACGCTCGCATTAGAAATGCACTTCTGAGCCAGTTGATTATGTACCGAGCGCGTACACAGACATGAACTTAACACCTGACCAAACTGAGTCTCAGAACCCAGTGAACGAAAATAAGGAGTAACCCGAACGATACGTTGGAATGCGTGGTTCTCCAGACAAATGGTGGAGCAAGTTGATCATTTCACTCTAGAAATCATTTCACTCTTTTGATCACCAGTCTCGCAGAATACGTAGAATGTAAAATATTCGGCGGAGGTCGGCGAAGAACACCCAGAGCAATTATTTTCAACCGCCCCCCCCCCGTAAAAGACGCTCACGCTGAAGTTTGATGAGAAAACCACGCAGACCCAGAAACATCACAAGAAACGAAATAAATCTGAAACACGAACTATGAACTAATCCTTTTGTGTTTTGAAGCGTTGACTTCTGAAAAAAATAACACAATGTATTCGATCTAGAATGATGCAGAATCTTGATTATATGCATGACTGGTTTATTGCATTCTTGTATTGCTGTCTAGGCATCACACAAACTTCTATTAATTGGAATTGCATTCACTGGTTATTAAATATCGGCACTTTGCATTCTTTTACGCAGCACGACTGAAAATTTTAAACCACCTACTCTACAACCGTGTTGCAAATGTACAACACTATATTAGCAGGTAATATAACTTTACAGATACGTGTATTATCATATCGTATTCATTAATATTAATTCAGTTAGTAATGCAACAGGTTGCTTACATAAAGGGGGAAACCTGGTAGATTCGTGATGATCGATATGGTGGATATTACATATGTTCGGTGGAATTGTAAAATTCGGAGAAGCTACACGATAAGAATTAAAATCCACCAAGCTGTAGAAACAAATTCCGTTTTAATACATCAACATGTCCAGCAAGTGTATAACAACCCTGTAGATTGGCACGGATTGAAATAAAGGATTAAGGCAAGCAAAACTGTGTTATAGTAGTTTTAGAAATTGCTCAATAATATCTATTAGTTTTTGGAATGATGAAATAAAAAAAAAACTCTAGGGATAATAGATTAACATTTTAAAAAAAACTTCCGGTGTTGAAAACTACCCACTAAGCTCTACGAAACATCCTGTAGGGGCAGGATATATTTACGGGCAATGTCACCTTCCCTGCAAGCTCCGGGTAACAGCTCAGGAAAACACGGGACTATTACTACCGAATGTTAATTAATCAGTACTAAACCATCAATCGAGTCTGACAATCCACCCTACGTTCATGCATAGCACACGGATGATCACTGAAGCAACAGAACTCCAAGACCGCAATACCAAGTTGTCCGAGTGATGGGAGATAGATTAAAAAGCATTAATTTTTATTTATATTTATTTATGGTTGTTGCATTTCAGTTTATTTTAGCCTATTTTCACCGTTTCGTTGGCACTTCCATGAGCTTTCCTTCGGATTTTGGTGGGGGCGTGCCGAGGAAAGGGAGTGGGGTGGGTCGGTGAGCGGGAAAAAAACCTTCGGTATCAACCAAGGAGAAAGCAGGTAGCACAAATAAGAAGAAGACAACCCGACCAACACACTTGCCGACATCGTACACAGTGAAGAGCGAAAAGAAACCGGTTGCATCCAGGCACGCTGTTTCTTTTTAGAAATGTGTTACAAAGAGTTAAAACATTTGAAGGGGCGAACATATTCCTAGGATGGCATAAAATATACTATGAAATACCAACTAGCTCTTTAAAAGGAGGAATGAAACACCTATTCAAATATGGAGTAATGAAATAGAGGATTCTAGTTTATAGAAAGATAGCGTGGCCAGCAAAATGTTGGGGTTCTTCAAGATAACTACGTAGTGAAAATAAAATAGATTTTGTAATGAATTAGACAGAATAAGGGTGATTTTCTTGCCCATTACTGAACTGGACAAAATGGTATATTGTCCTCAATTTAGAGTTTCAACACAATCTCCTTCGTATTGTATTTGGTGCCTCACATTAGTTTACCAAGCTCTGGATGGAATGGGCTTCATTATTTTGTTAACCTGTCCAGCTGCCTTCAAAAATTCGTGCACATATATTTCTGGTTCTTCTTGTTCCATAATGCCTTTGTTTCCTTTGCTTTATATTGCCTACCTTTGTGCTTCCATCCCACCCTTGATTTTTATGAAGTGTAATATCTGATGTAATAAAGGATTTCAGCTCTTATGGAGAGGAATAAAGAGACAATGTTTTGTCCAGGCCCAAAACGTTGATTGTTTATTCCTAGATCCTGATAAAGGGTTTCAGCCTGAAATGCCAACTGTTTATTCATTTCCTTAGATGCTACCTGAGCTGTTGAGTTCCTCCAGCATTTTCTTGCGTTGCTCAGGATATCCAGCAGCTGTAGGAGCTCTTGTGTTTATAATTCAAGCTCATATGTTTATACATACTGTGGTATGAAAATGATCAGAAAATCTGTTGACATTCTTTTGGCTGATGAGTGAATAATGGCCAAAGCACCAGATATAATACTCCTTCCCCTGTTTGAAATGGCATGGTTGGACATTTACATCCATGAGATGACACAGATGGAATCTTAGATTAATGTTTTAGAATAGCCAATAACATCAGCAGGAGAATAATTTACATTTTTGATTGCAATGGTTGAATGAGGGATATTAGTCAAGATATGGTGACCTGCTAGCACTATTTCACTGATATTGAAGGATAATTAATGGGTATTTATTTGGACTGATGAGTGCAACTTTGCAGCTTGACTGAAGTGAAGATAGCAATGTGGCAGATGACTCTGTTTTGATAGCAATATTGAACAATGACACAAGTGGGCCAGCAACCTTCATGATGTGGGTGTGTGATACATGTCAGCAGCTCACCCCAAGGGTATACATGAGGCCAACCTGGGGTCTCTTTGTTGGGTATGCTCTGACCATGGAGTGCTAAGTTTGGGCTCAAAGGCAGGTATACCCAAATATGTTTCCATCTCATTACTTATTTAAGGCATATTGTTGATGTAATAAGGTGCCATCTAAAATTTAGAGCTTTCACACGATAAAACTCTTACATAAACAAGACAAAAAATTGAAATTGTGAAATAAAAACATAGTACTGTAAATACTGAAGACAGAAATTTGAAACAGTAACTCTGCTTCTCCATCCATAGGTGCTGCCTGACATCCTGGGTAGTTCCAACATATTCTATTTATACTTCAGGATCATATTTAATATAAAGGAATTTGCTGAGGCATTGGGTAGTGTGAGAAAGTTACCGTAGATTAACCTGGAGCAATTCTTAGACTAACTGCCTGAGGACAGCCTTGAAGCCATTATTAGCCCATCATCTTTTTTTCATTCATTCATTCATTTGTTTATTTATTTATTTGTCCATCTATCTACAACAGGACATGACTTTAAGGTAAGGGGAGGGAAGTTCAAGGGGGATATTAGAGGAAGGTTTTTCACTCAGAGAGTGGTTGGTGCATGGAATGCACTGCCTGAGTCAGTGGTGGAGGCAGATACACTAGTGAAATTTAAGAGACTACTAGACAGGTATATGGAGGAATTTAAGGTGGGGGGTTATATGGGAGGCAGGGTTTGAGGGTCGGCACAACATTGTAGGCCAAAGGGCCTGTAATGTGCTGTACTATTCTATGTTCTATGTTCTATCTGCCTATCTAACTATCTGTCTATCTCTCTATCTAGATTGATTGGCTGAGATACAGTGCAGAATAGGCCCATATGGACAACTTACAATGACTTCTGCCAACAGATACATCTTTGGACCAGTGCACAGAGAGGAAACCCACACATTCCACAGGGAGGACACACAAACTCCTAACAGAGGATGCCAAGATTGAAGTTTAATGAATTAACTTTATAAACCTCCTTTCATTCACCTCTTGCTGAAAACTTTGGACTGCGCGAGGAAGCACCTGAAGGAAACCCACACGGTCGTGGGGAGAACAAATTTGTTACAGGTAGTGGTGGGAGATGAAACAGGTTGCTGGTACTCTAAAGAGTTGTGCTAACCACTACACCACTGTGCCGCCCACTAGAGTAGTTTCTGATTTATTGCAATTCTGCTAGCTCCTATGTGTTATAGACTTATCATATGTTTTATAGAGGGATAATAAATCAGCTATGATAGAATGGCAGAGCAGAATTAGTGGCCTATTTCTGCCCCATGGTCTTATGCCTTCATCATTGTGTAAGGAGGTAGAATATTAAAATATTTATCGACAAAAGTCATAGTTGTCAGACATTCTGGAAAACACTAAATATGTGAAATCTATGTATCAACATATAATTATATAAAATATACAGCATAGAAATAAGCAAACTGACCTTTCTGGTTCATACAGACCATCTTTATATAATCCTTCGAAATTCTAGACAGTATAGGTCCAGTCTGTTAATCTTTTTTTACAGGATAATCCCCTCCTCTACCTCAGCCATCCCAAGAACAATCCAGGGAATCTTCATTTCACTCCCTCCAATGCATATGTGACTGATTATAACATGAGGATCAGAATTGCAAAGTTTTCTAACTATTTTCAAACCAAAGGTTCTTCTTTATTTTTGATTCCTATCCCACCAAAATAAATCTTAAGTACAGACTTACTCATTATTATATATCCTTCATTATTACATTTTCTATTTATAACCCAAAATTATTTAGATTTTCCAATCCATTTTGTATCCTATTTTCTGAGGAGTGTGATCTCCTGCCAAAACATACCTCTGATGATGATGACAGTTGGTTTTTCACTTGTGAAGATCAGGAGGGATGAAGAGTCCTTAAGAGCGACGGCACGATTGTTGGTGACTATAGAGGCCAATCCTGGATCTGCAAACTCTGGAGAAGTAGGGGCATGGGAACAGCTGGGATGGAGGTGCTTGGGTATTGAGATCCTTCCTGAGTCTCATCTTCTCTTCAGCAGTCGCTCTTCTGGATTCCTCAAACTCCTTGCCTGCTCCGTGGATCAGCGTTCCCCAGTGGTCTCCGTCACAAGCCAGCTGCTGCCACTCGTTGAGTGAAAACCTCTAACACACACACACAAATGCAGACGCACGTGCTCACATACACAAGTGCGCACACACACACATATACACACAAACATACATATATGTGCACTCATTGACAGCTTTATTTGGCATACCTGTACACCTGCTCATTAATGCAAAAAAATCTAATCATATAGTAGCAACTCAATGAGTAAAAACGTGCAGACATGGTCAAGAGGTTTCGTTGTTGTTCAGCCCAAACATCAGAATGGGGATGAAATGTGATCTAAGTGACTTAGAGCATGGAATGATTGTTGATGTTAGACAGGGTGGCTTGAGATCTCAAAAACTGCTAATCTTCTGGGATTTTCATGCACAATAGTCTCTAGAGAATAGTGTGAAAAACAAAAATAAACATCCAGTGAGCAGCAATTCTGTCAGCGAAAATACCTTGCTAATGAGAGAAGCCAAAGGAGATTGGTCATATTGGTTCACGCTGACAGGAAGGCAACAGTAACTCAAATAACCATGCTTTACAACAGTGCTGTGCAGAGGGGCATCTCTGAACACAACATGTCGAACCTTGAAGTGGATGGGCTACAGCAGCAGAAGATCACTGTAGCCTCAGTGACCCCTATATTAGATACAGCAGGTACTGATAGGGTCTTTTAAGAGACTTTTGGATCAGTACATGGAGCTTAGAAAAATAGAAAGCTATAGGTAAGCCTAGTAATTTCTAAGGTAGGGACATGTTTGGCATAACTTTGTGGGCCGAAGGGCCTGTATTGTGCTGTAGGTTTTCTACGTTTCTATGTGAATAACACTGAATATGAGTAGGTTGCTTAGTGACATGCTTAGCTCATTGAATTGATCTCTCTAAAGATTATTCAGGTAGATATTTGACCTGGAACAAACTAAGCCTTAACTAAGTCTTATAATTGGGAACACTCAGTCAACAAACACAGGTATATTTCTTTACAGTGTTGCTAAGCTCAATGGCTGAAACCAGCCACTTACAATGGGAGTTCTATTGTACAACAGTCATTTCAACTTCCATGCACTGTGCTGCTTAGCCTTTATATGCAAGAACTGCTACACAGAGAGCTGTGGTTTGCACAGTGTCCTGTTTTCTTGGCATCTTGCTGTTCAGGTTATCACCGTGGTGACACAAACACATTCTCTCTGCTTTACCACATGCTTCCTTTACAGAGAAGGCAGCCATCTGAAAAGGAGCCTGGAGACGGCCTTGATTAATTTCACACTATATCAGCAGTACAATACAGCTGAAAAAAAAATTACAGTTCTGAATACACAAGCGGGAAGCTTTCATCCTCTGTTATTTTTGACTGTGGAAAATGAAAACATAAAGGCGTACCACAGTTTAATTCTCATTCATTGACAGGACACACAGTGAATCAGCGCATCCTGGCAGTGCCTTAGCTTTCGGCGGCTCCACTGCTTTCATGTGCAGCCCATGTGAGTTCAGTGGGCGGTTTATTGATGGCTTAGTTCATAAGTAGCGACACAGAATAACTTACACTACCTGCACATTTTATAACAGTTACATGGTGAGGCATTTCAATAAACATTTATAGCTTTGCATAGATAGACATATAGTTCATGGGCTTATATATAAAACACATTACTTCTGGGGGGTGGGGGTGACACACACATTAAAGAGACCATCTGTCAACTTCAATTGAAAACTCACTCATACTATGGTCTTCCAGGGAACAACCATTAATTTTCGATGAACTGTTTTGGTAGCCTTCATTCCAATACCTGGCAGTGGGTTTATTTTTTCACGATTCCTAACCATTACTGAGAATTTAATGCCTCCTGTAAGCAGAGCCAACTAGTGAATAAAAGGGATCAGCAAACAAGAGAAAGTCTGCAGATGCTGGAAATCCGAGCAGCACACACAAAATGCTGCAGGAACTCAGCAGGCCAGGCAGCATCTATGGAAAAGAGTAAACAGTCGACGTTTCGGGCCGAGACCCTTCAACTGAACTGGTCAGAGGGCAGTAGAGATCACAGAAGGGGAGCAGTGAAAGAGGTTTTCACTAAACTCCTGCCAAAGGGAACTCTTAAACTTCATCAAGGTAAGCATCTCTGGAAGAGGCTTTGCAGTGTTGTAGTACAATCACAAACAAGATAAAGTCTGCAGATGCTGGAAATCCGAGCAACACACACAACAAGCTGCAGGAACTCAGAAGGCCAGGCAGTATGTAAGGAAAAGAGTAAACAGTTGACATTTTGGGCCAAAACCCTTCATCAGAACTGGATCAAAATTCTAAATTATTTTGGATCACCAAGATGATAAAACTTGGTATCTGTGAATTTTTAGATGCCATGTCATAAATATGCAGTTAGACATTGCTTATCTTGTTTAAAAAACTGACGTGGCCTAAAAATAGGCATTAGCAGTGCATATTCCTGTACACATTGAGCTAGATAGAAAGCTAAATTCACAGTGAAGTCTCATTGAAATGATAAAAGAACACAAAAAAGCATAGGGCCATTGGTATAATTATCTGTTCATTAACTGTATGCCAATTTTGGGACTGGAGAGTGTTTAATAATCTTAAAGTATAGCTCAGGGAGGTACATCCTTACTTCAGTGAGTAGAGAAAGCCTCTAATAATAGATGCAATATCAGGCTGAAACATTTTAGAGTCTAAACCCATATTCTCCCTATCAAATGATTGCTTATTTCAACATCAATTACATTGTATATCTAAGGCTCTGTCTCATCTTAACTGCAGCTAAAAACTCTGTTGCTGGTTTCTTCAAATGAGCACTTTATGTCAGAGCAAGTCTCTCTTCCAGTATATCTGCTTTTGCCATTTTGTTAAGATACTTACCAAAGTAGAAGGATCAGTAGCGGAGATGCGATCCAAAAGGTAGTGGGACTAGTGAAAGCTGTCTGGGAGTGGAGAGGAGAGGCCAGCATAATACATGGGAAAGGCAACTCTGATGTGAGAGAGACCAACCTACCATTGGTGAATAGACAACTGCTAATGTGTTGAGTTGACTACAGTTTCAGCTGGTATCATAACCCATAGTTTGGAAAATGTGTTGACATACACATTGGCTCATAAGTCACATCGGTATAAATCATCTTCATGCTCTCTCTTTAAACCCATTTTAAATAATTTCTCAAAACTCTATCTTTACACAGCTGCTTTTTGAATGGTTACCTTTTTAATGTCATAATTTTTTCCCTTGTTTTCAAGTACATCTTCAGGGATTTTAATTGGTATTCACAGAAAATACCAAAACCTAAATAGGGAAAATGTTAAAGCGACTGGAACAAGGAAGAAGAAATCTGCTGCAAAGAAAGTGAGTGCTTACAAATCTGAGCACGAAAAGAAAATCCATTGTACACCAGAGCTGTAGATGCTGGAATGTGTAACGCAAACAGAATACTGGAAGAACTGCAGCCTCCTCTATGTTATTGAGGCCTGTTATAAATTGGGGAACCGCTTGTTCGAGTGCCTCCGCTCCATCTGCCAAAAGTGGAACTTCCCGGCGGCCAAACATTTTAATTCCCATTCCCACTCCCATTCGACAAGTTGGTCCATGGTCTCCCTTTGTGCCAAGATGAGGCCACCCTGAGGGCAGAGGAGCAACACCTTATATTCCGTTTGGGTAGCCTTTAGCATGAATATCGATCACTCCTTCTAGTAAAAAGATTTTTTCCTTCCCCCTTCCCTCTTCCTCTATTCCCCACTCTGGCCTTTTACCTCTTCTCACCTGAATATTACTTCCCCCCCAGGTCCTTTCCTCCTCCTTTCCTTGCTCCTACAGTCCACTCTCTTCTCTTATCAGATTCGTTCTTCTCCAGCCCTTGACCTTACCCACCCACCTGGCTTCACCTATCACCTTCCAGCTAGCCTCTTTCTGCTCCCTCTGCCTTTTTATTCTGGCATCTTCTTCCTTCCTTTCCAGTTCTGAAGAAGGGTCTCGGCCAGAAACGTCAACTGTTTATTCAATTCCATAGATGCTGCCTGACCTGCTGAGTTCCTCCAACATTATTTGTGCATTGCTCTGGAAGGTCTTAATGAATTGAGCAGCATCCGAAGAGGCAAAAGGTGTAAGTTAACATTTTGGTTCGAGACCCTGCATTAAGGCTGATGTTGTTTGACTCACTGAGTTCTTCCAACTTTATGTTTTTGTCCAATAAATGCACACTATCCTTGCCGGGAAAAAGAAAATGGCTGGGATAAGTTTGTGGGGGTTGCTGTGTGAGAGAAGTGGGGAAGGAATGAAGGGAGAGGATCAGTGGGAAGGATCCGAAGATAGTTATTTTAAAAGCTGATTCCTGTACACTGTGAGATTGGCATATTTTCTCCTAGCATTTTTTATTGTCAAATGATTGCATTAGGCCGGTATAGGGAAGATTACAGTCGGTTTCCAGGCTTTTGATTTAGCGACAGGATATATAGCTACAGTTTCTTCCAGTGCTCATTGTCTTCTCAACTGCAATTCTCCAGGCATTGCCGCTGAGAGCAAAATGGGAATATCATTCCCACAGGTCCACTTGGTCAAGTGTCAAAATAACAAAATACAGCTTTTCTAGTGAAAACACAATTTGTGGCATTGCAAAGCAGGGAAGTTGCTTTCTGGCCAAAGGTATCTTAACCCCCAGCCCTATAATTTTAGCGCACAAGGCATGAATGACCTGCTTAGACACTGACCCACTTTAATCATACTAGAGCTGTTGAACATTGAAAGGCCACTCTCAGGCCACCGGAATGATTGTTTATGGACTATATTGTTAGCTGTAGTGCTATTTGACCTAAGGCTCTGTTCTGCCACAAGTAATGGGAACAGGGCAGGCACAAAGAAACCATGGAGTGGTCACCAGGGGAGACAGGACCTGCTAGTTTTCACAGTAGAAGTAAACTTGTATTTCATCCTGAGAAGCAGCTGGATTCTTGAATTATTTATTAAAATAAATTTAAATAAACATTCTAGTTACATAAAGTTCTCACACCGATGGAAAGGGAAAAATTCCATGGACTTTCTTTTAAAAAGAAACTTTATTTAAATGGATGGTATTCGATTTAGTAAAACAAATGGCTAGCTTTAAAAGCCTTTTCATCAGACCCTTATCACAAATTAGTCTTTCAGTTCTGTTTCTCAAGCTGTTTCAATATACTTTCTTGTTTCCCTGTCTTTTATTATATCTGTCTAAAATTTTGAGTTACACACGTTCAGTACGATGTAAATTCATTGGCAGGATAAACAAACTGATGCCAGCGTCCTCACCCAGACAGCTTCCACTGTTACCCCCAATCAGTTATGTTGAATAGGCCTTTTTGTCCACATGCCTGACACCAGACCCTTGAAGCAGACGCACTAACTTGAACTCTGTCATGGGAGATTATCCGGTGGAAAGAGAAAAAGATTCAAGGATGTGCTCAAATCTTCCGAGACGTTGCCATGTTGATTACTGGGGAGCACTTGAAGAAAGACTTGATAATCCGGGATGGTTTTCCTTGAAGTAAAGGACTCTGAGTCTGAGTGCTGACTCTACAGAGGTCTATAAAATTGTGACTGGTAGATTGTCACGGTGCTTTTCCAAGGGTATGGGAGTCTAAAATTAGAGTGCACAGGTCTAAAATGAGAGGGAACGATTTAAAGGGGATCCGAGAGCAAGTTTTTCCACACAGAGAGTGGTGGGTATATGAAACAAGCTGCCAGAGGATACAATAACAACATTTAAAATACATTTGGACAATGCATGGATAGGAAACGTTTAGAGCAGGGGTTTCCAATCTGAGTCCACGGACCTCTCGGTTAATGGTGGGGTGTCCATGGCATAAAGAAGGTTGTGAACCCCTGGTTTAGAGGGATATGGGTCAAAGGCAGTCAAATATGACTAGTTCAGGTAGCCACTTTCATCAGCATAGATGAGCTGGGCTGAAAAACCCTTTTCCATGCTGCATTACTCTTTGGCAATAAGATAACGAACTGTCTCTGTCTTTGGTAAACCACAGTATGACAACAGAAAAAGCTGTCATGAAAATGAGAGAAAATACAGGGGATGAGTGACATATGCTCTCCTGTGTGCCTGGACCTCCACCCACCCACGTATGTTCTGAACTGTCCACCATACAGCATGTGGTCCAAAGCCATTGAGAGCTGCCGGCTGACTAATGTGCAAGTGATTGACACGGATCATAAGTAACTGCAAAGTCTGTGATTAGTGATGGGCTTTCCACTGAATTATATAACATTAGGCTGATCACTGAGGTGGGAGATTGGAAGACGCTGAATGTTAGCGCAGAGCCTTTAACTGTCATTTCATTTCTGAACCCTGAGTAATGTGCTCCTGGTTTCTTTTGTGAGTAAATTACAGAGGCTGATACATCCCCAGGAGCTCCAATTTCTACTGGCTGTGGAAGAAATATGCAGTGGATGGTCTATAATGTGATAAATGTGCAACCGATGCCAGGCAATTGTCAGGTACACTAAGGTGAATTATGTCAGGAAATGGCCAGGTTAATCTTCAGATGGTCAACACAGAAATAGTCACAATATTGTGTTCACAGAAAGGTTTTTGAAAATGTGCACAAATGGATTCAATATTTTGTTTCTTATGTTTAAAACTCTTGTCCTTGTAGTGCCATCACTTGAGTCGAGTATGATGTTCTATTGCTGTGCCTTCAGGTCACTGTAGAGGCTGGCCTGGGAACAATCCTGCCCCCTTTGCCACTTGCTGGTCACCATGGGATTTAGTCTGTAATGCTAGGGTGGATTCCCTTCATGGAGAGAGGCTGTGCATGACTTTGTTTAATGTGGGGAGGCCACCACACGGCCTTTGATAGACCAGGGTCAGGGTCCTGTGACATGGAATACAAAGTGACTGGAGCTAAGTTTCAGATGGCTGGAGTCCAGGCAACACCGTTCTCAGGATCTCAGCAACTCACAAGCCTCTTCACCACGACAAAGAGCCGATCCAGAGCAGTCTACGTGCAATCCTCACCATATCTTAGCATCCTTACCTCTTCCAATACTGGGTTTTAGAACGTTCCCATTAGCTTTGGCCCTATCCTGTCTTTCCGAGCTGGCATCACTGTTAAAGAGTTCTGTTGTTTCACCTCTATGTCGTAGAAATCCTTCCGCTAAAGTCTATTACCTTGTTCCCCGCACCTTGATAAGTCAATGTTGATACCATGATTTTACAAGCTTTGATCTTAGAAAGGACTTCTCAATGGATAGGAAAGAAGCCAGTTGAAACTTAGATTGATATTTGCTTATTTCATGGACTAGTTGTCATCAGCATGGTGGAAAATGATTTGTCTCTTCATTTTACAGAGACCAGTAACTTGACAATCATCTGTACAAGATAAAGGTTAATTTTATTTGTCACATGTACATCAAAACATACAGTGAAATGCGTCATTTGCCTCACTGGCCAACACAGTCGATGATGTGCTGTGGGCAGCCTACAAGCGTAGTCATGATTCTAGCACCAACATAGCATGTCTTTGTAAAATGGGAGAAAACTGGAGCAGTCAGAAGAAACCCACACTGTTACGGGAAGAACATATATACTCCTTACAGACAGTGGCGGGAATTGAATCCCAATCACTGGCAGTGTAAGGGGTTACACTACCATACTACACAGTATTACACATTTATTGTCATTGTCCAGAGAAAAGCTCAGCACATTTTAATTTTTTTAGGTCAGGCTGTTTTCTCTACATGATTATCCATCCACCTTGGCATTATAGACACTGAATTTATACTAATATGGCTGTAACTTTTGTTACATAATTTTACAAAAGATGCAGGAAGTTTACTTGCTATTCCATACAAAATTATATTACTTTTGTGACATAATTTTATCAATGATGCAGGAAGTCTATTTGCTATTCCATACAAAAGGGCGAATGAGCAGAGGTGTTGCTTAATAATGTCCATACCTCACTACAACACATAACAGACTCATCACCATACTTTTTAGTTGCATTCATACTGTATCTATGCTTTATAATTGCATTTTAATCATAAATTGTAATCAACTGACTGAGCCTGGTTCAGTTAACAAATTTAGTTAAATATGGAAGTGTCAAATTTAGGAGTGAAATCCTGAAGCAGGGGCGGGCACAGTGTCACAACTGGCGGGGTGGCAGCCTCACCTCTCCTGCGATACTCGGAGTTTGTGTGCGGAGTTCGCATGTTCGCCCTGCGACTGCGTGGATTTCCTCCGGGTGCACCAGTTACCACAAAACATCCCCCAAAATGTGCAGGTTAGTAGGTTAATTGGCCACTGTAACCTATCCCCGGAGTGTAGGGGAGTGGTCAGATCTTGGGAGGGTTGATGGGAAATGTGGTGGCATGCTATGGTTCATGTAAAATGCGTGCTTGATGGTCATTATGGACTTGGTGGGCCAAAGGGACTGATTTTCTGCTACAGTATACTATTTCTGTTTCTACCATTGCTCACGTGGAACAGAGATTGCAGATTAGGCTCTGGAAGAAAGATCTGGGATTTTTTTTTAATAAACAGAGGGAGTATTTTTATTTCTTTCAGAATTTTTCAGAATAAAAATAAGGAACATGTAGATGAATCCCTGGTGGATACATATATGGAAATCTTTTGTCAATTCTTTTGAGCTCCAATAATAACAATTGGAGTAAAATCCACATATAACCACAGTGCAGTAAAAGTTGCCTTTTTGTTCTAATCAGGTTTTCTTGTAAAATAGTGTATAATTCATGTTTATGTTTTTTTTGATGAATGCTCTTTATACGATGCTATGCATCTGGGATGTTGCTGCAAGTAACCTTCATGACACCCATGCATACAGTTTTGCACTTGTGCATGTGCCAGTCAACTTGACTCTGACTTTGATTCCTCTGGAAAAGGCAAAGCTAGAGTATAAATGATCGATAACTCTATAGTTCAATTGTATCATTAGAAATACGTGTTCAGGAGCTAGAAGCATTTCATGTAAGGGTAAGACGGAAACAAAGAGCACAATGCTTTCTCAGTCATGGCAAATACTAACTGTGCCTGCTTGCATTGCCAGCTTGATTTTGGGTTAATTCATCGAGCCCTCCCACATATGATCAGCATTCACGTAGAGTAGTTCCCTCCTTCCCTATCGATTGAGATCAAAGAATGATACATTACAAGCACAAGAGATTCTGCAGATGCTGGAAATCCAGAGTAACAGGCACACACACACACACACACACACACACACACACACACACACACACACACACACACACACACACTGGAGGAACTCAGCATGTCAATCATCGTCTATGGGAGGGGAGGGGGAATAAATGGATGACAATTTGGGCCAAGCCCCTTTAGTAGGACTCAAAATGAAGGGGGGAAGAAGCCAGAATGAGAAGGTAGGAGATGGAGGGAAGCAGTGCAAGCTGGAATATGATAGGTGAAGCCAGGTGGGGGAATGTAGGTGGGTGGGGGGAGGGGCATCATGTGAGAAGTTGGGAGGTGATAGATGGAAAAGGTAAAGGTCTGAAGAAGAAGGTATCAGATAGGAAATGGACCATGGGAGAAAGAGAAGAGGATGGGTTACCAGAGAGAGGTGATAGGCAGGAGAGGAGAAGAGGTGTAAAACCCTTTGAAATCATATCCCTTCTCAGCATTATTTATCTATCTACTTGCTTGTTCATTAGTTTATTTTTCTATTTGTGTAGTAGATCCCTTTTTACAGTCTTTGTTTGCAGCCTTTCATTGATTCTATAGTGTTTCTTCGTTCTACTGTAAATGTCTGCAAGAAAATGAATCTCAAGGTAAATGGTGACATATACCTACTTTGATAATAAATTTACTTTGAACAACTCAGAAAGATTTGCCAAAGATAATCCAAAGGTGTCTTCAAGTGTCTTCCTTAAAATGTTCATTGATTCTTCAAAACATCGTTTTCAGAGTGCTTCAGTTGTTGTATTGCAGTAATTTCTTCTTTATTTGATACTATGGTTGCATACCTGCTGTGGAAGAAGAAAAATTACTAATGTTTATGAAGCTGTGGAGTTCATAGCTACATCTAGTATTCAACAGCTGGAATATTGCTCCCTCCACCCCCTTCTGGCTCTGGCACACAGTAACAATGGCCATTATTCTCAATCTTTAACACATTTTCTTTAACCTGCAAATTAAACTGGATAAACATTAATTCTAATGCAGTGAATTAATATATATTAATTACACAAATAATTTAATATTATTGCTATAGTATTAATGCTGTAGTCTTAATAATAATAGACTTTTTTATTAATATTATGCTCAATTTAATGGCTATTGGACTCGAGCCCAACAGGACAGGACTATATATGTTGGATTTGGTTCAGATCAGGGTAAGTGTAATCCTGAAGAGGTAGTCAGTACTGTAATCAGTGCAGGGTGATTTGTATGATCAGGTGGTAAACGGTGTGTTTAAGGTAGTTATATTTAAAAGAATGGTCTGCTCAGCTCAGGATTGGAAACGTCAGAAGTATTCAGGTGTTGGTTAAGTTAGGTTTAATTTGGCCAGGGCTGTATTGGGTTCATGCTCAGATTGTGCTTCCCTGTTAAAAACAAGCAGAATCCTATCACGTATCGGTCCTCCCTGGGAAACCCATGCATTCTACAAGCATTTTGAAGAGTGCCTGGAAGGACGAAGATTGATCTGTTGGATGCTGCAGGGCTGCAGGCATCTTCTGACGGGTAAGAATGGGCATTTCCATGTGCTTTCTCCCATCCCGCTGGGCTGAGCAGGGCTGGGAACACCGTGCAGGCTCATTCGCTCACTCACTGAGTCAGTGAAGCTGACTAGTAGCTGCTCTTTCCCTGCCCGCTGCTGCCCTGTGAAGTTTGTTTTTATTATCCTCTCCACCGCACTGTTCTTGTTCATTTCATGATTTACAAACAGTTCAGGTTGTGAAGAGTCTTCAGGAAGGAAGTCATGTTGTAAGTGGAGACTTCTTGTTTAACTGTCTTAATGCATAGCATTCACAGGGACTGAGGGTCTAGAGTCACTGAGGACTACAGCACAGAAACAGTCCATCTAGTCCATGACAAGCTATTAACCTACCTGGTCCCAGTGAGCTGCACCCGGAATATAGCCCTCCATGTCCCTCCTATTAGTGTACCTATACAAATTCCTCTTAAATGCTGCAGTTGAACCCCCACCCACCATTTACACTGGCAGCTCTTTCCACACTTGCACCATCCTCTAAATGAAAATGTTCCCCTTAAACATTTCACCTTCCACCCTTAACCCATGACCCCTAGTTCTATTCTCATCCAACCACAGTGGAAAAAGCCTGCTTGCATTTAACCTATCTATACCTCTCATAATTTTGCTTGCCTCTATCAAGCCTCCCTTCAGTCTTCCACAATCTAGGAAATAAAGCCCTAAACTATTCAACCTTTTCATTGTGAACTTTCTCTGCATTCTTTCAATCTTATTGTCATCTTTCCTGTAGGTAGGTGACCAAAGCTGCATGCGAAACTCCAAATTAGGCCTCAACAACGTCTTACGTAACTTCAACATAACATCCCAACTTGTGTACTCAATACTTGGATTTATGAAGGCCAGTGTTCCAAGTGGTTTCGTTACAACCCTATCTACCTGTGACACTGTTTTCAAAGGTTTATGTATTAATATTCCCGGATCCCTCTGTTCTACCACACTTCTCAGTATCCTGACACTCACAGTCCTGGGATGTCCTCCTAATGTGCAACACCTCACAATTGTCTGCATTAGATTCCATCTGCCATTTTCAGCCCATTTTTACAACTGGTCCATGATTCCACTGCAAGCTTTGATTGTCTTCCTCACTATTTACTACACCCCCAGTCTTGGTGTCACCTTCAAGTTTGCTGATTCAGCTTATCACATTATCATGGAGATCGTTGATATAGGTGACAAACAACGACGGACCCAGAACTGATCCCTGTGACACTCCACTAGTCACAGGCCTCCAGTCAGAGAGACAACCATCTAATAACATTTTCCATGGAGCCAATGTCTAACCTAATTTACTAACTCATCTTGAATGCCAAACAACTGAACCACTTTGGCCAACCTCCTATGCAGGACCTTGTCAAAGCCCTTGCTAAAGTCCATGTAGATAACATCCACTGCCTTATCTCCATTAACTTTTGCAGTAGCTTCCTCAAAAAACACTGTAAGATTGGTTAGACGTGACCTACCACACACAAAACTTTGTTAAATATCCCTAATCAGTTTCTGTCTATCCAATGCTTATATATCCAGTCCCTTAGAATACTTTTCAATAACCTACCCACTACTGATGTCAGGCTCACAGGTCTATAAGTTCCTGATTTATTCTTTAGAGCCTCTCTTAAACAACAGAACAACATTAGCCATCCTCCGGCACCTCACGCAGGGCTAAGGTCATTTTAAATATCTCTGCTAGGGTCCCTGAGGTTTCTGCACTAGCCTCCCACAGGGTCCATGGGAACACTTTGTCAGGCCCTGGGGATTTATCCATCCTAATTTTCCTCAGGAAGCAAACATCTGGTCCTCTGTAATCTGTATAGGGTCCATAACCTCACTGCCACTTTGCCTCACTTCTATAGACTCTGTTTTCATCTTCCAAGTAAATGCAGATGCAGAAACTCCATGTAAGTCCTCCCCCATCTCTTTCGGCTCTAGGGATAGACGGCCATTCTGATCTTCCAAAGGACCGATTTTGCCCTTTGCTATCCTTTTGCTCTTAATATGTCTGTAGAAGTCCTTGGGATTCTCCTTCAGCCCGTCTGCTAGAGCAACCTCATGTCTTCTTTTAGCCCTCATGGTTTCATTTTCAGCCGCTGCCTTGCATTTCTGATAGCCCTGAAGTAGCGCATTTGCTTCTTCCCGCCTACACCTGCTATGCAGCTCCTTCCTTTTCTTAACCAGGGCGTCAATATCGTTTGAAAACCAAAGTTCCCTCAGCCTGTTTCCTTGCCTTTTGTACTATCTGGAACTAACAAACTCGGTTCTCCCAAAATTTCCCATTTGAAAGCCTCCCGCTTGTAAGTATACTTTGCCAGGAAACAACCTGTCCCAATCTTTAACTGCTGGATCCTTTCTGATTCTAATATATAGAGAACTTTTCTTTAACTTTCATGTCGCAAGTAATTTGCATTAAATCACTAGAGTGCAATCAATAATTTAGCAACAATATTATGATGTTGAAGATTTTAATTATTGTGGAAGGAGTACGGGAATAGAATTGGTTTAAAGCCTTCTAAATTTTATTATGTAAGCTCACCCTGAAAGGTGGCCCCCTCCTTAAGTACGTGGAGCATGGTGTGGCCCCTCTGGAACTATAATTCAGTGGGCTACCCCTTCAGAAGAAAACTTAAAAGACCATTTGAAAGCACTTTCAATTATAAAATTTGTCATTAAATCTGTGTTACAGCTAACAATGATTCTAGACTGTAATGCAACTATAAATACCCTATATAACTTTTTGTTCGGGGAAAATATATTTGACCCAATAAAATCAGTTTCTTTAAAATAAGTAGCAACTGCAATGTGGAGCAGCTGAAGCCTATTCATTTGGTAAATGTTACCTGAAGTAATCAGACAATGTTAAGAAATTTGCATGTTTGATTCCTGCAGGGAGTTGTTAATGAAAAACTGAAAACACGTGCAAATGCCCAGAAAACGCAGAGAATTTTGTAAAGTGATTAAGCCAGAAAAAAAGAACTCCACAACATACAGTTAGAGAATGATTCCAATTAAGCATAATTTCTGATTGATTGTTTGTGAATTGTACAATGAAAATTTGGAAATAATGCAATTATAGCCAATGATAGAACACAAGAATAAGTTTATTTCAAATTTCAAAGTTCAAAGTATATTTATTATCGAAGTTTGTATGGTAGCATCCGTTAGTCTTGTGAGACCGTGGATCTGCACCTGGAATGGTTTCCAGGGTGCAGCCTGGGCAAGGTTGTATAGAAGACCAGCAGTTGCCCAAGCAGCAAGTCTCCCCTCTCCACGCCACCGATGTTGTCCATGGGAAGGGCAAGGGCCGATACAGCTTGGCACCGGTATCGTCGCAGGAGTTGCCAGAACGAGGTGGAAGGCAACGTCAGACTGCCTTAGGGACTCCAGCTCCGGATTTGTTCTCAGGGTTTACTCCCGAAGCCTTTCCCATGAGTGGTTATGGCCGCAAGGCAGCGGAGGTTTGAAATCAGAGGTTTCCCTCTCTTAGATGGACTGCCTTCCTAGGCTGACGAGCTCCATCTACCCGTAATACCCGAGATTCATTTTCTTGCAGGCATTCACAGTAAAAGAGAGAAATATAATCAAGTCAATGGAAAAGCTACACACAAAGACTGACAAACAGCCAGTGTGCAAAAGGTAGAGAAACTGTGCAAATAAAAAATAAGTAAATAAATAATACTGAAAATACGAGTTGTACAGACCTTGAAAGTGAGTCCATAGGTTGTGGAGTCAGGTCATACGTGGGGACACAATGTGTTGGATAACTAAAGGAGTAAAGAGTGTTGTTGGATCATAAATGAGCTTAATTCCACCTGAAATAGAAGTGATTTAAGATAACTACTTCAAGGTAATTGAGGAATGTGCACTCTGCTGCAGTCTTTACATATGTTGTCTTAACTTGTATTGCTGTATAGATTACTACATTTTCTACAAATCAATGGCAAATTGTTGGTCAGAAGGTATGGAATTCATATTCTCCCAAAGTATTTCTTCTTAACTTTTCACAGAACCTCCTGGTAAGCTCCAGGGAGGGGGGGTGGGGTGCGTTAATCCTGCAAATCCCCAAAGCTTTATTCCAACAAGTGTTTATCGCTTTCATTGCTGTAGTTATGTTCTGAATTGGGCTGATTGTTATTCAGGTGGGATGGCCTGGGCATGAACTGTGCTAATCAAAAAACAAACTGCAGTGAAACACAGTGTCACAGACATTTGCCGAGTCCTTCTTCTGACCTTTGTTAACTACCGGGGTATAATAGCTCAGTTGCAGGTTCATCTTCTGGATTTCTGCACCCTCCACAGTTACCAGACATCTGTGTAAAACCCCCGTGTTGGACACAAGGGTCAACAGTATGCATCAATTCAACGTGGGAAGTCCTGCTGAGGAAGTACGAAGCCATAAATTTCACCCAACAAGAGCAAGCTATCAAACTGAGGCAGCTCCCAAGTTATTAATCACAATGTTGAATTTGTGTACTGCTGCTTAGAACTTCCAGCTTGCTGAGGGAGAAATGAACACATCTGATATAACCAGGCTTATTTCCATGTTAAAATATGTGGTTGTCATTTGGTTAAAATGTCTGAGAGATACTTAACTCTGAAGAATTCAACGGGTTTTGGGTAATTAGTTACAAAAAACAGCGCAGAGAAAAATAAGAAACAAGAAAAAAAGGAAATAGAAACTAACTATAAGGAAAAACAAAACCTTACAAGGCTTTATATACTTTCAAACAAAAAAGTGAGAAAATTATGATTTTAGAAATGTTTTGTGAGGTATCAACACTATCTTGCTGGCATCTACGTGCACTCAATACGGTATTTTACAAAAGGTTTATAACTTATTCAAAACTGATGACAAAGTGAAAAAACTGCAAGACACAGTTTAAAAATGAAATTCAACTCTTTAGCACAAAGTCACAATTTGTAAGTATTATAGCAATAACTTCACATTTGTTCCAGAACATTTCCAGTTTGCATAAGGATCTACCCCCATTTCAAATCAGTAAATCCTTATCCAAATCTTACAATCATTGGAAATCACCGTGCTGCCAAAATGGAAACCTTTGCATAATCTGGCAGAAAATAAAATGAATAACTGCAAGACTATATCCATAACAAAGAACTATGAGACTATGTCCTGTAAATTTCATAACAAAAACTCACAAAGGACTAAACCTTCAGGCTATTTGCATTCGCTGTACATACAACGTAACACAAGCACTTTCAGTCCTGCGGTCAATAATAAAATTTTAACAAAGAATCACCTATGAATACTGTACTGTGCAAAAGTCTTAGGCACATATATATAGCTAGGGTGCCTAATACTTCTGCACAGTGCTGTACATTATGTCAGAATCAATATCAGAATCAGATTTCTTATCACAGGCATATGACGTGAAATTTGTTAACTTAGCAGCAGCAGTTCAATGCAATACATAATAAAGATATAAATAAATAAATAAATCGGTTGCAGTATACATATATTGAATAGATTAAAGATCGTGTAAAAAAACAGAAATACCATATATTAAAAAAAAGTGAGGTAGTGACCAAGGGTTCAATATCCATTTAGGAATCAAATGGCAGAGGGAAAGAAACTGTTCCTGAATCACTGAGTGTGTGCCTTGAAGCTTCTGTACTTCCTACCTGATGGTAACAGTGAGAAAAGGGCATGCCCTGGGTGCTGGAGGTCCTTAACAATAGACACTGCCTTTCTGAGACACCGCTCCTTGAAGATGTCTTAGGTACTTTGTAGGCTAGTACTCAAGATGAAGCTGACTAAATTTACAACCCTCTGCAACTTCTTTTGGTCCTGTACAGTAGCCACCCCACCCCCCCCCATACCAGACAGCTCTTCACAGTACATCTATAGAAGCCTTTGAATGTATTTGTTGACATACCAAATCTCTTCAACCTCCTAAAGAAGTATAACTGCCGTCTTGCCTTCTTTACAACTGCATTGATATGTTGGGACCAGGTTAGATCCTCAGAGATCTTGACACCCAGGAATTTGAAACTGCTCACTCTCTCCATTTCTGATCCTTCTATGAGGTTTGGTATGTGTTCCTTCATCTTACCAAATAACACAATACTACTGAGCTAAAATAAAGCTAAGTGCTCTTATTTATGTTTCCCAACCACTTTCCCATTTTAAACAACATACAGTACTGTGCAGAAGTCTTTGGCACCTGAGCTATTGTATATATGCTATGAAATATTGATAAACAGATGGACGTGTTGATTGATGTCCATTGTTCCTGAGTGGCAATATAAATAGATAGTGTGCTAAAGAAGGCATTTAGCATACTTGACTTCATTGTTGAGGACACAAAATATACAGTACTGTGCGAGACTCTTAGGGACATATATATAGCTGGGGTGCCTAAAACTTTTACACAGCACTGTACATTATGTGTTTCCAGTTACCAAATAACACTTAATACTACTGAGCTACTACAAAGCTAAGTACCCTTCTTCCTGTTTCCCAAACACCTTTCTGTTTTAACCAATATTCAGATTCAGATTCAGATTCAGTTTATTGTCATTTAGAAACCACAAATGCAATGCGGTTAAATAATGAGACAACGTTCCCCCAGAATGATATCACAAAAGCATATGACAAAATAGACTACACTAGAAAATCCACATAATGTTTGGCAATCCCCAATCCAGAGTCCGGAGAGGCTGCTGCATATTAATATCACGCTACCGTCTCAGCGCGTTCCCTGGAAAGGAGCTCCAAAACCACCAGATAAAACAAGACCAAAAACTAAAGCTACAAGACCTGCACAAAACCACATAGATACAACATATAGTTACAACAGGGCAAACAATAGCATAATTGATAAAAAACAGACCATGGGCTCAGTAAAAATAGTCCAAAGATGTTAAAGGACTATAAGTTCAAAAGAAATCACCACACAGTTTCCACAAGTCCCCAGGGTCCCGACAGACTCACCATCCCACGCCGGCGGCAGAAGGGAATACTCCCGCTATGGACTTACACGGTGCCGCCCGACTCAAACTCACAGACGCAGCACACAACGAAAGCTCTGTCAAACCCAGCCACGCAGACGCAGCACACAACGAAAGCGACCTGACCGCAGTGGACTCCGAGTCCATCGAACCTCCGAGCCTCCGACCATCCCCTCCGGCACAGCTTCTCCGAGCACCATCCTCTGCCGAGCGTATTAAGACAGCCCTGCCAACAGCCATCGGCAATGCGGCCCCGAGGACTGGGGGCCTGTTCTTCCCAGCAGAGTCCCGGACCTCACAGCAGCAGCAGCAGCGAAGAAGGTCTTCCTGGAGATTTCCCGATGTTCCGCTGTGCTCGCACGTCCATTTTCAATCGATTATGATTGCGCACGGCACCCCACTTCACAAATAACAGATAATCAGCTCTGGAGTGGCAGCTGCAAGCTGCGTCACGCCGCCCTCTTGGCAAACATACAGTCTTGTGCAAAATTATTAGGCAGTCTAGCTATATATGTATGTGCCTAAGACCTTTCCACAATACTGTAAAAGCTGGAATATTGGAATGTTATGTTGAAACCTTTTATGAAGCACTTGGAGTGTGGGCATTGTGTGTGGTTTCAATTATCACATCATAGGAGAGAGTACAGAGGAAATTTACCTGGATGTTGCTTCGATTGGAGTACTTTGTTTATGAGAGGAGATAGGATATCCTGTGCTTGTTTTTTCTGTACTGAAGGAGACTACTAGTTCAGAGGCAATGAAGATTCAAAAATATTTCTGCAGTTCACATATAGACCAAACCAGTTAAGGACGGCAAAGTGAAAATATTTAAAAAAAATCAAAATCTCCAGATGCTATAAATCTGAAATGAAAGCAGAAAATGCTGGAAACGTTCAAAAAGTCAGGCAGCATGTGGGGAAAAAGAAATAGTTTAAGTTTCATGCTAAGGGCCTTTCTTCAGATAGAAGATTACCTTTCCAGAAGGATACATGATTTTTACAACTCGGTGGTTTTTATTACTAAAGCTAAACTTTAGTTTCAATTGCTAGATTAATTGATGAATTTAAATGAACTAGATTTGAATTCACATTGATGTGTTCAACCTCCGGGTTAGCAGCTAAAAAGTTCAAAGAAAATGTACTATCAATGTGCATATACTGTATGTCTCCTTATACTGCCCTAAGATTCATTTTCTTGCAGTCATTCACACTAGAAGAAAAAATACAACAGAATCAATGAAAAACTACACATAAAGACTGACAATCAGTTCAAAAGAAGACAAATCGTGCAAATGCGATAAAGCAAATAATAATAATGAACAGTTAACAGAACCACAGCAACACCACAATAGCCTAAGTGCTATAAATGAAAACAGAAATGTGAGGTAAACTACATCACATATAATATTAAAATACATGGTTCAAATTATCCAGGATAGATTTTCCACTGTACAGGCACTGTACTGACCATATTCTTATGGTCAGAATATGCACAATTAAAGCAGTTAGCCTGAATTTCCCCCCATTCATTGAAATGGAACAAAAGTCTAATTGTCTATGATAAGATCATGCAGTCTTTCCCAAACTAACTGTTTTTCTGTCTGGTTGATATTTTATATCCAAGCATTGCAGCCTACTATGCAACTCCTCTTATTCACATCTCAGTTATTCCTGATCCTGTGGCTGAATGAACAAACTAAATGTTAAAACTAGAAATATGTAACATTTTGTGAGGAGATGGTCTAACATATTTGATTGAGAATGTCTAATAACTGCAAGAAGTTCAGAGCTTGGATGAAACCATCAGATCTGTGGCTCGTACTATATTATAATCAGCACCGTGTTACATTAATGTGTAAGCAGAAATGTGATCCTTTGGCTTCATTTCTTTTCCTATTAAATGAGACCTAAAAATGTTACAGTGTAAAAGGATGGAGGAGGTCCAAGCCATGTCAAAAAAGATGCCGCAAGTAATTGGGAAGACTAGAGGAATGTTCACTTTAAAACAAAAGGTATGAAGTATAAATGAGTGAGCAATTTCTGTGCAACTTTACAAGGTACTGATAACATCGTACCTGTACAGTGTGTTGGTTTCCAAATTAAAGGAATTATATACTTGCATTGAAGGCAGTATGGAGAAAGTTCAACAGATAGCTTCCTAGATTGAAGGGTTTGATGTCTGAGGAAAGATTAAGCAGGCTGGACCTGTATTTATTGGAGTTTTTTTTAAATGAGAGGAAATCTCATTGAAATATATAAGATTCTAAGGTGAATTGAAAGGGTAGGTACTGAGAGGATGTTTTACCTGGTGGGGTTATCTACAATTAGGAAACATGCTGTATAAATTTCAAAATAACGGTTGCCAATTTAAATTGGATTTCAGGAGGAATTTCTCCCTCTCTCTCTCTCTCTCTCTCTCTCTCTCTCTCTCTCTCTATATATATATATATATATGTGTGTGTGTGTGTGTGTGTGTGTGTGTGTGTAATCCGGGAAATTATAGGCGGGTAAGTTTGACGTCGGTAGTAGGTAAATTATTGGAAGAAGTACTAAGAGATAGGATCTACAAGTATTTAGATAGACAGGGACTTATTAGGGAGAGTCAACACGGCTTTGTGCGTGGTAGGTCATGTTTAACAAATCTATTAGAGTTTTTCGAGAAGGTTACAAGGAAAGTGGATGAAGGGAAGGCAATGGATGTTGTCTATGTGGACTTCAGTAAGGCCTTTGACAAGGTCCCGCATGGGAGTTTAGTTAGGAAGATTCAGTTGCTAGGTATACATGATGAGGTAGTAAATTGGATTAGACATTGGCTCAATGGGAGAAGTCAGAGAGTGGTAGTGGAGGATTGCTTCTCTGAGTGGAGGCCTGTGACTAGTGGTGTGCCACAGGGATCAGTGCTGGGTCCATTATTATTTGTCATCTATATCAATGATCTGGATGATAGCGTGGTAAATTGGATCAGCAAATTTGCTGATGATACAAAGATTGAAGGTGTAGTGGACAGTGAGGAAGGTTTTCAAAGCTTGCAGAGAGATTTGGACCAGCTGGAAAAATGGGCTGACAAATGGCAGATGGAGTTTAATACAGACAAGTGTGAGGTATTGCACTTTGGAAGGAAAAACCAAGGTAGAACATACAAGGTAAATGGTAGGGCACTGAGGAGTGCAGTAGAACAGAGGGATCTGGGAATACAGATACAAAATTCCCTAAAAGTGGCGTCACAGGTAGATAGGGTAGTAACGAGAGCTTTTGGTATATTGGCCTTTATAAATAAAAGTATTGAGTATAAGAGTTGGAATGTTATGGTGAGGTTGTATAAGGCATTGGTGAGGATGAATTTGGAGTATTGTGCGCAGTTTTGGTCACTGAATTACAGGAAGGATATTAATAAGGTTGAAAGAGTGCAGAGAAGGTTTACAAGGATGTTGCCAGGACTTGAGAAACTGAGTTACAGAGAAAGGTTGAATAGGTAAGGACTTTATTCCCTGGAATGTAGGCAAATGAGAGGAGACTTGATAGAGGTGTATAAAATTATGATGGGTACAGATAGAGTGAATGCAAGCAGGCTTTTTCCACTGAGGCTAGGGGAGAAAAAAACCAGAGGACATAGGTTGAGGGTGAAGGGGGAAAAGTTTAAAGGGAACATTAGGGGGTGCTTCTTCACACAGAGAGTGGTGGGAGTGTGGAATGAGCTGCCAGATGAAGTGGTAAATGTGGGCTTACTTTTAACATTTAAGAAAATCTTGGACAGGTACATGGATGAGAGGCGTATGGAGGGATATGGTCCAGGTGCAGGTCAGTGGGACTAGGCAAAAAAATGGTTCAGCAAAGCCAAGAAGGGCCAAAAAGCCTGTGTCTGTGCTGTAATGTTCTATGGTTCTACATACATATAGATATATATATATATATATATATATATATATATATATTGTGTGTGTGTGTGTGTGTGTGTGTGTGTGTGTGTGTGTGTGTGTGTGTGTGTGTGTGTGTGTGTGTGTGTGTGTGTGTGTGTGAGAGTGTGTCTGTGTGTGTGTGTGTGTGTATTTTTTTCTCTCACTCCTTATTGGTGATGTGTTTCTGTGTTTTTCCCTCAATCTCAGGTCCTCTATCAGAAGCCTGGGAGCTTGAGAGTTTGGTGCAGTATCCTTGCTGTTCCTAGTAGTGTGCTCTTCTGGACTGAGATCTCAGATGTTGTTCCTGGGATTTGTTGGAGCCACTCTCCCAGTCTAGGTGTCACAACTCCTAATGCTCCTAACACCACCAGGAGTACTCTGCCTTTAACCTTCCACATTCATTCTATCTGCTTTTTCAAGCCCTGGTATTTCTCCAGCTTCTCATATTCCTTCTTCCTGATGTTGCTGTCATTCAGGATTGCTTTCTTCTGTCCCTTGTCCAATATTACTATGTCTAGATGGTTGGCCTGTACCTGCTCATCAGTCTGTATTTGGAAGTTAGCTCTGTCATTCTCCATTACCTTCTTGGGTGTTTCCAATTAGGACTGGGGAGTGTCCAATCCATACTCAGCGCAAATGTTCCTATACATAATTCCTGCAACTTGGTTGTGCCATTCAGTGTATGCTGTCCCTGCCTGCATCTTGCACCCTGCTACTATGTGCTGGATAGTTTCAGGGGATTCTTTGCACAGTCTGCATCGAGGGCCTTGTCTGGTGTGATAGACCCTGCTCTATTGCCCTTGTGCTTAGCACCTGTTCTTGTGCAGCCACGAGCAGAGCCTCTGTGCTGTCCCTGTGCCCTGCCATTTTCAGCCATTGGTAGGATTTCTTATGTCAGCCACCTCTGATATCTGGCGATGGTACATCTCATGCAGTGGCGTCTCCTGCCATGGCCTCTGGTCCTCTGGCTCGGCTTCACCCACTTCCATTTCCATGTGCCCTGCCTGCTGTCTGAGGTATTCTCCTTGCAGGTTGTCCTTAGGGGCCGTCCCCCCGATATACTCATGGATGTTTTGCATGTCTTCCTGGACTGTGGCCTTGACGCTTTCAAGTCCTCGTCTTCCTTTATTCCAGTGGGTGTAGGGTCACTTGACGTTAGACTTTGGATGGAATCCTCCATGTAATTTTAGTAGTTTCCTGGTCTTGATGCCAACAGTTTCCAGTATATTCCTTGGCCAGCACATGATTTCAGCTGGGTATCTGATGACTGGTAGGACAAATGTGCTGATGGCTCTGATCTTGTTCTTCCCCTTCAGCTGGCTTTTTAGCATCTTCCTCACTCTTTGGAGTTACTTGGGTATCGCAGCCTTCCGCTTGTCCTCATCATATTTAGGGAGACTAAGACTTTTGCACAGTGCTGTATTAATTTCATGTATTGCATTGTACTACTGCTGCAAAAAAAAACGAATTTCATGACATATGTGAGTGATGCTAAACCTGATTCTGATATCAGTCTCTATTGTAGACTGAGAGTGAAAGGGGGCAGGGAGAGGGGAATTATGTTTAGGAAAAGGGAAATGGAGAGAGGAGGCAGTGGGAAGCAGCAGAGGGACATTCTGTAAAGATCAATAAACTGAATTACCTTGCTTGCTGTCTCAGAGCTGTGAGTATCTTCACCTGCACCACCCCTCACCCTTGCCATTGCTTCTCTTCCACCTGATCCATATCTCTCCTGTGGCACTCCACCCTTGCTATTCCCAACATCCTTAGCTCCCTTCAGATTTATAAATTTGCTGTCCATTTCATGTTGACAAAAACAATACTGTACAAAAGTCTTAGGGGCCTAGCCATGTATACTGTATGTGCCAAACACTTTTGCATAGAACTCTATTCAACTGAATGATTTCCCTTGGTTTTCAATATCAACTGAGAACAAATCACCTCATGTGGTTGCCATAAGTAATTCCAAACCTTTTTAAAGGAAAAAAAATTACAAAAAAGAACTAGAAGGAGTTCCTGAGAATAATCAAGGACAGAATCTATCTGTTTATTATTAAACTTAGTTTGTCAACTAGTGGAAATTCAATTGAGAACAAAATTAAAAGAAGCGACTAAGAAGATTTTAGGCATATTCTGGGATAGCAATAATACGGATGGTAAAGAAAGGAAGGAATATCTGAAATGAGTTCACAGAAGCTGGTCAGTATACTCCCAGACCAACGGGCAAAGTGGTGTCAGTGGACTTGAGTCAGACCAGGTGAGGCAAGTACCAATGGGGAACATCTAGGAAACAATAATCATATTATCAAAGATTTAGAATAGTGGTGGGAAAGGATATAGAGGGGTAAGTAGTCAGCTGAAGAAGGGCCAATTTCAATGAGATAGGAACAGGTGGAGCTAAATTGAATACCAATCTTGAAAGCAAATCTGTAATTTTTAAATGGGAGACCTTTAAATTGGAAGTGTTTCAGCTGCTGTCTATCTACATGCTTCTGAGGAAGAGCGCAGAGAAATTCAAGTCAAAACTCTCTGGATGATTGAAAAGAGACAGAATAAAACAGAGCAGGAAAAAGGACTTGGAAGATGTCAATTTCTTAATATTTGACACAGGCTAATTACAGAAAACACAGAGGGAAAGTAAGTCGACCAACTTTGATTGGTGGGCCACACTATCTACATGTCTGACACCGGTATATGAAAGAAAGCACTCTGTTCAGAGGACAGAATAAATGCTTAAATGGTATCCTTAAAACCTTCATGAAAAACATAACATTCTCTCATGCGAAGCTCTGGTGAAGACCAAGCCAGCAGAGAAGAACCTAGGGTGGTACTAAGTACTTTAGTTCTTTCTGATGAGAAGGTAGAGACTGGTTTAAGAGCTGCATAAAGGAGACATGTAATAATCCTGTCACTCTACCCAAGCCTCCATCCTGCTCTACCTGTCTCACATTCAGCAATGTCTGCATCTTCATCCTGCTCTACCTGTCCAACCTTCAGCAATGTCTGCATCTTCATCCTGATCTACCTGTCTCACCTTCAGCAATGTCTGCATCTTCATCCTCCTCTACCTGTCTCACCTTCAGCAATGTCTGCATCTTCATCCTCCTCTACCTGTCTCACCTTCAGCAATGTCTGCATCTTCATCCTCCTCTGCCTGTCCCACCTTCAGCAATGTCTGCATCTTTATCCTGCTCTACCTGTCTCACCTTCAGCAATGTCTGCATCTTCATCCTGCTCTACCTGTCTCACCTTCAGGAATGTCTGCATCTTCATCCTGCTCTACCTGTCTCACCTTCAGCAATGTCTGCATCTTCATCCTGCTCTACCTGTCTCACCTTCAGCAATGTCTGCATCTTCATCCTGCTCTACCTGTCCCACCTTCAGCAATGTCTGCATCTTCATCCTGCTCTACCTGTCCCACCTTCAGCAATGTCTGCATCTTCATCCTGCTCTACCTGTCTCACCTTCAGCAATGTCTGCATCTTCATCCTGCTCTACCTGTCTCACCTTCAGCAATGTCTGCATTTTCATCCTGCTCTACCTGTCTCACCTTCAGCAATGTCTGCATCTTCATCCTCCTCTACCTGTCTCACCTTCAGCAATGTCTGCATCTTCATCCTCCTCTACCTGTCTCACCTTCAGCAATGTCTGCATCTTCATCCTCCTCTACCTGTCTCACCTTCAGCAATGTCTGCATCTTCATCCTGCTCTACCTGTCTCACCTTCAGCAATGTCTGCATCTTCATCCTGCTCTACCTGTCTCACCTTCAGCAATGTCTGCATCTTCATCCTCCTCTACCTGTCTCACCTTCAGCAATGTCTGCATTTTCATCCTCCTCTACCTGTCTCACCTTCAGCAATGTCTGCATCTTCATCCTCCTCTACCTGTCTCACCTTCAGCAATGTCTGCATCTTCATCCTCCTCTACCTGTCCCACCTTCAGCAATGTCTGCATCTTCATCCTCCTCTACCTGTCCCACCTTCAGCAATGTCTGCATCTTCATCCTCCTCTACCTGTCCCACCTTCAGCAATGTCTGCATCTTCATCCTCCTCTACCTGTCCCACCTTCAGCAATGTCTGCATCTTCATCCTCCTCTACCTGTCTCACCTTCAGCAATGTCTGCATCTTCATCCTCCTCTGCCTGTCTCACCTTCAGCAATGTCTGCATCTTCATCCTCCTCTACCTGTCCCACCTTCAGCAATGTCTGCATCTTCATCCTCCTCTACCTGTCCCACCTTCAGCAATGTCTGCATCTTCATCCTCCTCTACCTGTCCCACCTTCAGCAATGTCTGCATCTTCATCCTCCTCTACCTGTCCCACCTTCAGCAATGTCTGCATCTTCATCCTCCTCTACCTGTCTCACCTTCAGCAATGTCTGCATCTTCATCCTCCTCTCCCTGTCCCACCTTCAGCAATGTCTGCATCTTCATCCTCCTCTACCTGTCTCACCTTCAGCAATGTCTGCATCTTCATCCTGCTCTACCTGTCTCACCTTCAGCAATGTCTGCATCTTCATCCTGCTCTACCTGTCTCACCTTCAGCAATGTCTGCATCTTCATCCTGCTCTACCTGTCCCACCTTCAGCAATGTCTGCATCTTCATCCTCCTCTACCTGTCCCACCTTCAGCAATGTCTGCATCTTCATCCTGCTCTACCTGTCTCACCTTCAGCAATGTCTGCATCTTCATCCTGCTCTACCTGTCTCACCTTCAGCAATGTCTGCATCTTCATCCTCCTCTACCTGTCTCACCTTCAGCAATGTCTGCATCTTCATCCTCCTCTACCTGTCTCACCTTCAGCAATGTCTGCATCTTCATCCTCCTCTACCTGTCTCACCTTCAGCAATGTCTGCATCTTCATCCTCCTCTACCTGTCTCACCTTCAGCAATGTCTGCATCTTCATCCTGCTCTACCTGTCTCACCTTCAGCAATGTCTGCATCTTCATCCTCCTCTACCTGTCCAACCTTCAGCATTGTCTGCATCTTCATCCTGCTCTACCTGTCTCACCTTCAGCAATGTCTGCATCTTCATCCTGCTCTACCTGTCTCACCTTCATCAATGTCTGCAGATCCTGCACTGCTCTTGCCAGTCACCCGAGATCACACAACGCTACAGTGGAAGCAAATCTTCCTGAACCCTGAGGAAGAACCTCAGTAGAAAGTCAGCCAGTTGTTCAGCTTTAAAGTTTCCGAGAAAATCAGAATCAAAATTATGTTTATTACCAGTCTTATTTTACATGAAATTAGTTGTTTTGTGGCTGTAGTAGTACCATACAAAGACATCAAATTACTATATATTACAAATAAATAAATAGTGCCGAAGAAAATAATAATGGGATGGTGTTCATTGATTCATGCATTATTCAGAGATCTAATGAAGAAGGAAAGGAAGCTCCTCATGAATCATTGAGTGTGCATTTTCTCCCTGCCTGTAGTAACAAGAAGAGGGCATGCTCTGGATGGTGAGGGTCTTTAATGATGGATGCAGCCTTCCTGAGTCGTTACCTGTTGAAAATATCCACAATGGTGGGGAGGGTTGTGCCTGTGATGGGGCAGGCTGAGTCTATAGCTCTCTGCAGTCTCATGCGATCCTGCTTGAATTGAGAACAAATTTCCCTCCCTCCTTTGTCACAAATCTTTGCCCAGACACCATTTTATTGATTAAAGCACCAGACATGACAGTTCTGTCTGATGATTTCTGCTAAGTATAGGTTGGGAGTGAACAATAAGATGAAGAAGCATAATGAGAAGTCGACAGAATAGAAGGTAAGATCTTTGCTTCACACTGCTCCGCTCATGGTCTCAATGGCTAAATGTGTTTGATGCTGCAACCCACCAGTTCAATTCATCAGCTCCCTGCCAGGTTTCTGAATGTAGCAAAGTGCCTGGAGCAAGAAGTGACACCTCATCCATCTTGCTCTGTGGAAAATTGTCACCTGTTGGCTAAGCTGGGGGCGGATGAGGTGAGGAATATCGGCATTAGTTACAGTAGCGTTTCCACGGGTTGTTCATACTCCTCCCTACTGTCAATCTACGCTCTTAGATTCCTATAGAAAAGAGAAAAACTCCAGTTTTCTTAATATTTGTAAATATCTGTGAACTCCTCATCAGTGGAAATGACTATTTTTTGTTAAAATTTAGGTAAAAAGGCCCAATGTCACTGCTTGTAAAAGAAAACATGACTTGCACCATACAGTGTCAAATCAAACTCTTGGATCTATTTAGCTGAGTTCTATACCATAGTGAATTCCTGTCTCTTTGTGAATGGTGCTGGATTTCTGGTTAATGCAGCATGGCTCTTCTCCCTGCAGTTTTGTTGTTGTCAAGTTGGCAGAAACTGACACTTTCTCTTTGGTTAATTAAGTTGTGCAAAGCAGAACTGCTCAAACAATTCTATCTACGTGGGGAGTCTTGAACAGCGGAGAATAAAGTGGGTGTTAGCGACACAGTGAAGGGAGATTCTGTTTTTGTCTGGGTGCAGATGGGTCATTTTTTACAAAGTTAATGCTGCCTGAGTGACCAGAGCTCAGTAGAGCTCACTCCCAGTTTTGAAGGAAGGATACTCATACTTAGCGATTGTGGGGTCAAAATCATGAGGCAAGAATAATAGGCCATGTCATTCCTTCCTGGGATCCTATACCAATGCATAGCTTCAGGTGAAGATATAAATTACTGTGAAAACCTTTTGAAGAGATGTCCATGCTCGCAGTGGAAATCTGGCAAAATCATAATCCTAGTATAACTAGGTATACTGCATTGATATATTCTCCAGTCATACTCCAGGTTTTACTACAGGTAATATGAAAATTCCTTATATACAGTATTGTATTCACACAAAGCTTGCAGAAGAATGCATTAATTATACATAATCATGAATTTACTAAAAAAAACACCAAAGACACAAGGTTGTTCAATTTTTTATTTGGTTAAGATTCAAAGATTCAAAAGGTTCAAGATTCAAAGTACATTTATTATCTACGTATACAACCCTGAGGTTCGTCTTCCCCATAGACAGCCATGAAACAAAGAAAACCATGGAACCCGTTCAAAGTAAACAGCAAACCCACACACACATGCACAAAAAATGAATGGTGTAACCAATAACAAAAGAAAACGAGGAAAAAAAGCACAGAATATAAAACACTAAAACAAAAGGGTCCAGATATATCAGCTCAGTGTTTGTTATCTGCCAACCACCTCGATTAAAATTTGCCCAAAGTAGCAACAAAAAAAAAGGAATAACCAAAAACCAAAAGCTCATCATAATACGGTTTTTGTTAAGCTTTTGTTGCAATTTTCCCTTTCCTGAACAATTATCATTACCTAGTTAAAAAAATAATGCTAGTAAAAATATTTGACCTCTTCCATCTTTGTTTCCATTCTGAAGAAGGGTTTTGGACTGAAGTGCCAATTCTTTATTCCTCTACAGAGGTTCAGCCTGACTTGTTGAGTTCCTCCAACATTTTGTGTGTGTTACTCTGGATTTCCAGCATCTGCAGAATCTCCTGTGTTTAAAAAAGTGCAATCACTTAAAAATTAAATACACTGGATAAAAGTGTTGCATTTACTGTTGTGAAGCAAGTTAGCAAAAGTCATGTACACAGAGGACATGATCCAATGTATAAATTTTACATTAGTAAGTCTGTCAAACTCAATGATAAGCAGATTGCACATTAACAAATTAATAGTGAAGTTCAAATAATCTGACCAATTTTAATTAATAAATTGATAAAATTGAGCCATCTGAACTTTATCTTTAGGATTAATTAGCTGAAAATGTGTTTTTGTAGAATCTCAACATTAGGGGGACAGATTACCACTCAGTATCAGTGAGGTGATTTCTGTCATTCCCAGTCTAATTGGAAGTATTTTTAATATCTTTTTGATGGATCATTTGTAATAAAATCTCTCTGTGCACTGGTGAAATGAGTTGGTTCGATTTCTCTGTAGTTAGAGAGTAATAATAATACTGCAAAAATAATTTAGATATCTTATTAGGTAATTATAATTAGGTAAATGTAGGTATCTTATAATTACTGATCACCTGTTAACCGTTATTCAAGTAACGAGTCACCAAGGTGGATCCTTTGGAATTTAAATGAGGCTAATGAAATTACAGTAAAGGCATTTCATCCTTGGATTCCAGCTGAAACTAATCTGCCAATGGGCAGAGAAGATTTTCATGCAGTAACCGAATGTATTGGTATGTAACTTATCCAGTCAGCTGTCATGTGTCTAACCTCAACTTAAAAATACAGAGACAGGGAACTGAACCCTGAACTCTTGAACCTTGGCTGGGTGTCATTAGGGTAAGCAATAGATAGACTTAAGAAATGGTTGGATTATCTCTTTTCAGTGATGATACAGAAAGAAGCATAATGATTCAGCACAAAACCTTCTCATTGTTTTCAAACTGAGGGAAGTCAAGCACGTTAGCTGATAACAACAAATTCTGCATCAAAAGACATGTCTGAGCTTGTATTGTTATTAAAAAGTTTCTTCCTCCAATTTATTTTTCCAGTTTATAATAATATTATACTTATTATAAATCTGAGTCTGTAATTACTGAACCAGTTATGCAAATCAAAAAGTATAGAGTGATTAAAATAGTTGGTAATATCAGGGAAGTTAGTTCTTCAAAATGTCTATTTTAGTAACTGACAGTCATTAATATTTAAAACAGTGGTAAAACAATATCCATCAGTTTACTTAATTAATCTACATAAATCGATTCATTCAACAGTGTATTAAGATTATTTCTAACATCATTAATTAATTTATTTTCCTCTCACTCTATGCCGCAGATCAAGAAGTCAACATCAGCCCTTTTCATATTTTAGCATTTTACCCCAATAGATGTGAATTTCATTATTTGATTTATGATCATTTTCATGATTTTACTCCCTACTGTGACCTATTGGTGGAACATCTCACAGAGTGAGTGATACAGTTAGTTGAGTTGCTGTCTCACAGCTCCAATGTATCAGGCTCATTCTTGATCTCCGTTTCTATCCTTGTGGATTTTGCAAGATCTCCCTTTGACTGCATCGGTTCCCTCCAGTTTCTTTCTGGTTTTCTCTCACTTACCAGACCATGTGTATTTGTAGGTTAATTAGCCACTGTAAACTGTCCCAAGTGTGTAGGTGAGGGTTGAATATGGGACAGGTGGAAGGAGAGTTGATGGAAATGTGGGGAATTAGGATGCAAGGGTAAAATATAGTGGGAGAATGGGGTTGTTTTATGAATCCACATAGACGCAATGCGCTGAAGTAGTTTCTTTACGTTGTTGTATTGAAAATGTAAATATCTGACATAAAAGAACGTAGACCATCCCAGAGGCTATCAATTTGGGTGATCAATTTTGCAAAATGATAGAATGGGTTACATGTCATTCAGAAAAAGATGATTTGGCCCAGACAATTTATATGGATTGTACTTACTTTGGCCCTGATTTGAGGTGGGTAAATCCCTACTAGTAAGTGGCCCTCAACCATAGAACCTATCTACCAATTAATTTTGGCAAGGAAAAGTACTTTTCTTCTTTAAAGCTGGTAGGCTGGAAATATATCATCACATTGCTTCATGGCTAGGATCCTGATCCTGGTTGTGAGAAGGCCAAAAGGCCATATGATACAGGAGCAGAATTAGGCCATTCAGCCTATTGAAGCTACTCAGTATCCAGTCATAGCTGACTTTGATTTTCTCAAACCCATTTTCGCAACTTCTCCCCATAGCCCTTAGTCCTCTTACGAATCAAGTATAAATCTTTGCCTTAAGTACATCCAATGACTTGGTCTCCACAGCCCTCTGAAGTAACAAATTCCACAGATTCACCACCTTCTGGCTGAAAAAAATTCTTCCTCAACTCAGCTCAAAAGAAACGTCCATTTATTCTGAGGGCATGCCTTTGGATTCTAGACACTGCTACTGCTGGAAACGTCCTCTCCACATCCACCCTATCATATAGTTGTCATAAGGCCATTAATAGTCAGAATCAGAATCAGAATCAGGTTTATTATCACCAGCATGTGACGTGAAATTTGTTAACTTTGCAGCAGCAGTTCAATGCAATTCCTAATATAGAAAAATAAATAAATAAAATCATAGTATATGTATATTGCATAGATTAAAAAATTGTGCAAAAAACAGAAATAATATACATTTTAAAAAGTGAGGTAGTATTCACAGGTTCAATGTCCATTTAGGAATCAGATGGCAGAGGGGAAGAAGCTGTTCCTGGATCACTGAGTGTGTGCCTTCAGGCTTCTGTATCTCCTACCTGATGGTAACAGTGAGAAAAGGGCATGCCCTGGGTGCTGGAGGTCTTTAATAATGGATGCTGCCTTTCTGAGACATCGCTCCTTGAAGATGTCCTGGGTACTTTGTAGGCCAGTACCCAAAATGGAGCTGACTAAATTTACGACCCTCCGCAGCTTTTCTCGGTCCTGTGCAGTAGCACCCCACCCACCATACCAGACAGTGATGCAGCCTGTCAGAATGCTCTCCATGGTACAGCTATAGAAGTTTTTTGAGTGTTTCATTTGAAATATCAAATATCTTCAAGCTCCTAATAAAGTATAGCCACTGTCTTGCCTTCTTTATAGCTGCACTGGTATGTTGGGACCAGGTTAGGTGCTCAGATATCTTGACACCCAGGAACTTGAAACTGCTCACTCTCTCCTGATCTGATCCCACTATGAGGATTGGTATGTGTTCCTTCACCTTACCCTTCCTGAAGTCCACAATCAACTCTTTCGTCTTACTGACATTGAGTGCAAGGTTGTTGCTGCGACACCACTCCACAAGTTGGCATATATTGCTCCTGTACGCCCTCTCGTCTCCATCTGAGATTCTACCAACAATGCTTGTATCATCAGCAGATTTACAGATGGCATTTGAGCTATGCCTAGCCACACAATCATGGGTACAGAAAGAGTAGAGCAGTGCGCTAAGCACACACTCCTGAAGTGCACCAGTGTGGATCATCAGCGAGGAGGAGATGCTATCACCAATCTGCACAGATTGTGCTCTTCCGGTTAGGATGTCGAGGATCCAATTGCAGAAGGAGATACAGAGGCCCAGGTTCTGCAACTTCTCAATCAGGATTGTGGGAATGATAGTGTTAAAAGCTGAGCTGTAGTTGATGAACAGCATCCTGACATAGGTGTTCGTTTTGTCCAGGTGCTCTAAGGCCGTGTGAAGAGCCAATGAGATTGCATCAGCTGTAGACCTATTGTGGTGATAAGTAAATTGCAATGGGTCCAGGTCCTTGCTGAGGCAGGAGTTCAGTCTAGTCATGACTAACCTCTCAAAGCATTTCATCACTGTTGATGTGAGTGCTACCGGGCGATAGTCATTAAAGCAGCCCACATTATTTTTCTTTGGCACTGCTTATCTTTTTGAAGCAAGTGGGAACTTCCACCCATGGCAGTGAATGGTTGAAAATGTCCTTGAATACTCCTGCCAGTTGGTTGGCACAGGTTTTCAGAGCCTTACCAAGTACTCCATCGTTCCACCTTGCGAGGGTTCACCCTCTTTAAAGACAACCTAACATTGGCCTCTGAGACAGAGATCATAGGGTCATCAGGTACAGCAGGGATCACCAGAGTTATATTCTCCCTTTCAAAGCAGACATAGAAGGTGTTGAGTTCATCTGGTGGTGAAGCATAGCTGCTATATATGCTATTAAGTTTCACTTTGTAAGAAGTAATGTCTTACAATGAGTTGTTGTACATCTGATATCACCTCCAACCTCACTCGAAATTGTCTCTTCATCCTTGAAAAAGCCCTCCGCAAGTCATACCTGGTTTTCTGGTACAGGCCTGGGTCGCCAGACTTGAATACCACAGATCTAGCCTTCAGCAGACAACATACCTCCTGGTTCATCCACAGCTTTTGGTTTGGGAATGTACAGCAAGTCTTTGTAGGCACACACTCATCCACACAGGTTTTAATCAACTGAATTGAACTGAATTGACTTCATTATTTATATCCTTCATATACACGAGAGGTAAAAATCTTTACGTTATGTCTCCGTCCAAATGTGTAATTAGATTAGATTAGATTCAACTTTATTGTCATTGTGCTGAGTACAGATACAAAGCCAAATGAAATGCAGTTAGCATCTAACCAGAAATGCAAAGAAAAGTGTTATTTACAAAATAACTGCGAATAAAAAGTAAGTGCTACAGCACACAAATGTAAAAGTACTGAGACAGTACAATATGGGTACAATACTGCTTAGCGCTGTGATGTGAGGGTCAGCAGGGTCACAGCCTCAGGGAAGAAGCTCTTCCTGTGCCTGCCGGTGCGGGAGCGGAGGCTCCTGTAGTGCCTACCGGATGGGAGGAGAGCAAAAAGTCCATGGTTAGGGTGAGATGCATCATTGATGATGCTTTTTGCCCTGCCCAGGCAGTGTTTATGGTAGATGTTCTCAATAGTGGGCATTTGGGCACCGATAATCTGCTGGGCAGTTTTCACCACACGTTGGAGGGCTTTGTGCTCTGATACAGGACAATTGCCATACCACACTGAGATGTATCCTGGGACAGAGGTGAGCTTTCTTGATGCTCCGCAGGAAATAAAGGCTCTGTTGCGCCTTTTTGATCAGGATGGAGAAGTTCAGGGACCAGGTGAGATCACCGGAAATGAGGACACCAAGGAATTTGAAGCTTGATATACGCTCCACTATGGCTCCGTTGTTGTAGATGAGGACATGAGTGAAGTCCACAATGGTCATGCCTGAAGTCCACAATGATCTCCTTGGTCTTCTGGGTGTTAAGGGCCAGGTCGTTGTCCACAACCACGAGGCCAGGTGCTGGACCTCGTCCCTGTAGGCCGTCTCATCATCCCCTCTGATCAGGCCAACCACCGTGTTGTCATCTGCGAACTTGATTATGGAGTTAAAGCCATGTACAGGTAGGCAATCATAGGTGAAAAGGGAGTACAGAACAGGGCTCAGCACACAGCCTTGAGGCATGCCGGTATTCAGGGTGAGCAATTTATTGTAATTTATAATAAATAGTATGTACAACAGGATATTCAATATAACATAGAAATGCAGTTGTGTCAGCATGAGTTAAGCAGTTTGATAGCCTGGTGGAAGAAGCTGTCCCGGAGCCTGTTGGTTCTGGCTTTTATGCTGGGGTGAGCCTGTTTCCATTCCTCCTACAGTCCACATCTAGCTCATCTGTTTTTGCGACATTGAGGGAGAGGTTGTTTTCTTGACACCACTGTGTCAGGGTGATGACTTCTTCTCTGTAGGCTGCCTCGTCATTATTTGAGATTAGGCCAATCAGTGTAGTGCTGTCAGCAAATTTACTTAGCAGATTGGAGCTGTGGGTGGCGACACCATACTCATCCAGATTCGAAGATGAATCCCTGAATACGATCCAGACCACCAATTCAAAGCAGTCCTGTCGGCGCTCCTGTGCTTCCCTTGTCCATACCTTCTTGGTCCTCACTACTGGTGCTGCAGTCTTCAGCCTCTGCCTAGACTCAGGGAGTAGAAATACAGCCAGGTGATCAGACTTCCCAAAGTGGAATAGCACCTTAGGCATTCTTGATGATGGTGTATCAATGGTCCAGTGTGTTGTTTCCTCTGGTATTGCAAGTGATCTGTTGATGGTAATTGTTTAGTAATTTTTTTCAGACTGGCCTGGTTAAAATCTCCAAAGTGATAGTCATATATTCTCACAGAGCAGAGAATATTCTGACACACCTGCTACATAACTTTCCTGTCCTGCAATGACAGAACGTTATCAGAGCACACGGGGAACTCATTCAAAGAGGAAAATATGCCTGGGTTGATACAGGATATATGATGAATCCTGTGGGCTTAGTCTTCACTGCTCTTTCTTCTGTTCCTCAACAGCTAATTCTGAACCCCTGCTTCTACGTTGAATCAACTGTCTTGTGTCATTCTAACACTGGATTGGGGATGGAGTTGCATAGGTTTGAACTAAATTCATAAAAGACGACCTGTAGTCTCCTTAATACCATCTGTTAGTCCTGGACACAGACTCCTAAGGTTTCCAATGACCTAGACTAACAAAATCTGACTTTATGCAAATTATCCCATATATTTTAAAGCATTTTAAGTTCATAGTCATAATTGTAACATGCTGTAAGGTTTCACTGCTAATGTAATGGCCTCTCTGTAATGTCTCACTGCTAAAGTAATGGTTTCTCTGTAGCAACAATATTTGGGTTATGACTAGAGATAGCGGTGGCTTTGGAATGTATGCTAGCCAATGAGAGCCATGTTGTTCTTTCTTGGGGGTCTGGGAACAGGGATTTCGCGATCTTCTGTTCAGCGGAAGATGTAGAAGATGCCAGAATGGGGAAGTCATAGACTGCAGGACGGAGTGGACTTAGAATGCAGTCTGGAGTCGACGCCCGGGGAGGAATTCGATGGAGAACAAACAGACGGGAAAACCATAAGCTCCAACGTTGCGAAATAGACTGTTTCATGAGAATGGGCCCTTTTTCGTTTTTTGTTTCTTTACTAACCCTATAGTCAAAGTAAGAATTATAAAGCTCAATCATTTAATCGCATATTGTGTACTGTTTGTTATTTCGTGGTACTGATTTGTAACGGGGAAAACATCACGCAGCATCCACACAAACAAAATTTCTTAAGTTTGGCTGGGCAGAGGCTGTCCTTCCCTGGAGTAAACCGCTAGCTGAACCTGAGAGTTACGTAATAATAAAATATTTCATGGTATAGATTAATGAGAGGATACTGTATATACACCAGTAGTGTGTTCATGGATAGCATTAGGATGAAATGGAAAAATTATAGCAAGTGTACATAGAATGATATGATACTTCTCTTTAGCAAGAAGAGGCAGAGGGTATTTTGGATTGGCCATTGTGTGAAAGGGCCAGTGGTGGAATCTAAGATTTGACCATTTGACTTGAGAGGCTTCAGCATGGAGGCATGGGTAAGGACAAGTACGAGTTATTTTATACATTATTAGTTTATATAATTAAAAGATACCAAATTATAACAAATTAAATTAAATAGGGATAGGATCTGGTGATGTGCTGTAGCTGCATGATGAGGGAGCTGGTGCACCCCATTGTGGCTCCTGGTGACCACACTGCTATAAGTGTTGGCTACTCGAGGAACTCAGAAAAATGCTTTCCTCTAAATGCCATCCCATCCAGTGTGACTCTACTCATCCCTCTCAAAGTTCAAAGTAAATTCATCATCAAAGTACATTTATGTCAACATCCAGAACCCTGAGATTCATTTTCTTGAGTACAAATTCAATAACTCAATTAAAAAGAAGGATCCAGTGCTTTCCTGGCATATATGATGCATAACTCTCCTTGGGTTTCCAGCTTGGTCCAGGTGTCAATTTCAAGCATTAGTGTGGCACAGGGGTTTTGTGCCATCAAAATCAATCCTGTGGTCATTGTTTATGCAATGTTCTGCAGCGGCAAATTTCTCCGGGTAACCCAAACGGACACACCTCCTATGTTCCTTGATGCGGGTTTCCACCATGTGTCCTGTCTGGCTGATATATGTTGCTCCACGTTCACAGGAATTCCTGTAAATTTCAGCTTCCCTGAGTCCCAGCTCATCTTTGTCCCGCACGATCAGGGATTTGACCTTCCTTACGCATTGTGGATGGTATTTATCTGATATTTCTTCAGAACTACTGTTCCACGCCACTGGCTTTTGGCATAGCCTGGTGGAAGAAGCTATTGAAGTAAGACTAGAGAATAAGAATTTTAACAAAGACGGTCTCACACTAAGTAAGAACTGGAATACAATTTTAAACAAGGTGGGACAGCAGAAACCTGATTGGTTGAGGACTAACCAATCAGGGTGGATGGATAATGGGAGTTGAGTTTATATACCACCAGACTAGACAAGCTTAGGCATTATCCCTGATGAAGATGGCAGAGTTTGTCATTGAAACGTCAGTTAAAGTTGATACCTGGACCTGGCTGGAAGCCCGAGAAGTCCTCATGCATCAATTAATCCATAGCAGGATAATAACCATAACAGAAGTTGAGTGATTTTATCAAAGGTCTGATTGCTGAGTTGTAATAACTGTTCCTGAATCTGGTGGTGTGAGTCCTGAGGCTCCTGCTCTTTCTTCCTGAAGGCAACAGCAAGAAGAGAGCATGTCCTGGGTGGTGGTGGTCTCCGATAATGGATGCTGCTTTCCTGTGACAGTATTTCATGTAGTTGTGCCCAGTGGTGGGGAGGGCTTTACTCATGATGGACTGGGCAGTATCCACTACTTTTTAAAGGTGAGATCTCTTTAGTAACCTGTAATATCCCACCCAATCTAATCTCACTCTCCTCATTCCCCGGGCCATCTAACTTCCATCCTCTGTCCCAGATGTCCTCGGTGTCCCGTCCCACATAATTTCACTCCACTAGATTTCTGAATCCTTTTATATCCCACCCAATCTATTCCAAAGGGCATGACACCATTTATGAGAAGTGGAGATTTTTGGCCTGTCACTGCTTTGGGCACTCTGCTCCCACTGCTTGTTGGGGTGGTTGAGGACTATGGAACAAATATCAACCCGCAACACAAGATGAGAATATACCTATATAGGTTAGGACTGTTGAACCAAATAGGAACTGGTGGTCACCCACTATTTTGTTGATTTCATCACTGCAGGCATCTTTCTGATATAGTTACTGACCTGATTTAGCGAAGCAATTGTCCTGAGGATTTCTGCAGATGTTGAGGCCAAACCTCGTCTTTAATTGCTGTAGATTTTCAGCCAGAACGTAATAGGATGCAACAGGCCAGCAAGAATCGGCATCTGACACTCCATCCCTACTGAGTAGCTTTGTTTAAATTTCCCTTGCTGCTTGTTATATTGCATACTTTAGATAAAACAAAAGGTCTTGGACTCAGTGGTGTGTGAACATACGCTCTGCAGTGTGACAGGAGCAAGTGATATTCAGCGAACACCGGGTTTCTCCATTTATTTTCAGAGCTATATTTGAGGTCATGTAGGACAGAACTGATGACTTTGTTAAATAAGCTAGAGAAACTGAAGTGCCTGTTAACTTTCTTTTAAATCTAAAGTGTTATTAAAATTGATTATACCACATATCCTTTTGATAATTTTCTCCATTGAGTGGGGCGGGCAGATCGATTTATTTGGGTACATGTTTTATCCTCACTTCTTTGAACTGTGGAGCCTATTAAGAGAAGGCATAATAAGCAGCAAATACACAGCAGGAAAGTCGATGTCAATGCATTTAACTCTTCAAATATTTTCACTGTTTTCAAGACATTTTGTTGGATTTCCAATAAGCTACTTTAAAACCGCTGGTGACCCAGGCCCTCAGAGTTGGAGGTCCGTGCAAGTTCGGAAGTCAAAGCCCAAAGGTCAGCCCCATAATTGGCAGTTTCTAGGGTTGAAGGTCCGAAGGTCAAACCCATGACCAGAGAGTCCTGGGGTCAATATACAGAGGTGGGCAAAATCCTGATGGCAAAGTTAAAAGTTGAAGTCCAAAGCTCGGCAAGTCAGGAGGTAGAAGCCCAAAGGTCAAAGGCCAATGTCAAAGATTCTGGAAGCAGAGGCCCAAAGGTCAAAGCCCTTGGGTCAGCTGGTTCAGAGGTCTGTGAGTCTGCAAGTCCATATACACACACACTCACATATATCCATGTGCTTAAGACTTCTGCACAGTACTGTATATGGTAACATAAATGTACTTTGATTGTTGAATTTACTTTGAACTTTGAGTTGGATTATTTTTCTGCTATGTTGTTGCCTCAAGACTACCTGGTTGCTATCATTTTGCTGTTAATTGAAATTTGGTTTGCACAAATAGGCCACCATATTACCAACATTACGATAGTCCATCACAAAAATATTTAATTGGGCTTTTATTAATTTTCATTTTATTGGAATTTCCTTTTCATTTTCTAGAGAGTATTTCATAACATAGCAGATTCACACAGGGACTCAAATTCTGCCGATGCTGGAGATCTTGAGCAACGCACACAAGATGCTGGATGAACTCAGTAAGTCAGGCTGTATCTGTGGAGGGAAATAAACAATTTATGTTTTGGGATTGAGGCCCTTCATCAGTACAAGTTATCCCTTCTGAGATTAAAGATGAAGATGGACTATTACTGCTCTTCAACATACGGAACTGTTAGACTCTCACCAGGTGCAACTCAGAATGAATATTCACAGATGTCATTCTATGTGGAACTGCATAATAACTGAGGACGGAATAGAGTGTCCCTCTGATTGGAACTTGATATTTTTGCTTCATAATAGTATGATACATTGTCAAAATAAAAATTTAGAAGCTAATCTAATGGTAAAGTGCTGACCCAAAGTTTATTCAAAGGGCAACGCAGTAGTGTTGAGATTAGTGTAATACTCTGGTGACGTAATGGGTGACAAGTGAACATATTGTTCTGCATAATTCACAAACACCATCACTGAGTTGTTGTATGCATTTTAAGAGATGGCGTCTGACGTAACGACGTCAGTGTAAGGTGACTGTTTTTGGTTTGTTCAGATTGGAAGTAAAGGGCTGTGGCTTTTGTTGAAGCATATAAGACGATTCTTGCATGTTTTATTCACAAAATCCTACAACATCACCAGTGACCAGGGATCAATTCCTACCATTGTCTGTAAGGAATTTATACATTCTCTCCATGACTGCACGAGCTTCCTCCAGGTGCTCAGTTTTCCTCCCCCGTTCCAAAACATTCTGCAGGTTAGAGCTGGTAAACTGAGGGCTAGCTATGAAAAGGTGGCGACATTCGCAGTCTGCCCCCCGGCACACTCCTCGGACTGTGCTGGTCATTGGCACAAACGACGCATTTTACCGTGTGCTTCAATATTTCAATGTAGGTGCAAGAAACGAATTTTATCTTTATCCTTACGTAAAGCTAAACAGGAGCCGATGAAAGAGTTAAATCTTTCCCTTTGATGTGACTATGACCCACTGGCCATTCAGAGTACTGAGAGGCAAGCACCTGGAGCTGCTGGTATAACAGTGCAGGCCTCAGGGTTGCATTGGGTGGCACTGGCTTAGCAGAAGGGCTTGCATGCCAAGCAAAGGCCCAGACAGTGTGAAGGATTCACAAGGGCTGGATAAGAGCCATCACACTTTCCTGGCACCTATAGCTCCACATGGTGCTCTGCGGCTCACCAGGACAAAGAGAGTGCTTTTTTTCTCTCTCAGAATTAACATTATGCTGACGAATGAATAATAAAACTGTGCACAGAGCTCCAGCAGCATTTTAAACCGATAGCATAGAGATACAGTTATAATCGGAGATGGTCACTTTCTGCAGGTGTTCATCAGTGTCCCACATTTGCATATATTTGCATACTGTCAAACAGTTGGCTGACAGAATTTGCAGAGAAGGTCTGGACAGAGCCCAAACCTGTCAGCGGCTTTCTCCTTGCCAGTCAAGGTTGGATTTGGTCACACTGTTTAAAAAAAAGTCCTTTAATGCTTCAGTCCAGGAGCCAAAGAAAACTATCTGGTGTAAAATGTGAGGGACATCACAGTGTGATGGGAAATACACAATAAATACTGTTTATTCATTTACAATAAAGACACTGTTTAGTTCCTGGGTTGCAAGTGGCTGGGCCATCTGGCTAATATCTGCACAGTAAAACATTGTCTGTGACAAAATAAATTACCATGATTGCATCCACAGAACCAACTTAACTGGCTTCGATATAAAGCAGCCTTCTCAAGCTATGAAGTCATGGAACATAGATGTTACCAGCACAATTGAATCTGGTCACGAACAGTCCTATTTAGACAGGATATTTAAATCTGAATTAATAAGGAATTTCTGCCCTTTCCTTCAATCTAAAGTGAATCAATCAGTTCTGACCAAAACACCAGACACTGTACATTGAAGAGCTTTAGATTACTTCTTTTTCATTCCCAGTTTTCTGCTTGTTTTCCCTTAATCTTCTGACTCAAATAATTTGGTTCCACTGATACTGGCTGCTGCCCAGCCATGCACCTGAGGGCTCACCCTGATAGACAGTGAACAGTGGTATCTTATTTAAGTGTGAAGGATTTCAGTGCTCACCCAATGCCTACAGCAGGCATTTTACAGCAGATAGCATTGAATGGAGATGTCTGGCTGGTTTCCACCCCTGACTCAGGAGAACTGAGAACAGTTCTATTGCCTTAACCACTTTGCTGAACTGAGACCAGGCATTGGACAAACCTGGGACTGAGTCAGTTGGGATAATTCAATTTTACACTTAAAGGATTGGCCACCAGAAAACCCTTCCTGGTGCAGCCGGAGCAAAAGTTCTTGACAAAGTGATTATTAAATAACCATTTGTTTTAGAAAAGGCTCCAGATGACTGTGATACGCTGTCAAAGTAAATCTACCTGTCTAATCATACACTGTTGAATTAGCTTTTGAGTGGGCACTGACGGATGACAGCAAGATGTAGGAAATGCAGCAAACGATTTTCACTCTGAAAGATATACAGATAATAAATTATGAATAAGAAATCAAGGCAGAAGGTATTTACTCTCTTGAATTTGCTCTGCCTTCAACAAGGTGATGGCTGATCTCCTACTTCAAAATGAACATTTCCTTGCCGCTTCCTTATAGAGTCATAGGGAAGTACAGCACAGAAACCGGCTCTTCAGCCCATCTAGTCCATACCAAAATCATTTAAGCTGCCTATTCCCATCGACCCACACCAGGATCATACATCTCAATATCCCTAATATCCATGTATCTATCCAAATACGTCTTAAAAGCTGAAATCGAGCTCTCATGCACCACTTGAACTGGTAGCTCATTCCAAACTCTCATGATCCTCTAAGTGAAGAAGCTTCCCTTCATGTTCCCCTTAAAGCTCTCACCTTTCACCTTTGTCCCATGATCTCCAGTTGTGGTCCCACCCGATATCTCTTGGTATTTTTAATGTCCAAATAGCCAAATTCTGCTCCTATGTCCTATCAGTCCTGTCCCGAGCCTTTGTGGCTCATCACGACCTTCAGGTTGCTAGTCAAGCTCCCTAACCAGTTGGCCATGTACCACACCTCTATGCTCTATGGAAATCTTCCATTGTTTCAAATGCAATTAGATATTGAGATGCTTCAGCCAGATTATGATCTATTTGCTGATATTTATGACTGAATGTTCACCAGGATACAGGGAACTCTCTTTATTTTAATTTATTTAGATATACAGCACAGTAACAGGCCCTTATGGCCTAACAAGTCAGTGCTGCCCAATTGCACCCATGTGACCAATCTAACCAATATGTCCTTGGAACGTGGAGGAAACCAGAGCACATGGAGGAAACCTAAGCAGTCATGTGGAGAACACAAAAACTCGTTTGAGACAAGAGTAGAATTGAACCTGATTCTCTAGTGCTGTAATAGTCTCATGCTAACCACTACACTTGCTTGACACCTTCTTACTTTTCTCTAATGTTTTACATCTGTCTCAAAAGGTGGTCTCGGTTTAATATCTTCTCTGAAACATATGATATTTAGCAATAAAGCAAGGCCCTGAGATACACTAGGCAGTGTACTTATCAACTAAGCCATCACTCATGTGTTCTGTCACTAATAATAATCCTTCAAATTATAAATACATGAATTGCAGCATGTTAAAATTTTGCAGTCATTAAATAGTGCAGTACAGAAACATGTCCTTTTGTCCCATCTTGTGGATGCCCACCATGACGTCTACCAACACTAATCCCTCTTCCCTTTATGCCTTGCCTATCTAAGTACCTGTTCAAATGCCTTTTAAATATTGCTTATTGGAGATGGGAAGATCAAAATCAAATGAATGTTGCAATAGGATTTGAAGTGGTGTATTTGCTTTTGATATCTTGAATATGTTTTATCATAACCTTTTGAATGGAAACCTTTGAAATTTCAGCTAATTATTTTCATTCCCATTTGATTAATGTCAGGATTTTTTTTTCTGTGTTCACTCCAGAGTTGTTCATTTCTGTTTTGTTATGGTATTTCAGCTAATTAGGCACAACTTGAACACCACAGTGTGTATGAGTTGTACTGCGACAAATCAAATTTGATGGGCAAAACTTACATTAAATATAGTGCATGAAGCAATAGAGTTATACAGTATGGAAACAAGCCTATGGTGACCAAGTTCCCTACCACAACTAGTCCCATTTGTCTGAGTGTGACCCACTTTTTCTGGCAGCTTGTTCCACAAAAGCACAATATCGCCCATTGATCCTGCTCTATCATTTCATATGAACCTTGCTAATCCTGTCTCTCATCTATCTTCCCAACCAAGCCACATTTCCCTTGATGTTTGTATATTATTTCATCAATTTCAAAATCCACATAAAGTAAGCATTCTAGGATAAATAAGATGTTTATTCTCACCTCATACCCAAATGTGTAATCTCCTATCCCAAGACTATATCTCCAGCCTGAAGAGACAATCTTGCAGCATCTATCAGCTAGTACCTCTCATAATCTATGCCTACATGATGCAATTACTCACTGTTAATATTCATGTACATCCATCAAAGCCTAAGCCTTAAATCCATAGACATTTGTCAAAAAGGCAACACAATCACTTTGAGCAACTCCTGCATCACTGTAATGTGAATCAGAATCAGAGCCAAGTTTATTATCACTGACATACTGTGCATCATGAAATTTGCAGATTTGTGGCAGCAGTACAGTACAATATATGAACAATTACTTAAGTTACAATAAAAAAAAGTTAAAAAATAAATAGTGCAAAAAAGAGCAAAAAGCAACACAGTATTCCTGAGGCTCATGGACCGTTCAGAAATCTGATTGTAGAGGAGAAAGGGCTGTTGCTAAATCATTGAGTGTGTATCTTCAGGCAGCTCTATCTCCTCCCTGCTGGGAGTGATGAGAAGTCAGCATGTCCGGCTGGTGAGGGTCCTAAATAACGGATACCCCCTTCTTGAGACATCGCCTATTGAAGAAGTCCTCGATAGTGGGGAGGCTAATGCCCATGATGGAGAGAACAGAACTCTTTGAACTTATTGATTTTCTTGCAAATATTCTAACCAATGCTGGTTAAAATATGAGTGCAGATTGACTACAATAGTAATTCTGAAATTGATTTTTAAAGATCTTAGGAACAACATCTTTGTGCGAAACTTTTCTAAGGTTCATTCTTACAGGCAGAGGGAGAAAACCAAAACATCTGATGCAAACAGAGGTCAAAGAAAGACAGGGGACAGGAGTAGGAGCAACACAGAACACATGGTGGGACGAAGAATGGTGCAGGATATTCTGAGCCTCAGCATCTACCAACGTACAGTTGGATGGGATTCTGACTAAACATTGAAACTCCGTGAGTTTCTGGCAGGGACTCATACGGATATTATTTTGGAGAACTATTGAGAATACTTTATGCTGTGTCAAGCTCACGTGAGGAAATAGAAATTAATGGCCTGCAGCACCAACAAGAGGTTAGAGATGTTGGTTGCTCAACAGGCAGACAGAAGTTGTGAACCTGCTTTCTTTCCCACCAAATCTAATCACCCAAGAATCAACTTCTCTCGCTCTGATGACCCTGGATTGTGTGGGATACCGTAGCACAGTAGCATCATTGGACTTTATTTGCCAGCTTGACCTGTTACTCTGGAGGTAACAAGGTGAATCCAATCTTGACAGTTTAGGAATTCAGATACAATCAATAAACTTGGATTCTTTGAAGTGCTAGTATTGGCAATGCTGCCATCGAATTTACAGATTTTTATAAAAATGAAACATCTGATTTCATGATGGCCTTCAAAACATTACCTAATCTAGCTATTATATACTAGAGCTCCCAATTCATTGCACTATTAACTGCTTGTGAAATGTCCTGAAAAATCATTCAGTTCAAGAAGGAAGACAATAACTGTTGGTCTTGCAACTGCTCAGAATTAGGGACAGAGAAAGACAGGTGGATACCTTCAGAGAATGAAGCATAAATGTCAATCTTCTGGAACATATTTTATTATTGGTTAATAACTTTATTTTATTATCTTGTGGTGATAATTACTTAATGTGTTTTGTGTGAGTTAAATGTACTGTGTTGTGCACCTTGGTCTGGAGGAAAGTTGTTTTGTTTGGCTGTTGAGTGTACATACAGAATATATACTGTTGATTGAACTTGGATAATGAAAAATACATACATGTTTCATGTAAAGGCTGGGTAACTTAACTGCTGGTATCACCAGTTCCAAATAGCAGGGAACCAGTAAGTGCAAGTGCCAAAATCTATCTTACTTTACATGAATGAGCTGGAAACACTGTTCCACAATTAGAAGAAAGGAAGAGATCGATTCAGAGAATATCTTATGAAGAAAAGGGAGTATGCCACATATTCATCAGGCATCAAAATTTCAGTGCTGCCAAGTACTATGTGGACAATAAAGTGTTCTGGAATTGCAAAAAGTAAGTATTTTAATGTGTACAATGTAATAATAATCAAATCATGTTTTTCCTTTAAATGATGTCAACTGAATCAATATTTCCAGGCATCATGAATATCTGCTCTGTTCCTCATCAAAATTATGCAATAAAAGTACTTTATGGTCATCTGAAATTATTAGAAAAATAAGCTAACAAAGGGATCAGACAAAATCCTTTAATGCCGAGGATTGGTAAAGCATGGAATTCTATTGCATAGGAAATGTCTTGATCAGAAGCTATTGCATCACATAGGAAAAAAATGTATGACACATTGAAGCAGTAGAGAATTCAAAGTTTCAGCAGAAAGGTGGATTGGGTAAGTAACGTTCCTTTTGCTGTAAACATCTATAGATTGCAGAATGAATCAAGAGTAACTAATTGAGAGGTAGCTTCTGATATAAAGCAGTGTGCTGTGTTGTGGCAGCTGTTATGTCAGTTTGGAAGTATGTTGCCACCCTTGCCCGCCTATTGAAAGAAGTTGTCATGTATTGATTTATATGTTTTAAAAAGATTTAGTTCTGGTGACTTGCTACAACGGGAACATGCTCAAGGTATTACGTGCAGATGATGAGGCTTAGAAAGCAAATTCCAGAACATGTGATGGAAGTGGCTAAAGACATGTCATGGTGGACTGAAGCAAGGGAGGAGTACACAGAAGCCAGAATGAGAGCAGAGTTTCCTTCTGTAATGAGTGTACAGTGATAGGAAGGTACATACATCTAAAGCATTTATATATACAATACCTACTCAACACAAAACATCAGAACCTGGAAACATGAGAGGACAAAGGTGTGTTCCAGGATTCTTCTTCTTAACCTCATCAGCCCTGCTACGACACAGGATGCCAGCAGCAGCTCACCAGAGCCCTCTGTCCTGGGCTGAGGTTGATTGACCATGCAGCTTCTGCTTTCACCCCACAACTTCATATGTCCTTCTAGCTGAAGGTCCTTCCTCTCCCAGGGCTAAGGTCATTTGTGCTACTTGTTGGTGTTTCTGTAGCACTGGATTTTTGAGGGATTGGGTTGCTAGCCCTATGCCATAGCTAGACTTGGCACCATCCACGGCAGAGTTTGTGTTTCGGAATAGTGTACTCTAATTGCATAGGATGAAAAATCAACTTTAATTTGTTTTCTAGATTGTGATTTAGCAATAATGTCACAAAGATCTGGGTGGAGTGGTTCATGTGTTGCACATTTGGAATTATCACTGGTGTAGCAATGAGCCTTGCAATCTAGAAAATTAAGAGCTCCACCCAGTGGTCCTACTTTTACAGAACATCTGAAACTCAAACCAATATAATTTTAGGAATCTAAGGATAATGAGATGCTGCAAATTCTGGAGTTAAATTATTGCACTAACTGCTCAGACTTAGCTAATTATTACCAAGCAATACACACAAAGTGCTGGAGGAACTCAGCAGACTAGGCAGCATGTATGGAAAAGAGTATAGTTGACCTTTCGGGCTGAGACCCTTCATCAGGACTGAAACGCCAACTGTACACTTTTCCAGATGCTGTCTGGCCTGCTGAGTTCCTCAAGCATTTTGTGTGTTTTGCTTGGATTTCCAACATCTGCAGATATTCTCTTGTTTGTAATTATTGCCAATATATAGCCTTTCTGTGAATTTTTGCCATTATCTTTACTGCGGCATTTTAATGAAAATAAGAAAAAAAGCCATTTTCTATTTTTTGCATTTCTTCTATTGTTTCTAAATTTAGGCTTCTCCCCTCCTTTCTGACCAATCTGGGAACACAGAGGTAGAATTAGCCAGAGAAGAGTTTCATAGCAACATAATAACTATGCAGTGATGAACATTGAAGAAATCCTAGAGTTCTGAACAATACTTGTCATGTCAAGATTACCAGATTAATTATTTCAATGTTTTTGTAGAAGAAATTAGCAGCTGTTCCTGTGTTATAACTTGTTCACATTTACCATCCTCTTTCACAGTTCAGCATTTTGTGAAGTTTCCTATGAGGCTGATGTGAAACCCACAGGATAGAGCAGGTAGAGGTTGATAGTGCTTGGAGGGACAGGTGGATAGAAGTTGTGTGGTCCCTCTGCATTTTACACAGGGCTTCTGTGTACTCCTGGTGAGTGGAATCAAAATTCTCAGCGTTATCTTCACTTTAGTAGTCATAAGGCAGGAATTCCCACAGATCTGCAGAGATGTTTCGCTCTTTGAAGAAAATTTGAGAACTTTCTTGCATCTCTTTCTTTGTCCGCCTGCATCTCAAGTCATGACAGAGCTTGGAATTGACAGCATCAGGAGTCTGGAATTTTACGTGTGAAAGATGTGGCTAGCCCAACCAGGGAAGTTAACTGGGGCAATAACATAGGTTCACTTATTCCGCTTTTGATTTAGGGAATTTGCAGAAATCATTGGTGCAATCTGCCCAAAGAACTGGTCAGTAACACTGGCAACAATGCATCCCTGTCCAAGTGCATTCTTTGCAAGTTTCGAGAAGAAGGTCAGTGAAATGGTACCAACCATCCCGACAGCAAGTTCAAGTTCAGGCTTAATCATCATTCAACTATATATGGATATAGCCAAATGAAAGGGTGTTCCTCCAGGGCCAAGGTACAAAACACACTTACAACAACACACAGCACACTGCATATAGCACATAACACAAATAACATGCATGATTACAATTTCAGAAAAAAAAAACAGACAGTCACAAAGAGACAAAATATAATCTAACCCTGTGTGGCATGACTAGATTGATGGTAAAACACACAAAATGCTGGAGAAACTCAACAGGTCAGGCAGCATCTATGGAAAAAAGTACAGTCGACATTTCCATAGATGCTGCCTGGCCTGCTGAGTTCCTCCAGCATTTTCTATATGTTGCTTGGGTTTCCAACATCTGCAGATTTTCTCTTGTTTGCTTGTTCTTTCATTGAGCGAACACTGGAGAGTGAGTTTGCAGAAAGTAACTGGTCCATATGAAATCCCCAGCAGACATCTTTAACTTTTACCTTTTCCAGTCTAAGGTTCCCACCTATTTAAAAGATCACTATCAGCCCAGTTGCAAATAAAAATGGTAATGTGCCTGAATGATTTGGTGCCTGTTAGCTCTGACATCCATTGTCATGAAACACTTTGTCATTGTCATTGCACACATCAACTCCAACGTCCCATACAGATCCAACTCACTACAATTCGTCTTCTGCCAAAACAGGTCCATGGCAGATACCATCTCCATGGCCATGCACTCATCTGTGAAACATCTGGATAACAAAGTTATCTACATCAGAATGCTATTTATTGACAATGTAGTAGTGTAGGCCTCCGTTAGTCTTGATAGACCATGGATTTGCGCCTTGGAAAGTTTCCAGGGCGCAAGCCTGGGCAAGATTTTTTTTATGGAAGACCGGCAGTTGCCCAAGCTGCAAGTCTCCCCTCTTCACGCCACAGATGTTGTCCAAGGGAAGGGCATTAGAACCCATACAGCTTGGCACCGGTGTCATTGCAGAGCAATGTGTGGTTAAGTGCCTTGCTCAAGGACACACACGCAGCCTCAGCCAAGGCTCGAACTAGCGACCTTCAGATCACTAGATGAACGCCTTAGCCACTTGGCCACGCGCCAACACATTTATTGACAACAACTCTGCCTGCAATACAACAATTTCATCTCCAAACTCATCAACCCAGGACTCATCACCTCCCCTATGCAAGTAGGGGAGTGACAAGTCCTAGGCTGAGGACTTCCTGACTATAGACTGCAACCGGTAAGACAGACAGCAACACCTCTGCCACAATTATCCTTACACTGGTGCCCTGAAAGGTTGCATCCTCTTGCTTCATTCCATTGACTGCCTGGCCAGATTCTGTTCAGACTCTTATTTCAAAATTTATGGATGGCTAGTGTGGTCAGCAAGATCTCGAACAATGATGAGAGAGCGTCTAATGGCATGGTGTCAAGCCAACAATCCATGTCAGCAAAACAAAAGAGCTGGTGATAGACTTTAGAGAGTGGACAGAGTACCCCCCCCCCCCCACCCCGTCTGTATCAAGGGTGCTTGGGAGAATATAGTTGAGAGCTTCAAGTTCTTAGATGTAAATATCACCAACAAGTTGCCCTGGTACAGCTGCGTAGACACTATGGCCAAGGAAAACTATCACCACCCCCACTTCCACAGAAGGCTAAGGAAACTTGTCATGTCCCTGAAGGTGATCACCAGTTTTCAAAGCTCAGACTAAATTTATTACTGAAATATGTATGTCATCACATGCTACCTTGAGATTCATTTTTTGCAGGCATTCACTGTAGAACAGAGAAATAGAATAGAATCAAAGAGAAACTACACACAAAGACCGGTAAACAACCAATGTACAAAAGTCAAACAGTGCACAAGTAAATAAATAGATAGATAGATTAACAAATAACCTACCTACCTACCTACTACCCATTATGCCACTGGCATTTAGGGCAGCAATGAAGATATGAACAAGGGAAGCACAGGAGCGCTTATAGGACTGCTTTGTATTGGTAGACTGGACTGTATTCAGGGATTCATCTTCAAATCTGGATATGTATGCTTCAGTTGTTACCAACTTCATTAAAACCTGTGTGGATGAGTGTGTGTGTATGAAATTTGCTATACATCCCCAAATCAAAAGTCATGGATGAACCAGGAGTTTCATTGTCTGCTGAGGACTAAGTCTGTGGCATTTAATTCTGGTCACCCTGCTCTGTACAAGAAAACCAGGTATGATTTGAGGAGGAGTATTTCAAGAGCAGAGAAACAATTCCAAGCGAGGTTGGAGGCAACATCAGACGCATGTCAACTCTGGCAGGGTTTCCTACAAAGCATGAATGGCACCAATGCTCCATACCAGATGAGCTCAACACCTTCTATGCCTGCTTTGAAAGGGAGAATATAACTACAGCTATGAAGATTGCTGTTGTACCTGGTGACCCTGTGATCTTTGTCTCGGAGGCAAATGCCAGGCTGTCTTTCAGCAGGGTGATCCCCACAAGGCGGCAGGCCTTGATGTAGTAAGGCTTTGAAAACTTGTGCCAACCAACTGGCTGGTGTATTCAAGGACATTTTCAACCTCTCACTGCTATAATCAGAAGTTCCCACCTGCTTCAAAAAGGCAACAATGCCTAAGAAGAGTAGTGTGAGTTGTCTTAGTGACTTTCATCCAATAGCACTGACATCTACAGTGATGAAGTGCTTTGAGAAGTTGATCATGGCTATAATGAACCCTTGGACCCACTGCAATCTGCCTATCACCGCAACAGTCAACGGCAGCCACATTCTCAAAGGCTGTTCTCACAGCCCTGAATCAACTAGACGATATAAGCACTAATGTCAGGATGCTGTTCGTTGACTATAGCTCAGTATTTAACACCATCATTCCCACCTTCCTGATCAATAAGCTACAAAACCTGGGGCTCTGTACATTCCTCTGCAAATGGATCCTCTTCTTCCTAACTGGAAGACCATAATCTGTGCAAATTGGTGATACTATCTCCTCTTCACTGACGATCAACACTGGTGCACATCAGGGGTGTGTGCTTAGCCCATTGCTTTACTCTCTCTATACCTATGACTGTGTGGCTATGTATAGCTCAAGTGCCATCTATAAATTTGCTGATGATACAACCATTGTTGGTAGAATCTCAGATGGAGCCGAGAAGGCATCCAGGACAACAACAACCTTGCACTCAACGTCAGTAAGATCTAAGAGCTGATTGTGGACTTGAGGAAGAGTAGATGAGAGAACACAAATCAATCCTCACAGAAGGATCTGAAGTGGAAAGAGTGAGCAATTTCAAGGCCCTAGATGTCAAGATCTCTGAGGATCTAACCTAGTCCCAACATATCAATGCAGCTATAAAGAAGGCAAGATAGCAGATGTATTTCATTAAGAGTTTGAGGAGCTTTGGTTTGACACCTAAAACATTTAAGAACTTCTACAGATGGAGAGCATTCTGACAACATTCTGGTATGGGGTGGGGAGGGGATGGTTTGGTACTGCACAGGACTGAAAGAAGCTACAGAAAGTTGTAAAATTAGTCAGCTTCATCTTGGCCCTCTTCTCATTGTTACCATCAGGAAGGAGGTACAGAAACTTGAAGACACACACTCAGCGATTCAGAAACAGCTTCTTCCCCTCTGGAATCCAGTTCCTAAATGGTCATTGAATCCATAAACACTACCTCACCTTCTTAAATAATATTTCTGATTTTTCACTATTTTTAATTTAACTGTTAATATGCACATGTATATGCTTACTGTAATTGATGTACTTATTTTTTTCTGTATTTATCATGTATTGCATTGCACTGCTGCCGCTAATTTAACAAATTTCACGATACATACCGGTGATATTAAACCTGATTCTGAAGGCCCTCCATCAGGACTTCCCTCATCATGTCAGTAGGTCATAAATAAATATATAAATACCTAATTAATATTGAGGTCATGAGTTGTAGAATCCTTGAAAGTGAGTCCATAACTCATTCAGATTTGAGGTGAGTGAAGTTATCCATGCTGGTCTAGGACCCTTCCTGAACCAGCGTGAATAACTTCACTCACTGAACTCCAGTAGTCCTAGGTCGACTTTCTGTAGTTTATAGTTTTGACAGCTGCACCACAGGAAGCATCCTACCTGAATACAGCACAGGTCTGCCTAAGACAGCATGAAATTGCAGAGTTGTGAACATATCATGAGAAACCAGCTTTCCCTCCATTTCTTTGTCTACAATTCCTCCCTGGCTTGGGAAAGTAGGCAATATAATCAAGGACTCCTACCCTGGTCATTCTCTCTTCTCCAATCTTAGATCGGGCAGATGATATAAAAGCTTGAAAAGATATAACACCAGGCTCAAGGTCAGCTTCTACCTTGCTATTATGAGACTCTTGAATGGACCCCTTACATGATAAGGATAAACTCTTGCCTTGTCATAGCCATTGCACTTTCTACCTGCACTGTATTTTTTCTGTAACACTGAACCCTGAGCATTTTGTAGTAACTTGATGTACTTATCGATTGAATAATCTGTCCAGATGGCATGGCAGCAAAAGATTTTCACTGTATCTCTGTACCTAGAACAACAATAAACTCAACACCAATCTGTTCTAGGTAGCCCAAATCCCAAAGTCATACTAAATGACAAGGGGCAACCCCAGACAGTGATACACTGTAGTTTTCTGTTAAGAATAAACAAGTTCAGTGCCTCTTTAAAGTAACACATGAGTGCTGAGGCATTTTTAGACATCCTGAGTAAGTGAAGGCATATCTTTTCTTTCAACGTGATTTTCAGACGCTGGCTTTTCATTTTAGAAACAGCTACAATTACAAAGATTTGTGATGAAAGACAGCCATGAGAACAAACTTGCAAGATTAATTTAGTTCAATACCTTTAGATGTTTCTTCACCTCAGTTTTATTTCAAAGGCAATAAGACCATAAGACATAGGAGCAGAATTAGGCCTTTCAGCCCATCAAGTCTGCGCTGATGTCCATCATGGCTGATTTATCATCCTTCTCCACCTCATTCTCTTGACTTCTCCCTGTACTAATCAAGAACCTATCAAACCCCACGTTAAATATACACAATGACTTGATCTCCACAGGGACAGTAATAATAATACACTCTGACTTACTGCTTAAGCATTCAATAGCAATAAAATAATTTCAAGAGCTTCAGGGAAAGATATCATAATTTTCTTATTTTAAATGATTTATTGGTTTTAAAACTTTTTGCCATGCCATTAAAATCCCTCAGCAAATTTGATCAAGATTCCTTTCTATGTTACTATCAAAATGTCATCAAGTAAAGCAAAAAAATAATGCAGAGAGGTATTCCTTCAGAATCCTTCATTAACTTCTGAGTTTACCAAACATGTGCTTGTGTAAACAGTTTCTGCTTACTTGACTACTAAATGTATCTTTTGTGTTAACCTCCAAATATGGGTCCCTTGGGCATCATTCAGAAAGGAATCATTGTCTAGCAAGTGAAGCTGAAGTCAGAATGTACATCCTCTATTGTAATGTGTTTAATTACCCAGAAATGTCATTAACCAATGAAGTTATCCACCAAATTAGCTCAGACTGCTGCGATGAATTGTGCGATTCTGTGAATATTCACAAACTTGCAGTTGAATATAAAATAGCGGCGCAACTTTGTTCTCATTGGCCTAGTGAACTTTTACATGCTAGAAGATGTAAGTACTGTATAGATCTTGTCTGATTTCAGCAAATATAATGGTAAATAAAATAATTTCATTTCAATGTGTTAATTAAGTGATTAAATCCCACTGGCGGCTAATAGCCTGATCCCCACCAATTAAACAAAAACTGCCCTGTCAGTCTTTGACTACTTGGGTAGTTTTTCATATGGAAGACACTTGTTGTGAAATATGAATGATTGATTAGTATATGAACACCCCTGATGCTCACATTGAAAGCTAAAAATAATTTTGGGCTTGGTGATAAGGTGAAATACCTTGGCTGGGATACAAATTAAAAACAGAATTCTGGAAGTAGTCAGGTCTATGTTCTTATGTGCAGGATTCCCTAAAGGTTAATTTGCAGGTTGAGTTGGTCGCAAGGAAGTCAAATGCAATGTTAGCATTCATTTTGAGAGGACTAGAATATAAGAGCAAGCATTTAATGTTGGATCTTTATGAAGTATTTGTCAGATCACACATGGAGTATTAAGCAGCTTTGAGCCTCTTATCTCAGGAAAGATGTGCTGGCATTGGAGAAGTTCCAGAGAAGATTAATGAGAATGATTCTGGGAATGAAAGGGTTAATGTATGAGGGGCGTTTGATGGCCCCGGGCCTGTACTTGCTGGAGTTTAGAAGAATGAGGTGGGATCTCTTTGAAACCTATCAAATACTGAAAGACCTAGATAGAGTGGATGTGGAGACAACGTTTCCTACAAAGGGTGAGTCTAGGACCAGCAGGCACAGCCTCAGAATGGAGGGACTTCCACTCAGAACAGAAATAAGGAGGAATTTCTTTAGCCAGAGGGTGGTGAATTTGTGGAATTCATTGCCTATTCTACAGATGTGCAGACCAAGTCATTGAGTATATTTAAGTCAGAGGTTGATGGGTACAGGGTGTCAAAGGTTATGGAGAAAAGGCAGGAGAATGGGGTTGAGAGGGATAATAAATCAGCCATGATGGAATGGCGGAGCTGACTCGATAGACTGAATGGCCTAATTTTGCTTCTATGTCTTATGTCTTCAGTTTACAAGGGTGGCCATGCTCCCATTCACCTGTCGTTTTAATTATCTATCTCACAGTCTCATTCTGACTTCTTTGAATTTAATCTCCTAGTCTGTTCCAACAAAGCCCAACATAAACTTATTTTCTGTCAGGACATGTTCCAGTCAAAACCGAGCTCAACAACCTCAGATTTTTTTTATTGTTACAACTGGCCAGTTCTGTTGTAACTTCGTCCACCATAATTCAGTTATTCTTTCCAAAAGATTTGTTGTGACTGTGATCAAAGGCACCAGAGAGACACTAAAGCTGGTGATATAAAAGCCTTTATCCATCACTACAAGCAGGGATCATTCTGGAGATACTCCCAGGAGCTGGGACTTTGAAGAAGGTGGTGTTTCATCTGAGGAAGACTAACCCAGCAGTGGGAGAATGGAGTGAGTAATAGAAGATAGTTTTAGAAGAAAATACATTCTTCTAAATATTATTAATTTTATTTACAGGCTGATAAAGTGCACTGATAATGTCAGCTTCACACGTTAGTGATTTAAGAATTATTCAATCTCTTTTAAAGTTTAGTTAATAGCTAGAAGAGCGTGATTTACTGTAATAGTAATCATTAGCAACTTTGGAAATAATTGACCTATGTCAAGCTGCTGCTTATTGATTACAGCTCAGTGTTTAACACCATCACAGCCTCAGCACTAATCAGCAAGTTCCAAAGCCTGGGCCTCTGTACTTCCCACTGCAACTGGATCCTTGATTTCCTCATCGGGAGACCACAGTCAGTACAGATCAGAAATAATATCTCTTCCTCGCTGACAATCAACACTGGCGCACATCAAGGATGTGTGTTTATCCCACTGCTATACTCCCCCTACATCCACAACTGTGTGGCTAGGCACAGCTCAAACACCATCTATAAATTTGCTGATGACACAACTATTGTTGGCAGAATTTCTGATGACGATGAGGAGGTGTATGGGAGTGACCAGATCAGCCAGTTGAGTGTTGTCACTATAACAACTTTGCACTCAACATCAGTAAGAATAAGGAATTGCTTGTGGACTTCAGGAAGGGGAAGCCGAGGGAACACACACCTGTACTCAGCAGTGGAAAAGGTGAGCAGTTTCAAATTCCTAGGTATCAATATCTAAGAGGATTTATCCTCGGTCCAACACATTGATGCAAATACACTGGCAATATTTCATTAGGAGTTTGAGGGGACTTGATATGTCACCAAAGACTCTTGCAGTTTTCTACAGATGTACCATGTAGCATGCTAACTGGTTGTATCACCGTCTCGTGTGGAGGGGTCACTGCACAGGATCGGAAAAAGCTGCAGAAAGTTGCAAACTCAGCCAACTTCATCACGGGCGCAAGACTCCCCGGCGTTGTGGTCATCTTCAAAAGGCGATGCCTCAAAAAGGCGGCATCTGTCATTAAGGTCTCCTGTCATCCAGGACATGCCCTCTTCTCATTGATACCACCAAGGAGGAGCTCCAGGAGCCTGAAGGCACACACTTAATGATTTAGGAATGGTTTCTTACCCTCCACCATCAGATTTCTGAATGGACAATGAAGCCACGTACACTACCCCAATTTTTTTTCCCTTTTGCTCTCTTTTGCATTACTTATTTAATACTGAAATTGTAACTTATAGTATTTTTATTATTATGTATTGTGATGTAATGCTGCCAAAAAATAACAAATTACACGACATATGCCGGTGATATTAAACCTGATCCCAATTCTGATTCTGATACTAATGAAATGCAGACACAGTTCCATGTTTTTCTCTTCCCTTTTTTTGTCTGTTTGCCTCTCTTCTCCCTCACAAAACCTTTTAGATTTTGATCTAAGTATCCACTTTCCTGATCCCCTTCTACAGAGACCTGAGATATGAAAAGTTATTTGTTTTAGATTAACTTACAGAAGACATTTCTCAGGAAGTGTAACTTTTCATGCTGCAGATCGTTCTCTCTGGAATACACAAGAGGTGCTACACAAATGGGGAGAAACAGGCGCTGCGGAGGGACTGCTCAATAAGAAATAACCCAAACTCAGCTTTCTGCATTTGGATCTGATAAATAATGATCAGTGAAAGGCTGTTACAATCTATAACTTATTTATCAAACTGCTAAACATAAATCTGCTGCTTCTCTCCCCTTTTCCTAGTTCAAGGGTATTGGAGCTTTGGCTGGTCAGCCTCATTCATTTCTTTTATAGTTCCACTGAAGCTCTAAGTTCATGGCAAAACACTCATAACTGCAGAAGACACTTAACAAGGAATAATAATATCCAGTGTATGGTGTTGTGTAGAGTATCAGGGAGAGGCATGGTGCACATCTGATGGTGCTCTCTAACCTTAGCAAACTGACCATAAAATATGCATTAAAACTAACCATAAAAAATGAAATATTGCATCATGGAGTAAGGCATCATGGCTATCGAACTGTTTTCAGCACGTGCTGTAGGATCAGCAGATGCTGGAAATTCGAGGTAACACACACAAAATGCTGGAGGAATTCAGCAGGTCCAGCAATATCTTTGGAGAGGATCATCAGAACTAGAAAGAAAGGGGCAAAGAAGCCAGGTAAGGAGGTGGAGGGAGGAGGGAAGAATACAAGCTGGGAGGTGATAGATGAAGTCCGGTGATGGGGTTAATAGGCAGGTGGAGTAGGGGGTATGAAGTGAGGAGCTGAGAGGGTAAAGGTAAAGGAATGAAGAAGGAATCTGATAGGAGAGGAGAGTGAACCATGGCAGAAAGGGAAGGAGGGGCACCAGAGGGAAGGTAATAGACAAGAGAAGATATAAGAGGGGAGCTGGAACAGAAATGCAACAGGAGAGAAGGGAAAGGGGGGAGAAATTACCAGAAGTTGGAGAAATCAATGTTCATGCCATTGGCCTTTGATTAATACATGTGATTCAATTATAGATCAACCTGCAGAATAATGAGGGCAACATAGTTGTGCAGCAGGTAGAGTTGCCACCTTTCAGCTACCCAGAACCAATACTGACTGGGTGGAGCTTATCCATTTTCTCTCTGACCACATAGATTTTCTTCGGATATTCTGCTTTCCTTTTTTATCCCAAATAAATACTGGTTTCTAGGTTAATTGGCCCCTAGTACGTAGGTGAGTTGGAGAAAATGGCAAGAGTTGACTGGGATGTAGGGAGAATAAATGGGATTACTTAAGATTAAAGGGTGCTAGATGATCAAAGCAGATTTAGTGGGCCAAAGGGCTTCTTTATGAACGATGTCTATTTTAACATCATGCCACTATCCCACATGAATCTTGTGGAGGATAGTGACGTAGATAATGAGTGATATAGACATTAGCTGTAATTTAAAATTACAAGTTTTCTATTTAAAAATCTCAGACAGATGTTAAAGAACAAAGGTCTGTCTTTGAAAAATATTTGGTAATCTGCATCTTGAAGAAATGTATCAAGAAATGACTGTTACTCTTAATTTTCCTCATAATATACTATACACCCCTTTATTTCCTCAGCTGCTCTTAGAATTTGTTTGGGGTACCTGTACCTCATTCCCTCATTCCCACTCTGCCATTGTCTTAATTAAATGGTCCCTCTCGCATTCTGTTTTTTCATCCATTTATTACCCTTCGCAAGAATTCAATGTGGGTGCTCATCATTTAAGACCATAAGAACATAAGACCAAAAGACATAGGGGCAGAATTAGTCCATTCATCTCATTGAGTCTGCTCCACCATTCCATCATGGCTGATCCCAGATCCCACTCAACCACATACACCTGACTTCTCACCAGATCCTTTGATGCCCTGACTGATCAGGAAATGATCAACTTGCGTAATCTGTGGCGGAGCGTTCCACAGATTTACTACTCTCTGGCTAAAAAAATTCCTCCTTACCTCTGTTCTAAAGGGCCACCCCTCAATTTTGAGGCTGTGCCCCCTATTTCTGGATACCCCCACCATAGGAAACATTCTCTCCTCTCCTACATGATCCAGTTCTTTCAACATACAGTAGGTTTCAATGAAACACCCCCACATTCTTCTAAATTCCAGTGAGTACAGGCCCAAAGCTGCCAAACACTCCTCATATGTTGACCCCTTCTTTCCCGGAATCGTCCTCGTGGACCTCCTCTGGACTCTCTCCAATGACAACACATATGTATACCAATTGCCTGTTCCAATACTTCACTATCTTCCTGTGGAATCCATGAAGATTTCAGAGTTGTTAGGGTCTGACAGCAAGTCATTTTACCAGATGAAGTCAGAACTTACCAGCTGAACTCCAAGTCGAGAGACAGAAGCTATCAGCTTTTAATTTTGTCTATCAACTCGATTCTATTCCCATCCATGTAACTTACTCAGGGTAACACATAATGTGCCAGTCCCTGGCAATGTGATAAATTCTGAAGCAAGATTCATCACTAAAAACAACATATTTTCACTTCCATAAAATTGCCGAGTGTCACCATAAGCTCAACTCTTAACTGCTAATTTGTCCAGACTAAATGATTACCCATGTACAGTACCGTGCAAAAGTCTTAGACACCCTAGATTTCTCATATGTTTTCAGCTGGTGTGGCCTCCACAGAGCCCTGATCTCAACATCATCGAGGCTGCCTGGGATTACCTGGAGAGACAGAAGCAAGTGAGACAGCCAAAGTGTGCAGAAAAATTATGACAAGTTCTCCAAGTTGCCTGGAACATCCTACCAGCCGACTTCCTTAAAAAAACTGCACGACAGTGTACCTATGAGAATTGATGCAGCTTTAAAGGCAAAGGCACACCAAATATTGATTTGATTTAGGTTTTTGCTGTTTACTGCTCTTCATAATAATTTTTGATATATAGAAACTTCATATTTCATTATCTTTGAAAGCATCTTCACTTTACAGATATTTTTACATGTGCTTAAGACTTTTGTACATTTTTAAATTCTAAATTAGATTTTACCCATTCAGCTTTACAGTAAAAATAAGGAATCCTGCTGTTCTATTTTATTTGTATTTTAAACAAGATGTGGATATGGTCAATTTAACACTTTTATTGCTTTCAGAACCAAGCCTTGAAATAGGAGGAGTGAAATTATATGTTAATTTTATCCATATTCATCATTATGTATTAAAAATATTTTTCAAGAAGTGGGGGAAATTAACTATAACACACCTCATCCTTGCCACTGAAGCTGAATCAGAAGAATACTTGTTTTAATTGAAAATATACTATTTCACTATTTTCACATAATTATTCATTTCTGTAAATTGTTCAGTTTTGAAAAATTTGATGTGTGTTTCTTTTTTTCCACATTGTTTGTGAAGTTGCCCAAAATGGAGACCTTCCGAAAGCATACGATCAGGAATTAAATTACAAAGATGCGTGCCAACCAACTGGCTGGAGAGTCAAGGACATCGTCAACACCTCATTGCTGCAATATGACAATCCCACGGGGGTTCTAAAAGGGCATCAATCATACCAATGCCCAAGAAGAGGAGGATGAGTTTCCTCCCTGACAATCACCCAACAGCACTCACATTGACTGTGCTGAAGTGCTCTGTGAGGTCGGTCATAGCCAGAACTAACTCCTGCCTCAGCAAGGATCTGGGCCCGCTGCAGTTTGCATGCTGCCACAACAGGTCTACAGTGGATGCAATTTTAGTCCCTTTCCACTCGACCTCGGACCACCTAGCTATCAACAATACCTATGCCAGACTGCTGTTTAAAGATTACAGCTCAGTGTTGGACACCATCATACCCTCAGTGCTAATCAACAAGCTTCAAAACCCAGGCCTCCATACCTCCCTCTGGAACTGGATCCTTGATTTACTCATTGGGGGACCACTGTCAGTGAGGATTGGAAATAACATTTCCTCCTGGCTGACAGTCAACTCTGGCGCACCTCAGGGATGTGTGCTTAGCCCACTGCTCTAATCTCTCTACACACATGACTGTGTGGTAAGCACAGCTCAAACACCATCTATAAATTTGCCAATGTCACAACTGTTGTCGGCACAATCTCAGACGGTGACAAGATAGACCACCTGGTTGAGTCGTGTCGCAACAACAACCTTGTATGTCAGAAAGATTGTGTACTTGAGGAAGGGGAAGGTGGTAGGATTTTCACACAGAGAGTGGTGGAGCATGGAACACTCTGCCAGGAATGGTGATAGAGGCAGATACATTGGTGATTTCTAAGAGACTCTTAGAAAGCCATATAGAAAAAAATAATGGAGAGCAAAGTGGAAGGGAAGAGTTAGATTGATCTTGAGTAGGTTATAAAGTCAGCACAACATTGTGGGCCTAAAGGCCATTACTGTTCTATGTTCTATGTTGTATAATTCTGATTTAAAGTTTAAAGTTCAAAGTAAATTTATTACTGAAGCACATAAATATCACCATATACTATTCTAAGGTTCATTTTCTTGTGGCATTCACAGTAAATACAAAGAAACACAATAGAGTTGATAAAAAACTGCACACAAAGAAAGACGGGCACACAACCAATGTGCAAAAGACAACAAACTGTGCAAATACAAATAAGACACAAAATAATAATAGCAATGAAATAATAAATACTGAGAACCTGCTTCATGATTCTCTATACACTTGGAGGTTCCTATTTGAAAATATAATATTTGAAAATTCTACATTTATAAATAGCTGGAAAGAAACTGGCTATACCAAGAGATGCAGCAATGTGAAATGTTCAAATACTGTAATATTGGTTAAAAGATCTTGGCTCTTTCTTTTTCTATTTGTTCATGTTATGCCAGCATCTATAATTTATTCATTCAACAAGTAATCTTCAAGTATCGGACAAGTAAAGTTTTAGAAACAAGAAAGTCACTATGAAGTATGTACAGTAGATTGTGTGAAGAAGAGTTTCTCAGCTTTTCATTATTAACTATATTCAGTAGACCTGCAAAAATCTCATGGAAGCGAAAGCTAATTGTTTAATATAATGTTCAATTGAATCTATACTAGGCATTGATTAACATTGACTACCTGTTACCAATTTTGTTCAGTTCAAAATCTCACTGTGCCTTGTAACAAATGTTTCTTGCTTATCAGCAGTGACCCAGCCTCATTAGGAAGGATTTTTCGCCTGTTAGTTAATTGACTCTCATTCTCACCACCTGCCACTCGCGAGCCTCATCTGCACACTAACAGCTCCTAATTGTCATCATACGGACAGCTCACTGCAACAACTTGAGAACATACCAGCAGCAGCGTGTGCAGCACAGGGTAACGTTTGTTCCACTAGGGTACTGGGAGGCGATAAATGGTAACAGTAACTATTTATCAGGGGACCAGCTGCTTTCCATGGAAAGGAACCTTTCCTAACATGAGGTTATGAATCTTCTTCTTGTTGCTATGCCAAACCTTGGTCTACTTGGGATTTATTCTTTCATGCACTGATAAACAATTGGATAGGGACCACACTGACGTGACAATTAAATGCTGTTTTGTGGGGGGTTGGTGAGAGTGAAAGATTATGTTAATGTTGCTTTACGAACAGTAAATAATAAATCTTGGCGCCAAGTCATCCAATTTGTACACGATAAGAACAAGAATCCAACAACAAGACAATTTAAATCTGCTTTCAATATCTTCAATGATCTCATTCAAAATTCTTGAATAACAATAGCTGATACTATGCTTGAAGAAGTGTACATATTCACTACTTTCTTCTCCTTAGACTTTTGACAGTTTGGAAGTTAGTTACCGGTCGGTGAGCATGTCACATTTCTCATCTCATACTTGGTTTTCTTGACTTGTACATCATTCGCCCCATGTTAAAGAAAGTGTTTTAGAGAATGAAACAAATCAAGTTGCAGGGTGTAAGTGGGAGCATCAGAATCAGATGAGTTACCACTGTCTTATACGACATGTTGCTCTACGGCAAAGATATACAGCACTACAGTGCAAAATAAATGAACAGTGAAAAAATCCACAGAGGTGTGGTGAACTACATATACCTGTCTGGACACGCCCCCCTGCTGACTGCTCCTGTGGCCCCTCCCACTGACCGTGGCTCCTCCCACAGACCCCGGTATAAAGGCGATTGAGGCCTGAGCCCGGCCCTCATTCTCCAGGATGTAGTATGGTGGTCAACTACTGCTTGTTCCTTCTTCCAGTCAATAAAAGCCGATATCTCGCCTCACGTCTCAGAGAGTTATTGATAGATAGATAGATAGATAGATAGATACTTTATTCATCCCCATGGGGAAATTCAACTTTTTTCCAATGTCCCATACACTTGTTGTAGCAAAACTAATTACATACAATACTTAACTCAGTAAAAAATATGATATGCATCTAAATCACTATCTCAAAAAGCATTAATAATAGCTTTTAAAAAGTTCTTAAGTCCTGGCGGTAGAATTGTAAAGCCTAATGGCATTGGGGAGTATTGACCTCTTCATCCTGTCTGAGGAGCACTGCATCGATAGTAACCTGTCGCTGAAACTGCTTCTCTGTGCATCAAGAGGGCTAGGTGTGATTGGACATGGGGGGAGGATACATTTGAAGGCACAGTGTGATCTGGAAAGGGAATGGAAGCAAACTCTTGCTGTAGAATATAATAAAAATAAACACAGACGTTGGAAATCTGAAACAAAAGCAGAAAATGCCAGATCAGGCAGCACCTCGGGTGAGATAAATGGAGTTAATGTTTCAAACTGTTGATTTTTTTTGTCATATTTCTGCCTGACCTGCTGAGTATTCCCAGCATTATTTTTTAAGCTCAGGTTTCCAGTATCAATACCTTGCCAATCAATATCGGCCGAGTATTGCAGACCAGCACCCTCTCATGTCCAGGTAAAGAGGACATAACCTAGGTGATATTTTCATTATAAAAACATGTAAATAATGTGTGGACTGTAAATATTCAAATCATAAACACAAGAAAGACACAGATGCTGGAAATCCAAAGCAACACACACAAAATGCTTGAGAAACTCAGCAGATCAGGCATCATCTATGGAAATGAATGAACAGTTGATGTTTTGGGCCAAGACACTTCTTTAGGACTGAAGCAGAAGGCAGAAGGCACCAGAATAAGCAAGTAGGGGGAGGGGAAGGCGACTAGCTGGAAAGTGATAGGAGAAGCCAAATGGGTGGGAAGAGTCAAGGGATGGAGAAGAAGGAATCTGATAGGAGAGGAAAGTGGAGAATAGGAGAAAGGGAAGGAGGAGGGGACCTAGGGGGAATTGATAGCAAGTGAGAAGAGGTACAAGGCCAGAGAGGAGAATAGAAAAGAGGGGAGGTTGCGGGAACTTTTTTCCACCAGAAGGAGAAATCAATATTCACACTGTCAGGTTGGAGGTTACTAAGGTGTTGCTCCTTCACCCTGTGAATTGCTGTTTATGTTAAAATGAGCTGTGCACGCATGCATTCTTCTCAGGAAATGCTTCTAAAGAAATGTAGTTCTTCAGTTAAAAAGAAGTACTAAGTAGACTGTCCAGGCTATCCTTGTGCATTCAGAGAATCTAATACCTGCCTCAGATGCAAGGTCTGGATATTTCACATTTCATACTTTTAGTAACAGTGCAGATAGTCTACTTCCAAATACTCTTAACTCACACCACTTAGAGTATTTAAGTGTTCATTTTGTATTTGAATAAAAGGCCTGGCTCTCTTGCCCAAAACTTCTGTAAGGATCATCCTGTCCTGCTGATAAGCTTAGAAAATGTTTCTATCCCTGTAGACCAGACCATCTGTCGCTTTATTGATACTGATTGATTACTGTCTACAACATTGGAATTATCTCCCCCATGCTCTTTCAGACTAGTAGCATGGAATTATTATATCTGGTTGAATCAACAAGCTTTCAAATTTATGGTTCACCCAGAAAGAGGCTTCCTGACAGTGCAGACCTTCCTTAGTACTACACAGGAACGCTGAAATTTTAGTCTAGATTTTGTGCACAATGATCTGGAATGAGATTTGAACATAAATAAGAATGGCACCGATTGATGAGACATGTGATTATGTTTTCAAGAACCATGGAGCATGAAGCTAATCCAGTTCTTCATTCAAGTAGAACATGTAAACTCGGGAAATCCTGCACAAGTGTGAAATCCAGAACCTCACACAAACTACTGGAGGAATTCAACAGGTCAGGCAGCATCTATGGAGGGACACAAGCAGTAAATGTTTCAGGCTGAAACCATTCATCCAGACTTCATCAGGTCCTGATGAAGGGTCTTGGCTCAAAAGGTCAACTGTTTCTTCCCTCTGTAGATGCTGCCTGACCTGCTGAGTTGAGGGATCTGATGAGGTCCTGATGAGTGGTCTTGGCCCGAAACATCGACTGTTTATTCCCCTCCATAGATACTGCCTGATTGCTGAGTTCCTCCAGAATTCTGTGTGTGCTGTTAAGCAGAAAATGTTATAGTTTTTGAGGTATTTTGAAGCAAATTTGAAATTAGAATGACCAAGAGCATTGCACTGGTGCAACGTAAAATGAGATGCTGTTAAACATACATTACAAAGTTCAATGAATTTTTGCATTATAGGCAACATTTTACAGAATGAAGCCATTTGACCTGTGCCATGCTCAATATTAGGCTTTGGCCTGAGGCAACTTGCTAACTTATCTGCAAAGAAAATCAGGTTTCTGCTTCAGAACACACATCCCTCAGATAAGTCCTCAGCAATTAAGAGATGTTAAAGAACACGTTTTAGAGCATGCAAGATATCAAGTTAGAGAGTGTAAACAGCAGAAGGGAACAAACCTATAGAAGGGTAGGTGAGATGGGACACAAGGGGCCCAGCTTTGAAGGTATGTGGTGAATTGGAAAAGCAGTTCCGAGGCAGAAGTATGATTCAAAGATGGTCTTTGGCACTGTGCTGCAGTGTTATTTCTCCTGGATTCACACACAGATGTCTTATTTTTAATAGATAAATTACCCTTGACAGCCTAACACCTGACTCAGATGCAAATTCTTGATCATTCATTTTCTACCGTTAATAACATTGCAGATGGGCTACTTTCAGCACAGAATGTGTATGCTATCGACTCACATCATGTTGGAAACTTAAGTGATCACTTGGCATTTAGATAAGAGGCATAACTCTCTAGACCATCACCTTCTTCAAAGGACATCCTGTCCCAATCCAGGAAAATGTTTCTAAGCCAGCAGCACTATCGGTTACAGTAATAAATCTGCTATTTTTCCCTTCCACAATCATTGGTTTCCCTATTTTAGTCCAAAGCAGTGCTTATGCGCACGTTTCCATAAATTTTATTGTGTTTCTTTATTTTCCTATACATGCCTGCAAGAAAATGGACCTCAGGGTTGTTCATGGTGACATTTACTTACCTTGATAATAAATTTACTTTGACTTTGACTTTGAAGAACATAGAAAGCAGTGTATTAATTTTTAACTTTAATAGTATCACCAATCTAGGCATCAGTTAAAATGTAAATAACATAATATAATCCATAAAAGATTGGTGGGACATTCAGTTCACTAAATCTTTCCTGCCACCGATAGCTCTCAATGAAAACAGAGTAGTTTATTTCATTCTTCCATTCACACTGGCCTTACAACAGGGGAGAAGACAGATTGAGGCTAAGAATTGGAAGGATTTCAGACATTTTCATGTTGCACAGCATCAGTGACTCTACTCGTGTTACTCTGGAGGCAGCTTATTTCAGTTTTGCCAATTATGTGAACCGAATGAGATTCTCCTGGTCGGCTTCTATGACCACAGGTAGTACGCCATGCAATTTAGTGCTGGCATCCTGGCAGCAATTTCTTGCACTCGTCTTGTGGCAATCCTGCATGCCAGCTGTAATTCAACCATCAGAGCCAAGTAAAATTTGGCTACCATATGATGTGCTATCCATTGATCACAAGGCTAATAATTCCTCTGTGATTGGAGTACAATAAGGAACAGACAGAGAAGGAAGAGTGAGATGAAGAAGTGGAAGAGAAGTTGCAAACCTAACAGCCTCCTCGGGCCCATTGGTTGACACAAAAAACACATTAAAGAGTTTACAGATTACCTCATGTCCAAAATGTATTCCAACTGTTAGTTATTTTTATAAGACTTGGGCAAATGAAGTAACCTCCAAACAACTTCAGAAGCATTTTTGGAATCATTTCAGGAGGAATCAGGTACAATCCCTGCATAAGTGCTGGCATCACAAGTCAAGACATGTCAAGGTCAAATCATTTCAGAAATTATTTTGTATTTATATTATAATAGTATTTTCAAAATTATCATATTAAATAAAGGGCACTTCTATGAATTAAACTTTGGGAGATTACAAACAATCTTAAGGCCTAAAATTATTTCATATTTTATAAAGTTCAGGTTCAAGTTCATTGTCATTAACAAACAGTGCCTATAAAGAAGTATTCCCCCCCCCCCCACAGAAGCTTTCATGTTTTATTCTTCTACAACATTGAATTACAGTGGATTTAATTTGTCTATTCTGACACTGATCAACAGAAAAAGACTCTTTCATGTCAAAGTATAAACAAATCTCTGCAAAGTGATCTAAATTAATTACAAACGTAAAACACAAAATAATTGATTGCATAATTATTCACCTCCTTCAAGTCAGTATTTAGTAGATGCACCTTTGGCAGCAATTACAGCCTTGGGTCTGTGTGGATGGGTCTCTATCAGCTTTGCACACCTGGACACTGCAATTTTTCCCCATTCTTCATTACAAAATGCTCAAGCTCTGTCAGAATGCCTGGGGATCATGAGTGAACAGTCCTTTTCAATTCCAGCCACAAATTCTCAATTGGATTGAGGTCTCAACTCTGACTTGGCCACTCCAGAACATTAACTTTGCTTTTCATAAGCCATTCCTGTGTAGCTTTGGCTTAGGCTTGATGTCATTCTCTTGCTGGAAAACAGAACTTCTCCTAAGTTGCAGTTCTCTTGCAGAATGCATCAGGTTTTCCTGCAGGACTTCACAGTATTTTGCTGCATTCATTTTACTCTCTACCTTCACAAGCCTTCGCTGCAGTGAATTATCCCCACAGCATGATGCATTCATCACCATGTTTCATTGTAGGGATGGTAGTGTTTTGATGTGCAGTGATCAGCTTACAGCAAACATGGTCTGATGGCCAAAAAACTCAATTTTGGTTTCATCAGACCATAGAACCTTCTTCCAGCTAACTTCAGAGTCTCCCACATGCCTTCTGACAAACTCTAGCTGGGATTTCATGTGAATTTTTTTCAACAATGGCTTTCTCTTTGCCACTCTCCCATAAAGCTGTGACTGGTGAAACACCCGGACAACAGCTGGAGTACTGCTGAAGGATTTCGGCCCAAAGCATCAACTCTACTTTTTTCTATCGATGCTGTCCGGCCTGCTGAGTTCCTCCAGCATTTGTGTTTGTTGCTTGCATTTCCAGCATCTGCAGATGTTCTCTTGTTCGTAACAGTTTCATATGTGCAGTCTCTCCCATCTCAGCCACTGAAAATCCTCCAGAGTTGTCACATGTTTCTTGGTGGTCTCCCTCACATCTTGCATGTTACCTCAGTTTCTGAGGACAGCCTGTCTAGGCAGATTTACATCTGTGCCATATTCTTTCCATTTCTTGGCGATTGACCGAACTATACTCCAAGGGATATTCAGTGACTTGGGAATTCTCTTGTATCCACCTCCTGACTTGTGCTTTTCAAAAACCTTTTCGCGGAGTTGCTTGGAGTGTTTTTTTTTTGTCTTCATGGTAAAGATTTTGCCAGGATAATGACTCACCAGCAGCTGGGCTTTCCAGATACCGGTGTATTTTTACTACAATCAATTGAAGCACGTTGACTGCATACAGGTCTCCGAAAACAGATCTCCACTTAAGTAATTATGTGACTTCTAAAACCAATTGGCTGCACCAGTGATGATTAGGTGTGTCGTATTAAAGGGGGTGAATACTTATGCAATCAATTATTTTGTGTTTTATATTTGTAATTAATTTAGATCACTTTGTAGAGATCTGTTTTCACTTTGACACAAAAGAGACTTTTTCTGTTGATCAGTGTCAAAAAAGCCAAATCCACCATTATTCAATGTTGAAAAACAATAAAACATGAAAACTTCCAAGGGGGTGAATACCTTTATAGGCACGGTATATAGATTGGGTAATGTCATTATGATCTTTCAGGAATCACTAGATTCTGGAAGTGTTCCAGAGGACTGGAAAATGTCAAATGTCACTCCACTCTTTAAGAAGGGCAGCAAGCACAAGGAATGAAATTATAAGTCAGTTCAGCTTGACGTCAGTGGTTGGGAAGATGTTGGAGTGCATTATTAAGGATGAGATTTAGAGGCAGATAATACAATAGGCCAAAGTCAGCATGGTTTCCGTAAGGGAAAATCTTATCTGACAAATCTGCTGGAATTCTTTAAGAAAATAATGAAGTGTTGCACATGAGGCTGCTTAACAAGATAAGAGACCACGGTGTAAGAGGAAAGTACTAGCATGAATGGTGGGGTGGGTTGGAAGGTAGAGGTGTTGATCAACTTTACTGCTTGGGTAAAGTAACTGTTTCTGAGGCTCAAACATGAGAAAATCTGCAAATGTTGGCGATTCAGAGCAACACACCGAAAATGCTGGAGGAGGTCAGCAAGCCAGGCAGCATCTATGAAAAGAGTAAACAGTCGATGTTTCATGCCAAAACCCTTCTTCAGGACTGGAAAGGAAGGGGAGAAGTCAGAGTAAGAAGGTGGGGGAGGGGTGGAAGACGTACAAGGTGTCAGGTGATAGGTGAAACTGTGAAATCTTTATTTCACCCCCTCGCCCTCTTCTGGTTTCACCTAACATGTGCCACTGTGTACGTCTTCCTCCCCTCCCTCCACCTTCTTACTCTGACTTCTCCCCTTCCTTTCCAGTCCTGAAAATGGTCCCAGCCCAAAACATAGACTGTTTACTCCTCAGTCGATGCTGCCTGGCCTGGTGAATTCCTCCAACATTTTGTGTGTGTTGTTTTTGAGTCTGGTAGTCCTGGCATGGATGTTGTGTAGCCTCTTCCCGAATGGAATTGGGGCAAGCAGACCATGAGTAAGGTGAGTAGGATCTGCCATGATATTCCTGGCCTTTTTGCAAATATGTCCTTGATGGTAGGTAGGCTGGTGCTGGTGATACACCGGCTAGTTGTAACTATCTGTTGTAAAGCCCTCCTGTCTGCCTCAATGGAATTTTGGAATTTCCATACCATGCAGTTATCCAGCATGTCAGGATCTTCTCCACCATGCATAAGTTTCTCTTGTTGAAAAATAGTAAAGTTTCCAACCTCACTAAAGGCTTCAAGACTCAAAGATTCAAAGTAAATTTATCATCGAAGTATGTATACAACCCTGGGATTCGACCTCCCACAGACAACCAAGGAACGAAGAAAACGTCAAACCATCAACACGCAAAAAAAAAGGTTCAAAGGTTCATTTATGAGCCACGTATACAACTCTGAAGTTCTTCAGTTCTCCAGGTACCATAAAGCCTAGAAAGAAAAGAAAGGCAGCACGATCACCAATCCCCAAATCCCACCTCCTCGCAAAAAAACGAACAAAAAGTGGAACAGGCACATCAACCCCCCCCCCCCCCCCCCCCATCAAATCCCACTTCCCGCACAAAAAACCGAGAAAAACAGCTGGAAAAAAAACAGAATATAAAAACTATGTCTGAAATAAAGAGTCTATAGTCCAAAGTCGACATTGAAAATGCAGCAAAACTTGAGGAACACGCTCTGGGTCCAGCAGCAGACTTTTCCCTCTCCGTTAGAGCCATCAAAAGACAGGCTGCCGGCGCTCACCCTTCTGCACTCACTTCAAAGCTTCAATCTCCCTCGTCACCCGAATCGGCAAAAGATGGGAGCTTTAATTGGTGAAATGCAGCCAAGCGCCAGCTTACGCCTCGTCCTGTAGCTTGCCCACCACAAGGTTCCCGCACGCTGTCTCTGTCTCCCGGAATCCTATTGGATTCTACAAAGTGCTGGAAGACCCAAACGATCTCCAAGCTTCCACACTTCCCTCGATGTTCCAGTCGCCCTCATCGCTTTAATCGGCAAGCAATGGAAGCTTTAATTGGCAAAGTGGGGTCAAACATCAGCTTGCATGCCATCCTGTGGCCTTTTCACCACAAGGTTTGCTCACACTGCCTCTGCCTCCTCTCAGAGATGGCAGAGTGCTGAAGAACCCAGTCAGTCTCCAAGCAGCAAAACACGGGCTCCAACAGTTCCAGAATCACATTCAAGACAAGAAACAAACGTAAAAAGCATAAGAGAAGTGAAAAAGATGGTTTCATGCTGTATCCAGACGATGTCGACCAAAGGAGTGTTGTACACAGGTGCCACCTTGACGGGAAGTCAAATCACACAAATGGAAAAACAAACACAGAGAAAACACAGATTATGAATCACCAACCCTCAAAGTCATCGAAGGCATCCAGGCATATTTAGTTTAGCTCAGTTCAGTCCAAACTAGCGCAGTGTCACACGTAAACTTCTGGCCGCACAACCTGTCCACCTTGATCAAAATTGCACAAAAAAACGGAGCAACCGGATCCCAGAAACACATCATGATGTGATCTACAGAGACCAATCCACAAACCGTGAGAGAGAGAGAGAGAGAGAGAGACAGAGAGGGAGACAGAGAGAGAGAGAGAGAGAGACAGAGAGGGAGGGAGAGAGACAGAGACAGAGAAACAGCGAGAGACAGAGAGAGACAGAGAGAGAGAGACAGACAGACAGAGACAGAGACAGAGACAGAGAGACAGAGAGGGAGACAGAAAGAGAGAGACAGAGAGGGAGAGAGAGAGACAGAGACAGAGAAACAGAGAGAGACAGAGAGAGAGAGACACACACACACAGAATGACAGAGAGCGAGAGAGAGAATTCGAGCACAAACATCTTCCAGTGGGTGCAGGTGCTTATAAAGAATTCTGCCCACCCCTTCACCCTGTAATCCCATCTAACACATTGAATGCATTGATCAGTGCACCTCTCCCAAATTAAAAATCCCACCATAGAGATGTTAGAGTGTATTATTTGCTATCCTTTACAATGTAAAACTTCGGATAAATAGACTTTATAAAAAGAATTTGTAACACAAAAGGGCAACAAAAACATTAGTGAAGAAGAGAAATTTCAAAGGAGTGAAGAAAAATAAATGAATCTCTAGACTTGAATGAGACAATTTTAATAAATTCAGTGTGAAGGAGGATTTTTTTATTGAAGCAACTCATCTTCCTTTAGGAATATTGATGATAAATGCAAATAACTGATCTGAATTGTTGCAAGTAATGTTTATATTTGAATCAACAGGAAGCATTGGCACAGATTTAAGTCATCATATCCACTACAGTAAGGTTACAATGTAGAAAACTTGTACAAACATAATATTTAAAGTTAAAGTAGATTTTGACACAGCATTAAAGAGACCTGATTAAAATAATTTTGCTTTATGTAATTAATGCTAAAAATAATACAATATTTGTTTACCCAAAATTATACAAATAATACTACTACTAGCTGAGCTAAAAGTTTTTTTTAAATTACAATAGCTAACAATTAGTTATTCTACATGTACAGTAACATGTTAAATGGCGTGAGTGGTATATGTCAGCGCTGCATTTGAATCTGTCAGACTGCATTGTCAAATGATTGGCAAGATGACACTGTTTTGTCACTGTTGATTTGGGCCCATCATGTGACACATTGGCTAGTATGCTGCTGATTTGTACCCAATAACAGCTGAAGCTGCATCTGCCATGCTTCATGGGTCTGCCAGTCCATGCTGGGTGACCAGATGCTTCTGTTTATATTTGGCTCATTGCTGCCTTCTGGCCAGACTACAGCAAGCCATGGTCTAATATTCCAACACTGGTTTACACATTGCTTCATGTGAATGCATCCATATTGAAGTAGCTCTCCGCAATTTGCACTGGTTGAAGTATTTTCCATCATGCAAAAGAAAAGCAAAATAATACATGGTAATATCAGAGAAAGATCATTTGTTTCTTCCTTTACAATAATTCTTTGTAATAGATAAAGAAAACTTTATCATGGAGTACCCACTGAATAGAGGGAATTATGGCAAGGAGACAGGATTCCTTCCCTAGAAACTAAGAAGCCCTTTAAATTTCAAGGTACATTTATTATCAAAGTATGTCCACATTATACAGTCTTGAGATTCGTCTTCTTACAGACAGCCACAAAACAACAAAACCAAAATGAACCCATCAAAAAAGAGTGCCCTTATTTACAAAAGACAGGACTAAGTATATAAGTGCTCTGAAGATGAAACAATTGGTTACTTGGGGAAAGAAATAAATATATATACTAAAGTTATTAAGAACTCCATGGAGCATGTGGAGATCTTCCAACAACCAGGCACTCTTTCTTTTTTCTTTCTTTCTTACTTTCTCTTTTTTTTATATAGGGAAGTTAGGGGGGAGGGGTTAAGGGGAGGGGGGAAGGGATATATACATTTTTTTTCCTACACTTGTAATTACTTAAAAGTGCAATTAAATAAAAAAATTTTTAAAAAAGACTGACAAACACTCAATCTGCAAAGAGACAAAAAAGTGAATCTTGCAAGTAATAAACATAATAAAATAGCATTTAGAACGAAGGTGAGACCTCAGACACAAAGCCTGGAGCAGCCAGAGCAGCAAAGAGCTGTATAAAATGCACAGGGCAGCGAGGAGAACCAGCTCGGCCCTCGCCTCTGGTCCTGACAAACTGCCTTTTCAATGTGTCATTTAAATCATCAAAACATCAGGATGTTCCTTGCTGTAGGACCTGGGCTCTGTCACATCGAAATGCTCTGGGCCTGGAGCCCACCACCATGTTTAAACTCATACACGACCTTTCCAAATTGGCCCAACACTCTGGTCGATCAAACCTCACTCTCGGTTGAGGTGGACGGGCCTCGAATCTGCCTCTCCTCCACTCTGACTTTGTTTCGCTTTGCTTGTCCCAACTATGTCTCAAATATGCCTTGACCTCAGACATTTAGTCCGAAAGTGAAAGAACTATAAGAGACAGATTCTAATAGGATCAACACAAAGATTTGGCATTGATTTTCAAAGAAGTGTGCACAGACATGTGAAACTCAAAGGACCGGTCATGAAAATAAAACGATTTGCTTCACACGAAAAGTAGTGCAAGGTATTAGAGGAGTTTTCACGGTGGAGAGGTTATTGGACTAATTTGGCCAAAAAAATCCAGAATTCACTCATCTACTGCAAATTAGTGGAAGCTTCAGAGAAGGGGCAATGGTATAATCTTTCCCTCCCTCAGAAAGCTATCACTTCAGCATCTTTGCTCTCCTTTCAATCAACACAACTTTGATGTCAAAAAGTCCATGCAAGGTTTATTGAGAAAGAAGGAAGCATGAGGTCTAAGGGGACATTGCTTTGTGGATCCAGAACTGGCTTGCCCACAGAAGGCAAAGAGTGGTTGTAGATGGGTCATATTCTGCATGGCGGTCGGTGACCAGTGGAGTGCCTCAGGGATCTGTTCTGGGACCCCTTACTCTTCGTGATTTTTATAAATGACCTAGATGAGGAAATGGAGGGATGGGTTATTAAATTTGCTGTTGACATAAAGGTTGGGGGTGTTGTGGATAGTGTGGAGGGCTGTCAGCGGTTACAGCAGGACAGGATGCAAAACTGGGCTGAGAAGTGGTAGATGGAGTTCAACCCAGGTAAGTATGAGGTGGTTCATTTTGGTAGGTCAAATATGATGGCAGAATATAGTATTAATGGTAAGACTCTTGGCAGTGTGGAGGATCAGAGGGAACTTGGGGTCCATGTACATAGGACACTTAAAGCTGCTGCGCAGGTTGGCTCTGTGGTTAAGAAGGCTTTCATTGGCCTTCATCAATCATGGAATTGAATTTAGGAGCTGAGAGGTAATGTTGCAGCTATATAGGACCCTGGTCAGACCCCACTTGGAGTACTGTGCTGAGTTCTGGTCGCCTCACTACAGGAAGGACGTGGAAGCCATAGGAAGGGTGCAGAGGAGATTTACAAGGATGTTGCCTGTATTGGGGAGCATGTCTTATGATAAGAATAGGTTGAGTGAACTCGCCCTTTTTTCCTTGGAGCGACGGAGAATGAGAGGTGACCTGATAGAGGTGTATAAAGATGATGAGAGGCATTGATCGTGTGGATAGTCAGAGGCTTTTCCCCAGGGCTGAAATGGCTAACCCGAGAGCACACAGTTTTAAGGTGCTTGGAAGTAGGTACAGAGGAGATGTCAGGGGTAAACTTTTTACGCAGAGAGTGGTGAGTGCGTGGAATGGGCTGCCGGTGACGGTGGTGGAGGCAGATGCAGTAGTGTCTTTTAAGAGACTCCTGGATAGGTACATGGAGCTTAGAAAAATAGAGGGCTATGGGTAACCCTAGGTAATTTCTAAAATAAGTACATGTTTGGCACAGCATTGTGGGCTGAAGGGCCTGTATTGTGCTGTAGGTTTTCTATGTTCTAAGTCAGTTACTGGCACAGCACAGTGGTCTTTAGGCTCAAGTACTCAGAAGTCACTGGTCAAGAATTCCTAATGTAGGGTTCTCAGTAATGTTAACTGCTAAGGCTAACAAAATGGTTTCTCTGTAATGGTAACTGCTGATGTAAGGGTTTCTCTGCAGCAGCAATGTTTGGGTTATAAATACAAATAACGGATAGCAATGGGAGAAATGTTATTCTTTCTTGTACGTCTGGGAGCCGGGGTTTTTCGCGGGTTTTTGGTTGAGGCGAGTGAAGAGGAAGGACGAGTACAGAGGGCGCTCGGTGATCACCGGACGGCGAGTATGGAAACTCGAGGGTCCAGAGGTCAGCAACGTCTCGGCAGAGGTCATTTACGGAGGAATACCAGAGGCGTGAGCTCCGACGTTTGTTGAGCACGAACTATTTAATAAAGTGGCGCCTTTTTCTTTTATATTTTGTTTCTCTGCTAACCACATAGCGATTAAGAATTATAAACTGTAACCATTTAATCACCTATTGTGTGCTGTCTGATATTTGCGTTGTGGGTTTGTACCGGGGTACACAGCACCCACCCAAACTTGAATGCCCAGTTTGGCCGGGCTGAAAGCTGATTCCCTTAGACAAACGTGAGTGGCAGTCTCAGCGGGCAACACTAATATGAAAAGCAGTAACACACACAAAATTATGGAGGAACTCAGCAGGTCAGGTAGCATCTATAGAAAGGAATAAAGAGCGGACATTTTGGGCTGAGACCCTCCATCAAGCTTCAATCCAAAGCATCAACTCTTCATTCCTTTCCATAGATGCTGCCTGACCCGCTGAGTTCCTCCAGCACTTTGTGTGTGTCTCTCTGGATTTCCAGCATCTGAGGAATCTCTTGTGTTTATGAAAATCTGCATATTTCTACCTACTTTGTCCCCAATCAGTATGACATCATATCAAAGGATTAATAAGGTTTAGTGAAGACTCACTTCCAGAAAACAAAATTAGTTGATCTTTTGGTGTGGAAATGATAGGAAAACACTAAGTTTATCATATTTGGCACTGATCTAGAGTTCCTGTTAGAAATAATCTGCAAATCTTCCATTAAGTGGCATTTTCCATGAGCTGATTATTTGGTACATGAACAGTACTTTCTTCCATATAGAAATCCACTGGTGTTCTTTATCTAACCATTCTTTCTCTCAAGAGTAAAGCGTAGAGGAGGCATGGCAAGTCATTTTGTCTGTTGTTTTCTTGTATGGGAGAATTCCCAGAAAGGGAACACAAACCTGTGATACCTGGTTTTAAGGATTATGTATGTGCCAAGACCTTGTAGCGAGTTTCTCTTTGTTGCAATGTTTGCAACATACATAAGTGCCTTCTGCTACAACTATATTTCCAGGGTCCCTCCAAGGATGTCCAATTCATTGAATTCTTCCACCCATCTTCTCTTTATTCAGCCAGTTTCTATCACAAGCCTGCAGAAACACTTTAAGTACATCTCCCTTTTAAAAGTTGTTGTCATTTTTAAACCTGATGCAGCCTGCTCCAGATGGCACAGTGCTCCCTATACTCATTAAAAAAAAGGAAGATTAAACTAATTATTTTAGTTAGCTATCCCCTTGGTTCAATTTACAGCCACACTGGGTGTATTTATATGCATAGCGATCATGTTCCTTACTCTGAATTGGGAACCAAATCTACTGTACCTCTGCTTAAACACGTAATTATATCAAAAGAACTGATTTCATGGATCTTAAGAAACTTTCATTAATTTACCTAGTTATGATTTAAAAATTAGTTGTATTTTTGAATTTCTTGCTTATATTAGTTACATATTTTATCTAAATATCAGTCACTTGTTGTCTATCTTTAAAAATATGATGTTATGAAATCTTTCCACTTGCAGTTTCTTACTGTAAGCATCATGTTTCACTCTTTACTTCCCCTCTGAACTTTCGACAAACTTCTTTTTGTTCCTGGCATAAGTAGTTCCTGTACTGCTATTTGAAAATAACATGAATTCAGACAACAGACAATAGGTGCAGGAGTAGGCCATTCAGCCCCTTGAGCCAGCACCACCATTCACTGTGATCATGGCTGATCATCCACAATCAGTACCCCGTTCCTGCCTTCTCCCCATATCCCTTGACTCTGCTATCTTTAAGAGCTCTATCTAACTCTTTCTTGAAAGCATCCAGAGAATTGGCCTCCACTGCCTTCTGAGGCAGAGCATTCCATAGATCCACAACTCTCTGGATGAAAAAGATTTTCCTCAACTCTGTTCTAAATGGCCTACCCCTTATTCTTAAACTGTGGCCTCTGGTTCTGGACTCCCCCAACATCGGGAACATGTTTCCTGCCTCTAGCGTGTCCAATCCCTTAATAATCTTATATGTTTCAATCAGATCCCCTCTCATCCTTCTAAATTCCAGTGTATACAAGCCCAGTCGCTCCAATCTTTCATGATGTTTAATAGTCTGTGAGCCTCTGCAACTGGGTAATGCTAATGCTGCTGGACACATCAGCAATTCCATACATCTACCTTCAACAGAGTTGGAAAATGCCTCAGTCCCCTTAAGAGCCTAGGGAGTATAAGGCCAATTGTATCATCCATCAAAAAATGGCAGACTGCTGATGAATTACAATGACTTTATGTGCAACTGTCTTGTCTCACAAATTGCTTTCAGATGGCATTGGATAAGTGAGTCAATTAAAAATTATAAATGGCTGCAGCTGACCAAATATTGTTTTCCTCCATTTGTGTTAGTAGAAGTCAAATAATGTTGGAAATTATTCACATTATAATTCTGACTGCTTAAAAAAATACTGTAGTGTTAATGGTATGCCCCTTATAAAGTCTGCAACTACTGCTTCTGTCTCTGCAACTTAATTATCTCTACATCTGATTCAGTCCATTTGCTGATGAAATTGTTATCAAATCAAATCAAGTTTCAAACTACACATACTGTAGATACAGCTGACAGTATTCCTCTGGGGCCAAGGTGCAAAACATTCAAAATAGCAAGAAAATATAAAAAAGTGAGTAACGTGATTCAAAATATTGAGCAAAGGAGCATATTCACTGGAAAAAATATTAATATATTTTTGACAATGAGCGGTGTTACTGTCTCCTGACAGTGTGCAGATGCACACAATCTGGCCTGTCATTCCACCACTCAAACACAGGGGGCAGCACTGATGCAAGAGGACCTGCCGCAGCTGAGTTCGGACACCACGCTCTAATGCTTCCACATCTTCTCACTTGGTCTGCAGCAGCAGGCAGGCCCGAGGCTTGAAGCCTAGTCCTTGTTACAACCGAGGCTACACAGCTCCCGTGTCGTCTGCACTTTGCTCCTGGGGATAGCATTCCATCCTCTATCCTCCATTACCAGAATCGGAATTAGGTTTATAAGGGACAGCATAGCACTTAGTACAATCGCTTTTCAGCTGCAGCCGTAAGATCAGGGTTCGATTCCCAACTACAGCCTGTAAAGACTTTGTACGTACTTCCTGTAAATGCATGGGTTTCCTCTGGGTGATCTGGTTTCCTCCCACATTCCAAAGTCATATGGTTAGGATTAGTGAGCTGTGGGCAACCTATGTTGGCATCAGAAATGTGGTGAAATTTGTGGGCAATCCAGCCAAATCCTCACAGATCTTATTTTATACAAATGACGCATATTTCAATATACATTTCAATGTATATGTGACAAATAAAACTTCTATAATCTAATCTAATCACGGATCTATATGCTCTGCACTTTCTTACTTTGCAGATGCCCTACAGTACAAAGACAAAAAAACTACAAAAAAAATGACAAAGTAATGAAAGAGTTAAAAGAAATAACGTAGACATGTTTCTGGGTTTATGGACCATTCAGAAATCTGATGGTAGAGAGGAAGAATCTGTTGCTAATTCATTGACTGTGGGTCTTTAGTCTCCTGTGTCACCTCACTAATGAGAAGAGGACATATGGTGAGAGTCCTCAATGCTGGATGCTACCTTCTTGAAACATCACCCTCTGAAGATTACCTCGATGGTCGGCAGGGTAAATTGGTAAATGACAATCCATACAGATCAATTCATTGCAATGATGTACAAGGTGAAACTTTAACAGCATGTAGAAGTTCTCATGGCCAGACTATGTAACAGTTTCTTCTCCCAAGCTATCAGACTCCTCAATACCCGAAGCCTGGACTGACACCTTGCCCTATTGTCCTGTTTATTATTTATTGTAATGCCTGCACTGTTTTTGTGCAATTTATGCAGTCCTGTGTAGGTCTGTAGTCTAGTGTAGCTTTCTCTGTTTTGTTTTTTTTTACGTAGTTCAGTTTAGTTTTTTTTACTGTGTCATGTAACACCATGGTCCTGAAAAACGTTGTCTCATTTTTACTATGTACTGTACCAGCAGTTGTGGTCGAAATGACAATAAAAGTGACTTGACTTGACTTGAAGTTGCTCTACAGAGAAAGTACAGTGTCCATAGACAGAAAGGTGCAAGGTTCAAACTAGGAAAATTGTAATGTTCAGAGTCTATCCGATTATGCTAGAGAAACATTCAATAGTCATATGATAGAGGGGTAAAAACTGTCCTTGTGCCTAGTGGTAAATGCTTTCAAACATTTGTACCTTCCGGCAGGGAAGGGAGGGAAGAAGAGAGAATGTTTGGCGTGGGTGGGATCTTTGTCTGTTTTACTGAGGCAGTGAAAAGTGTAGACAGAGTCCATCAAGGGGAGATTAGTTTCCATGATGTGCTCAGCTGTGTACACAACTCTCTGCAGTTTCTTGCAATCACGTGCAGAGCAGACACCGCACCAAGCTGTTACGCATCAATAAAAATTGGTGAGCGTCAATCGGACGTGGCAAATTTCTTTAGCCCCTTGAGAAAGTAGAGACACTGGTAAGCTTTTTTGCTTGTGGCATCAAGTTGTTTGGAACGGGACATGCTATTAGTGATGTTCAATCCGAGGAATTTGAGGCTCCCAATACTCTCAACCTCTGTATTGTTGATGTAGACAAGATGATGAGCACCGCCCCTCTTCCTGAAGTCAATGACCAGCCCTCTTGTTTTGCAGACATTGAAGGAAAGATTGTTGTCATGACACCATGTTACTAGGCTTCCTATCTCCATCCTGTACACTGACTTTGCATTGAGATACAGCCTACTGCAGTGTAGATGGAAATGTAGTTAGAGTAGGATCTGTCCATGCAGTCCTGAATGTGCAATTGTGCCTCTGGTGAAGGTGACCACGTCTACAGCCTGTTGTGATCCTAAGCATTGGACCCTCCATACAAGACTGTGTTGAAACCAATCAGAATGTCCTCCACCTATAGCAATTAGCAAGAAACGTGTTAATATAGCAAATTTCCTCAAATTCCTAACGAAGCAGGGACACTGGCATGCCTTCGTCATGATTGCATGAATGTGTTGGTCCCAGGATCGATCCTCCGAGATATTGAAGCCCAGAAACTTGAAGCTGCTGTCTTCGCAATGAGGGCTGGTGTGTGTTCTCCCAACTTCCCCTTCCTGAAGTTCACAATCAATTCCTAGGCTTTGCTAACGCTGAGTGCAAGGTTATTGTTGTGGCACCATTCAGCCAGGCAAACTATCTCACTGCTGTATACCTCCTTGTCTGGAAGCTCATAAACATAAGCTCATCCAAGGTCTACTGACTATTATCCTGTTCACCCCAGATAAAATGCTCTGATTTCCATGATTGCTCTAATTTAAAATGCTGTGTTTAGTGTCATTTGTTGTCACACACTCTTCATTCTCTATATCTCCTTTCCTGCAACCATCTGAGTGCACTGCCCTTCTCTAGCTTACTGTCCTCACTGACACTTGTGCCTAAAGTTGCCTATGGCATGATAGTGCAGTGGTTAGTACATTGCTTTACAGCAGCCAGCTGTAAGATCAGGGTTGGATTCCCACTCCAATCTGTAAGGAGTTTGTACATTCTCCCCATGACCACGTGGGTTTCCTCCAGATGCTCCAGTTCCCCCCACCCCATTCCAAAACTGTACAGATTAAGGTTAGGAGTTGTGGGCATGCTATGTCGATGCCAGAGCATACCGACACTTGCAGCTGCTTTGCACTCCACTGATCTGACTTGACACATGAAGATGCATTTCACTGTATGTTTCAATGTACAAATCTAATCTCTACTCCAACATCTAATTGCTCCTTTCTCTTCGATTTCTGCTCTACTTTTCATAATCCCCATAAAACACGAGCTCACTGACCAATTTAGCCCCTTCCATTTTTGCATTCAGTGTTTGTCTTTTATCCTTCTTAAAGCATTGTGGAACATTTTTTTCTAGATTTAAGCCGGTAGTTGGCAGGTGTGCCAGTGTTGTACTCATTGTGCTCTCCTTGCTGCCTTGAGAAGATGGTATTGTTGGACCTTAGTGACTGAAAGTCTCATTGAGCTTTTCAAAAGCCCACCATGCTTTTGTACAAGCTCTGTACCAGATACAGCAGGAGGAATTAGCCTCCATTACTGAAGGGCCTTTTACAAAATATATTATTTTCATGTCAATCTTCCATATTTAATTTTCTCCTGCTGACAATTATTTTGTCACCAGATTTGTTAAATTACTCGCTGCTTTGTCTGGTAGACTTAAACTCAACCTCTGGATTAGTCTTAAATATCACACTACCCTCACTTGCATCTTCTCCATTTCCCAGACATCTGCGCTCAACCCATCATCCCACTACCTTGACAGAGATAGAGTTCTTTTTGTCCTCACCTTTCACCCCATGAGCCTCTGCATCCAACACATCATTCTCCACAACTTCTGCCACCTTCATCAGACTCCTGCCACCAAACACATCTTTACCTCCCCTTCCCCGGCTTTCTACAGGGGTTGCTCCCTCCATGACTCCCTTGTCCATTTGTCCCTCCCCACCGATCTCTTCCCAAGCACGTATCCCACAAGGATCCCATAAGCAACGGAAATGCTATGCCTGTCCATTCTCTTCCTCTTTCACCTCCATTCACGGCCCCAAGCAGGTGAGGCAACCCTTCACCTGCAAATTGGGTGGGGTTGTCTATTGTATCTGGTGCTTCGGATGCAGCCTCCTCTAGGTGAGACCCAATGTAAGTTGAGGGACTTTTTGGATCACCCCGGCTGCATCTGCCAAAATGGATTTTGCCCGGTGGCCAACTATTTTAATTCCTATCCCCATTCCCGTTCCAACACATCAGTCCATGCCCTCGCCATTTGCTATGACGAGGCCACTCTCAGGATGGAGGAACAACACCTCATATCCCATCAAGTTAGCCTCCAACCTGATGGTATGAATATCAATTTCTCCTTCCAGTAATTTTTCCCTCCTCCTTCCCTTTTCTTCTATTTCCCACTCTGGCCTCTTACTTCTTTTCCTCACTTTCTTATCACCTCCCCCTGGTGAACCTCTTTCTTCCCTTTCTTTCATGGTCCGCTCCTCTCCTATCAGATTCTTTCTTCTCTAACCTTTAACCTTTCCCACCCACCTGACTTCACCTCTCACCTTCTGGGTAGTCCTCTTTCCCCTTGCCTCATTTTATTTTGGCATCTTCCTCCTTCCTTTCCATTCTAGAAGTAGGTTCTTGGTCTGAAACATCAACTGTTTATTCATTTCCATAGATGCTGCTTGATCTACTGAGTTCTTCCAGCATTTTGTCTTTGTTGCTCTGGATTTCCAGCATCTGCAGAATTTCTTGTGTTTACATCACACTGTGCTACTTTACATGTGTACAGTGGGAGGGTAAATGGACCAGAATGATGTCTTTTAATGCTTAAAGGTTTTCTCTTCCATGATTTTAATTGTACCCAAAAATGGTTGTTTATTTTGAATGAGTAGATTTTGTGGGTAATTTGAGAGATATTGATATTTAATTTTACCGTTTGGAGGATTTAAATTCTAATTTGTAAACTATCCCCAAGATTTGGAAAAGCTAGAGAAATTCAATGTAAAAAATATCCACCCAGTTTATTTTTTGACATACTAGTTTAACTTGTAATACCAGTATGGAATAAATTTATCAAACACAAAATGTTCCATCTGTTTGGAAGCTGTAGCAACAGTTCTTGCCATTCAGAGAGCGGGTATAAATGCCAATGGATTGCTCATCCATCTGCACAGAATGAGGCCACTTTCATATTTGTGTGTGACCGTACATGTTTTAATTTCAGGTCATGCTAAGTAAAATGGTGCACTTGCAGTGAGCAGATGGCTGCAAATGCAGACTGCCTTAATTAACCAACTGTACAACGCGGGGGCTGAAGTCTTAAGCATATTGCAAATACCCTGCTGTAACCAACTGCATAATGTGCATAACTGAAACACACAAGGAAATATCCCACATCATGATACTCGGAGCTGTGGGGGGGCATCATCCAGTCTCTTCTGCTCGCAACATACAAGTCCATTTCTTTGGCTTGGCTGAGCTGAACTGCCAGCATCTGTAGAAATGGTGGCTGTCAGACCAAATTAGGTTCCACGGTTCATCAGTGCAACAATTCAGAGTTGGCACGCCCAAGGAAATGTTCCAAACAGTGAACTGGGATCAGCCTGTGGCTTCACAAGAAAAATGATGGGCTGATGACTCAGTATGATGCCCAGAATCTTTTAACCTCCACAGTTTCATATTAACTTATTAACACAAACTGATCAAAAGGCAGCTTTTGGAAACAATGCGAGATGCAACCAGCAGGAATTCTTTAAACAAAAGGGCTGCGACTTCTTCAGTAATGATGGAATTTTCAAGTCAGGGTTTGCCAAAATACAGCTGAAGTCTGAGTCTGAAACAGCATATTCGAACTATATTTTTCACTCATAATTTTTATTTGAATTTCCATTTTATTGTGATAATTATAATGTTTTCAGTCAGTGGGAAAAATTACAATAGCTATTTCATTAACTACTTAAGTCTTTTGCAGTCTATTTTCTTCGAGTGTTTCCAATTTTATTCATGATTTATTGCCTTTGCCATCTTCAGTGAAGTTTCCTGGAATGAGAGGGAGCAATAATTATTTTCTTGCTTTCCTTTATCTCTACACATTGAGAGAATACTGCATTAAAAATTGTCAAAGCTTAAAGATAGTGATAAACATCTCTATGTAAACTCACCTTGGGCAGATTCTAACCACTGACCCATTTTCCCTCAACTGATTTTCCTGCAATTATTTTCTCCTTTTTTTTGAGAAATACTAACCAAGAAAACAGCTTTCGAAAAGATTTGAGTTTCTCCACAACATTCCATCCTTGGTGAATTTTCTTTTTTCCTTTTACACTCGGGCACAGATGAGTGAGGAGTCAACACACACTAAGGACTCACAACAGCCAATTAACAGTGCACCAGGAAATAATGACAGGGCTACTGTCTTGCAGCACCAGAAACGTAGGTTCAGTCCTGACCTCGGATGCCGTCTCATGTGCAGAGCTTGCATGCTCCCCCTGTGACCATGTGTGTTTCAGTCCCTGGATACTCCAGCTTTCACCCATACCCCTCAATGATGTGGAGTTGCTTGGTTCATCAGCTACTGTATATTGCCCCCTTAGGGTGCAGGCAGTGGTGGGATCTGGGGGGAGGTGATGAGTGTGTGGAGAATACACTGGCGTGTACTAGCTGGAGTTTAGAAGGATGGAGGAGGCAAGGAATATCATTGGAATCTCACCAAATATTGAAAAGCCTAGACAGGGTGGACATGGATAAGATGTTTCCAACAGTGGATGAGTCTAAGGCCACAGGTAAAGACTTAGAATAAAAGGACATCCCTTTAGAACAGAGAGGAAGAGGAATTTCTTTAGCTTAAGGATGGAGAATCTGTGGAAATCGTTGCCACAGCTGTGGAGGCCAAGTCATTGGATATATTTAAAGCAGAGGTTGATAGGTTCTTGATTAGTAAGGGTATCAAAGATTATAGAGAAAAGGCTGGAGAATGGATTTGAGAGGGAAAATTACTCAGCAATGATGAAATTGATGAGCAGATTCAATGGGCCAAATGATCTAATTCTGTTCTTATGTCTTATAGTTTTATGCTCTAAGCTTATTCAAATTCAAAGAAAGCCTAGAAAAAGCACACTTACTGAGTAGAAAAAGATTCATCTTGATGAATAATAATATTAACAAAATAATCAAGATAGCATTGTTATGTAATAGAAGTGTGTTATCTCCACCTCCACAGTATCTGCTCTCAGGATGAAGCTTTTCATTCCAGAACAAAGGAGATGTCCTCCTTCGCTTCCTTCACCATCAAAGCTGTCCTCAACTACATCTCTTGCATTTCACACACATCTGCCCTCACCCCATCCTCCCACCTCCCCACCAGGGATAGGGTTCCTCTTGTCCTCACCTACCACCCTTCGCATTCAGCACGTAATTTTCCGTTACTTCTGTCATTTCCAATGGGATTCCACCACCAAGCACATCTTTCCCTCTCTCCCCGCCCCCACCTTCTGTTTTCCACAGGGATTGCTCCCTACTCAACTCCCTTGTCCATTCATCCCTCCTCACTGATCTACCTCCTGGCACTTACCCTCGAAAGCTGAACAAGTGCTACACCTCCTCCCTCATTACCATTCAGGACCCTAAACGGTCCTTCCAGGTGAGAAGAGACTTCACCTGTGAGTCTTTTTGGGTCATCTACTGTATCCAGTGCTCACGGTGCAGCCTCCTGTATATCAGTGAGACCCAACGTAGATTGGGAGACTGCTTCGTCGAGCACCTACACTCCATCTGCTAGAAAAAGCGTGATCTCCCAGTAGCCACTCATTTTAATTCCACTTCCCATTCCCATTCTGACATGTCAGTCCATGGCCTCCTCTACTGTCACGATGAGGCCACACTCAGGTTGGAGGAACACCACCTTATATTCCATTTTGATAGCCTCCAACCTGATGGCATGACCATTGATTACTCAAAATTTTGGTAGTTCCTCCACCCCCACCCCACCACTTCACAATTCCCCATTCCATTTTCCCTCTCCGATCTCCTTACCTGCCTATCACCTCCCACTGGTGCTCCTCCCCCTTTTTCTTTCTTCCATGGTCTTCTGTCCTCTCCTATTAGATCCCCCTTCTCCAGCCCTGTATCTCTTTCACCAATCAAATTCCCAGCTCTTTATTTCATTCCTTCCTCCCTCCCAGTTTCACCTATCACCTTGAGTTTCTTCCTCCACTCACCCCTCCTTCTAACTCGGACTCTTCATCTTTTTCTCTCCAGTCCTGATGAAAATTCTTGGCCTGAAACATCAACTGTACTCTTTTCCATAGATGCTGCCTGGCCTGCTGAGTCCCACCGGCATTTTGTGTGTGTCGCTTGGATTTCCAGCATCTGTGATTATTACCTTTTTTTGCTTGTGATATGGAATATCTCTATTTTTCACCTTTCATCAGTTTTACCCTGTTCATGATTACAGTGTGATAGACTTCCATGGGCTATTATTTCATCTACTGTCAAGATGAAGCCACACTCAGGTTGGAGGAACAACACCTTATATACCGGCTGGGTAGCCTCCAACCTGATGGCATGAACATTGACTTTTCTAACTTCCGTTAATGCCCCTCCTCCCCTTCTTACCCCATCCCTGATATATTTAGTTTCTTTTTTGTTTTTTTCCCCCTCCCCTTTTTTTCTTTCTCTCTCTGCCCATCACTCTGCCTGTTCTCCATCTCCCTCTGGTGCTCCCCTCCCCCTTTCTTTCTCCCTAGGCATCCCATCCCATGATCCTTTCCCTTCTCCAGCTCTGTATCACTTTTACCAATCACCTTTTTGGCTTTCAGCTTCACCCCGCCCCCTCCGGTCTTCTCCTATCATTTTGCATTTTCCCTTCCCCCTCCCACTTTCAAATCTCTTACTACCTTTCCTTTCAGTTAGTCCTGACGAAGGGTCTCGGCCCGAAACGTTGACTGTGCTTCTCCCTATAGATGCTGACTGGCTTGCTGTGTTCCACCAGCATTTTGTGTGTGTTGCTTGAATTTCCAGCATCTGCAGATTTCCTCGTGTTTGTCCTGTATCCCTACATTTATTTGTTATCTATTAGGAGCAATTTTTGAAATGGGTCAGAAATGGGATGATTTCTTTCCTTGAGCAAAAAAAAATCAAGTTGCTGGAAGAACTCAGTGGGCCAGACAGCATCTGTGGAAGCAAAAAGATAGTGAACGTTTCAGGTCAAAAGACCCTGCATCAGAACTCCCGTGTCTTTGATTTCATTTTCTCCTGTTTGATACCCTGAGGTCAATTATAGTGCTCAGCTCTTTCTCAGCAAAGGCTAATTATCTACTCATCCCAAAGGAGTGCGGGGTGGGATAGGTTACCTTTAATGTGGAGATGAGAGTTAGAATCTGGGAGGTAAAGATAGGAACACAGGAAGAGTACCGTACATTGTTGTAAAGAGGAACTTTATAGTCAGCAAATACTCTGTGGCCCAAAGGGGCTGTTTTGGTGCATTGCAACTCTATAACTGTGTTCTGACCAGGAACTAAATCTGATACCTTACTGCACCATATTCTTTACTAACATCCAAATTCTTTTGCTCACACATAATATAAAATAAATTACTTTTACTTTTCAATAGAAATCATCAGTCTCTGTTGTAGCCAAATGTTGCAAGTAAGAATGTGTTTCGATAATTACATTTTCAAAATACATTTGAATGGATAAGCATAGATGGCAATACTGTATTTGGAAGTTACTTGTAATGTTTGTGAGTCAGGATCTTCATAGCAGCTGCTGATTTTATTTGATCAGCAATAATGAAAATACTTGTTTTGCTGTTGGAAATACTGAAGTCACAGTCAATATGAATGATTTGATTAGTTATTTGAAATAATAAAAATAAAGATAATATATACATATATTTATTTATTTATTAAAAGCAGACAGTACCTTTGACCTGGTATATTATGCAAATTTAATGAAGAAAATATTTTTATTGTAATGAAACTGTTCCTTAAATCTGATATATAGTTAAAGGTAGCAGAACCTAATATATGGTATGGACATGCAACAGAAGTTAAGGATCTAAGGTAATCAGTGGAGAATAATAGGGAAAGTGAACTCTTTAGTTTCCTAAAATCGATGACTCCATTTGTAAGCCTGACTTGCCATTGCCCACCTCCTCAAAAGTTACAGATGGCACTCACAGCCCATTGGATTTCATTGGGACCACAATTCAGGAACAGTCTATTTGGACAAAAGCTGCATGTCCCACAAGTGCAGATTACTTTTTTTTTGTGTGTTTCAAACCAAGCGTGGACTTTATGTGCATCTGTGTCTTTCATTGAACAGAGGCAAAAAGAGAACATTCAATCAACTCAAACCAACAGGAAACTTGTTTGTTGCCGCTTTTCAGAATGAGGTGACACTTGTTCATTTGATCACTGAGCAATTACTTCCACACTGGAATCCAGTCAGTTTTGTCTTGTATGTTATTGTCGTGCTTTGATTAGAAGATGTATTGCTTGAGTAGGTGTCTGTGGAAGGCTGAGCAGCCACAGCTTCTGTTATTCTTTCACTGATGTTAATGCTTATCATTGCACAACAGACAGATGAGACTATCTTTTTGGCAGCTTCTCTTCCCCTTATTAGCATTGACTTGTGCTGTTTTGGGAACACCATGCATTTAAACAGCAAGAATTTGCCTTTAGTGCCAGTAAATTAGTTTGCAGAGAGTTAACTCTTGCACTGGAGTCGAATCTGATGATGAATATGAATTTATGAATATGCATGAAATAGAATGTAACAGAAAGATGTAACTCAAAATGATAACTGTAATCAAATTACATGGAAATTCTTCCAATAATCTGTCCAATTTGATTGAATGGTGTAATAAAGTGGATAATTTCATAATTTCCTAACGTCCATTTCAAATCATAAGACACGTTAAAAATAAATAAATCCATATTCCAGTTTCTTTAATTTTTTTTGTATACACTTTCACCTATGCTTGTCTCTCAGAAAGTTTCTCATGTGGTGGACCTGGAAAGATTCCTAGTACTGCTGACCTCCTACACAGGATGTGCCTCGGCAGTTACCGCACTGAATAGCAATCTCTTTCAGTAAATCTAACGGCTCACTCCCTCTCTTCTGCACTTGCTTAAAAACTGAATTATAACTGCGTTGGAGCACCAGCTCACTCCCTCTCTTCTGCAAGCTCTTTCTTCCACGGAACAAAAGAAGAATTTTAATGTTTAACACTGAGAAAATAACAAAAATTACCTAAAGTTATGATAGGAAGCAGAAGTAGGTGGCACAATTAAGTCCAGTTTTCCAGTTAAGTCCCAGGGATCCAGGCTCCATTCTGAGCTCTGGTACCTCCTGTGCAGAGTCAGCACATTTTCTCTGTGCTGGAGTAGATGTCCCCCAGATGCTTCTGTCTCCTCCCACGCCCTAAAGTCATGCAGTTTGATAGATTAATCGGTCATTCTATGTTGCCCCTATTGTTTAGGTAAGTGGTAGAATCTGTAGTTGTTGGGAACACAGGGAGAATAGATTACAGGGAAAATTAATGGGGGAATGGAATTTCTTCATGGAACGTCATTGATCAAGCACCCTCCTTCTATGAATTAAGGATATATGGAAAAATATGGAACATATGGAATAGTGCAGGAAAGGAAAACTTAAAGCAAATGTCATCAACAACACACACAAAACGCTGGAGGAACAGCAGGCCAGGCAGCATCTGTGGAGGGAATTAACCAGTCAACTTTTCATTAGAACTGGAAAGGATGGGGCAGAAGCCAGAATAAGGTGGTAGGGTGGGGGGGGGAGGGGGGAGAGTACAAACTGGCAGGGGATAGGTGAGACCAGGTGAGGAGAATGGGAGTTGGGTGGGGGAGGGGTGATAGGTGGAAGGACTGAAAAGGAAGGAATCTGATGGGAGAGGACAGTGGACCATGGAATGAAAGGATGAAGGTGGGGGAAAATAGAGGGAGGTGATGGGTCAGTCATGAGGGTGGGCAAGGGTAAGAGAAGCACTGACAGGGACACCACAATGGGGAAAACTAAAAAAAAATGGGATGTCGTCAATGATTACAAACAAGTGCCATCAATTGGTGGGGGGGGGTGGTGGGATTGATGAACAGATGGTTTGCTGGGCTGGGTAATGGATGGACGAAAAAAAGATTAGTTTATGAACTTTGCAATTTTGTAGGATTTATATTGTATTTATAGTGCCCCCCCCATACATTGGATCAAAAAACACTGTGGCCACTTTACTAGGTTCACTGTAAACCTGTTCAATAATGCAAATATTTAATCAACCAATTATGTGGCAGCAATTCAATGCACAAAAGCATACAGACACAGACAAGAGGTTCAGTTGTTGTTCAGCCCAAACATCACAATGGGAAACAAATGTGATCTAGTAACGTTGACGATTGTTGGTGCCAGACGGAGTGTTTTGAGTATCTCAGAAACTACTGATCTCCTGGGATTTTTCATGCACAACAGTATCTATAGTTTACAGAGAATGGTATGAAAAGCATAAAAACCCCCCACAAAATCCAGTGAGTGGGTGAAAACACCTGGTTAATGACAGACATCACAGGAGATTGGTCAGACTGGCTCAAACTGACAGCAACTCAAATAACCATGATTTACAACAGTGGTGTGCAGAAGAGCATCTTTGAATGCACAACACGTCAAGCCTTTAAGTGGATGGGCTACAGCAGCTAGCAGGTACCTAATAAAGCAGCCACTAATAAAGGTCTCTCAACTTTATATTGATGGAGGAGTAATTAAAGTTTTGAATTTTGAATAAAGAACTTCCATCACATACGGTACATCTATGTGTGTATAATGGCTTTAATCAGAGGTTTACCCAACTCCAGAAATTTTTAGAATTTTGTTAATTCTTGTGCAAAGCTGGTAACCTACAGTTTCAGTGCCACCTTGCTGTATATGTGAGATAGAACTTTTTTCTGTTGATCCTCTTTCATGAGAGCTGTTTTCATATTTTGGATTAATTAAGTCTAAATTGAACATTGAATGAAATTAATATAGAGCACCTGGAAATAATTGATAACATAATCATATTAGACCCACATTTTTGCACTCTGAAATAATAAAAATTACTTTATTACAGAATTGCTCTGATCACATTTTAAAACTAACATTGAACTTACTTAAAACAAAACAGCTGACTTTTCCAAAAAAATATATTTTAAATACTGCATATAACTTTATAAACACAACAGGTACAACATTATATTTTGAGTTGTTTTTACCTTTCTGGTGTTTAAATTCTTGGACAGAGTTTCAAATATTTTTCCGGGATCTTTAATTCACAAATTACATTGTATGTTAAAAGGTTGCCTGCATGTTATATCTTTTTTTTTATTAAGGAAAGATCTTGTAATAAATGTCTTGTAATCATTAAAGTGTAAAATATATCTATTCATTACAAAATACATTAAAGCTTGTAATAATTATGGGCAACACAGTAGTGTAGCAGTTAAAGCAATCGCTTCGTAGCACCAGTGTTCACTAATTGGGTTCGATTCCCACCGCTATCTGCAAGGAGCTGACACATTCTCTACATGATGATGTGGGTTTCCTCTGCATGCTCCAGTCTCTTCCCACATTCCAAAGGCGTACGTACGGTTAGGGTTGCTGAGCTGTGGGCATGCTATGTCGATTCTAGAAGTGTGTACCCAGCACAGCACAAACAATGATACTAAATGGCGCATTGCACTGTATATTTTGATGCACATGTGACAAATAAAGCTAATCTTTCTTTCTCTTCAAAATTACAAATAAGCAAACTGCAAGGAGCTTGTGCGCTAGCAATGAGCTATGAAACCTGAAGCCACCCTACCATCTATACACATTCAAATAAAACACTATATCTTCTCTTGGCTGAAAATGCATTCATTATTGATTTGCTTCTATAAGTTTGCCCACCATTATTAAATAATAGCATATAAAATTAATTTTGTAAGAACAATAGTCATGCTCCATTCTAATTAAGTATTTTAATCTGTCTAAGTGTCTTATTCCCAAGGAAACTGTCTTTTAATTGGAAAATATCGAGGGCTATAGCTAATGAATGCCAGGGTGATCAACAGTCCATTACAGATCGGCACTTGATTAACTCAAATTACCTTCAGTTCTTTCTTTCCTTTCACCTGTGACACCAATTACTAATAGCAACCTGTGGGATATGGTGCTTTACTCAAACCATAATTACCTCTTACATTTTTCACATGGAGAGATAAAAAAAAAGCAGTAAACTTAAATAAAATGTCTAGATTCAAGGATATAAGAGTTTGTTTATGATGAGGGTCACTAATTTGAGAGAACTAAATAATTCAATTATTTATTGAGATTCTGTCACTGACTAGTTGTATGAGTCAATGTGTTAATAAAAACCATGGAATTCAAACCTGTGCTTTCCTTCTAACATCAGAATACTGAGGGAAATTATATCATGTAGGCATCATATTGACTCACATTAGACTCATACAATACTGAGCAAAAGTCTTAAGCACACATATATATAGCTAGTGTGCCTATGACTTTTGCATAGTACAGTAGTAGTTTTATGATTTTATGTATTGCACTGTAATATGGTCAAAATAAAAACAAATTTCATGAACTATGAGTGATGATAGACCTGATTCTGATATGGGTCTCTATTATGAACTGAGAGAGGGAAGGGGGCAGGGAGAGTACTGTAATTGGCATATACTCATAGAGTCCTAAAAATATACAATACAGAAGTCCTTCTGCCCACTGAGTCCATATTGACCATCAATCACCTACTTACATCTTTTATAAGACCAGAAGACATAGGAGTATAATTAAGCCATTCAGCCCATTAAGTTTGCTCAGCCATTCAATCATGACTGATTAATTATCCCTCTCAACCACATTCTCCTGCCTCCTCCCAATAACTGATGATACCATGACTAATCAAGAACATATCAACTTCTGCTTTCAATATACAGTAGCTATCTGTAACATTTAATTTCACAGATTCACCACTCCCTGGCTAAAGAAATTTATCTTCATCTCTGTTCTAAAGTAATGTCCTATTCTGAGGCTGTGTCCTTTGGTCCTCGACTCCCCAAGTATAGGAAACGTTCTCTCCATATCCACTCTAATTAGTCCTTTCGATATTCAATAGGATTCAATAAAATGCCTCCCCATTCTACTAAACTCCAACAAGTACAGGCCCAGAGCCATCAAATGCTCCTCATACTTTAACCTCATCTTTGTCCTCATTATATATTTTTCCAAAAATCCCAAAATGATAACATGTCATATTGAAAGTTGTTTATTAAATTGTAAGTAAAGCATTTATGGTCTTAAGAGTGTGCAATGAGTTATTTGAAATTTAAATGTATCAATTCATTTATTTTAAGGAAAGGATTCCAGGCTTGGTGGATAAACTTCAGTATTTTATCAACAGTTGAATAGAATTTCTGCAACAATGAAAATTATAACATCTGTAAAATTTATTCATTTTTAAATTATATTGCAGAACAGCTTAGCACCTTTTTTTAAAATTGGTAATTACAAGTAAAGTATGCAAAGGCACCAAAATTGATTAGGCATAATTTAGAGGACACTGGGGAACAAGCAAGGAACCGGACTCATTTGATTGCTCTTCTTAAAGCCAGTATAAATTCAATAGACCAAATAGCCTCCTCCTGTGCTATGACCATTTTAAATAGAATGAATTTTGCACTTAGGCACTCCAGTACAGCTCATTTGTATTGCTTACATATAAACACAAACGTCATAAATCATACATTTTGTTGAACAACTTTCATAGATAAAAATTGGTTACTATTACTGCAAGGCAAATGTGCAAAAGTTAATCTAAATCAGGTTATTACCAAGTTCTCGACAAAAGGAAAAGATTGGACCACAGAATAATAGAACTGCACCTGTTACTTACAAACAGGACCAGAGGGAATTAATTTACTTGATTAATTACTACATTTCCTTCCTAATTCAACATTTCCTAGTGCTTTAAACCAACCAGCATTTCTTCTCACTGCCCAAACCATTTTCCCCATTCCCTCTCCCCTACACTACCCTTCCAGTCCCCAACATCTCACCCAAATACACAACGAGCTTGCGGTCACATGGGAGCAATTTGAAGCCAGTGTGATGGATTCTCAAAGGATGCAATTCAATCTCCTGCAAAATACTGATGCCAGATTCTGTACTGGTTGCCAATTTTCTACCTGCTTGATGTAACCTGGTTCTGTACTTAAAGAGAGAAATTTCATTTTCCTCCATATGGTAGAGGAGTTAATATTACTTGCTGCTTCCTTGTGCTGCCAAGTTATTTCAACACAACTATCTTTTTATCTAAATCTATAGCCAGATTTTCCTATCACCGAGACAGCCCCCCAGTGTCATTTAAAATGTTTACTGAGAGCTAAAGTGACAAGCAAATTGTAATTGCGGACTTGAGCTTCCAGTTACCTTTAATTTGCCACCCTAATTCCACCCTGAAGTATAGGAAACATCCCTCGATGTCCACTCTAATTAGTCCTTTCGATATTCTACAAGCCCAGAGCCATCAATGCTCCTCATACATTAAATCTTTCATTCTCGGAATCATTCTTGTGAACTTCATCTGGACCCCCTCCATTACCAGCACATCCACCCTTAGATAAGGGGCTCAAAATTGTTCACAATATTCCAATGACCAATGGCTTATCGAGCATCAGCATTACATCCTTGCTTTTACAGTCCAGTTTCTTCAAAATGATCCTGCACTAATCCCATTCTCATCAACTCTCCCCAGATTCTTTCATTGACCTACATACTAAAGACAATTTATAGCATGTCTTTAGGATATGTGAGGAAACCACAACATCAAATCACAGGGAAAATGTGCAAACTCCACACAGACAGTCCCCATGGTCATGACTGTTCCTGGATATTCTGGAACATTGAGGAAGCTTCTACTCCCTGTGAAGATTAAAGGATATTCCGATACTAATGCAACCAAGTTTCAAAGATTCATTTTATTATCAAAGTATGCAGAATATAATTTTGAGATTTGTCTTCTCCAGGTAGCCACCAAACAAGAAAGAACATGGAAGTCATTGAAAGAAAAGCCATCAACACCACCCCCATAAAAAAGAAACAAAAGCTTGCAAACCCCAAACTCCTCCCTCACAGAAAAAAACGAAAAAACTAATAGATCACCCACACGAAAAGTGCCACATTTCCGACCCCTCCCTCGCACAAAAAAACTAACATTGCCCACCCAAAAAATGGCAACAAAGGCATCAAACCCCAATATGCCAATCAGCAGCAAGAAAGAAAACACCGAAAAACTGAAGGAGACCAATATGAACTACTGCCCACACCAATAGTGACATAGATCTTCGAATTTCGATAACATCCTCCGTCAGCATCAGCCACTGGTAGAGAGCAACTACCAACACCTTGGTGCAGCCATCTATAGAGAGCGTAGGGATACGATGATCATTGATTAAAGACCTTAGCCTGAAATGGTAACTCTCAAAGATGTCACGACCCCGAGCATTACAAATAACTTCTGTATTTAACTCACTGTGGTGCTTAATGATGGTAGTAATTGAAAAGGATGGGATCTTTCAAAGATGCTGCCTATTGCGACAGACTAAAACTGAGCCTCATGGGAGCAGTAACTGGGAAATATAAAAGTCTTTATTCGCACAGCAAATCTCCAATGTTTGGACGATGTTTAAAGCGTCGGGCCAAATTGGAAATGTCAGGTAAAGGCCAACTCAAGCCGGCGGGGTATCAAAGCGACTGAACCCGATGTTTGGACCATGACTTAGGTGCCGGGGCAAACTGAAAATGTCACCATGTCCGGACCCGAGGCGAAGGACAGGCCAGTTCAACTTGCTGCTTCGTGACGCTTACTCGGCTCTGCGCTGAACTACAGGTCTGTGGTCAGGCTCTCTTTGGGAACTTCAGTTCAGAACACCACTTGCTTGTTTATATTTGTTTGCATGATTTGTATTTTTCCCCCTCTCTCTGTACACGTGGGCTGTTTGACTATTCTCTTAATCGGTTCTTTTGGGTTTCTTTGATTTGTGGCCACCTATAAAGGAGACGAATCTCAAGGTTGAAAGTAAATGTACATTTAACTTTGAACAGGGCAGAGAGAGAGAGAGAGAGAGAGAGAGAGAGTCCAAGAAAATCTCACTCCCCTGACACAACACAACACAAAGGTAACAATACAAGTAACACAAGAGATTCTGCAGATGCTAGAACTCCTGAGCAACACACAAAATATACCGAAGGAACTCAGCAGGTCAGGAGGGGAAAAATGCACGATGTTTTGTGCCTAAGCTCTTCATCCGGCCTAGAAAGGAAGGGGGAAAAGCCAGAATTAGAAAGTGGGGAGGAAGAGCTGGAAGGTGATAGGTGAGGGAGAAACTGTGTGAATGGGGGATGGGTAATTATGTGAGAGTCTGGGAGGCAATAGGCGGGAAAGTTAAAGGGCTTAAGAAGAAGGAACCCGATAGGAGTGGAGAGTGAGTGGACCATAAGATAAAGGAGGAAGGGCACCAGAGAGAGGTAATTGGCAAGTGAGGAGAAAGGAAGAAGTAAGAGGGGAGGCAGAATGGGGAATGGAAAAAGAGAGAAGGGCAAGATTATCAGAAGTTAGAGTAATCAGCGTTTATGCTTCACAAACAGAATATGTGTTGCTCCTCCAACCCGAAAGTGGCTTCATTGTGGCAGCAGAGGAGGACATATGATGAAACGTCAGAATGGGAATGGGAAGTAGAACTAAAACAGGTAGCCACCAGAAGTCCTACCTGGTATGGTGGTCAGAGCAAAGGACTCACAGATGTAGAGGAGGCTGCACCTTGAGCACTGAATATAGTAGATCTGACAGACTCACAGGTGAAGCATTGACCTACCTGGAAGGACTGCTTGGGGGGATGAATGGTGGTGGGGGGGGGGCAGGTGTAGCACTTGCCCCAGCTTGCAAGGATAAGTGTCAGGAAGGAGATCACTATTGAGGGACCCTACATCAGGTCTCGGTTGTCCAACTTAATTGTGATTAAAATGACATTTCAGTGTAGGAGTTCTCTTAAAAGTTCAGAAATGGATTGACTTTTTAAGAACATCCTTCGGAGTTTCAGCCTCATGCATTGGGACCACACATTTATTACGGATCTATATTTATTTACAGAACTGCACTACAAATTCTACTACTTTATAAGATCAGTTCAACAGAAACTATCTAGAGTTTCATCATATTTTGTTTGGAAATACGTTACTCACAGCAGGGTGACTTTTCCATTCCACACATCTCAGTTGGATCAGCATCGAGCATCACCTTTTTGGAGGCAGAATTCCAAATACCTGTTTTTTTTTTGGAGTCTGTGCAATTTTATCTATCCTGATTTCAGACATCAATTGAAAATACATAAGGTTAACTGATATCAGTGAAGGCTGGTGGCTTTGCTTCTCAACAAGCTATTGATGGGTTAGAGGGGGGTGGAATGCACAGGACAAAATGGTAATTATTTTGAAATGACCTCCCACCGTGTGCCTGGGTATTGACAGGATCAGTGAACGTGGAACCTCCAATGAATGAGAATCTGGTGCCATCTCATGGCCAGTTTAAGGAACACTCTTTTCCTCCGAACTGGGACATGGAAGGTGATGCCGATTTTCATCATTTGCGTCTCCTTTTGCTGGGACATGACAACAAATCTACCATGAATCCTTATTGACAAAGGGCAATGTTTTAAAGTTGGATCAAGATGGTACCTGTGTCTTATGGCTAATGAGTGTAAAGACCATTTACAAGGTCGTTTATTATCATTCTTCAATACACAGCTGTAAAGGAGAACAAAATTACTGTTACTCTGGATCCAATGTAGCATTTAAAAGAACACAATAAGTATAAAGAACACCATAAAAACACAGTAAATACAAATATATAAGAATAGCTTATATGCACTCAGTGGCCACTTTATTAGGTATATCTGTACTCCAGCTCGTTAATGCAAATGTCCAATCAACCAACCATGTGGCAGCAAGTCAATGCTTAAAAGCATGGAAACATGGTCAAGAGGTTCAGTTGTTGTTCAGACCAAACATCAGAATGGGGAAGAAATGTGTTCTAAGTGACTTTGACCGTGGAATGACTATCGCTGCTAGACGGGATGGTTTGAGTATCTTAGAAACTGCTGATCTCCTGGAATTTTCATGCACAACAATCTCAAGAGTTTGCAGAGAACGGTGCAACAAAGAAAAAATACCCAGCAAGTGGCAGTTCTGTGGGAGAAAATGCCTCATTAGTGAGACATGTCAGAGGAGAATGGCCAGACTCATTCAACCTGACAGGAAGGCAACAGTAACTCAGATAACTTCACGTTACAACAGTGGTGTGCAGAAGAGCATCTCTGAATGCACAACACCTTGAATCTTGACGTGGATGGGCAACAACAAAAGATGACCCACAAACATACACTCAGTAGCCACTTTATTAGGAGCCTCCTGGAGCATCTGTACATAAAGAGACCCTGAAAGGAAATGATAAAGTCATGGCGGTGGGGATATGGTGGGGCGGGTTTATGAGGGGAGATGTTGATCAGCCTGATAGACTGGGGAAAGTAACTGTTCTTGAGTCTAGTGGTCCTAGTGTGGATACTGTGCAGCCTCCTCCCTGCTGGGAGTGGGACAAACAGTCCATGAGCAGAGAGGGCGTGAGCCTTCATGATATTGCTGGTCTTTTTCCAGCATCTTTCTGTATACGTCCTTGACGACGGGTAGGCTGGTACTGGCGATGTGTTGGGCTGTTTCACTCACTGCTGCAGAGCCTTAAATTGTCAGTGAAAAAATTGATGATGGCTTCAAGCTCCCCCTCTCTGCACACAAGGTCCCTCATGGATGGATCATCCAGAGGATTAAGATGCACGGTGACTGCCATTCAGGTGCAGAATTAGTTTTTCCACATAAGATAGAGGGTAGCGTTTATTCTGGCTGGTGGTCCATTACTAGTGGTGTTCTGCAGGGGTAGCTACAATAGGGTCTTTTAAGAGACTCTTAGATAGGTACATGGAGCTTAGAAAAATAGAGGGCTATGCGGTAGGGAAATTCTAGGCAGTTTCTAGAGTAGGTTACACAGTCGGCACAACATTGTGGGCCGTAGGGCCTGTAATGTGCTGTAGATTTATGTTCTGGAACCACTGCTGCTTTGTAACATATGTGGAAGGGTGGTTCAGTAAGTTGGCAGATAACACAGAAATTGGTGGTGTTTTGCATTTTGTAGAATGTTGCCAAAGGTTACAGCAGGATATAGATCAGCTGCAGATATTAGCAGAGAAATGGCAGATGAAGTTTAATGCGAGCATTACTGGTTCAGAGATCAAGTGTAAAGGGAAAGTGCAAAGTTAGTAGCAAGACCTTTAACAGCTCAGACTTTTTTTGTTCTTAGTGATGGTTTTGGGGACAGAAAAGATGTCAGGTTAGGGTTTAGGGACAGGGATGAGGAAGGAGTGGGTGTTTGGAGTCCCGGTTGGAGCACTCTGTGGTCAAGGGTCAGCAATCCCAGAGGCTGTGTCGGCAAACACAGAGGAGACCAGCAAGTCCCAAATCAGAGGTCCATGTGGCTTGGGAGTCACAAGGGCCAGTGACCCCTCCCCAGGTCACCAGGGTCAGAGGTCCTTGCAAATCCAAAAGTCAAGGCTCAAAGTGCTCCACGGTCATACTAACTCCTGCACTGCCCCCAAAACTATCTCTACAAACCTAGGAATTAACTAAAGTGAATCCATGACCTCAATGGACATCACAGCTCGGAGCCATCTTGATCAGAAGAATTCGTAAGAATCTTCTCTATTAGTTTCCCTATCACTGACGTGACACTCAATAGTCTATAATTTCCAGGATTATCCCTGTTTCCTTTCTTAAACAAAGGAGAAGCATGGTTTTGGTGAAGAACCCTGAAATCTCTTCTCTTGGGATATATTCCATCAGGCCCAGGGGACATCTGTCTTAATATTCTTCAAGAGACCTAATGCTGTCTTTTTCTTTATCTCAACATGCCCTAATGCAGGAGTTCAAAGGTTCATTTATTATCAAAGTATTCAACTCTGAAATTGTTCAATTCTTTGGGTAGCCATGAAACCAAAAAAGAGAAAGAAAAGAAGAGAAGCACGTTCATCAACCCCCAAATCCCACCCCCCGCACAAAAAACAAACAAAAATGGAACGGGCTCGTCAACCCCCCCCAAACCCACCCCCCGCACAAACAAACAAACAAAACAGATCAGACTCATCTACCCCCAAATCCCTCCTCCTGCACACAAAGTGAACAAAAACAGAACAGGTGCATCAACCCTAAAATCCCTCTAGCCGCACAAAAAGATGAACAAAACAGATCAGGCTCCTAAATCCCTCCTCCCACACAAAAAAAACAAACAAAATAGACCCCAAAATTCCCCACGCCGCACAAAAAAAACAAGATCAGGTGAGAAAAAACACAATGTTAAAACTATAAGACTGAAAAATAGTCTATAGTCCAAAGACCAAATCCAAAACACTGAAAAAAACCTGGACAATACTCTCCGGGCCCGGGCACAAATGCAGGCCTTTCCCTCTCTGGTATGAAGCAACCGATCAAGACAGGAAGCTGGCACTTACCCTCTGCATTCACTTTAACACCTGCTGAAGGGACTCAGCCTGAGTCGTCAATTGTACTCTTTCCTATAGATGCTACCTGGCCAGCTGAGTTCCTTCAGCATTTTGGACATGTTGCTTGGATTTCCAGCATTTGCAGGTTCTCTCCTGTTTGCCAAGGTTCGCACATCTTGCCTCTCGGAATCCTCTCGGAGTCTGCAGAGCATTGGAATACCTAAACCATCTCCAAACTTCTGCACTCACCTTGACGTTTCAATCACCCTCATCACTTTAATCGGCCAATAATGGAAGCATTAATCGGAGAAATGGGGTCAAACATCAGCTCGCACGCCATCCTGCAGCCTTCTCATGCTGCCTCTCCCTCCCGGAATCTCAGGGACTGCAGAGAGCAGAAGCACCCAAACAGTCTCCAAACAACAAAACACTGGCTCCAACAGTTCCAGAATCACATTCAAGGTGAGAAACAAACATAACAGGTATAAAAGAAGTGAAAAAATGGGTTCATGGTCTATCCAGCAGACATCGACCAAAGGCACCACCTTGACCAGGGTTCCCATTCTGGGGTCCATGGTCCCCTCAGTTAATAGTCGGAGTCCATGGCATAAACAAGGTTGGGAACCCCTGCCCTAGCATATTATTATGACCCACACTGATCTAACTATCCTGCATGTTCTTCTCCTTGGCGGATACTGATGCAAAATACTCATTTAGGACTTTACCCGCATTTTCCGCATCCAAGCACATGCTCCCTTCTTTATCCTACCTGCTCCCTAGTTGCTCTTGATGTGTGTAGAGAATGCCTTAGAATTCACTTTAATCCTTCTTGCTAAGGACTTCTCGTGGCCCTCTGGCTTTCTGAATTCCCTTCTAGAGTTCTTTTCTAGGTTATTTATACTCAAGAGTTCCATTTGATTTTAGCTTCCTTTTTTATCTTGATTAATTCACCACCTCTCTCAACATCCAGGAGACCTTCATCTCACCATCCATGTCCTTCCTTCTAATTAGAACATACCCATTGTGTACTCAGTGCAATTGACATTAAAACAACTTCCACATGTCAGATGTAGATTTACCCAAAAACAGTCATGTCCAATTAGCCCCCCCAGTCCCTGCCTAACACTCTCATTATTTGCCCTGTCCCAAGATCCATATTTATCCTTTCTCATTGCTATCTTAAGATTTAAGGAATTGTGATCACTGTTCCCTGGCTGCCACTGTATCATAGCAGTTAACTCAACACTATTAAAACTCGGGCCACTTCAGAGTTCGGAGTTCAACTCCAGCACCGTTCTGTAAGAAGTACCTTTCTGTCCTCCCCACAGACTGTGTGGGTTTTCCCCCGGGTCCTCCAGTTTCCTCCTACAGTCCAAAGACCCACAGGGCAGGTTAATTGGTCATTATAAATTGTCCTGTGGTTGCTGGCTCAACAGGCCAGGAGGACCTACTCCATGCTTTATCACTAAATAAATAAGCACAAATGTTTTCCCACCTGACCAAGTTCACATATATAAGGTCTACTATAGCTTCTCCTCTAACTGGACTATTCATATCATGTTTCAAGAACTTTCTGTGAATGCACCAATCAAAATGTACCCCAACTAACCCTCTTGCACAGAGAAGTCCTAGTCAATCCTGTGGTAAGTAAAATTATCCACTACAACAACCCTGTTGTTTTTTCAGCTTCCCTTTTCTGCATGTACAACTGTTCCTCATTGTAGCAGCAGCTATTGGGAGGACTCTGGTATCACCCATCGTAGTGATAGCACCGTTTTCATTTTGAGTTTTAGCCATATTGATTCAATAAATGGGGGCCCTCTATTATATTCCCTCTGAGTGCAGCTGTGAAATTCTCTGATTAGTGATGCAACTCCTCCCCACTTTTACCTCCTTCTCGACATCGTAATTGCATGTATTTGGCCCCAGATTCCAGGAGGGATTCCATTCACCTAAAGGCATGGTGACAACTTCCACTGCATGAATATCCCACGAGAATGCAGGAAGCTGCAACACGTGTACACTCTGACCTGTTCAACTATGGCTTTTCGATTGAAAATATCTGTAGAGTGTCTTAAAATTTCGCTGTCCTCATAAAGTTGTTTTAGAGAAGAGGCACGAGAACTTCAAATCTCTTCGGAAGAAGCACCGTCATACAATCCACACACCCATCTGCTTTATCAAGCACATTCTACAGGTTTCAAATTTGCCCTATCAACCAGAACGGAACGCTAAGGACCTATGGGTAACCCATTGCTATGCTATCCCGCTTTCAACGCTGACTCTAGGATGGTGGGCAGGCTTCATTCCAGACTCTGGGAGCTGTGTGTTGTGACGCCACTCATCCTGGATTTCGGGGAACGCTGCAAAGCCCTCCGTCTCGGACTCAGCCCGGACTCCGGGGGGCGCTGCAGCTGGATGTCAGTTCGGATTCCGGGGGAGGGTGTGGGGGCGCGCTGTAATGGAAACACAAAAATACAACTGCAGATGCTGTGGATCAAAGAATGCTGGAAGAACTCAGCAGGCCAGGCAGCATCCGTGAGAAAAGAGTAGCCAACGTTTCGGGCCGAGACCCTTCATCAGGAATGGAAATCGGCCCGGACTTCTGGGGGCGCTGCAGCTGGATGTCGGTTCGAACTCCGGGGAAGGGTGTGGGGGGCGCGATGACTGGAACTCGGCCCGGACTCTGGGGGGCGCTGTGGTTGGGATTCGGCCCGGACGCTGGGGGGCGCTGTGGTTGGGATTCGGCCCGGACGCTGGGGGGCGCTGTGGTTGGGATTCGGCCCGGACGCCAGGGGGCGCTGTGGCTGGGACTCGGCCCCTCCGCCGGCTACTTGAGGCTACATCGCTGCCCGCCGCAGCCCTTCATTTCACTGCGACAATGTTTAAGAAATCACGCAGAAACTTTAGGCGGCGGAACGATTCTGAAGAGGAAGAGCGGGAGGATGGATCAAGCCAGGAACCGGCTCAAGTCGGCGGGGGAGCCGAGGCCGCGCTCATCAACAACAGCCACGAGAAGAGTGGCGAGCCGCCGCCAACCCTGGGTATCTGCGAACCTGGCGTCGGCCTACCGCTACTCCCCAAACCGGTCCTCTGCGCCCCGGGACTCGGCTCTGTCAAGTTCTCGCCGGGCCTAGATCCTGCTCAACCCCTACAGGGCCTAGTCGCCCCCAAACCTGCGGCTGGCGTCGGTCTTGTCAAAACCGCGCCGCTCCTCGACACTTTCAAAGCCGCGTCAGGCCTCGGCCTCGCCAAAACTGCGCTCGCCTCCAGTGCTGCCAAACTCCCTGGCAAAGACAAGAAAAGAAACCGAGAAAAGGAGGCGCCCCGGGCGACGTTACTCAGCTTCCAAGATGAAGAAGAAGGTGAGCAGTCACCGGATTCAGTCTTGGAGCTCAGATTCGCAGCCATGAGGGGTTTGCAAGGCATTGTAAATATACTGTACTTAACGGTTACAGATAATTGTGTATTCTTGACTGAAACCTGTAGTATAGTTCATCAGCTAGGCCTGTTCAGTTTTATTGTACATATGTGGAATTTTATATCCATCCATTATATGTAACTTTCAAGAAGTGGCTATAACAAAATTTTACAATTCCTACTCAAGAAGTTTGGGATGTACCTTTTCAAACTGCAGTCCTTTTGACTTTAAGATTATGCTGGTGTTAATGGCACAGCACACTATGTTGCAAGATAATTTGATCTGTAACTCGCTAAGGGTTTTGGAAGCTAGTAGCAAGTGAATTTTGAAATGATCATTAAATGTTAGAGTTTATTATACTTCAAATATTTGGCACATTTAGAAAGCTTTGCTTTTGCTTATGTCGCTCCTAATAATTTCAAAAACATATATACTGTAAATGAATATACACTACATATTTTCAGTTAAAAATGATTTGTAAGTTTGTTCAAAGTTCCCCAACCTCTTACTGTTGCTGTTAAATTTCCATTATTCAACCCAATGCACTTCTTGTTACTGAACATTTTTATTTTTTATATTACCTCCAGGTCAGTGGCTTCACCACAGTTGAAATCTTCTTTCTGACTTACTGTCTTAATTTACGTGTTACCTCACACTATGTTCTTCCATTTTCCCTGTGATATTATGTATAAGTTAGTCTTCAACTGGTAGGGATTCACTTTGCATTTTGTTACATCACTCTACAAGAATTGCTTGGGTGTCTCCTTAAAATTTCATAGTGAAAAGAAAGACAATTGATTCAATAATGTTGGTGCTTTGTTTAAGAGGTCAACAGCAAGATATCTGCAGAGATCCCACTCACGAGCAGATTGTGGTCACACATGATGGACTATTCCATTCACTGTAAATGCAGACAGGCTGCACGTCAGCAAATTATTCTGCATACACAGAAAGATGCCGTGACTGAGCAGAAGGCTAAGAAGACTGTCCTAATTGAACAGAGATGTGGCCTACATAAATTCCTTTCTTCAATAGCAGTAGAGATTTGCAACCTTATCTTCACACCCCAGCCTTTCTGACTTTCTCATTGTGATCAGAGCCTCCACAAATTGAGAAGAATAACAGTAACACCATCTAAACGCATATGATTTAGCATCGCTCATCGTTTGTTTCAAAGATTAATACAATTTTGATTTTGGTGTCTGCCAGGAGATCTTTGTATCATTGTCTAGCCATTTCTCTAGGAGGTGTACAAGTTTTAGAATATCTCAAGCTCAGGAATTAATATCTCACCAAGGCTTCTCAGGCAACATACTTGATGCCCTAAAGCCAGCCACTCTGTAATTTGGGTCAGCTGGCTGGGGGCAACAATCTGAGGCTGAACTTCTCAAGTAAAAGGTTGTTGTCTTCCTGGAACGAGGCTGCAACCACAAAGGAAAACTGCAGCATAACAAAATGCCAGGAGTGAGAGAGTTTAATCTGATAAAACAACAGTATATTATGGCGTGTTTATTATTTAATTTTGTTTTATATTTAATAAGAACAGTCAACCGTATTCTCAGGGCGCATATCATTTAGTCCAAAAGTAATCAGCAATAGCATCTCCTCGCTGACTGTCAACATAACACATCTCAGGGATGCGTGCTTAACCGACTGTCCTACTCCCTCTACACGCATGATCGTGTGGCTAAGTACAACTCAAAAGGCATCTAAATTCACTGATGACACCATTGTTAAATTGGTAAAAATCGCAGATGGGAATGAGACTTGCATAATGAGATAAATCCGCTGGATAAGTGGTGTCACAATATCAGCCTTGGAATCGTTGTCAACAAGACAAATACAAAATAAAATTTATTATAAAGTCACATACATGTCACTACATACAACCCTGTGCGGGAACAACTATAGAACAGTAACTGTAATGAGGATAAATGGACAACAAACTGTGCAAATGCACATATAAATAACGGGCATGAAATAACAAGATAGACCGACCATCAGTTGTGGGTACACTTAAGGTAGAATGAGTGTAGTTGTTCTTTTTTGTTCAAGAGCCTGATGGGTGAGTGGTAGTGACTGTTCCTGAACCTGGTGGTCCAAGTCCTGAGAGACTTGTACCTTCTACTTTATGCCAGCAGAGAGAAAAGCATGGTCTGGGTGGTGAGGATCTTTGATGGATGCTGCTTTTCTATGACAAGGAACTAATTATAGATTTCAGGAATAGGTAGTCAGGACACACACCAGTCCTCATTGAGAGGTGAGCAGCTTCATGTGAACCAATCACAAACAAGAGAAAATCTGCAGATGCTGGAAATCCATCAACACACACAAAATGCTGGAGGATCTCAACCCGAAACGTCGACTGTATTCTTTTCTATAGATGCTGTCTAACCTGCTGAGTTCTTCCACTATTTTGTGTGTGTAGCTTCAAATGAAGATTGAGGTGAGTGAGGCTGCGTTCCCCACCCCCATTTTAATCATTTTTTACTGGAGTACCATTGAGAGTGTCCTAACCAGCTGTATCAACGACTGGTATGGGAATTGAAAGGCATCTGATTGCAAGTCCCTGGAACGCATTGCAAGGACTACAGAGAGGATTATCGGGGGGTCTCTGCCACTCATTAGAGATAATTTTCAGAAGTGTACACAGGGCCCTTAGCATTGTCAGTGATCCCTCCTGTCTGTCCAACAATCTCTGACCCCCAAGGCTGGAGGACAAGAACTGTTAGGATTGGAAATAGCTTCTTCACCCAAGCCATAAGATTGCTGAACTCCCTGCCACCACCCAGGTCTCATCAAGTGTCAGTAGCGTTATACTGTTACTTTTTAACCTGAATATGTACCTTACTATTTGTGTTGATAATTACTTTGGTGTATGTTGAATTATAAGTACTGTGTTGTGCAGCTCTGTCTGGAGGAGAATGTCTTGTTTGGTGGTATACAGTTGAATGGCAGTAAACTTGAACTTGAAGTTCCTGGGCGTCAGCATCTCAGAGGGTACTTCCTGGGCTCACCACATTGATGCAGTCACAAAGGAGGCACCCCCTTGGCTGTACTTCATTATGAGTTTGAGGAGTTTTGGTACATCACCAGTAAACATGGGCACTCTGCTATTGATTTAATCATTCTTGCTATTGCCTTCTAATAAAACTTGCATCCCTTTCAAGCCTCCCTTCTCATGGCACCTCTCATACCTTTGTGCTTGTTTAAATCTTTTTACCATTGGTAATATTTCCTCTTTTAACAAATCTGAAATACTGAGTAGTTCTTTCATCAAATGGTCTAAGCTTTATTGAATGTTCCTAACACCTTCTGTTTTAGACCTTAGATCTTCAACAGTAGAATTATTGGCATAATTTAAGAAAATTATTAAAAGCAAACACATGACAGAAAACAGATTGTGTGTAACATTAGAATTTTTTATAACAAGGAGAAAGTTAATATATTAAATTTAAGCACTAATACAATCCAGTGTTTAACTGTTAGAAAAGGCAAAATTATGCAGACGAGAAATCTAAAATACAACCAGAATATTCAGAAAGACAGTAGTTGCAGGTAATAGTTTTAAGCAAAAGGCATTTCCTAATATTTTAAAATTTTTCTCCTTAAATATTTCTTGGCATTTCCAGTATTTTTTGTCCATTCCTTATTTTAAAGGTGCAAAGTTTCAAATTAGCATCAGAACAGTGTGTTCTGCATTATATCGAATGTGGTCTTCAAGGAAAAAAATGTCATGCCTTACTAAACTCTTTGGGAGAGTGGCTAATGTAGCTATAAAATTTAAATCTGTGTTTAAAGTACATCATTTGTTTTGTGCCTGACAACTGGTTTTATATCACTCGAAAGTCACACCTTCTTTGCTGGTTTTGTTTTTGCTTGTCATTGTTGGACTATGAAAATTAATTTTTTTTTAAAGGTCAGATTCTAAAATTAGTATGTTTTCTGTTTAGAGAATTGATGTTTGTAAATTGCCACATTCATGTTTTATGTTTTATTTCCTTCGACAGAAGAAGAGGTCTTTAAAGTGAAGAAATCAAATTATAGTAAAAAGATAGTAAATAAACTCAAGAAAGAGTACAAGGAGGATCTGGAAAAATCCCTGGCAAAAACTGAAGGAAACTCTCAGGGTTCAAGTAAGTAGTAACATTATAGATGTTATGAATTTTATAATTCTTTAGCTAGTATTGGAACACCACAGATTGGTATATATTAATTTGGTTGCTTCTGCAAGCCACAAATCATGAAATTTTGCTTCTCGGATCTATTTAAACCCAGTGTATTCCAGAAAAAGTAGGTATTCTGAGAGAAATTTTATTTTCACCAAATTCATGTTTTCTAATAACAGTTTCAATGTTCTTTTGACTTGTTTCCCATGCCCTTAATAAACTTCATCGCATCCTAGACAATGATGTCTGACTCTTAACACACACCAAATCACATTCACTCATCATAATTTTGATGATCTGTGAAACGTTTTTTTGCTTGGTGAATAATTACGATGATCTCTGGTCATGCATCTTCACAACTTGAAACTATCATTTCTATTTGCATCATTTAATGTCTCATTGTATTTATCTTTCTTGTGTTTAAATCCTTCCAAGCCCTAATCTCTTCCCTATCTCTATAGTTCTCTGGAAACTAAGGACCAAATCTGACTCCTTCCACATCATCAATTTTATTTGCTTCACTATTGTCTGCTCCGCATGCTCTAAAAGTTCTTTACTAAATCTCTCTAAATCTGTAATTATCGTTCTTTAAATCCAATATGTGCTTTGTTTTCTTGATGATACTTGGCATAAAAAATGTGGCAAAATATAAATTGATAAATTCCCATTTTCAAGCTCATTAATTTCGTAGTAAGTTTTTAGATCCACCAAGATGCTGACATTATGATCTTGAAGTGTTGTCTCTACCTGATCAGGGTGTGTTTGGTACCAAATAAACTAGAAGAATATCTGAGTATCATCTTTCATGATTTAAAAATGTGGATCCAATTTGTAAAAAAAAAACAGAAGGGCTGCTAAAATTTTGAGGAACATGCTGCTGAAGTAATGGAAAGGAGGGAATGTGAGACAAAACTAGTTATAGATTCTTCCTACCTGAGTAAGCTGCTTGAAATCTAGACTGAATTCTGCTTTACAATTTGTATTCTAATTAATTTTCAATTCTCTGCATGGGGCAGATAATTGCATATTTTAGATAATACAGGAAAACCATTGCTCAACAGCACCAATAAGGAAAAATGCTTTATGGAATGATCCATTTAGTAACTGCTTTGTTTCTAAATGTTTTATTAAGTATTTGCTCTAAAAAGTGAATGTGCATGATAGATTTTGGCATAAGTGTGAATATTGTGTACCAATAACACAAAATACCAAAATTAATATCTTTGTTGCATACTGGTGTTAAATGTGCTACGTTTTCATGATGTTGTAGAATTAGACACCATTGGTATCTGATTATTTTTCAATAGTTTGAAATTATTTTTTTCCTTTACTACCACCACTACCTGACTCCTCTCAACCACCTGTCTCCCACTCTTCATCACCCTCCCCATCCTTAACTCTGGTTAATATCCTGTATGTTGAGATGCGCAATTCATGTTCGATTCTCGTGTGTTCAAGGCTTCTAACTTCCTTGACAGTTATTACTGCAGAGAAACCTATTTTGGTGAAGGAACCTGCACAGGATGATTGCCAGAGTGATAAAGGAGAGGAGGAGATGGAAGTCGATAGCGATGAACAGGATGAAGAAGGCAAATCCAAAACTGTGGGAGCGTTTGGTAATACGCTCTCTACACTGAATACACTTCGACCAGGTGCGAAATATGTATACTTGAAACATTTCTACGGACTATCATTTTGACATCCAGTTTCCAAATACCCAGGTTTCAATGTGTGATATATTTTGTTTGTCAGTAAACTGAAATTTCAGATAAAATGTTCTGTAAACTAATAATTTCCTAAAAGAAGCTGAATAATAGCATTTTTATTTCCAATCTTTATAAAGTTGTCTTTCTATAATGCAAAATAAAATCTATTAAGAATTAAATTTGTTCATAACATGTCCATGCCTTTAAACAGACTTTAATTTTTTAATCATTTGCTGAATATTATATATTTATATTAAACATATTAAATAATAAAGGATCAATAACCTATAGGCAAAATTGTATTGTTAAAGTAATGTTAATGATTTAAATTATCTGAACTTAATGCTTTGTATGCCTTCCTAGTATGCAAGTAGAAGCTTTTTTTAATGAACTTAAATGCAGTTTCATAAGCATTTATCCAATTAGCTGATTTGGGAGTTTCTTGTAGGAGAAATTCCAGATGCTGCTTTTATTCATGCTGCTCGCAAGAGGAGACAGATGGCTCGTGAGCTTGGGGATTGTCCAGCTGTAGAAATTGAGACAAGCACAAACCGACTTGTACGTGAGGATGAGAATGATGCTAGTGATGATGACGATGAAAAACGCAGAATTGTTTTCTCAGTAAAAGAGAAAACACAAAGACAAAAGATTGCTGAAGAAATAGGTCAGTAATTTTCTTTGTGATAATCATGCACAAGAAGTCAATTTAATGATTTAGGCTTTTGCTGTCAAAGCTGTGTCAACTGTCAGTACACTTCCCTAAAACTTTTAAATGGTTTAAGCACTGAAGCAGTGGTAATTTGATTTGTCAACAGAAGATTTGAGGCCTGTGAACAGAATCAATAACTATGAATTTCCTTTACTAATCACATTGAAGAATTTTTATCATACCGTACGAAGTCTGAATCAGAAAATATGATTAGTTAAGTCAATGACAATGATATATAGAAAGTAAAATAAAGAAATAGAAAGAAAATAGAACTAAGATTGGGAGATTAAAACAAAATAAAAGGATTTTATAAGTTTATTTTTTGATCTTGAACTCTTAAAGATTCGGAAGAACATGAGACATTTTAATGGAACTAATACTTGCATTGTAGAAAGCTTACTGGAATGAAGAATCTTTAATAGTCTATGCAACTGTAGTGCACACTTGGCTTGTAAGGCCAACAACTTCTCAGTATTTGAATATCAAATCTCACAGCAAGACGCTGTTCTAGCAGTTCCTGTGTACCAAAGAGGGTAACTCAGTTTTTGCCCAATGGAAACCATGGAGGAACTCCTTACTGAAATTCAGGACTTTGGCATTCAAATCGGATGAATTTCAACCATCAGTTGTAGCAGGGCTTGCATGTTATTATAGGCTACAAAAAGAAGTTGGGCAGCATTGCTGACAACACAAGATATCCATTCCTAATGAGCTCAAAACATTCTATACACATTTTGAACAGAAGGGGATTGTAATGTCACCACCCACTCTGGGTGGGTTCAGGTACATCCCCCAATGTACCTGAACCCACACCTAAAGAATGAACTGCGGAAAGCACCATGCCTGGATGGTGTCCTTAGTGTAGACATCAGCTTGTTTGCAGACATTTTTAACCATTTCCTGCTTCATTCTGAGATTCCCAACTGCTTTGAAGACACACTTTTTCTCAATGTCAGCAAAACAAAACAGCTAGTCATTGACTTCAAGAAGGGTGATGGTGTATACAATCTTGTTTATATTAATGGCGCTGAGGTTGAGAGCGTTTAAGCTTCAAGTGCCCAGGAATGAGCATCACTAATAGCCTTTCCTGGGCCAACCATGCAGACAATGTGGCCAAGTAAACTCACCAGCACCTCTACTTCCTCGGGAGGCACAAGAAATTTGGCATGCCATCTTTGACCTTCACCAATTTTTATCAATGCATCACAAAACATTCTATATGGATGTATAATGGCTTGATATGGCAACAGCTCTGCCTGTGACTGTAAGAAACCGCAGAGGTTTGTGGGCACAGTTTGGCAAGTGGATTCTTGATGTCACAGTCTACCTTGTTTGTCCTTGCGCCTGGTTGTCTGTCTGCCTGCACTGCACTTTCTCTGTAACCGTAGCACTTTATTCTCATTGTTGCTGGTTTACATCATACTACCTTCAATACACTGTTACAAAGCAATGATCTGTGCAGACAATATGCATGAGTTTTTCATTAGTGTATGTGACAATAATAAACCAATGTTTACCACAACTTCTGGCTGCTCACCCGCCTCTTTAAGAAAGCTGTGTACCCCATCTGAGCCATCCCTGGTAGGCAACGTACCGTCTGGGAGTCTCCTTCGCGTTCGCAGAATCTCCTGTTTGTTCTCCTAATAATTCAATCCCATATCGCTACAGCTCTCCTCTTCTTCCCCCTCCACCTTCTCTTCTGAGCCTCAGTGTCACAGACCTGGTCACTGCAGCTTTCCCCTGGTAGATCATTGCCCCCCCCCCATCCCCCACACCCGCAGTATCCAAAGCAGTGTACTTGTTATTGAGGGTAACAACCACAGGGGTACTTCGCACTGTTTGCCCATACCCTTTCCCTTTCCTGATAGTTATCCAGCTGCCTGCCTCCTGAACTTGGGCATGAGGACTTCCCTGTTTCCTATCAACTCTCATTCTTCCAAATGAACCATAGGTCATCCAGCTCCAGCTTCCTAACATGGTCTGTAAGGAGCTGCACCTGATGTAGCAGTCTGAGATACTGTGAGATCTCCCACATCTTGCAAAAGGAATACACCGGTGTTGCTGCTCTAGGTAGGCAGTAATAAAGAAGTGGAAACTTGACAGAAACCTCAAGCTAGACAACTCCTCTTGTTGAAACTCTTGAGCCAGAGCTTCAGTTCCCCGTGCTAATTGTCTACTCCAACAATGGCTGCTCCGCTTAAATTTCACTTTTATTGGCCTAAGTGACACTCGTATCACTAAAAGACTTACTCTTTTCAATAGTTTTCGATATTGATAGAAAAATAATTTTTTCATCTGTATTTCAACTAAAGGAAAATAACCACAAATGGTCAAAATATACAGGAAATCTGTGATGTTAAATTTTGTGTCGATTTTATTAGATGATGGTGTCAAATATATGGCAATTCCCAGTTATTAAATGCTGCAGTATAAACAACCTCAGTGTAACAGGGAAATTGCTTTTCTAGAAAATGGACCATATTGCAATTTTTTTTAAATTGCAATATGTTATGTTATCTGCATGTGTCAAGATCTGCAAGATGAAAAAAGTTTGTTTATTTCCTTTATTTACACATAACTTCAGTATCTTGAATTTTGGGTAGTGATTTGTGAATTCCATTTGTTACCCTTTTGGAATATATTACAATAACAATAATGCTCAACTTTTCAATTCAATTTAGCATGGATTTAAGCAGGACTTCAGTGTTTTTCAAGATTGTTTATGTTATTGTAAAGGAAAATTAAATGACTTACTCTGGACTCAAAGCAGCATTGAAAAAACATAATAATCTTGAAGAACACAATAAAAACCTAAATATACATACAAAACCAATCCTATAAAACAAAATATACAATTAACTGTTACATACCTAGACTGATTGTATATACATAAAGTGAAGTTAGGTGACGTTTATGTAATGGTGGTGGGGGTGTTGAACATGTTGACGGGTTTGAAGGAAATAGCTGTTTTTGAGTCTAGTGTCCTGGTGTAATGTAGTAGTTCTGGTAGTAATTTGCACCTATTTCTGTGTGAGAACAGGGATTGAAGGAAGTGATGATGAAGCACTTGACACAACAGATCAGGATGAAGAATTAAAGATGTGGGAACAGGAGCAAATCAGGAAAGGAATTAGTGTCCCTCAGGTAACTTCTTGCTATATAAACAAGGTGTAAGTAATTAAGATTATTTTCAATTAACCTTTTTTGAATAATTCTGTAAATATTCTTTTGAAAGTGAATGACATTGCAACCATTTATTTGTCACCACCTAAATATTGCAGTCCTGTTTGATAGTCTGTCAATCCATATCCTATGGTTAATATCATAGTCTAATTCTTCACAATACATTTAATACAAACTATTATTTTGAATTTCAAAACTTCTTATAACATTTTGGTGGATTACAAGCATCTCATTGAAACCTATATGTGCCAATGCATTTTAAAAAATTCTTGGGAAAGAAAGACATATGCATATTTTATGGTATATGTGTGAGATATTAAGTAACTGTAGATTGTAACAATTAATATTCTTTTGCTCCCTAATTGTTCCTATTATGTGCAATCCTAGCAAGTACTTGTCAAACTTAGTCTATGAATCTACAGTAAATATTTACTTTAAAATATTGAGATAATTTTTTTTTACATTTGTTCAATTTGAAGCAAAATGTCTTTTGTCTATTCAGGTATTTAACTTTTTGAAAGTAGTTTACAGCTTTATCTTTTTGTATAGGTGCCAAGCAACCATCCTACAGATTCGGCTAACATGTACTACCAGAACAGCTACCAGGCTATTCCATATGGTTCTTCGTACAACCTTTCTTACACATATAATGCCTATGGAGCAACAGAGTCCAAGTCTATCAAGACAGATAATGCTATTCCTTTCAAACCTTCCATTAATGAGATGCCTCCTGTTACTATTGATTTGGTAAAGAAACGCCTTAAAGACAGGTAGGGCAGACCAGCTCTCTCAAACAGGCTTCTGAGACCTGTGCTGTAGCTTTCTATCCTTCAGGCGCAAAGCAGCCTGGTGAAGAAGTGACAGAAATGTGTCGTGGGACATTTACTAAACAGCACACATTCTACATAAGAAGACATCAGCCAGTACTCGATGTCGTCTTGGAACACGACATCGGTCATGACTGTATGACTACAGTCTGTGTTTTAAGAATGCAATATCATATTTGCACTTCTGAAACTGTACCCACTAACTTTTAAAGAGCTGGATCTTAGAGATCTTGTGCAATGGTGACATAAGGCAAGATTTAATTGACTGAAAATTTATTACATTTTTATACTGTAAAGTACAAGTTTACTTGACCAGTTATGTTGAATTTGGTAGAAAGATTGTTCGTTTCAAAGGCTGCTGCTGTTACTTTATTGCTAATGATAAAATTTGTACAAGTTATTTATGAGGCCCACTAAAAGGGAAAACAACGCTTACTAATCCAGAAGTAATTTTGATTGATTTAATTTTGATAGACATCTTACCTCTTTGCAGCTCCAGTCTTAAACTAAGTGTGTGGTAAGTGTGATGATGAGGGATTTTTATTCCAGTAGGGAAGAATATCGAAAGAGGTTGAAATTTGTAAACAGAATATAGGTATAGTACATTGGAATTTCATCAGATTCTGATCAAACTCTCAACAGAAAGTTAATGTCAACATTTAGAAAGAACACAGGAAATAATGGCTGCAGTAAACTTAAAATCATCAACTTAGACATTTTAAGAACCATAAAAGTATAGCTATGTTTAAGATTGTTGCTTTTAACCAATTGAGTCCACTTGGGTTAATTCAAAGCTCTTTATTTAATGCTGCATGAGAAAAGAATTATGTCCAGAATTTGTAATCAATGGCAATTCTCATGTGCCCATTAAATCATTTTAATCTTATAAATTGATTATTTTCTTTACTTTCTGGTATCTTTTCCATCAGCATTATCCAAGAGATACTTATGGATCAGTTTCTCTAATTGAATTTTAAAAAAGTAGAATGGAAAGTAATAGTAAGGGGAGATGTTTCATGCCTAAAATGGACTTAAATCTATAATTAGTTAATATAATATAAAAGTTTGATTGAACACATCAAGTTGTTCAGCTGTTTCTGCACTGCCACAAACCAGTTTCCTCCATGACAATCTGTTCCTCTCCTTGGACTTGACAGCTAATAGAATATAAAACATTATGGTGTTAAATCAAATTTTAAAAGTTTATTGGACTTTAGAGCTTTTTATAAACTAAACTAGAGGTTTAATTATTTGAAGTCACATAGTCACATGTAGCTGCCTTGCTTACAAACATTAAAAATTTATCGGGAATAACTAGAGCTCTCGATAAACTTGCAATGAATTATGTGATCTGTACGTCTGGAATCAGGGCAGTTGTGTATGCTTGCAATTACCTTCATTATGATTTCATAACTATTTCATATGGTTATGATTTCATCTTTCAACTTGTCATCTCAAAGTATTACAGCAGATAGATTTATTAATATCAATATTAAGTAACAATGGTATGTCACTATTGATACAAAATGAAATATGATATAGAGATTTGATGCTCAAATTTTATTTTGTGGTATATAAAGCATTCCTATTTGTTCTTTAAAATCAATGCTTAAAATAACTTCCATGGATTGCTGTTGTTGTTAGGTTGGACTCAATGAAAGAAGTGCACAAAACAAATCAACACAGACTGGATAAACTTCATGAAGATCTGGAAAACTCTTCTAAAACAATAGAAAGACTTGAAGGCATCACCGATGATAATGGACGGTATAGATTCTTTCAAGAAATGCGAGGGTATGTCCGAGACTTGCTTGAGTGTTTCAACGAAAAGGTAAGTTGAAGTAGTTGTTTATGGACTTCCTGCTTGTAAGTAAAAAGAAAACAACTTTCATGTGCTATGTATTAAGGGTCCTCACCACAGGCGCTACTGTACTGATGGAGTAAACTGATGGTAGACTGTATTTGCAATTTCTTGATTTGAGTAATTGATATTCCAGCTGCCATCCACCATATTCCATTCACATAACATTAATACTATGCATTTCAATATATACATGTTGAAGAAAAATAACTAGGTAGGTTTTCCTCAGCATTTAAAGCTAGTGACAGATCAATGGACCATTAAGAGTGATTACCTGCATTGGGGTGCAAAAACTGTTGAAGTTATGATTTCACTAATTATCTTATATTTTGTAAAATTAGACATTCTCTTTTGGTGTATAACTTTTTCACCGTGATTTAAAAGTAGACAATGTTTTTATCTGTGAAAGTGAAATGCTGTCCAAGAAACTATTTAGACTCCAAGACTCATCTTTTTTTTTCAAAATTACTTTCTATTCCCTGATGTTGAAGGGTTTCTATTGTATATTGTGCATTCCATATGATTGTAAGATAAAATACCGCAGGGCGATAATAGTATGTAGGAGGTTCTTATTTAATATCCAAGTTAATTAATATTAATGATTTGTTTATAATCTAATCACTGTATAACACAAAACAAATGTGCTGAACCTTAGTGAACAAGCATGTATCTGAAATCCACTTGGGTTGTTATTGTGGTGAAAATGCACCTGGAAGCTAGTTACTTGCAAAAGAAGAAATTGCTGCCATAGCTCCAAACACCTAACTCAGGGGTCATTGGTGAAGGGCCTGCAATGCGTAGAGCAGCCTTGGTAAGAGTAAAGAAGAGATGAATTTGACAGAGGAGAAATAAAAGGGATGAAAATCTTCTCCGTGACAAAGCTGTTTAATCACTTCAGAGGCAGACAGCTGCATGTCAATGTTTTGTGATTAGTAATCTCTATAGGCATAGCCAGTGATATTCAGCTTTGTAGAGCTTGGGTTCAACTTCCTGAGAAATATAATTCCAGAGTATGAAGCATTAACAGGATAAATATCATTACATTTGTTTCTAGCCATTCTTGACTGTCCTCTGGGAGCACATACTGTACAGAACCAGGCCTTTTCTTAAGGTCATGCACAAAGTACAAGTTACATTGTTTTGTCATTCAACTGTTCCTTTGTTTTCACGGTGTATTGTGAATCTCCATATTAAATCTTGGAGAGGGGTGGGTGTTAACAATTGGTTGACTTAAACTAAACTTCTGTTTTTCAGTTCTTTTGCGCGAGTTAGGCGAGTAATAGCTCGTTTGAATTCTTGTAGCGTTGCATGTTGTGTGCTGACTGATTGTATTGTAAAATTACTGGCTGTTTACTTGCATCTAGAAATCTTCATGAACTTTGAAGTTTTTGTTTTTAGTAATCACACTCTAGCATTTGGAGCCACATAGAGTTCTAGATCATGTGATGGCAAAAATACCTCCGGTGGAAAAATTGCCATTTGTCAGTAGTGTGGTGAGAACTCTCAATACATTCTTTGGAAGAAGTGAACAGTGAAGATGTGCAAATTGTGTAGCAGTAAAACAGGGAGAATTTGATGTACCCTGACCCCATCGTTTCTGTCCAATTACAAGAGCTTTTCTTGTACCTGATATTGCTAAGATGCATACCTTCCAGTGAAGACTAAAAGAATAACAGTTAAAATTTTGTTTTAACTTTAAACTCAAGATGCGTCTTGTCTGAGTCTTGGCTTTAATTTCATGTGTCACTGGTCAAGTATTTGTATTGATGCGCTCCAAGAATCATTTAGTTTTTTTTTACCAGTTTCAGCTTGAGTGTCAGTTGTCAAACTGGAAATCTCGATCTAGCTCTAAGTTAATTTTTAAATTTAAACTATTTTGTTTTGAAACTTAATACATTCTTTGGAAGTAGGCAACTCTTCATCAGCACATTTATAGTTGTCCATAGAATGTGATATTTGGGAGTGTGTAATTACCATTTAAGCTAACAAACTTTTTTTAATCTCATTCCATGGTTTCTCATCTCAGCCTAGTGTTGCCCCAAGAGTATCATGTGGTTATTCATTTGTTTCCTTAGTGTATATTTCTGTTGTTCCTAATTCTATTTTCCATATTTTCTGATAAGTTAAAAGCAGTATATAATTTTCCATTGGGTACAACAAGGATACGTTTTTTTGGGGTCATTTTTATAGTTTCATATTGGAAGGGGGGGATGTTCCATTTTCTTTAAATTTTCTTAAAGCTTTCATGATAATGAACAAAGTTCACTGTTCCTCTCTGAACATCTCTGTAAACACGATAAAGCAAACTTACCTAATGTAGTAAAGTAGTTGGTAATTGTAGCCTGTAGAAACTAAACTTTTATCAATCTCAAATTGTATACTGAATGTCCTTTCTGAATTTTAGTCATCGAGTCCCAGAGTCCTGTCATGCCCGTGCTAACCATCAAGTGTGTATGGAGATACAGGTTGCAGATTCTGGAAACTTGGAGCTCAGCGGACAGGCAGCATCTGTGGATTCTGTCCATGGATGCTGCCTGACCCACTGAAGTTCCTCCAGCACCTTTCCGTGTTGCTCTACCTATACTAATCCTATTTACCAGAATTTTTAGTCTTTAGTCACCTTTGTATTGATATTCAAGTGCCCATTTGGATATTACCTCAATATTGTGAGTGTCCCTAAATACAACACCATTCAGAGTTCCGGATTCCAACCACCATCTGGATGAAAAGTTCTTCCTCAGATCCACTCTAAAACCTCTTTCCCCCTTAATTGATAGCTTTGCCCTTTGCTGTGTATATTTTTGCTTTAGGAAATGTCTCCTATTTTCCTTCCCACGTACATCTCCCCCTCAACCTCTTCCACCTCAAAGTACCACTTGAAAATCAAGTGCTTTCCTGGCGTACTTTCTCGGGCTTCTAGCCGGGTGCAAGTATCAATTATAATGGATGATTCAATGACAAGCTCTGCCATCTTCATCAGGGATGATGCCAGGGCATGTCCAGTCCAGTGGTATTTATACCCTCTCCCCCTCCACCAGAGTCAGTCTCTCCTGATTTGTTAGTCAGGAGAGTGTAAACCTGATTGGATGAAGAGCTCATCTGTGTCCCATTCTTTGGACTGTAAATGAACAAGATTAGCGCAGACACGTAGTGCAAATAATAGACCACCTTCATATTCTGTCAACGATTGCCCTCCAAATCTTCCCTTTCATTACAACATTCAAGATGAAAGTTGATACCTTTTAATTCTTCATAGTTCGTAACTTGCTAAAGTAGTGAAATAATTTCATTTTCATTCCTAGCCTTTTTTGGCATCTCCAAGCCCTGAATGCTTGAAACTGCAGTGAGCAATACAGTTCTGAATTATCTTGCTGCTTATTTCTCACCAAACATTAATGACAGAAATTGCTGCTTTTTGAAGCCAAACACACAAAACTGACACTATTTAAAAACTGCTCACTCTAAGCATGGCATAGTGACTAACAGCCATGCAAGTGCATGCGACTGACACTAGTTAGAAACTGTTCAACAGTTTCCTACCCCAAATAAACGGCATTGTATTCCAAATAAACAATGGGAATTCTGGCTTTTTTTTCACATTAATTTTTGTTCTTAAGAGTTATCACAAATAAGCAATGGGCTAATTAAACAGAATCCACTACCTATTTTGAGAACCCAGAACTAAAATGAAGTAACATTCAGCTGTCCCGTACCATTATTTCATGGGTGATTTACCACTTATTGAGAGTTTAATACAGATGCTGAATTATGACTTAGAAAATTGCATTATTACAAGAGAAGATAATAAGGTACTTACTGGTTCAAATGTAGATGTGCAGGCTTTAGAGCAGGTGTTCTCAACTTTTTTTTATGCCATGGACTGCTGCCATTAACCACTGGGTCTGTGGACCCCAGGTTGGGAACCCCTGCTTTAGAGGAATATTTAATCTCAAGTATGGTAACTAACTTGAATCCTTACAAAGTAGAGTTGTAGACAGTTTTGGAAGGTCAAATAATTGCTGCTTAAGGTTCACAAATGGAGGAGGAAGCAGACTTATTAAACCATAATGAATGAGTTGGCGAGGTAAATTACAAGTTGTTGCAAGATGGTGAAATAATTAGCAAGCTTAGATTTAATTAATGTAAAATATTTTTAATTCAAGTTTTGCTATGGAAATTTGAACCTGACTCTGTAATGGGCACAGTAATTCAATCAAACAAGAGAAAGTCTGCAGATGCTAGGAATCTAAAGCAGCACATGCAAAATGCTAGAGGAACTCTGCAGGTCAGGCCTTATGGAAACAAATAAGCAGCTGACATTTCGAGCTGAGACCCTTTCTTCAGGACAACACATCATGCTATTGAGTCCTGAAGAAGAGTCACGGTCCTAAATGTTGACTGTTCATTTCCACAGATGCTGCCTGACCTGCTGAGTTCCTCCAACATCTTATGTGAGTAATTCAATGTAGTATTCTATTGATTACTGGACTAAAATAACTAATTTCAAAGAGTTATGTGAAAAGATACTTAGTCTTGGCTGGCAACCTAGGAGGCCTTTACTGTTGATAACACAAATGGTGTCCATTGTGTGTTTAAGCCCTAGCTACGGAATTAAATAACTGATCGTCCATTCACATTTCACAACTGAAGTTATAGGTGATTTCATTTCAAAGGTAATTCTGGCCAAGAAATGCTTCAGAACTTCCTGAGGATAAAAGTATCCATGAACTTCCCAGGTTACAGGTTATGACAATAATGATTAATGCTAGAGATATCTAATACATTTAAAATAAGAGTTTTTGCTACCAGTTACGTTAGGGAGAATGAAATGCATTCAGTGGCCACTTTATTAGGTATATGAGTGGATCCATTAAGGTCTTCTGCTGCCATCCTTCACCCACTTCAAAGTTTGACTTGTTATGAGTTGAAGGATGATCTTCTAAACACCACTGTTAGTAACAACATGGTCATTGGGACTACTGTTGCCTTCCTGTCAGCTTCAACCAGTTCAGTCATTCTCCTCTGACCTCTCTCATTAATAATGTTTTTCCCCACAGAACTGCCGCTCACTGGTTATTTTTTGTACCATTCTCTGTAAACTCTAGAGACTGTTGTGAGTGAAAATCCCAGGAGATACTCACACCACAGTGTTTGGCACCAGCTGTGATTCCATAGTCAAAGTCACCTAGATCACATTTCTTCCCTATTCTGAGATTTGGTCTAGATGACAGCCAAACCTCTTGAACATGTCTGCATGCATTTATGCATTAAGATGCTACCACATGATTGGCTGATTAGATATCTGCATGACTGCAGGTGTACTTAATAAAGTAGTCACTGAGTGTATATTTAAAAGTATGTAAGTATTGACTTGAAGAGATGCAGTATATGCCTATGGTAAAAGGAAATGCTTACCTTACTAGTCATTTTTTTGCATTCATCATCAAAATAGCTTCCCCTTTGGGAGTGGGGATGAGATTGAAAGCAAGGTTTAAAATATTAATTTATTTTTAATTTCTTGAGAAGCAATGCCAGCTGGATTCTTATTTTTAAAGAGACTTTGTTATTTATTTGTCCCCTTGAAGCACAGGGAAATCTACAGTTCCAAGCATGTTAATTAAAAAAATCTTTTCGTCAAATGCATTTCAACAGTAATGTAATATGTTTCTACTTCTTGGAATCATCACTTTGTGTTCTTGACAATTTTGCAGTCCTCAAACACTGCTAATTGTAATTAAATTTAATATTGTTTCATGGTGTACAATAAACTGATCTATCACGCATTATTAAAGTGGTGCAAAGATTTTAAAATATATTTCTACGGAAGGTCTTTATACATGTAAGGTTACTTAAATTCTGGTATTTATTTATGTTTTTAGTCTGTTTGTCTTTTGCAGACTAGCAAGCCTTGCTTCATGGTACTGCCCACAATTATAACAATTGGGTTATAGTTGGCAATGCTGTTTATCTTTAAGATCATATAATTTCAAATGAATTGGTTATGGCTGCATCATTTCAAGACATTTTTTATATTGATGGCATTGAATCTGAATTGTTATTTTTGGTCATTGGGGTGCCAGCTATCTCAATATTGTAGCACTTGGCAAAACCTTCATCTACAGCATGTCTTTTAACACAGAACAGCGCACAGGAAAGTCCTCCAGATTCCGATGTTTGTGCTGACTAATGTGTCAGTGTAAGTTAATCTCACCTGCCTGCACATGATTTATATTCCCCATCCCACCCTCATTCATGTGCCTGTCTAAAAGCTTGTTCAATATTGTATCTGCTTCCACCATTTCCCCACCCTATTATTTCAGAATTACCGGGTTCCACTGTTGGACTGCTTGTGGAATTCAGTGGCAAAGGATAGTAGTAGTTGCAGCAAGAGATTTATGTGGGATTTCTGTGAAATTTAGGTAACCACCAGAACTCTGAAATCCTTCATAACCAGAGGCCATAGCCAAAAAAAATTCATTAAATGATTTTTGTTAATGACTAAACTTTGAATTTTCACAATTACACATGGCAATGAGCCTGTGCATTGCAAATAAGCACAAAAGTGCTTGGGTGTTTATAAGCTTGTGATTCTAAAATGTAGAGATGCATAACATGCCTTAGTGACTCGGACAGCTTTATCCGTACATATGAGTACTGAAGCTGTTTATGCAGTAGGTGAACTGGAATACTGTAAGAAATTCAAGATGAGAAGTTTTTCCATTTGCTTTAACCTGGTTTTTTTCATGCACGTCTACTGGCATTTCCTTGTCAAAAGATTGTGTTAAAAATGAATGCATGAAATACTGTACCAGTTAATCTGCAAAATTGTGGTTTCCATTAAGTACTTTTAAAAAAAAAAGTCATGTTGATTTTCATTTAACATTTGACTAAATATTTGGCAGCAGACTGAGTGGAAATTGACTCGTCGAGAAAGTTAATGAACCTTAACTAAATCCTGTTTCATCAGTGCTTTGGGCACTTTGGTTGAAGATATGCAGGGACTAGCTGGAATTTAAAACTGTTTCCATGGTGTAATTCGTGCTGACCAGGGCCTTTTATGAAGGGCCCAGGTATTACGTTGTATGTTATATTTTTCAGGTACCCCTGGTCAATGAGCTTGAAACTGCCATGCACCAGCTGCTGAAACAGCGGGCTACCCGGTTTGTCCAGAGACGGCAAGATGATATTAAAGATGAATCATCGGAATATTCAAGCCATTCAAGTCAGTCCATCTTGAAGGTTTTTATTATTCATTGAACAGCCTTGTTCACTGTAATAGATTAGATTAATAAGAATGCATATTAATCTAGCAGAGTGGTTTGAAGTTGCCATGGGAATCATTTGATATATTTAATTTAGTAGAAAAAAGAACTATATAGCTTACTTGGAGGAAGTAATGTCTTCTGATTACATGGCCAAATTATGATCATTATCTGTGGTACTGTTACATGACAGATGGACCATTTTTGCTTTGGATCAGATATGGTTTCTGCAGATAAATTGAAACTCATAAGTATTCCTAAAATTCAGTTAGGGAAGAATAGTTTTAAGGGTTTATTTGTGTTTGCTACATGAGAGTTCATTCTTATCATTCCCCATTTTGTTAGGTTATGATTTGAACTGGAAGAAACTCGAGGAAGAGCTTGACAGTTTATAGTGGCTGCATGATCTGCTGATCTCCATCAGCATAGTTCCACTAAAATGCAAAAAAGCCCTATGTTCATTTTAACTCAGCCATTAAGTGCAGCCTCACACTCAAGTGTCTGTGTGTGTGTGTGTTTTTATATATATATATTATATGTATATATAAAAAATGAAGATCTACCAATGGTGGTTCAACTGGGAGTAAAATGTCTCAAGTTTTCTACATATCTCACAGCCGACCTCAATAAAATATTTCTAAGAACAACATGCAAATTTCATAACACTTTCTAATTTTTGCTACTTAGACTTGTAAATTGATTAATTGGTAGATTATTACATTTTCTGCAAATTTGTATGCTGACAAGAATTCAATCATCTTTTAGCAATAACTGTATTTTTACTATGTAATTTTACTCTCTCTTGCTGGTTTCTAACTAATTTTATTGCTGGTTGCATTAATTTCTTACTCAATTTACAAACTCCTAATGGTGTGGGTCCCAGTAGGTTCAAATTGTGTTCAATGCAAATAAAGATTGTTTTACTTAGTATCGTTTTAAGATGACTTTTTGGTAATTGTAAACTTTATATTTTCAGGCAAAACAGCTATGACACCAAGCCTAGATGCATTTGGTCGTGACCGTGCTTTATATCAAGAAAATGCCAAACAGCGAAGGATCGCAGAGAGAGAGGCCCGCAGGTATGATTGCATGCTCTTTAAATGCATGTGGCTTCATTGTCCATTACTATTTCCTGCCTGAGTGTTTTGTCACTTTCATTTTCTATAGTGATTCCACCTTTGTTGTAATTTTTATTTTAGTTTGCGTTGTATTAAGATATTCACTGACAATAGTTGTGTAGCAGAATATGCATGCACTTGGACCTAGTGAGTTGGATTTTGTCCTCATTGCAAATTAAAACACAAGTTGATAGCATTTAGCACAGTTAATAAGCATGACAGTGAAGCAATTATATTTTATAGCTTTACAAGAAAATATTTCACTCAGAAGAAAATAGCATTATAAAATTATCAATAATTGACTGTTTATTATTTTAGAGCCCGTCGAAGATTGGCCAGAGAGCAAGCAGGCAAGATGAGTGAACACCATGAAGGGTTATCAAGTGATGATGAAGAGACATCCACAGACATCACAAGCTTTAATATGGAAAATGGTATGCTGCTTGAGAAATAAGCTAATATATTTGATAAATCAAGGAAAGCTAAACTAGTAAATTGCTAACAAAGTGCACCTTATGGAGGAAATTCATATTTTTATTCTGGGAATGATAAGATAGTTGGTGTTTTGTAGTACAGAGTGACCTGGAGATAGCCAGTTTCTTGAAAGTGGGATAGGTAGACTGTGCTGAAGATGGCTTTTGGCCACACTTCCCTTCATAGGCCATGATATTGAGTGCAGGAGTGTATGCTACAACAAGTGTATGGGACAGTGGAAAAAAGTTGAATTTCCCCTAGGGGATGAATAAAGTATCTATCTATCTATCTATCTATTGTTATTTTACACATATACAAGATATAGGTATGGCTGCATTTGGAGTGCTATGTACAGTTCTGTTCACCGTGCTGTAGGAAGGACATCAATAAACTGGAAAAGGTGCAAAGAAGACTTGCAAGGATGTTATTGAGATTAGAGGATTTGGATTTTGAGGAAAGCTGAATAGGCTAGGACATTTTTCCTTGGAGCCTAGGAGGCTGCGGGGTTTATAAAGTTATGAGGGTGGTAGGCCATGAATGTACAGAGTTTTTTCCCCAGGTTTGGAGACACAGATAGAGGGTATAGGTTTAAAGCATGAAGATTTAAATGCACTTGCAGATCAACTTTTTCAAATGGGGTGGTGCATATATGGAATGAGTTGCCACTGGAAGTGCTAGCGAGGTTACAATTATGATGTTTAAAAGACATTTGGAAAAGTATATGATAGGAAGTGTTTTGAAGGATATGGGCCAATCCAGTCAAAAAGGACTAGCTCAGTTAGACTACCTGGTAGGCATGGATGACTTGAGCCAAAAGGCCTTTTTTCCATGCTGTGTGCCTCTGACTCTAGATACAAAGTATGACATTTTTGAGCCATTTCAATGGTGAATTTTGTTTCTTTTGTGGAATAGTTTGACCAAAGATAGTTCAACTTGCAGGTAGTTTGTGTACGAGTCATCCAAGTAGTGCTCAATACTTCAGTGCTTTAAGAGATTACTAGACAGGTATATGGAGGAATTTAAAGGGGGGGGGAGTTATATGGGAGGCAGGGTTTAAGGGTTGGCACAACATTGTGGGCTGAAGGGCCTGTACTGTGCTGTACTATTCTATGTTCTGTGTTAACAAGGACACCAGTGATTCAGCACAGCTTCAAAATTTGCAAATGATTCCAAGCTTAGAAGCAGCAAAGGGAATGGTAATAGGCCATGGCTGTGGCTGACCTGACTGTAATCTTAACTCCCCATTCCTGTCTCCAGGTTGTCATCTTGCTAATTAAGTCTTTACCTACTTTACTTTAAAATATTAAAGGAATTCTTTCCACTGCCCTTTGAGGAAACAAATCTTTTAAAATAAATTCAATACTGTGAGAGGGAAGGATACTTTTCCTCTGTTTTAAATGGGTGATTTGTTATTTTTAAACACTGTTATCAGATCCTTCTTGTTAAGACCTCTTAGGGTTTTTGTATGTTTTTGTCAAATCATGTCACTCTTTTAAATTCTAGCAGCTACAAGCTTTTCTTGCCCTTTTCATGATAAGACATGTCAAGAAGCATATGGATCCTGGGCTCTGTCAACAGAAGCATAGAATTCAAAAGCAAATTCACTGAATCTTATTCTATAAAATATTGGAGTATTGGATCCAGTGCTGAGAATCCTATATTAAGGCCTTCACACTTTAGAGTGCAGAAAAGAATTACCAAAATAATTCCATAGAATTGATGATTTAGTTATGTGGATAAACTGTAGAATCAGGTTTTAAAACAGAAGGTTGAAAGGCGATCTGCTAGAGGTATGTAAAATCTGAAGGAATAAAGACAGGGTAATTAGTAAAACTGTTCCTGTTTGTAGAAGGTCAGGAACCAGAAGACACAAAATGAAGATGATTGGCAAAACAGAAGCAGATAATATATCAGGCCAGTAGGCTTTCATCAGAACTGGAAGAGTGTGCTTTAAGCTGCTGAGCGGAGGAAGAGTGGAAAGAATGGAGGGTCTGTGTGAAGGTGAAGATTTGGATTATCCTGGTGATACAATTGCTCTCAGTTGTGTCTAAAAAAGACAATTGAATGCTAGTTACTGTTTGTTGATCTTTTAGGGGGCTATAACTGGGAGGGGTAATTAGTAAGAGATTATAAATATGTATTGTGGACTGTGAGATGCAGAACTCAGCTGTTGCTGGAAATCTTAAATAAAACAGAGTGTTGGCAATCTTCTACAGATCAGATAGCCCTCTGAGTAGAAAGATAACGTTACTAATGTTTGACCTAAAACTAGCCAGAGTTAATGTTACAAGCTGAAGTGTTCATGAAATAGGAAGGGTCTCGGCCTGAAATGTCGACAGCGCTTCTCCCTGTAGATGCTGCCTAGCCTGCTGTGTTCTACCAGCATTTTGTGTGTGTTGTTGAGTTCATGAAATAGATGGCCAGCAACAGCTTTGTCTGCATCACACTGGTCCAGCATTTTTTTTCTTCCATTACCCATCCTTGATTATTAAGATTCCTGCAGACAGATCAACTCTGATTAACAAGCATTAATTTTCCACCATTAGATGCTACCAAAAAAAACATTTGTGTCACCTGGACAACCTTAATCTTCCTGCTTTTCCAGGCATTCTCTTTGTTCCCTCTTTAGAACTACTATCTGTCTTCCTACGAATTCACAGCATTTTCAGTTTCAATTTTGGATTTCTAAACCTGCTTTCTTTTTTTTTCAGTTTCCCATTCTTCAGTCAGTAATCTTGTAACATAATCAGGTCAATGTGTTGAACCTTCTCTTTTTAAATCTTGTTAACAATAACTGCAAAGGGAGAATCCATCTGGCTGTGTATTTCTCTTCTCAAGATGTCAACAAGTCTCCAAAAGTCTGTACTGTCTAATACTGTTAAATGATTTAAAAGCATTGACACTGAATTACGTGTTAAGGTGAATCTAATGCAGAAAAAAATGTTAAATGAAAACACAAAATTCTAATATCTTTTGTAGATCGCATTGTTAGTGAATCCAGGAAAGTATTTGAAGATGTTTTGGATGATTTCTGTACACTTGATTCAATCAAAAACCGATTTGAAGTCTGGCGGCAATTGTATTACACACATTACAAAGATGCATATATTGGCCTCTGCCTTCCAAAACTTCTCAATCCACTTATTCGATTACAACTCATCAAATGGAATCCTCTTGAGGTGAGTCCTGATGCTGAGTTTCACCCAAATTGTTGACAGTTCCTTATCTCCAAGTAAATGCTGTGTCACCTACTTTGTTGCTCCTTTTGTAGGTGAGACCTGATAATAGTTTATAAATGTACCTATGGTCAATGCTTTTCAAAGAATTAGAGTTTTGAATGCTGGCTTTGTGAATTCAATTTTCCCCATCAGCTAATGCTCCCATCTTGGCATTCCCATCAGTGGGATAAAGAGTTACTCGGTGACCAAATTTCTTGTACTTCAGTAGTCGCAAGAGGTTGACTAGCAAATGACACTGGCAGAGAACAGCTGATCTGTGTTGTCCTGTAAAATGTGTCTGACTAGAATGGAATAAAAATACTTTGGATGAGTAATATATTTTCTAATCAATGCAAGTATATTCTCTGTTGATTAGAGGAAAAAGACAGATGAAGAGTGAAAAATTCCAGTGATGTAAATTATTAGAATAAATCTGGAATAGCTGCACTAAACTTTTTTTTTATTAAAGTTGTGATGCCACTCCTCCCTATTTGTCTCCCCCTTTCTCAGATTTCACCTTCTACTGCCCTAGTATTTGCCCTTCTATCTTTTTTCCCTTCCATCTCTCCTGTCTGTCGTCTTATCAGGCTTCCCTTCCCATCCCTAGTCTAATCCTAAACTCTTTCTCTGTATCCTCCCCTTCCCCCCCCCCCCCAACATAATTTATTTTTTCCCCTTCATGCTCAGGCTAGCTTGTTCTTCCTTGTCTTCTGTATTATTGTCACTCTATCTTCCTGTTTGAATTTGAAAGCATGAGTGAAACTGCTCATGATTTTTCCAACCCTGTATGATTGGTCTCTAAATGTTTTGTTCAACTGTTTATTGAAAGCTTGATAAAGTAAGTTTGCACATGTAATTCTAAAACCCAGATCTTAAAAATGTAATGAAAATTGCAATACTTTGACTGTGAAATTAAAAATTTTAAATGCCTTTGGGAGTTAGGAGATTCTGGAAGAGGTGAGTGCAGAAGTTTTAAGTTCTTTTTTGGGGTGTTGCAGAAGTGCTATGAGATGCTCTAAAGTGGATGGAAAAGTTATTATGTTACTATTTTGAAAAAGAATGTTCTACCAGTGGTTATTCCTTAATTTGCTTAGCTAATACAAATAATTTATTAATTATCATTATTGTCTGGGAGCTTGCCATGCAAGTTGCTTGTGTTATAGCAGGTGACTATACTTCATATATGCATTGGCTATAAAGCATTTTGGGATTCTGTCATGTTGCAGAAGGTACTATTTGAACACAAGACTCTTTACTTTAAATGCAAAGTACTGTAACAATCACATTGTGGAAGTACTATTTTACATATTGTTAGTGTGTTGTCTTTAAGAGCTAAATGTATTACACATCTTTCTAACAGCCAAATTGTCGTGACTTTGAAAGTATGCTCTGGTTTGAATCTTTACTGTTTTATGGATGTGAAGAAGGAGAAAATCCACAGATGGATGATGTTGACACATACTTATTACCTGCAATTGTTGAAAAAGTGGTCTTGCCAAAACTGACAGGTAACTATTTTTTAATAGACTCATGACATTAATTAATATTCTCTTATTTGCCAACATTTCTGTTGTGGCATATATATCAAATCATTCCAGCATATGGTTAGACATTTTACTATTTCATTATAACTTGCTGCAGTTAGTTTAACTATTTCATAATTGGTGATCTATTTTTCTGGTATTGTTTTTTGAACATACATAGAAATATTCCAAACAAAATATTTGGTGTATATGAAATATACACTAATGAGCTGCCTTTGCTTGTATAAAATTCTTGCTTCTTCCTAAGGCTGGGTATTTAAATGGTAATGCAGGGTTTCAAATCAAAACATCAACGGTTGCTTTCCTTGCACAGAATCTACTCAACCTGTTGAGTTCCTCTAGCAGATTGTTGATTCATGATTGCTATGTTTGTGCAAAATTTACTATAAAAATAACTGGGGCAAAGGGTGATAATGCAGGAAGAATGTGTCTCTGTTATTTGTTCTCATCAGCAAGTGTGACGGAATTTGTTAACTAGTTCACATGAGCTCAATATGATATCAAGCCTAAGAAAATGAATGAGAAAAATCTGAGGCATTACTGAATATTTTTCAACTCTTGCTATAGGACTAGCAGAAAACGTTTGGGATCCTCTGTCCACATCTCAAACATCCCGGCTAGTCAAATTATTACTGAAATTAATTGAAGGATATCCTTCTGTTGTAAATGGAGAAAATAAATATGCACAGGTATGCTGTCTTACATTTTGTTTCCATTTTGGTTGCGTTCAACTTTTTTCTATTATTTACAGTCCATTTGAATGTAAATTATGATAATTTAATCATTGAAGTGTCATGGTCATGATTATTTTGGGTAAATAAAAATAGAATTTTTCTGTTGACAGGGATTCAGTAGCTCAAAGCTGGCCAGAGAATCAGATTCAACAGTATTTTTACACAGAATTGTTTATTTGAAGGAACTGTTTGAGAAGTAGTCTTCCATAGTGAATGGGATAGGTACATTAAGGTATTAGATAAACAAACTGAGGCAAGAGTAAGTGAATGGGCTTAGTTGGATAGTTCTACCAAAGAGCCATTATGGATACCCTAGGCTAAATGACTTTATTCTCTGGTGTTTTGTTCTGTGATTCTGTGTAAATTTTAAGTATCAGCTAGAATAAAAGCTACTATTTTTGAAGGGGTTTTAGAAATCATCCTTAAGAAACACACTAGTTATCCAGCTATCCTCTCTCTGTCCATGTTTCCGGAGGAGTGAATCCTTATCAGTTTTTGAAAGAAACTAAACATTAAGCTATGAAAATTTGTGATTGATTTTTGGGTGGGCACGGCAGTTTACTTTGTATGGAGAAGAATTGTTTGCATTTGGCAACACTGGCATTGGAAATGTGCTCATATGCCAGTTTTCATGTGCAGTCTTCTCACTGGGGTTCATATGCAAACTTGGCTTGTTAGCTAACTGCCAACAGCCGTGAGAAGACTCAGCAGTGAGAAGGCCAACTTTCACTAATAACATACAGATAGGGTTGATAAGATTTGTGGTTGAACCAAACAGGAAAGTTGGGATGTTGTGATTAAGGAACATTGATTGTAGTGAATGTGTGTAAATACTGCTTGCACACGACTGTCAGTCACCAAGAAATGACAGATCATACACCAGCATAAAATTATAAAGAAAATATACTTGACAATTTTCAACTTCAGTTAACAGGAAAAGATAGAGATAAAATGGTGCATTACAGTTAAAGCAGTCCAATGTGCACATAAATGTTGGAGCTCATTTCAGAAGTAGTTGAATGTATTGCTGTGTTACAACATGTACCCAGACAATCCTGATTGGCTGACGCAACACTCCTAAGTTGGACAACATGGCTACTTATCTGTACCCAACGCCAAAACGCCTTTACTAGCAGGACACACTGCTTTTGCAGAAAACAGCTAAAATTAAAAAAATACCTCAGTGCAGCAGCGGATATTTTAACCAGGGCATTACACATGAATTGAGAAAAGAATTTCGGAATATTTCATCCTTGAGTTCTGTGGGATCTTCTAACTGAACCTTAAAAGGGGAGATACTATTTTTATGGCCATTCAGTTACTAAAGATGCCTGTTTTTTCGCTATATATAAAATGTTGGTCTGTTGTGATTTCCCTTTTAAAATTAATAAGAAAATATTCTCTCTCAGAATTTATTAAAGATCATCATCTTGAGAATTCGAAAATCAGTGGATGAAGATGTGTATGTACCACTTTATCCAAAAAGGTATGTGTTTCTTTATGTATTTCAAAGTTCAATGTTAATTTATTGTGAAAGTACATATATGTCACCATATACAACACTGAAGTTCATTTTCTTTGCGGGCATACCCAGTAAATCCAAGAACCATAATAGAATCGATGAAAAACCACACCTGACAGGGTGGACAAACAACCAATGTGCAAAAGACAACAAGTTGTGCAAATACATCTTTAAAAAAAAAAGTATTAACAAATAAGCAATAGATATCTAGAACATGAAATAAAGAATTGTTTACCTCTCCACGTCTGATCCCCTGATGAGGACTGGCTCATGGACTACTTTTTTCCTCCTCCTCATATCAATAATCCTCTGGCTTAAAAAAAATCCTTGCCTCTGTTCTAAAAGGTCACCCCTCCATTTTGAGGCTGTGCCCTCTAGTTCTGGGAACCCCCACCATAGGAAACATCCTTTCCACATCCACCCTATCTAGTTCTTTCAGCAGTCAGTAGGTTTCAATGAGATTCCCCCACATTCTTCTAAATTCCAGTGAATACAGGCCCAAAGCTGCCAAATGTGCCTCATATGTTAACCCCTTCATTCCCAGAAATATCCTTGTAACTGATGGTGAAATGTTCCATGTTGTACACTTTTAAAATAAAAGTGCACTTGTGATATTTGATAAACCTAGGCCGTAGGGTACATCAATGAATAAACGATGCCGTCTTAACTTATTCTAATGATAATTGTAATGAAGCAATGTTAACAGGGTAGAAATGACGAGAGCTTGTAAATGTATGCGTCTTACTGCTATTTGATGTGTAGAAGAAAACTTGGGTGTTTTTCTTTCATGGTGTTTAGTCCTTCTAGAGTGGAGAGAACTTTAATTTTTAACATATCAGAGCTTTTTGTGTTATTTGCATAATCTAAACATTTTATAACCATATAACAATTACAGCATGGAAACAGGCCATCTCAGCCCTTCTAGTCCCTGCCGAACGCTTACTCTCACCTAGTCCCACTGGCCCGCACTCAGCCCATAACCCTCCATTCCTTTCCTGTCCATATACCTATCCAATTTTACTTTAAATGACAATACGGAACCTGCCTCTACCACTTCTACCGGAAGCTCATTCTACTGGAGACTCGTATTTTGTGCGCTATGAATATCTAAAATTAGTTGCCTTTTTAATTTTCCCCACAGCCTTCCCAAAAATCAATTTGTTAACAATAAAACAGATTTTGTGAGAATTTCTTGTGTTCAATTTTTATCTGAAAATATTAGTATTTTGTAGGACAGCCATTTGAATAGTTTTTTGTTGTTGTTTGAACTCCTTCACTAAACCTATTACAAGTTGGCTCTTAACTGTAGGGGTACTTATTGAAACTAAAATGCTTTGATCAATACTTGCTTTGTAGTTTAAATAGTTCTGCCACTTTCAAAATGTTATGTCCCTTTTAAACAATTGAAGATTGCTCTTTCATTTCTCCAAATGACCTCAGGCAGTCATGAAAATTGAATAGCCAACAGGTGGAGAAGGAAGCTCCTAAAACATTCCTGTCCTCAATAGTAGTTGTTCCAAGCATGTGGGTGCAAAAGATAAAACTTGAAGCATTTTTGGCAGGCGATGCTGAAGGGAGATGCTGTCTTCAACCAATTTGATTTTCTGCATGCAAGATCAAGAAACAGCTGGAAGTACAATGTTGGATGCAGCAATGGACAGCATTCCAGATGTAGCACTGAAAGCTTGCACTCAAAAACATCATGCATCTATCCAAGCTATTCTAGTTACAACACTGACATCTAACTGAAAAGATGACAGGTTAGCCAGATTTTATCAATAACAGACAAATACACTGCAGCTAATTGCTATCCAATCAGTCTGTACTGAATCATCAGCTAAGTGTCGTCATTGGTGCTCTCAAGCAGCACCTATTGACTTAAAGCAATAACCTTACTGGTGCCCAATTTGTAGTTTCATCAGGATCACATTGGTCCAGACCATAACACTGCTTTGGTCCAAGTATGGATAAGTGAGCTGAGGTGAGCTTGACTGTCTTTAACATCAAGGCAACACCTGAATGAGTATGGTCAATGTGTATCAAAAGGAAAATACTCTTGATTGGAATCGCATGTTGTACAAAGGAGAATGGCTATGGTTGTAGGAAGTCGGCCTCAGGGCATCATTGCAAGAATTTCTCAGCATTGTCATCACTGGCCTTCATTATCACTGGGTTACATCTGATGCACTAGTGCTTGCACAATGTTCAAACCATTCATAAATCATCAGCAAATGTAAATGTATGTATTCATCTGCAGCAAGGCGTAGGCATCTTCTAGGCATGCTAAGTAATAAGTAATATTTGTATAAAAATAGTATCAAGACAATGACCATGTGCAATAGAGAGAAACTAACCAACTGGCTTTGACATTCAAGGTATTACTGTCACCAAGTCCCCCACCATCAATATCCTGAGGATCAACGTGACCAAAAACTCAGTTGAATCAGTCACATAAATATTGTGACTACAATTTCCTGGGCTCGCATAGCAAACCTTTTCTACCATCTACAAGGCATGCCATGAGAGTAATGGAATATTCTGCACTTCCTGGGATGATTGCAATTCTTAGAGCAGTTACAAAGTTTGATTCCCTCCAGGGCAAAGCAGCCTGTTTAATTCCTGCCCCATTTACCAACTAAACATTAATTTTTTCTACCACTGGTGCATTCTCTTGTTTAGTCCAGCAGCACCTCACCTAACCTGTAGCATTATCCATCAAGGAAGATAACTGCTTCAGCCATCTACGAATGCCACCACCCTGAACTAAAATATGCAACCATTTGTTCATCAGTGGGTGTAAATCATGAAAGTCTCCATCCAGTGGTCACATTCAGCAGAAAGATTTCAGCAGTTCAAAAGGGTAGCCCACCACAACCTCATTCAGGGGCAATAAATACAGGCCTTGCTGGGAAAAACCAGATCTTGAAAAATGAATGAATAATAGGAAATCTGCCCAAATTTAACATCGTCTTGCTATACTGTATTCAGGTTGCGTATTCTATGAAGTGACACCAGAACCGATGAAGAATTGGACTCTGAATGGGAGGATTAATTTCTGGTATCAATTCTGGATTGACTGTGCCAACAGCAAAATGTGATACTGGCAAAGAACCAGATCAGGAGCACTTTAGTGGGTGATACCTTCAAGATTGATACCATGGTCAGGTGTTAACATCTGCCCATTGTGTGATGTGTTGATTAACAGACTTGACCTAGGCTTGGTGTGCCATTATGGAGTATTAACTTCATTTATACTGTGTCAGTGCCTGGTCGAAACGTCCTGCAAAAGTTGGGTATAGAAAATGCATTGTCATTTTAGGATGCAAATTAGCTTTTAATTTTATACCTCAGCCGATAATGAGGTTGGATCCATCGGAAGTTTTTGTCCTGACTTTTTGTCTGCCACATCTGCTTTCCTTACAACTGCTTTCATTAATTACAGGAAGTGAAAGAAGTGACCACCCCTGAGAGCTATCCTCTCCACATTTAATCATGAGGTCAATACATTGTCATAAAGATAATAGTATTGTGACTGCACTGACTTCAACCACCTATTTACTCTAATCCTGCACAAATGTTTTAAAATCTATTTCAAATTAAGTATTGTATGCCTTATCCTTATTTTTTAGATATCATCAATGAAATTATTTATCTTTTTTTTAGTATGCTGGAAAACAAGAATTCAGGGCCTTACCTGTTTTTTCAACGACAATTTTGGTCAGTACTTAAGGTAAGAGTTTGAAAGTAACATTTTTCATATTGACACATGATTCTGCAAATACTAGAAATCTTAAGCAGCACATGCAAAATGCTGAAGGAACTCAGCATGTCAGGTAGCATGAACGGAGGGCAAAACAGTCAACTTTTTGAGTTGGTTTCTACTTATTAATACAATGGAATCCTTTCTCTGATTTGGGAAGAGATGCATTAATGAAAATTCATTGTTACAGTTGATATTTTGTTTTAACTAAATGGAATGTTTAAGATTTGTACTTGGATGAGTAGAAAGTTGAATAGTAATGTTTCCTATTGAAAGGAAAATATTTGGATATTTATGAAGACACGTTCCATTAGCTGCAAAGCATGGTGCTATCTTATATAATATGTTAAAGGTGAAATTATTAAAATTACCAGTAGATGCAGGCAACAAAAATAGAATTCTTGTGGCAAAATAAATTAAGCTGAAACTTTAAAAGAAAATTCTATATTACTTTTCCAGTTATTGGACAACATCTTGCAATGGACTGGCATAATCTCAAATCGCGTATTGCAAGAACTAACAATCGATAGTCTGTTAAATCGCCACCTTCTTCTCGCTCTACAGAACTCAGACCCAGGCGATGACAGCCTGAGAAAATGTCAAAGTGTAAGTAGCCAAAGAACAGGTTGAAAAAGTTCCCCAACTTTTTAAACCCAGATATTGAAATGTTATGTAGTTATGCCTCGCTGGTTATTTCAATGAGAGATACTAGACGAATTCTAATTTTTGCACCAGAAGTTGGATATTGTGAAGTGTGCAAGGACAAAATTTCAGAGTTGGTTCTTTTCCAGCTATACAGTACTGTGCAAGTCTTGGTCATCCTAGATTTTTTTAAATGTAAATTTTGATTTAGATGTTTATTTTGTCTTCTGCATTACTGTGTCAGCAGAAAAGAACAAATTATAGATTTCCAAACATTTATTTCCCCATAAAATTAATGGTACAGAGAATTTTTTCTGTTTCATTAAAGGAAGTACCGTAGATTCCGTACTACAGAGCGCCCTGATTAAAAGCCGCAGGCTCTAATTTTAGAAAGAAAATCAATTTTGTACTTGTACAAGCCGCACCGGATTTTAAGCCGCAGGTGTCCCACGTTGTAATATGAGATATTTACACAGAAAGATATTACACGTGAGGATTTTTTAACTTTTAATTAAATCCGTATGGTAACATAAACAAATACATATTGCAAATGCTTTTTTTTGAACCGTGCCTGTAACACGGCTACTTTTAAATATACATACGTATCGGTAACACACAAATTAAGTTGCGTATACTTTTTTACTGAACAGTGCACGAACAACATTCCAATATCTCCTAACGACTGGTAAAAAAATATATATTGCAGCCTACCAGGAAAAGTTATTGATCGCCTTTAACTTAAAAGCAGCGTTCTCGCGCGGGTCTAATGCGCTCGCCCCCACCTTTCCGTTTATCGCAAACCGGTATTTCCCACAAGACGCGGCGAAGCCGGATGTGACGTCATAGCATCCCGGGATGTAGTACAGAAAACAAATATACTTTAAACACTTCTAACTTTAACTAGAAAATACTAACAAATGAATTACTAAGCGAAAATATTATAAACTAAATAACTGCCATAAAGGCAGCACAATGCTTTTCTTCGAGTGTTTTCCATGTTGATGAGGGTGAGTACAAATGACTGATTTACAATAATTTAATTGTGAAAGTGCGCTTGATTTATCGTACAATTTCATTGGACCTCTGTGAACTACTCATCAATTTTATTGGTCTACTGTTACGAGGCAAAATGTTTTTGGCGGCATGAAAAAAAACCATGCATTAGCCTCACCGTAGTAAAGGCCGCAGTGTTCAAAGCTGTTCAAAGCGTGGGAAAAAAGTAGCGGCTTATAATCCGGTATCTACGGTAGTTTATTAAGTAATAGGCCTCTTTTCAGATAAAAGTTTGGATTACTTTGTAGGTATTGTATAAAGATTAAAAATCAGGTGCTAATGATCAATGACAAAAGTTAAATGATCTTATCTGATTAACTGAAACAAAAATGTGTGTAGAAGGTATCAAATTGGACAAAGGACAACCCAACTAAAAGGTGAGTGTGTGGCAGATGTGACAGTTTAACCTTCAAATCATCAATTCTTGTATTATGGCAAGAGCGACCATAGCAACAAGATACAAGGAGGCCATCCTGCATCAACAAGGTCTCTCCCAAGCAGAAATTTCACAGTAGATATGAGCTTCAAGATGTATTGTCCATCCTCTTCTGGAGAAGCACAAAGAAATGGCCATGGTTATGGACCAGAAAAGCAGCCATGAGTGCAGCAGATGAGAGATGCATGTAACTGACATACATTCTGTATCAGCTTTGAACTCCCAGAAATCTCTGAAGTCCAAGTACTTCCCTCTAAAATTCAGAGAAGTCTTGTCAGAAGTGATCTTCATGGAAGAGTTGCTGTCAAAAAACCATTCCTCCAAAGAAGTAGAAACAAAGCCAAGAGACTCATCTATGCACAAAAACACAAAGACTGGGGTGCTGAACAATAGCACCAAGTACTCTTACTGATAAGTCAAAAGTTGAAATTTTTGGTTTATACAGGAGGCAGTTTGTTCACAGAAGAGCTGGAGAGTGCTACATAGATGAGTGTCTGCAGCCAACAGTGAAGCACAGTGGAGGTTCCCTGCAGGTTTGGTGATCTGATCAGAATTAATGAAATCCTCAATGCTGAGAAGTACAAGCAGATTCTCATCCACCACACAATACCATCAGGGAGGTGAATGATCGGTCCCAAATTCACTCTGCAGCAGGACAGTGATCCCACATATGGCCAAGGTCATAAAGAACTATCCTCAGCGAAAAGAAGAACAAGGAGTTCTGCAACAGATTTTTATGGCCTCCACAGAGCCCTGATCTCAACCTCATCAATTTGGTTTTTGCCCGTTATGCCATTAGTGTTTGGGATAGCAATGAAGGTGTTCCATCTGTCTGTGCTTGGCTATCTTCTCTATTGTGCCCCGTATGGTTTAGGGTCCTCATTTCAACCTTTATGGAACAGTGCCACATTGACTTTGGTCTCCTGTGTTTCGTCCATCCTTCAGGGATCCAGTGAATTGCTGTCTTGATGGTGTTGGCTTCTCATCACATGCCCAATCCATCTCCAACATTTCCTCATGATTGTGGCCATGTCCTCTTGATGACACTAAAGCAGTATGATGTGGTTGGAGATCTTTGGTCAGAAAATATGGAGTATCTTCCAAAGGCTCATGATGTGAAATGATGACAGCTTGGCAAGGTTGTTCTCTATTGTGTGCCAGTATTCTGACCTATACAAGAGAGCGTACAGAACATGGCTCTGGTCCAGTTCACTTTGGTGTGGACGCTCTGTTTGGTTGATCCTCATTTGTTGCTCTTAGATCTGAAGACACTTCTAGCTTTGCTGAGTCTGCACTGGATGCCATCCTTAGTCCCACCATTCTGCCAAATGATGCTGCCTAGGTAGGTATATCTGCTGGTGCAGGGCAAGCTGATGCCATATGCCCTGATGGGCCTACATTGAGGGTTATGGTCTCAAGTCTCTCTCTGGCTTACACTGAGTCCAACCTGTCCACCATAGGTACACAGGCGCTAAGTTTTCTCTTGCCTGTGCTGGTATATAAGTGATAATAAGGCGATATCATCAGCAGTCAAGGTCTTCTAAAGTTGAGAATAGAGTCCATCTAATGCCTCTCTGCTTATTTTTCGTTGTTTGCCTCATAACCCAGTCATCATCAGGTTAAGTGATATCGCCAGCATCACACAGCCTTATCTGACTCTCGTCTTGACTTCAAAGCTCAAATTGCAGTCTTCAGCTGTGAAATTAACATGGAAACTCTGGATAAGCTGGACCATTTTGGAAGGGATCCCATATGATCTGAGAATTTGCCAGAGGCTGTCCAAAAGCTCTGGATGCTAACAAAGGCCTTTTCAAAGTCCACGAAATTCACATACAGTTTTCTCTGCCACTCTGCACTGTTCTATGATGTTATGCAGCGTGAAGATCTAGTCAACAGCCTCTGTTCCTCCTGAAACTTGCTTGTTCCTCAAGCACATATCGTCAGCATCTGTAGCCATTAGACAATGACTTCGGTAAAGAGTTTTGCTGGGCCTTGACGAAAGTGTGATGTCACACCAGTTGTTGCAATCCCTTGGTGCCCCTTTCTTGGGGATCCTAACAATTACTCCCTTTGTCCAGTTCTTGGGTACTTGTCCCCATTCCCAGGTTATAATAAGCAGTGGTTGCTAGATGGCTGCTGCAACTTTTGGTTTAGCTATGAACTGTTTGGTGCTCAAATTGCCATGTCCAGGAGCTTTGCTGCTCTTTAATGATTTAATCACAGCAATAATCTTTCTTGGGTGAATATGTGTTGATGTCAACATCTTCTGCTGCCTCCTGTCTGTCTTCTAAGGCTGTCTACTTTTCCTGTTGTATCCATTCTTTGTTTTTACCAGCTCTGCATCCTAGACAAACCTCGCTGCTCTCCTTGAAGACTGAGGCAATTTATTTCCACATTGTGTCAATCCTGTCTACTGGCACATCCTCGTCAAGGTCTGGCAAAGCCTGGAATCTGTTCTTAAGCTGAATGGTGAAGGCAGATCTCACACTGATGTTCTTGAGTTTTTCAACATCAAAATGTCTTTGTATATGTGTTCTGATCCCAGTGCTTCTCAGCTTGAGTTTCATCACTGCTACAACAAGGTGGTGATTAACAAGTGATCTGATCTGCTCCTCTCTTCACCTTTACATCCTGCAAAGATCGTCTCCGTGTATCATGATCATTAAATGGTCAGTCTAGTTCTTGTGGTGTCCATTGGGTAAGCACCATGTCAGTTTGTGGATTTCAGTGTGGGAAGAGTGTTTCTCCTATGACCAGGTTGTTCATGGCACAGAATTCCACCAGTCTTTCACTTTCGTTATTCATCATTCCACATCCATGCGTGCCTATGTCCCTAGTGAAGTGTGAGTTGTTATTTCCCACTTTGGCATTTAGATCTCCCATGACAGTGATTATGTCATGGCATGTTAACTCTACCTTCAATTCCATCTGTTTGTTGAAGACATCCTTTTCTTCATCTGTATACAGTCGGCCCTCCTTATCCGTGAATTCAACCAACCGCGAATCGCGAAAACCCAGAAGTGCTCTTCCAGCACTTGTTGTTCGAGCATGTAGAGACTTTTTTTTCTTGTCATTATTCCTAAACAATGCCGTATAACAACTATTTTACATAGCATTTACATTGTATTAGGTGTTATAAGTAATCTAGAGATGATTTAAAGTATATTGGAGGATGTGCGTGCGTTATCGTGGATCGGGATCGAAAAAAATCAAAGTTCTCTTACTAAGTAAGTCGGAACAGGTACATCCAGTATTATTTAGCGTCAGTCAAACGTTTGTCTTAGTATATAGTATATATTTTACTTTTCTGTGGATATAATACGCTTAAGAACATATGTTTCAGCGCCGGGCTTGTGAACGGAAGTTCCCGAGTTCGATCCAGTGACAGACTGTTTGTCTGTTTGTGACCTCCAATTAGCCGAAACAGTGCATTACAGCGGCACCTTTTTTGACTAAACGGACTTAAAATGCGCTAACTTACAGAATGCATACAAAGTTCAGGGTTATATATTCATATAAAATTGCTCATTCATCAATCAACAGGACCCGCTTTCCACAACCCGAGCCGATTCCAGCTTTAATGGAAACCGCGACACGACACCACGATGCATGTGCACGGCCAGCCTCAGCAACACCTCAGGATGCTCACAGCAGCGACACCAAGCAGAGCAAAAGGGCAGGGCAGCTCTATTTCGAGCGGTTGCATTCTGCTAATCACCTTCAGCATGTGCAGGATTGGGGCTAAATCATGTACATTCAGGAGAGCGCCAACCACATCATCAAGAATAATCAACATCCTGGAGGCTTTGGTGTTACTGGTTCATATCTTCTATCCAGCATTAAGGTAAAAAAAAAGGTCAGCCTAATTATGCCGCGTGGAAAAAGAAGGGGGACATTATGGTCAAGAGATGACGCCAAACGTTGTCGGGAAGTAGCAAGGAGAGGGAGAGAACAAGTATTGGATGAGGCCAGGGCTGCACGACGCCAGCATCAGAAACAAAGAACAAACTGCAGAAGAGATGAAGAGACGAGAGATGAAAGGGCTGCACGCCTCCAGAATGACGAAAAACAAGCACAGGAGGAGAAGAGAGGAAGAGACAAAGGAGCAGAGAAATGCACGTCTCCAGGATCAGAGACAAAGAATAGACAGCAGAAGAGATGAAGAGACAGTGGATGAATGGACTGCCCGTTTCCAGAATGACAACAAAAGGCACAAGGGTGGCAGATCAACCAGAAATGTTGCCATCGAATGTGTCCTTCATTAAACGAGGAGGAGCTATATTTGCCTTGCTATGCGTCCGTCTTCTTTTAATAAATTGAGTTTTTCTTCCTAAATTTCCAAAGCATATCACATCAGACTGCACTACCATTCTCTCAAAGGGTGCCCCAACAGGCATTGGTTGGAACATAGCACTGGAACACACTCACATTCACTTACTTCCCTTTCATTTTGAATCCCATCAGCCTACTGTTGATTGGTTTCCACTCCGAGCTCTACTCAATGTTTGTCTTCAAAGTGACAGCTACACTATCATGATGCTGACCATCATCCCTTTCTGTGTATAAAACTGTTTCACCAGTTGCTCCCTTTAGTCTGCCAGATCCTGTCCATCTGCTTTCACTAACACTCAGTATTTATAGGTTGTAATGACACATTTCTGCAGTTATTTATGCTAGCTTGCCAGTGTTGTACATGGTTTGTGCACTCCAAAAAACAATCTTGGTCTTGGCAGTGTTCAGGGCTTTCTTCATCATGCCACTAGCTTCCTCTCAGTTTTCACTATTCTCAGTCATACAAATCCCGGGTGGAGACTCAGGAATATCATCGCACACAGATATAGGATTCTTCATTGCTGTTTCCAAAACTTTTTTTTTAACCTGTCAAGGTTGTTAACACTGAGCTGAACCTCCAAACCTGGAGGACCAGTAGACCACTTGGTCTGGTCTCTACCCTTTGACCTGTTTGGCATGAGTGACCCTACTGAGAGTCAAAGCACAAGCCCTAACTCCAGCCCTCATAGCTCTCCAGGACATTGAGGCATGCAAGCTTCCAAACCCTACAACAAGGTAGTGGTCCCCTTAGAGGAACATCATCGAGGCTGTCTGGGATTACCTGGAGAGACAAAAGCAGGCAAGTCTGCCAAAGATTTCTGGCACGTTCTCCAAGATGCTTGGAAGAACCTACCAGAAGTTTATAAAATAGGAGAGTCTTGGATAAAGTAAACGGCCTGTATCATTTCTTGACCACGTTCAAATGTCTAGATGGCACACATGTAAGGTGAAAGGAGGAAATATGCAAACAAATGTGCAGGGCCAGATTTTTTGTACTGAGAGTGGTGGGTGCCTGAACTGCATGGCAAAAGGTGGTGGCGCTTGTTGGGTTGATACGATAGAGGTGTTTAAGAGGCTCTTGGAATAAACCGAAAATGGAGGGATATCAGTCACATCCTGGCAGAAGGGGGTGTTTTAATTAGGTGCCTGTGTCTTAATTAGTTTGGCTAAAGGGCCTATTCTTGTGCTATATTCTCTCACACAGAGAGTGGTGAATCTGTGGAATTCTCTGCCACAGGAAACAGAGGCCGGTTCATTGGCTATATTTAAGAGGAAGTTAGATATGGCCCTTGTGGCTAAAGGGATCAGGGGGTATGCAGAGAAAGCAGGTACAGGGTTCTGAGTTGGATGATCAGCCATGATCATATTGAATGGCGGTGCAGGCTTGAAGGGCCGAATGGTCTACTCCTGCACCTATTTTCTATGTTTCTATATTATTCTTTGTTCTACTTAAAGAACTTGCATTCAAATTGTACAATGTCCCAAAGTATTTTTCTGTCATTGAAATATCTAAACATTCCTTTTTTGTGTAAGAAATCATAGTAGTAGTCTTTGCACATCGAAGTCCTGTAGAAAGTGATGGGTTCTGCTTTTATCAGTTAAGGTAGTGGGTCGCCAACCCGTAGATTGCAATTGACTAGTCGATCTTTGAGACTTTCCCAGTTGATCCTGACAAAAAATGAAAAATAAATACACAAATACTGTTGAGAGATTGTTTCCAGGTTGCGGGGTTTTAGTTCCGTTCTTTCTGTCCAGTGCGCATGTGTATAGCTCTCCCGCACTACACAGTGTAATTCACTGGTCCCCAACTACCGGCCCGCAAGAAAATTATATGAGTCAGTTGCACTTTTCCTCATTCCCTGTCAGCCCACTGTTGAAACTGAACCCACTTGAAGTCATCAGGGGACTAAACGCAGTGATACCCTCGCACCAGGGATCATCGGTTGGCCTCAGGCGGCCGGTGGGAAGTGCCGTCGCTACTGTCCTGGAGCGCTGCCTCTGAACCTGTTTAGCACACCGAATGTTCGTGGGGAACCCGGTGCTAAAATATTTGCAGACGACCTAATTCAGACTCAGCGTTTCGTAAGTATCAGAGCAGTTACCACGCTGCGATCTACTGAAACAAACATTTGTCGGCTGATAGATCCTACAAGGGGGGCGGGCGGGCACTCTGTCGTACCCCCCGCTCGGTTGGCTGTGGCCCCAGTACGGGGACGTCCGGCCTGAACTTGTCTTCTCACCCCATCCACGACCAGTCGCACCTGGCCAAGGCGTCTGGCGGCGGGCGGGAGGCTGAGTTCGGGCCCGGAGGTTGTCTAATGAGGCAATGTCTCAAAACTGTTTCAGTACCCCGAGTCCAAGCACCCAGCACTTAATGATGAACCCGCTGAGTTTTCTCAGTGGATAAAACGTGGGCAAGTGGGACAGAAGCCGAGAGCCGCGAGAACTAGAATAGACTGGACATAAGGAACCTGCTTCGAGTATCGCTGTTTTCCGGTCGTGTTTAACACCCCGCCCCCGTTGGCCGGTCCGCAAGAATATTATCAATATTAAACCGGTCTGCAGTACAAAAAAAAGATGGGTACCCCCTGGTGTTTATATATTATTTCTACTTCTGGGTTGCCGGGTTTTACTTCCGGTCTTTTCTGCCCTGTTGCGCATGCGTGTAACTAGTTGATGTAGGGTCGATCTTGCCTTTTACTGAGGCCGAAGTAGGGGATCTTGGGCTTAAAAAGGTTGGTGACCACTAAGTTAAGGGATAACCCAGTAATTGTTCTAGTCGGGTAGAATTTTCCTACTTGTCATTGCCATGGGAGCTTTCACTGCTACCTGAGAGAACATGTGCTTAGTTCAAATGATGCCTCCCTCAAACAGCCATTCTGAAACACAGAAACACACAGATCATCAAGCACCGATGTACACTAATGCTACACTATCCCACTTCATTCTCTCCACGTTCTCATTAAACCCCCCCCCCCGCACTTAAGGTCTGTCATTTGCCAACAAGCTAGGAGTAATTTACAGTGGTCAATTAACTTAACATAGGACAAGGGCTTTAGAAAGCGCAGCACACAGGAAACCCATGCAGTCACAGGGTAAACATGCAATTGCACGCAGACAGCACAGGAGCTTAGAATTGAACCTGCATTGCTTGAGCTGTGAGGCAGCAGCTCTGTCTGTACCTCTCAGCTGATTCAAGTACAGTCGGCCCTCATCCGCGAGGGATTGGTTCCAGGACCTCCCGCGGATACCAAAAACATGGATGCTCTAATCCCTTATACAAAATGGCGTAGTATTTGCATATAACCTACTCGCATCCTCCCGTATACTTTAAATCATCTCTAGATTACTTATAATACCTAATACAATGTAAATGCTATGTAAATAGTTGTTACACTGTTATTTTTAGTGAATATTGACAAGAAAAAAAATCTGTACATGTTCCTCTCGCTCACAAATACAAGCAGCGAGCGAATGAGACGCGAGGCTAACAATGATCAAACAAGGAGTAAAAATTTTAATCATCTCTAGATTACAGAACTTATAGCACCTAATACAATAGAAGTGCTATGTAAGTAGTTGTTACACTGTCTTGTTTAGCGAATATTGACAAGATAAAAAAGCTGTACATGTTCCTTTCGCTCACACCACAAGCAACGAACAAACGAGACTCAAATAAAACTTGTAATACCTGTACAGTAGTTGTTACACTGTCTTGTTTAGGGAATAAGGACGCTTTGGAGGATGCTCAATAATAACCTCAGGAACTGTGGAGGTTGAGGACTGAGGATCTTCAAGCGTTGAACGTCGAGACTTCAGAATTGCAGATGCTTTAGTTAGAAACATTGTTATAGGAAGCTGTCTCTTTTTCTTTGCATCATCAAACAAATCTTGCAGTGGTTGTAGGCATGTAGTTATCCCTTGGGTGACACAGAGGCTTCATTCCATCGAAGGATCATAGTCGAGGATCATATCCATTACCACTTGTGCCTGTTGGAAAAACTACTGCAAATTTTCCAAGTGTCCAAATAGATGGCTCTACCTCCTCTAAATCATCTTCATCATCTTCTGTAGAGGATTTCAGCAGATCTTCGAGTGCATTGTTGGTAAGGGTTTCTCTATGCTCTTCTATGTGTTCCTCGACGATATCCTTGATCATGTGAGAGAAGCCTCCTCCTCCTTGCAACATTCAAGATATCCCTGACTTCTGCATCAATAGTGGGGAACCCCCTGAAATCATTGACTGTCTTACTCCATAGTGGGTCCCAGCATGCATTGGCGGTCTCGGGCTTTACGGCGTCTGCTGCCTCTGCAATTGTGAGTTTCTTCCATAAATCCATGATGCTGCAGTCAGGGTTAGCATCAAGGGCAGCGCGAATCCTCTCGAAGGTGAGGCGGGTGTAAGTCACCTTAATGCACTTGATGATGCCTTGATCAAGTTGGCTGCAGCAGTGACGTAGTGTTAGGAGGCAGGAACATCACTTCTACATTATCGTTGGCAAAGCAGAGAGATTGGGGATGGCTGGGGTATTGTCAATTATGAGGAAGGCCTTGTATGGCAGCCCCTTCTCTTCGAGGTATTTCTTTACTTCAGGAATGAAGCACTGGTGGAACCATTGCAAGAACAAGATTGCCATCACCCAAGCCTTGCTGTATTGCCAGAACATGGGTAGGCAATTTTTGTTTTTGTTTTTGAAGGCCCAGGGATTGTTTGCTCGATAGACGAGTCCTGACTTAATCATGTGACCGGCTGCATTGCAACACAGCACCAGAGTAAGGTGATCTTTCCAGGCCTTGAACCCTGGGGCCTGCTGGGCACTCTTATGGATGTAGGTACAATTGGGCATCTTCTTCCAGAACAAGCCCGTTTCATCACAATTGAAGACTTGCTCTGGAAGGTAGCCTTTCTCTTCTACGGGTTTCTTGAGCTCCTCTGGGAACGCTGCTGCTGCCTCGGCATTAGTCGATGCCGATTCTCCCGTGATCTTTACGTTCTTGAGGCTGTAACACTTTAAATAGCCAGCCATCCATCCCTTACTAACCTTAAATTCTTTTCTCTCACTCTCATCAACCCCATCACATAGTGATCATAGAGACTAAGTGCTTTCTCACATATAATTTTGCCATCGACAGGGAAATGCTTCTGTGACTTGACCTCTAGCCGCACACTTAATGCTTTCTCAGTCTTTGCAAGCACTTTATCACGAACCAGAGACCATTTTTGCCATTGTAGGGGCAGCACTAACACTCCCATGAATTTCAGCTTCTTTCTGCTTTATTGTGTGAATACTCGATTCGTTCTTACTGACCTTACGGCCTACTTTGGAAAGTGACATGTCACTTTTCAAAAGATCTAATATTTTTACTTCCTCGGCGAGAGGTAACGCTTTACGTTCTGTTCCCTCTTAGCCTTTGAGGAATTGCTTTGACCACGCAATTGCTTTTTAGGAGCCATTTTTTCACAGGAACAAAGTAGTGAACGAACGAAACGCGAGGTAAACAATGCTCGAACAATGAGTGCTGAAAGAGCACTTCCAGGTTTTCTTGATGATCCTCCTCCTCTCTCCCTCCCTCTCCACCCTGTCCCTCTCCCTCCCCCTGCCCCCCCAAATCTATACTTTATCCTTCCTTCCTTTGGCCATCCAAGTACCCTATTCCTGCTTCTCCATATCCTATATAAAAAAAGCCTGTATTCCTTAAGAAAGCTAAAAGTGCCCTGACCTGTGTTCTCTCATCCATGCCCAGTAATCCTTTTAATGTGAATTCCTACAACCTCAATTTCCTTAGATTAATTCTCATCTCTCTCTCTGTATCCCATAATTCCTGCAACTCAGAACTACATGTTCTACTGACTCTTCTTCCTGACATTCCTCACACAATCCTGTCTAGTGTTTCCCTATCATTTTCAATGTTTTGTTTAGTGCACAGTGTCCCAGCCTTAACCTAGTCCACACAGTTTCCTCTTTTCTGTATCCACTGCCTACCCTATTACCTGTAACACTCTTTTGTATTTGATTTAAATGCCTCCCTTTCCCCTTTCTGTCCCATCTTTCTTGCCACATTTGGATGATTTTTTTCCCAAATTACACACTTAGTCTCTGCTTTACTGATACTAATGTGCATTTCCATATTTTCTTTCTTTGACGCCCTCTTTGCCAACACATTCACCCTCTCATTACCCTTCACACCTACATGAGCTGGAACCCATAGAGTAGCCCTTGACTAGGGTACTGTTGATGGTTCTAGGCACAACATATCTGAAGAGATATTGATTAGTGATGATCAGTTAGCATGTTACAGTGGGACAGCTACTGGCGTTTTGAGGCAAATTGGATCAGTTTGTTCAGAACTTTCAGGAATACAGATGATCTGGGGGTCACCAATGGAGGTTTTCAGAAAGGGACTTTGCATGCATATTGCCTCATATACAGTATAAAGTGTAACACATGTCTGTGTGTACTTGAAAGATCACTAATAATTGAATTTATATAGACCTTGGAGGCAAAAAGCAAAACATGTTTCATGTTGCTACTTTTGTTTTACAGTTGATCACTTGTTTACCAAAGAGCTGGTTTACCAACCTAAAAGGAGATAAGAGTATCCCACAGATGGAAAATTTCTGCTGTTATCTTGTTCACTTGGCCAACACGATTTATAGGTTGAGCCTTGGATGCTCAGATGTGGAGAAGCGTACAGCCAGGTAAAAAAGTTGCTCAGAAAAAAAAAAAATTCAATTTGGCAACCTCATTAACAGCTATATCTGAAGCAATTTCTAAGAAAGACTGTCTGTTCCATAACTAGGGGCATGAAGCAGCTTCCTTGTCTTTAGGACACTGTTTGTGTAATGCGATTTCATTAAAACCCATCTAAGGGAAAAGTGACTTGATACAAATTAGATATGTCTGCACATCCCAAATCTTCAGTTTTTCTTATTTTCATTTTCAACCAGTTTATCAAACGTGTGGCATGTTTCATGGCTTTTGGTCACGTCTATTTAACTGATTCCTTCATGTAGGCAAGTAGGTATTGTTGCCAGACAGCTCCACATTGAACGCAACTGGGTTTACAAATTAAGTATGTGGTTGCAGCAACATGTACTGTTACTCACAGCTATATTCATGTGCCATGCATAATTTTTTTCCTTCAAGTCACATAACTTTGATAAATTCTTTGTGGAAATATCAGTTTACAGCATAAAGTACTTCCTAAGTCTTTTAAAAAATTGAAAATGAAGCATTTCCTAAATGAATGGCATGTGTAATGTTTTCAGATAAGCTACAGGTATTCTTTTACAGAACTTATGTTCTGCAGCAGGTAACTCTATTAGATGGGTGTAGGGAAGTGCCAAGTTATAAAATAACAAAATTAATATGAAAAGTTAATTTGCTTATGTCAAAATATCAGTGCAATAGCTTTGCAGCGTGCTGTGAAAGGTATTGAATGTTAGGAGACAAGAGTAAGCATTTTATCTACTTTCCTATAATCACAGTTGAGTGGTTTGAAGGTACTGTGCAATAATTTTGATTTTTTACTGTATGAATGTAATTTTTTTTTTCAATCTGATTTACTTTGCAGGGAGAGTATAAAACAAGTGATTAAGTTTCTGGCTGTCATCCATGCTTTAGATCATGCAACAGCCATGGCAAATGAATATGGTGTGAAGGACATCAAAGCGCTACTTGATGGGAAATGAGATTATGGACAGAAACATGAACATTCCTACCATTTGTATGATTTTGTATATATGTACAGCGGCTTTGTAAAAGAAAATGGATGGCGTCAAATTACAATTGTTTGATATTTAATATTTTCCATCTCTATTGTGCTTGAAGGTACAGCTAAACTGAAAAACTCTTCTTCAGTCACGAACCCTTGCACAACAAATCAAGAATGTAATTTTTTTTTAATCCATCTTGACTGGATTTCTACTTTTTTGAATATCTGCTGATTCAGGTTATAAGAAGCAAATGGATTAACAAGAGTTTGTTTTTTTTGCCATGCAAATATTTGTGGACTATGACTCAAGAAGGTTACATCTAAGCAAGCACTGGAACAGACTGTGAAAATACAAGTTCAACCTTCAGATAATCTTCAAGTATCATTGGGTTGCATTTGTTTAATTTAGTACATGATGAATTCCATATGTTTTGTTTTAAGAATATAATAAACAGGCTATTCGTTGTATTGAAATTGTGATATTTGTTTGCTCATGCAGCTTTTTGCATAGATTTTTGACAGCTGTTTGTTAGATTTATTTAAGAAGTGCTTCCCAACGGAAGCAGATTTTCTCCTTTTCCTCCCCTTACGTTCCACTGTGTCATTGCTTTCATGTTGTATTGCATCATAATTGGGATAAAGAATGGAATGAAGAAGATATCTACATAAACCATTTCAGTCATATATAATCTGTCACCACTTGCACTTGAATAACCCAGTAATCTAGGCCCCTGGAAAGTTCTGCATAATTTTCAAAACTAAGAAGATGAATAGACACTAGAATGCCTTCTTGAATGCCTAGTAACTGTGTGTCCCCCCAGAAATGCCATCACCATTAATTTAGTACACCCTTAGATGTGCCACAGACATCTGAAATATGGGTAAAATAATGCATAAATCAAAGTGGCATCAGATTTCCTTTGTAAGTAAGCAATAGAAACTGCAAAGAAAAAGTGGCTGTAGTAGTGGACAGTAAAGTTAGGGACATGGGCACTGTTTATTCCAGTTTAAGATGGCACTGGTGAATCTCAGCCACTTCTGACTGGTGGCCGATGAAACAAGAAAAAACACTAAATACTTTGTTAATCACTCTTTTTGTGTTAAACAATTATCGCCAACAATAGTCTGTAACTTCCCTTTGGACTGGTAGAATCGAGGCGAGGAAGACCCGATCTATTTAAGCGCCAGACTGAATTGGAAAGGCTGGGTATAGGTTGAGTTATGACAACAGACCCCAGAGCCAGACCGTACCAAAGCAACTGAACCCGATGTTTGGACAACAACTTGGGTCAGGATGTTGGAGCACGAGGTGAGGGACAGGCTGATTCAGCTCATTGTTCGGCTCTGCGCTGAACCAAGGGTCTGGGGATGGACTCTCTGGACTTCAGAGCCCTATTTGCTTGTGTTTACTGTTTGCATGATTTGGGGTTTTTTCCTGCACATTGGGTGTTTGTCAGTCTTTTATTTATGGGTTCTTTTAGGTTTCCTTGTTTAGCAATCAAAGCAAGTGCCCTAAAAGCTATGTTGCTTACCCAGTGCCAGGATAGGAGGTGTGTTTGGGCTGCAGGATGTGCCACTTGTGATGCCGTGAGAGGGGGAAATCCACTTAAGCTCTGTATAGATACCAACTCATGTAATGCAAGAAAAGTGAGCCAATAAGAAATTGAATAGCTAAGAACTTAATTCAAAGGCAGAATCACAAGATACCTCTTGGATTATTACTGAAGCTACAAGCAAGCTGGCACAGTGCTAAGAGGATGAATGACATGAATATTATTGTTATTCAATTCATAAGGCACTAATGTCAGTACTGAGAAAAAAAAACAATTCTGTTTGAATAGACTACCCTTTTAAAACACTGGTATCAGAATTCAAGTGAATCACAAAATTTCAGAAATGAGATTCTGTGGGCAAAATAGAGACACCAAAAAGGTAGGTTGCCTCCCAGGTCCCAGAATCAGGGATCTCTTGAATCAGGTCAATCTCATTCTAAGGGGGAAGGTGAGTAGCCAGAAGTCTTGGTGCATAGTGGCACAAATGACATGGGTAGGAAAGGTGAGGAGCTCCTGATGAGAGATTTTAGGGTGTTGGGTATAAAGCTGAAAAAGGAGTCCAGAGTAGTAAACTCTGGTTTGCTGCCCATGCCACACACCAGTGAGGGTAAGAATAGGGTAGTTTGGTAAGCGAATGCATGACTGAGGAACTGTTGCAAGGGGCAGTGGTTCAGATTTATGGATCATTGGGCTCTCTTCTGGGGAAGGTGTGACTTGCACAAAAGAGTAGGGTTGCACCTGAACATGAGGTAGTCCATTATCATTATGGGCAGGTTTGCTAGAGCTCTTCAGGACAGTTTAAACTAATTTGGCAGGGAGGCTGGGAACCAGAGTGATAGTGCTGAGGAAGAGGTAGTGATTTACAAACAGGCAGTATGTGGTGAGACTTTTGGCAAGGAGATGCTGATGATAGAGCAAAATTGTAGTCAACAGGATGAGCTGCAATCTAAAAGGTGGACAAATACAGACCAAGGTAGATGAACTTGTAGCACAGTTACAGATTGGCATGTATGATGTGGGCATCACTGGATCGTGGCTGACAGAAGATTATAGCCACATGCTTAACATCAAAGGATGCACATTGTATTGAAAGAAAAGGCAGGTAGACAGAGTGTGGCATGGCTCTGTTGGTAGCAAATGAAATTTAATCATTAGAGGTGACACAGGGTCAGAAGGTGTTGAATTGTTGTGGGTGAGCTAAGGAACTGCAAGGGGAAATAAGACCCTGGTGGGAGTTATATACACAGACCCAAACAGTAGTAAAGATGAGGTCTACAAATCACAATGGGAGATAGAAAATGCATGCTGAAATGACAATGTTACAATAATCATGGGGTGTTTCAATATGCACGTAGCTTGGGAAAATCAGGTTGTTGCTGGATCCCAAGAGGGGGAGTTTCTAGAATGGCTATAAGATGGATTTTTAGAGCAGCTTGTGGTTGAGCCCACTAGAGGATCAGCTATTCTGGATTGGGTATAGTGCAATGAACCTGAATTCAGAGAGCTTAAAGTAAAAGAACCCTTAGGGACAAGTGATTGCAATATGAACAAATTCACCCTGAAATTTGAAAAGGAGATGCTAAAGTCAGATGTATCGTTATTACAGTAACGTAAAGGGAATTCCCAAGTCATGAGCGAGGCGGTGGCCAAAATTGAAAAGAACGCTAGCAGGGGTGATGTCAGACCAGCAATGACTGGAATTTCTGGGAACAATTCAGAAGGCATAAGATGTGTACATCCCAAAGAGGAAGAAGTATTCTAAAGGCAAGAGGACACAACTGTGGCTGACAATAGAAGTCAAAGCCAAAGAGAGGGCATATAATAGAGGAAAAATTAGCGAGGGTTAGGAAGCTTTAAAAACCAACAGAAGGCAACTAAGAAAGTCACTAAGGAGAAAAGGATGGAATACCAAGGTAGGCTAGCCAATTATATTCAAGTATCAGGGGTCATGAAATGTGTGAAGTTACCATTACTAGGGAGAAGGTTCTTGGGGAAACTGAAAGGTCTGAAGGTAGATAAGTCACTTGGACCAGATGGTGTACATCCCGGGTTCTAAAAGAGGTGTGGTGATTGTGAAGGCATTAGTAATAATCTTCCAAGAATCGCTATATTCTGGAATGGTTCCAGAAGACAGGAACATTGCAAATGTCACTCCACTTTTCAAGAAGGGAGAGAGGCAGAAGGAAGGAAATTATAGATCAATTAGTCTGGCCTCAATGGTTGGGAAGATGTTGGTGTTGATTGTTAAGAATGTGGTTTCAGGGTACTTGGAGGCACATGATAAAATGGGCTGCAGTTAGCATGGTTTCCTTAAAGGAAAATCTTTGAAGAAATATCAAGCAGGATAGACAAAGGAGAATCAGTGGATGTTGTGATCCTGGACTTCCATAAGGCCTTTGATAAGATGCCACACATTAGGCTGCTTAACAAGTAAAGATTCCATGGTATTACAGGAAAGATACTAGCATGAATAGAACATTGGCTGATTGGTAGGAGGCAAAGTGGAAATAAAGGGAGCCTTTTCTGATTGACTGCCAGTGATGAGTGGTGTTCTACAGCTGTCTGTAGTGGGACAGCTACTTTTTACATTATATGTCAATGACTTGGATGATGGAATTAATGGCTTTCTGGCCAAATTTGCAGATGATATAAAGATAGGTGGAAGGACAGTTAGCTTTGAGGAAGTAGAGGTTACAGAAGGACTTAAACCAATTAGGAGAATGGGCAAAGAAGTGGCAGATGGAATACAGGGTTGGGAAGTGTATGGTCATGCAAATTGATAGAAAAAATGAAAGGATTGACTATTTTCTAAATTGAGAGAAAATTCAAAAATATGAGTTGCAAAGGGACTTGTGACTCCTTGTGCAGGATTCCCTAAAAGTTAATTTGCAGGTTGAGTCTGTGGTGAGGAAAGCAGATGTAATGTTAGCGTTCATTTCAAGAGGACTAGAATATAAAGGGAAGGATGTCATATTGAGGGTTTATAAAGCACTGGTGAGGCCTCATTTGGAGTATTGTGAGCAGTATGGGCCCTGAAAATGATTTCGGGATTGAACAGCTTGTCACAAGGATCTTTTGATGGTTCAGGCCATCTACTCACTGGAATTTAGAAGAATGAGGGGGTCTTCATCAAAACCTATCAAATGTTGAAAGGCCTTGATAGATTTTTGCTATAGGCAGCTGTGGAGGCCAAGTCTCAGTGTATATTTAGACTGAGGTTGATAGATTCTTGATCAGTTGAGGCATGAAGGGATATGGTGGTGAAAGTAGGAGATTGGGACTAGAATGAAAAATGGATCGGCCATAATGAAGTGGCAGAACAGACTCAATGGGCTAAATTGCCTAATGCCGCTGCTATATCTTATGGTTTTGTATGGGACTTCAAGCTGGATGTTGTGGGGGGTGAGGTTTGTTTCTGGTGGAGAGAAATGTAGAATGCTAATGAAAAATGATATTAAAAAAAATTAGTACAGGAAGGTGATTAGGGTATAGGTAACCAAATTGTATAAGGAACATACAGCATAGACATCCTGTTAAATTAAAACATAATAATAAGACCTGCACACAAGGACGGAAAAAGATAACACTAGGGTATCTAAAAATGTTAAGACAAATACAAAGCTGTTATCTGAAAGCACAAAGCTTTCATAATGAGATAAATAAAGTGATCTCATTGCCATTATGGAAACATGACTGCAGTGTGGCCAAGACTGGGAACATGAATAAACAAGGATATTCAATATTAAACATGAGAAGTTCTGAAGATGCTGGAAACCCAGAGAAATGCATACAAAATGCTGGAGCAACTCAGCAGGTCAGGCAGCATCAATGGAAATGAATAAACAGTTGATGTTTTGGGCTGAGACCAGTCGTCAGGAAGGAGAAAGATACCAGAATGTCGTGGGGATGGTGGGGTGGAAGGGAAAAAGCACAAGTTAGAATGTGATAGTTGAAGCCAGGTGGATTGGGGAAGGGGAGTGAAGTAAGAAGTTAGGAGAGGATAGTGGACCATGGGGAGAAAGGGAAAGAAAGGCATCAGAGGGGGATGATAGGCAGGTGAGGTAAAAGGGCAGAGGGGGAAAATTATGGGAAGTTGGAGAAATTAATGTTCATGCCATCAGATTGGAGGCTACCCTCCAACCTGAGTGGCCTCACCATGGTCGAAGAGGTGGCCATGGACCAACTTGTTGAATGGCAATGGGGGTAGGAGTTAAAATAGTTAGCCATGGGGAAATTCTGAATTTTGCAGATGAAGTGGAGATGCTTGACAAAGCGATCCCCCAATCTACATTGAGTCTCACCAAGAAAACTTTCTTCAAAGAATAGAATTGCCCTTCCTCCACCATTGATGCTGCCCTCACCCACATCTCCTCCATTTCCAGTATCTCCACACTCACTTCATCTTCTCACCGCCTCAACAGGGGTAGAGTTTCTCTTGTCCTCACCTACCACCCCACGAGCCTCCACATCCAACATATTCTCCACTAGCTTCAACAATAGCCTTCCACCAGACACACAATTTCTCTGCTTTCCACAGGGATCTTTCCCTCCATGATTCCCTTGCCCATTCATACTTACCCACTAATCTCCCTCCTGGCACCTACTCCCGCAAGTGGCAGAAGTGATATACCTGTCCCTTCACTTCCTTGCTTACCTCCTTTCAGGGCCCAAAACAGTCCTTCAGGTGAGGCAACACCTCACCTGTAAATCTGTGGAGACATCTACTGTATCTGGTGCTCTCAGTGCAGCCTCTACACTGGTGAGACCCGATGCAGATTGGGGGACCGCTTTGTAGAGCACCTACACTCCATCTGCAAAAAACAGTATTTCCTGCTAACCAACCATTTTAATTCCTATCCCCAATCCCATTCCAACATGTCAGTCTTTGGTCTCCTTTTCTGCCACAATGACGCCACTCTCAGGCTGGAGGAGCAACACTTCATATTCTGTCTAGGTAGCCTCCAACCTGATGACATGAAAATTCATTTCTCTAACTTTCAGTCATTTCCCCTCCCCCTTCCCTCTCTTCTCCTCACATGCCTGTCACATCCTCCGGTGCCCTTCCTCCTTCACTATCTCCCATGGTCCACTCTCCTATCAGGTTCTGTCTTCTCCAGCCCTTTACCTTTTCCACTGATCACCTCCCAGCATCTTACTTCATCCCCCTTCCTCACCCATATGGCTTCACCTATCACCTTCTAGCTGTCCACTTTCTCTGCCCCCATCTTATTGTGGCATCTTGCCCCTTCCTTCTCAGTCCTGACAAAGGGTCTCAGCCTGAAACATCACCTGTTTATTCATTTACATAGATGCTCCCTGGCACTGTTAATAAGTGAGGAAGTCAGAGTATTATTGAGGGGGAAGGCTATAGACTTCATGATGTAGAATTGGTCAGCTTGAGTTAAGAAGCAGCAAGGGCAGGAAAGACTGATGAAAGTTGTCTATTGCTCACCCATGTAATGTAGAGATGGCATCAAGCTGTTCATTAGAGATGCGTGGAGCAAGGGTACGATGATGATAGGTCACTATAATTTATTGTAGAGGATGAATTCCTAGAGACTTAACAGAATGCTTTCTATAAATCAGTGCGTTTAAAAACCAACCAAGGAATATTGAGAAATATACCTGACATAATCACTATATATACCTGAAATATAATCACTATGTACCAGCTATTTACTCACTATGTAATCACTTCTAGGTACTGAATATTACTATGTATTATTTTACTAGATACTTTGTACTCTCTTAGCTGCATACTGTGGCAATTACAGAACACCTGTTTAGCTAGCAGCACTATTAGCTGAAATGTACCCCATGTATTACACTCAGCCTTTGTTTAGTAAGAGATAACGGTGGCAGACAGGATGGTGCGAGCAAGAAATGTAATGTGAGGGAGGTTGTCTGGAAAAATAACCATGGCCAGGAATAGGGTCCCAATGCGAACTGGAAAGAAATAATGGTGGCGCACCGAGAGCTAGGCAAGAGCGATTGATTAGTTAATGAATAGATTGATTGAGTATGCTAATAAAACCGAAACGTAACTGAGATAAGAAATTACTATAAAGAATGCTGTACACTGGAGCTCGGTGGGCTTTCGGTGACAAGTTCATTGATTGCCTCAGCCTTTGTTTGCAAATAAAGGTTTAAACTTCTCGAAGAATTGTCTGCGTCTCCTGGTCGTTTCAAGTAACCACGACAGGAACAGATTATCCTAGCCTGGCAGTTGTGCAATGAGATGAGAATAGTAAATTATCGCGCTTTTGGAAGAATGACCATTACATGAAATAATTCATTTGGAAAGAGTGGTTCAACCTTTAACAAACAAATCTAAAAAAGGAAGTCACAACGGTACATAGTGTATGTTGGCTATTATAGATTAGAGCTCTTGATTGAAAGGCCTAACAATTGGCAAACAATGGCCAGCATTTTAGGAATGAATACAGGAATTGCAATGTTATAGATTCCAGTCTTGTGCAAAAGTAAATGGAGAAGTGAGAAAAATATGGCTTAACAAAAGCTAAGGATTGTATTGAACCCAAAGCGCAGTCATATAAAGTTGCTATAAATAGAAACAATCCTAATGGTTTTGAACTGAATTCATCAAAATGACCCAAGAGATTAGATTAAGTAAGAAAAATTAAAGCATTGAGTAAACTTGCAAGGACGAAAAGTGCATTGTAAAAGCTTTCTATCTATGTTTATTAAAAAAAACTGCAAGTCCCATTCCCTCACGATCAGAAGCAGGATAAGTTACAAAGGGGGAACAGAGAAAAAGAGCACTTGAATATTTTGGAAGGATACAAATAACTCCCCAGAAATACAAGGGATCAAAAGTCAGATTTTTTTTTTAAAAGGAGGAATTAAAGGAAATTAGTATTAGTAAGAAAAGATCTTATTGAAATTAAAGGGACCGCAGGCTAATAAACTCCCAGTGCCTGATAGTACTGAAGGAGATGGCCATTGGTTATCATTTTCCAAAGTTCTGCAGATTTTGGAAACGTTTGCAACCAGCAAATGTAACATAACCAAAAAGGGAGAAAGAAGATGAGAGTGAAGAACTGATCATTGTTATGGGGGATATTCTGGATTCTATCATAAAAGTTATGATTACTAGAAAACCAGAAAATATCTGTTACATTAGTCAAAGTGAACATTAATTTATGAAAGGGAAATTTTGTTTGACAGACCAATTAATTTTTTTGAATAACTGGTAGAGTAGATAAATAAGAACCAGTGGATGTGGTGTATTTAGATTTTAGAAAGAACTTTGATAAAATCCCACAGGTGAGATTCATGAGAAAAAGTTAAGTTTATGGATTGAGGGTAATTGAAAAATATTGAAAATTGTTTGACAGATAGAAAACAGTAGGAATAAATAGTCTTTTTGAGAATGGTAGGTGGTGACAGAGAGTATTAGAAGAATTTGTGCTTAAGCTCCAGCTATTCACAACACATTAATAGCTAGGATTAAAAAAAAGTAATGTTTGTAATTTCAGAACACTTGTCAGAATGAGGAAAGATTTCTTCACTCAGATCATAGTGACCCTGTGGAATTGGCACAAAGGACGTGCTGCCCAATGAAGATCAGTTGATTTGTAAACACAAAAGGTATCTGCATATTATATATAGAGAGAATGATTACAGTATGAAGGTAAAGGATCAGCCATGATTCTATGGGCCTGTGGACCAAGTTGATAGGAGTAAACGGCTTGTACCTGCATTGTTTCTGTGTTTCTATGAATCTGGTTTAAACTTAAAATGCAATGGTTTGGTGAGCTCACTTACATTACTTATAATGCACAAAACACCACTCTACCTCTACCGTATTTTTTAAACCAAGCTTCAGCTCTAAACGTAGTTTATTAATCCAAACATGACAACTACACCATCTTCCTGCCCATTGGTTTCTCGTTTTCTAAAATCTCTCTACCTAGTCCTATTTTATCACTTTTTCCAAGATTACAAAACTGCCTAGTTTTTTTATACCTAAATATTGAAAATTCCCCCTCAAGTTCAACAAAAGTAACCTACAAAATTGCAATTACTTTGTTCTCAATTTTAGTGATGTATAATGCATTGTAAACCTTGGGACATACTTATCCAAAAATGATATATTAAACAATTGTCCCATTTGTAAAACAATATGCATACTATAAATTTGTTTTCTGACCTTGGATAACAGATAGGAAAATATTAACTTGTATTCTTTTTAGTACACAATATAATATGCAGAAAAATGATCATAAACTTTTTATAAACTGGCAATTTTCAAAAACTTGATAGTAAATTTAAAAGCATCTATTTCCTATTTAAAAGCCTCTCGCTAATGTGTTAAGTGAGGAGATGTCTGATGGTTTGCTGTGGAACTAAAAGTTATTCTTACTCTTTATTTCTTAAAGGGGAGAATATACCAAATTGTATCAAAATATCAGAACAGAACTACAATATCAATGTAGAAGGCAAAGTTATTTTTAACTTTTTTTTTCTAAAGAGGTGATAATGTTGAATATGCTGCTCATGGAGGAGGTGGGGTTAATTTTTTTTATTTAGAGATACAGATCGGCACAGGGTCTTCCATCCCCATGAGCCTGGCTGTGCAATTACAATGATGTGAGCAATTAACCTACTAACCTCTACATCAATTTAGGATTGTTGGAGGAAATTGGAGAACCTGGAGGAAACCAATGCAGTCACAGAAAAAATGTACAAACTCCAACAACGGGAATTGAACCCATATCCCTAGTTTTATAAAAGTGTTTTACTAAATACTATGTTGCTGTGGTTGTGTGGAATATTTAATAGAGAATTGGATCAGTAGTTGGGAGTAAGATTATTTTCAAAACTTTAGCAGCTCTTTGAAAAGTTGCAGAGTGAAAACTTCAAAATGAGTGATGGGTGCTTAGATCAGGTGCAGCGTTCCCTCTAATTTGTTTTTACAGCTGTGTCTGAGTAGGAAATGTTTACAGGAGGAAATCTGCAGATGCTGGAAATTCAAACAACACACACAAAATGCTGGTGGAACACAGCAGGCCAGGCAGCATCTATAGGAGAAGCACTGTCGACGTTTCGGGCCGAGACAGCGCTTCTCCCTATAGATGCTGCCTGGCCTGCTGTGTTCCACCAGCATTGTGTGTGTGTTGTAAGAAATGTTTACACAGCCTGAGAACTGCACTGCACTTCAATTTTTTTGTAATATGCATACTATGAATATTTAGACTGAATTTTGAAAGATCACATATTTTTGAATTTATTAATTGAAAGGTTTAATGAAATACAGTACAACAAAGAAAATCTTTCACGTTTCGTAACCCTTTTCTTGTCTGTCTTTATGCAAAAAATGTTATGTGCGCGGTAGCATTTCAGTCACTGCATGGCCATGTACCCATGCAGTGATCAGGTGAGGAGATCAGTTCACATAAAGTTACATTCCCCATTAAGGCAAGTGTGCCTTTAATGCCTTTGCCCCATACAAAAACCTTAAAATATTTCAACTTACGGTGGTACGACCACAAATCTTGACCGGATTTTATTTCCCTCGGTTAATTTCAAAATCTGCTTTGCTACTCCCATTAACACAGCCCTGGTGACAACTCAGGCTTATCTAGGCCTCATATGGAGCCAGTGATCATTAATGGAGAATGTGTGGAGCAGGTTAAGACCTACAAGTATCTGGGAGTACAGTTAGACGAGAAGCTAGACTGGACTGCCAACACAGATGCCTTGTGCAGGAAGGCACAGAGTCGACTGTACTTCCTTAGAAGGTTGGCGTCATTCAATGTCTGTAGTGAGATGCTGAAGATGTTCTATAGGTCAGTTGTGGAGAGCGCCCTCTTCTTTGTGGTGGCGTGTTGGGGAGGAAGCATTAAGAAGAGGGACGCCTCACGTCTTAATAAGCTGGTAAGGAAGGCGGGCTCTGTCGTGGGCAAAGTACTGGAGAGTTTAACATCGGTAGCTGAGCGAAGGGCGCTGAGTAGGCTACGGTCAATTATGGATAACTCTGAACATCCTCTACATAGCACCATCCAGAGACAGAGAAGCAGTTTCAGCGACAGGTTACTATCGATGCAATGCTCCTCAGACAGGATGAAGAGGTCAATACTCCCCAATGCCATTAGGCTTTACAATTCTACCGCCAGGACTTAAGAACTTTTTAAAAGCTATTATTAATGCTTTTTGAGATAGTGATTTAGATGCATATCATATTTTTTTACTGAGTTAAGTATTGTATGTAATTAGTTTTGCTACAACAAGTGTATGGGACATTGGAAAAAAGTTGAATTTCCCCATGGGGATGAATAAAGTATCTATCTATCTATCTATCTATCTATCTATCTATCTATCTATCTATCTATCTTATTTTATTTTTTAAAGGCACGGTAAATGGGAAGAAATGTCAGACCGTTAACAGCAGGGTCATTTTAAAACAAGTCGTCCCATTTCCTCTTCTCATGAAGGCACTAAATACAGTTCCGCGGATTCCTAAAAAGTTCATTCCAGTTTTGCAAAAAAGAGTGAAATAAAGATAACAACAGCAACAGAGGAAGAGATGAGGTGGAACGCAATCAGCAAAGAAATAATAAAGTATGTAGGTCTATGATATCTAAATATTCATGGGTTATATTTTCTTTTAATGTTCAGACGGGCGATAAGGTGAAAAAGTGTAAATTTTGTTTATTAGAATCTGACAGTGCACGCAGTTCGTAAAATAACACAATATTTCAAATGTTTATATTAAGTCAGTACGTGCAATATAGATGTTTTCACTTCGTCTTCCTGTTTGTCTTCCCGCGTTTCAAAAGGTGGAACCCTGAATGAAACAGAACAGATACAGTTACAGTTCCGAAAACAGGAAACGCCGAAAACTATCAACAGATCCATCGAGAAAGAAACAAGTTAACATTTCAGGGCGCGCATTTAGTCATTTTCTATCGGATGTAACACTGTGTTTGTTTCAGATTTCCTGCATCTGCAGTATTTTGCTTTTGGACCATAATATATTGTATCGGAACAATCTGCTGTAAGTAACCTGTTTACTTCTTACCACAGTATAAGTTACACATATAGCTGATACCGAATTCGTTCAAAGTAGGATATTTAACACCATCGATGATCAGTCAGTCGGACTGTATCCTGTGAGACGGTACCGATTCATCTCCAGCAGGGGATGGTAGACCCTTCCTTTATTGGGAAGAACACTGAATTTTGACAAAAGAGAAGAGAAAGTTCACCGAATGACGCACCGTTGTTGATGAGCCCCGATGTGCGCGGTGATCGAACTACATTGCTCCGCTGCATATAAAGTTCATTGTTAAAAGTTACATTCTCGGGGCACCCGGAAAGAATGTCCTCGAAGGTAGGCACAAATCTGCCGGCACGAATTAGCTTTTTATAATTTAGGAAACTTACTTTCATTCCGCCGACTTGACTGGAGCATGTTGCGGTGAATGTTCAGAGTAATTAAGAATTTTTGTGACTGGAACCACCAGCTAGTTAATGAGCAGGATGTTTCAAGCCTCTCATCTTCCATCAGAAGAAACGCTGGTGTGAAATGATCGGAGGTGAAGGTTGTTGAACAAAGTTACTGGGATTCTGTTTCTGTTCCTGATACAGTTACACCATTGCCCTATTAGTCTTTAAGTGTGAGAACAAATAATTCCCTTGTGTACAGACACGGTATGGCTAAACAAATTTGGCGAGAAATGATTTAATGCGTTACATATCGGCGCATAATGCGTACTAAAAACGTGTTTTTAATAGTGTGAATTTAAGCGACAATCGGACCCACATTCCGAAATGAATGAGGTAGGCTACACTGAGCGTTAAATATTTACTGTATTTTTGTTTAAGTTCAATTTTAAATGGAAATCACTATGGCTCTCTAACTATCAAGCTTCCAGTCGCACTCATCTGATTTTATTGTCCCCATACTCTAATACTGGACTACTAGGAGGAAGCCCCGTAGGTCACAGGGGGACAGCAGAGATCAGGATCGGTAACTGGAACTGTGATACCGCAGTTCTTTCAAGATGAGCGGAAGGATATGGTTTTGTGCTATATTATTCAAACCTAAGAATGAAAACCACTTTGTTGTTTTCTTCCCCAGTCAGATTTTATAATGTAAACTTTCACTCACCGACCAATGGCAACAATTAACACCACTTCTCAGATATGATCAGGAATGAGCAATAAATGATAGATAGTTTAAGCAATTTCCAGGCAGGGCCCAATTGCTTAGCTTACTCTCAAGGAAATAATTAATATACAATGCCTCATTTCTGTCCTATTTAAAGCATAGGTTAAACGTGATGGAGGCTTAAATGTTCGCTTTTAAAGATCCTTCACTGATCAAAATACTTACTTTGATGCTAGAATAGAACTGTTACAATGCAAAGAGGAGGGTGTGAAAGCTGATCAGGATCAATAAAGAAATCTACCCATGAACTAAGAACTGTGAAAAAGAAAGTGCTTGAGTTCAGGCAATTGTGACAGGTATGTGGAATGGGGAAGTGAAATTAAGGTTGAGAAACACAAATTGCAACATCTTGGTAGAATGAGAAGTGAAAAATAAACCTAGAGGCACAATTCTGGAAGGAGTAGAAGAATAGAGGGATTTCAAGTCAAGTCAAGTCGCTTTTTATTGTCATTTTGACCATAAACTGCTGGTACAGTACACATTAAAGATGAAACAATGTTCTTCTGGACCCTGGTGCTACATGAAACAACACAAAGCTACACTAGACTATGTGAGATAACTCTAGGCTACACTAGACTACATAAAACAACACAAAAACTACACTAGACTACAGACCTACGCAGGACTACATAAAGTACACAAAACAGTGCAGCGCTGTACAATAATTAATAAATAAATAATGAACAAGACAATAGGCACAGTAGAGGACAAATTTCAATATAATAAATGATGCAGATGTCAGTCTAGACTCTGGGTATTGAGGAGTCTGATAGCTTGAGGGAAGAAACTGTTGCACAGTCTGGTCGTGAGAGCCCGAATGCTTCGTTACCTTTTTCCAGCTGGCAGGAGGGAGAAGAGTTTGTATGAGGGGTGTGTGGGTTCTTTCATGATGCTGTAAGCTTTGCAGGTGAAGCATGTGGTGTAAATGTCTGTAATGGCAGGAAGAGAGACCCCGATGATCTTCTCAGCTGACCTCACTATCCGCTGCACAGTCTTGCGATCTGAGATGGTGCAATTCCCGAACCAGGCAGAGATGCAGCTGCTCAGGATACTCTCAATACAACCCCTGTAGAATGTGGTGAGGATGGGGGGTGGGAGATGGACTTTTCTCAGCTGCTGGGCTTTCTTGGCTATGGAGCTGGTGTTGAGGGACCAGGCGAGATTCTCCACCAGGTGAACACCAAGAAATTTGTGGATACGTGTGGATATCTTATTGAAAAGACAGGCTGAGAAAGCAGTTATTAAAGTATATAAGATCATAGGATTTATACACAGGGGCCTGGAGTACAAGAAGAAGGAAGTCACAATGAGCACTTGTTAACACTGGTTCAGCTGGAATCACAGTATTTCATTCAGTTTAGGGTGTTATGCTTTAGGAAAGACATAAAGGTTGTAATGATGGCTCCATTGAGATTTACTAAAATTATTCTAGGCATGAAGCACTAGTTTTCTGGATAAACTGAAGACATTGGAGTTGTTCTGCTTGGAACAAAGGAAGCTGCAAGGGATCTGAGGGTTAATCAAAATCATGAGGAGAATATTCATCATAAACAGAGTATACAGGGGCAAGAGAAACAATTCGCAGTATTTTACGCCTCAATAATTAGGAGATGTAGAATGAAAGTGAATATATAGATCTAAGCAGAGGCAGGGCTATTCAGGTCTTCACACCTGTTCTACAATTCAATAAGATCCAGGCTAATATTTTATCTCGGCCCCAATTTCTATACTAGCTTAACATGTCTTCATTAGCTTAATATTCAGAAATCTATCAGTTGTTGCTTTGAATAAAGTCAGTGAATGAGCTTCCATGCTCCTCATGGGTAATGTTCCCTCTAACTTTTTTTTACAGTTGCATGGACCAACCATTGCTCTGAGCAGGGAAATTTTTACAGGGCCTGAAAACTGAGCAGCATTTTAAACGTTTTGTTTTTGCAATATGCACATCAAACAAATACAAGCCGCAACTCAGAACATAAGTAAACAGGCACAATAGCAAAAGTAAAATGTTTTGGCAGCGTTGGCATTCAGCAGACCGGCAGCTTATTAACAATGAGCTACCAACTTCCGTTTTGTGATTATTGTTACAATTTGTAGCAGTATTGTAACTTGAAATGCTGACAATGCAAGTACTCTACATTGAAGCTCTAAAACGTTTCAAGGAAAGGGTTATGACAATTAATTATGGGGTATTACTCAAGTATGTTAACATAGATTTCAAAATTATAGAAGCATGATTTCAAAATTATATTAACATTATATAGAAGAGAATTCCAGCTGCTTCGCAACAAAGACTATGTATGCAGGAGCATTTCAGTTACTGTACGACCGACCGTGCACCTGCACAGCTTCAAGGGAACAGCGCTCATAAGTAGAGAATTCCAAAGATACACTGCAGAGAAGAAAAGTCTTATTTCAGTCCTGGATGGCCAACTGTTTATTTGATACCATGGCCTCTTCTAGCTATGGATAATATCATTCCTGCACCTACCTCTGTAAACTCTGAAAATGTTTGTACATTACACCACTGAGCTTAGAAGAATGAAAAATGAAAAAGGCATATTCTGCTAAATCTTTCTTCATCAGATAATTGCCAGCACAATCCCAGGAATCCATTTACAAATGAGACCAGGAGACCGTATGACATAGGAGCAGATCTAGGCCATTCAGACCATTGGGTCTGCTGCATCATTCGATCATTGAGTTTCTCCCTTCTCATGGTCTTCAATCTAAGCTCAAATACAAGCAAATCTTAATCTAACAGTCTTCCACAGGAAGCTGAAGCAGAATTAGGAACAATTTTGCCATTTCTATTTTCACACTGAACTTCAGTGAAATAAGACAGTTCAGGAAACTGGGGTCTGGACATAACTCACTTTCTTTACTTCGGCTGCAGTTCAGTGCTACTTCAAATGTTGTAAAGAGGGTGCACTAACTCTAATACCAGGAGAGGTTATTACAGTTATTAACTGACTGGGGTAGTCACAGATATCTTCAACCTCTTGCTCCGGCAGTGTGTGATACCCACCTGCTTCAAGCAGGCTTCAATCGTACTGGTGCCCAAGAGGACCATGGTAACCTGTCTAAACAACTATCAATCAGTGGCACTTACATCCACTGTGATGAAGTATTTTGAGAGGCTGGTGCGGAAGCATATCAGCTCCTGTCTGAATGGCATCTTGGGTTTGCTCCAATTTGCCTTCCAAAGCAAAAGGTCTATAGCAGATGCTATCTTGTTGGCTCTTCACATAACCCTGAAAGCAAAGATGCATATATCAGGATGCTTTTTATCGATTACAGATCAGCATTTAACACCTCAAAACTAATCAGTAAACTCCAAGACCTGGGTTTCAATACCACCTTGTGCAATTGGATCCTGGATTTCTCTCTTGTAGACCCCAGTCAGTTGAGACTGACAAAAGCATCTCCATCTGCACAAGAGCATCGCAGGGATGTGTACTTAGCCCACTGCTCTACTCACTTTATACCTATGACTGTGTGGCTAAGTGCATCTCCAACACCATATACAGGTTTGCTGATGACACCATTGTTATGGGCTGTATCAAAGGGGGTGTTGAATTGGCACTCAGGTGGAAGACTGGAAACTTGGCTGAGCGGTGTAATAACAACAACCTCTTACTCAATGTCAGTAAGATCAAGGAACTGATTGTAAACTGCAGGAGAAGGAAATGAGCCAGTAATCATCAGAGGATCAGAGGAGGAGAGGGTCAGTAACTTTAAATTCCTGGGTGTCCCTCTCTCAGAGGACCTGTCCTGGACCCATTTTATAAATATTATTGCGACGATAGCACGACAGTGCCTCTCCTTCCTCAGAAGTCTGTGGAGCTTCGGCATGTCATCGAAAACCTTGGCAAACTTCTATAGGTGTGTGGTGGGAAGTATGCTGACTGGCTGCACTATGGCCCAGTATGGGAACATCAATGCCTTTGACTGGAAAATCCTACAAAAGGTAATGGATTTGGCCTAGCACATTGCAGGTAAATCCCTCCCAAACATTGGGCACATCTACATGAAACATTGCCATTGAAAAGCAGCATCCATCATCAAAGATGCTCATCACCCAGGCCATATTCTTTTCTGGCTGCTGCCATCAGGTAGAAGGTACAGGAGCCTCAGGACTTGCACCACCAGGTTCTGGAACAGTTACTGTTCCTCAACCATCAGGCTCTTGAACAAAAGGGGATAACTACACTCATTTAAGGACTCTGTTATATTGTTATTTCATGTTTGTTATTTATTGCTATTTATTTATATCTGCATTTGCACAGTTTGTTTACAGGTCCTGATGTTTATAGTTTACGGTTACACTTATATAGATTTGCTAAGTATGCCCACAGAAGAAGAATCTCAGGGTTGTATGTAGTGACGTGTATGTACTTTGATAATAATTTTACTTTGAACTTTGAACCAGCTAAAGAATCTGCAGCAATTATCAGGCAAATGAATGTGTATGAAAATATTGTCATGTCAGTGTAAAGTTATTAGTAATAGGTGACACCCCCTTCATGAGTTATCAAGACATTTCAAGTCTTCAGCTTTTCTAATTAATCAACATGGATATGGACAACCAGTGTAGTAACACTCCTCTCTTGTAAAACTATCATTAAATGCAGTCTATGCCTTAGTGTCTCAAATGAAGTAAAAACCAATTTTCATTCATCCATCTAAGGGATCAAACTCTTAACTATTTGCTGAGGTGTGCAAACTCACTAGTGGCTGTTGCATTAGCAGTGTGAACACTTACTGGAGATGAAATTCTTGTAACATTGTATTGATACCCAGACAAAATTTATTATCCTCCAGTGAAGGCAATGGAGAAAATTAGGTGGAGTGAAGGATAGGCAGTCAAATCTCTCAACATCTGTCAGTAATGTTGGCTCCAACATTTCTAGTCCTTCATGAACAAGAATTCAGCAGTATGGTTGCCAGGGTCCTGTATTTTCCCTACATGTTCAATAACATTGTGGAAAATTGTCATCTGTCATTCTGTATACTTACAATTGTTTTTCTACAATGATAATTCTATTGGACTAATTCTTTCCAAATTCTTGTTATTCAAAACTACCAAAGAAGTTCTTTCATCTTGGAAGTTGGCTTTTCACTTCCATTTAGAACTTTTGCCTTCCCCATCTCAGTCGTACATTACGATCATTTAAAGGGTAGAGCCAATTGCATTTTAGTATAAGACTCTTACATAGTAATATATATAAAACTATTTTATGATCAATCTAACTCTTCCCTTCATAACTGTCCACTTTTTAACATTTTTTCTCATTCTAAGACTCCTTTAAATGTCTCTGTTTTATCAGCCTCTATCACCATCCCCCACAGTGTGTTCCAGGCACTTAACACTCTCTGCATAAACAGACAGACAGACATACTTTATTGATCCCAAGGGAAATTGGGTTTTCTTTACAGTCGCACCAACCGAGAATAGTGTAGAAATATAGCAATATAAAACCATAAATAAATAAAAAGTAAATTATACCAAGTGGAAATAAGTCCAGGACCAGTCTATTGGCTCAGGATGTCTGACACTCTGAGGGAGGAGTTGTAAAGTTTGATGGCCACAGGCAGGAATGACTTCCTATGATGCTCAGTGTTACATCTCGGTGGAATGAGTCTCTGGCTGAATGTACTCTTGTGCCTAACCAGTACATTATGAATTGGATGGGAGACATTGTCCAAGATGGCATACAACTTGGACAGCATCCTCTTTTCTGACACCACCGTCAGAGAGTCCAGTTCCACCCCCACAACATCACTGGCCTTACGAATGAGTTTGTTGATTCTGTTGGTGTCAGCTACCCTCAGCCTGCTGCCCCAGCACACAACAGCAAACATGATAGCACTGGCCACCACAGCCTCGTAGAACATCCTCAGCATCGTCCGGCAGATGTTAAAGGACCTCAGTCTCCTCAGGAAATAGAAACAGCTATAACCCTTCTTGTAGACAGCCTCAGTGTTCTTTGACCAGTCCAGTTTATTGTCAATTCGTATCCCCAGGTATTTGTAATCCTCCACCATGTCCACACTGACCCCTTGGATGGAAACAGGGGTCACTGGTGTCTTAGCCCTCCTCAGGTCCACCACCAGCTCCTTAGTCTTTTTCACATTAAGCTGCAGATGATTCTGCTCACACCATGTGACGAAGTTTCTCACCTCTGAATCCTACCTCTGACATCTCCCCTAAATTTTCTTCCACTCACATTAAACAAGTGGCCTCTGGAAAAATGATGTTGGCTGTCCAATCTATCTATGCCTCTTATAATGTTATATACCTCTTACAAGTTTCCTCTTATCCTCCTTCACTCCAAAGAGAAAAGACCTAGTTCATTCAACTTATTCTTGTAAGACATTTTCTCTCATCCAGACAGCATCCTGGTAAATCTCCTCTGCACCCTCTCTAAATCTTTCATATCTTTCCTACAATGAGGTGACCAAAACTGAACACAATGCTCTAGATATGGTCTGCCCAGAATTTCAGAGCTGCAACATTATCTCTCGGATCTTGAACTTAATCCCACAACTAATGAAGGCCAACACAACATACACTTTATTAACCACCTTATCAACTAGTATGACAACTTTGAGGGATCTATAGACAGGACCTCAAGATCCTTCTGTTCCTTCACACTACTAAAATTCATTCTATTAACCTTGTACTCTGCCTTCAAGTTTGATCTTCCAAGGCATATCACTTCAAACTTTTTTGTATTGACCTCCACTTTCTTCACTCAACTCTGTATCTTGTGTATGTCCGTTATAATCTATGACAATATTCTACACTATCCACAATACTTTCAACCTTTATGCCATCTGCAAATTTCCTAACACAACTTTCCACTTCCTCATCCAAGTCATTTATAAAACTCACAAATTGCAGAGGTCCCAGAACAGATCGCTGTGGAATACCAGTGGTCACCCAACTCCAGGCAGAATATACAGTATTCCATCTACTACCACCCTCTGCATTCTGTGAGCAAGCCAATGCCAAATCCATGCAGCCAGGTTTCCATGGATACCCTGCCTCATGACCTTCTGGATGAATATAACATGAGGAGCCTTAACACCCACATCCATATGCACCACATTCAATGCTCTACCTTCATCACCTCTTCCAAAATCTGAAGTAGGGTGATGAGACACAACCTGCCCTTCACAAAACAATTATATAATAAGACTATACTTCTCCAAATTCTCATGAATTTTCTCCCTAAGAATACGCTCCAATACTTTTCCCAGCACTGAGGTAAGACTCACTGGTTTATATTTCCCAGGATTACTCCTATTATCTCTCTTGAACAACAAAACAAAATCTGCCATCCTCCAATCCTTTGGTTCCACTCCTGTGATGAGGGAGGATGGAAAGATCATTGTCAATGCCCCAGCATTCTCTTCCCTCAGTTCCTATATTAACCGGGGTATATTCCTGGCCCTAGGATTTATCTATCCTAATATTTTTTAGAAGCTCCATCACTATCTCTTTGTTAACCTCAACATCCTCCAGCTCTGTAGCCTGTCCTACGCTGATTCGTATTCATTAGAGTCCCCCTCCCTGGTGAACTCTGAAGCAAAACATTCATGAGGGTCCATCCCTACCTTCTCTGCATCCAGGCACATTTCCCCTTTATCCCTGAGAGGTACTCACTTTACTCTAGTCATCTTCTTTTTCTTCACATATGTAGATTGCCTGGGAATCTCCTTAACACGATGATGCACCATCAATAACTCACGCTGAGACTTAGGAAGCGAGATATCGGCTTTTATTGACTGGAAGAATAAACAGCACTACATCCTGGGGAAAATGAGGGAGAGCAGCAGCCCACAGTCGCTTTTATACAGGGGTCTGTGGGAGGAGCCACAGGAGCAGTCAGCAGGGGGTCTGTGGGAGGAGCCACAGGAGCAGTCAGCGGGGGGTCTGTGGGAGGAGCCACAGGAGCAGTCAGCAGGGGTCTGTGGGAGGAGCCACAGGAGCAGTCAGCGGGTGTCTGTGGGAGGAGCCACAGGAGCAGTCAGCGGGGGTCTGTGGGAGGAGCCACAGGAGCTGTCAGCAGGGGGTCAGTGGGAGGAGCCACAGGAGCAGTCAGCAGGGTCTGTGGGAGGAGCCACAGGAGCAGTCAGACAGGTATATCTAGTTCACCACACACGACTAGCCATTGTACTCTCATTTCCCCTTCTAGCTGACGTAAATATTTTCTGAAGCTCCTTACTGGCTACTTTATACCCCTCAAGACCCCTGCCTGATTTTTGCTTCCTAATCCTTAAGTATGCTTCCTTCTTCCTATTAACTATATGTTCCAGCTCTTGTCAGTCATGCTTCCTTTACCCAATTATTTACTTCCTATCTTAGTGAGACAAACCTATCCAGAACCCCATGCAAGTGTGCATTTATCTGAGAATATCTCTTCCCAATTTACGGTCCCAACTTCCTCCCTAATGCCATTGTAATTAGACCTGGCCCCGTTTTAAAGCAGACTATTTCAGATTTATCTGTATTAGGAAAATATGTTGCAATGTTTTGGCTTTCTTGAATAAGTCAATTAAAAGAGATTAATAGCAAAATATCCATCAGCAGAAGTAGGTTTAAATGGTTAATAGAGTCTTCTCGTTTCACATCAATGTGTATTGTAATCTTGGTCCCACATTCAAGCCCACTATGGATGTTGAAAGTGCAGCTCAGGTCAGGTAGCCGGGATGTCACTGGGAAATGAAACTGATCAGAGTTGTCATCTTCAAATAGTGGGTTATTAGTATTATGGGAATTGCTTGGTCACTTACACGATAGAATCAGGACCACCAGGATTTCTGGTACTATTTAAAAGAAACTAACATCATTTAAAGGGGAATTGCAATTTGATTGTCATTGCAGGTTTTCCCTTATAGCAAGAGGGAGAGAGAAAGATGAACTTCATTTGTCGAAACATACAAAGAAATGCATCGTTTGCACCAATGATTAGCAAACTCTGAGGATGTGCTTGAGAGAGTCCACGGTGCTGTACTGCTTCTGGCATCAACATTGGATGCCCAAAACTTGCTAACTCTGACCCATACATCTTTAGAATGTGGGAGGAAATCAGAGCACTTGGGAGAACCCACGGGGTCCCAGGAGAACGTACAAGCTCCTTATAGGCAGCTGCAGGAATCGAACCCGATTATCTGATCAATGGCACTGTAAAACTACTGTGCTACAATGCCGCCTTTCAAATTGAGATTTCTACCTCGGGAATCTAGTGGCTAGTTCTTCCTTATTATCCTTTTGGATCTGTATCATCATCTTCTTCCACCTGATCCTCGTGGTGTCTTTAAGACTTAGCTCTGTGGATTATGGAGAAAAACCATAGTAAACTTAAGAGAATTAACAGAGCTTTTTGAGGACATCTGCAGTCTGTTAATTGAAGACTGCTTGCTCTTATTTGCTGTTTATTGCATTGGCAATCTGTGTGTGAGCCTCTGTCTCCAAGCTAAACTGAGATCTGTAAGTTTTGAGAACCTTCATTTAAAGTTCAAAGAAAAATGTATTATCCAAGTACATTTATATTACCATATACTACCTTGAGATTCATTTTCATGTGCTACAGCACAGCAGTAAGAATGTTAACCAGGGTGTTACACTTGCAAACATTTATGGGAAAATAAAGAAATTTTGTAGAATTTACAAAAAACTATACATAAAGGCAAAATAACCAATGTGCAAAGGAAGACAAACTATGCAAATAAAAAATGAATGATACTTAGACCATGAGTTGTAAAAGAGTCCTTGAAAGTGAGCCTATAGGTCGTAGCATCAGTTCAGGGTAATGGTGATTGAAGATATTGATGCCTGTTCAGTAGCCTGATGGTTATAGAGTAATAGCTGTTCCTGAATCTAGTACTGCAGGACCTAAGGCTTCTATACCTCTTGCTCAAAGATAGTCCCGAGAAGACAGCATGGTCTGGATGGTGAGCATCTTTGATGCTGGATGTTGCTTTCTTGTGGCTGCACTCCATGTAACAGTGGGGAGGGCTTGGCTTGTGATGGACCAGGCTGCATCCACCACTTTCTGTAGCCATTTACAACGAAAAGTATTGCCAGGAGTTGCCGGAATATAGTTAACTGTGATCACCCATCTGCCACGTATTTAAGGACTAGAACCTGATTAAGCCGCAGCTATGTGTTTTTGGCCATTTGTGACTAACACCAATGGGAAACCAATAATAAAGGTAAATCTAAACTCTGATTGGAAGATGTTATCACTGCTTGCCTTCCTGATTGTAATATAAACAGCAAAATGACCAATTTTGCCAATGTCATCATTGCATCCGTGTAACCTTTGCAGTTATATGGCCTCTGGTTCATAGAACACAGAACAATACAGCACTGTACAGGCCCTTTGGCCCACAATATTGTGCCGACCCTTAAACCCTGCCTCCCATATAACCCCCCACCCTAAATTCCTCCATATACCTGTCTAGTAGTCTCTTAAATTTCACTGGTGTATCTGCCTCCACCACTGACTCAGGCAGTGCGTTCCGCGCGCCAACCACTCTCTGAGTAAAAAACCTTCCTCTAATATCTCCCTTGAACTTTCCACCCCTCACCTTAAAGTCATGTCCTCTTGTATTGATCAGTGGTGTCCTGGGGAAGAGACGCTGGCTGTCCACTCTGTCTATTCCTCTTAATATCTTGTATACCTCTATCATGTCTCCTCTCCTCCTCCTCCTCTCCAGAGAATAAAGCCCTAGCTCCCTTAATCTCTGATCATAATGCATTCTCCCTAAGCCAGGCAGCATCCTGGTAAATCTCCTCTGTACCCTTTCCAATGCTTCCATTTCTGACATTAGAGATCTTGCAGATGTTGAGCAACACAGCTGGATTACTGACTGCCTCTCATCTGAACTGAAGTCCAGCCTCAATAACCCTTCATTTGCAGTGTTCAGGTGTAACGCGGAAACCTGCATTCTCTAATTTCTCCTGTATTCTTCATACATAATCTCAAAGGTATTTCCTGCAATGTTCCATTTTACCCCAATAATATGGTGAAAAAATTAAGATCAAGTATTCCAGTTAGTCATCATAACACTTCCCCAACACAGCCAAAAGGGACAAAAAATTTGTTTCTAAATACTCTGGCAACCTAAAATTGCTATTCAGAAGCTTGACTTGTGGGTGTCATGAGTCATGTAAACATTCAGAAACTTGACTCTTCTGACTTCATCCAATTTATGTCAAGAAAAAACAAATCATATGTTTCTGGACAGAGTTTTCCCAAAGGGAGCTTCCATTAAAACAAAAGCCCTAGTTAGTGTGACTAGTCATTGTCTAAGAGCTGCCAGGCATACTTTGAATCTCTTGAATAAAGCTATCTCAGGGTGAAATATCAGAGTTTGACACCACTTCCAAACCAAACACTGATCAAAATGATACTGAACTTCCACTTCTACATCTTTAATACTGGGAACAGAATCCAGTTTTAAAAATATACATTATCCATTTTCTATATTATCGAAATATAGTTTGCATTCTGAAGGTGATGTTTGTTGGAAGCAATGTTTAAAGACAACACAAAACATATCCTCTCAGCTGATGCAATTGTTTCCTCAGGATAATGACAATGGGTGGTATGAAAACATCAGTTTTAATGGAGAGCATGGACTATCCCCTGGAAATAATGTGGAGGTAAGATGCCAAACAGGTTAGCCTCAATTTATCATCAACTAACTTTATTATAAATTTAAAACTTAACTCAGTAAAAGCCCCAATACATTTAATTGCTTTTAATTTACCTTATTACCTAAGTGTTCTGATCTGACCAAATGAAACATATTTCAGTAGCTTGTCCATGGTTTGTTCCACTTCTGCAGAATACCAGCAAATAGTGAAAATAAAATCACTTGCACGCACCAAGTCACAGAGCAGTTATTTGTTTCATTATTAGGTAAGTTCATTAAAACAGCTGTGGAGATTTTAGAAAAAAGTTTTCAGCAGATGCAAGCTAAAGATGAGTTAAATTGAATTAAAGGAGGTTTACAAATTTAATTAATTACATTTCAATCTTGGCATTTTCCATCAGGAGTTTGTATGTCCTCCATGTGGAATATGTGGGTTTCTGGGTGCTCTGGCTTCCTCCCAGAACCCAAAGATGTACCGATGAGTAGGTTGATTGGTCATTGTAAATTGTCCTGTGATTAGGCTATGGTGAAATCGAGGGTTACTGGCAGCAAGGCCAGAAGGGCCTGATGGTCTTATTTCACACTGCATCTCTAAATAAATAAAATAAATGATTAAGTTGATTTTCCTTTATTGTTTTACAATCATTACTAAAAATAATCTGTGGATTGACATGACATTCATCACAGAAATATAAAAGTGGGAACTGAGACTCTGCTTGTCACTTCCACAAAGCTATGTGTAGGCTCAGTTTTTCTAATGCATTCCCTTTCAACAATCACCTTTTAATCATTTCAAATCCTGTTGGCTTTGCACATTCTTCTTGTTTCTAATAAACGTTTGATTTCAATTGGCTACTTTGTTCTTGATGTCCCTTTCCTGCCTCTAAACCCATTTAATTTCTTCATTTTGTATCACCAACTCTAGCTCTTTTTTCTCTCGCAGTCACCCCCTTATATATTTCTTTATCTGGTATGCTCTCCTGCGCTTGATATGCCAAGCATGCTACTTGTCCCATCAAACTGGATTGAGGCCTTGAATTCCGTTTCTGTGTTTGAGCTAATGGCCAGTTTGTCAATGAGACCCAAGGGTAACAGTAGTGAGGCTTGGAACAGGTGAAGTTCCAATCTACAGATAATTTGGGCAAGGAAGGAAGAGAAAGCCTTTGTAAAGGCTTGCACAAAACGTGAATGTTTAATTCACAATCAGTAAAAAAAAAACATAATGAATTACAAAGGTGTGGTTCTCATTTAATGTTATTGTCCAAATCTGGTTGGTTAAAATGATAAGAAAGGGACATTGATAAGGCGTTTTGACCCAAAATGTCAAATGTTTATTCCTCTCCACAGATGCTGCCGAAGTCGCTGAGTTTATTCAGCACTTTGTGTGTGTCACTCAAGGTTTCTAGCATCTGCAGAATCTCTTGTATTTACAAAAAGGAGAAAATTCCCTGAGACCAGCTTGGTGGAAGCTCCGGGATCTAAATGTTCATAGAAACACAACATCTTTTCCACAATAGCACATTCCCTTGAAAATGAAATGCAGACTTTGGAAATCTGAAACAAAGGTAGACAATGGACAGGGTGACTTGGATAGGTTAGGTGAGTGGGCAAACTCATGGCAGATGCAATTTAATGTGGATAAATGTGAGGTTATCCACTTTGGTTGCAAGAACAGGAAAACAGATTGTTATCTGAATGGTGGCCGATTAGGAAAAGGGGAGGTGCAACAAGACCTGGGTGTCATTGTACACCAGTCATTGAAGGTGGGCATGCAGGTACAGCAGGCGGTGAAAAAGGCAAATGGTATGTTGGCATTCATAGCAAAGGGATTTGAGTACAGGAGCAGGGAGGTTCTACTGCAGTTGTACAAGGCCTTGGTGAGACCGCACCTAGAGTATTGTGTGCAGTTTTGGTCCCCTAATCTGAGGAAAGACATTCTTGCCATAGAGAGAGTACAAAGAAGGTTCACCAGATTGATTCCTGGGATGGCAGGTCTTTCATATGAAGAAAGACTGAATCGACTAGGCTTATACTCACTAGAATTTAGAAGATTGAGGGGGGATCTTATTGAAACGTATAAAATTCTAAAGGGATTGGACAGGCTAGATCAGACATGGGCAAACTACGGCCCGGGGGCCATATGTGGCCCGTTAAGCTTTTTAATCCGGCCCGCAGAACTTGATGAAATTATATTAATAAACCTTGTTAACGTTTTTTTCCCCGCAATTCTGGCGTTTTCGCCACAACAAAACTAAATCCAGACTTTGATGCGCTGGCTAAAAAGGGAGACCAACAACACTGTTCCCACTGAAATTAAAATTAAGTTTCTTTGTTGTGTTATGTAAAAAATGCATTTGAGAATATTTTTTTCAATAATCCTTACATGTTACATGTCATTTCTGTTAAGTGATGGACATGAGTAGTGCGCAGGTGCACTTACATTCTCAAAATAAAAAATGCGCTCCAGATCAAATAACGCGCTCCGCATACTGGCGCGCTGTCACTGTTCTGTCCTTGTGCTGGTCGTTGTTGAGTTTTGGCACAGGGGACAATTGAATAAGAAGGAGCAGGACAAGTAGACCTGCATCTCCTACCGTTTTTGAAATAAAGACAGTCAGGAGGAGAGTGATGATGATAATATCTTGAAGGATAACAGAATTTTCAGTGCTTTAAAATAATAACTGTTACTATTAAAAAAGCTGTATTTTATTCATTTAATTTTCAGTGTTTTAAAAGTCATTTCAATAAATAGCTAAATACCATGGGACTTCAAAGACAGATATTTTGTTGTAATGCATTTGTTCATTTTCAATTGAAATTAAAGCACATGTTTTCTACATATCCCATGATATTTTATTTTCTCTTATGAGGTGTATTACCAAAACACTCCGTCCATCTGCTCCTGGTCCGGCCCCCCTGTCAAAATTTAGAACCCTTTGTGGCCCACAAGTCAAAAAGTTTGCCCACCCCTGGGCTAGATGCAGGAAGATTGTTTCCGATGTTGGGGAAGTCCAGAACGAGGGGTCACAGTTTAAGGATAAAGGGGAAGCCTTTTAGGACCGAGATGAGGAGAAACTTCTTCACACAGAGAGTGGTGAATCTGTGGAATTCTCTGCCACAGGAAACAGTTGAGGCCGGTTCATTGGCTATATTTAAGAGTAAGTTAGATATGGCCCTTGTGGCTAAAGGGATCGGGGGTTATGGAGAAAAAGCAGGTACAGGGTTCTGAGTTGGATGATCTGCCATGATCATACTGAATGGTGGTGCAGGCTCGAAGGGCCGAATGGCCTACTCCTGCACCTATTTTCCAATGTTTCTATGTTTCTAATGCTGAAGGTATCCAACAGGTCAGGCAGCATACGTGGAGAATGAAACAAAGATAATATTTTAGATCAATGACCTTTCTGCAGAGCTAGGAAAAATTAGAAATGAAGCTTGGTTAAAAGTTGCAGATAAGCTTGGATATAGCAGGAGGAGCAAGAGGATCATCTGGTCAGTGATAGGGTGGAGACTATGCCGTAAACCTCTCTTATGTTCTCTCTGCTTTTACTCCTTTTTGTACACCTTCTACCTTGTTGCATAATTAACATCCGAGTCAAGATGAAAGTCATGAAAACAAAAATGCTGGAAACTCACAGTTAGAACCGCTTGGTGGCGGACTTCAGAAAGGTGAAAGCACCCTGCATTCCCATCTCTGTCAAGGGAACGGATGTGGAAATCATCCGAGACTACAAATACCTGGGAACTCACCTGGACAATAAACTGGACTGGACTGAAAAAGCAGAAGTTCTGTACAAGAAGGGACAGAGCTGACCGTACTTCCTGAGGGGGCTCCAGTCATTCAACGTCTGCAGTACTATGCTGCAGATATCCTACGACTCTGTGGTGGCCAGCAGTCTGTTCTATGCTGTGGTCTGCTGAGGCAGCAGAGTCAGAGCAGCTGATGCAAGGAGATTGATAAGCTCATCGGGACGGCTGGTTCTGTTCTGGGAGTGGAATGGGATTCCCTGGTGGTTGCGTCTGAGAGGAGAATGCTGCAGAAGCTATGGAGCATTATGGACAATCCCTTTCACCCTCTCCATGACATACTGGACAAACAGAGGAGCACCTCTAGTTACAGACTGGTTCCACTGAGGTGCACCACGGAACACCACAGGATATTCTTTTCCCCTGTGGATATAAGACTCTACAATTCCTCCTCCTTAAGTATATGGTTTCATTTCACATTTGTATTTTGCACTACTACTTTTTAATGCACATTTTGTATTCTTTTCGTATCTCAATGCTTACATTTTGTATTTTAAAAATATATTTTTCTGACTGAGCAAACTTGCAACAATAATTTCCTTTGGGATAAATAAAATTTTATCTTATCATACCCTAAATCAAGATCTTGGGTTGTTGGCCTCAAACATCAACTCTGCACCTCCCACAGTTGCTCTCTGACCTACTGAGTATTTCCAGCATTTTTCATTTTATCAGGGTGCATTCCTTCAGTTTCCCATCCAATGAAGTCCAGTGGTGGAGCTCCATTCTATATGGATTCTCAGTATTTACACTGGACGTTCTGCTGTCAAAGCCAAGACCAATAAATTCAGTGGGGATTGCAGTATTCTGAAGAAGTAATTCAAAGGGAAACTACAATTCCTTTACAGAAATAATTATGGTTTGTTTTATGTCCTTTAAAACTTAATTCAGTTTTCACAGTTAATATTTTCAAATAAAAATTATTGTTAATTTGTTAATAGCTTTTAAAAAGTATTTCTGAATGTTAATGAAATTTGATCCTAATAATATTGGACTGCACATCAATGTAGACACCATTCAAATCAAATCAAGTTTAATTATCATTCAACCGTACTTGGATACAGCCAAATGAGACAGTGTTCCATAGGATCAGAATTAGGCCATTTGGCCCATCGAGTCTGCTCTGCCTTTCATCATGGCTGATGATTTTTCTTTCAGCCCCAATCTCCTGACTTTACCCATATCCCTTCATGCTCTGACCAATCACGAATCTATCAACCTTTGCCTTAAGTATACATAGAAAGATTTGACCTCCACAGCTGCCTGTGGCAAAGAATTCCACAGATTCACCACTCTCTGGCTGAAGAAATTCCTCGTCATCTCCATTCTAAAAGGATGCCCCTCTATTCTGAGGCTGTGTCCTCTAGTCTTAGACTCTTCCACCATAGGAAACATCCTCTCCACATCCACTTGATAGGTCACCCATCATTCTTCTGAATTCCAGTGAATACAGGCCCAGAGCCATCAAACGCTCTTCATATGACAAGCCATTCAATCCTGGAATCATTTTTGTGAACCTCCTTTGAACCTTTCCAGCGTCAGCACATCCTTTCTAAAATAAGGGGCCCAAAACTGCTCACAATACTCCAAGTGAGGCCTCACCAGTGCTTCCAGTCTCAACATTATATCCTTGCTTTTATATTTTGGACCTCTTGAAATGAATGCTAACATTGCATTTGCCTTCCTCACCACAGACTCAACCTATAAATTAAGCTTTAGGGAATCCTGCACAAGGACCCCCAAGTCCCTTTGCACCTCAGTTTTTTTCAAAATTTTCTCTCCATTTAGAAAATAGTCAACACTTTCATTTCTTCTACCAAAGTGCATGACCATACACTTCCCAACACTGTATTCCATCTGCCACTTCTTTGTCCATTCTCCTAATCTGTGTAAGTCCCTCTGTAGCCTGTCTAGTTCCACAAGACTACCTGCCCCTCCACCTATCCTCATATTGTCTGCAAGCTTTTCAACAATGCTAACAATTCCATCATCCAAATCATTGAGATACAACATAAAAAGAATCGGTCACAACACAGACCCTGTGGAATGCCATTAGTCACTGTCAGCCTGCCAGAAAAAGCTCCCTTTATTCCCACTCTATGCCTCCTGCTAAGCAGCCATTGCTTTATCCGTACTAGAATCTCTCCAGTAATACCATGGGCTCGTAGCTTGTTAAGCAGTCTTGTCAAAGGCCGTCTGAAAATCCAAGCACCCAACATCAACAGATTCTCCTTTGTCTATCCTGGTTGTTATTTCTTCAAAGAATTCCAAGAGTTTTGTCAGGCAAGGTTTTCCCGTGAGGAAAGCATGCTGACTTATGGCCTATTTTATCATGTGCCTCCAAGTTCCTCTGGGACCAATGTGAAAATACATACACGTGCATTCAAAATAGTGAGAAAGGAAAAGAAAACATAATCACATTAGAAAATACATTTTTACCCCAAGACCCTGACTAACAAGTCCCACACAATGGTGGCTCCTGGCAATCAAACCTGTTATTCCACCGATCAAACACTGGAGGGCAGCACTGATGGGAGAGGCCACCCACAAACGAACATGGATGCCATGCTACACCGCCTCCGGTGTCTCCTCATCTAGACTCCAGCAGTAGGCAAGCCTGTGGCTTGAGACCCTGTGCTCGCTATAACTAGGCTTTGCTGCTGCCTCACTATCTGTCTCATCACCAATTAAGGGAAAAAGGCCTGCAGCAATTAATGCCTAATAAGGTCCTGTGATTGCAAGAGAAACGTCCAAGATAGTCACTCATGGTTTCTCTGCACACCGCTTTTGAGTAGCAGGTAGTAGCATGGTTTGCATCCAGTTCAGCTGCTCTGAACCCAATCTGACTCCCGCGGCCCACCAAGTGCACTCCCCTTCTCCGAACCACCAGCCGGCTCCTACAACACCTCAGTCAGCTACTACGCCAAACAACAAGCAGCTCACTGATGCAGAAGACCATCTAGACCCATATTGGAGTTCATTATAGTCTTACGATAGTAAAAAAATGTAACAAAGAAAAGAGCATGCTTGTTTGGCCCCTGTGAGGCTTCTGCATCTGCATGCACCGCCATTGCACTGGAAGAATGTATACCTGTACAAGAAAAATAGCGACTATTTGAGTTCAAAGTAAGTTTATTATCAAAGTACAGATATGTCACCAAATGAGATTCATTTTCTTGCAGTCATTCACAGTAGAACAAACAAATGCAAGAGAATCATGAATTTGTCCCATCCTGGTTGCAATAACATTTTATGACTTATCACAAACTGATTTTAGTTTTACATTTTTTTTTAGGAAACAATGATAATTGAAACTTATAAATTTGTAAGTAAAATTGCAACTACTTATTCAACATAGGACATAGCACAGCACAGTACAAGCCCTTCGGCCCACAATATTATGCTGACCTTTAAATCCTGCCTCCCATATAATCACTCACCTTAAATTCCTCCATATAGGAGTCCTTTCTAGTAGTCTCTTAAATTTCACTAGTGTATCTGCCTCCACCACTGACTCAGGCAGTGCATTCCACACGCCAACCACTCTCTGAGTAAAAAACCTTCCTCTAATATCCCCCTTGAACTTCCCACCCCTTACCTTAAAGCCATGTCCTCTTGTATTGAGCAGTGGTCCCCTGGGGGAGAGGTGTTGGCTGTCCACTCTATCTATTCCTCTTAATATTTTGTACAATATCTAAATTTCATTATTTTAAAATCTTTCTAGTTGCTGATGGGCGCCGTGTCACATCCTGAGGTTGACGAAACCTGTGACATTGACTCGAATTATGAAGAACTAGATACAGTTGAGGTATGTTAAGATGGATAATGACAATTAAGGGGATTCTGTATCATTATTTTTACACTTGTTGGACTAATGCACAGCGGGAGCTCAAGATTTGTTTTGGGGTGCAACTACGTCTTTTACTGTATTCAGTAAGCTAATATATAAACAATACACTACGTTGGATTTGTGACATCATACTGCAACTAACCGTCATGTTATTTTGATCAGCTGCAGAATACTTCATGTGCGGCAGACACACTTGTGAATTTCACCAACCCTGCTACAGTCCTAGCTCCCAACGGTTCACCTCACGGTGCATGTGACATAAAGTTGTAAACAGTTGTTAATATTTATTAATTCTAAGCCAAAGAAATGCATCATTGTAGCCTCAGGTTCACTTTGAATGAGACGAATTGTGTAAAGGGAAAAATTTGTTTTGAAAGTCAATCTACACTGGCAGTAATAAATGCTGTAGTGGTGTTGCATACAGAATATCATAGAATGGACTGAAATGTCATTATAAGGACCTGAATATTTTATTTCAGGACTATTCTGTTTCTGTCCCAACACGACCTCCACCACCCCCTCCTACATTGTTTACTCAATGTTTCTTTGACAACTTGGTTCAGTCATGGTCATTGGGTTGCACAGAAATCATTGCTCTTAAACAGTACCCTTGATGCACAAAGTACAAACAGTAGTGGATACGCCCTCCCCACCATTGACTACATCTACATCAAGAGATGTCACAGGAAAAGCAGCATCCATCATCAGGGGTTCCCATCACCCAGGTCATGCTCTCTTCTCACTGTTGCCATCAGGAAGGTGGTACAGGAGCCTCGGGGTCACACCATCAGGTTCAGGAACAGTTACTACACCTAAACCATCAGGCTCTTGAACCAAAGGGGATAACTTCACTCAACTTCACTAGTCCCATCATTGAAATGTTCCCACATCCTATAGACTCATTTTCAAGGACTCTTCATCTCATGTTCCCTATTGCTTATTTACCTATTATTATTATTTGTTTCTTTGTGTGTTTGCACAGTTTGTTGACTTCTGCACACTGGTTGAATACCCAAGTTGGTGTGGTCTTTCATTGATTCTATTATGATTATTATTTTATTATGGATTTATTGAGTATGCCTGCAAGGAAATGAATCTCAGTGGTTGAACATGGTGACATAATGTACTTTGATAAAAAATTTACCTTGAACTTTGATGCACAATATAGATACATTTTTTTCAAATATTTCAGGAAGTGACTAACTTCCTCTTCCAACAAAAATCTATTTAAATCTTAATTTCTATCGACAGTACAGGATCTCTAAAAGCTAGAAACAAAAAAAAACTAAATTTTGTGCCATGACTGCAGGATAATCTCCTGCCTCTGCATTGAAAAATAAAGCAAATAAAATAAATCTAGTCCTTTGCAAGTGATAGTTTTTTAAATTTATTCTTAGAATTTGTATAAATGTAACTATGATGTTTCATAACAGTGTAGATCACCAAAGATTTCTTTGACCTATACTGTCAGTGCTTAACTATAAAATATATTTTTCCTGCTTGTTATAATAGCCTGTGAACAAGGTTTCTCATCATTCTTCTTTTAATAGCTCGGATCAAAGAAATCTAGCAGCTATTCAGACACTTCAGGTATGTATTTGGATTCTTATATTCATGAGTTTCTTTTAATGTCTGTTGATTACTTTTTCATGCAAGTTGCTTCATTGTGTAGTTACAAAGACTGGTGTTTGATGTTTCTGAACATAGCCACACAGTCTTTGAGACTATCACAAGTAATTTTGTATAACTTGCACCAACTTACCTTGCTGTAGCACCCAAAGTGTTCAGAAATGCACAATCATTGGGTTGTAGATAGCCAGTTAACTGTGCAGGGAAAGCGTGGTCAAGGAAAAGTCAATTTACAAAACACCTGCAGATACTGAGGGGAGAATTGGTAGGACTTGTTGGTAATGGTGAAGCTGGAGATAGAGTTGTTGGGGAAGCAGGAAATAAAGTGGGTCAGGATGATGACAGTGAAGGGTGTATTCAGGAATATAAGGATGGAGTGGTGTAAGGATGAAGCCTAGGTGGGGACTAAAGTGGAATTTGGCAAGGCTTGAGGTAACAGGATTATCATCATTGTACAATTTTGACTTCTGTTCAATAGATGTTTTTGACTCAATGGAAAGTAGAAACAAGAAGGTGAGTAGGAAGCTGGAGAATTTCATTTGTTCAACACGCCGGAATTGAGAAGTAAAAACAGAACTGAATAACATTTCAGAGCTGAAAGAAAGTAGTTACAGGCCAAAGGTGGGGAAAAGCAGGCAGTAGATCAGTGTTCAACAGGAATTTTATTTAACAAACCACCAGGCTTTGATTTTGCTGATGTTTACCTTTGGGAAATTTGTTTCTTCTCACTCTTTATATTATATAAGGAGTAACTGGAGTGACAAATATCCTATACTTGATAAAAGAATGATAGAATAGAATAATGTCATTGTAATTCATATCACAATTTGCTGCCTCTCGTGCTAAATCTGAGCATTCAATTTCATAATAAACATTCCCTAGATCCCCCCAAAAAATATGTAATGCATTTCCTCATCAATTTATTTCCGTGTCCTCTTCTATTCTGAATAATTGTAGGACTGAAGAGTGTTGTACTGATTCTGTGTAGAGTAATCTAGTCAATCCCATTCCCCTCTTTCTCTCTGTAGGAAATGCTTACCTTCACATATTTATACTATTCTTTTTTGTAAATCAGCATCCACCACATTTTCGGTGGAACATTGTTTATACACAATGAATAAACACCTTTTCTTGGATCATCCTCGATGATTTGTCATTTTGTCCTCTTGTCCTTGAATTTCTGTTCATGGGGAGAGTTCCTTTCTATTTACCCATGATATTATACATCTTTATTTCTCAGTCTTAACTCTGATCTGAAAGGAACAGCCACAGCTTCACTAAAGTAACTTCATAAATGTTTCCTCTTCTCTGGGTCTACTTTAGTAAATCTTTTTTTTGCACCTGTGCTGGGGCTTTGCATCTGTCTTACAATGGCTTGATCAATATTATACAATACTTCAGTGGCCTCACCAGTGTTCTGTGAAGTTTCTCTCTTTTGTACCTTTTCTGCTCATGAAACTCAGGTTCCATTTTCCTTTGTTAGCTGCTCGGTTCAGTTGTCTTTCACCTTCAGAGATCTATATCCAGATCTTTCTATTCCTACATCATCTATATAATTCTACAAATTAGCCACCCCTTTCTTCTTGCAAAATCTATCATGTTGACAGCTGAAGAGGTTATTCTTTTTAAGAGTACGTGGGATGGTCTGTGATGCTCGTGACCTTTGTTTGTTGCTCATCTGAGTGGCTTGATGCTGAAGCTTGATTGAAAATGCTGCCGAGAAGTAGCTCAAGATATTTTCCTTCAGCTATATAACTGCAAATTGCATGACACAAACAATGGGTCACATTTGGTTGCTACTGTCTATTTTTTCAGCCAGCCACCAGAAGTGGGGGAGGAACAGCAAATGACTAGTCTATATTTCATATTCACCTTCAGGATGTTCCAGAAAAATAGTACAATTGTGCAATGTAGTTATTCGGTGGCCCATTATGAGGCCAAATTGGAGTCATTAATTCAAACACATTTAATAATTTTCTTTCCTGTGGAACAGTTCCAGGGATAATAAGTACATAAGGCACAAAAGCCTCTTGGCACCTTACAACCTCTCTGCTATTCAATAAGTTCACTATTCCCTTTTATCTCAATGTCATTTACATGCACTAAACCCTCGATTCTGAAAATATCTAAAGATGTGTAATTCTGTTTTGAGTATAATCAGCAATGCTTTTGGACAGATAATTTCAAGGATTTTCTACCCTCTGGGTGAGGAAATGTCTTCGCATCTTGATCCTTAATGTCTAATCCCTTGTTTTATAACTATGGTCTCTGCTTCTAGACCTCCAGCCTGGATAATATCATCTTTGCATCTCCCCCGACCAATCCCTATTATAATTTTCTATATTGCTGTGAGTTCATCCTTCATTCTTCCAAACCTCAGTGAGCAGCAGGCCCAGTTTCTGTTTTCTCCATCACATATCAGGAATCAAACTGGTTGCTCTTCTTCGTATTCCCATAAGTTTATCCTTCCTTCATTCGGGAGACCAGACAGGTACATTATATTCCTAGTGCAATCTTACAGGGGTCCATTACAAGTAAACCAATATGTTTTCACTCTTACACTCAAATGCTCTTGCCTTACAGACCAAGGTTTGGTTGCCTACTCAATTGATAGCTGTAATTGGATGTTAATTTTCAATTATTAGTCTATACAACACACCAAAAATCAATACTTTTCAATCTGCCATTTTAAAAAGTGCTCCAATTTTCCATTTTCTCAAATAAAATGGATGACCCAATGTTTTTTCATGTTCTAGTACTTGTGCCTTGCCCTTGCCTATTCACTTAGTCTTTCCCTATTCCCTTGAAGCCCTTCTGCATCCTCTTCATAGCCCACACTGTCATTCAGCTTTGAATCACCAGCATACTTGGAATAAATGCAGACTTCAGTATGGCATTACATGAATCATACAAGGCTTCAGATGAGAAGATTTGGAACAGAATTATTTAAAGTTTGAATGTATCAATGTGTATGTGAAAGCATTTGCCATTTTTACACAGAATCGATTGACCAAGACTATGAATTAATTACCACTGAACCAGAGGATAAGGGAGGCAGTAACAGACAGTTGTCTAAAAGATCTAACAGGTAAATTTTTACTTTGCATTTGATAAGGTTTGCACTTGAGCAGAAGATGGGTGATGAGACAAAGAAATCAACATTTCTGATTTTCAGTAGGACCTTGTACCTTTTGATCTACTCAGCTGGGGTAGGAATCATTGTGGTCAAAGAGAGAAGAATTTGCCTGTTGAGTTGAAATAGGATCATGTTTGAAATTTCTAGGTCTTGCTTCACTTATAAGTTTATGACAAACTTCTATACTATCCATAACACTCAAACCTTTGTATCATTTGCAATCTTACTAACCAACCTTTCCATTTCCACATACAAGTCATTTATAAAAATCACAAGAGCAGGGGTCCCAATCAAATTCCACAAATATCTTCTTGTGTGACTTTGTGACAAACGTTGTCAGGTAATACTCTAATAAAGTGGCTTTGTATTGCTTTCAGAATCATAGCATGGTTATGGGAGGGAAAGAGGCTATTCGGCCTATTGAGTACATGCCTGTTCTTTCCAAATGCAATTCAGATAGTCCCATTCCATGCTCTTTTCCTGATATCCCTTTTCTTTTTTTAACATTTTCCAGTCCTTATCCAACTTCCTTTCTATCACCATGATGACATTGTCAATGCGAGTATTAAGCATTACTGAGAAGCAGTACCAACTCCTTTCTATGTTTCCTTCCGGCTCAAAAAAACAACCACTCATTACGCATCTGTTTAGCCAGCTTTCTATCCATTAAAGCCTTCTAATTTATGAGATTAATAATGGCTAAGATAACAGGCTGTTGCTGTTCTACAGTAACATATCCAATTATCTAATATGATTAAAATGCCTTTTGTGTATAAATCTGTATTGTTATAAATTTTCATCATTGTTCCTAAGTCCTTCTTTATCAAAGATGAAACCAAATTTTCTAAGACATCCTCAGGTATAAGGTATCTAGCAGAGGAAACACTGCTGGTTTAGTTGTCTTCTTAATTACACTCCACATGCAGAATATGTGGTGTTCAAAGAAAATTATCAGTTAGAAATAACTAATGCATCATTGTCCTCGTATTGTGCACAAAGGAAAAATTATTCCTTGATATAAACAGACTAAAGGGTCTGGGTGCAGTTTGGGTCTTAACTTAATATGCTTATGGCTTTCTTGTAGGTTGTATCAGGTTACAAAAACAGAAGCTGAGCCCTTCATTTCGGGAAAAACTGTAAAGACAACCACAAAAATTCAACTAGTAGTAAGTAGAACGTAATCATCATAGTTGTTAATTTGTTGTTTTAATATACAATCCTTCAACGTCCATCGTTAAGTTTGTGCACATGATAATATCTGAGAGATAGATGATCAAACTGCTTGTGGGCAAGAATCAAAATGAATTCAAAAAAGAAGGGCGTTTTTTTTTTCTCCTCAGTGTTACCTTTGTGAGTTACAAAGAAGAGAATATTGTGGATTGTGGCAACAACTACTGTCCAATAAGAGTTCACAACAGAAAGGGGGACAGAGACCTATTTTTATGTACCTTGAATTCAGAAACTTCTGAGATCTCAGTTACTCAGTTTGTGCAAGTGTTTGCTAAATGAAAATGCACACTCATAGGTCCCACATTTAATTAAGTAGCCCAGCCAAAGATGTTGCATTCTACTGCTGGTAGCACTGTTGACTTTCAGCCATTTGGGACTGAGGCTGAAAGCTCTCGCTCCTATCAAGTTGAGTATCACTGGATTAAAGGTAGCTGTTGTCTAAAGTGAAATACAGACCAAAATAACCTAGAAGCTGTTTTTAAACACCAGGCCAATTTTATGTTGATTAATGTCAGCAGGGATGCAGGGATAAGCAAGGAATTCAACATGATTTCATGCCATAAACTACCACTGTTCTCTGAATTAGAGCACTCATAATCCACATCATAAGATGATAAGAGGCATAGATCAAGTGGATAGCCAGAGACTTATTCCCCAAAGCAGAAATGGCTAACATGAGGATGCATCATTTTAAGGTGATTGGAGTAAGGTATTGGGGGATGCCAGTGGTAAGTTTTTTTCTCACGAAGAAAGTGGTGGCTGCATGTAATGGGCTGCCATGGGGGCGGTGGGGGGGGGGGGGGGGTTGATAGTGGCGGATACATTAGGGACAATTTTAGATGGGGCACATGGATGATACAAAAAAGGAGGGCTATATAGGAGGGAAGGATTAGATTGATCTTGTAGTTGAGTGCCGTCGAGTCGTTGTCAACTCACGGCAAAACAAAGTGTAGTTTAGTTGTCCATAGGGTTCTCATGGCAAGACACAGAAGTAGATTGCCAAGCCTTTCTTCCTCACAGATACCACTGCAGGTTGGGTCCTGGCCAGATTCAAACTCAGGGCCATCTGCCTTGAAATTTAGTGCTGATGCCATTATACCACCCGCTGGCCCGAGTAGACTAATCTTCGATTGGGTTAAAATGCTAGCATGATATCATGAGCTGAAGAGCCTGCATTGTGCTGTAATGTTCTATAACTATTTTGAAGAGCAAGAGAATGCTTTTAAAAGGATCTTTTAAAATTTCTGAACTCTACCTATTTGATCAATTATCGGTTGACTGGATTAAAGTAACTCAATAGCAGAACATTATACTTCAGTATTTCTTCAAATAGTACACACTGTTAAATTACCTTCAACTACGTTCATGCTTCTACATATTGTGTACTTTCAATAACATAGAAAATAATATATAATTATATTTGTTTATAGCCTGTCTGAATCATTAATTTATGTGAAACAAATTAAATTAACATGATAACAACACACACAAAATACTGGTGGAACACAGCAGGCCAGGCAGCATCTATAAGGAGAAGCACTGTCGATGTTTCGGGCTGAGACCCTTCGTCGGCCTGAAACGTCGACGGTGCTTCTCCCTATAGATGCTGCCTGGCCTGCTGCGTTCCACCAGCATTTTGATTGTGTTGTTTGAATTTCCAGCATCTGCAGATTTCCTCATGTTTGTAAATTAACATGATTTTTCTTTTGTTTTAGTTCAATGAACATGGAGCATCATGGGTTTATCCAATAGTGCCACTGGAATGCTCGGTAACTAATCCTCAACTGGAAACCAAATATTCAGGCATGAAGAAATTTATTTCTTATCAAATTACACCTAATGTAAGTATCCTATTTTTGTGAGGCGGGTAGGGTTTATAATGAACTGAAAACTGGAACAGGGAACCTTTGTTGGAAAAGATAGTGGATAAACAGTTAGCATGATTATTTTAATGATTAACTCCTTTTCCAAAGAGGAATAGATTGGGAACAGCTTCTCTATTATAAATGTCCTTCCATTATTACTCACTGTGTTTCCAACAATGGGATTGTAAGTTTATGCTAAAACAATATTCCCCCTAAAACTGTAATCACTTAGTAGAAAATGCTTTTAAAAGTTAGGTGCTTAGGAAGGATGGAAAGATAATATAAACCAAATGGCAAGGTTCTAAAAGGATTACAGGAACAGGCAATCATAGATGTAGAGGGGAAAAGATCTTTGACCATGGAGGGATAAATTGGGAGAGGGATTAGTAAAACAGAGTCATAGAAAAGTACAGCACAGAAAAGGCCCTTTGGCCCATCTAGTCCATACCAAACCATTTAAACTGCCTAGTCCCATTGACCTGCACCAGAACCATAGCCCTGCATACCCCTACCATCCATGTACCCATCAAAACTTCACTTAAACATTGAAATCGAGCTCACTTTCACCACTTGTGCTGGCAGCTTGTTCCGCACTCTCACAGCCCTCTAAGTGAAGAAGTTTCCCTTTAAACATTTCACCTTTCACTCTTAACCCCCAGTTAAGGTTAGTTCACTGGAACTCCACTTACAGGGCTGTCATGGCGAGGGAATAAAGGTGGCCTGTTAACAGAATGACTTTTACAAAGGCTTAGGAACAAATAATCTCATCAGCTCAGTCTTTCCATTCATTCCAGGGATGTCAAGTAGAAAGGGAAAAAGATATAAATACTCCCAAGGATGCTATACAGTGACATGATATTAAAATGTGGACACATATAGGGATTCTGCAATATTGAGTCAAGTGGGAACATGTGTCGAGTCTTGGTCTGGATTCTGGACAATAATATATAAGAAAGATTTGATCAGGCCAGGAGAAAGGCACCAACACAATAATCTTCAGTGATCAATTAGAGTTGGGGTTGGGTTTTAATACAGCCAGATAGATCATTCATGTCCTGATCATTTAGTCCCAGCCCAGTAACAAATCCACAATGCTGTTGTATCTGTTACCTCAGCAAAGCTGTATGATGTTGGGATGTTGTAAGCAGGGAAGATATGAATGTAAAATAACAACATCATCATTGAATCATTACCCGGATTATCTCTTAAGTTTTGGTGCAACATAATAAAAAGCTCTTGGTACAACAAAATAGAAAACTAAAAAAATACATAAATGTCACCACATGTAACCCTGAGATTCATTTACTTGTGGGCATACTCAGTAGATCCAACAGCCATAATAGAATCAATGAACGACTTCTCCCAACAGAGTGGATAACAAGCGTGCATGACAACATCAGTTACCTTTGGTTTCTTGCGATGTAAATATAAAACTATCAATGTTTTCAGTGTTTTTCCAGATTTATAGACATTTAAAAATTAGATGGAACTAGTGGTCCATAGCATAAATGGTCATATGTTTAAACGGTTAGTCCTAATACTAAAATTTTGCCTTAATGTAGATGATGAAATCACAATTCAGAAAGAGATCTTGCTGTATTTTTTGAACAGTGCATTAAATTGTTCAGAACTATTTTTCCAATCAAAATTCCTGGATTTCACATTACCTTATTTCCTGACAAGAACTTTTGCTTACATTATCAGTTTTAAAGTTAACTTGCCATTATTTTTAGGACACAACTGTATCAGTTTACCATCGATACAAGCATTTTGATTGGCTGTACGGTCGACTATTAGAGAAGTTTGGTTCAGCAATCCCAATCCCTCTACTTCCAGAAAAAGACGTTCCATGTAAGCATTGGTTAAAAATAAATTTGCATTGTTTTATAGTTGACTACCATTAATGTTATCTCTGCAATCACAGCAACTTGAAAATAATCAGGTTTACTTGTAATGCTTACATACCTGGGTCAAAAAATTGAGAATATAACCTGCTTTTGTTGACTTTATTTGATTGGATTCCAGTTGAGCTGAGTTGTATTCACACACAATCATGTTAAAGTGAAATGACTACAGTATATATTTGCAACAGAATTATGTACTATCTATTGTAGGGGAATAGTGTTTGTGAAATAGCATCTTGCCATGAGCAACAGTGAAGTTTACCAATATTGTAGTTTCAAAAGAAAAAGAACGTGCTCAATGTTGATTTGACCAGTGGACAACTTTAAATGGCTGAAATTAAACTCAAGGGAATGATCTTGCCCAACTGCATGAACAGGCAGGTTAAACAAAAGGCAGTCAGTGGATGTTGTTTACTTTGTTTTTCACAAGGCTTTTGTGAAAGGCTGCTAAACAAAATAGGTTCCCATGTTATTACAGGCAAGGTACTAGTATGGATAGAAGATTAGCACAATTGCAGAAGGCAAAGACTGGGAATAAAGGGACTTTTCTGGTTGGCTGCTTGTGTTCCCTGGGGTCAGTGTTGGGTCTGCTACATTTCACACTGCGTGACTAATACGAGGGGTCATAATTTTAAGATGTTTGGAGGAAAGTATAGGGGAGATGTCAGAGGAAGGTTTTAAACGCAGAGTGGTAGGTGGTTAGAATGCTCTTCTAGGGGTGGTAGTAAAGGCAGGTACATTAGGAACACTAATGAACCTCTTAGATAGGCATATAGATGAAAGAGAAATCCAGGGCTATGTGGGTATTTGTGAGCAGTTTTGGACCCCTCATCTAAGATAGGATGTGCTGGCGGAGGAGAAGATTTAAAGGAGGTTTGCGAGAATGATCCAAGGAATGAAAGGGTTAATATTCGAGGCGTGTTTGATGGCTATGGAGTTTAGAAGGACGAGGGGAGATCTCATTGAAACCAACCAAATACTGAAAGGCTTGAATAGAGTGGATGTGCAGAGGATGTTTCCAGCTGTGGGAGAGTCATGAACCAGAGGGCACAGCCTCAGAATAGAAGGATATTCCATCAGAACAGAGATGAGGAGATACTTCTTTAGCCAGGCGATGGTGAATTTATTTCCACAGATGGGAGTTGTGGCTAAGTCTGTGGGTATATTTAAAATGGAGTTTGATAGGTTCTTGATTAGTTAGAGCATCGAAGGTTATGGGGAGAAGGCAGGAGAGTGGGATGAAGGGAATAATAAATCAGCCAAGTTCAGACTTGTTGGGCCAAATGGCCTAATTCTGTTCCTGTATCTTATGGTCTTATGGACTGTTATGGGTGGCTAGTTCACATTGCTAATTTGTATTGATGATGTACATTATAATCTAAAAGGCCTCAACTCTCCATGGCTACTAGTAATTAAATGACCAAAAAGCAAGGGAATTGATAACAACAACAGAATAATACTGAAGAACAGTTTCTCCTGATGTTTCTGTCTGTATTTTTCATTTTTAAATATTCCTTTTAACTAAATCTGTACAGATATGGTTAGAATTGCTGTGACAGTGATTATGTATAATTAATCTTGCATGCTTCCCTACCCATTGTGCCAGGGAAAATCAATGTAGGCAAAGGTAATTGTCAAAACTAAACCTGTGAGAATAAATAAAGGGATTAATGAGATTGTGAACGGGAAGGAGCTTTCAAAGGGGTATAGACAAACTGAATGAATAAGCAAAATATGGAGGATATGGAGGTGGAGGATACAGAAGAAAATTGTATTTATCCACATTGCTGCACAGAATAGATAAATGTAAGTGTACAAAGAAGGGTTGTCAGAATGTTGTTGGAACAGATGCCAAAAGCTGCTCTTGCTAAGTCTCGGCTTCCCTAAGATAGGCATAAGGTTTAAGTGGCAATAAGGCCTCAAGTCAGGAATGACTGGGCAGGATTTATGAATCAGCGAAGTTACAAGTGCACTTTCTAGCTTCTGTTAAAGCTGCAAGTGATCTGCAAAGTTATCTTCCAATAGAATAGCTCTGACATTCAAGACAGTTTAAAAATATGTTAACATTTAGAACACAGAACATAGAAATTTACAACACATTACAGGCCCTTCGGCCCACAATGTTATGCCAACCATGTAACCTACTCTAGAGACTGCCTAGAATTTCCCTAGCACAGAGCCTTCAATTTTTCTTAGCTCCTGTACCTATCTAAGAGTCTCTTAAAAGACCCTATTGCTTCCATCACCGCTGCCGGCAGTCTCTCTGTCACACACCCACCACTCTCTGTGTGAAAAACTTACCCCTGGCATCCCCTCAGTATCTATTTTCCAAGCCCCAAAAATATAAATATTTAATTAAATAAAATCACTTGTTAAAAGAAGGATTAATAGGAAATGTACTAACATTTATAAATAAGACACATCATTTTCTTAATAATTTCCACACTCAGAGTCTATGCGTTTAGGAAAATCAAAAAATAAGTTGCAGATTGTGGAAATTTGAAATGCAAACAGAAAAGGCTGTAACTACTGCAGAAAAAGAAAAGGTCCTGGAGCTCAAACATTAACTGTTTCTCTTTCCACCAAAGCTGCCTGACCTGTTTGCATCATTTTAGACCTTAAGATATAGATGCAGAATTAGGCCATTTGGCCCATCAAGGCTTCTGCACCATTTTATTATGGCTGATACATTTTCCCCTTCTCTGCCCCAATTTCCTGACTTCTCCCCATATCCCGTCATACCCTGACCAATCAAGAATCTATCAACCTCTGCCTTAAATATACATAAAGACTTGGCCTCCATAGCCACCAGTGGATACAAATTCCATCGATTCACCACTCTCCGGCTAAAGAAATTCCTCCTCATCACCATTCTAAAAGGACACCCTTTCATAGATTGCCCAACCTTTATAGAGTGTTTCTACCCTTAACTACTACATTCTCCAGTTGGTGGGTCAGCAGTGGTGGCCAAGTCACTGCCCATCTGCTCCTGACTTCCAGCTCAACTCCTCTCACCTGCTCCATATCCAGCACAAGGCTCTTTCTGCTTCCTTCCCCATCCTGCAATCTACATATCGATTGGGTGAACCAAATTGGTAAGGGTGCTGAGGAAGAGGATTTCTTGGAATGTATGCAGGATGGTTTTCTGAACCAACATGTTGAGGAACCAACTAGAGAGCAGGCCATTCTAGATTGGGTATTGAACAATAAGGAAGGGTTAGTTAGCAATCTTGTCGTGCGAGGCCCCTTGGGTAAGAGTGACCATAATATGGTGGAATTCTTCATTAAGATGGAGAGTGACATAGTTAATTCAGAAACAAAGGTTCTGAAGGGTAACTTTGAAGGTATGAGACATGAATTAGCTAAGATAGACTGGCAAATGATACTTAAAGGGTTGACGGTGGATATGCAATGGCAAGCATTTAAAGATCGCATGGATGAACTACAACAATTGTTCATCCCAGTTTGGCAAAAGAGTAAACCAGGGAAGGTAGTGCACCCATGGCTGACAAGGGAAATTAGGGATAGTATCAAGTCCAAAGAAGAAACATACAAATTAGCCAGAAAAAGCAGCACACCTGAGGACTGGGAGAAATTCTGAGTCCAGCAGAGGAGGACAAAGGACTTAATTAGGAAAGGGAAAAAAGATTATGAGAGAAAGCTGGCAGGGAACATAAAAACTGACTGGAAAAGCTTTTATAGATATGTGAAAAGAAAAAGATTGGTTAAGACAAATGTAGGTCCCTTACAGTCAGAAACAGGTGAATTGATCATAGGGAACAAGGACATGGCAGACCAATTGAATAACTACTTTGGTTCTGTCTTCACTAAGGAGGACATAAATAATCTTCCGGAAATGGTAGGGGACCGAAGGTCTAGTGAGATGGAGGAACTGAGGGAAATACATGTTAGTAGGGAAGTGGTGTTAGGTAAATTGAAGGGATTAAAGGCAGATAAGTCCCCAGGGCCAGATGGTCTGCATCCCAGAGTGCTTAAGGAAGTAGCCCAAGAAATAGTGAAAGCATTAGTGATAATTTTTCAAAACTCTTTAGATTCTGGATTAGTTCCTGAGGATTGGAGGGTGGCTAATGTAACCCCACTTTTTAAAAAAGGAGGGAGAGAGAAACCGGGGAATTATAGACAAGTTAGCCTCACATCGGTGGTGGGGAAAATGCTAGTCAGTTATCAAAGGTGTGATAACAGCACATTTGGAAAGCAGTGAAATCATCAGACAAAGTCAGCATGGATTTGTGAAAGGAAAATTTTTTGAGGATGCAACTAGTAGAGTGGATAGGGGAGAACCAGTGGATGTGGTATATTTGGATTTTCAAAAGGCTTTTGACAAGGTCCCACACAGGAGATTAGTGTGCAAACTTAAAGCACACGGTATTGGGGTATGGTATTGATGTGGATAGAGAATTAGTTGGCAGACAGGAAACAAAGAGTGGGAATAAACGAGACCTTTTCAGAATGGCAGGCAGTGACTAGTGGGGTACCGCAAGGCTCAGTGCTGGGACCCCAGTTGTTTACAATATATATTAATGATTTAGACGAGGGAATTAAATGCAGCATCTCCAAGTTTGCGGATGACACGAAGCTGGGCGGTGGTGTTAGCTGTGAGGAGGATGCTAAGATGATGCAGTGTGACTTGGATAGGTTAGGTGAGTGGGCAAGTTCATGGTAGATGCAATTTAATGTGGATAAATGTGAGGTTATCCACTTTGGTAGCAAGAACAGGAAAACAGATTATTATCTGAATTGTGGCCAATTAGGAAAAGGGGAGGTGCAACGAGACCTGGGTGTCATTGTACACCAGTCATTGAAAGTGGGCATGCAGGTACAGCAGGCAGTGAAAAAGGCGAATGGTATGTTGGCATTCATAGCAAGAGGATTCGAGTACAGGAGCAGGGAGGTTCTACTGCAGTTGTACAAGGCCTTGGTGAGACCACACCTGGAGTATTGTGTGTAGTTTTGGTCCCCTAATCTGAGGAAAGACATTCTTGCCATAGAGGGAGTACAAAGAAGGTTCACCAGATTGATTCTTGGGATGGCAGGACTTTCATATGAAGAAAGACTGAATCGACTGGGCTTATACTCGCTGGAATTTAGAAGATTGAGGGGGGATCTTATTGAAACGTATAAAATTCTAAAGGGATTGGACAGGCTAGATGCAGGAAGATTGTTCCCGATGTTGGGGAAGTCCAGAATGAGGGGTCACAGTTTAAGGATAAATGGGGAAGCCTTTTAGGACCGAGATGAGGAGAAACTTCTTCACACAGAGAGTGGTGAATCTGTGGAATTCTCTGCCACAGGAAACAGTCGAGGCCAGTTCATTGGCTATATTTAAGAGGGAGTTAGATATGGCCCTTGTGGCTAAAGGGATCAGGGGGTATGGAGAGAAAGCAGGTACAGGGTTCTGAGTTGGATGATCAGCCATGATCATACTGAATGGCAGTGCAGGCTCGAAGGGCCGAATGGCCTACTCCTGCACCTATTTTCTATGTTTCTATGTTTAAGCTGCTTGGTTCATGCTCTTTTCATCAAAGCCCAGTGCAGACAGTGACCTCCGTGCGGACCTTGCTGGGAACCCTCTACAGCCGATCTCCACGGGGAATAGCCACGTCAACCATCCTTTGTCCCTGCATTCCTGTACGAAGGACTGGTACTTCAGTGCTTTCCTCTTGTGAGCCTCCTTGCATCCGTCCTCCCATGGTACTGTGAGCTCCACCAGGATGATTTTCTTGTCTTTGGTGGACCACAGTACAATGTCTGGTCTGCGCCACCTCCAGGAACTGCAACTTCCTCCCCACATTGACCCTGAGCTCCCATGATTTGGCAGTTTTGCAGCAGATTGGATTTAGGCCTCTTTGATGTTACTGGTGTGGCCCTCTCCTTAATGGAAATGACTGCCCTGTTTGCCTCTCTGCCAGCTGGTCTCTTTTTGCACCTCTCCCACTCCAGTGTGTCAGCAAGGGAGAGCAGGACCCTGTCGTGGCACCACCTACACCGTCCTTGTGTTGAAGCTGTTTTGTATCCTGACAGTATGTGTGCCAGTGAACCCACGATCATAAAGCTTGCAGATAGGGTCCTCTCTCGGACCCCACGTGTACAGCTGTGATGGTGTAGGGAGAGTGTTGTATGCAGACCGCAGGAGGAAGGAAATGTGGAAGGGCTCCAGTTTCCAAAGCTCTGCCCAAGTGATCTTATGTTTGGGAAGATCCCATTTCATCCAGGTGCCCAGTGAGCCCAACTCCACTGCTTTTGATACCTGCCTTTGGTCCTCAAGGTTCCATACCTCTGCCTAGACCATGTCACTCCTATCCCTTGCATTTGCACTGCCCCATTATTAGAAGTGTGCTGAGCCGAGTCCTTGTCCTCCCAGGCATGGTTTGCCGATGATGTCTCTCAATTGCAGGGAGCTCACTGCCTGGTCTATAGCCAAGTTGGCGGCCCACTTTCGGCCCGATTTTGTTCTGACTCCTGCTTGATTTATTAGATTGTCATCATGGCCCCTCAGTGTTAACACAGCTCTAAACTGGCCACCTTGAAATCCTCCATGACTGATGACAATGGGAGCTGTAGTTGATCTGATCTTATGTAGAGTGCCACTGAAGAAAAGTTGTGGGGTGGGGGGGGGTGAGGAAATCCCCAGCCACTTCCACAGGTGCATGTTGACTTTCCTCTTGATGCCTTCTATAGGACATCAAGGGGAACTCATACACTGTGAAAAGCCAAAGCAGCCTTGTTAGGAGACCAAGTTGCTACAACCATGTCTTAAATTTACTAGGGAGTCTGGTTTTGTCAATCTTCTTCAGCCATTCTTCAATCTACTTTACAGTATCGGTGATGTTGGCACTGTCCTTCATTGCTGCATTAAACCACTTTCCAAGACACTTCACTGGGTTGGCCTCTATGGAATGACTGCTCCCTGTACTTGAAGACTGAATTTGCTAGTAACCTTGCCCTTTTTGATCATCATACATCTGGACTTCCTGGGCTGGAAGCCATCCGAGCCCAGGTAGCTACATTGTCCAGGGTTTCCAATACCTACCTGGCTTGGTCATGGGTTACAGTGGTTACTGTGAAGTTATCCATGATCCCCCATATTACAGGCTGTCAGATGCCGGGATCCAACACTGGGCCTCAGGTTATGTCTGCTGCTGCTGATACGAGGAGGTTCATACCCATGACAAACAAAATTGGGGTGATGGCACAGCTGGTTGGAATCCCTTTTTGGAGGTCTTGCCACCTGGTTGTAAAGAAAATAGTCTAGCCTTTTATTTCTCCTACCAAAGTGCATGATCATACACTTCCTGACACTGTTTTCCAAATGCCACCTCTTTCCCCATTCTCATAATCTGTCTAAGCCCTTCTGTAGCCTCTCTACTTCCTCAAAACTGCCTGCTTCCCACCTATCTTACCACCATCTGCAAACTTTGCATCAGAGCCATCAATTCTGTCATCCAAGACATTGACATATAATGTAAAAAGAAGTGGTCCCAACACAGACCCTTGTGGAACGCCACTATTCACGGGCAGCCAACCAGAAAAAACTCCCTTTATTCCCACTCTTTGCCTCCTACCATCCAGCGACGCCTTTATCCATGCTAGTATCTTTCTTGTAATACCATGGCTTTTAGAAACATAGAAAGCCTACAGCACAATACAGGCCCTTCAGCCCACAAAGATGTGCTGAACATGTCCCTACCTTGGAAATTACTAGGCTTAAAATAGCCCTCTACTTTACTAAGCTCCATGTACCTATCTAAAAGCCTCTAAAAAGACCCTATCGTATCCGCCTCCCCCACCGTTGCTGGCAGCCCATTCCACACACTCACCACTCTCTGAGTAAAAAACTTACCCTTGACATCTCCATCCTGACATCTTTTAACGTGATAATCAGCCTCATATGCGGCACCTTGTCAAAGACCTTCTGAAAATCCAAGTTGTTGACTTCAGAGCACGGAGCGACCACTCCCCGATGAACATCGACGGCTCCTCGGTAGAGATCGTAAACAGCACCAAATTTCTTGGTGTTCACCTGACAGAGAATCTCACCTGGTCCCTCAACACCAGCTCCATAGCAAAGAAAGCCCAGCAGCGTCTCTACTTTCTGCGAAGGCTGAGGAAAGTCCATCTCCCACCCCTATCCTCATCACATTCTACAGGGGCTGTATTGAGAGCATCCTGAGCAACTGCATCACTGCCTGGTTCGGAAATTGCACCATCTCGGATCACAAGACCCTGCAGCTGATAGTGAGGTCAGCTGAGAAGATCATCAGGGTCTCTCTCCCTGCCATCACGGACATTTACACTACACGCTGCATCCGCAAAGGAAACAGCATTATGAAGGACCCCATGCACCCCCATACAATCTCTTCTCCCTCCTGCCGTCTGGGAAACGGCTCCGAAGCATTCGAGCTCTCACAACCAGACTATGTAACAGTTTCTTCCCTCAAGCTATCAGACTCCTCAATACCCAAAGCCTGGACTGACACCTTGCCCTACTGTCCTGTTTATTATTTATTGTAATGCCTGCACTGTTTTTGTGCACTTTATGCAGTCCACTGTAGGTCTGTAGGCTAGTGTAGCTTTCTCAGTGTTTTTTTTATTATGTAGTTCGGTCTAGTTTTTTTGTACTGTGTCATGTAACACCATGGTCCTGAAAAACGTTGTTTCATTTTTACTATGCACTGTACCAGCAGTTATGGTTGAAATGACAATAAAAGTTGACTTGACTTGACTTGATGTACACAACATCAACCAAGTCTGCTTCGTCTATCCTGCTTGTTATTTATTCAAAGATTTCCGATAGATTTGTCAGACAAGAATTTTCCTTGAGAAAACTATGTTGCCTACAGCCTCTTTCATCATGTGCCTCCAAGTATCCCAGAACCACATTCTTGACTCCAACATCTTCCCAACCATTGAGGTCAGACTAACAGGCCTGTAATTTTCTTTCTTCTGCCTCTCTCCCTTCTTGAAAAATGGAGTAACATTTGCAATTTTCCAGTCTTCCACAAGCATTCCAGACTTTCATGATTCTTGAAAGATCATTACTAATGCCTCCACAATCACTTCAGCCACCTCTTTCAGAGCCCTGGGGTGTACGTTATCTGATCAAGTAGACTTACCTATCTTTGGACCTTTCAGATTCCTAAGAAGCTTCTCCCTAATAATGGCAACTTCACATACTTCTGACCCCTGATGCCCTTGAACTTCCAGCATACTGCTAGTGTCTTCCACAGTGAAGACTGATGAAAGTACTTATTTTCATTTCAATGTCTCCCATTGTTGTGGAAAAAAAATCTCAGGAGCAGCAGACAGAATAGATCAGGCCGACTCAGAGAATTGTTTCAGACTAAAGGGTTTTATTACATGATATCATGGAGAGCCCAGACTCCTAAAGCAGAGTTCTGAGACTCTGCTCAACAATGGATTACACTCTTATTTATACCCCAGGCGTACATGACAAGAAGCACTTAAATATGAAAAAGGAGGGAACTTCAACTACAAATCATTAGAATAGCAAAGTTGCACTATATGTCCTTGAGTGGTTATACAGTTTCTTAAGTGTTAGTTCACAGGACAGTATATCAGGCTTTCCCAAGCACAGACATGATGATTCTTAGAACAAGGAAGCACAGAGATAGTTATGTTCCCATCCCGTCTACAAAGCACATTTCAGTCACACAGTGTACATTAGTCGGAGATAAGTGATTACAGACTTTGAATTCACATACTAGAGGAAGGTCATTAACCCCTTAACAGTCATCACATTGTTTTACTATTTTTCTTCCACACCCATTACTACCTCTCCAGCATCATTTTCCACTGGTTTGATATCCACTCTCACCTCTCTTTTACACTTTATGTATCTGAAGAAACTTCTGGTATCCTCTTTTATATTATTGGCTAGCTCACTTTCGGATTCTATCTTTTACTTAATGACATTTTATGTGCCTTCCGTTGATTTTTAAAAGCTTCCAATCCTCAATCTTCCCTCTAACTTTTGCTCTATTATATGCCCGCACTTTGGCTTTTATGTTGTCTTTCACTTCTCTTGTCAGCCATGGTTGTGACATCTTGCCTTGAGAATACTTCTTCCTCTTTGGGATGTATATATCCTGTGCCTTCCGAATTGCTTCCAGACATTCCAGCCATTGCTGCTCTGCCATCATCCTTGCCAGTGTTCCCTTCCAATCAATTTTGTCAAGCTTCCCTCTCATGCCTCTGTAATTCCCTTTACTCCACTGTACTACTGATACATCTGCTTCTCCTCCTCAAATTGCAAGGTGAATTCTATCATATTAGGATTACTTTCCCCCGAAGGGTTCTTTTATCTTAAGCTCTCTAATGAACTCTGATTCATTGCACAGCACCCAGCCCAGATTAGTTGATCCTCCAGTGGGCTCAAACACAAGCTGTTCTAAGAAGCAATTTCGTAGGCATTCTAGAAATTCCCCCACTTGGGATCGAGCATTAACCTGATTTTCCCAATCTACCTGCATGTTGCAATCACCCGTACTATTGTAACATTGTCCATTTGGCATGCATTTTCTATCTGCTGTTGTATTTTGTATACCACTGTTTGGGGGTCCGTATAGAACTCCCATCAACGACTTTTTACCCTTATAGTTCTTTGTTTTAGCCACAACTATTCAGCACCTTCCAAACTCTTTCTAATGATTTGATTTCATTTTTCACCAACAGAGCTAGTCCATCCCCTCTACCTATCTGCTGTCTCTTTCAGTACAATGTGAATCTTTGGAAAGTAAGCTGCTAGCTGTAATCTTTTCTCAGCTATGATCCAGTAATACCCACATCATACGTGCTAATCTGTAGCTGTGCTACGTTCATCAATCTTATTCTGTATACTGCGTGCATTCGAATATAACACCTGCAGTCCTGTATTCACCCTTTTTGATTTTGTCCACCTTTTACATTGCAGCTCATCCTGTTGACTGCAGTTTTGCCCTATCAACAGAACTCTCCTTGCTATGAGTCTTTCTACACACTGTCTCTGTTTGCAAATCAATTATCTCTTCCTCAGCACTATCACTCTGGTTCCCATCCACCTGCCAAATTAGTTTAAACCCACGGAACAACTCTAGCAAACTTGCCTGCAAGGATATTGGTCCCCACTTGGGTTCAAGTGTAACCCATGCCTTTTGTATAGGTCATAGCTTCCCCAGAAGAGATCTCAATGATCCATAAATTTGAACCCCTGCCTCCTTCACCAGTTCCTCAGCCGTGCATTCATCTGCCAAATCATGCTATTCTTACCCTCACTGGCATGTGTCATGGGCTGCAATCCAGAGATTACTACCATGGAGGTCCTGCTTTTCAACTTTCTACCTAGCTCCTTTAAATCTATCTTCAGGACCTCCTCACCTTGTCTACCTATGTCATTGGTGCCAATATGTACCAAGACTTCTGGCTGCTCCCACTCCCCCTTTAGAATGCCGTGGTCTCTAACTGAGACATCCCTGACCCTGACACCTTGGAGGCAACATACCATTCAGGTATCTTTATCATGTCCACAGAACCTTGTCTCTGTTCCTCTGACTATGGAATCTCCTATCAACACTGCAGTCCTCTTCACCTCTCTGTTCTTCTGAGCCACAGCACCAGACTCAGTACCAAAGACCTGGTCTCTGTTCACCCCCTCCACCCCTGTAGGTCATTCCCCTCAATAGAATCTAAAATTGTATATTTATTATTGATGGGAACAACCACAGGTGTACTCTGCACTGGCAGTGCAATTCCCTTCGTTCTCCTCACAGTCACCCAGTTACCTGTCTCCAGCATCCTGAAGGTGACTAGGGAGGCTGTTCTCTCTCTTATGTTTTCTGTTTTTATTTTGTGTATTTAAGTTTGAACCTGTTTCCCTTGATATGATTCTCTTCAGACTGTAGTTTTAATATAATTCATACCAAATAATTGAATTAATGGTAACACTTGATTGTGCATTTCTGTTGTATGAAACTAGTGTTGGGATATACAGAGCATCGTTGATACGACTGAGGTTTCCTGCTCAGTTATGTATGATATCATTCTTGCATTTATACAGTACACCCACTCACCCCAAGAATTCCTAGAATCCATGAATAAATTGTGCAAACAATGTTGTAAACAGTGAGGAGATTAGATGCAAACTTCAGGAGAAAATTGTCAAGCTTTAGAAATAAGCTGTTACATAACAGTTAAAATTTAATATAGATAAATATGAGGTGATGCACTTTGAAAGAATTTGAGAAGAGGCAACAGAAAATATGGAAAACAAAATAAGGAGCCTCTGTAAATCATGCCGAGGATGTACGTAAGTGGTAGAATCTGGGAGGAGATGATGAGAATGTGGGGAGAATGGAGATGGGGTTAATGAATGAGTTCTGCAAAATGTTGGTTAACAGTAGGCAAACACTCAGTGGATGAAAGGGCCATCTCATATACTGCTTGGCTCAATGCCTCTATTCCGTATGATGTCTCACCAAAGCCCTGTAGTATCTCAGAAAGACTCTTATTTTTATAATCCAACCACTTTACAATAAAGTCCAAAATATCATCTGATTTTCTGACCATTTACCACATTTGCATGTTTACCTCTTGACTTTCATGAATATTGAGTCAATATCCTCTGCACAACAATATTGACTGTACTCTTTTCCATAGATGCTGCCTGGCCTGCTGAGTTCCTCCAGCATTATGTGTGTGTTGCTAGTATTCACTAGATTCTCACCGTTTAAAACAAGTGCTTCTTTCTAATCTTTTTATGTCACATTTTCCCACATTGTACTACATCTGTCATCTTCTTTCCCACTTGCTCATTTTGTCTGTGTCCACTTGCAGACTCTTTACATCAGCTTCACTGTTCACGCTCACACCTAGTTTCATAACATCAGCAAGTGTGGCTGTGCTGCACCCTGCTTTTCATCCAAGGCATTAATAATCATTTGAAATGTTCAGGGCTAAGAAATCATCCCTCTGGTGCCCTGTAAAGTAGTCAACATCCAACCAGTAAACAATCTGTTTACCCTACTCTCTGATCTTTGCCCTTAACTAACCCTGTATCAATGCTAGTAAGTTATCCAGATACAGAAATTGGAACATTACAGCATAATACAGGCCCTTCAGCCCACAATGTTGAGCCAAAATCTTAACCGACTCCAAGATCAATCTAACCCTTCCCTCCTACCTAGCACTCCAATTTTCTTTTATCCATGCACTACCTAAGAGTTCTTAAATGCTCCTAATGTATGTGCTTCTACCACCACCCTTGGCAGGGAATTCTGCATTCAACACATTCTTGCAAAAAGGTTGTCTCTCACATCCCCCTATACTTTCCTCCAATCACCTTAAAATTATGTCCCCGATATGAGCTCATTCCCCCCCTGGGAAAAAGCCTCTGGGTGCCCTCTCAATCTGTGCCCCTTATCATCTTGAGCACCTCTCTCAAGTCGTCTCTCATCCTCCTTCGCCTCAACGAGAACATCTGTGATAACCTTTTTGAAAGAAAGAACGGCTAGCCTTATTTGTCACATACAGCAAACTGTGTATTTTGCACGCATCAAATCAGATCACCAAGAATTGTGCTTGGTAGCCTGCAAGTGTCACCATGCTTCCAGCACCAAAATAGCATGGCCACGACTTGCTAAACCTAACCGTACATCTTTGGGATGTGGGAGGAAACCCTCGCCACCACGCTGGCACGGTAATAGTGTTGCGCTAACCACTAAGCTTCCGCGCCATCCCACTTTGTGTGGTCAATAAGAGTCAATATAACGGGTTACATCTGATTCTCGGATTAGGCTGCCATTTGATCATTGATCATTGAGTCCCTGTATGGTTTGCCTTTGTAAGTTCATCCTTGATTGTTTTCAATCTACAGGGCGGTTCAGTGAAGAGTTTATTCAGGCTCGCATGGGTGGACTGCAGATCTGGATCAACCGTATATCTCGTCACCCCGTGATCTCCCAGAGTGAAATTTTCCAACACTTTATCAGAAAAAACGATGAAAAAGTGAGTGAGTGTTTCAGTCCTTTTGAGTCCTGATGTAGGGTCGTGGCCCGAAATGTCGACTGTACTCTTTTCTATAGATGCTGCCTGGCAGCTGAGTTTCTCGAGCGTTTTGTGTGTGTTGCGCATATTTCCAGCATCTGTTAGATTTTCCCTTGTTTGTGAGTATTTCAGTCACTGTTTTGAAGAAAGCTAAGCCGAGAAAACATATTTATTTATGCTTGGTTTTCAAACTTAACCACATTTCATGGATTTAGCCTTTACTTCTATTAAACCCCATGATGGTCTGAACCAGCATAACAAATACCACAAATTGACAGATACTAAATACAAAACATAAGTGGAAAATGCTTAACGTTTTGAAGGCTACATTAAGAAGAGCCAAAACCCAGCACTGAAGTGGCCAATAATACATTAAGGATTTGGTACCATGGAAGTGGGGGCATGATGTTTAGAATCTTCATACTCAATCCGAACTATCATACTTCAGAATTTAAAGCAACGAATGCTATGTTACGAGCCAAAATGGAGAGAAACTGGAATGAAGGACCAAATTTAATCCATTATAATCCAAACTTCCAGAACCTAAATTTAACTCTGTGTCTGTGTGAACTAGAAATCCATTTTGCATCTGTCCTGTGCTCTCTGTCACACTGCGGCATTTGATTATGACATTGGATGCCAACAATAAGAAATTATTCTACTGCTTTGATAAGCATGATAATTCATCAAGAAGGTATTGAATTAATAAAAAAACAATCAACAGCATTGGATATGATACAGTGCATAGGTGCCATCGTATCCTCTAAACCTTGAGGACACTGATCATTCATCTGTGTAGGTTCTGAGTTATTCCTGTACATATTTCATGAATGTTTAAGATTGTAGCATTGTTCCCTCCAGGAATGGAAAATTGGTAAAAGAATTGCAGAGAAAGATGAAGCAGTTGGAGGAATGATATTCTCTGAAATCATGCCGTCATCAGAATTTAAGCTGCTGGATGGGTAGGTTTATTCCGTTTACATCTAGAAAATATTTGGAATCTGATTGAAGAGGAGAGTGGACCATAAGCCCTCCCCTTCCTCCTTCTTTGCGCTTATCCCACTGGTTCCCATCGGGCTGTCTCTTTAGCCTCTGCCCCCTCTCAATCTGTCCATCACCTTCCTCCTACTGGTTCCCCTCCTTAACCCCTTCCTTCTATTCCATGGTATACTGTTCTCTCCAATCAGATTCCATCTTTTTCAGCCCTTTGTCACTTCCACCTATCACCTCTAAACTTCTTACGTCAGTCCCACTCTCCTCTTTCCCACCGGCCTATCACCTCCTTCACCTGCATCATCTGCTCTCTTTAGCTCCCCCCACCTTTATATACTGACTCTCTCCACTTCGTCTTACCAATCCTGATGAAGAATCTCAACCTGAAACGCCAACTGGCTATTTCCCTCCATAGATGCTGCCTGACCTGCAATGTTCCTCAACTTTTTGTGTGTGGCTTACAATTTTATATATTGTACAATGTTAACATGATTGGCCAGCTATATAGTTGTTAATAGATTTTTTCTCTCTTTTAATTTAAAGAGAAGATGCAGAAAAATATTTGACCTTTGCCAAGAGTATGGGAGAAAGTGTCAGAAATCTCGTAGCAGTAACAGAAGAGCACCTGGCTCGGTGTCCTGGAAGTATGTATATTAATGCATGGCAAAAGTAAAAGACATATCTTTAGTTTGAAGTTTCAAGTACATTTGTTATCAAAGTGTGTATACATTAGCAGAACTACCTTGAGATTGATTCTCTTGCAAGCATTTATGGGAAAATATACAATAATTCTATGAAAAACAATACATAAAAACTGAAAAATAACCAATATGCAAAAGAAGAGAGACTGCGAAAATAAACAAATAATACCAACAATGACATGTAAAGGGTCCTTGAAAATGAGTCTGTGGGTCATAGAATCATTTCAGAGTAATGGTGATTGAAGTTATCCACACTGGTTCAGGAACCTAATGTAATGACTGTTACTAAACCTGATGTAGTGGGATCTAAGGCATGGCCTGGATAGTCAGAATCTTTGATGATGGGTGCTGCTTTCTTGTGGTTGCACTCCATGTAAATGGGTCAATAACTGGGATATATCCGGTTTCAGATTCATTTATTTATCACATGTACATTGGAGCATAGAATGAGTTGCAATGTTTGTGTTAATAACCAACACAACCTGGGTGCAGCACACAAGTATCGCCAAGATGCCACATAGCATGCCCATAATGGTCAACAGAACAACAGACTAACAACACAACAACAAAACAAGCACCTTTCCGCTCACTCTCGCACCGAGAAGGATTTAAACCCTAGGAAAGATCGCGTCCTTTCCTCCTGCGGCCTTGCAAACTCCCAGACATCAGGCTCCTGAGTTCCCCAGTGAATTCGCAGACGTGCAGACCCAGGGTGTTGGCCATTGGGCCTTGCTTTCCAGACTTGCTGACTCAAATTTAGACTTCAGTCTTCGACTTCTGGGCTTTGATCTTCGGTACTCTCCCCAGGATTCACCGATGACAGAACCGTGAACTCCAGGGTTGCCGTCTTGCCAGCCTAGGGGGTCTCCAGCCCTCACGCCTCCTGCCTGTGCAGATCTCTGATCCAGGGATCCGCTAACGTTGGGGGGGGACCCCTCCCCTCATCCTTGCTGGTCTTCGTTCACAGTGATGTGACCCGTTATCCATCCCCAGTGATCACTGGCCAGCCACAGAGCTTATTTTCCTCAATTACTCCAAGTGGCCATGACTTCTCACCTACAAGTTCCTCTTGAGCTCTCTACTAGATTTATAAAGTTAGGAATTCCCCCACACCAATACATGGCCTCTATGTCCCCACAAATAAGCTACCATAATTTTAAAGACCTTGATTACTTGATAGAACCAAGTAAATAGTGTCCTTCCCAATTTCCACTCTGATTGGTGTCTTTCTCCAATTGGTAGCGTTTTCTTAATTACTTCCAGTCAGCCTTAACATATTCACCACAAATATGGTGCATTTCTTAAATATAGTCGACCTATTGTTCAACATAAAATCATTTAGTACTTGGATGGATATAAAATATATTGGAACTTGCAATCAATAGCATTCGATTACGGTACACTGAGGGGTCACTTTATTCTGTATACTTAAACACTTGGTCGTTTGTGCAAGTATCTAATCAGCCAATCGTGTGCAGCAACTCAACACATGAAAACATACAGACATGGTCAAGAGGTCCCGTTGCTGTTCAGAATGGGGAAGAAATGTGATTTAAGTGACTTTGACCATGGAATGATTGTTGCTGCCAGATGGGGTGGTTTGAGTATCACAGAAGCTGCTGATATCCTGGCATTTTAATGCACAGCAGTCTCTAGAGTTTACAGAGAAAGGTTTGCAAAATAAAAAAGGAACATTCAGTAAACAGTAGTTACGTGGCTGAAAATGCCGTGACAGAGGTCAGAGAAGAATGGCTAGGCAGGTTCAAGCTGACAGAAAGGCGAGAGTAACTCAGATAACTGCACATTACAACAGTGGTGTACAGAAGAGCATCTCTGAACGTACAACACATTGAGCCTTGAAGTGTATGGTCTACAACAGCAGAAGACCACAAATATACATTCAGTGGCCATTTTGTTAGATACAGGAGGTACCTAATAAAGTGGCCACTGATTGTAGAATCCTATAAGAAATGCTTTTCGAATGTACTAGAATGTGCAAGAATTACCATAAAGGTGTCAAGTATTTGTTAATTGTTTGAACTTTATAGGAAATGGGTAGAACTATGTTCTGATCATAATTAATACAAAATCAATTTATGTATGCTTTAATTTGTCCCATAGGTATTATCAATAACAGTTCAGAAATGGTACTACTTGGATAGAATCACTATCCATAAAAACAGTATGTCTAATTCTAAAATTTCCATAATTAATACTATAGATATTAGCAATAGCAATCATACCGTAGAGAATGTTTGCGAAGGAGCATAATGGCATCAATGTCTAGCTTATTACTTGTTTATATTGGGGGGAAAGGAAGGCACACAAATTTCTTTCAAGCACATTGTCTGAATGTGAACCCTTTATAACCAAAGAAGGTCACACAACCTCCCTTGGAAGATCTTGATTTAACATCTCTTACTAGAACTGTGCTAAATTTTCAGCTGAGCATTTCATTTAAAATTTTCAGCACATATTCTGCATTCCCATATTTCACAGCCAAAAAATCACCCTGCCATAAGACCATAAGGTAGAGAAGCTGAACTAAGCCATTCAGCCCATTGAGTCGACACCACTATTCCATCATGGCTGATGTATTATCCCTCTCAAGCTTCCTTCCAATAACCTTTAACACCCTTACTAATCAAGAACCCGTCAACCTCTACTTTAAATATACCCAATGACTTAGCCTCCTCAGCCATCTGTGTCAATGAATTCCACAGGTTTACCAGCCTCTGGCTGTGAAATTCCTCCTCATCTCTGTTCTAAATGGATGTTCTTGTATTCTACGACTGTGTCCTCTGGTCCTAGACTCCCCTACTATAGGAAACAACCTCTCCCACATCCACTCTGCCTTGGCTTTTGAGTATTCAGTAGCTGCCCCTTGACAGTTAATTACCAGAACTCCTTCTTCATCTCTACCTCTATCAGAGGCTTGCTTCCAGCTATATTTTGTGAAAGAAAGTTCCTTCCAGTAAACTGGCAAACTAAATACTGATGCTTATTGAAAGCAGGTGGATCACTGCTATTCAAGTAAGAGCCATCAATAAAGATCCTCTTGCTGGTTCCATTAGACAAGCAACAAAACAACAATAACCTTTTGGCTGAGGCTTCTAAATCACATATTTCTGATTGGTGCCTCAGTGGTTAAATTATAGTTCAAGTGACCACTGGCTACTTGTGTGGTAAATTATAAACACTTGGTACCCTTGCCATTCTAGTTTGGGCTTTCCAGGGTGTGAGTGAACTGAAAACTCTTTGCATAGTGGAAATGGACAGTCACACACAGCATAATCTGATGCTTAGTGGGATTGATACACTTTAGCTGGAATTTTCCTGACAGAATAAAGAATACTATGAGAGAGAGAAACTAAGGTAAATGTTTCCAGACGAAGACCGTGGAAATTAATAATGGGAAATAAAGAAATGGCAGAGACCTTGAACAAATATTTTCTCTGCTTTTACAGTAGAAGTCACCAAAACTATCTCAATAATATGAGAAAATATGGGGACAACATATAAGGTGGAAGATAAATCAATCAGTATCACTAGGAAATAGTGTACGGCAAACTGAATGTATTAGTCAGCCTGTAGACCTCTGGACTTGAAGTCATACAGCATCCTCAGGCCACTGAGTGCATTCACAACTAAAGGGTAGATACAGCTGTGAATATTTGGATTAATCCATTACACTAAAATATTAGGAAAACTGTATCAATGACAATATCCTTTGGGTTGCTTCATGTTGTGTTAAAATAAATTTTACAATGTCTTTTTTGAAAAATCTGTTCTTTCAGCATTGAAGTCTGAATATACCAAAATAGGAAAAGCTTTCTTGGATTTGGCAGCGTCATTTGGCAAAAACTCCTTTCATGGTAAAGTAAACATCGACATATTTAATTTCAAATAAGGACCTTTGTAGTAGCTTAAACCGATACATCAAGCACGAGGAAGTCTGCAGATGTTGGAAATCCAAAGCATCACAAACAAAATGTTGGAGGAACTCAGCAAGCCAGGCAACATCTAGGGAAATGAATAAATAGTAGAGGTTTAAGGCCAACCCTTCTTCAGGACTGATAAAGAAGGTGGAAGTCGCCAGAATAAAACAGGTGGGAGGAGGGGACCTTTCTCCCATGGTCTCTCTCCTATCAAATTCCTTCTTCTCCACCGCTTGACCTTTTCCGCCCATCTGGCTTCACCTATCCCCTTCCAGCTAGCCTCTTTGCCCCTCGCCCCTGAAGGAGGCTGTTGGGCTGAAATGTCAACTGATTATTTGTTTCCATAGATGTTGAGTTCCTCCAGCATTTTGTGTGAGATACATCAAGCATCATAAATAGCATGTAATCCATATGCCTTAGGGTGAACCTTGGATGCTTTTGGCTTTGAATTTGTTTTTACTACCTGCTGGACTTTCAAATATATTAAATTTTTCTCCTTTTCTTACAACATACGAGCTGTGGTCATGAGATGAAGTAACCACATCCTAATTTCTGTGTTTAAATATGTCAAAGGCTAATTATTTATTTCAGTTGGGAATTCTTCAATGCATTACAACTTGTATTGAGGTGGAGCAATATTATGCTCATTGCAAGCAGTTCTCAACAGGAACTACTGCTTCAATTTGTGGGGCCACTTTGGAACTGCTTTGCCCTTGGGATCGGTACACAGACCTTGAGTCCTTAAAAATGTTAATGTCTGGGGCTCTTCTGGAAAACAGAGTTGCCCCCAGAACAATATATTTAGGATAGAATATCAGCGGAGTGTTGTCAGTTATGCATTGCCAACCAGTTGAGATCATTGCACTCCTGTTACAGCAACAATGAAGACCACACTACACTTCCCCGGAAGAGCCTCTGCCCATATGACCAGAGATGAAAATTCACTTGTGTATCATGTGAAATGTTCTGAGTTTCTAGGGAAAGACTTTTTCTCACACCTTTCAATAGTTCTTGCTTCATTTCTTTCCCATTAGTCGACAGATTTGATTCATCTTTCTAAGGTTGTTTCAGTTGCTTTCACTTTAACCCTTGGTTATACGTCATCACAGTTTACTGTTAGCATTCTATCTCACCCTGCCTAGATTGCCAAAGCATATCTTTTCATGTGTTAGTACACATCCTCGATGTAAAGAACAGTGTGGATTCAAATTCGCTAATTAAATTGTCTGTAAACATCCTACAACATACTACCTATATGTAAATATTTCTGTGCATTAAGCTATAATCATTGGCTAATCTTGCCATTCCAGTTAGGGTGCTTCAAGATATCAGCGACTTGCAAACTGCATACTGGAAACAGATTGGTAAAAGTGGGATAATTTGATGTTAATTAGGATCGATAGACTTTAGTTGGAATATTCATGATAAAATAAAGAATGAATACTATGAGAGAGGGAAAAAAAACCTAAGGTAAATGTTGTTTCTAGAGGAAGAGAATGGAAGTTAACAAAGAGAAATTTTAAAATGGCAAAAACTTTGAACAATTATTTTGTATTTGTTTCCACATTAAAAAACATTAACATTATCTCAATAATATTGGGAAGTATGGAAACTAACAGAAGTTGGAACATAAATCAATCACGATCTCCAGGGAACTGTGCACATTTGATGCAGAGTTACGACTGTGCAACCTGAGCAACATTGATGGCATTTGTCAGCCTGTAGTCCTCTGGATTTGAAGTTATTCAGCATCTTCAGGCCACTGACCTTGCATTCACGATTAAACATATTAATTCTTCAGAGGCTTCGTATGTGGCTGTCCAATCAATGTTCAAAGTATATTTATTATCAATGTATGCATGTAATATGCAACTCTGAGATGCATCTTCTCCAGACAGCCATGTAACAAAGAAATCCATGGAGTTCATTCAAAAAAGTACATCAACATCCCCCTCTCCATGCACAAAAAATACATTGCGCAAACGCAATAAGAACGTAACCCCCCATCCCAACGATTTGTTTTTTGCATGTGCAGGAGGGGGTTGACGTGTACTGCACGAAGTTACTGCCCTTGGCTCATTAATAAGAGCAGAACAAATCAGACCTGACAATTCAAATCTGAATTTTTTCTCACCTTGTTAACTTTTACTGTCAAACATCACTGGCTCTGAAACCTAACTTTTACATATCTTTAAAATTCTCTGCCCCAGGGAGCTCTGTAGGCTGATTCATTGAATATATTCAAAAGCAAGGAAGACAGATTGTTAATCTACAAGGGAGTCACATTTGCAGAGCAGAAGGAGCTGTGTGTTTGAAAAAGAATATCATTAGTTAAGTAGCAAACTCAGGTTGGAGGAACAACACCTTAAATACCTCCTGGGTAGCCTCCAACCTGATGGCATGAACATTGACTTCTCTAACTTCCGTTAATGCCCCTCCTCCCCTTCTTACCCCATCCCTGACATATTTAGTTGTTTACCTGTTCTCCATCTCCCTCTGGTGCTCCCCCCCCCCTTTCTTTCTCCTGAGGCCTCCCGTCCCATGATCCTTTCCCTTCTCCAGCTCTGTATCACTTTTGCCAATCACCTTTCCAGCTCTTAGCTTCATCCCACCCCCTCTGGTCTTCTCCTATCATTTCGCATTTCCCCCTCCCCCCACTACTTTCAAATCTCTTACTATCTTTCCTTTCAGTTAGTCCTGACGAAGGGTCTCGGCCCGAAACGTCGACATCGCTTCTCCCTATAGATGCTGCCTAGCCTGCTGTGTTCTACCAGCATTTTGTGTGTGTTGTCATTAGTTAAGTGTTACTATAGCTATTCTGTTGTAAAATTCCCAATGGAAGCTAGATCTGTTTTAGTCCTAGAACAAATTAAATGAGATCTATCTTGGTCATGACCTGCGTTGGTCCAATAATATTGCAACAGTGGTGCAAGATCTTGGTGTTACAGGTTTATGAACAGCTGGCATGTGATGTTGCACAGCGGTAATGGTAATTGATATAGTCACTCTGTTTTTCCACTACTCAGTTAGTTGATTGCAGTTTGAATACAGGTTGCAAACATGCTGGGATTTGGGCATTTCTAGAAGAGCAATTTAAAATTACAAATATGATTTTCTCCGTTGGACTTATTTCATGTGCCTGCTGCTGATGAAAGTCCTAATAACAGATACAGTGCAGACCAAATCCAAAGATAAAAGAGAATTGATATAGAAGCGCGTGATGCTATTTTGCATTGACATCACAGCAAATGGAATTCTGGCAGGCAGTCAAATAGAGCTTATGAAATATTAAGTAGGTGATATCAAATTCAAACATCCCTTTTAATTAATTGTACATATTTACACACTGCAAATACAGCAATTACATTTCCGTGCATGACTACATTATAGCTGTCCTATAAGCTGGAGATGGAAATTGTAGCCAAGAAAATGAGACCTTGCATGCTTAGAATAAATGCGATAGCAAGTGGATATTAAATGAATGTAGCATTAAAGTATTGTTGAATGCTGCAGTGCGAATGCTAAATGTAACAGAGTGTAAATATTTTATCATTTTTCAAAAGGGAAAGGCTCAATTGAAAATGCTTTATCATTTGTTGGAAAAACATACACTGACATTGGGAATCTTCATTTCGAACAGGTACATTATTCTAACAATCTAATTATTTTTAAATGATTTATTCATAATTTATATTAAACTTTGCTTTTTGTAGAATTAATGGCCTTTGAACTATTTAATGGCACCACTAGAAGTACCTGGTATATTTCTGATTTGTCTTGCAGCCAAAAAAGGATTTTCACAGCCTGATCGAGATTAATAAAGAGTACAAAGGGATGCTGACTTGTTTCCCTGATATTCTAAACGTCCTTAAGGTCAGTTCATGACTGTTTTGAAATATAGCACTTGTACGGTAATTATAATATATGAAAATATAATTGCAGCTCAGTTTCTAGCAGGGATCACTGGACAACCATCTGCCAGAAATTGTGATATAGCAAAATCTATGTGAGTAAATAGTTGCCCCAGTGAATCTATTTCTCTTGAAAGCTAAGAGAACTAAATTCTGTGTTGTCATCCATCTTACTCAAGTTTGCCATCAACAATTGGCTTGAGGGCATTGTAAAGAGCACATTCAGATCTTCTGCAGTAAGCATTTTGAAAAGTGACAGTCTTTGCTAGATAATAAGAGATTTAGTGTAACTCACATGAAATGTGATGAACTAGCCAATGAAATATAGTGGGAGACTATCAAAATGTAGAAACATAGCTTTGTGCAACTCAATGTGCATTCTCAAAATCAACTCATACAACAAGAACAGCTTAGGAAAATATGCAGTCCTAAATCCAGATACAATCTTTGGTGACCATGACCAGAAGGTAAAAAGTGTTATTTATAGACACAAGAGATTCTGTGGATGCTGAAAATCCAAAGCAACACATAAAATGCCGGAGGAACTCAGCAGGTCAGGTAGCATCGATCGAGAGGAAAAAAGAGTTGGCGCTTCAGACTGAGACCCTTCATCAGGACCTGGGAAAGGATCTCGGCCCAAAATGTGACTGTTTATTACCTTTCATAGATGCTGCCTGGCCTGCTGAGTTGGTCCAGCATTTTGTTATTGCTCTGTTGATTCATAATGTGCTCTTCTCCTGCTGCTCAGTTACTTGTCCCAAAATCTAATCAAGTTTGATTAAATCTAATCTAATCTTTTTGTTTGGGCTATAAATAAATAAATGTTGATAAATTTTTCAATAAAACAATGAGGCCTCATTTAATTTAAATAAATGTGATCACACAGGATGAATGGGGCTTATAAAGAAATTTTGGATATCCAATTTTAAAAAGAATGTTAGTTTAAGAAATTTAAGGTAGACAGATTTCTCAACCTTCACTTAGAGGAACAGGAAGAAGAATGTAGCAGACTGTGTTTGAAGCAGGATTTCAATAGAGGGCCATCTTACTCTATTTTTCTTTATGTAAGATTCTCTTGTTTATTCAGTTTTTTTGGGATTTGAGCATCAGTTTCAAGGACAGAATTTATCTCCCACACCTACAGCAAGCAGCCTTGAGAAAGTGATGATTGATGAATGAGTTACCATCTTCACCTATAGTGATCATTCCTGTGAAGGAGCTCCCACATTGACATCTTCAAGGAGCAATGCTTCAAAAAGGCAGCATCCATCATTAAGGAATCCCATCACCCAGGACATGCCCTGTTCTCACTGCTACCATCAGGAAGGAGGTAAAGAAACCTGATGGCAGACACTCAGCGACTCAAGAATAACTTCTTCCACTTTGCCATCGGATTTCTGAATGGACATTAAAACCATGAACATTACTTCACTACCTTTTCTTTATTTTTGTTCTTGGTTTACTTATTTATTTTGTGTATTATATATATATATATATATATATATATACATACACACACACATTACTGCAATTCACATTTTTTCCTCTATTGTTATTACCGTGGAGAGCATTCTGACAGGCTGCATTGCTGTCTGGTACGGGGAGGGGGCAGGGTGCTACTGCGCAGGACCGAAAGAAGCTGCAGAAAGTCGATAAATTAGACAGCTTCATTTGGGGTACTAGCCTCTGTAGTACCCAAAACATCTTCTAGGAGCGATGCCACAGGAAGGTGACACCTGTTATTAAGGACCCCCATCACACAGAGCATATCCTCTTCTCACTGTTACCAGCAGGAAGGAGGTACAGAAGCCTGAAGGCACACACTCAGCGATTCAGGAACAGTTTCTTCCTGCTGCCGTACAATTCCTAAATGGACATTGAACTCATGAAGACTACCTCACTTTTAAAAAATTATTTATATTTTTGCATTATTTTAAATCTATTCAATATACACATATATCTATACTGTAATTTATTTATTTATTCATTCCTTTCTATGTTATAATGCATTGCTTTGTACTGCTGCTGCTAAGTTAATAAATTTCACAACACAAGCTGATGATAATAAACCTGACAGAGGGCTATGGGTAACCCTGGGTAATTTCTAAGGTAAGGACATGTTCAGCACAGCCTTGTGGGCTGAAGGGCCTGTATTGTGCTGTAGGTTTTCTATATTTCTATGTTTCTGATTCTAATTCTTCTGCCACAAAGACAACAGATTTCACAACATATGCCAGTGATAATGAAGATATGTACATATTTTCTAATATTTGACCTAATTTTAATATAAACTAATCCCATATGCCTGCACTAGGACTGTATCCTACTATGCCTTACCGACTTAAATGCTTGTCTAAGTGTCTCTTAAGCATAGTGATTGCACCCGACTCTACCATCTCTTCTGGCAAAACATGCACTCTCTGTGCAGAAAAGCTGAGAACAGTTATTGCCTGGCACTTAACTTTTCAGCCCACAAGTTACTTGCCACTTATCAACCCATGACTGGGATTTACCTGAGTTTTGCTATGTGCACATATGAGCTGCCTCATTTTAAGAGGCGCTGTGAATGGAACAAATAGCTACACTTCTGGTCTTATGATAGCAGCAAGTCCAATGATAAGCCACTGAAGATGATTGGTTGTATTGCTCCAAAGCGGATAGGCCAGGCAGGACTGGGATGATTGATTGCCAACATATCAAAGTCTTCCTCTGTGTGGTCTATGACCGCTGGAGTGTTCCCCCTTCCTGCCACTTATTAGTTTCACCCAGGTACCATGATATTATGTTCAGTCAATTGTTGCTGTGATGCCCAGACAGCCATTCTCACCTCGCATCTGGAATTTGGTCAATGTTAGAGTCATTGAATACAACACAGAAACTGACTCTTTGGCCCTCCTAATCCATGCTGAACTATTATTTGGCCTAGTCTCATCGATCTGCACCTGGACCATAGCCCTCTATATCCCTCCTGTCCATGTATGTATCCACACTTGTCTTGAAAGTTCAAATTGAACCCTCATTCATCACTTCTGCTGACAGTTCATTCCAAACTCTCACCATACTTTATGCCAAAAACTCTCTTTACAACCCTATCTACCTGTGATGCCACTGTCAAGGAATTATGGCTCTGAATTTCCAGTTCCTTTCGTTCTACCACATTGTCAGTGCCCTACTGATCAAAGTGCCAGTCCTATCCTGGTTTGTCATCGCAAAGTGCACACCTCACACATGTCTGCATTAAATTCTGTTACTTTTTAGCCCATGTTTCCAGCTGGTCCAGATCTCACAGTAAGCTTCGATGGCTTTGCTCACTGTCCACTATGCCCTCAGACTTGCAGTTAACCTCAAATTTCTTGATGCAGTTTACCACATCATCATCCGGATCATTGATATAGATGATAAACAACGATGGACCCAGCACCAATTACAAGCCTCCAGTTAGAGAAGCAACCAGCTACTACCACTTTCTGGCTTCTCCCGCGAAGCCAATGTTAAATCCAATTTACTACCTCATTCTGAATACCAAGAGACTGAACCTTCTTGACCATCCTCCCGTGTGGGACTGTTTTGATGAAGTCTAGGAATGAGTGGTCCTAGAAAACCCTAGACTGGTCACCTGGCAGCAGATGGGTAGTGACTGTGCAGCTTGGCAGTACTGTTGATTACAGTCCCTCACCTTATTGATGGGTGTGAATCGACTAGGTGATAATTAACCGGATTCAATTTGCTCTGCTTTTTTTGTGAACAAGAGAATCTTCCACATTTTTGGGTAGGCATCAGAGCTTTATTTGTATTGAATAGCTTGCCGCTCAGCTCAGTTAGATCAAGGATGCAAGTCTTCCATACTGTGGCTGGGAGTGATCTGCTCCCATAACCGTGGCTGTATCCAGTGCTCTCAGTCCTTTCTTGATATCAAGAGGAGTGAATTGAATTCACTAACACTGCTTCTCTGACACTGGGGTCTTCTGGAGAAAGCCAAGATGGATTATCCACTTAGCACCTCAGGCAGAGCATGAAAATGCTTTGGCTCTGTCTTTGCCACTTACATGCTGGGCCCTGCCATCGCTGAGGATGGGAATGTTCTCAGAGGCCTTTCCTCCTGTTAGCTGCATCTTTGAAGTGAAAGGGTTGAAGATAAGAATTACATTATTCTTTCCTCTTTTTAAAAATTTTTAATGAGTTTTTACAATGCAACAAAACAAAAAAAGAGGTTTATACAGTGCAAAACAAACACATCAAAGTACACTTCATAACAATTAAGCAAAGCACCCATAGTAGAATCATGTAAAGTTAGTTACCAGCCCACCCTCCCACTACCCAACTCCAAGCCAACCTTACGATATATAAAAAAAGTTAATCAGAACTGTATCACCACAGAGCTGTATTTATAAAAAGAAGGTATATTGCCTACTACCTAAACTATAATATGTTTACACATAAAAAAAACCCATAGATCTTAACTGTAAGAAGCTGGAAGTAAGGTATTTAAACGCAAAAGAAAAAAAAGGGAGAGATGCACCCTTAATCTAAAGAGAATTACATTATGAATCAGGTCCTGATTTGAATGGAACAGGTAAAATACAGAAAACTCCAGAAAATGATTTTGAAAAAGAAAATTGAAATTTATTTTCAAACTTAGTTTTACTTTGCATTAACAACCAGTTAAACTGATTTGATAGCTTATTTTAATAACTTTACTTCTGGAAGAGAACCACTTTTACTCCAGTTTAAGTTGTGAGATATTCTTTATAAATACATGAATGAATTTGTTAGTGTAAGCCTATTAGTAGCATGAGAAGCTTACTACATTTTTTGCTGATCTTTACTTGTACTTTAAGTTCTGTAGAATAAGTAAGTAGAGCAAATAAGTTATTTGCATCAGCTCACCAAAGATATTTTAAAAGGACTGCATTACACAGGTCCATCTTGCATAACATTATTCATATTACTTTCATGGAAGTTAACTAAGTATATTAATTCATAAATGAGCAACAATGAGTTAAAACTTGAAAGTATTGTGAAGGTAACACCTTCAGCACAAAAATTATAAAAGGAAAACATACACAATACATCAATATCTTGCTTTACACAACTTTTTACATATGCCTCATTACTACATTGCATCATAACACGTTTAGACCACACTAATAAGGTTTTGCCATAAATAAAAAATAGCACTATATTTACACAGACAATTGCTGATCTGATTTTTATTGTGGACACTTCTAAAGGAATCATAAATGTAGTAGCCTTGAACACTGAGATAATGTGAGCTGTTAAATAAAGGCACACCGTTGAAAAAATTCCCTTTTCTTCAGAGTGCCACAACAAGAACAGCAAAATCAAAGAGAATGTTAGTTTCACGCCGTACATGGATTTTGGAGTGACAGTAATAAGCCCTCGTTGCCTAATTCGGTATCTGGTGTGATGATGATCCATCCAGTACAACAAAGAAACCAAACAAATGGATACTGTTAAGGCTAGCTTAAAGTGAAAGTCAGTCTGCCAAGTTGGAGGAGGTTTAAAATAATACTGGCCAGGTTGCAATAGCATTCCCATCTCAAGAACACTGATAACTTGGACAAGAGCCTCTGTAGTGAAGGCAGAAGCAAGGCTGAAAATGCACACTTCTGTGATATGTGACAGATGACGACACTGGTCCTTACTGGTGCCATTCTCCAGGAAGAGCATAATGCTGCTCATTGTTGTGCATAGTACGCCACAGAAAAGACAGAGGATTGTCCATTCAAAGTCAGCTGAAGCTTTCAGGATGATGAGAACAAAACAGGCTAAGCTCAGCAGTAGCTCCATGCAGCGCAGAATGAGGATCTTCTTCCCATCGGGATCCATTCGTGAAGCCGAGTGGTTAAAAACGAGGCAGGCTTTAAAAATGAAACAAGGCAGTTTAAAGCTTATTCAGATATGCTTCTCTCTAATGCTCACAGAATCCAAAGCGAAATACTCCTGCCCCCTCACAAGAGGAATTCTCCCTCCTACCACTGATGCAAACTCTTCATAGACTGAATAAGTACAAGCCAGGCACCAAGTGATGCTGCTTTTTATTGGCTTGTTTAATAATGCTCTTTCACAGTATGAAAAATGGGATAATTGTGCTAACAATCACTTTCATACCAGCTCAATGGGATTCACCCTTTAGTAACAAATAAACCACCCTCCCAAACCCCCAAACCTACATAACTATAAGTTAGTGCATTATCATTTTGATTAAAAAATGCATTGTTTGCTTTGACATGTAAGATTTTTAGATAACACTTTGTTTGCTTTTCTCATATTTTAGAATTTCATTTTAGTAAGTATGGCTGTATGTTTTTGTTGACATACTGATTAAGGTGACCTTCAATACTGCATTGTTTAAAATGTCTGCAGCTAACAGCTTTGAACATGACCAAAGGACATTTCTAAGGGGGACAAGTAGTTAGGTTCTAGTTGCTTCTCTCATGGGATACACTTACATCAAAATGGCATTTGTTGATCAATTGCTCTTTGATGACTGAAATGGAAATCAAATGAGAGGTGAACATGATGTAGTTGGGAGATAGTAGAAGCTGGAAAGAAGTGGCACTGGGGGTGCAGCAGCAGAGAAAATTGTGCTGCATGATAGCTTTAGATGCCAGCCTCTCAGTCCCAGATTCAGGTAAATATTTAAAATTTCCCCTGTTGATTATATCCTTACATGTCATCCTTACAAGTATATGAAGTCAGATTGCAGGAAGATTTGTTTTTTCTAGTATGGCTGCTGCTGATACTGGCTTATGTTTTGGGCACTGGGCAAGCATTTAGTCCATTACACTCAATCGTTTCTAGGCCTATCACTTAGTTTGGATGTTCATTGTTTTCTTTGGGGTCTTTACCGATCTGATGCTGCTTTAGCTCTTACGTGCACTTCAACAGCCGCTGTGCATACAGATTTCTAGGGCACTGTGTTATATTAAGTCAAAACTTGAATGTCTTCAATTTGCTTTGGATTATCAGTTTAATTTCTCTGTCAGCTTGAAAGAAGGAAACAGATCTTGTATTTATTTGCCAACATTCATGACCTCAATTTGTCCAGAAGCATTTAGCAGCCAATGCCTTTTGAAATGAAGGCATAGAATCATAGAACCCTGGAGCACAGAAACAAGACCTTTGGCCCATCTAGACCATGCCAAACCGTTAATCTGCCTAGTCCCATCAACCTGCATCCGGACCATAACTCTCCATATCTATGCAAATTTCTCCTAAATGATGAAATTGAACTGGTATCCAGCATTTGTACTGGCAGCTCATTTCACACTCTCACCATTGCCTGAGTGAAGAGGTTCCCTCTCATGTTCCCCTCAAACATTTCACCTTTCACTGTTAATGCATGACCTCTAGTTGTAGTCTTGCCAACCTCAGTGGAAAGTGCCTGCTTGCATTTACTCTATCTATACTCCTCATAATTTTGTATACCTCTATCAAATCTCCCCTTATATTTCTATGTTCTAGAGAATAAAGTCCTATTCAACCTTTCGCTATAATTCAGGTCTTCCAAGTCCTGGCAACATCCTTATAAATGTTCCCTTCATGCTTTCAATCTTATTGACATCTTTTCTGTAGGTAGGTGACCAAAACTGGACACAGTACTCCAAATTAGACCTCATCAGCATCTAATACAATTTCAACATAACATCCCAGCTCCTGTACTCAGTACTTTGATTAATGAAGGTCAATTTTTCAAAAGCTTTCTTTATAACCCTCTGTACCTGTGAGGCCACTTTCAAGGAATTATGGATCTGAATTCCCAGATTGTTCTATGGTCACTTTTGTAATAAAGGAAATATGTTGTCAGTGTATTTGCAGTTTTGTGTTTTTTTTTAATGTCAGGTTTTTTTTTCATTTGAAGTGAAATGCAGTCATGAGGTTAATATATTTTGTGGTGCAAAATCTATATTTAGTGCGGGCTTGACTGTCCTGCATGACAATTTTACTATCAGAGGAAGGATAGCCGCAGGTTGTGTCCACCACTCTGACTCTGGTCTGATTCTAATACAGTTTTCATGCATTGAGCACTGCTCCAGTGTGTTAGGTGATCTCCCATTGCAGTGTAAAAGAAGAGACAGCATTACTCAACAAGGGGATGGTGTACCCAGTATTCCAATTTATGTTTCCAAGTCCGAAGTTCCATTGCAGTTATAACAGCATCTGTTGTTCTTTTGCATAATTTCCAATCTGTAAAGTACATAGATTTTTGGTATAGCTGTATAAGATATTTTTAGACAGAAAAGCTTTTAAGACAGCATGCTTGATAGAAATTCTGCTGTGTTTTTCAAACCTTTAACTGAAAAAAAATGCACTTGTTTATCTTTTCAGGGAGCTCTGGAAAAGGCTCATGAATATGAAAAGCTTGCACACACCAACAAAGTCACATTGAAAGAAAAAGAAGCTGTTGTTTTCAGAGCTGGAGTTGTGTCTTCAGCTATTGAAGGTCTGTTTTCTTTCAGATCTAAGCCTTCTGATCCTTTCTACTTAATAGCCAATTCTAGTGTCTTAGCTTGGCAAGAACACACACACACACACACTGGTCCAGGTGGGGGCCATACGGTGTTCTTTTGAGTCATATTTCTGTTTCCCACTATGATAGTGCATAGCCTATTTTATGTTCATCTGAAAGAGAAGATGGGGTTAACATCTCTTCCAAATGCCACCATCTATAAAAGAGCAGCACTCCTGAATAAAGCTCTAGATGGTCAGCCCAGAGTTTTGAGATCACTTTTCATAAATGGGCCTTGTATCCCAGTGTTCTGATTCTCTGAGTTAGGATTATTTTACAAGGGGCACACTGTTTCCATTTTAATGAGGTGCGTAACATGAAAACAATTGACATCAGAGGCAAGGACCAGATGTCTGTGCCATTTAAAATACATCGGGGTTTTGAAGAAAGATAAAAGAATTAAAATTAAATTAAAAGAATCTTTAGGGAGCAGTGTCTCAGAAAGGCAGCGTCCATTATTAAGGACCTCTAGCACCAGGGCATGCCCTTTTCTTACTGTTACCATCAGGCAGGAGATACAGAGTGCTGGAGGCACACACTCAGTGACTCAGGAACAGCTTCTTCCCCTGCGCCATCTGATTCCTAAATGGACTTTGAAGCTTTGGACACTACCTCACTTTTTTTAATACACAGTATTTCTGTTTTTGCACATTTTTAAAAAATCTATTCAATATACGTAATTGATTTACTTGTTTATTTATTACTATATTTTACTTTATTATTATTATTTTTCTCTCTCTGCTAGATTATGTATTGCATTGAACTGCTGCTGCTAAGTTAACAAATGTCAAGCCACATGCCAGTGATAATAAACCTGATTCTGATTCCGCTGAAAAATACACCTTTGAATACAAAGTTAAATACATTTAAAGTATTTAAGTTCAATTGTTGCAGTGTTACCTGGTCAGATTTCCCAGTTTAAGAGCTGAGGAGATCATGAAAAAGAACAGGTCTTCACAAGCCGTTATTTAACTGCAGTAGAAATAAAATCAGGAATTGCTCAAGATATTCAGCAAGACATGCAGCCTCTGTGGAATGAGAAGCTGAGTGAAGTGAAGTGGAAGGCTGGATTTCAGCCTATACTTGGATTGCTGAACCCTCGCTTAGTTAAGTACTTAAAAGGTAGCAAATTCAAATAACTCCTGTCATTGCAGTGAGCGATCCGCTCCAGGTGTTCCTTGACATATTCATATACATTCCTTCTGTTCGCCACTCATTTCTTGGATCCTGCCTAGGGAAGATCTGAGAGTTCTCTATGTTCTTGGACCAAACTGAAATGCTTGGCTAATGGAATTCCCGAGAAATTATGACTGACCCAATAGGTGAAATCTGTATCACCTTCAGTAATATAGGAGAAGTAATGGATGGGCCAAACATATAAAGATAAAATTTTAAAACAGATTATTAATGATCATCATTGCTCACATAGTTCTGATCATTCACACTAGTTATTACAGGAATTTCCCCAAGCAATATACTAATGAAGTTGATGTCTATCACCATTGTAACACAAATAAAACAGAGAAAAGAATAAGTTAAATATAGTGATCAATAGTTTCTTTTATATTAGCCTTACTCTATAAGAATCATTAGTGGCTTTATTTCTTTCAGAAAACTGTTCTATAAGGAAGAAGTGATTGTCTCTACAAGCCATTGCATTGTCTCAGCAGTGAAAACCAACAGACACCCATTCATAAATAAGAAATATTTATTAAATAGCTTCAATTGTGAACCTATATTTCAATAACTGTGCATTTGTTCATTCTTGTGATTGCAGCTGAAATCAATCATTTTAACCATGAACTTACCAGTGACTACAAAATAGCAGTTCAACATTTTCTCTATGAACAGGTTCAGATGTATAATAAGGTAAACATTTCACCATACGTATGGCTATGTGATAATTCTCATGAATTATTGATTATGAATCTTCTTTACCTTTTATATATTCTATCATCAGCAAAAAGATAAGTGTGCAGCAACATGAACTCCTGATACTGGAGTTAATCCCATACAGTGCTGGAAATTGCAAGGTGGTTGATTGTAATATTTTTGCAGCCACAAAAATCTATTGCATTATTTAGTTATAATATGTGAACTAGTATAACAATATGATAAGTATGATTTGCTTGATTGGTTTTCCATTGTGTCTGACATCCATCGTGTAGAAAGCTACGTGGGAGCATTTTTTTTAAGTGGAAAAGTTATTGCACTGGGGCAGTTCCACACTCTTTTGACCTTGGAAGTTGGGTCCTGTGATGTCACAACCGGAGTCTTCCTTGATTGTAGTTGATGACCGTGACTTCTGTGCCCTGTCATGCCCTTTGTTCTCCATGAAGCGTTGCAGAACTGCCTTCCTGGCTGTTGGATCTCTCTGTTGATCTCATCTGCCCAGTCCATTGGAGTTGACTTTAATGAATAGTATATATATCACAGAAAAATTTTCAAGTTTGGCATATTCGAGTTCACACAGATAATAGAGCATGAGTGACATGCTTGAACTCATGCATATATGGACTGTAAGATGGCTACGTTTGTACAGAAATTAGATTGCATAGCACCATGTTTTTGACCTATTAATCATATTGAATTGAAAGATAAATTATAAGGTCACAGAAACAGACCCTTCAACCCATCTCGTCCATGCTAACTGTGTTGCCCAGTGAGCTAGTCCCATCGGCCCATATTAGGCCCATGGAAAAAAATACTAAAAAAAAATGTCAAAGACTTAAATGTGGTTTTCATTCCACAGTATCTGGAGTATGTCCTAAGCTGGCCCTAGGAATCAAGCTTCAGTACTGTAGTCTGTAAAACGCGATTTACTCAGTTGCCTTTCTTTAGTCTGCCCTCACTCCATAATAGCATCAGTGCCCTCCACCCCAAAGTATTGATCACCTGGCTACCTGCAGCCACTCACTGATCACATGATCTGAGCCCTACATTCAACAACTCCCACCATCTATTGATCATCAACCAAACACATTAATTACTAACCAGACATTTTGCTATTGACAGCAGTTTTCTACTTCTGACAGGCAAAGGCAGGCTTCAGCCATTTCTCCATCAATTGCTCTCATCTGCGGCCTGACATGCACCCTGCCCTTTCTTCCCTGTGTCTTTTCTCTCTCTCTGGACCTTGCTTTAGCTCTGGACATATTTGATTACCTTTGCACTCAATGCACCTGTGCAACTGTTAAATGACCAGCCTTTCCTCGTGTAAAATACTTTTCCTAGCATATGAGGCTTTGATGTGGCAGACCGAAAGAGATCGATTATTCAGCTTTTCTCCATATTGCTGCAATTGGTTAATTGGCAGAAAAAGAAATTGAAAGAAAACGAGACAAAAAATAAATGCAAAATCACAGGAGGATCATTTCAAATGCAAAATGTATTCTCTTGTCAAACATGGTAGGAGGTTCACCAGTAACATAAATTTCTGATGCAAAATCTTCTTTCCTTTTCAGATAACAGATAAACTGAGGGAAGCTTATGCACGTTTTGAATTCTAATACTGGGCCATTTAGACTCTGCAGATGTTGCAATTCATATAACGTCCTTGAATGTTGTAACTTGAAATGTCAATATTCTTTACAACTTTCTCGTCATTTTAGTTCTGGTTCCACTTGTATGTTATTTTAATGCTGCATGTAATGATTGTAGTATTAACACTAGCAGCAATTCATTGTTCATTTATCCTTATTTTACCACTGAATTCTGCAGCATGAAAATCATGGATGAAATAAATAAATCTCTGTATTCTTAGGTTCTTAGCTGTAAGTGCGATGCAGCAGCAGCTAGGCCATTGACAAACCAGAAGAAGTGAAAACGCTAACACTTCATTGCATTTGTGAAAATGACTGGAGAAAATAAATGGGAGAAATAGAAATAGAGATGGGTGGGGTGGTCTCGATCTTGGAAATGATATTTCCTCTGCCTCCACAGATGATGCTTGACCCACTGAGCTCCTCTTGTGGTTTGTTTTTTTCCCCTCTAAGTTTCAGTACCTGCGGACTCTTGTGTCTCCTTTTTTTAAAACAGAAATGTACTTGGGTTTAGCTATTTATTTAAATGTGTCTGTAACACAATCTACTTACAATAGTGTGACAATCAGCAATCTCATCATTGTTAATGAGTTCAGTTTTTGAAATTTATGTCTTAGCTGAACTTGAAATTTGCTGAAGAAATGTAGGCTAAGGAGCATAGCAAAATGTCAAAGCATCATGATTTTGCTTTCTAAGTTATGTCTTCAGCATTAAATATCTCTCTATAATGTATTTCTCTCTCCACGAAAGTTGTTTTACTTACTGAGTTTCACTTGTATTTTCTGTTTTTTTCTGGTTTTATATCATATTTCCAGTAACTGTACTTGATTATATTTGTATTGAAATTGGTTCTGTTATATACACAAAGACAGAATCAAAAATATTTGTTTGAAATATTCATCAGGTCAGGCACAGCCAGCAGGGAGAGAAAGTTTACGGACTGCAAACCTGCATCAGAATTGGAACAGGTTAAGAATGAACAAATCATTAATAAAAGATCGATGACTTGGAGTGTTACTCCTCTTTCCCTCTCTGATGGTACCTGACCTGCTGAGATTTTCCAGCATTTGCTGACTTCACATGTTGCAGGCACTCAAAATCATAAAAAGTCTTTATATGCAATTCAGTGAGTTCTAAGTAAGTGAGCTGACTGAATTACAGAGTGACTTCGTTCAACAAATGTTTCAACGCCTTGTTCAATGTCACCATACTCAATTTCTTAACAACTTGGGCAGAGGCCAAAGAGCACATTCGCAAATGTGAAGTATCAGGGAAAGGGAACTTCCAAGAGTGCCAGTGCCAGTTTCCTGTTTTTGAGTCACTTTGCATACAATAATGTACATGAATGATATAGAGTCCGCAATTCCAGCTTTTGTAGGACATCAAATATCACATTTCCTTCTTTTTTTAGGAACTGAGTATTGGGAATCTCTTAATGGAGGGGAAAAGACTGCTAAAAAGATTCTTGTGGATATAACTAAATGGTAATTTTAAGGAAAAAGTGGAGAGTTTGAACTGTTTTTGTTACTACATAAAACTTAATTGTCTTATTGTTCATACTTAACTGTAAATATTTTATAGTATATTAATATATTTAATAACAGATTTGTTTGATGTTTTGAACCTTTCCTACTTAGATTGTTATGCTTTAGTGATCCTAGAAGGATAAGATGGAAAATGTAGCTGTTTTGTGCTTTGCTTTGAGCATTATAAGTAAAGTTTTATATTTTTGCTAATAGTTTTGTAATTGCACATGCTCATCCTTGCCTCATATTATAATTCTCCTATACATTCAGGCTTTTGAATTTGGATATTAGTCTGGAGGGGAGTATTGTGTAGCGGATGCGGATGGGTCCTATTTGCATGGTTGCTGTTATGATATAACAACGAAGTTCCTAAAGGAGTTTCTGAAAATCCTGTGGAATTTATCACAGGGCTCCATTATGCAGGGTTCTGATCGCAGACCAATACAATTAATTGCAGCTTTGAATATTTTAAGTACTCTAAACAAGCTTTATTTCAATATTAATTTCATTGAAACTTGAGTTGTGACCAAAATAAAAACAAATATAGTATATTTCCATTTCACAATGATGTTAAAAAATAGAGATATATAATCAGAGGCAGGATACAGCTTGATTCTGGAGCAAAGCAGCTTCTCTGTATGCAGGTTTCTAGCTATTTGTCTCAGGTTTGGAACTAAGGCTTCTTAATGTTCATTGTAAAAGAGTAATTATATATCAATATATTACCGATAACTCTGTGAGCTCTTGAACAGCAAGTTGTTCTGGAAATTCAAATACAGGTCCACAATCCGTTATCCGAAATTCTGAAATCCGAAAAGCTCCGAAAACCAAAGATTTTTTCGTGGAGTGTGGAGAGTGTTGTAACAAGGCTTGTTTGGCGTGCCAACAGCTGACATCACTCAGGTGTGACGTGGCAGCACTTTGAACAATGTGCATTTATCAGTGAACAAGAGATTATGGCAGTTTACTCAGTTAAAGAGAGATTGCTTAGACATAAACCTATGTTAATGAGACAGATGACACTTGAAGAAGTCTTTAAAAACGCCATCTGTCGTAGTGCTGCTTCATAACTTGAGAATCCTGTTCCTGGCCCATCAGGTACCTGTAGAGTATTTAACTTTGTTTGCCAGACGTAATGCAACTTAACTAGAGGTACCTGTACGTATTTAGCTTAGTTTGAACCTGTATATGTCCTAGAATATTTACGTTCTACATTTATTCCATTAAGTCATTTACCATGTGTTTGATTCGGTTCATTAGAAGCTGTATATTTTTATGTTTTGTTGAATGTTTTTGTTGGAAATAAAATGTACTAGTGTATTTATGGTCTATAATTATCCCACTATTTCATTTATCAGTATATTACTCTATAAATATACATTTATTCATCCTAATGGTTACAATCTCAAAGAAATTTGTCAAATGTGATTTCCTCTTCTCATAATTATGTTGACTCTCTTTGACTATCTTATGATTTTCTAAATGTCCTGCTAGTAAGAAATGCCACATTTCCCCAAATAAAGATGATAGGCTAAATAGCTCATATTTTCCTTCTTTCAGACTCAACCTTCCTCTCCACCCATTCCTCCCCCACCGCCACAAACACACACACTTTCTTGAATAGTGGAATTTATGTGCTGTTACGCCAGGGTTGGAGATATGTCTTTACCAAAGGAGGTAAGGCGCTCCTTAAGATAAATGAAATGCATCCAAATTTGTGCATTTTTTATATCTCATCTGTTTGTATTAAGGAATTTTCAAGAGATTGCAAAGTGTTGCAAAAGCACCATTAACACTTTGTTGTTAAAATTTTTGTTGATTTAGATAAACAATGGTAAAAACGTTCACGTTTTAAAAAAATCTTCATTTTCTCATCTTTATCTGGTCACAAGACTAATTGCTCCACCTTCAGTCAAGGTCAGGTACTTCACTGAAAAAGTTTAGCTGGTGGGCCAAATCTGGGGTGACGTTGGTGGTCTGCTGCATGTCCGATGACAGATAGTACTACAGGTTCTAAAAATTTTATGTTTAAAAATGACTTACATTACTTTTAATAGTTTTAAATGTCTCTGGATGTTATGGATATATAAAGCCTGATTAAACTAAAATCAAATCAGAGCAAAGCTCCAGCCTCCAGCATTATCTTCTGTCAAAATCTATCAAAACATTATAGAGGTGGAGTCTCCGCAGCTTGCTGCCCAAGTCCTCATCTCTGTCTGAACTCCTGCGGCAGACCCTCTGTACCTGGCCTATGTGGGTATAATTGTGCAGTGAATGATGGCTGAGTGAAAAGTTTGAAAATCACTTTCAAACTATTTCCTTGGGGACCACAAGATGAGTACATTTTAAAATATCTTCCATAAGAGTTAATAGCTTACTTAAACCCATGTCCTGTCACTATTATATGTTCGTACTTTTCAAAGATTCAACATTTTTGTGGAGTTAGAAAAGGTACAAAGATGTGGAAAATGCTTAAGGATGTTCTAATAATTGGCAAACAATATTTGTGTTACAAAAGTTCCAGACAATGGCCACAAACTCAACTGGACAAGTTATTAAAGTACCAGCTACAAGGTCAAACTGGAGTCTGGATACCTGTGCTCAGCGACTTGCCTCCTGACAAGCCACAAGTCAAATACTCTCTACTTCCAGTTTCAATAACATTCAAGAGATTTGACACCATCTAGGAGAAAGCAGCCTACTTGTATGACCACACCATCCACTACTCTAAACATTAATTTCTTCCACAATAGCTACCACTTGTACCTTTATACCACCTACAAAAATACACTGTGACCACATGACTAGGCTACTCTGACTGAACTTTCAAATTCGTAACTTTTGCTGTCAAAAAGGATGAAAACTTCAAGTGTATGGAAACACCACTGCCTGTGTGTTCCACTCCAAGTCACACACCATATGTTAGAAATGTGGGTTATGATATTAAAAAAATGGCTGGAGTTGCTAAGCACTTTAGTGCAAGGATGTTGATTAGGAGCGAGAAAAAATCAGTGAAAGTATTGAAAAAATGAACAGTCAATACTTACAAAAGGCATCTAGCAGAAAACACAATAATAGCTCCATGCTATTTTTGTCCAGTGTGAATCTCACTCTCAATCAATCAATCTCTCTCTCTCCTCTAACCCTGTTTTTTTTTTAAAGCACCAGGACATGCCCACTTTAAGTATCCACAGTTCCCTTAGGACTACATTTGAATCAGAATATGATGCACCCCACAATGTAGTTACAATCAAATTACAAAACAAACAGAAGTATGGACCTTAAATACAGTATACAAACAACATATACGCATTTACACACTACTAAAGAGATGGAATATTCCGCGTGTATGGCTGGAATGGCACCATAAAGCCAAACCGAGTGCATCAATTTAGAATCATTTATGAGAACCTATCAGGGAAGACACTGAAGTGCGTACACTCAGTGCAACGATGAGGCAATGTCTGTGTGTGTGTAAATGCACGTGTGCAAAGTGTGCGTTTACCAAGTGTTCTCTGTTATACCATACTAACTTGTAAATATCATTTTAGATTCTTATTTATTATCACAGGCACATTGAGCATTCAGTGAAATGTGTAATTTGCGTTGACTAACAACTCTACCTAGTGATGAGCCTGCAGACGTTGCCACACATTTCACTGCCAATGTAGCATGCCTCCAAATCTCAGTAAAACAATGCATCAAGCAACAAAACAACAAATCGAGTCCCTTTCTTCCCACCCACACACACACGGACAATCCTTCAACTCCAGAACAGACCTCCAGCTTCAGGCTTTGAGCATCAGGCTCCAACTTCCTGACTACTGATCAAGCTTTGGGCTCCAGTCTTTGGTTTTGATCCTCGTATTAGCCAATGACGGGACCCTGAACTCTCAGCATTCCTATACCACAGCTGGACCTAAATCTAAACACTTTCCTCAACAGAAGTATTTTCAGCACAAGGACTGTAGTGTTTAAGAAGTGCTCTCAGAAACAATAAGTGCCAGCATTGCCAAGTGACAACCAAATCCTGTAAAATTAATAAATAAAAGAACTGAAGAAAGTCAAAATCACTCCCATAGAGATTTTGATTAAATGATTTTGGAATCTCATGTGGATAGGGTGGTGAAGAAGGCTTTTGGTACGCTGGCCTTTATAAATCAGAGCATTGAGTATAGGAGTTGGGATGTAATGTTAAAATTGTACAAGGCATTGGTGAGGCCAAATTTGGAGTATTGTGTACAGTTCTGGTCACCAAATTATAGGAAAGATGTCAACAAAATAGAGAGAGTACAGAGGAGATTTACTAGAATGTTACCTGGGTTTCAGCACCTAAGTTACAGAGAAAGGTTGAACAAGTTAGGTCTTTATTCTTTGGAGCATAGAAAGTTGAGGGGAGACTTGATAGAGGTTTTTAAAATTATGAGGGGGATAGATAAAGTTGATGTGGATAGGTTTTTTCCATTGAGATTAGGGGAGATTCAAACAAGAGGACATGAGTTGAGAGTTAGGGGGCAAATGTTTAGGGGTAACACAAGAGGGAACTTCTTTACTCAGAAGGAGCTTCCAGAAGTATTTATATCTGGTAGAGGCAGGTTCGATATTGTCATTAAAAAAAAAAATTGGATAGGTATATGGACAGGAAAGGAATGGAGGGTTATGAGCTAAGTATGGGACAGTGGGACTAGGTGAGAGTAAGCGTTCGGCATGGACTAGAAGGGCCGAGATGGCCTTTTTCCGTGCTGTAATTGTTATATGGTTATATGATAAGAGAAAGTCAAGGATAAACTTAAAGGCTAACATCTTCACTAAATATAGTGAATACTGAATTTATATAAAGAACTCATTCAATAATACTTTTGAGTATATTTGTAATTAAACAATTACCCATAATATTAAATATACCCTCAGTAGCCACTTTATTAGGTTTCATCAGTATCCCTGCAAATACCTAATCTGCCAATCATGTGGCAGCAACTCAATGCATAAAAGCATGAAGACATAGTCAAGAGGTTCAGTTGTTGTTCAGATCAAACATCAGAATGGGGAAGAAATGTGATCTAGGTGACTTTAAGTGGTTTGAGTATCTTAGAAACTGCTGATCTACTGGGATTTTCACATACAACAGTCTCTTGAGCTTACAGTGAAATGTGTGAAAAAGAAAAGACATTCAGTGAGTGGCAGTTCTTGTTAACGAGAGAGGTCAAAGGAGAATGGCCAGACTGGTACCAGCTGACAGGAGGCGACAGTGAGTCAAGTAACCATGCATCACAACAGTGGTGTGCAGAAGATCATCTCTAAATCCACAACACATTGAATCTTGAAATGAAGGGGATACAGTGCCTGATAAAGTGGCCACTGAGAGTAGTTTATAAATGCAAGGCTAGAATTTTCATTCATTTGCATAGTTCAAACCGAAATGACTATCTAATACAAAAGGTTATGGACATTAAGGGAATTGCATCTAAAACCACTTGCTTTTGTACATTCTGAAATCTTTTCCACGATTCAACCTACACTTACCCAGATCAGGACCTCACTAGGAGATGAACAATAATTACAATGAGGCACAGGTGGTAATCAAAGTTTTAAATGATGGCCTGCCGGGTTTGGGATTAGACTAGCAAATTGAAGAAAGTCAACAAATCTGGTGAATCGCACAACAATACCAGGAGAATCAGTTCCTTAAGACTGCCATAGCTAGGGGTGGTAGTGGGGTTAAGCTCCCACTTCCTATTAGATGCTCCCAATGGTGTGCATCCCAAGTAGCCTCTGACAACTGTGACGGTTAGGAGATATAGTTCTCTCAATACAGAGTTGGGTTCTCGGAGACTAATCCTAAATACTATAACAAGTTGGCTAACTGGAACACTATCTGGGTTCTAGAGCTTACCTGTAAGCCAGTTAAGATTTTCCTCTATCCCGGAACCATATCCTGAGTAAAATAGAAGTAGGCAACTTATCCTAAGAGTCAGCTAAGTATCTTGGGCTGAGAGCAAAGTATGGTCGATAAGGGGTTTCGTACCTCCAGTAGGCTCAGAGGGTGAGATTCTTGAGCTTCTTCTTACAATCACACTTCATTTTTAACAAACTCCCCAAAACATGGTATTAACTCATAATAAAACTTTTATTTAAGCAAATTACTCAGGCAAATAGGTACAATCAGATATAATTAAAAAGCTCCACTTTAATATAATATTACACAATATAATTCATACTACTCACCAAGAGTCCTGACAGACAGTTCTGTAGAACAGCTGTGAGTGCTGTCAGCTGAGGAGATCCTGCAGCTTCAGAAGTCTGTCAGTGCTCTGAGTTTACAATATTTAAAGAGCTAGAAGCAGGAAAAACAACACAGCTACTATCGTCAGGTGGGTACATCTTGCGGTTAACTTAGCCATTAATTAGTCACTTAGACAGAAAAACTGGCTGGGTTGCTAGGCATGCCTTAAGACATAGCCATAAAAACTGGTAATACGTAAAAAATAACCTTAATCTAAAATCAATAGTCCATTAACAATACGCAAGTTGGTATAAAAACTGGTCAAGCCCATAAAATAGGTGAGAAGTCAGACAGTTGATCTTTTAAGCCATAAGACAGCATTTACATAAATACATCATTAAGCATTTTCCTGAAGTAAGTAGTTATATCGATCAAATATACATAATACTAATTTATAGATAAAGCTGTCACCGTGACACAACCATGTTAGCTCCTGGTCTCCATGTGAGTCTTAGCTATTAAACCCAACAGAACTGTTTCTACTGGCAGCTCAGCTAGGGGAGGAAAACTCTGATCTCAAACCTCCGCTGCCTTAGGGACTTTGGAGCTGGAGTCTCTAAGACAGTGCTACATTGAGTTCAATGTTGACTGGCGACTCCTGCAACACCACCGGGGCCAAACTGTATTGGTCTCTGTTGTTCCTTTGGATTCATCAACTGCATGGGGGGTGGGGGGGGGGGAGCCCGCTACAGGTCAACAGCTTGCTCTCCATTTCATACTGCCCTGGACTGCATATCACGTTGTGGAAACAGATCTGTAACCTTGAAGCCTTTATGAGTTTGTAACTTTGGTAAAAGGTAATGCGGCAAAATGGAGCTTCAAGGTGCTTTGCTTCTTTGCATGGGAAAACTTACATAAGTCTATGTGTTTTATGGGAGGAAGCTGTTTTTTAGGACAGGTGAGTTGTTTTGTGGCGACAGATAAACAGGATAGGATAGAGCTTCTAAAAGAACTAATGTGAAAACGATAGAGCTTCTAAAAGAACTAATGTGAAAACGAGATAAGTAAAAGATAACGGAGGAATGTAATGTTATCAAATGAAACAACCTAATTACTGTTCTCTTGCAAAAAATGTATAAAAGTGCCTTGGTTGAAACATAAGATTGGAAACTGTTCTCCAGCATAATGTTTGGAGGTAAGTAAAATAATACATGTGTTCATAATGTGATCTACTCTGAATTGGTTGTAATTTGTTTTTGTATAATAGAATACCTAGCTGAACGGTACTCGACAAACATAGACAGCTGGGACACAACGTCCATGGTTGATCCCAACCAACAGAGGGCCTCAATACCAAAAGAATCATGACAAAATCTCAATTGAGTAATATTTTTTCAGTAAAACAAGTTAGTCATTTTGAAACAGTCAAGCTGTTTCAGTTGATTGGGGAGCTAAAGGTAAAGGAACCCTTAGGAGGCAGTGATTATAATATGATAGAGTTCACCCTACAGTTTGAGAGGGAGAAGATAAAGTTAGATATGTCAGTATTATAGTGGAATTAAGGGAATTACAGAGGTATGAGAGAGGAACTGGCCAAAATTGATTAGAAAGGGATACTAGCAGGGATGACAGTACAACAGCAGTGGCTGGTGTTTCAGAGGATAATTCAGAAGGCGCAGTCCTGCTGAAGGGTCTTGGCCTGAAATGTCAGCTGTACTCTTTTCCATAGATGCTGCCTCACCTGCTGAGTTTTTCCAGCATTTTGTGTGCGTTGTTTGGGATCCCAGCATCTGCAAATTTTTTCTTGTTTGAAATTATAGGCTGGTTAGCCTGAATTCAGTAGTTGGAAAGATGCTGGAGTCCATCACTAAGGATAAGGTTTTGGTGTTCTTGATAAAATAGGCCAAATTTGGTATGGCTTCCTTAAGGGGAAATCTTGCCTGATAAATCTATTGGAATTCTTTGAGGAAATAACAGCAGGATAGACAAAGGAGAGCATGTTGTTTACTTGGATTTTCAGAGGGCCATGACAAGGTGCCGCAGATGAGGCTGCTTAACAAGATAAGGATTCCCTAAAGGTGAACATCCAGGTTGAGACAGTGGTAAGGAAGGCAAAACACAATGTTAACATTCATTTCGAGAGGACTAGAATATAAGAGAAAGGATATAATGCTGAGGCATTGGTCAGACAGCAGTTGGAGAATCGTAAGTAGTTTTGGGCCCCTTCTTCAAGGGGGAGTTTACGAGAAATGTTCAGGGAATGAAAGAGTTAACATATGAGAAGCATTTGATGGCTCTGGGCCTGAGTTTAGAAGGATGAGAGCAATCTCATTGAAACCTATTGAATAGTGAAAGGTCTGGATGGAGAGGATGTTTCCTATAGAAGGTAAGAAGAGGGCCTCAGAATTAAAGAATGTCCATTTACAACAGAGGTGAGGAAGAATTTCTTTAGCCAAATGGTAGTGAATCTGGAATTAATTGCCACAGGCAGTATTAGAGGCCAAGTCATTAAGTATATTAAAACATAGAATAGGACAGCACATTACAGGCCCTTCGACCCACAATGTTGTGCCAACCTTCAAACCCTGCCTCCCATATAACCCCCCATCTTAAGTTATATTTAAAATGGAGATTGATAGTTTCTTGATTAGTAAGGGCACCTAAGGTAGGAGAAGGCAGGAGAATGGGATTGTGAAGGATAATAAATCAGCCATGATGAAATGGCGGAGCTGACCCAATAGGCCGAATGGGCTAGTTCTGCTCCTATGTTATGATCTCACGGTCTAAGCCTTTTCATGTTTAATACCATGCTTAATCTCTGTTATTTCATGAAATTCTTTTAAATCTGAGTAACTTAAGACCATAAGATATAGGAGCAAAATTGGGCCATTTGGCCCATTGAGTCTGCTACATCATTTCATTATGGCTAATCCAAATTTCCTCTCAGCCTTAATCTCTTTCATTGCCTGACCAATCAAGAATCTATCATCCTCTGCCTTAAATATACATAAAGAATTGACCTCCACAGCTTCCTGTGGCAAAGAATTCCATAGATACACCACTCTCTGGCTAAAGAAACTCCTCCTCATCTCTATCCTAAGAGGATGGCCTTCTATTCTGAGGCCTTATCCACAGGTCTTAGACTCTCCCACCATAGGAAACATCCTCTCCACATCCACTCTATCAAGACCTTACATCATTTGACAGGTTTCAATGAGGTCACCCCTCATTCTTCTGAATTCTAGTGAATACAGGCCCAGATCCATCATATGCTCTCCATATGAAAATCCATTCAATCCTAGAATCATTTTTGTGAACCACTCCAGTTTCAGCACATCCTTTCTAAGATACTGCTCACAATACTCCAAGTGAGACCTAACCAGTGCTTTGTAAAGTCTCAAAATTACATCCTTGCTTTTATATCCTAGTCCCAGCTATAATCTTCTTTCAGCCATGATCCAGTGATGCCTACAATATCATACCTGCCAATCTGCAACTCTGCTGCAAGTTCATCTACCTTATTCCATAGACTACGTGCATTCAAATATAACACCTTCAGTCCTGCATTCACCCTTTTCAATTTTGTTTGCCTTTTATGTTGAAATTCATCCTGTTGCCTGCAATTTTGCCCTATCAACAGCCTCTCCTCAAAACACATTGCATCTGTTTGTAAGTCAGCTACCTCATCTTCAGCACTATCATCTGCCTTTTCTACGATATTTCTTGCATTGAAATATATGCAGGTCAGAACACTAGTGGCACCATGCTCAATGTTTTGATACCTAACTTTGTCTAAGGTTTTATCAACAGCTTCTTCCACAACCTCTCCACTAACTGTTCTGGCACTCTGATTCCCATCTTCCTACAACTCTAGTTCAAACCTCACCGTGCAGCATTAACAAACCTTTCTGCTGGGATATAATCCTCCTCTAGTTCATGTGCAAACCATCCCTACTTACAGCTCCCACCTTCCCTGGAAGAGAGCCTAATGATCCAAAAATCTTATGCCCTCCCTCCTACACCGACTCCTTAGCCATGTATTAAACTGCATAATCTTCTTTGTGCTGGCCTCACTAGCACAAGGCATGGATAGCAATCCTGAGATCATGACCCTGGAGGTCCTGCCCTTTAACTTAGCACCTAACTCCCTGAACTCCCTATGTAGAACCTCGTCACTCGAAGTGTCTATGTCATTGGTACTTACGTGGACCACAACTTCTGGCTGTTCACCTTCCCACTTAAGAATGCTGAGGTCTCGACCTGAGATATCCCGGACCCTGGCATCCGAGAATCTCATTGTCACCCACAGAACCTCCTGTTCATTCCCCTAACTAACGAATCCCCTATGACCACAGTGTGCCTTTTTCTTCACCCTTCCCTTCTGAGTCTCAGAGGCCCACTCAGTGCCAGAGACCCAACCACTGCGTCTTTCCTCTTTTAGGTCACCCCCCCACACCCTCCAATGGTATCCAAAGTGGTACCCCTGTTGTTGAGAGGGATGGCCACAGGGGTACTCTGCACTGGCTCCTTAACCCCTTTCCCCTTCCTGACTGTCACCCCGTTTCCTGTGTCCTGCACCTTGGCTGTAACTACAAAGTACACTGCAGATGCTGTGGTCAAAGCAACATGTACAACAAGCTGGAGGAACTCAGCAGGGTGGGCAGCATCCATGGAAACGTTTCCACGGATGCTGCCCGATCTGTTGAGTTCCTCCAGTTTGTTGTACATGTTGCTTTGGCTGTAACTACCTCTCTATATGTCTTATCACCCCCCCTCCCCCCAGCTTCCTGAATGATCCTGTGTTCATCCAGTTCCAGCTCCAACTCCTTAATGCAGATTGTTAGAAGCTGCAGCTGGATGCACTTCTCGTAGTTGTAGTCTTCAGGGACACTGGACATCTCTCTGCCTTCCCACATCCCGCAAGAAGAGCATTCCGCTATCCTGCCTGGCATCTCTACTGTCTAGTATGAGTAGATTAAGAAGTATATTGAAAGTAAAAACAACTATTCTCTAACAGGCAAACACGAGGAAATCTGCAGATGCTGGAAATTCAAGCAACACACACAAAATGCTGCTGGAACGCAGCAGGCCAGGCAGCATCTATAGAAAGAAGTACTGTCGACATTTTGGGCTGAGACCCTTCATCAGGACTAACTGAAAGAAAAGATAGTAAGAGATTTAAAGGATAATAAATTTGAATGCATTGCTAGGGATAAAAAGAGAGGAGGAGGTGGAGAGTATCTTAAATGTATCTATTTTAATGCTAGGAGCATTGTAAGAAAGGTGGATGAGCTTAAAATGTGGATTGATACCTGGAATTATGATGTTGTAGCTATTAGTGAAACATGGTTGCAGGAAGGGTGTGATTGGCAACTAAATATTCCTGGATTTAGTTGCTTCAGGTGTGATAGAGTAGGAGGGGCCAGAGGAGGAGGTGTTGCATTGCTTGTCCGAGAAAATCTTATGGCGGTGCTTTGGAAGGATAGATTACAGAGCTCCTCTAGGGAGGCTATTTGGGTGGAATTGAGGAATGGGAAAGGTGTAGTAACACTGATAGGAGTGTATTATAGGCCACCTAATGGGGAGCGTGAGTTGGAAGAGCAAATGTGTAAGGAGATAGCAGATATTTGTAGTAAACACAAGGTGGTGATTGTGGGAGATTTTAATTTTCCACACATAGATTGGGAAGCTCATTCTGTAAAAGGGCTGGATGGTTTAGAGTTTGTGAAATGTGTGCAGGATAGCTTTTTGCAACAATACATAGAAGTACCGACTAGAGATGGGGCAGTGTTGGATCTCCTGTTAGGGAATGCGATAGGTCAGCTGACAGATGTATGTGTTGGGGAGCACTTCGGGTCCAGTGATCACAATAGCATTAGCTTCAATATAATTATGGAGAAGGACAGGACTGGACCTAGAGTTGAGATTTTTGATTGGAGAAAGGCTAACTTTGAGGAGATGCGCAGGGATTTAGAGAGAGTGGAATGGGTCAAGTTGTTTTATGGGAAGGATGTAATAGAGAAATGGAGGTCATTTAAGGGTGAAATTATGAGGGTACAGAATCTTTATGTTCCTGTTCGGTTGAAAGGAAAGGTTAAAGGTTTGAAAGCGCCATGGTTTTCAAGGGATATTAGAAACTTGGTTCGAAAAAAGAGGGATGTCTACAATAGATATAGGCAGCATGGAGTAAAGGAATTGCTCGAGGAATATAAAGAATGTAAAAGGAAACTTAAGAAAGAGATTAGAAAAGCTAAAAGAAGTTACGAGTTTGGTTTGGCAAATAAGGTGGAAGTAAATCCGAAAGGCTTCTACAGTTATATTAAAAGCAAGAGGATAGTGAGGGATAAAATTGGTCCCTTAGAGAATCAGGGTGGTCAGCTATGTGTGGAGCCGAGGGAGATGGGAGAGATTTTGAACGATTTCTTCTCTTCGGTATTCACTAAGGAGAAGGATATTGAATGGTGTAAGGTGTGGGAAACAAGTAAGGAAGTTATGGAACCTATGACAATTAAAGAGGTGGAAGTACTGGCGCTTTTAAGAAATTTAAAAGTGGATAAATCTCCGGGTCCTGACCGGATATTCCCCAGGACCTTGAGGGAAGTTTGTGTAGAGATAGCAGGAGCTCTGACGGAGATCTTTCAGATGTCATTAGAAACAGGGATTGTGCCGGAGGATTGGAGTATTGCTCATGTGGTTCCATTGTTTAAAAAGGGTTCTAGAAGTAAGCCTGGCAATTATAGACCTGTCAGTTTGACATCAGTGGTGGGTAAATTAATGGAAAGTATTCTTAGAGATAGTATTTATAATTATCTGGATAGACAGGATCTGATTAGGAGTAGCCAGCATGGATTTGTGCGTGGAAGGTCATGTTTGACAAACCTTATTGAATTTTTTGAAGTAGTTACGAGGAATGTTGACGAGGGTAAGGCAGTGGATGTAGTCTATATGGACTTCAGCAAGGCCTTTGACAAAGTTCCACATGGAAGGTTAGTTAAGAAGGTTCAGTCGTTAGGTATTAATGCTGGAGTAATAAAATGGATTCAACAGTGGCTAGATGGGAGATGCCAGAGAGTAGTGGTGGATAATTGTTTATCGGGATGGAGGCCGGTGACTAGCGGGGTGCCTCAGGGATCTGTTTTGGGCCCAATGTTGTTTGTAATATACATAAATGATCTGGATGATGGGGTGGTAAATTGGATTAGTAAGTATGCTGATGATACTAAGGTAGGAGGTGTTGTGGATAATGAGGTGGGTTTTCAAAGCTTGCAGGGAGATTTATGCCGGTTAGAAGAATGGGCTGAACGTTGGCAGATGGAGCTTAATGCTGAGAAGTGTGAGGTTCTACATTTTGGCAGGAATAATCCAAATAGAACATACAGGGTAAATGGTAGGGCATTGAGGAATGCAGTGGAACAGAGAGATCTAGGAATAACAGTGCATAGTTCCCTGAAGGTGGAGTCTCATGTAGATAGGGTGGTGAAGAAGGCTTTTGGAACGCTGGCCTTTATAAATCAGAGCATTGAGTACAGAAGTTGGGATGTAATGTTAAAATTGTACAAGGCATTGGTAAGGCCAAATTTGGAATATTGTGTACAGTTCTGGTCACCGAATTATAGGAAAGATATCAATAAATTAGAGAGAGTGCAGAGACGATTTACTAGGATGTTACCTGGGTTTCAGCACTTAAGTTACAGAGAAAGGTTGAACAAGTTAGGTCTCTATTCATTGGAGCGTAGAAGGTTGAGGGGGGATTTGATCGAGGTATTTAAAATGTTGAGAGGGATAGATAGAGTTGACGTGAATAGGCTGTTTCCATTGAGAGTAGGGGAGATTCAAACGAGAGGACATGATTTGAGAGTTAGGGGGCAAAAGTTTAAGGGAAACACGAGGGGGTATTTCTTTACTCAGAGAGTGATAGCTGTGTGGAATGAGCTTCCTGTAGAAGTAGTAGAGGCCAGTTCAGTTGTGTCATTTAAGGTAAAATTGGATAGGTATATGGATAGGAAAGGAGTGGAGGGTTATGGGCTGAGTGCGGGTAGGTGGGACTAGGTGAGATTAAGAGTTCGGCACGGACTAGGAGGGCCGGAATGGCCTGTTTCCGTGCTGTGATTGTTATATGGTTATATGGTTATATTTGAAAGTAGGAGGGGAAGGGAGAAATCTAAAAAGACCGGAGTGGGTGGGGTGAAGTTAAGAGCTGGAGAGGTGATTGGCAAAAGGGATACAGATCTGGAGAAGGGAAAGGATCATGGGACGGGAGGCCTAGGGAGAAAGGGGGAGGGGAGCACCAGAGGGAGATGGAGAACAGCCAAAGAGTGATGGGCAAAGAGAGGTTGGAGGAACAACACCTTACATTCCGTCTGGGTAGCCTCCAACCTGATGGCATGAACATTGATTTCTCTGACTTCCATTAATACTCCTCCTCCCCCTCTTACCCCATCCCTGATTTATTTATTTCCCCCCTCCTTTTTTTCTCTCTCTCTGCCCATCATTCTTTGCCTGTTCTCCATGTCTCTCTGGTGCTCCCCTCCCCCTTTCTTTCTCCCAAGGCCTCCCGTCCCATGATCCTTTCCCTTCTCCAGCTCTGCATCCCTTTCGCCAATCACCTTTCCAGCTCTTAGTTTCACCCCACCCCCTCCAGTCTTCTATCATTTTGGATTTCCCCCTCCCCCTCCCACTTTCAAATCTTTTACTATCTTTTCTTTCAGTTAGTCCTGACGAAGGGTCTCGGCCCAAAGCATCGACAGTGCTTCTCCCTATAGATGCTGCCTGGCCTGCTGTGTCCCACCAGCATTTTGTGTGTGTTGCTATCCTCTAACAGGGACACACAAGAAAAGAGTATTTGTTGAATGACAGCAAACTAATCAGAAAGGAGTATTTAAAGAAAACTACCAGCTCAACTGTGCTGCTTTAGTTAAACAAAGTTAGCAAACTAGGCATCCGTTCTAGGGATAAACATATTTCTTTTTCTTTTAGAAAGATCAGAGCAAACCAGGCCAGAAAGCCAGAGATCGGAGGGGAAGAAAATGTTAGTAACATTGTACTACTTCCTGAATATGAAATAACAATTGTGGGTGATATCCCAACATCCCTTACAGCGAGCACATGATACTCCAGTTATATAACTCACTTCCCGCAACTCAAAAGGTCATAACTCAAATGACAAAAATAAATACAAAGTATTATTACCTTAAAATAAATAAACAAGTATTAATACCTTAGCAACACACACAAATCGTAAACACAAGAAATCCTGCAGATGCTGGAAATCCAAAGGAACACACACAAAATACTGGAGGAACTCAGCGGGTCAGGCAGCGTCCATTGAAATAAATGGACGTTTAGAGCTGAGACCCTTCTTCAATACCTTAGCTCTAATTCCTGAATCTGGATTATGTATTGAATGCAACGGTGCAATATTCCTTTCTCAGTAAAAAGTGGCAGTAAAGAACAAACCAAATTTTAAACTTGATTCTCTGAAAATTTCCTTTCTACGAATATTGGTTAAACATTGAAATTGGGTATGGCAGAAACTTCAAAAATAATGAAACAGTGATCTGTAAGTGAATTTAAATGAAGCAACTTTTAAGAAAATGAAATTGATACTCTGAATCTTCAATGAAGTGACATTTTCACTGCCAAGAAATATTGCCTCTCTTCTTAAATGCTGTCTGGTCAGAATGTTCAGCATTTCCTGTTTATTTCTTGATAGTTTTGACCAAAAAAATTAAAAAGGATGTAGAGAACTGAAAATACACAAGAGTGAATCAATCAAGAAATTAAAAGGGAAATCTAAGAAAAACAAAGTATTTCTTTAAGACAGAATCCTTCTGAATCAATAAAAGCACAAAGTGTTATATAAAGACAAGATACCACTAGAAGTTAAAAATGTTCATAGGTTTTATTTGACAATGTTCCTGATTTAGAACACTCCAAGTCAATCTGTTCTAGAACAGAGTGGAGTACTCTGGAGGGTGAAATGAAACAAATATTTTTGAAGCAACTTTTTGTCTTCTCCTGGAGCCATTTCAAATATAAAAGATAGATGTACCGTACAGTGAGTAATTGTGTTGGGGGTGGGGGGGGGGGGTTTAAATGTCCTTAAAAACAGATTGAGCAACTTCTTACTTCCTTGGGTTTCACTGCAGGCTTCCAGGATATTGTCATAATACCCTGGTTTAAGACCATGCTTTATTGTATTAATACAGTTATGCTGTTGGGTATTTTATTTTCTGCAGATTTTCTCAAAATACAATGTTTTCCTTTAATTACATTGTACAATTGGGTATTTCATTTTTTGCTGTTTAAAATAATAATTCTGTTGATCAAGTTAGGCTTGTTGAAATAGCCAATAGGATTTGTCTTGTTAACATTTTGTCCAATAAGATGTCCTAGAACATGCTAGAGCAATCAGGGTAGCCATTTTCTGGAGAGAGTGTGCAGGTGTTTTGGAGGAAGGAGAAAGAGGGAAAATGGAAATGTCCAACAAACAGCAGAAGAACATGAACTCATTTGAAAGGAAAGATAGGGACTTGAGAAACTGAGTTACCGAGAAAGATTGAATAGGTTAGGACTTTATTCCCTGAAGCATAAAAAAATGAGGGGAGACTTGATAGAGGTATATAAAATTATGATGGGTATAGATAGAGTGAACGCAAGCAGGCTTTTTCCACTGAGGCTAGGGGAAAAAAAAACCAGAGGACATGGGTTAAGGGTGAAGGGGGAAAAGTTTAAAGGGAACATTAGGGGGGCTTCTTCACACAGAGAGTGGTGGGAGTGTGGAATGAGCTGTCAAATGAAGTGGTAAATGCGGGCTCACTTTTAACATTTAAGAACAACTTGGATAAGAGGTGTATGGAGGGATATGGGCCAGGTGCAGGTGAGTGGGACTAGGCAGAAAAATGGTTCGGAACAGCCAAGAAGGGCCAAAAGGCCTGTTTCTGTGCTGTAATGTTCTATGGTTCTATACTATTGGAAAATCCTCATGCAGACAATAGTCTCATAGAGAATGTGCGGATAACTTTTAGTTAGCTAGTTATCACATAACCTTGGAGACAGTTTGATGTTTGTCCTTGGATATTTATTTATGCTTCACTTGGACTGTGTTTCTGGCAGAATTGTTTGGTACTGTGAGTAAATGAAGTGAAGCAAATTGGTTTGATTATGCAACAATGATCTCCAATTATTATATACACACTATAGGCTAATTAATACATGTAATGGGTCCTTTTCTTTATTGTGTTTGTTATAGTTTAAAATTGTAATGACAAAATATTTTAATCTAATCTGTGAGTTAAATTATAGCTCCCTGGTGAACAGTAAATTTGCATGGGTGTGTATTCATATAATCCTACTTTCCCTTAAAGGGACATTCAATCTTTTATGCTTTGTGTTTACCTGAATCATATTTATCCTGGATGTGTTTATTTATTGGACTTGGCCTTTTATTGTTATTTCCATGCATTATGTTACTGTTAGTTTGCATTCACAGTACAGCTGACTCATTACAAGTCTATAGTGAGAGGGTTACAGATTTTTGCCTATACTGGATGACCCCCCCCCTTAAAAAATGTGCCTCAATAACTATTGCCTAGCTGTACCCGCACCTGCTGTGATGAAGTGCTTTGAGATGTTGGTCATCGCCAGAATCAACACTTGCCTAAGCAAGGACCTGGACTCACTGCAATTTCCTTATTGCCACATTAGATCTAGAGCAGATGCAATCTCACTAGGCTACCATAGAACAGACAGACAGACATACTTTATTGATCCTGAGGGAAATTGGGTACAGCACAGTACAGGCCCTTCAGCCCTCCATGTTGTGCTGACCCATATAATCCTTAAAAAACAAGTACTAAACCCACACTACCCTGTAACCTTCCATTTTTCTTTCTCTTTCAGGGCTCTCCACTCGGCCCTGATCACCTGGACTATAGCATGCCTACAGCAGGCTGCTGCTTAATGGTTACAGCTCAGCAGTCAACACAATGTTACCCTCAGTTATAATCAACAAGCTCCAAAACCTAGGCGTAATTACCTCTCTCTGCAACTAGATTCTTGAATTCCTCACCGGGAGACCAGTCAGTGCCGATCGGAAATAACATTTCATTCTGGCTGACAATAAACACTGGTGCATCTCAAGGATGCATGCTTAGCCAACTATTCTACTCTCACTACAACCATGAAAGTGTGGCTAGGCACAGCCCAAATGCTATCTATAAATTTGCTGATGACACAACTATTCTTGACAGAATTTCAGATGGTTACAAGGAAATGTACAGGAGTGATGCACCATCAATAACCCTCCGAGACGTGAGGCGAGATATTGGCTTTTATTGACTGGAAGAAAGAACAAGCAGTAATTGACCACCATACTACATCCTGGAGACTGAGGGCAGGGCTCAGGCCTCAATCGCCTTTATACCGGGGTCTGTGGGAGGAGCCACAGTCAGTGGGAGGAGCCACAGGAGCAGTCTGCAGGGGGGGCGTGTCCAGGCAGGTATATGTAGTTCACCATAAGGAGTGAGATAAATCAGATGGTTGAGTGGTGTTGAAACCACCTTGCACTCAACATCAGCAAGACAAAGGAATTGATTATGGAACCAGCAGTGGAAAGAGAGAGCAGTTTCGAAATCCTGAGTGTCAACATCTCTGGGCTTAGCATATTGATGCAATTACAAAGAAGGAATGACAGTGGTTATATTCATTAGGAGTTTTAGAAGACTTGGTATGTCACCAAAGACTCTCACAGATTTCTACAGATGTATTCTGGAGAGCATTCCCGATTGGCTGCATCCCCGTCTGCTTATGGAGGGGCCACAGTCCAGGATTGGAAAAACTTCTGGGAAGTCATAAACTCAGAAGGCACATTCCATCATTAAGGACCCCCAATACCTATGCAAGCCTTCTGTTACAATCGAGGGCAGGTACAGGAGCTGAACACACACTCAATCTTCTTCACCTCTGCTATCAGATTTATGAATGGACATTGAACTCATTAACAGCACCTCAATATTAATTTTTTCTACCTCTTTTTGCATTATTAAAATATATATATCTTGTATATATTATGTGTGTGCATATATATTTGGGCCCAATTAAATGGCTGCTCCAATTAGCCAAAATTTCATGGAATTAGTTAAAAAGGTTTAGAAAATTAGTAAGTTATCAATAGTACTACAGTACTATAAAATTGTGTATTGGATCCTAATGATTATTAATAGAGGAATTCATTCAGTATACACTACCATATTCTTTTGATTGACTGTAAAAGAACAAAATCAGTGCGGACATCTGTTGTAGAAATGGACCATCTTCTTACAATGCTTTCAATGTCTGCATCTTCCAAATCATAACTTTTATTGTAATGTTCAAGATGACTGTTAATTCCTTCAAATTCTTTGTATTTCCTATCTTGTTGAAGTAGTGAAATCATTGGCATCCATGAACATTACCTCACTTTTTAATTTCTGGTTTTGTACTTTTATTCTTAATTTAACTATTTAATATACATATATGCAGTTACTGAAATTCTTTTTTTCTATATTTATAATGTATTGCATTGTATAGCTGCTGCTAAGTTAGTAAATTTCATGATAAATGCCAGTGATATTAAACCTGACTCTGATTCTGAATTAATTTTCACTCCCAGCCATTTCTGGCATCTCCAAGCCTGAATGCTTGAAATCACAGTGAGCAAAACAGTTCTGAATTGTCTTACTGCTTATTTCCCATGAACTATCAGTGACAAAAATCACTGCTTTTTGAACACAAACACCCGCAGCTGCTATTTAAAAACTGTTCCCTCCAAGTATGATGTAGTGTCTGACAGTCACGTGACTGACGTTAACTGGAAACTATTCTGCAAGTCTCCTGTCCCAATTATGCGGCATAGTGTCTGAAATAAACAAAAGGAATCCTGACTGTTATCTTGAATGGTTTTTGTTCTTTTAGAGTTGTCCTAAATAAAAGCTGCCCCAATTAACTGGAATGCGCTGTATTTATTGTAATTTATAGGATTTTAAGCAAAAATATATTTTGCACTGTACTGCTGCCACAAAACAAATTTCAAGACATATGCCAGTGCTATTAAACCTGATTCTGATTAAATGGTTGAATTGGTTTAAATAAATTAAATGAAATACTGCTTACCACCCCACTCAATACTGACCCATAATGCACTCTTCTTGACCCCTGCCACAATTACAAAGTTGAAGTTAAAATTAAAGTCTGTCCCAAGCCTTATAGGCTTATCAGGTCGGTGCTTATGCCAGTTTCCGTGGCGTGAAGCGACTGAGAGTACGAGACTCCCCCTGGATAGGATGCCAGTCTATCGCAAGGTTAACCCTCAGCATTTTGCCAGTACCCATTTTCAGCTGGGTAGACTGGAGCAATGTTTGGTTAAGTGCCTTGCTCAAGGATACAACACACTGCCTCAGCTGGGACTCAAATTCTTGACCTTCAGGTTGCTGGTCCAACACCTTAACCACTTGGCCATATACCACACAATTACAAAGGAATGGTCAATAAAGCTTACATTTTTAGCAACATTTTATTCCCTAATAAAAACATCTGCAAGAACAATTTGGAATAAGTATGTTCTTCCTGGAATTGTTTTTTTTTAAGTATCCTTTGAAAGATACTGATATAGTTTCTTCCTCAAACTGTTGGAGATTTGGTTTGTCACCGAACACGCTCAAACTTCTACAGATGTATGGTGGAGAGCATTCTGACTGGCTGCATCATTGTTTGGTATGGGGGCTAATGCACAAGATTAAAGTAAGTTCTATGAAAGCTTCCATAGTATCCAAAACATCTTCAAAGAACGATGCTTCAGGAAGGTGCCATCCATCATTAGGGACTCACACCACACAGAATATCAGGAAGGAGGTACAGAAGCCTGAAGGCACACACTCAGCAATTCAGGACAGCTTCTTCCTATTTTTAAATGGACATTGAACCCAAGAACACTATCTCACTACTCTATTTCTACTTTTGCACTACTTATTTTAACTTAACTACTATATATATATTTACTGTAATCCAGTTTTTTGCTATATTTATCATGTATTGCTTTGTACTGCTGCTGCAAAGTTAACAAAGTTCACAAAATATATCAGTGATATTAAACCTGATTTTGAATCTTATCTCTCCTTTCTTCCCAAAATGGTGTTATCTGGATACACATTTCTAAATGCAATGACACTTTTTTCTTTTTTTTATCTTCCTACAAAGTGACCTAGTATTTCCTCTTTCCATTCCTTTCCCGTAAACGCCCCAAATTTACTTCTAATTGTTTTCCCCAGAAACAGACATAGAGTGGTGGGCACGTGGAATATGCTGCCATGGGTTGTGTAGAGGCAGAAACATTAGGAGTATTTATGAAACTCTTCGACAGACACATGGATGATAGAAAATAGAGGGTATATATAAGGAAAGGTTGGATTGATCTTAGGGTAGATTAAAAGGCCAACACAACATTGTGGGCTGAAGGGACTGTACTGTACTGTACTGTTCTGTTTTCTTTATGGCAGTTTTTACTTTAAATAAAGCAAAATTGTTAATATTGATCTATTTTATCCAGTTTTAATTTGTTAACATTTTTCCTGAATGTTACTGGGATGAGAGAGAGGCAATTTTCTTTATGAGGATTGTTTGGTTTTGCAACAGCAGCATTGATCAAAGAAACAGACCAGGCATTGATGAATTCAAGTCAATGGGACATTCAGCATGTTAGTGAACTGTGAAACTCCAAGCACCATGTGGGATCAATGTGAGAATTCTTATTCTTGACCACTATTCTGCAGAGCCAATGACAAACTGCAAGCTTTTGATTTATACAGTAAATCCCAGAACTAATCCCAGCCTCACCAACATAAGAATTTCAAAAGCTGATTACAGCTAAGATTTGCTTTTCAGGTGCAGGTCAATGTTAGTATTTTTGCTGTCTGCTATTTGCTACCATTTTAGCTGACAATTTAGCACAGCAGTTTAGGCAATGACATTTAAAGCTGAGGCTCAACGAGGCATTTGTCAGGCTGCACTTGGAATATCGTGTTGATTTGGGCACCATATCTAAGAAAGGAAGTGCTGGCATTGGAGAGGCTCTAGAGGAGGTTCACGAGAATCATCCCAGAATGACAGGATGAGGAGTGTTTGATGGTCCTGGGCCTGTACTCGATGGAGTTTATTAGAACAGGGAGGGCAATCTCTTTGACACCTATCAAATATTGAAAATCCTAAATAGAGTGGCTGTGGTAAAGATGTTTCCTCTAGTAGAGGAGTCGAGAACCAGAGGGTACAGCCTCAGAATGGAACAGAGAAGAGGACGAATTTCTTTAGCCAGAGGGAGGTGAATCTATGGTATTCATTTCCACAGATGGCTGTGAAGGCAAAGTCATTGGGCATATCTAAAGTGGAAGTTGATAGGTTCCTGATTTAGTAAGGGTGTTGAACATTACAGAAAGAAGGCAGAATGGGGTTGAGGGGAATAATAAATCAGCCATGATAGAATGGGTGGAGTAGACTCAATGGGCCAAATGGTCTGATTAACCTAACTATAGCTTTTATAGTTCTTCTAGAGAGCTACTTGTGCCGATGCTTTACTGATGGCAGCATAGCGGCACAGCTGTAAAGCTGTTGTATCACAGTTTCAATGACCCCAGCTTCAATTCTGCTTCCTGACACTACCAGAGTGGTGTTTTCATGTTCTTCCTGCAACTGTGTGGGCTTCTCCAGATGTTCTGGCATCCTTCACATGCCACAGAAGCGTGTGTTGATAGATTAAAAGGCTAATGTAAAGCTGATCCAAGTGTAGGTTGGTGGTCAGATTGCTGAGCATGTTGAGAGAATAGGTTGCAGGGAATTCTAGTGGAGGACTGGGAATGCTCTGTGAGCAAACATAGACTTAGAGGTTTGAAACGCCTGCTCCTAGTCATAGGGACACTCTCAGAGCAAATTTGCTGAATATACTAAAATTAGTAAGCAGAAAGAAAAATATATTGTTATCACTCCATCCTTATGGTCAAATTAGGCTGATAAATCGGCAGGTGATGGGACAAACCAAATGTTACTGTTTATTGTGAGAGGAATACAAAATTAAGGTCATATTTCACTTACAAAGATAATAGAGACCACAGTTGGACTAGGGTATACAAGATTGGTTTCTCCATTAATGGAATGATGCAAGTACATTGGAAACAATATGGAGAATGTTTACTGGAGGAATATATGGAATGGGCTTTTTGTTTTTCTGGAAAAAGTTCAGACAAGCCAAACCGATGAAATACATTCACCAGAGCTTACAAAATTGAAATGTATGGAATTCTGTGACAGTCAACAATTCATCACACCTCTCAGATGCCAGTTTCTCCACTAGATTGTTTGCTGTACGTTTCTGGTTGCCTTGACAAGCTGAAATTTACTTAGAAATTGTTATATTCACAAAGGCATGGAGAGTTTCATCACTGCCTGTGGCCCTGTGTTATCTACAATCTATTGTTATCCATTGAGCCATTGCCTGTAACTTATGGATAAAACAATTATTTTGATACACACTAACAGAATGCAGTTTGCAAGATTACAAAACAACATACACAAAATGCTGGAGGAATTTAGCAGACCACACAGCATCTATGAAAGACAGTAAACAGTTGATATTCAGATGGATCTGAAGAAGGGTCAAGGCCTGAAACATCTATGGAAGGGTACAGTTGATGCTGCCTGACCTGTTGAGTTCTTCTGGTGTTTAGTGTGCATTGCCTTCAATTTCATTCTCTTTCAAAATCATTTTGAGATGAGTATTTTGCTCATAATATCCAGATGCTTTGATGAGGGATCTTCAAACTGAAATGCCAATTCTCTCTCTTTCAACAAATGCTGCCTGACCTGCTGAGTATTTTCACCATAATTTAGTTCTGATTAATTCCACCAAGTCCGGCTGCAAAATGATTTGGGCATGGGGCTATCAAAGCTGCCCCATAAAACCAACAGTGCTAAGGAAATGCCAACATTAGTCAAAAGACCTCATCTCTGGGAGAGGAAGGATCTTCAAAGATGCTTACACTTAGTGACAACTTGAAAGACTGGCCCTGGACAGAGGTCTCTGGTGAGCTACTGTCAGCAGCCTATGCCCCAGAAGGAGTGAAGTTTGTTCTCATTACAGATTTGAGCAATGACAGCAAATTCCAAAATTGTTTAGAAGTGGTGCCAAAATTAGTGGCATAAAATAGGAAAGTGTTATCAAAGGAACTTTAATATTAACATGTAATTAATATGTATTAACATGATAATTAACATGTATTAATTGTCAGTGATTAACATACCAGCACCATTCAATCCAAAACAGCACTAAATTGCAATTCATTTGAGGTGGTCAAATGTGTAATTGGCAAATTGTTATTATTGTCACATATACCTAGGTACAGTGAAAAACTTCAGCAACAGCAACACACACAAAATATTGGAGGAACACAGAAAGTCAGGAGCATCAAAGGTGGGGGATAAATATTTAACATTTTGGGCTGATCCCTTCATCAGGACTGGAATGGATACGGGCAGAAGCCAGAATAACAAAATTGGGGGAAGGGAAGGAGTACAAGCAGGCAAGTGATAGGTGAGGGAGAAGGTAGGTGGGTGGATGAAGTAAGAGATGGGTGCTAAAGAAGGTAGACAGGACAGTGGACCACGGATGAAAGGGAAGGAGGTGCAGAACTAGAGAGAGGTGATGGGCAAGTGAGAAGCGGTGAGAGGGAGACCAGAATGGGGAATGGAAAATAAGGAGGGGGAAAATTACCGGAAATTTAAGACAACGAGATTCACGCCATCAGGTTGGAGGCTACCAAGAAGATGGAATATGAGATGTTGCTCCTCCAACCTGAGTTTGGCCCCATCGTGGCGGCCACGGGCAGACAATTCAGAATGAAAATGAGTGGCCACCGGGAGACGCATGCCGTCCGTACAGATCTTTTCACAACCTCTTTTGCTGTTGTTGAGTACCTTTCCACAAACCAGCTGGTATTATTTCAATTACAGCAACATATTGAGTGTTAGCGCAAAAGTTCCCACAGGGTCGTGAGATTACCGCCAGCATCAGAGCCCAGCAGCAAGTTATTGTGCTGTTTTCAATTTCCTCACTTTAAATGTGGAAATAAAATTTTCGCGCGGAGAATTTTTTTTTTTAAAAAGAAGCTTCCAATTTTTCATCACTGGAAAAAACAATGTGTCCTGGAACAAATGGCCCTGGAGCTGTGGAAGTGAGGCAGACTCCGCAGGTTCGAAGTGGAGACCATTGCCAAACATCCCACAATTAACGCCGCCATTAGTCCCGGTCCCGGAAAAGGCGGGGACGCTTAGGGAGACGGGGTTGATTGACAATCGGTTTCCAGGAAGTGACGACGGGTCTGTCGGGTGACGGCGAAGAAGCGGAGGTCGCTGCGGCGTTTGGGTCGGTAGGAGGAGGTATCGCTGCTGCCGCCGTCTCAGTGGGCAGTGGGTGTGGGTGTGGGCGCAGCGTCCATAGATTCGGTGTCAGGTTTGTTATTGGTGAGTCGGGCATTCAAATCCTGAGGGGCGGTCGAGGGAGAGGATGCAGCCCTGCCGAGACCAGATCCCCTCCCACATTGTTACTGCCGGAAATTATTTGCTCTGCTTATCGTGTTTGCTCGGTTGCTGTCCGGTGGGGGTTCCCTCTGTCGGCTTGACAGGCCTCGACAGTAGCAAACCGAATTAACCCCGTCCTCGGAAGGTTTCGGTCTTCGGAAGGCATTTGTTTCCTTTGATTTAGCTGATTACTTACTGACAGTCAGTTTCCAAAATTCTTCCTATTGACTGCATGTTGACAGCTGTGATTTGCCCTTGAGAGACAACCGATTTCGGAAATGATCGATCATGTTTAAGAAATCTGTTAATATTTAATGTGTACAACGTTTCAATGGAGGGAGATTAGGAGACGTGACTTGTTTAAATAATGCATTTTTTGTAAGGCAAATGAAATGTGCAAAATGACGGTGAAGAGCTTAGACTTGGCCTTTAAAAATTGTAACGTGGTTGTGTCGATGTCTGCACATGTCGTTTTTGAAGACCACTGTCCGATCTGCGATATCTCTTATCTCTATCGACAGGTTACTGGAGAAGATGGCATTTAGCAAAGGATATCGTATCTATCACAAACTGGATCCACCACAGAGTCCTTATAGTGTAATTGTAGAGACCCGAAATCGAGAAGATTGTTTGATGTTTGAATCTGGAGCTGTGGCTATTCTTTGTAAGTAATAAGTGAAACCACTTTCGATTTTGGGTGTTACTGTCAGTGAATAATTTCGTAGCTAGGAACGGTGATATTTTGATTGTTAGTGATGTTGCTTTGACAACTGAAGAGTTGTGAATTAAAAATTGAGTATTGTAATGCTTTAAAGGGTTCTCTTTCTCCCTAGAAGCTAATATATATATATTTACGATCAATAGTTGGATTAATATTTTTTGTTTTTCATTTGATTATGAAGTTACAGTCTTTTTGGATTGTGATTTTATTGGAATTTTGGCGCTGTCAAATCATTTGTACTTAAGGCTTTATGCAAATTGCTCCATGCAAAAGGGAGGAATAACCTTGTGTATTTTACCCTTAACCACTTTCTCTTGTTGCACTGACTAGTTATTTCACCTGAGGATCTGGTGGAAAAGTCCACTTGTCTCATGAATTTAATGACATAAGAAATAAAAGCAGGAGGGGGGCCATTTTAGCCTGCCCTGTTGATCATGGTCTCGGTCCCATTTTCCAGCTCTCTTCCCATATCTCTTGCTTTCTTTAATGTTCAAGAATCTGTCAGCCTGTGTTTTGAATGAACACTATGGCAATGATTAAGTTTGCAAACTGATCTTAGAATGGAATTCCAAATGCTGAGTGAATGCATTTCTTCTCATTTCAAAGGAGCCTAGTCTTATCTGATATTGCCCATTGTCCTAGATTATTTAGGAAATGTAAGCATTGTGGGCTTAATTTCCACCAATTATCTGTGCCTGCAAAAAAGGTCAAGATTGTTTTATGTCTGAATTCGGAGCTTGATGCATGGCAAGTTATAGACCTTACAGTTAGAAACATTATAATGCTGCTGTCAGCTTCAATGAACTAAATCTACAGGTGTTTTAAAATAATGGAAAGATAATGTTATTAATGTGAAGATATACAGGAGAGTGCATGGAAAACAAAGTAGATGCACTTTGGCAACTATGTCCGAAGGCAGAGTGTATTTTATAATTTGTAACACGCCATGCTGGCTTTCCCTAATTAGGCCATGATTTTTCAAATACTCATAAATCCTATCCATAAGCATTCTCTCCTTTAATTCCATACCATTGATATGAGACTCAAAAATTTATAATTTCCAAGATTATCTCGGGTTTTCTTCTTGAATAATGGAACATTAGTTACTTGCCAGTCCTCCGGAACCTCGCCTGTTGAGAGGACTCAAATATATTGGTCAAAGCACCAACAATCTCTTCTCTTGTCTCTATCAATAAACTGGGGGATATCCCATCAGGCCCTGGGGACTTAATCCAACTTAATGCTCTTTAAGAGACCTAACACTACCTCCTCCTTTACCTTGAAGTGCCCTAGCATATCAATACTCTCAACACTAATCTCCCTATCCTCCATGTCTTTCTTTTTGGTAAGTATTGATGTAAAGTATTCATTAAGAACCTCACCCAGAACCTCTGCATCCAAACAAATGTTCCTGCCTTTATCCTTGAGAGGTCCTATCCTCTCCTTTGTTATCTTTTTCAGAATTTATTTTCGAAAGTTTCTGTTTGAATTTAAACATTGTTTGTTATTATGTGCTGCTTGAGTGAGTGTAGTTTGATGGGTTTGTATAAAAAACACAAAACCAAAGCTTCATTTGTATTAATGTTTTTCATGTTCTTTTCAGTGTTGTAAAACACTTCAGTCAGCAAAGTACATTCGATGGATGATCTTGCTGTTCTTCATTTCATTTTATCTTGAAATCCAAAGGGAAGTTGGGAATTTACTAGTTAGGGGAAGAGAAACAAAATCTACACACAGAACTGATTTTACTTGTCACATTTCCTTGGTAAGCCTCTTGAGCACTGCGGCTGCAGAAACCCAATGACTCATCTCAATTTCAACCTGGTTGTGAGAGGAGAATTAACATAAGTATTAAAACAGGGTTGGCTGGAGAGTCCAAGAGATTTAATTGTGCTATCTGGAGATCTTCACCTTGTCCACTGAATCTGATGTCTGCATGTCATGTGATATTTGCTGAGCTGATTCAGCTAGACCTTCAGAAAGTGTACATCTAATGAAAAAAGCATCTTTAGTTTGCTCGGTTGAGAATGCAGTAGTGCTGTTGCAGAAACAAGGTTAGTTTTTTCAAAACATTGTGTTGTTAACAGCTTTCCTTAAAAATATCATTTACTTCAGTTGTATGATGTGCAGTTGTTAAAAAGCTGCAACGAATTCTGAAATTAGTAATTTTGGTTGGAAGAATGTGATGAGCCAGCGTAAATGATAAAATAAAAAGGTGTACAGTAACAAAGATCTGAGGTGCATATATATGTCTATGAAGGCAGATGGGGGAGTTGAGAAGGCTGCTTTTAGAAGGTTTATGGAAATAAGAGATTGTAGATGCTGCAATCTGGAGCAATAATCAGATTGCTGGATGAAATTCCAGTAAAATAATGACACACTCAGTGGTGGTGGCTTCTACGGGGCCCACCAAAGGTGTTGTCTTTCTTTTACGATTGCAAGATTCTACTCGACATTAAGAATTTAAAGTACTGTAAGTCCACCCCATCAGCACGTTACTTTCTGGCAGAGAAATTGAAGGAGATGGGCTTGGTGTGGATCATGTTACTGCTTGCATCAGAGAGGCTTTGGAGGAGTCGGTGCACAAAGATGGTTTGCAGTCTAAAAGTGAGTGATCATCTTAGTCACTTTTCTTGTGATCGCAAGACCCTGTTGCACATTGTTGATGTGGAATGCTGCAAGTTCAATTCACTGATTTATTGGAGATTGGCAAGGGCAGTTAGCAGGGGAGCTGTGTGGCTTTAGTTGTAGTGAGGACAAGGCCTCAACCCACAGTGTTCCCTGTTTACAGCCATTCCTGAGAGAGGCGTTAGAGTTGTTGTGCTTCTCTAGGGTTCTGGGGGGCATTGTAGCAGGGCATCCCAGCTGGAGTTGGTGCTGCTCTCCAGTGTTTGGTCAGCAGAAGACGAACTGTATTGTGTTTGACTGCAGACTGCTGCGACATTCATGGACTCAGGGTCTTAGGCTATATTTTATGTGTGACCGTATTTTACTGATATCTTGTATGTGCTTGATAGCTTGCGTGTGCTTTATGTGATTTGTGTTGTGTATGACTGTTGATACTGTGTTTTGCATCTCAGCCTTGGAGTAAGTGTTTCATTAGGTTGTATTCATGGGTATTCGTGAATGGCTGAATGATGATTAAACTTGAACTTGTTAGTGGGTCAGGCAGCTGCTGTGGAGGGAAGTGCTCATTTGAGGTTTCAGGTCAAGTTTTAGCTAATGGTTTCCTTGGTTTATCAATAAGCATAGAGTACAAAGGCAAAAGTTATTCTCAACTTATTTAAAATGTTGATTGTTCCCAGATTTGGTCATTATGCTTTACAAAAGTATAAAAATAGTTACAAGGATGTAATTGAATGAAAACCTGTATTTCCATAGTGAGGTTAGAGAATTAGATTGCCATCCTTTGAGTAAAGATTGTTGTGAAATTTTCTGGAACTATTCAACATGTTAAAGTGAGTAAGGAAAATTTATTTTCATTGGCAACACAGTCAGTAATCAGTGAGTCAGATACAAGGTAATTAGCAAGAGAACCAGAGGCAGCATGCATTTTCTGAATGCGGTGATTTATCTGGAATGCTCTTCCTGCATAGGTGTCAGAAACAGTTTTAATAATAATTTTCAAAATGAAATCATATTAATAGTGAAGAGAAATATTTGATAGATGGCATTTATGGGGAATTGGCATAGAGCCAAATGGCTTTCTGCAATTCTTGAAATGTTTCTTAATCACTACCTTAGAATATATTATTGGTACAGATGGATATTGTAGGAAATAAGTACTGAATTCCAAAAGGAACTATCCCTTTTCCTTGTTTGTTACAGATGCTCATGGTGTAAGAATTGTCATTGTTTCTATCATAGGAGATGGGTTATGATTATGGGACACCACCCAATAAATTCTACAGAAGGAAGTCATTTGGCTCATCAAATTTACTTTCGTTCTTTAAATAAGTTGATAAATTTGTCCCATTCCTGACTAGTGACAATCACTTCACTCATTTCTGTAGAATTAAAATTTGTAATAAGTATAATTTTATAGCATTTATGATAATCAGAATCCGGTTTAATATCACCGGCATATGTCATGAAATTTGTTAGCAGCAGCAGTCCAATGCAATACTGTACAGAATAATATAGAAAAAAAATCAATTACAGGTAGTGTGTATGTAAGATATATAGTAACTAATTACATTTAAAAATAGTAGTGCAAAAAGAGAAATAATAAAAAAAGTGAGGTAGTGTTCATGTGTTCAATGTCCATTTAGAAATCGGATGGCAGCCCGAATCACTGAGTATGTGCCTTCAGGCTTCTGTATCTCTTTCCTGACGGTAACAATGAGAAGAGGGCATGTCTTGGTTGACATGGGGAGAGTCCTTAATAATAGGTGCCGTCTTTCTGAGGAACGGCTCCTTGAAGATGTCTTGGGTACTATGGAGGCAAGTACCCATGATGGAGCTGACTAATTTTACAACTTTCTGTAGCTTCTTTCCTGTGTGGTAGCCCTCACGTACCAGACAGTGATACAGCCTACCAGAATACTCTCCACGGTACACTTGTAGAAGTTTTCAAGTGTTTTAGGTGACAAACCAAATCTCCTCAAGCTCTTGCTAAAACATAGCCACTGTCTTACCTTTATCATAGCTGCGTCGATATGTTGGGACTAGGTTCGATCCTCAGAGATCTTAACATACAGGAATTTGAAATTGCTCACTCTCTCCACTTCTGATCCCTCTGAGGATTGATTCTTGATCCCTTGTCCTTGTTTTTCTGAAGTCCATAATGGCCTCTTTGGTCTTACTGACGTTGAGTGCAAAGTTGTTGCTGCAACACCGCTCAACTAGCTGGTATATCTTGCTCCTGTATGTCCTCCAGGATCTTTTTTTGCACATCTTATGAAGTTACTAAGCTGTTCTTCATTATTTTTCTGAAACCATGGGATTTAAGCTCTGACGGAGATCTTTCAGATGTCATTAGAAACGGGGATTGTGCCGGAGGATTGGCGTATTGCTCATGTGGTTCCATTGTTTAAAAAGGGTTCTAGAAGTAAGCCTGGCAATTATAGACCTGTCAGTTTGACATCAGTGGTGGGTAAATTAATGGAAAGTATTCTTAGAGATAGTATTTATAATTATCTGGATAGACAGGATCTGATTAGGAGTAGCCAGCATGGATTTGTGCGTGGAAGGTCATGTTTGACAAACCTTATTGAATTTTTTGAAGTAGTTACGAGGAATGTTGACGAGGGTAAGGCAGTGGATGTAGTCTATATGGACTTCAGCAAGGCCTTTGACAAAGTTCCACATGGAAGGTTAGTTAAGAAGGTTCAGTCGTTAGGTATTAGTGCTGGAGTAATAAAATGGATTCAACAGTGGCTAGATGGGAGATGCCAGAGAGTAGTGGTGGATAATTGTTTATCGGGATGGAGGCCGGTGACTAGCGGGGTGCCTCAGGGATCTGTTTTGGGCCCAATGTTGTTTGTAATATACATAAATGATCTGGATGATGGGGTGGTAAATTGGATTAGTAAGTATGCTGATGATACTAAGGTAGGAGGTGTTGTGGATAATGAGGTGGGTTTTCAAAGCTTGCAGGGAGATTTATGCCGGTTAGAAGAATGGGCTGAACGTTGGCAGATGGAGTTTAATGCTGAGAAGTGTGAGGTTCTACATTTTGGCAGGAATAATCCAAATAGAACATACAGGGTAAATGGTAGGGCATTGAGGAATGCAGTGGAACAGAGAGATCTAGGAATAACAGTGCATAGTTCCCTGAAGGTGGAGTCTCATGTAGATAGGGTGGTGAAGAAGGCTTTTGGAACGCTGGCCTTTATAAATCAGAGCATTGAGTACAGAAGTTGGGATGTAATGTTAAAATTGTACAAGGCATTGGTAAGGCCAAATTTGGAATATTGTGTACAGTTCTGGTCACCGAATTATAGGAAAGATATCAATAAATTAGAGAGAGTGCAGAGACGATTTACTAGGATGTTACCAGGGTTTCAGCACTTAAGTTACAGAGAAAGGTTGAACAAGTTAGGTCTCTATTCATTGGAGCGTAGAAGGTTGAGGGGGGATTTGATCGAGGTATTTAAAATGTTGAGAGGGATAGATAGAGTTGACGTGAATAGGCTGTTTCCATTGAGAGTAGGGGAGATTCAAACGAGAGGACATGATTTGAGAGTTAGGGGGCAAAAGTTTAAGGGAAACACGAGGGGGTATTTCTTTACTCAGAGAGTGATAGCTGTGTGGAATGAGCTTCCTGTAGAAGTAGTAGAGGCCAGATCAGTTGTGTCATTTAAGGTAAAATTGGATAGGTATATGGATAGGAAAGGAGTGGAGGGTTATGGGCTGAGTGCGGGTAGGTGGGACTAGGTGAGATTAAGAGTTCGGCACGGACTAGGAGGGCCGGAATGGCCTGTTTCCGTGCTGTGATTGTTATATGGTTATATGGTTATATGGTTAAGAGGTTTATCAACTCTATTTCTGGGACTAATCTGTGACAATGGAAAGATGCATCTGTGAAAATAACTGTCTTGGTTAGGACGTAGCTTTTGTCTTACCAAGGAATGAATGTACTTGATGCTAACTCCACATGAATTTGTGCGCTGCCTTTCATGAGGAATAAATATGTCACTATGAAAGGGTTGGTGTCAGGATTTGCATCTAATATTTAAATGTACTTTACAGCAATGTAAAGTGAATTTTAAAGTGTGTTTATGTATTAATGTCAGTAGTATTCAATAGTCAAGGAATATCAACCTGTCTGATACTATTTTAAACTGTACTTGTTTTTTTTTCTACTGAAGTGTATTTTTCCCCCAATTTGTTTGTGTTCTATCATTATCCTCCTCCACGATCTACACTTGGTGGCCACTTTGTTAGGTACATAGGTACATCTGCTTATTAATGCAAATATCTAATCAACCTATCACATGGCAGCAACTCAGTGCATAAAAGTATGCAAACATGATCAGGAGGTTCCATTGTTGTTCATACTAAACATTAGAATGGGGAAGAAATGTGATCTAAGTGACTTGACTGTAGAATGATTGTTGTGCCATATGGGGTAGTTTGAATATGTGCAAAACTGCTAATCTCTAGGAGTTTCATGCACAACCATTTGTAGAGTTTACGGAGATTGATGCGAGAAACAAAAGAAACATCTGGTGAGTGGCAGTTCTGTGGACAAAGATATCTTGTTATTGAGAGAGGTCAGAGGAGAATGGAAAGACTGGAAGGGACAGTAACTCAAATAACCATGCATTACCAAGGTGGTGTGCAGAAGAGCATTTCTGAATGCACAACATCCCAACCCTTGAAGTGGATGGGCTACTGCAGCAGAAGACCACAAACATACACTCAGTGGCCTCTTTTCTAAGTATAGAAGGTACCTCATAAAGTGACCACTGACTGTATTTCTAATTTATTGTATGAAATTAAAAAAATTAGCTCTTGCACACTGTCATTCATAAATATCAGGAAAAGATGAAATGCACCCTTCCTCTGGTCTGTAAAGAAACTGTTTGCCATGGTTCTGTTTTCGGGCCATTTTTTCCCATAATACTGTTATCTCTTTTAGTCTGGAAGCTTGCTGGTGATTATGTAGTCATTATGTCCTTTGGATGTTCATATATACCATATCAACAGCAACAATGTTAATAATTCTTTGTTATCTCCATAAAAGATTCAGTTGATTAGTTAGATATAATTCTCCATAGGCAATCAATACTGATTCCATTAATTAATTCATCCTCATTCATATAACCATTACTTTTTATCTCACATTTTTGTTTCTAAAAGATTTCACTTCACCTGGGTTAAACCCTAAGACTGTCCTCAAGTTGATAGGTTTCCACCTACCTGTTTTTAACAAAAGCTTGACATTTCTGTAGAAATAATTGAAGTAATTAAATGTTTTATTTGCACTTTACCTTTAATGTAAAATATATTTTTATCACTTTTCTCTTTTTAATTATTTTCTGCTATTAGGCTAGAAGATGTATTGAGGTTGAGTCAAATTAAAGATTAATTTGGAAAGGTAACATATTTTGAAGTGAATTGATGATAACAGCCAGTCAACATCATTAATAAATGGAACGATCTTTGGGTTATAGGTTAAACAGACTTCCCCTTCCGAATGATTCCACAAAATCCACTCTTTTCCAGCTGCATCATTTTTTTTTGGTGGTGAGAAATGTACTTGTAATATGTTTGGTCTTTCTTCTGACTTGTTATTTTGGTCTGCACTACTTGTTTCTAAGTAAATATCACATCCTCTTAAGTATTATCCACATTGCATTACTAAAGAAATGTTACATTGTCAGATGTGCCACCCATCATTTGAGACATCCAACTGTTCAGATGAAATCAACAATCCTATGAGGTATTTCAGAAAGGTCAGAAAACTCTTTTTGGATTTAAGTCACATCCTCCTTCTGCCACTTTCGCCAAAAATGGCAAATGGTAATTCATTTCAATTGCTGCTTCTGTTCTTGCTGTGTGCAATATGCTGTTGCTGTTCTTGACGTTACAATTACTGCTCTTCAAAAATAATTGGTTATGAAAGAAAAATAAAAATAAATCATGTTTTTAAGTATTATATAGGTGTAATATCTTTGTATTTTAAGTATAATTATTGTGTACAGTCATGGACAGCTTGTAGCAGCTGGACTATGAAAGGATTTTTGATAAATACATCAAAATGTTAACTTGCTCTATGATCTTAGTTCTATATGTGAAGCTTAATCCTAAGGGTAGGGATAGAGTTCAAAGTCAAAGCTAAGTGGCAAAAATGATTGAGATTGAGATGGATAATCTTGAGGGCACTTAAACAATTATATTTGTTTATTGCTATTTCCATTCTTGTGCATGTAAAACCACTAATGTGGAATTGTACTGATTTGGAAATCATTGAAGAAAGAAAAGATTGTATCACTGAACTTATTTTTAAATTCTGATAAAGTTTGCCATAAAATTAGTGTCAATTTTTAAGAGGAAAAAAAAGAGAAATGGTAAATTCCTGAAAGATGTAAGCATACAGCAAAAAGGAAACCTTTCAACTTGCTGCATCTAGGTTGGCTCCTGGATAAAGTGATAATACCCAGTCCCACACCATTCTTTTTTGTCTATAACAAATAAATACTTCATCCACGATATTGATTTGTCTTACTCCTAGCCCCGAACCCCAAATTCCCAGGTGAAATATTCAAGATACTGACAATTCTGTATGGAGGAATAAAATAAGTTCTTCTCTCCTTTACTTCTGCCCTCTCATGGCTTAGCGACTTGCTAAGTGAATGATATATTCTGTCAAATCTTCTCATCATTTAATTGAACAGATGTTGTGTCAGAATTATAAATGGCTACTCAACTATCAGTATGCAATTTTTGTCTGAGCAAAATAAAGTCTTAAGAGTTACACAGCATGGAAATAGCTCCTTCAGCCCAATGTCCTGCTAACCAAGATGTTTTCCTGAGCTAGTCTTTTTTTTTATTAGTTTTTTAATGCATTTTCTACATTGCTACAGATAAAAAAAACCAAATCAAAATGAAGAAAATTAATACAGTGCAAAAATAAACATACAATAATAATATAATACAAAAAAGATAATTGAGAAAGCACCCAAATTGAAGACATATAAAATTGGTACCCTCCCCAAGCCCCACAACAACAAAAAAAACTCCAGACCAACCACAACACAATATAGAGAATATAAATCAGGACATTCAAACCTCCAAAACTGTAAATACACTTAAAAACAGAAGATAATAATGCCTACTACCAAAAAAAAAGAGCTGAAAGCAAGGGACCGAAAAAAAAACCTTAATTAAGAGGAAGGTTATGAAAGTACTCAATAAAAGGTCCCCAGACCTTATGGAACTTTATATCCGAATTAAGAACTGAATAATGAATTTTTTCAAGGTCTAAGCAGGACATAATATCATTAAGCCATTGAGCATGCGTGGGCGGGGCAACATCTCTCCATCTAAGGAGGATTAAACGTCTAGCCAGAAGAGAAGCAAAAGATAATATTCGACACTTAGTCGAACTCAAACGTAAATCTGTCTCACCCAAAAAACCAAACAAAGCAATTAAAGGGTTAGGTTCTAACTGGTGATTCAGAATATAAGATAAAGTTATGAAGACATCTTTCCAAAATTTCTCCAAGCTAGGACAGAACCAGTACATATGAATAAGAGAGGCCTCGCCCCTTTTGCATTTATCACAAAGAGGACTAATATTAGGGTAAAACCGAGATAATTTAGATTTAGACATATGGGCTCTATGAACAATCTTAAACTGTAAAAGGCAATGGCGAGCACAAAGAGAGGTTGAATTAACCAATTTGAGAATCGAGTCCCAAGTCTCATCAGATAAGGAGATATTTAAATCATGCTCCCAAGCCATTCTAATTTTATCCACAGGGGCACGCCGTAAGAATGCTAATTTATCACGAATAAATGATATTAAACCTTTACCCAGTGGATTAATAGAAAGGAATAAATCCATAACATTTTTCTCAGGCATTTCAGGGAAGTTAGGAATTAAAGGATTAATAAAGTGTCTAATTTGGAGATATCTAAAAAAATGAGCATTAGGCAGATTGAACTTAACAGAGAGCTATTGAAAAGATGCGAAGCGGTTATCGATAAAAAGATCTTCAAAATGTCTTAATGCCCTTCCTATACCAAACATGGAATGTTGAATCATACATAGTAGGTAAAAAAAAAGGTGATTATGTAAGATAGGACTGGAAAAGGAAAAACCATAGAAACCATAAAATTTCCTAAACTGAGCCCATATTCGCAAAGTGTGTCTAACAAGAGGATTAACAATTAATCTGGACAACCTACTAGGGAGTACAGAGCCAAGAAGTGCAGAAATAGATAAATCTTTAGTGGAACTCAACTCCATTGCCACCCAATTAGGGCAGTCGGGTTGGCCATGGAAAAAAGACCAAAAGGTAGCGCAACGTATATTGGCTGCCCAATAATATAAACGAAAGTTAGGTAAGGCCTTCCTGAGCTAGTCTTATCTGCCTCAATTTGGTCTTGTCCCTCTAAACTACAGGTTCCCAACCTGGGCTCCACGAACCACTTGCTTGTTGGTGTTGGTCTATGGCATAAAAAAAATACTGCTCTAAACCTTTCCTTATCAATGTACTTGTCCAAATGTCCTTTAAGCATTGTAATTTTACCTTCGTCTACCACTTCCTTTGACAGCTTTTTCCCATATACCCACCATCCTCTGTGTGAATATTTCTTCTCTAACTTCCCACAGTGTTCTTGGACATACATAATCAGGCCCTGGAGATTTACCTAATTTCATATGTTTTAAGACATTCATTACTTCCTTTGTTGTAATGCAGACTATCCTAAGACCTCCTAATTGACCATCCTAATTGAGAAGTTGCAGAACTTGGGCCTCTGTACCTCCCTATGTAATTGGATCCTCGACTTCCTAACTGGAAGACCATAGTGTGTGTGGTTTGGTGATAACATACCCTCTTCACTGACAATCAACACTGGTGCACCTCAGGGATATGTGCTTAGCCCACTGCTCTACTCTCTGTATACACATGACTGTGTGGCTAGGCATAGCTCAAACACCATCTACAAATTTGCTGACATTGACATTGTTGGTAGAATCTCAAGTGGTGACGAGAAGGCGTACAGGAGTGAGATATGTCAACTAGTGGAATGGTGCAGCAGCAACAACCTGGCACTCAACGTCAGTAAGACGAAAGAGCTGATTGTGGACTTCAAGAAGGGTAAGACGAGGGAACACATACCAATCTTCATAGAGGGATCAGAAGTGGAGAGAGTGAGCAGCTTCAAGTTCCTGGGTGTCAAGATCTCTGAAGATCTAACCTGGTCCCAGCATAAAGAAGGCAAGACAGCTGCTATATTTTATTAGGAGTTTGAAGTGATTTGGCATGTCAACAAATACACTCAAAAACTTTTATAGTTGCACCATGGAGAGCATTCTGACAGGCTGCATCACTGTTTGGTATGGAAGGGCTACTGCACAGGACTGAAAGAAGCTGCAGAAGTTTGTAAATATAGTCAGCTCCAGCTTGGGTACTAGCCTACAAAGTATCCAGGACATCTTTAGAAAGGGGTTTCTCAGAAAGGCAGTGTCCATTATTAAGGGCCTCCAGCATCCAGGGCATGCCCTTTTCTCACTGTTACCATCAGGTAGGAGATACAGAAGCCTGAAGGCACACACTCAGCAATTCATGAACAGCTTTCTCCCCTCTGCCATCTGATTCCTAAATGGACTTTGAAACTTTGGACACTACCTCACTTTTTTTTAATATACAGTATTTCTTCCTTGATGAAGATGTTGGAGTCAATTGTTAAGGATGAGGTTATCGACTGGACTTGGGAGTCCTTGTGCAGAACACCCTAAAGGTTACCTTGCAGGTTCAGTCAATGGTGAGGAAAGCAAATGCAATGTTAACATTTATTTCAAAAAGTCTAGAATATGAGTAGGGATGCGATGCCGACACTTTATAAGGCACAGGTGAGGCATCATCTTGAGTATTGTGAACGGTTTTGGGTTCCTCATCTAAGAAATGATGTGCTGGCATTGGAGAGGGTTCAGAGGAGGTTCACAAGGATGATTCTGGGAATGAAAGGGTTATCACATGAGGAATGTTCGACGGCTTTGGGACTGTATTCACTAGAGTTTAGAAGGATGAAGGGGGATCTTATTGAAACCTTTTGAATGTTGAAAGGCTTAGACAGAGTAGATGTGGAAAGGATGTTTCCCATGGTGGGAGATTCTAGGACAAGAGGACACAGCCTCAGGATAGTGTGGCCACCATTTAAAACAGAAATGTGGAGAAATTGCTTTATCCAGAGGGTAGTGAATTTGTGGAATTTGTTACCACAGGCACTTTGGAGGCCAGGTTGTTTAGCATATTTAAGGTGGAGTTTGATAGGTCCTTGATAGACAATGGCATCAAAGGTTATGGGGAGAAGGCTGGGGAGTGAGGTTGAGGAAGGAAAAAAGGATCAGCATGATTGAATGGTGGAGCAGACTTGATGGGCCAAATGGTTTAATTTTGCTCTTGTATCTTATGGTGTTATGGTCTAAAGTAATTTGTCTTCTTTTGGCTTCCTTCTTGCAAAATTTTGCACTTCTGCTTTTACTACTTCGTGTTCAGTTTTTGTGTAGTCGTCAGTGAGTTGCCAATTTGAAATTATTGCTTGTATTGAAATCTATTGATGCTGCTCCTATGGTGTAACTTATCCATGCTATTGATGAACTATAGTGTTCTAAAGCACCTAAAAGTATAGCTGTGACATTTCTTGGTATACTACAATAACTCCATACTGTAGCTCTCTAGAATCTTCTGGGTTTCCACCTTCAGAGAATCACCTGTACTTCCCCCATCCCATGGCATCAATTGTATTGCTGTTGTACTTTGATAACACGTATTTTTGTTTTTACAGTGCTTATTTGATTTTGATATGTTGTGTGATAGAGAGCACTTGGTAAATGTACTCCTAACTCATACTCATTTTTACCCTACACACACACACACACACACACACACACACACACACACACACACACACACACACACACACACACACACACACACACACACACACACACACACACACACACACACACACACATCATTCTGCTATAATTGTGCTGAGTGTATGCACTTCAATGTCTTCCTCGGTATATTCTCGTAATGGGTCCTAAACCAACCTGATGCACTCGGGTTGGCCTCCTGGTGCCTTTCCTGCCATTTATGATGGAATTTTCTATTCCTTTAGTAATGGGGATGTGTAAGTGTGTGTTTGTTGTTTGTATGTTGTATTTAAGGTAGATACTTTGTTTATTTTGTAATATGATTGTAACTATATTGTGTGGTGCATCATATTCTAATTCTTGTGCAGTTTAAAGTTAACTTTGTTGGTAATTAAAGATGGTACGGGTATGTGCTAGTGCCAAATAAAAATGAGCTCATTGCCCTCGGTGAGAGAGATCGGGACTGCCAGGAGTTCATATCGACAAAGTATGGAGCTACTGTTGTGTTTTTTTGGTAGACATGTTTTTGTAAATATTGGCAGTTTTTTCACTGTTTTCACTAATTTTTGTAAGTTTTTGATTTTAATGCACCTAATCAACACCCTTGCACCAGCCATTTTTCCTTTGGGTGCACAGGACTGAACGAAGCAACACAAAGTTGTAAAATTAGTCACCTTCATCTTGGGTACTAGCCTCCAGAGTACCCGAGACGTCTTCAAAGAGCAACGTCCTCAGAAAGGCAACGTCCATTATTAAGGACCCCCATCACCCAGAGCATGCCCTCTTCTCATTGTTAAAGTCAGGAAGGAAGTACAGTAGCCTGAAGGCACACACTCAGCGATTCAGAAACAGCTTCTTCCCCTTTGCCATACAATTCCTAAAATAGACAGTGAACCCGTGAACACTACCTCAAATATTTTAAATATATATATTACTTCTGTTTTTGCACTATTTTTAATTATTCAATATAGGTATTATACTTAGTGCTATTTATTTATTCTTTCTATATTATCATGCATTGCATGGAACTGCTGCTGCTAAGTTAACAAATTTCACGACACATGCTGGTGATAGTAAACCCGATTCTGATTCTGTTTCTTTTGGCTTGGTTGAACAAAATTGACCATTCAGGGTGGAGAGAAGAAGGAATTTCTTCACCCAGAAAGCAGTGAATTTCAGGAATTCACTGGCCAAAAAAGCTCTGGAGGCTCATTCAGTCAGTTTGACCAAGACTAGGGAATCAAGGGATATGGGGTTAATGCAGGAAAGTGATATTGAGGTAGAACATCAGGTGTAATTTTATTGAATGGTGGTGAAGGTATGGGGCCCAGCTGTGTACTCCCGTCTCTGTTTCTCACTGTTGTCAATATGATCTCTGAGATTGTACAAGCAATTAGATTTCCGATGAGTGAGCCTTTTTATATATGAAACTCCACTTCTCTGCTTACAGTCTTGGCTCCATTAGGAAAGTATTATAGAATCCTGCTTACTCTTTATTATAAGCAAGTAACTGATAACAGTAATGCATTTCATTTCTAGATTGTTTATGATGTATTTGTAAACACATCAAGTGAATTTTCTGTTGTCATACACTATATGAAGGCCTAATTGCGTGTTGCAGTTTTTTTCTCTGTAAACAGTGTGATGGAATGACACTAACTTTTTTCTGTCCGGGTTTATTTGCCATAGTCATAGTCTAAACTCTTTCCTTCTTTGCCTCTATCCTTTATACAGGTTACGTGTGTGGAAGTCAGCTGTTCAGTGTCTGTCTTTCTTCACTGTGTACTATCTTGCAGTTAATTGCTGTCTCATGGCATACGCCTAATAATGAGAGAGGAATTAGTGATTCAATTTATTCCACTCAAATTTCATATTTATAGTATGAGAATATTTCTCTTCTTCACTCATTAAGATACTGGAAGTCAACTTGCTATTTGTGTAAATGCTGTTTGCTTATAACAGCATTGGCAATGCATCATTTCGCACTGTGTACCTCCTGTCATACAGGAAACTTCTTCCCAGACACAAGGTAATGCAGAAAAACTGAGTAAGTTGAGGCATTAGAGAGCTTTCTTGGAATTGATGTTGGTTTATTGCTGTCACATGTACTGAGGTACAGTGAAAAGCTTGATTTGCGTACTGTTTATACAGATGGATTCATTATGCAGTGCATTGAGGATAGTATAAGGTAAAACAAAAACATAATGCAGAATAAAGTGTAACAGCTAGAGAGAGTGCGGTGCAGGTAGACGATAAAGTGCAAAATCATAATGATGTAGATCGAAGGCTCTTCTTGGCTGTGGTGTCTACATGGATGGACCAGGACAGGCTATTGGTGATTTTAACTCCTAGGAATTTTGGTAGTTTGAAACTCTGGTAGGATTTGTTTGGTAGGCTTGATTTAATGTGTTCTATCTATGAATATTGACTTCTGAACATCAGTCAACTTCTTGCACAAAATTTTCCAAACACTGAAAATTAAAGAAAAATAATGTGTGTGCTTGAAAATGGTCTGAAGTTATTTAAATACTATTAAAATTTAGTGTTATTGCCATTTAAGTAAATGGTAACAAGAAAATATGTAGTATGGGGGACCTAGAATTGCTACAAATGATCAAGTTTCATTTTGACTTTTGATTGAGGATTAAAGAAACATACAGGGAACACTTACTTATTTTTCAGTTAGTATCCTATGTTTTTTTTGATTCAGATAGAGCCTCACTTTGTCATTTCAAACATAAAATGGTATTTCCAATTTAGTTCTACTAACGTACTCTAGTGATATTTGTTTGGATTATGTGCTCAAGTCTTTTGTCTAAAAGATGTTGTTTAGCACTAATGCTAAATCTGATACTAAAAATCCAAAATATCTTTGATCAAAAAGATACTAAAATTATTTTGCCTTTCTTATCCTTTTGGGATGTCCTTTCAGTTCTTTGATTTGGGATGAATGAAAAAATTACGTATTGATGTAATTATTTCATTCATAAGAGCTTCTTTATTTATACTGATAATGTCCTACCTATCCTTAACTCTATGTCAAGCAACATGTTATCTGGCTGCCTGAAACAAGTGAGTCTGAATTTCTGTTAGGTATGTAATAAGAATAGAATTTTATAACCTGTTTGCTACTGAGACGATATCTCTAACCAGCTACATACTAAGGTTATCCAGATCATCTGTTAGAATATAGCCTTGTTTGACATGGAGCTAAGGTGAATTATATTTGGAGCATATATTTCCACATCCACAACATTAGTTGATTTTCACTAACTACACCCTTAATTTTTTTCATCTTTCAAATTCGATTTCTCAGTTATGTCTTCTCATCCATCCTGCAAAGCATCAAAATGTTCTAAATTTAATTACTTGTGTCAGGGAGCACTCAGTTCTATTTTGTTTTATTTCTATCTATCTATCTATCTATCATTTTTAGTGTATCAGGTTAGGGTATCATATTTCAGCGGCTCTGTCCTGGGTCCAACATGTAACTCCCATTACAAAGAAAGCATGGCAGCATCTCTACTTTCTTAGAAGTTTAAGCAGATTTGGCATGTCATCTAAAACTTTGACCGACTTCTATCGATGTGTAGTGGCAAGTTGAATCACAGCCTGGTGTAGAAACACTAATGCCCTTGAATGGGGAAAAATCTACAAAAATTAGTGGATACATCCCAGTCCATCACAGGTGAAGCCCTCCCCGCTGCTGGGCACATTTCCAAGGAACACTGTCACAGGAAAGCAGCAATATCATTAAGGACCCCTGCTATCAGGACATGCTGTGTACTTGCTGCTGTACCAGGAAGGAGGTACAGGAACCATACTGCCACTAGGTTCAGGAACAGTTATTACCCCACAACTATCATGCTCTCACCCCAACACTGAACTGGTTCCACAACTTGTGGATTCACTTTTAATGACAACGTACCTTGTCTCATAACGTCTCATAATGATAACGTACCTCGTCTCAACCCCTTATCGCCTAAGCCCTTCTGAGCCAAAGCCTTCCTACTCTGTCTCCCTCTACTCCGACACACGCTCTGTAACGCTGTCTTCTTTTTGAATTCTTCCTGCTGTTCTCACTGGCCGACCTGCATGCGGTTGCACAGTTGTGCCCCCGTTCAAACCTTTGAAGGGGTTTCAGGGGTAGGTTTTTTTTACGCAGAGGGTGGTGAATGTGTGGAATGGGCTGTCGGCAGTGGTGGTGGAGGCGGAATCGATAGGGTATTTTAAGAACTCTTGTTCTCAATATTCATTGCTTATCTATTAATTTTCTTTTTGTCTTTGCACAGTTTGTTGTCTTTTGCATATTGGTTGTTTATTGGTTTCTGTTTGTGCATTTTCATTGATTCTATTATGTTTCTTAGTATTTACTATGAATTCCCACAAGAAAATGAATATCAGGGCTGTATATGGTGCATGTATGTACTTCGATAAAATTTTCTTAGAACTTTGAACTTTGCACATTTCTGATGTGGCTTTACTGCCACACTCCCATTTCTTTCCTCTTGAACTTCTTGCCTTTCTAATCCTTGTAGTATCATTTGTTTTAATTAGTTTTCTCATTCATTTTGTCTCTAATATTTGCTTAGGAGCCAATATGGGCAAAGATTTTTTTAAATGACAATGATCTGCAAACTATGTTGGCAGTTTCTTGCTCTCTGACTTAGAATTTTGTTTTGCTTCCTACAGCATCAGCTGAGAAGGAGTCTATCAAAAGCATGTATACCAAGCTCCTTGATGCTTATGGCCTTTTGGGTGTTTTGAGGTTGAATCTAGGTAAGTAGCCTAAGTGACTCAGTTGAATCTTAGTAAGTAACCTTGATTGTGAATAGAATTTTAGTTACAGTTAGTTTCAATATTGCTGCAATGGCACTTACCCTTTAACAAATATTATCCAGTCTTAGGTAAGCTCTTCTGCTTTTATCTATCATCTGGAATGTTTGATGATTTAATTTGAAAAAATTCCAACTGGTGTGACTTGTGTTGTGTATGGGCAATAAGGTTTTCAGATGCAGCTATTTTCTTGTTTACAGTCATGAGTCTCTTTTTCATAGATGACAATATGTTGCATTACCTTGTGCTGGTAACTGGCTGTATGTCAGTGGGAAAGATACAGGACTCGGAAGTCTTCAGAGTCACTTCTACTGAGTTCATTTCTCTTCGAAACGAGCCTTTGGATGAGGAACGCATCTCTGAAGTACGAAAAGTGTTGAATTCTGGAAGCTTCTACTTTGCTTGGTCCCCCAGTGGTGTTAGTCTGGACTTGAGCTTGAATGCTCATCGTAGAATGCAAGAACATACAACAGATAATCGTTTCTTTTGGTGAGTTGGCAGATGTGTTGTTCCATAAAACTAATGTAGCATAACATCATAATAAAGATTGGTGTACTTAGTACATTTTAACCTCTTTAAATTACAGAACTAACAAAATTTTCAAGTTGAAAAACTTAAGTATGTAAAGGGACCTTGAGATTGGTATTGTGATAAATAATATCTTGCTGAATGACTCTATACCCAAGGAGGCCTTTTTAAAATAACTTTCAACACCTTGATTGGAGGTAACGGAACCCGGAGCTTCAAACATGCCAAGCACAGGCTCTACCCCTGAACTGCATAGCAGTGAAATAAAGCATGGCTGTTAGTGGCAGCTGGGAAAGGAATAGTAGAATAAATTAATGACTGCTTCCAAATTCTTGTTAACTGGGAACAAAGGTCAGGTACAAGTCTGGAAATTCATTCCTTGCTTTGCCAAAACCATCATTTGTTTTATTGTTTGTGTACAATTTAATAGGTTTGAAATGTATTCCTCCTTGTCCTCCACCAAAAAAAATCACTATCAATGTCTTCCATTTACTGCATTTCCAACCACAATTATTGGACCCGGTTTGTCTTTAGTGAAACAAGACTCCATCCTTCCTGAGTCTCTGCCTTCTAAGCCCATTAGTCCCAGGACTTGAAAATACTCTGGCTTTTGTGCTTGAGAAATTCATTTTCTCATCCACTTGCCAGCTTGCTAACTGATACAGTCAATTTATGAAGATAGTGGACTGCAAAAGAAAAAATATATTATAGCAGAGTAGAAGTTGTCTTATTCCAGCTCCCATCCATTTTCCTGCACCTTCCTTTATCACAAATCTAAAAGACAGAGGTTGACCTCAACTCTACTTTCTACCTTTGGTACAAATACTTGCTTGGAGAATATGCTGAGATGGGTTAAACAAAGCAGTACATTGAAATGTTTAGAACCGTAATGTATTTATTTTTAATTGGGTGTCATGCCATTTATCCTAATCCAAACTGTGGTAACATTTAAGCTGCTGATTTAGCCTAGTTTCTTGCAAAGTCAGCTTTCCTGGACCCTTTGAAAGTAATCTGTAGAACTCTGTTTTGAAAGCCACTAATCCATAATACTTGGTCCATTGTCCTTTCAAATAACTGTAAAACTTAAAAAGTATATTGTTTAATATAAAAATGCAAGATATATTTGCAGTTGCTAATTGATCCTTTGTGTTTACAACCTATGATTTTCACAGCATGATTTCCAGGCAAATTTATAATGATGTAAATTTTAATGTGTTGCACTGTACTCAACACATTACTTCTAAGATGCATTTTTAGAATTAAATGCTCTTCTAATATTTTGTTCTAGAATTATCACACCTAATCAAAAAATTACCTTCATAAATTCATCTTTTATATCCTTTAGGAACCAGGCATTGCATTTGCACTTGAAGCATTATGATGTGAATTGTGATGAATGGGTATTGAGACTTATGTGTGGAGGAGTGGAAATTAGGACCATCTATGCTGCTCACAAACAAGCGAAAGCTTGTTTAATTTCACGTCTCAGCTGTGAAAGAGCGGGAACAAGATTTAACGTGCGGGGAACTAATGATGACGGACATGTAGCTAACTTTGTTGAAACAGAACAGGTACAATACTTATTGAGGTGTTCCTTTCTTTTGAAGGTTCTTGTTTGAGGTGTAGCATGTTATCTCATGGCAATCAAAATAACCTATTCACAGGAAAAATAAAGAATTTGTAAAACTATAAAGATACAAATGTATAAAAGTAATCTGATTTATAAACATGATAGTAAACTGTAGAACAGTTATGACTGAAGGTGATCAGATCTTGCTCCATGTTTTCAGAGCTGTACTGTTTTGGAATATATCACAACCATTTACCCAGATTAAATTTGTGGTGAGATCTCAAATTAATAATTTGTAGTTGTTGAGCTGGTCATTAGTATTTCCGTTCCCCCCCTCCCCCATAACATTACAAATATGATGAACAGTTTTATTTATTTATTGACATACAGCATAGAGTAGGCCGTTCTGGCCCTTTGATCCGCAATACCCAGCAATTCCCCAATTTAACCCTAGCCTAATCACAGGACAATTTACGATGACCAATTAACCTACTGACCAGTACGCCTTTTGACTGTGGGAGGAAACCGGAGTACTGAAGGAAACCCACATGGTCACTGGGAAACTCATGTTACACCTCCAAGATGTACAAACTCTTTAAGCAAATCCTTGCCACTTATTATCTTAAACTAAACTGCAGGGAGTGGGGATTTCTCTTCTTCATGTAATGTTCTGCTTTGAATTACTTAGCTAAAAATATATTAGCATTTTACACGACAGAAAAAGGTTACTCAGTGCAACCTGCCTATGCTAGTGTTGATTCTCCATACAAGACTCCATCTGCCCTCTTCACTTAATCTACTACCAGATTGTTTTATGGAGTGAGAATGTCCTTCTATGAGGAGAGAGTAAATAAAAAGGGTTTACATTCAATATAATATACCTGTCCTATTATTCAGAAATCTGAATGGTTCAGTGTTTGGCTCTCTGAATGATGTATCACAATTCCCTTTAAGATGCTGATTTCTTTGTTTCCATTAACTCAGTGGATTCACTGGAAAAATTGTTGTCCTGCAAAGTCGTTTCTAAAAACCAAAGTGAATTAAAAGGTTGTTATGTGATTAAGATGAACATCCATCAATGTCCTGATCTTCTGAAACTTTACTGTATATTAAAATGTATAACATTCTTCAGTGAACTTGGGGCTAGGATAGAATATCATAGACAATGAAATGGCATGGGTCAAACTCCTTTATTTGAGTAGGCTGTGATCCTTTGGACTTTCCCATTTTGCTGAGCCTGTTGAATAGAATATAACTACACTGATAGATTTTGTGTGTTGAGAGAATCAGGGGGCATAGAATGAAATCAGAGTTGATGAGGTCAGTGCAATACATACAAAATGCTGGAGGAATTCAGCAGGTCCTGACTTGCTGAGTTTCTCCAGCATGTTGTGTGAGTTGCTCTGGATTTGCAACACCTGCAGAAACTCCTGTAATTTTGATTAGTTCAGCACTATTTTATTGAATCTCCTATTACTCATTTGGGTTTGTAGATTGTCTTCAGGTCAAAGCTACCAATTAAACATTACCTGAATAAATAAATAAATTTCTCTGATTCTTTGTTGGACAAGGAATGTCTCATTGATATTTTTGGCCACAACACTGAAATTCTATCAGAAATGGAAATTTTGTTTCTTGTCCACATGATCAAATTGCTTCACAATTTTAAAGGTTTCTGTTGAGACAATTGTTGCGTTCACTTTATTCTAAAGTAAATAACAACCTGTTCATCCTTTTCTTAAAGCTCTGTTCTAGGGTCTTACATAAGAATTTTTTTTGTACTTTCTTCAGTGCCTCTTTATTTCCCAACCCTGGAGGATTTAGATACATGGATGTAGTTTTTGAAATTGTCAGGGTGGGCTCATAAGAATCTCCCCCTGCCCCCAGCCAATTTGATCTGTATTCCATTTCGTTCATCTCCTCTTTTTTCCACTGTTCCTGGTAATACAAACAATACAATACAATAATGAGCATATACAGGGAAGGCAATATCAAATCTAACCATAAATTGGATATTTCCATCTAGTGGTATAACCAATATATTGGAGATTTCTTTTAAAATCCTGGGAATACACAATAGCTCAACTAACATCTGAAGGGAACAAAATATTCAATGTCAGTTATCCTTCATTAAAACTAAAAGGTCACCAATTGAAAGAAACTTTTTTTTCCTGCATAAGCTATGTGTATGTGTCTTAACTGAGATATTCCAGCATTTTCTGTATACATTTATCTGTACATTCTGCTTTTTTTTAATTTGTCATGAAATATTTATTTAATCTATATATTTTAAGAGGCTCTGTACAAATGATGAAAGAGTCATTATTGGTGTTTTAAAACTTTTATCATCCACTCCAATCAGTAATGTTTTACTTTTATTTTCCAAAGGTGATATTCTTGGATGATTGTGTGTCTTCTTTTATTCAAATCCGTGGTTCCATCCCATTGTTCTGGGAGCAACCGGGCCTTCAGGTTGGCCTTTTAAAATTTCTTTATAATTCACATCTGTAGTCTACATTTTTCTGCAATGAATTCAGAGGACATTTTAGTTATCTGCCAGTACTGAGTTATGGCTTGTATGAACATATTTGCTTTCATTCCCAACTAATGGTCTTTGATATTACGTGATTTAAATTTAATGTTACAGTAAGAGGCCATTATTATGTCAAAGGATGTGTTTACTAATAGACATTCTTTTACTGTAGAAAAGATGGATGTAATTAATTCCAAGTAATGGGTTGCACTAGCCTGACTTAGTATCTTGCCATTCTTTCTACATTTTTAGAGAAAAATGTTGATTATTGTTTTAGTTTATTTCTTGTTTCTCTTTGTTTTTGTGGACCCTTTGTCAGTGTCGCATGGATGAGCTTTATCTTTGAATGCTGACAACATGCCTGACTTTAGTAAACCTTATAGCTTAATCTCAATGATGAATGTGTATTTTGCATCCAGGTAATAACTTTTGTGAGGTTTCCTTTTCTCCCATCTCTAACCCATGGACATTATCTGATCATAATATCCTCGCTACTGCTCCAGCAGAGATCATCCATTGCAATAGATGTGTACGTCATTGTTTGTAGGTTAATATTTAAAACCATCATGTTGTATTATAGTTGTAATCTTAACATTGAATGTTGCTAAATGTGATTTGCTTTGAAGTGACCTGTGTTTACTGCTGGCATTGCTTAATTACTGTAGTGACTACTAGAACTTAAATCCAATAATGGCCTGTTAAAGAATATCAAGATTAGGGTTAGAGTAATAGTGTACCAAAATTATGTTGGTTATTCAATAGCCAGATTTCAAAAGACACAACTAGTTTTACTGTCGTTTTTCTTTTATTTAGATAAAAATGTATTCAACTTAACATTTATTTAATTCATACTTTTTTTTCTTGCTAATCAACTTACTTTCAGCAGTTTCCTTTCAATATTTGCATAACTATCATTCACATTGTGTGCTTTAGGTTGGGTCCCATCGTGTTCGGATGTCCAGGGGGTTTGAAGCTAATGCACCAGCTTTTGACAGGTATTGAAGTTGCATTTAGCAGTAATTACTACTATCAGTTGAGCAATAGTAACAATTAATGTTTTTCAAAAACAATTGCTTGCTTTAGAATGTATATTGATTATTAGTCTTTCAGATCTCCATTTCCCAAAATATACCTACTAAATTTTTACAGACATTTTAGAACACTGAAAAAGCTATATGGGAAGCAAACTATAATCAATTTACTAGGAATGAAAGAAGGAGAGCACATGCTTAGTAAAGCATTCCAGGTAAGTGACTAAACTTGATGTAAAAATAAATTTCTCAATGCTCCTATTTTCAGGAAATTAAATGTTGTTTGGTATCTTCGTTCGAAATCTTCAAATGAAATTTGAAAACATTTATGCTGCTTCCTTAAATACCTTCATTTTAAATGGTGACTTTAAATATGTGTATTTCAAGGAAAAAATTGACCCGCTTTCAAGCCTGTTGAACAAATTTCCTTAATTCTCTCCTGAAATCTTTCTGGTTTCCCAAAGTTTCTTGCAGTAAATTATAAACAGTGTTTGTGGTTCCATTGCGTCATTTGATTGGCAAGGAACAGTTGATCTATTTTGATTAGAGAATCTTTGATCGACTTCTGTTGAGTTACCAAATCTCTGTAATGTAAACAAAGGTCGGGGGGAAAAAATCCTTGTGTCTCTGTGGAAAAACCTGTCTGTGTCCAAACACCTTGTGATATGTATATTCAGCTCAGACAGGAATGAAAAAGCATCAAGTACAAACTAGTGGTCCCTTTCACACACTTGGTGATTTTCCATGGATGTTAGTGCAGACGAAATGCAATTACTTAGTTTGGATACGGGTGCCTATTTTGAGATGTGGCTCCAGACAAATCTATATGGCTTATTTCGCAACTTTTGCAGGAGGTTTTTACTATTCACATAATGTCAATCTATTTGTACATTAAGTGAGAATGTAGTTGGGCTATTTATTATGTTAACCTGGTGATTAATGCAGTGTGTATCTAGGAAAAGAATTTGTGTTTTGTGAGGACAGGAAATGAAAAGGATAGTAAACACAAAGTACACTGCAGATGCTGTGGTCAAATCAACACGTACAAACAAGCTGGATGAACTCAGCAGGTCGGGCAGCATCCGTTGAAATGAGCAGTCAACGTTTCGGGCCGAGACTCTTCATCAGAAATGAAAAGAATATATCTTCTATAGCAACACACATAAAATGTTAGAGGAACTCAGCAGGTCAGGCAGCATCTATGGAAATGAATAAACAGTTGACATCTTGGGCTGGGATCCTTCTTCAGGACTGGAAAGGAAGGTGGAAGATGCCAGAGTAAAGAAGTTGGGGAAGGGAAAGAAGGACTAACAGGAAGGTGATGGATGAAGCCAGGTGGGTGGGAAGATAAAGGGCTGGAGCTGAAGAAATATCTTCTGCTTTTGGGTAACCTTGGTTAGTATTAAACACCTTCCTATGTTTTGGTTTTCTTCTCTTCTGATGTTAAATGAAAAGTATGCACCATTCTACAAACTTTAAATTGTTTTTTTGCTAGAGTCATTTGAAGGCATCTGAACATGCTGCAGATGTTCCAATGGTGAATTTTGACTACCACCAGCAGGTAAAGGGTGGAAAGACAGACAGACTTATAACTGTGCTGAAACCCAAACTAGAGACATTTCTGGAAGAATGTGACTTTTTTTATTGTGATTCCCGTGGAGTTCAGAGGTGAGCTCATTTTACCATTGAAGTTTGAGTTAGTATTTCTGAAAGGGATATTAAACCATTTTAATTTGAGCATAAGATGTTTTCCCACAGGTGCCAGACTGGTGCTATCAGAACCAATTGTCTTGATTGCTTAGACAGAACAAACAGTGTGCAAGCTTTCTTTGGATTGGAGGTATGTTTCAAGTTGTGGTTGTTTATTCTTCTAATGCATTCCATTAAATACGGTAAGTATAACTACCAGTTTTCTTAATTTCTGTCACTAAATGCTTCACTTCGGACCCAGGATGCTATTGCAGCAGAAACAATTAACTGCTAGGTGGAGAATTTGTAGAGTGTTCTATACCTAACATCATTGTGGTTGTTTCTTAAATGTTCTCTGAAATGGGCTAGTAAGTTTGTGGTGGATAATAAATTTAGGCCTTGTGAATAAATAAATTATGTAATTATTTGACAAAATCCAGTATTTTGTGGTTGAGTCTATAACCAATAGCACAGAATCTAAACTGCTACAGATTTTATTATTCGATATTTGCGTGACCCGAAACATTACCTGATGTGAGTCTGGAATTGCAATGAAAATTCTGGTATTCATGATAAAAGTTAATAACTTTTAGATCCTGCACAGTTTTATGAACATGAAGCGTAATGTTTTATGGTCATGAAATGTAGGGAAGAAGTAAATATTTGTACTGCATTTGTAATGACAACCATTGTACAGCACTGTGCAAAAGTCTTGGCACCTTAGCTGTATATATGTTTACATATATACCTTTGCACAGTACAGTAGTAATTTTATCTATCGCACTGTACTGCTGCCACAAAACAAAACAAATTTCATGACGTGAGTGATAAACCAGATTCTGATATGGATCTCTGTTGTGGACTGAGAGTGGGAAGGGGGCAGGGAGAGAGGAATCATGGTTGGGAAAAGGGGAAAGGAGAGGGGAGGGGGCAGGAAGCACCAGAGAGACTTTCCAAAATGATCAATAAACCAGTTGTTTGGAACCAAGTAACCTTGCCTGGTGACTCAGGCCTGGGTGTGTCTACACCCACACCACCACCCCTTCCACCCCTGGTACTCCTTCTGTGTTGCCTGTTTCACACCCCTTATGTGGAGCTTTACCCTCGCCATTCGCGACATCTTTTGCTCCTCCCAGATTTACAAAGATGCTCTCCGCTCCACGTTGACAAATACAATACTGTGCAAAGGTCTTAGGCACGTATATACAGCTAGAGTGCCTATGTTTATAGATTATAAACTTTTGCACAGTACTGTACAATCTTGGATAACTGCTTAGGAACCTAAAATAGTCTGCAATAATAAATCATGTTAAATGTTTAATTCAAATTGATTTTAAAAAAATGCATTTTGACTGTTTATGCCCTCCCACATTCTTCATTTTCTCAACAGATGCTTCACAAGCAGTTAGAAATTCTAGGGCTAGCTGAGAAGCAACAGATGATCACTAGATTTCAGGAGGTTTTTCGTTCCATGTGGTCAATGTGTGGTGATTCAATAAGTAAAATCTACGCTGGAACTGGAGCACTGGAAGGAAAAGCAAAGGTATAGTATAAATTATTGTACGCGGCACTGGAAAATCTAAAAGTAATGAAATTGTGTTACCATTGATTTATACAATAGATTTTTTTTCTAATTATTCTGCAAAAAACTACAGTGCTCTCTGTTTCAAAAGTAAAAATTGCTTTACATATAACTTGACATCTGACACATTTGGTATTTTAACTTTTTTACCTTTTACTTCACCACATTTTTAACATAGACACATGTTTATCTACTTAACAGAATTGTAATTAGGCAAAATGGAAATTCTTTATGATCAGGATATTAGAAGAATTGACCAAAGGCTGGTTCAGACCTTTCCTCGTAGTAAAGTTTTACCAGTGGAGGGAATGGTTTTGTAGAGAATTCTTAGTTTATTTCCTTTGACTAGCATTTTTCCATATTAAAACATGATGTTCATCTATCTGGAATGTGCAGTTTTTTTTCGTACTCACTGTTCCTTTTCTGTGACATTTGAATCGCATTATATCCTGTTAGTAAACAAGAATGTGTGTGCATGTGTGCGCACATAATCATGTATAAAAGAGTGGGAGCATAATTTAGAAAACTGAAGTAATTCACTATGTTGGAGGAATATAAATAAAAAAGATCTTTAATTTATGAAAGGGATGCATTCTGGAAAAACTGTTCTGCTAAGCAAAATTTCACAAATCAGGAAAGCCAAGTGAGATGTATTAAGGGCCTTTGTGCACAGTGTGATATGCTATTCAGTGGAATAAAAATTATTATATAGATTAAAAAAATACCTCAAGCCATGTCATTTTAGCAAAAAGTCAAATTGAACATTTACAAATCAAGCAATTACTACACAGTCAGAAATTAGGAGGGTGAACTTTATTGCGAAAAATGGGGTTCAAGAGCATTGGCTTGTTATTGTATTTGCAGAAGGTTTATGTGAGACTGCATTAACAAGCGATGATAATTTGGCTTCTGTATGAAAGAAAGGATGGTCTTGACTTAAAGACAGTGTGTCATGGATTCACCAGATTGAATCCTGAGATTAAAGGTTATAATTTGAGGGCAAAGTAGATGGTCTCAAGAGTTGTAACTTTTTGGAATTCTATATTCCAGAGGTCTGTTAATACCACTCTATATATACATTTTGAGCAGTAATCAAGCAATATGAGGAATATCTGAGAAAATTGACATGAGTTGGCAGATTATTTCCGGTTTTCCGGAACATTTGAGTTGTCTTCTCAAGGAAAGTTAGGGCTACACCTGCTTTCTCATGCACTCTTTTAGCATATTATCTGGTTTATTGAACTAGGCTTTACAGATGAACTCTTGATCTCCCAATCTAATTTATAATGGCCCTTGCATGTATTTGTCTTCCTGCAGTGCACTTCCTCTGTAACTGCAACAGTATATTCTGCATCCTGTTTTTTCTTTTGATGTAATCATGTGTGGCATGATCTATCTGGATGGCATGCGAAACAAATGCTTTGTGTTGAATTTTGTTGCATATGACAATAGTAAACCAATGCAATACAAAAGTTTCAAAGTCTTACAGCTTATAAAGGTTTTTAGTACAGGTTGAGCACACCTTATTTAAAATGCTTCGGGCTGGATGTATTTCGGATTTCAGATTTTTTTCAGATTTTGGAATATTTGATTCTATATAATGAGATTGCTTGGGGATGGGAACAGAGTCTAAACACAAAATCCATTTACATTACATATACAGCTTATACATATACCCTGAAGGTAGATTTATATAATATTTTTAATAATCTTGTGCATGTAACAATAATATGTACATTGAACAATCAGAAAGGTAAGCTATCACTACCTCATTTGCCCAGGTGGGCAGTCATTGGCTGTTTGACATTGCCATCATTCCTGATTCTGAATTACCGGTAAGCAGTCTTTGTCTTACACTTGTTCATCAGGCATATGTACTTAACAGTAAAAATTATTACACACCTTTAATATAATGACAATATAATGTGTGCAGGGTAACAAGAGCTGCACAGCAACTTTATGTAAAATAGAAGAACAAGATTGAATCTAGTTAATCTCTGCTATTTTGTGACCAGCAGATGCTTTATCACCATAAATCTTTAAAAAATTTTAATGCCTTGCCTTTTCTTAAACTTCTGCAGGCAGCCCGCTGAATATTCACAATTACCTTCAATTTTCAGTTCATCCTGATAGATCTTTGCTTGTTTGATGATCAGCATACTGTTAAGTGGCATATGTTCACTCTGATGCTGATGAATCCATTCTTTCAATACACGATGAGATCTTCATTTTTCTCTTTATGCAGTGTTTTTCTATTATTCTTTAAATTCCATTCATTACTCTTAGCATAGAACATTAACAGTTTGTCCTTCTGTTTCTTCAGGTTGTAGATAGTGGTCATTCCAACATCATATTCCTCTGTCAGATGCTTCACACTTACACCCTTGTCAAGTTTTCCCAACATTTTGACTTTCTGTTTTATACATAAACATACGTTCTTCCTCATTTTTCTTTTCACTATTACACATAGGAGTAACTGCATACCTTTTTAACATTTCCAACAATATCTTCACAGCACAGAGTAGAGAATAAGCGCAAAACACTTGATAACCACTGTCAGTAATGCATGAAGATCTGGCTATGATGATTGTTGAAAACAACTGGTGCAAAACAGGGCCTCACTCAGGGTATGTGAGGTCACTTCTCAGAGCTACCTGTGGTGTGCAGAGACCCATGCATCGCCTGGGAATCTTCCCAGCACTTTGTGCAATTTCTACTTGTAGCGTCATGTCAGCACAGCACTTAAAAATTTTTTGGATTTTTGGAAAAGGAGTGCTCAACATGTATATGAAATAATGATGAATCTATTCCTGTACCTTAAGGAATATTTTGAGTTTCCTGTGCTCACATCTTGAGAGGAACTAAGTGTGTAAAATTAGACCTGAACTAATATCTACCAGCCTTTGTCTTGATCTGCTTTATTTATTTCTGCTATCTACTTTATTTGTATTCACTGTGATACCAGTTAATTTGCAAATCCAGTCTTGATCCTATAAGATCTAGGAGCAGAATTAGGCCATTTGGCCCATCGAGTCTGCTCTGTCATTCAATCATGGCTGATCCTTTTTTCCTTTCCTCAGCCCAATTCCTCACCCTTTTCCTTGTAACCTTTGATACCATGGCCAGTCAAGAACTTATCAATCTCCACCTTAAGTACACCCAACGACCTGGCAACCACAGTTGCCTGTGGTAACAAATTCCACAAATTCACCACTCTCTGGCTAAAGAAATTTCTCTGCATCTCTGTTTTAAATGGACGCCCCTCTATCCTGAGGCTGTGCCCTCTTGTCCTAGACTCTCCCACCATGGGAAACATCGTTTCCACACTTACTTTGTCTTTGGCCTTTCAACATTTGAAAGGCTTCGATGAAACTCCTCCTGATCCTTCCAAATTCCAGTGAATACAGGCTCAGAGCCATCAAACATTCCTCATATGATAACTCTTTCATTCCTGGTATCATCGTTGTGAACCTCCTTTGAACCAGCACATCTCTTCTTAGATAAAGCACAATACTCAAGGTGAGGCCCCACCTGTTCCTTATAAAGCCTCAGCATCACATTTCTAGACCTCTTAAAATGGCACATTGTTAGTGTCTTCCACAGTGAAAATTGATGTAAAGTACTCATTTAGTTCATATGCCATCTCTTTGTTCCCTATTATTATTTCTCTGGCCTCATTTTCTGGTGGTCCTATATCCACTTCAATCTCTTTTATTTTTTTTATGGACTTGAAAAAGTTTTATCCACCTTAACATTGTTTGCTAGCTTCCTTTCATGTTTCATCCTATCCATCTTCATGATTCTTTTACTGCTTTCTGTATGTTTTTAAAAGCTTTGCTTTTTCTTCTCACTATCTTCCCTCTAATTTTTGCTTCATTGTATGCCCTCTCCTTTGCTTTTACATTAGCCTTAACTTCCCTCATCAGTCACGGTTGTACTATTTTGCCATTTGAATATTTCTTTCTTTTTGGAATACATCTATTCTGCACTTTCCTCATTTTTCCCTGAGACTCAATCCATTGCTGCTCTGCTGTCATCCCTGTCAGCATCTTCAAATTTACTTTGGCCATCTCCTCTCTTATACCATTATAATTTGCTTTACTTCATTGAAATACTGCTACATCAGACTTTATTTTCTCCCTATCAGATTTCAAGTTGAACTCAATCATATTGTGATCACTGCCTCCTAAATGTTCCTTCACCTTAAGCCTCATAATCACCCCCAGTTCATTACGTAACACCCAATCCAATATAGTTCATCCCCTTGTAGGCTCATTACCAACTTGATTTTTCCAGTCTACCTACATGTTAAATTCTCCCATGACTATCATAACATTGCCCTATGGACACATCTTTTCTATTTCCCTTTTGTATTCTGTGGTCCACATCCCAATTGCTGTTTGGAGGCCTGTATATAACTGCCATCAGGGTCCTTTTACCCTTGTAGTTTCTTAAAAACTCAACCCACAAAGATTCAACTTCTTCTGATCCTATGTCACATCTTTCTACTGATTTGATGCCATTCTTTACCAGCAGAGCCATGCCATCCCCTCTGCCTACCTTCCTATCCCTTCGATACAATGTGTAACCTTGAACATTCAGCTCCCAACTACAGCCATCCTTCAGCTACAATTCAGTGATGGCCACAACGTCATACCTGACAATCTGTAATTGTGTTACAAGATCATCCACCTTATTTCGTATACTCTGTGCATTGAGTATTTTATTTGTTACCTTTTTAATTCTGCATCCCTAATCCACTGATATTCACCCTGCTGGCTGCAGTTATGTCCTATCATCTGCCTGCTCTTCCTGACAGTCTGACTACACACTATCTTTGTTATTTTACCATCCGTCTTACCCTGAGTCCCTTCACTCTGGTTCCCATCTCCCTGTGTTGTACTGGTTTAAACCCTCCCCATCAGCTCCAACAAACTGGCCCACTAGAATATTGGTCCCCCTCGGGTTCAGGTGCAACCCAACCCGTCCCTTGTGTACAGATTATACCTCCCCCAAAAGAGATCCCAATGATCCAAGAAACTGAAGCCCTGTCCCTTGCACCAGCTTCTCAGCCACTTATTTTTCTGCCAAATCATCCTGTTTCTACCCTCACTGGCAGGTGGCATAGGTAGCAATCCAGAAATTGTTACCCTGGAGGTCCTGCTTCTCAGTTTTCTGCCCAGCTGTCTAAATTCTCTCTTCAGGACTTCTTTGCTTTTCCTACCCATGTCCTTGGTATCAATATGTACCAAGACATCTGGCTGCTCCCCCTTCTCCTCCAAATGCTCTGGATGAGATCCTACTTGTATTCTAAAGCCATATGCAGATATTTATAATGTTTACTTCATGATAATTGAGTTTGTGGAAGTGCTTCAGAGACGATTGTTCTTTAGTTCTGAACTTGGCTTATGAAGTATACTTTCAAATTTCCTGATATTTGTAACACACAGACAAAATGCTGAATGTCAAGCAGGTCAAGCAGCATGTATGGAAAAGAATAAACAGTTGACATTTCCTTTCCATAGATGCTGCCTGACCTGCTAAGTTTCTCCAGCATTTCGTGCGTGTTACTGTGGATTTCCAGCGTCTGCAGAATCTCTGATTATGATCCTGATATATCCTTTGTCATGAACCATTTTTTTTGGTTCACTCATACCAAATCTTTCCATCCTTTGTTAGCTTGCAGCACATTGTACAGAGCTCTCAGCTGTAGCTCCACAAGGGCTGTCTCTTTCTCTGACAGTGAAATTTCTGCAACTATTGTTTCCCCGAGGTTTTCTATTTTTCAATGTGTCATGTTGGAATTTCTGTGCAATGTACCTTTATTTCCCCCCTCCTAATTTTAAACGATTGTATGCCTATTAGGCATATGAAATTCAGTGGACCTTTGAGAAGTATCTCTTCTGTCAATCTCTACTCCTGTGTTTCTGATGCATTGTCATATGTTTACAACATTACTGCCTTTTGAGGATATACTTTGCCATACTTCACAAGTGTGAAGGGCTCTTATTTAAGTATTTCTTCTGTTGGTATTTGGGGAAGTGCCATTAGGTTATGTTCTTCTTTAGATTTTATGAAGCCAGTTCTGTGCCATGATAAGATGTTAAAATTCAGACAAATATTTGTATTGACTTTACAGAAAACCTGTGTAACAATTTCAAATTCAAAAGTTGTTGCGGATAAGAATGTTCCTGCTAATTAACCTTTTCACACGCATACTTGGCAGAAAATCACTACAGCATTAAGAACTTTGCATTGTTTCACTCTAAGCAAAACTTTGAACTTTGATTTCATTTTCAGTGAAAGGTACTCCCTTAGTATTTTATGATTATGTTTAAATGTACTATACATAAAGATTTATGAGTGTAGATTATTCAGTAATTGATCTATTTTTCCTTCCCTGATTATTGCTTTCTCTGGATGTTGGCCTAATGGTGAGTTAAGTATATCAGAAGCATAAAGATATCAGATCTACCATCATTTGGATAATCATGGCCCAATCAGAATCTACCTTGTTATGCTCTTGTATCTTGTTGTCTACTTGCACCATGCTTTCTCTGTAGCTATTATTCTTCATTTTGCATTATTTTGTTGTTTTACCTTTTAATACCTCAATGTACCATTTAATGGTTTGCTCTGTATTATCTGTATGCAAGACAATATCTTCACATATCTCAATATGTGACAGTAATACAATTCCAAGAATAATCATGGTCTTGTGTGTGTGAGGGCATATCTGACAATTATTTTGGAGTTTTTTGAAGAGGTAACTGAGGGGATAAAAGAAGTCAGTGTGGTGGATGGGAAGTTATGGACTTTAGCAAAGCCTTTGACAAGATCCTGTTGATCTGTTAGGTTTCAAAGATACATTTAATGTCAAAGAAATGTTTACAATATACATCCTGAAATTCTTTTTCTTCGCAACCATCCACAAAAACAGAGGAGTGCCCCAAAGAATGAATGACAGTTAAATGCTAGAACCAGGTTGTGTGGGATTCAAGGGGTGTTAGTAAGGTGAGTTTGGAATTGGCTCAAAGATAGGAAGCAGAGTGTGGTGGTTGAAGGTCAGTTCTCTGACTGGTGGCCGGTGCCTGGGGGAGGATATTGTTGGGACCTCTGTTTTGTATTATATATGTAAATGATTTGGTTGTGAATGTACATGGCACAATTAGCAAGTTTGTTGATGATACTGAATTAAAAGAAATCTTGATCAGGTAGGGAGATGGGATGAGGAATGGCAAATAGCTTTCAACTTGTCTAAGTGTGATGTGATGCATTTTGGGCAGTCACACCAGGGTAGGAGCTATACAATGTATGGAGATTGTTGACAAGTGTTGTGGAACAGGGTGGCCTGAGTGTATGAATGCTCTAATCTGCTGGAAGTGGCTATTCAAGTAGGCAGCATGGTGCAGATGGCATTTGGCATGCTGGTCTTTGTCAGTCAAGCCATCAAATTTAGGAGTAGGGATATTATATTTCAGTCTTCTGCATCTTCTGCACCCTTTCCAGCTTGTCTTTCTTATAAAAGGCTGACCAAAAGTGTACACAATACTCCAGGTGCTGTTATAAGTTGTTGGTTAGACCGTATTTGAAGTATGATGTTACAGTTTTGGTCAGCTTTTTTTTTTTAATTTTTTTTATTAGTTTTTCAAAACATTTTACAAATTAAAAACCCCAAATCCCAATGAGGAGCATTAATACAGTGCAAAATTAAGCATACAATAACAATATGCCACAAAGGAAGAGAATTTAACAAAAAAGCACCTAAATTAAAGACAAGTAAGCTTAGTGTCCTCCCCAAGCCCCACAACACAAGAAAAAAACAACAACAACTCCAGACCGACCACAACACAATATAGAGAGTATAGGTCAGGACAGTCAAACTCCCAGACTGTGAATACAATTAGCAACAGAGGATAGTAATGCCTACTACCAGAAAAAAAAAAGGAGCTGAAAGCAAGGGACCGAAAAGAAGAAAAAAAAAGAAAAAAAAAAACCCTAGTCAAGAGGAAGGTTATGAAAGTACTCGATAAAAGGTCCCCAGACCTTATGGAACTTTAGATCCGAATTAAGAACTGAATAATGAATTTTTTCGAGGTCCTTTTGGTCAGCTTTTTATAGGACAATGTTGAGCTGGAGTGGGTGCAAAAGAGATTTACAAGGATGCTGCCTAGACTAGGGAGTGTGTGTGTGTGCTATAGAGAGAGGTTGGGTGCATTGGATCTTTAATCCTCGCAAAGTAGAGAAAATGAGGGTTGACCTTATAGAGGTTTATAAAATCATGAGGGGTATAGATAAGATGGGTAGATGGTCTTTTCTCCAGGGTTGTGCCGTCCAAAACTAGGGGGCACAAATACAAGATAAGAGAAATTAAAAAGAGACCTGAAAGTTAACATTATTTTTGTTACACGGGATGGTAGTGAGTACCAGCAATGAGTTGCTAGATGAAGTAGTTGAGGCAGGTATAACTGCAACATTTAAGAGGCATTGGATAGATAGATGGAGAGGAAAGGCTTGGTTATTTATGGGCCCAACATAGGCAATTGAGACTGGCAAGAAGGATGCAGTGATTTGCATGGACTAAATAAATTGAAGCGCCCGTATCTGTGTGTATGAATCTAAGTTAATGGAAAATTCACCTAACACCATGTATTTGCAAAGCATATTTTTACATCAAAGATACTTCATGTAATGTAACACATTAAATTACAGAGTATATTGAGCTAATATCAATGGCAGATTTAGTAAGTTAAGTAACATTTAATTATTCATAGTAATGTATTAACTTTTTCTTCTAGGGTGGAAAGTTTAAGGATGGAGCTCGCTCAGTGACAAGAACCATTCAGAATAATTTCTTTGATAGCTCCAAGCAGGAAGCTATTGACATCTTGCTACTTGGTAATACGCTGAACAGTGACTTGGCAGACAAAGCTCGAGCTCTCCTAACGACTGGTTCTTTACATGGTAAGATTTACTTTATCAATGCATGCAATGACATTCAAATTATTTTGAATTCACTTATGGCATGTAATGCAAACTGGTATTAGACCTTAAATTTATGCGTGAAAGTGCTTTGATTCTTCTTTGAGATTAGAAATTATTTCACTTCTATACACAAAACAATATAATCTGCAACTTGTGGAGTGCCATCCATAGGCTCACTTCTTCTTACCAATCAGATGAAGGCTAGGTGCTGTGAAAAAGCTAAGTTGAGATAATTGCCAAAGAAAAATGAAATAGCATAAACATTGTAAGTGGGGCAGAGAGGAAAATGGTGAGAAAGCAGCAAGGGTCCAGTGAGGCATCAAGAATTATAATATTTTTGTGACTTGAAGTATCAGTATTTGGTTTTGCATGGCAATAATAAATGTGATTCCTGAGAATGACACTTGGAAGTATCTGGATTGTAAATCTGGAGTTTCTGCAAACTTGCCCTACTGTTGGGTGGAGTTTGGCTTGTACCTCTGCAAACCCTATATTGTACAAGTATGACTGAGATTGGGTCATGTGATTCATTGTGGCTGCTTTCAGTAAGATTGTGGCTGATCCTTGAGCAAAGCAGTTTCTGATATGAGCCCTTATTCACTGATTTTCTTGGAGACCAGAAATCTTGACAGTGTCAGCCTTGATTATATTCAAGGAAATTAGATATTTTAGACAAGGTAAAGATAATTTCAAAAAAATCACTGCTATTTGAATACTGAGTCTACCCATAATCCTGAGACTACATCTGTTCACGCATTCTCCTTGGGCCATTTTAAACAGTGCTTGATACCCGTCTACATATATATTTTAATTATCATTTAGTCACTGGGGATTTGGCAAGGAAGCAAAAAAAAAGATGGATTTGATCTTAGTTGTAGAAAAAGTCAAGTCAGTTATCCTGATGAAATGGTGTTTAGCAATGGCAGAAGGAGGTTGCCATCTCACAAACTAGCCATCTATTTACTGTGCCATTAGATACTTTCTGTTGCATCTGTGTAGAAGACTGATTCCCACATTGGCCTTTTTAGTACTTTAGAACCCACTGAAACAATGGAAGTAAGTCACCTTTGATTGTGGGGCATTGCCTTAGAAGAAGTTGTCAACTGGTTAATATATTTTTTTGCATTCCATTCTGTCATTCTTGGACACCAGGCAAAGTAAAGGGATTCTGTGCTTAAGTAGCAACCTTACTGTTTTCTTGTGAGTCAAGTTATTAGGGCAGCCAGTGTGATTCTACAAGGCATTGTCACCTTGAGCAGTGAGATAAGACATGTGTTTTGATATCACCACATTCCAGGCCAGACGGACCACCCAGATTCTTGGACTCCCATTGCTAGTTCCAAGAGATTAAGTACATTTATCCATTTTAGTTCCTTTCATAGATATGATCCTTTTTTTCTGAGAATAGCCTTGAATTGCACTCTAACATAGATATAATTGCACTCTAACATAGATTAGTATTTGCACATGTTAAGTTTTGTTAAATATCTTTTTACTGGTCTTTGGTCTAGAAATTCTTCAGTGCAAGTTTCCATGTGTTAAAATAGCACTACAAGGGGAGTTGTTTTTGATCAAGGCTGTATAAAACTGATATCCCTAGTGCATGATATCTGTGGTTGTAAGTTCAATGGAGCTGGCAGGTCCCAGCCTTGTATGCACATTTTGTAGGACTTGCTTCTGCAATCTCTTATTGTGATGGAGAGTGCCAAGAGGTGAGGATTTTGTAAGGAAGGAGAAGGATGACAGTGGACAAGTATTGTAGGGGTTGGTGTAGGATTGTTATGGGAAATGGGATCAATGATTAGGGAGCTGGAAAGAGATTGGGAGGGGTGTAGGAGAGAAACTGAGGCCTGTAAATGAAAACCAAAACTACAATACGTAACAGAAAGACAATATAAGAAAATCTAATTCTGTATGATTTGGGAGGTGGTTAGTATAGTCACTCCAAAAACAGGAGGTAGAGCCAATCCTGCAAAAATCTTTGTTGTTAGAACAGCTCCCCCTTTCCCTTTCACTTTGGTGACACAGGGTGGGCCCTGGAAATAATACTGGAGAAATACTGGTCAGATGCTTTGTGAAACATCCCTTTACAAATGAACATTTAATAGCTGTAACACATTTTTGTTTATTTTCCTTTCCTGTTTTACTGTTAATATTGAACATTAAAATTTAAATATTTCTTTAAATAATGGGGCAGATTTTCTGCATGTGGCTGTGCTCTTGTTGTTGAGTCTATACTACTGTCCCCCCTGCCTTGAATTAGTGTGGACTTTTAGCCTCTTAACAGAAGATGGTATGATTCATGGGCAGATGGCCGAGAGAATCAGGGTTAGGAGATATCTTCTCCACTGAATGTACATTTGAACTTTGTCTGCAAATGATTTATGGATAAATATATAATTAAATTGCAGAACTAGATTTCCTAGAATTAAGCAATTTAGTCTTGGGTTTTTAACTGGAAAATTCCTGTTAAATCTTTAAAAACTTGAAATTTGCTCACTGAAGCTTTGGATCATGTAAGCTAGCCCAATTGTTTTAGTTTTAAAAGGGGAGGAAGGGATTCTAGGAAGTTCCATTTAATAACCAATAATGAAAAAAATTTATTTTTAAAACATTTTAGTTACTTTACAAGGTTCCATTTGTAATTCAGTGTAATCTTGACTGAATTCGTAACAATTTCATCTCTAACTCAGGGTTCTCTGATCAAGCCCCAGTGTGGATTTAAATACATAATGCTGGGTGACACTTCATGCAATGCTGAATGAGGCTATGGCACTGGAAGTGTTGTTAATGCCACAAGCTATTAATTCAAGGTACAGTGTGCCTGTTCAAGTGGATTTAATAGATCCCAAGATACCATTCATTAATTTCTCATTAGTGGGGGCAGCATGTGTGCAAAATTAGCCATTGCTTATCCACATAGCAGTTTGATTATATTTCAAAACAAAAATCCTGACCTATAAAGCATTTTGGGATATTTCAAGGGCATGATAAGGCACCATCTAATCACATGTTCTGTTTTTTTCCTGTGCAGTGTGTAAAGTAGGCAGAACAATGGTTGTTCATGGTTTGTTTTCTAGACATGAAATTGCTAATACCATCCTTGGATTTTTAAAAAAAAATTCCACTTCTGTGGATTTTGTGTTTACTTTTTATGTTTTGTTTGTCTTACACATATAAAAGGATTGCTTCAAACTTGGGGTTAAAAAAGCTGTTAAAATTAGTAGTAGAAAAGCTCAACAGCTTTACGGTTGTTGGCATGTTTATCAATAACAATACGAGCCCATCTTGTATTACTTGATATTATCTCTAGGTCCAGCTTATAATGGTCAGTACTTCCTATGTTTAGTGAGAATTCCTATTCAGTTAGATTCCTGTTTTTAAAAAAATAATACATTTCCATTCGGGAAGTCACTTGGGATTTGAGGAGATTTCTGATGGTTGTGCAAACATCCGGATCATGGATATTGTACTTGGTAATAAGTTATTGATTGTTGAACATACAGTGAGCCGCATGACAAATAACAGGCACTTGGGTGAGCTACAGGAGGTTCGGCATTTGCAGATGTCTGTGTGTCTGTGCAATGAGTCAATGTCTTCCAGATGTGTAGGAACATTTTGGTGGGAAAAACTAGAAGGTAAAATTCACTGGTGGTTTCAGACTGAAAATATGAGGATTTCACTCCATCAGAGACTTAACCCCAATTCAGATTTAGTTTGTGTCTGGTGGAAATTTGAACGGATGGTATGCTTTTTGATAGATTTAGCCGAAAACAAAATTCTGGAGACACTCAGGATGTGGGACAACATCTGTGGAAAAAGAAACAGTTAACATTTGATTGTACTTTTTATTTTTATTTTTTTTAATTGATTTTTTTAATGCATTTTCTACAACACTACAAATAAAAAAAAAAACCCAAACCAAAATAAAAAATTAATACAGTGCAAAAATAAACACAATAATAATATAATACAAAAAAGATAATTGAGAAAGCACCCAAATTGAAGTCATGTAAAGTTAGTATCCTCCCCAAGCCCCACAACAAAAAAAAACTCCAGACCAACCACAACACAATATAGAGAATATAAATCAGGACATTCAAACCCCCAAAACTGTAAATACATTTGAAAACAGAAGATAATAATGCCTACTACCAAAAAAAAGAGCTGAAAGTAAGGGACTGAAAAAAAACCTTAATTAAGAGGAAAGTTATGAAAGTACTCAATAAAAGGTCCCCAGACCTTATGAAACTTTATATCCGAATTAAGAATTGAATAATGAATTTTTTCAAGGTCTAAACAGGACATAATATCATTAAGCCATTGAGTATGCGTGGGCGGGGCAACATCTCTCCATCTAAGGAGGATTAGACGTCTAGCCAGGAGAGAAGCAAAAGATAATATTCGACACTTAGTCGAACTCAAACGTATATCTGTCTCACCCAAAAAACCAAACAGAGCAATTAAAGGGTTAGGTTCTAAGTGGTGATTCAGAATACAGGATAAAGTTATAAAAACATCTTTCCAAAATTTCTCTAAACTAGGACAAGACCAGTACATATGAATAAGAGAAGCCTCGCCCCTTTTGCATTTATCACAAAGAGGACTAATATTAGGGTAAAATCGGATAATTTAGATTTAGACATATGGGCTCTATGAACAATCTTAAACTGTAAAAGGCAATGGCGAGCACAAAGAGAGGTTGAATTAACCGATTTGAGAATCGAGTTCCAAATCTCATCAGATAAAGAGATATTTAAATCATGCTCCCAAGCCATTCTAATTTTATCCACAGGGGCACGCCATAAGAATGCTAATTTATCACGAATAAATGATATTAAACCTTTACCCAGTGGATTAATAGAAAGAAAGAAATCCATAACATTTTTTCCGGGCATTTCAGGGAAGTTAGGAATTAAAGGATTAATAAAGTGTCTAATTTGGAGATATCTAAAAAAATGGGCATTAGGCAGATTGAATTTAGCAGAGAGCTGTTGAAAAGATGCGAAGTGATTATCAATAAAAAGATCTTCAAAATGTCTAATGCCCTTCCTATACCAATCATAGAATGTTGAGTCATACATAGTAGGTAAAAAAAAGGTGATTATGTAAGATAGGACTAGAAAGGGATGATTGTACTTTTTAGCCGTCTTAATAGTTTCTGAGTATTTTTGTGTTCCCTTTCTGTTGCCTTTTCCTGTCATTATATCGGAATCAAATGATGTCTTGGTGCTTCTAACATCTGTGAAAAATCTGGCAAAATTATTGTTTTCTCCGCACTACTGTCTCCCTAAGTTTAGATTCTGTTGATAACCACATTGAACACAAGATCATAATTGGCATTTGAAGGGCATGCTAAAACAATTTTTTTTTCATTTTAACATTCTGTAGAAGATCAGTAAAATAAAGATCCTTTGTTATACAGTCGAAAATCAACTGTATGATCTACTTAAATACAATTAATTAATGTGATTATACAACAATGAATGTGTGAAGACTTAAGTTGTACCATGTGTTCAAATGTATAACGTCTGCTGTGTAATGCATGTTGAGGTTTCTTTTTATTTATGAAACAGCTTGATGTGCATAAGTGCGTTTAATGCTTTTTTCTTCTTCTCCTTTTGCTGTGGCTGCAGTTCCAGAATTGACACTTCAATCAGGTATAGTGCTTTGCCTAAATCTTTCTGAAATAACAACAGCAAAAATCAGATGTCTCTTTTCTTAAAAAAAATGCTGCCTTTTACTAATTGCATTATTTGCAAAAGTAACCCATGTAGTTGTCATTCTGTATTGTTCTAAGATAACCTGTGTTTATTGTGTAACAGTGGACATTTCTGATCTTTTTAAATGAGTATTCTTGCTCTAGATTACATGACTCAAATACTACCATTAATTGATACTGCAAAAAAAGTGAACTTCTTTTATACACAAATACAAGAAAAATTGTCTCTTAGAAAATTGTACTGAAGGCATTAATTTGATACCTATTCACAAATATACATTTAATTGTTCAGTGAACATTTAAATTTACTTAAGATATTGGATGGGGGGGCATTCTGATTTATCAAATTCCCATGGTGGCAGAAGTTCATGATGTATCTGGCATACATATTGTGTGTAGAACCTTCCTTTTTTAACACTCTGTATGTAATACTAGTATCATTTCCTATCATCAGAAGCAAGTGCAGAGTATCCAAGAGTTACATGCAAATATTCCTTGGAGTCCCCATTACTTCTCACGAGACTTGTGAAGTATAGGAGTGGATTATAGTACACAAAACGCAAAAGTGAAAGGGTGGGTTGAGAGGGAAGCAGAAAAAGGCTAATAACAATTGGAAGAGAAGAGCAAAGATTTGTTAGTATGAGTTGAGGGGCAGAGAATTGACACTTTCAATTTGAGATTGGGAGTGCCAATAAGTATACTGTGAGGAAAGTGGAAATGATTGAATTTGCAAATATGGTTTGCAATTTATCTGGGAAAATATGAAAACCATTGCAGAAGTCTAATTAAAATACACATCTCTCCCTGATTCACTAGAATGAGGGCAGTGAAAAAACAGTAGAAGTTATAATTTCACTGAATTGGAGCTACCATGTAATAACAAAAAAAAACTGTAGGCAAAATCTTCCTAAAAATAACTCTGATGCACAGAGCAGATGAATTTACATTCACATTATTGGTAACTTCAGAGTCTGAAATAACTTCTGTTTATGAGGCCTTCAATTAGTTACATGCCTCACAAAGTTAATCCAATGATGCAGATAAGAAAGCATTCATATAGCTTTGTTGCATCTAAAATTCTGAAAGTAAGTTCAGATTCAGAGTCAGTATTCATAGAAAGCCAAGTGCACTTAGTAAGCTAAATGTCCTTATAATATCTGCTATTGGTCTGGATTGAATATGGGTAGAATTTAAAAACATCATGTTGTAGTGATGTACTACATACAGAGCTAGAGACAACGACACGCAGTCGGTAAGTCGTTTCAAGACTAGTTTATTCAAACTTCGCGGCGCTGGCATTTAATCCCTAGCGCCCGCCCTCTCTGGGTGGAAATGACGTCAGAGGTGCATTACCAAAGTCTCCCCCCGCGCGCTGGCTATTTGTGAGCTGGTTCGCCTGCGCAGAAAGTGGGTCGCCACATAACCCCCCCCCCCCCCAGAACCAGCGATACACCCCTCAATGTCCACAGACTGGATCAGCCTCTGTTTGGGAGGTCTACCTCTGCGCCGCGGTGCCTGAACCTCGACTGGCTGCACCGTCCACATGGGCTGGTTTGAGTTGGTCCACCGTGAAAACCTCCTCTTTCTCACCAATGTCCAGAACGCACATGGACCCATTGTTGTTGATCACCTTGAACGGCCCCTCGTACGGCCACTGTAGCGGTGCCCGGTGTCCGCCCCTTCGTACAAACACAAACTTACAGTTCTGCAGGTCTTTGGGTACATGGGTCGGGGTCCATCCGTGCTGTGAAGTCGGCACGGGGGCCAGGTTGCCGAGCCTTTCGCGTAGTCTGTCCAGGACTGCTGCGGGTTCTTCCTCTTGCCCCCTTGGGGCTGGTATGAACTCTCCCGGGACGGCCAGGGGTGCGCCATACACCAACTTGGCCGATGAAGCGTGCAGATCCTCTTTGGGCGCTGTGCGAATTCCAAGCAGGACCCAGGGAAGCTCGTCCACCCAGTTAGGTCCTCTCAGGCGGGCCATGAGAGCCGACTTCAAGTGACCGTGGAAGCGTTCCACTAGTCCGTTCGACTGTGGGTGGTAGGCAGTAGTGTGGTGTAGCTGCGTTCCCTACAGGCTGGAGGTGAACTGGGGGCCTCTGTCAGAGATAATGTGGGCCGGTGCCCCGAAGCGTGCTACCCAGGTTGCAATCAGTGCTCGGGCGCAGGAATCGGCAGATGTGTCGGTGAGCGGGACCGCCTCTGACCACCTCGTGAACTGGTCTACCATAGTTAGGAGGTACTGCGCTCCTCGGGACACTGGTAGGGGGCCCACGATATCCACATGAATATGGTCGAACCTCCAGTGGGTGGGTTTGAACTGCTGCGGCGGGGCTTTAGTGTGCCACTGCACCTTGGCTGTTTGGCACTGCGCATACGTTCTGGCCCATTCACTGACCTGCTTGCGAAGTCTGTGCCACGTGAACTTGCTGGAGACCAGCCGGACGGTTGTCCTGATAGATGGGTGCGCCAAACCGTGTATGGAGTCGAAAACTCACCGCCTCCAGGCTGCCGGGACGATGGGGCGAGGTTGGCCGGTAGCCACGTCGCACAGGAGGGTCCTCTCACCTGGGCCTACGAGAAAGTCCTGCAGCTGCAAACCCGAGACTGCGGTCCTGTAGCTGGGCATCTCGTCGTCTGCCTGCTGCGCCTCCGCCAGTGCTGCATAGTCCACCCCCAGGAACAGAGCCTGGACAGCTGGTCTGGAGAGTGCGTCCGCCATGACGTTGTCCTTTCCTGAGACATGCTGGATGTCCATCGTGTACTCGGATATGTAGGACAGATGTCGCTGCTGGCGAGCCGACCAGGGATCGGACATCTTCGTGAATGCAAAGGTCAACGGTTTGTGGTCCGTGAACGTGGTGAACGGCTTGCCTTCTAAGAAGTACCTGAAATGCTGGATTGCCAGATACAGTGCCAACAGCTCCCGGTCGAAAGCACTGTACTTGAGTTCGGGTGGTCGTAGGTGCTTGCTGAAGAATGCCAGGGGTTGCCAGCGCCCCTCGATGAGCTGCTCCAGCACCCCACCGGCTGCTGTGTCGGACGCATCCACTGTGAGGGCGGTCGAAACGTCCGTTCTGGGGTGCACCAGCATCGTGGCATCTGCCAAGGCTTCCTTGGCTTTAACGAAAGTGGCCGCGGCCTCCTAATCCCAAGTAATGTCCTTGCCTTTACCCGACATCAGGGTGTACAAAGGGCGCATGATAAGGGCTGCTGAGGGGAGGAAACAGTGGTAGAAGTTCACCATACCAACGAACTCCTGCAGGCCTTCGATCGTGTTGGGCCGGGCAAAGTGGCAGATAGCGTCTACCTTGGCGGGTAGAGATGTTGCCCATCTTTGGTAATCCTGTGGCCCAGGAAGTCGATGGTATCGAGACCAAACTGGCATTTGACCGGGTTGATCGTGAGGCCAAAATCACGCAGGCGGGAGTAGAGCTGGCGGAGGTGGGATAGATGCTCCTGACGACTACTGCTGGCTATAAGGATGTCGTCCAAATAGATGAACGCAAAGTCCAGGTCGCGTCCCACCACATCCATTAGCCGCTGGAACGTCTGTGTGGCATTCTTCAGGCCGAATGGCATTCGGAGGAACTCGAACAGGCTGAATGGGGTGATGAGAGCAGTTTTGGGGATGTCTTCAGGGTGCACCGGGATTTGATGGTACCCCTGGACGAGGTCTACTTTGGAAAAGTTTCTTGCCCCATGCAGGTTTGCTGCAAAGTCCTGTATGTGCGGCACAGGGTAGCGGTCTGGAGTGGTAGCCTCGTTCAGTCTGCGGTAGTCGCCGCATGGTCTCCAACCCCCAGCTGCTTTGGGCACCATGTGCAGGGGGGAGGCCCATGGGCTGTCGGACCTCCATATGATCCCCAATTCCTCCATCCTCTTGAACTCCTCCTTCGCCAGCCGGAGCTTTTCTGGGGGGAGCCTTCGTGCGCGGGTGTGGAACGGTGGTACCTTGGTCGGGATGTGGTGCTGAACCCCGTGTCTGGGCATGGCTGCCGTGAACTGCGGTGCCAGAATCGATGGAAATTCCGCCAGGATTCTGGTGAATTTGTTGTCCGACAGCGTGATGGAGTCCAGGTGTGGGGCCGGCAACTTGGCTTCACCCAGGGAGAACGTCTGGAAAGTCTTGGCATGTACCAGTCTTTTCCCTTGCAAGTCGACCAGCAGGCTGTGAGCTCGCAAGAAGTCTGCCCCCAGGAGTGGTTGGGCCACGGCGGCCAGTGTGAAGTCCCACGTGAACTGGCTGGCGCCGAACTGCAGCTGCACTGTATGGGTGCCGTAGGTCCGTATCGTGCTGCCGTTTGCTGCCCTCAGGGTGGGTCCTGGCTTCCTGTTGCGGGTGTCGTACCCCGTCGGGGGCAAGACACTCATTTCCACTCCGGTGTCGACCAAGAAGCGGCGTCCCGACTGTTCGTCCCAGACGTACAAGAGGCTGTCCTGGTGGCCAGCCGCCATAGTCATTAGCGGCAGCTGGCCCTGGCCCTTGCAGGGCGGGCGACAACGGCGGGCTTCTGTGCCCCACTGCTGGTGGTAGAAGCACCACTGTTCACTGGCCTCCTCACTCCAGCCTCTGTGTTGTGTGCGCCCCCCTGCCGGGCCTGGTCTGGTCTGCTGTCTAATCCACAAGTCAGATTACGTGTGGCCTGGTAATCTGACCGACGGACGCCACGCTCTCCCTCTTGGCTTTCCACAGCACGTCTGCCCGGGCTGCCACCTTCCGGGGGGGTCACTGAAATCTGCGTCGGCCAGCAGCAGATGTATGTCTGTGGGCAGTTGCTCTAGGAATGCTTGCTCGAACATGAGGCAGGGCTTGTGTCCGTCAGCCAGGGCCAGCATCTCGTTCATCAATGCTGACGGCAGTCTGCCTTCCAAACCATCCAGGTGAAGCAGGCGGGCACCCCGCTCACGCCGTGAGAGGCCAAAGGTCCCAATGAGCAGCGCTTTGAATGCATCTGCAACCTGGGTGGCCGTCTCCTGGTCAAGGTAGCTCACCACATGATAGTAACGCGTGGAATCAGAAGATATCTGCCGAATCTAGAACTGGGCTTCTGCTTGGCTAAACCACACGCGTGGTCGCAGCGTCCAGAAAGTCGGTAGCTTTAGTGAAACTGCGTAAACAGATGAAGAGTCGGTCATCTTTGGTCCAAATCCCGCTTGGACTGTCAGGGTCACCAATGTAGCGATGTACTACATACAGAGCTAGAGACAACGACACGTAAGTCGTTTTGAGACTAGTTTATTCAAACTTCGCAGCGCTGGCATTTAATCCCTAGCGCCCGCCCTCTCCGGGCGGAAATGACATCAGAGGTGCATTACCAAAATCTCCCCCCGCGTGCTGGCTATTTGTGAGCCAGTTCGCCTGCGCAGAAAGTGGGTCGCCACAATATTCAATTTTCAGTGAAATCATTTGAACTATATGACTAGTTGTTCTACAGAGCTAAATTGTTTAAAAAAATTTGGGATTGAAATTACTGTACAAGCAGTTTAGACTGGTCATATGGACTGTATTCATTGATTTGTTTCTATTATTGAACTACTAAAATCAGAATTATTTGATACCATCATCAAATGATAGATTTTAGAAACCTGGGTGCATCAAAGACTTATACTTCCAGGCAATACTGGAGCAGCCAGATACTTGCTCAAGGAAAGTAAGAAAGGATAATGACATTAGAGAGCAAACAGAAACCCAGTGATCCAGGACTTCCATGTATTTCATGCAATTCAATCTTTACTGACAGACCTTGGGTGAAAATTGCAATTGAGTCATGATTAAGGCATTGAATTTGCATGTTTAATGTATGATGCTCTCCAGTCTTTGCCCCTCCTGTCTGATTAAAATCCTAACTTGTGTGAAGGCAAAAGAGTGAACTGTACAAGTCAGAACCATTTTAAATTTATTTTAATCTTAAAATAGATAATGCTGTAGTCCTAGCTCAGGATTTGGAAGCTGGATAAATATGTATAATTACATGGTTCTAAAAGAACATTGTCTTCTAACTTTACAGCTTCACCCCAAGTCTTGCATGGCATGTGTGAAAACTATCATAAATATACAAAACCAAAACGTATCAGAGTCAGCGTTGGAACCTGGAATGTGAATGGTGGAAAGCAATTTCGCAGTATTGCTTTCAAGAATCAAACTCTGAATGACTGGCTGTTGGATGCGCCAAAAAAAGCAAATGCTCAAGAATTCCAAGGTAAAATCTTGCATTTAGTATGATTATTTGGTAACTTCAACTGAATTTTATAGTGTACATTGTTTTTTTTTAAATAATTTTAATGCTGTAATATAGTATTATTGGAAGGAATCAAACAGTATGGTTTCTTAAACATAAGAGTTCCTGCAGATGCTGGAAATCTAGAACAGCACGTGCAAAATGCTGGAGGAACTCAGCAGGTCAGGTAGCCTCTATGGAAATAAATAAACAGTCAGGCTGAGACCCTCATCAGGAAAGGAAGGGGAAGAGACAAGGGGCTAGAATGGGAAATTGAAGAAGAGGGAAGGGGGAGGGGGAAAATTACAGGAAGTTGGAGAAATTGATGTTTGTGCCATTAAGTTGGAGGCTACCGAGACGGAATATGGAGTATTGCTCCTCCAAACTGAGAGTGGCTTCATCATGGCAGAAGAGGAGGCCATAGACAGACATATCAGAATGAGAATGGGGCTACGAATTAAAATGGTTTGCCACCAGGAAATCCTGCTTTTTGCGGATGGACTAGAGGTTCTCGACAAAGCGGTCTCCCAATCTACATTTGGTCTCATCAGAAGCACTAAATACAGTAGACGACCCCAACAGGTTCACATGAGAAGTGTTGTCTCACCTGGAAAGACCTATTTGGGGCCTCAATGTAGGTGAGGGTGGAGATGAATGGGCAAGTTATCAAACATGCTGGTTGATAGATTAATTGGTTGCAGTGAATTGCATCTAGTGTAGCTATGGCAGGACAATCAGTGGATGGGGAGATGAGATTATGGATCTGAAAGAGTGAACATATTGCAGGTACTCACTACCAGGGCAAATGGGGGAAGCAGATACAGTAGCAACATTTAGGAGATAGTAGGCAGGCATGAAATAGGGGTGAAGGGATATAGATCATGTGCAGGCTTATGGGATTGGTTTAATTCACCATTATGGCCAGCACAGACACGTGAAACAAATGACCTGCTCCTGCGCTGTGTTCTGAAAGGTTGGATTATGATCAGTCTCCTATTTCAGCATTCTTTAATATGCAGAAATTTGAATGTAATCACATTGTGAATCTAACTGCACAGCCACAATTCCTGCACATATCCCTTCATTTTCTGCCTGCTTATCTAAGGGACTGAATATACAGTCGGTCCTCCAGCATTTGTTGTTTGAGCATGTACAGACTTTTTTGTACAGACTCCTGATGAAGGGTTTCGGCCTGAAACGTCGTCACTACCTCCTCCCATGGCTGCTGTCTGGCCTGCTGAGTTCTGCCAGCATTTTGTGTTTTTACAGACTTTTTTTCTTGTCATTATTCCCTAAACAATACAGTATAACAACTATTTACATAGCATTTACATTGTATTACTTATTATAAGTAATCTAGAGATGATTTAAAGTATATGGGTGGATGTGCATAGGTTACCACAGATCGGGAATCGAAAAAAAAATGGAAGTTCTCTATGCCGGAACAGGTACATCCGGTATTATTTAGCGTCAGTTAGTCAAACATTTGTCTTAGTATATAGTATATATTTTACCTTTCTATGCATATAAAACACTTAAGAAACGTATGTATTTCAATAATTAAACCACTGCATTGCTTAGTAATACTTGTAGCTTTCATTTCTCTATTATTCTGACTTTATCCTTTAAAATTGTTCCGATCGTTGACCGACTGTAGCCTAACGCTTTTCCAATGACTGATGCTGTTTTACCTCTTTTCGATCGCTTTATTATTTCCACTTTATTTTCAATTGTGATTGTTTTCCGGAACAGAAACACTGCGGGCGGCGGGTCCCGAGCTCCACCGGGTCCTAAAGTCCATCGCCCCGAGAAAAGTTAAATAAGGTCCAGCGCTCCGCTGGGCCCTAAAGTCCACCAACTTGAACATCCACGTTTTTTGGTATCCGCGGGTGGGGGGGGGGGGGGTCTGGAATCAATCCCCCGCGGATGAGGAGGGCCGACTGTATAGCATTTGTATAGGGACTGATAGACAATATGACTTTGTGCGTGGTAGGTCATGTCTAACCAATCTTACAGAGTTTTTTGAATAAGTGACCAGGAAAGTTGATGAAGACAAGGTAGTGGATGTTGTCTACATGGACCTTAGTAAGGCTTTTGACCAGATCCCACATGGGAAGTTTGTCAAGAAGGTTCAGTTGCTTGGCACTCAGGATGAAGTAATAAACTGGATCAGACATGGCCTGCGCGGGGTAAGCCAGAGAGTGGTAGGTGGTGGTTGTTTCTCTGACTTGAGGTCTGTATAATTGTGTGCTGCAGGGATTGGTGCTAGGTCTGTTGTTTGTCGTCTTTGTTAATGATCTGGATGATAATGTGGTAAACTGGATGAGCAAATTTGTGATGACACTAAATTGTGGGTATAGTGGAGAGCAAAGAAGACTATCAAAGCTTACAGTGAGATCTGGGACAGCTGGTGAAATAGGCTGAAAAATAGCAGATGGAATTTAACACAGACAAGTGGGAAGTGTTTGGGAGGACAAACCAGGATAGGACTTGCATGGTGACTGATAGGCCAGTGAGGAGTCTGGTAGTACAGAGGGATCTGGGAATACAGATCCATAATTGCTTGAAAGTGTCATCACTGGTTAAAATATCTATTGGCACATTGGCCTTCATTAATCGAAGTACTGAGTACAGGAATTCCGATGTTATATTTAAAGTTGGATAAGATGTATGATGAAGTTTGTAGTAAGAAATATGATGAAGTAAGTACGAAGTTTGATAAGATGAGTATTGTATGCAGTTTTGGTCACCGACCTATAGATATAACCTAAAGATGTAAATAAGGTTGAAAAAGTACAGGGAAAATTTGGAAGGATGTTGCCAAGACTTGTGAACCTAAGTAATAGGGAAAGATTGAATAGGTTAGGACTTTATTTCCTAGAACGTAGAAGAATGAGGGAGATTTGATAGAGGTATACACAATAATGAGGGGTATAGATTGGGTAAATGTAAGCAGGCTTTTTTCACTGAGGTTGGGTGAGACTAGAACTAGAGGCCATGGATTAATAGTGAAAGGTGAAATGTTTAAGAAGGAGAAACTTCTCCACTCAGTGGTTGGTGAGATTGTGGAATGAGCTGCAGTGAAAGTGGTTGATACGGGGTCGAAATTTGGATAGGTACGTAAGTGGGAGGGGTATGAAATGGATGCAGATTGATGCAAATAGGTTGGTTTATACTTTGACATGGACTAGATGGGCCAAAAGACCTGTTTCTTTGCTGTAGTCTTCTGACTATGTGTCTGTCTAAATGTCTCTTAAATATTTCTATCATTGATTCCCTTGGTAGTATATTCCAGGCATATGCCACTCTGTGGATTAAATTCCATCTGCCATTTTTCCAGCAATACTTCCAACTGATTTTTATCCTGCTGTCTTCTTTGATAATCTTCCTTATTTCCACAACTCCAGCAATTCTTGTGTCGTCTGCAAACCTATTAATCTGCTCACTGACATTTTCATCCAAGTCACTATTATGATCTATTTATGTTCTTTCTTTCATCAGAACTTTCATGTTCCAACTAGCCATTGGTGCCCTCTCCAAATTTAGTCTCTTTCACTTGGCATCTTTTTATTTCCCCAATGTTAGGGAGCTTCACTCGTTGAAGAGTATTTATTTTCTTTTAATTTAATTTCAGATAGGGGAGGCAAACCTGTAGACATATTTGCTATTGGATTTGAAGAAATGGTTGAGCTGAATGCAGGAAATATTGTAAGTGCAAGGTAGGTAATAATACTTTGATATTTGTCATTTTAAGTTTTCTTGTTACTGAAATGAGCTGATTTAACCATACTACGAAAGTACTTCTTGAGTGATATGGTTAAATGGAGTTTTAAATAATTTTGATTATTTTACTTAATTATTTTAGAATGGCATGTTTAGATTGGAAAATGATTCATTGCCACTGAATATATATGTTCAATTTGTTTTTTTATTTGTACAACTTATTGTACAATTTGTTTTTTTTTGGCTTTAAATATAACAATTTAAAATTATTTTTTTTATGTTGCCTACATCGCATGAGTACTTTTAATTTAGATCCTTAAAATATGAAGACTTTGTTTTTGGGAGACTCTTAAATTCCCAACATATTTTGTATACCCCTAAACGTTCTATCTTGTTGTAAAATTATTTTTGTTGTATCCCTGAACTTGCCGTGCTAACGACACATGAGAAAAGCCATCATCATGCCACAAAGGCAGTAAGAGATGAGCAATAAGATTTTTGTCTCAGTCACCTACAGTATATTCCATGAACAAACTTTAAAAATACTTCCTTGACTTTATCTTCCTGTTTCTAAATCTTCCTTTAGTTCTTCCACACCACTATATTAATACTGAAATAAAAACAAAAGATATCAAAAAGTACACAAACTGTTTGGCAGCATCTGTGGTGAGAGAAAGAGTAAAACTTCAGTTATACTGAAGTCAGAACTTTGGTTACGTTGTTGTCAATCAGCTGTCTTTGATCTCCCAAGTTCTCCTTCATTATGTATATGCTTGAAAACATCTGTATATATTATGTATCATTGCTTACAACTCTTTGACAGCACTACCAATCAGAAATTATGGGCTGCTGAGATTCAGAAGAGTATCTCCAGGGACTGCAAGTATGTTCTTTTAGCTTCTGAGCAACTTGTGGGTGTTTGCCTATTTATTTTTATCCGACCACAACATGCTGCATTTATCAGGTAAGTTTATTTTTTCAGTATAATTTGATTAAGGAAATATGCTATTAGCTCGTATTTTTTATTAACTACAAAAAATGCTAAGATGATCCGATACTGTAATTTGGCAGGGGAAAAAATTATAACTTGTCTAAACGTAAACACTTTACTCTTGTTTCAACTAGTAGAATCATAAGATGACTTCAGCAGCAAGTAAACTGTGATAGTGTTACAGTAGGGATGTGATGGTTGGAGAGCTTAAGATTTAATGGGTGTTAAGTTGCAAGTTCAGCAAAGAACAAAAATGACAAGGATAGCAGTAATCCTTGGCTATGTAGGAGTGGAAGTACAGTTAAACCACTCGCCTGATTTTGCTCTTCCCCATTAAATGTTACATAAATGTCAAAAGTTACATTACAGTAATTGTCTATAAAAACCAAAGAACAATCTATTTAGTAATGCAGTAATAAGCCAAGCTTTTTTAATTGCTTTTTTGCTATTGCTTTTTTAATTGTCCCTTTAAACCCTGCAGATCAAATAAGAGCAGAAATATGCTATTTGGCCTTTTTTGAGCCTGCTCCACTATTCGTGACAGTCATTGATGATCTTCTGCCTTGGCACCATTTTCCTGCACTATCCCCATATCCCTTAATTCCCAGTTTCCAGGAATCTAATTGATCTGTTTTAACAAATTAACTGATTTAAAGTTTAACTTTATTAACCGAACTGTATGCAATCGGATGTTGATCATTTCGGTCATGTTTTGCTGCTCTCTCACTGCCCCCCTTGCTGCCTCTTTTCTACTCAACTTTGGTTCCCCCTCTCTGCTTCCTCACAGCTTTGCCCACCATATCTTTGGTGCTCCTTTCCAAAGTGTCATACCTCTGGCCATCAGTATCGTCTGTATACTTCTAGTGTTTGAACTGAAATTGAGACATTTATATTTAGTCAATGCATTGACATGTGCATTATACTCTTTCTGTTTTACTTCAGAATTCAGTGTTTGATTGGTTACCAACTTTTTGAAAATGATTAAATTTGTAGATGTTATGTTCTTGTATCCATTTCTTTTTGATTGTAAATATAAATAACTATCTTAAAAGACTGGCCGGTTGCTTGGGTTAAATGCTGGTCTTCCACTTCTACTATTAGGATCAAAAATGGGTTTAAAACTAATATGAAAAGCAGCTGAAGAGTTTTAATCTTATTTCCCATTACATGAGGATGTTGTTAATTTAGCAAAACTTGGCATGACATTGGTAATTTTGGAGAGCATAGGCAATTGAAGGTTAATAAAGAAAATAAGACATTGTCTGATAACAGATGCTCATCACAGATTATGGCTTATGTACAGTATTAAACCAGAATGAATAGAATTCCAAACTCTATCAGATTGTACTCATCATCAGCTCCGACATGGGCGCTGGCCTCCTCAGCATGCAGGACACCTTCAAAGAGCGATACCTCAAAGAGGCAGCATCCATCATTAAGGACCCCCAGGACATGCCCTTTCTCATTGGTACCATCATGGAGGAGGTATAGGAGCCTGAAATCACACACTCAATGATTCAGGAATGGCTTCTTCCCCTTTGCCTTCAGATTTCCAAATGGATATTGAACCTATGAACACTATCTCACTACTTTTTTTTCAGTTCTGCACTAGTTATTTTAATTTAACTTTTTTAGTATATGTGCACACTCAATGTAATTTACAGTTTTTGTTGTTATACATTACAATGTAATGCTGCCGGATAACAATGAATTTCATGACATATGCTGGTGATATTAAACCTGATTCTGATTCTTCTTTTGTTATACCTTAATGTAACCTGATTATGACCAAGGCTAAATGAAGGGAAAAACATAATTATCCATTGCTTTGAACACAGAATTTCTAAAATACTAAGATTTTAGAAGTTAATACCTTGATGGAAACTGTGTTGGTAGATAGTTGTGTATAAAGATAATATAAAATTTCAAGAAACATCCTTGATATCAAGCTATTTTGTTCAAATATATGTAATTGGAGTAGGCTGTTATGTTTTGCTAATCGCTGTGATGGCATTCCGTTTCAGGGATGTAGCAGTGGACACTGTGAAGACTGGAATGGGAGGAGCTACTGGTAACAAAGGAGCAGTTGCTGTCCACATGTTGTTCTATACCACCAGCCTTTGCTTTGTTTGTGCCCATTTTGCTGCAGGACAATCACAGGTCAAGGAACGGAATGAGGATTACATTGAAATAGCTCGTAAACTGAGTTTTCCAATGGTATGATCGCCATTTTTTAAAATTGCAAATGTCTTCAACCACATTAAAAAAGCTAGATTAGTTCCTGTAAAACAAAACTTGGCAGATTTGCATAATACATTAGGTGTTAAAATGTAAACCAATATGGACCTCCAAAAAATTTTAAGAAATAAGTTTAATCTTTAAAGAAAGGAACATTTGTACATGTATTTCACAACTGCACAAAGTCCCTCAGCACTTTCCAAACTTTTGTAGTGCTAGAGTACATAAGAACATAAGAAATAGGGGCAGGAGTAGGCCATCCGGCTCATCGAGCCTGCCCCGCCATTCAATAAGATCATGGCTGATCTATCCGTAAACTTAGCTCCATCTACCTGCCTTTGCCCCATAACCCTTAATTCCCTTACTATTCCAGAGAGTATAGTTGATGCACCATCAATAACTCTTGGAGACGTGAGTCAAGATAGGCTTTTATTAGCTGGAAGAAAGCACCGTCAGCAGCAAGAGACCACCACACAGCATCCTGGAGACTGAGGGAGGAGCAGTACCTCCAATCGCTTTTATACAGGGGTCTGTGGGAGGAGCCACAGGAGCAGTCAGCGGGGGGGCGTGTCCAGACAGGTATATGTAGTTCACCACAATAGTCCCAGGCAACTCGATCTCTCCTCATAGGTTAACCCCTTCATCTCTGGAATCAACCTGGTGAACCTCCTTTGCACTGCCTCCAAAGTCAGTATATCCTTCCTCAAATATGGAGACCAGAAATGCACACAGTACTCCAGATGCGGCCACACCAGTACCCTGTATAGTTGCAGCATGACCTCCCTGCTCTTGGTCAATCCCTCCAGCATTGAAGGCCAACATTCCGTTTGCCTTCTTAATAACCTGTTGTACCTGCAAGCCAACTTTTTGCGATTCGTGAACAAACACTCCCAAGTCCCTCTGCACAACAGCATGCTGCAATCTTTCATCATTTAAATAATAATCTGCTCTTCGATTATTTCTTCCAAAGTGGATAATCTCGCATTTACCAACGTTGTATTCCATCTGCCAGACCTTGGCCCACTCACTTAACGTATCTATATCCCTCTGCAGACTCTCCACATCCTCTGTACAATTTGCTTTTCCACTCAGTTTAGTGTCATCAGCAAATTTTGCTATGCTACACTCAGTCCCCTCTCCCAAATCATCAATGTAAATGGTAAACAGCTGTGGGTCCAGCACCGACCCCTGCGGCACCCCACTCACCACCGACTGCCAACCGGAGAAACACCCATTTATACCAACTCTCTGCCTTCTGTTGGTTAACCAATCCACTATCCATGCCAATACACTTCTTCTGACTCCATGCATCCGTATCTTATAAGTCTCTTGTGTGGCACCTTATCGAACACCTTCTGGAAGTTCAAGTATATGACATCCACCTGTTCCCCTCTATCCACTGCACTCATTATGTCTTCAAAGAACTCCAGTAAGTTTGTCAAACAGGACCTGCCTTTTCTGAATCCATGCTGTGTCTGTCTAATGGAACCACTCCTTTCTAAATGTTTCGCTATTTCTTCCTTATTGACAGCTTCAAGCATTTTCCCGACTACAGATGTTAAGCTAACTGGCCTATAGTTGCCCGTCTTTTGCCTACATTCTCTTTTTAAAAAATGGCATGACCTTTGCTGTCTTCCAATCCGCTGGTACCTGCCCAGAGTCTGGCGAGGTTTGATAAATGATTACCAACGCGTCTACTATAACCTCCACCAATTCCTTCAGCACCCTGGGATGCATCCCATCAGGACCAGGGGACTTATCTACCTTCAGGCCCTCTAGTTGGCTCATCACTATCTCTTTCGTGACAGTGATTTTATTGAGGTCCTCACCTCCCATTTTGTCTGTAACATCCTTCTTTGGCATATTAGACATGTCCTCCACCGTGAAGACTGACACAAAATAGTTGTTCGATGCCTCAGCCATTTCCTTATCACCGAATCTCAATTTCCCCTTCTCGTCTTCCAAGGGACCTATGTTGACTTTAGCCACCCTCTTCCACTTTATCTATTTATAAAAACTTTTGCTACCTGTTTTTATATTTTGTACTAATTTATTTTCATACTCTATCTTCCCTTTCCTTATTTTTTGTTCAGTTGTTCTCTGTTGCTTTTTAAAGTTTTTCCAATCCTCCAGTCTGCCACTACTCTTTGCATCTTTGTACACATGAGCTTTCAAAACATGGTAGCCAGTTTTCCATAGGATGTTTCCATAAACAATGATAAGATTACACAATCTTTATTCTGCCTACCGAGAGATAAACACTAACTATATTCAGACATGTATAATCTCATTGGCATCCTATTTAAAAATATAGGAGAATTTTTAATCAATGTCTGAACTAGGACTCATTTTCTTCAAAGCCAGTCGAAAGAACTATTGCAGTTTATAAAATTGACTTTCCTTAGGCAGTCCATGTTGGAAAATACAGTGGCTATAACAAGTATTCACCCCCCCCCCCCCAGAAGTTTTCATATTTTACAACATTGAATTACAGTGGATCTAATTTGGCTTTTTTTGACACTGATCAACAGAAAGACTCTTTCATGTCAAAGTGAAAAACAGATTTCTGCAAAGTGATTACAAATATTACAAATTAATTACAAATAAAGAACAAAATAATTGATTGCATAAGTATTCACCCCCTTCAAGTCAGTATTTAATAGTTTTTCCTTTGGCAGAAATTACAGGCTTGAGTCTGTGTGGATAGGTCTCTATCAGCTTTGCACATCTGGACACTACAATTTTTCCCCATTCTTTACAAAACTGCTCAAGCATGGGGATCATGAGTGAACAACCCTTTTCCAGTCCAGCCACAAATTCTCAATTGGATTGAGATCTAGACTCTGACTTGGCCATTCCAGGACATTAACTTTGTTGTTTTTAAGTCACTCCTGTGTAGCTTTGGTTTTATGTTTGTGGTCATTGTCTTGCTGGAAAACAAATCTTCTCCCCAAGTCACAGTTCTCTTGCAGACTGCATCAGGTTTTCCTCCAGGATTTCCCTGTATTTTGCTGCATTCATTTTACCCTCTACCTTCACAAGTGTTCCAGGGCCTGCTGCAGTGAAGCATTCCCACAGCATGATGCAGCCACCACCATGCTTCACGGTAGAGATGGTGTCTTTCTGATGTGCAGTCTTTGGTTTACGCTAAACATAGCATTTAGTCTGATGGCCAAAAAGCTCAATTTTTGATGAACCGTCTTTCATCTGACCTCAGAGTCTCCTGCATGCTTTCTAACAAACTGTAGCCGAGATTTCATATAGGGGATTTTTTTTCAACAGTGGCTTTCTCTTTGTCACTCTCCCATAAAGCTGTGACTGGTGAAGCACCTGGGCAACAGATGGTGTATGTATTGTCTTTCCTATCTCAACCACTGAAGTTGTAACTCCTCCCAAGTTGTCATAGATCTCTTGGCGGCTTCCCTCACTAGTCCCCTTCTTGCATGGTCACTCAGTTTTTATGGGCAGCTTGTTCTAAGCAGATTTACAGCTGTGCCATATTCTTTCCATTTTTTGATGATTGACTTAACTGTACTCCAAGGGATATTCAGTGACTTTGGTAATTTTCTTTTATCTATCTCCTGAATTGTGCTTTTCAATAACCTTTTCGTGTAGTTGCTTGGAGTGTTCTTTTGGCTTCATGGTGTAGTTTTTGCCAGGATACTGACTCATCAGCAGTTGGACCTTCCAGATATAGGTGTATTTTTAATACAGTCGATTGAAACAACTTGACTGCAAACAGGCCTCATAAAACAAATCTCCATTTAACCTATTATGTGACTTCTAAAACCAATTGACTGCACAGTGATGATTTGGGTGGTGAATACTTATGCAATCGTAGAGATGTTTTCATTGTGACACAAAAGAATGTATTTTTGTTGATCAGTGTCAAAAAGCCAAATTAAATCCACTGTGATTTGATTTTATAAAACAATAAAACATGAAAATTTCCTGAGGGGGTGGGGGGTGAATTTTTTTTATAGGCACTGTATGTGCTGACCTAGTCAGTGAAGGGCACATCCTTAATAATTCTTAAAAATAAAACCATTATTTTATGAGAAGGGAATGTATGGTAATGTGTACTGGGAGACATGCACATATAGTAGATCTCATTCTTATATGCTTTTAAGATGGTCATTATTGGCTGCCTTGAACTTGTGCCACACTGTGGTAATTATATTCTCATAATTGTTACTTTTCTTGAGTAAAATCATGGAACAAATTAATATTTTTTTAAATTGAAAAACTGCAGATGCTAGAAATCTGGAACTGAAACAGGAAGCATTCCTGAAACAGGAAATGGACAGAGTTGATGTTTCAAGTCAAAGACCCTCTCCATCCAACAGAAACAAACATGTATATACACACATATTGCTATCTCTCTGCAACTTAAACCTAACTTGTTTTCTTTCTCCACCAGTAGTTCTGATGTAGCATCTTTGATCTGAAATATTAACTTGGTTTCTTCTTCCAAAGGTGCTACCTGACTTGCTGATTCTTTCTACCATGTTCTTTTAAATAGTTGGATGGCTTATGATGGAAAATTTTAGTGATGGTATACCAGTGTCCCGCTTGCCTTGGTCCTTCTAACAATAAATATGGCATTTTGAATTACTGCAGGGCATCCACTTGATCCTTAAGCACTGCAATTTTACTGCACTGATATGTTAGGGCAACAACTTGTTCTGATGCTAACTTTGTTTAATGGTTTTGGACTACCTTGTAGATGCTGAGCTTTGGGGTCAGCATATTTGAGATATTCCTTCTGCTCTGAACACCTAAATTCTGATCTATTATTGTGGCTGCAATGTATATGTAATCATATTTCTGATCAATTCTAAACTCTCAATGTGTTAATAGTGGAGCCGTGCCATAGGCAATGCCAAGAATGTGACAGGAGGTGGTCACTTGAGGCACTTGATGGTCATTGCTTGGTATCAGTTCGGTTTAAGTGTTACTAGCAGTCAAGACTGAATATTATTTCTAAAGTACTGCTGCATGCAGCTAAGGGCTATGTGATTTCCTAAGTAGTATATTGAATTGGAAATTCTTCAATCATTGACACTTCCAGTTCTCACTTTTTTTGAACAGAAGGTCAAGAAATAACTTACTATAAATAATGTTATGGGGCTAATGATTCCTCTCCATGACATCAATTTTCCTAGGATTGCTTAAGGATGTATCAGCAGCAGTCACTTTTGCTTCACCTCTGGAATTTAGAACTAAGTCACTATTGGCTGCTTGAAAACATCAGTGACATCTTCCGTTATTTTAATGTAGCTAATTTGAACATCCTGCTTTATGTGAACAAGAATAGCTGTCCAATTTAACACTCTATCATTCTCGTGCTTGGGTATGTACAGGAACAGTCCTGTTTGGAGGCTGGCTGCCTTGTGCACTGTAACTTGGGTCTTGGGCCAAATGATACTTATGGATTCTGTGTGCTCTTTTTCTTGATGCCATGTAGAATGAACTGAATTCAATTCTTGATGGCGGAAACCTGGAGGATGAGATGGATTGTGGAATGCGGCAAGAGGTTATTTTGGTGAAATTTGTTGAAGTCAATGAAGTAAATCCAAAATCCAGTTAGCAAAAATTACCAATGAAGATAGTGTTTAACTATCCTTGGAGACCAGAAAAAAAATGTTCTTTTGTGGTTAATTTTGAATATAGTTTAAAATCATCTTCTTTTCACTTTCTCTAGGGCAGATTATTGTTTTCTCATGATTATATATTTTGGTGTGGAGATTTCAATTACCGCATTGATCTTCCAAATGAAGAAGTAAAAGAGCTGATAAGACAGCAGAATTGGGACTCTCTTCTGTCAGGGGATCAACTTATTAATCAGAAGAATGCTGGACATGTAAGATTGAAGTTTCTTAAAAATATGTTTAAAAATTTATCAATACTGCATAGCTTGCTTATTGTGGACAAGGTGTAATTGCAGTAGATTTGTTTTGTCAAATAACCATTGACCCTGGCATGGTGTTTATGGAGAAGGGGGAGTGGTGCAGTTAGAAATAGTAGTTTTTGATCTATCTTGTAATTTCACATGGATTACCAAGAAATAAGCTTGCCATCAGGATAGTTAATGTATCATGAAAGCCATATAGGTAGCTTAAGTTGAAAAACATTTTATTTTGGCTTGTGTAAATTGCTGTTGTGTGGTGAAAGACTTCCAGCTGGCTTAAGGATATTAAAAAGTCGGAAACTGAAGTTGACAAATTGTAGCAGAATTTAAAAATATACAAATCATTGCAAGATTAGGTTAATTTCAAATATGTGCCAAATATTAGCGATGGATAAAATGTGTAAGTTTATCTCAGAGGTTATGGAACGTAATACTGCCACTTTTGTTTCAACTCATCTTAAGTTTTTACTCTTATGGAATATTGTAAGTTTCCCTTAGTCCATTAAACCTCCAGGAGAAATTTAAGCAATTTTCATGTTTTTCCATGTTGATCATTGAAAGAAAATCAAAATTGTTTTAATAAACAAACTTTGTTTTCTATTCTTCATCAAGCAAGCCTCTGCACATTTGACAAAACAAACATACATTGATGTTCTTTTACTGATCCCCATTTAGTGCCCAAAAACCCATAGTTGGCCTACAATGTCACATTCAGAGAAACATAGAAAAATAAAGGCAGGATGGGCCTTCTTGGCCTCTCAAGCCTGCTCTGCCATAAAATTCATTCATGGCTGGATGACTGTATATCTCAAAGCCCATTTCCTTTTTACTTCTCATATCCCTTAATGCTTTGTCTGTCTAGAAATCTGTCTACATACCTTGTATATATTCAACAATTTGGTCTCTGCAGCTTTCTGTAGTGACAAATTCCATAGTTTCATCCAATCTTTCTTCATTTTAGTCCCAAGTGATATGCTCTATATCATGGGACTTCAACTTTTTATTCAAGATTCCCTGACAAGGAAAACATTCTTTCTCCATCAAATTTGTCCAAACCAGTCTGATGTTTGCATTGTAATTAAAATCCCTCTCATTCTTCTAAGCTGTAGTGAACATAAGCCTAATCTACCCAATCTATCCTCATACAGCAGACCTACCTTCTCAGAAACTAAGCTGCATTATGTCTATTGCAGATGTATCCCTTCTTAGATAAATTACATAAAATACATAGTTTTGTCAACACCCAAACTTCAAAACCTCTTTCAATTAAAGGCAAAATCCTATTTGCTTTTGTAACTCCTTGCAGCACCTACAAATTTACTTGAGAGACCACTGTACAAGGGAATACAAATCTATTATGTGTGCTAGTTCTCCTCTTATATCCTCAATTTTAAAAATCCAGTTGATTTCAATAGCAATTACACTTGTATAAATTCAGGTTGAATTGTCTACTATTGTTGAGATTTTCTAAGTGTTCTTTTATCATGTCTTTTATAATAGACTGGAGCATTTTCCCAGCTATCAGATCCTTAATTCCCTGTTTTCTCTTTCTATCTTTTTTTAAATAGTGGAGTTGCATTTGTCATATGCTAAGGAACGTTAGAAGCTGACAACAAATGCACCCACTACTCCATCTTCTGATACTCTAGAATGCTCTAGCATATCAGGCCCTGGGGATTAGCCTTCATTTCTATTTATAGCCTCCAATACAACTTCTCAAGTTTTTATTTTACTTTTACTGCTTCTTTCCATTTGCCTCCCACCTTCCTAATATTCCTGGTAAGCTATTCTCTTTGGAAGTCAGAACAAAAGTATAAATTATCCTGTTTCTGCCCTAAAGGATCAATTTTTGTTTACATTAACCTTGTTCATACATTAAGATTTAAAATAAAACATTTGTTTGGAAATCCCAATTGTTGACTTACTGGGGCCCGGGTTTCCACACTCACTTTAAACTCTCTGGGTTTACTGGAAATTTTATAATAATCTTGTAGTTATATTTATAGATTCAATTTAAATTTTCTGCAGTCTGTCTTATAATTCTGCAGTGGAAAGTGAATGCTTCATCCGTTTCACAGTTAAATAACCTTTGTTTTTTTCTCTTTTGTAGATTTTCCGAGATTTTCTGGAAGGTAGGATAAGTTTTGCTCCAACTTACAAATATGATCTGTTCTCTGATGATTATGATACAAGTGAAAAATGTCGGACTCCAGCTTGGACAGATCGAGTTCTTTGGAAAAGACGAAAGTGGCCTGTTGACAAATCAGGTATGATAACCAGTTTCCTTGCAAGACATTTACTACTTCCTTCATTCCTGAGCATCATTGGGAAAATTACAGAATATTCTTTATACTTGAATCCTCCCACTCCAAAATTATGCTTTTTGCAGTTATTTCATAATGTATATTATGATGCTCCAATATAACCCCAGTTCCCTGGCCAGTGCTTCGTATGAGCTCAAGTATCCAGAGGGAATACAGAATTATTCTGTCTGGTTAAATCATAGGTTGAACAAATAAATTTGTGAATCTGGTGTTTGAGGTAAACCTCCAGTTCAAATTTGAAAAGCTATCTACTGAATTCCAGCATCACTGACTTTATTATTATGGGGGTGTTTGTAGTGAGGAATTTTAGACCATATTAATTATTTCTGCTTCTTTATAGCTGAAGACCTGGATTTGCTGAATTCAAGTATTAAGGATGAATCTAAGCTAACTAATTCTTGGAGTCCTGGAACATTAGTTTATTATGGACGAGCAGAATTAAAAACATCAGATCATAGGTACACCAACCATTTGCGTGCTGAAGTTACTTGAAATTTGATCTTTAAAAAAATGTCACAAGTGAAATGAGTAAGGATCTCCAGTTTTACCAAGCTGTACACCCATAAGTAACACTAATTTTTAAATGGTTGCCTGACCAATGGTCATTTGTAAATTATGGATGATGATTAGAGAATTTATGAATGTTTTAATGAATTTTCAACATAACAAAATTGACTCCTTGGGATACAGGTATACAACTGACAGCTATTTTTCACTGGAAGGAAAAGCATACTACTCTCAGAGAATTGGAGTAGACTGTACCAAAGTGATGGATTTCATCCAAACTTTGATTTCCAAAATTTTGCTTAACAAACTACTTATGAACACATTCTATTTGTGAATTAAGAAGTGATTATATGTTTAAAATAGACATTTAATATGGGTGACTGTGACATAAAGAAACACTAAGGATTTACTGCATTACATTCTACCAGTGCTCTTGGATAGTCCAATAATGAAAACATTTGTGATCAGTCATATAACAGAACATGAAAGCTGCCTTAATTTTGTGGCTGTCACAAATTTAATATCAGGAAAGAAATTCTAAAGAGTTATTTCCTTTTAACCTCAGCTGATAGAACTTTTTTTTTTACCTTAGTGAAAAGCGTTAAGTTTGCAGATTATATTGTGACATATAGGGGTTGTAAACACAGCTTAAACTATATTTTTAATTGGACAAAATGCTTGTGAATTATAAAATTTTATTCCATACAGCTAGAGGCAAAGGAACTTGGTTACAGTATGTGAAGTACATGCCAATCCAGCAATGCTGTTCTATGGTCTTCAGAACCTCTCAATGAATGCAACATACATCTGTGTAGTTGTGCATGGATTAGGGGAGAGGTGATCAATAAGAGCTTGCTTCATTGTAGTTATCCCAGGTTGAATTTCCTTTGTCAATACTTTACAAATTATATATAATATTATTTTTATTTTACTTAGGCCTGTGGTTGCCATCATTGATATAGACATATTTGACATTGATCCCGATGCACGACAGAGAGTTTACAAGGATGTTATTGCTCTGCAAGGACCACCGGATGGCACAGTGGTAGTGTCACTGACTAGCTCCTCCTCGGACCAGAATTACTTTGATGATAATTTGATAGACCATTTGCTTCAACAGTTTGCTGCGTATGGTGATGTTATTTTGATAAGGTAACCACCTATGTCTTGTGCCAGTTTGTTTCTCTACCTACTTATTTATTTTTATTTTATTTAGCAATACAATGCAGAGTAGGCCCTTTGAGCCACACTGCCCCAGCAACCTCACAATCCCGATTAACTCTAACCTAATCACAGAACAATGACCACTTAACCAGCTGGTAGGTCTTTGGACTATGGGAGGAAACTGGAGCACCTGGGGAAAACTCATGCATTCCACAGGAAGGATATACGGAGACTCCTTACAGATGGAGCCAGAATTAAACCCTGACCTCCGGAACACCCAAGCTGTCAAAGCATTGTGCTAGGCATAAATTTAATTCCTTCTGAAAGATGTCATATGGAGCGCTTTCAAAAGGGTGTGCTCAAGGCGGCACATCTCAATGAATACGATTCAATACTCACGTTTCAGCCTGCTACGGCTGATAATCACAACTGCATCCAAAGTCTGTACAGTTAATAAAGATGTTTTAATGCGATTGAACAATCTATCGCTGCTTAAAATTGACTGACCATACTATATCCTTGCTAGGTAGACTTTTCATCAGAAATGTGGCTGTCTCTTGGGGTTACAAGTACGTTTATATAAAAAATAACTAAGTTTTCGACTACCAATACAGACTATCTTGCTGGCAAACGTACAATCTCTGGTAAATAAAATTGATGATCTCAGAGTTAGGGTGCTGTTTCAGAGGGATTTTAGGACCGCGTATTTTGTTTTATGGAATCTTGGTTAACCTCTTCCGTACTTGATGCAGCAATTCAGATTCACTATACACCATCAGGATAAGACTGTCAAGTCTCTCAAGAGCAGACGTGGAGGTGTATGCCTCATGATCAACTCCTCGTGGTGTACTAATGTGTTGGTGATGTTCCAATTCTGCTCACCAAACGTGGAATATCTCGCAACTAAGTGCAATCCATTTTATCTGCTGTGGGAGATTTCAATGCTCTTTTTGGAAGCGGTGTACAGAAGCCTGAAGGCACACACTCAGCAATTCAGGAACAGTTTCTTCCCCTCTGCCTTCTGATTCCCAAATGGATATTGAACCCATGACACTACCTCAATATTATTATTTCTGTTTTTGTACTATTTCTAATTTAACTATTTGATGTTCATATATACTTACTGTGATTGATTTACTTGTTTTTAATATTATTATGTATTGCATTATACTGCAGCCTTTAAGTCAGGGGTGTCAAACTCATTTTAGGTCACGGGCCGGATTGAGCAAAATGCAGCTTCATGCGGGCCGGATCAGTCGGACGCGTGCGAACGCAGCTTTCGTTGCCTCTGTTTTTTCAGCCTGCTCTCATGTGTCTCAGTCTCTGCTATAACTACAAAGTGTTTCACTTTACAAATTCCGTTTCTTATGAAGAAGACTGCCGAATAAACACTAAAAACCCTGAAAACCTGGTACCTGAATAAACTCAGCATTAGCCATATCATACGCCATAGGCGCTTCGATTACTGGGGCCAGCTTTAATAGTAATTAGATATTATCTCGCGGGCCAAAGATAATTCCACCGGCCCGCGGGCCTTGAGTTTGACATATATGCTCTAAGTTAACAAATATCATGACATATGCCAGTGATAGTTAAACCTGATTTTGATTTTCTCTGTGTTGAGTAGTTTGTAATGTTTTATGGTTTTAAAGACACACAGTTCCAAATAAGAAGTAGAATTATACATCTCTATTTCGTACTGCTGGAGGCAAGGGAGCATGGTTACAGAATATGAAATACCAGTCCATCAGTGCTGTCCTGTAGTGTTCAGAATCTCTTGATGAGGTTATTTGGCCAAACAATCTGTACAGGCACTTTAAGTCCAACTTTTCCATGCTGACCAAGATGATTTCCTGAGCTAGCCTATGGTTGGCTTAAAAACCTCCAAATTTTTCCTATCCATGTACCCGACCAAGTTCTTTTTAAATATTATTAGACACTTTTTAGTTTGTAAGCTGTGTAGACAATGACATTAACCTAAGTGGGGACTTTTAGGAAAATACAAATGATGTTTCTGGGTGACTTAGTTTAAGTGACAAGGCAAAAATATGGCAAAAGTGTGAAAGTACCCACTTTTGTAAGAAAACTGAATGGAGGTGTATTATTTAAATGACATTATTTTGGGGGAGTGTTTGTCAACAAAGAATAACTGGATTTTCAAGCATCTGCAGAATCTCTTGTTTATCTGCAAAGAGACTTGTGCATTCTTGTACAGCAGTGAAAACGCACAGATGCAGCAAACAATGTGTTGGCCTTTGTAGCAGGACGATAGGAGGAGAGAAGCAAGGACAAATTGCTACAATCAGGACATTGGTGAGGTCATGCTTAAAGTATTGTGTGCAGTTTGGTCTCCTTTTTTAATAATGGATATAATTGCTATTTAAGGGAGTGCTGTGAGGGTTGAACTGATTCCTGGAATGGTGGAATCATCTTGTGGAGAGAGATTAGGCTGTCTTGATTTGCATTCCGTAGAAGTTGGAAGAATGAGAGTAGAATAAATGAAACAAAATTCTGTTATGTTAGATACATTGGAAGCAAGGAGATAAATCTTGTGCCACAGGGATATAAATCTTATTCTACTAATATACTTAATTTCTCTCTTTTCACCAAAATCTGGAGATTGAAAATGTATGCTTCCAGATTCTCCCCCATATATTAATTGTTTTTGTTCCTGCCTTTGTTGACTGTTCTTTTAATTGAAGATGGTATCACTGCTGGATCTAATGTTGTACTAATAAGAAGTGTACAGAAACATGGATGGCAATTAGGAGTGGTAATCCCATTGCAATCAGAATAAAATCTGTGCAGAAAGTCTGATAGGTAGTTTTTAGTAAAGGCTTTATATAAATATTGTTAGAATCTAGAAGTTTAAGAATAGGAAAAGAACCAGGGAGTTAAATTAAGCAAAGTAGCTCAAGTAGAAGAAAAATATGAAATGCTGGCAGAACTCAGCAGGCCAGACAGCATCTACGGGAGGAGATAATAACGACGTTTCGGGCCGAAATGTCGTTATTACCTCCTCCCATAGATGCTGTCTGGCCTGCTGAGATCTGCCCGCATTTCGTGTTTTTTATTTATTTCCAGCATTTGCAGATTCAGTTGTGTTGCAGAAGAAAAATACAAGCCTTTACTTAAATTCTGATGGAATTTTTCTGTACTATAACATAACTAAAACAAAGCACAATTTATTCTTGTGTTTTTGGCTTTATTGAACAATGCTGTTATATTCAAATCCAGAACTTGGTTTCAATAAAACCAATGTCTAAAAATATTCTTTAATTCATGCTCTGCAAAAAGGTGTTCAGTAATTTTGCTTAATCAACATTACACATTCAGGATCTGTGCAAATATTTGCATAAAGTGTACCTTCTGATAACATTTTGAAGAACAGTGCAGGGAATAATATTCAAACTAGGATATTCAAATGGGATTTTGGATATAATTTGTGTCAGCATTAGAATGTGATTATTGCAACTTCAAATGAACTTGAAAATTATTGTCTTAATTACAATATGATGTATTACAGCTAATCATTGTTGCAACTAATGTCACCAGAATTTAGCCTTCCCTGTTTGAATAATGCATACATTAAATGTGATTGCAGAAACACTTTTTTTTTCCCCTTAGGTTTGTAGAAGACAAAATGTGGGTGACGTTCTTAGAAGGCAGTTCTGCTCTTGCAGTACAGAAGTTAAGTGGTACTGAGGTAAGCAAATGTCCTAATAAGGAAGCTGTTGCTGTACTTTCTCCTGCGCTGGTTTAAATATTTAAAAAAAAACACCTTTCTGCTTCATTATTGGTTATTTTAGACAAAATGCTGTAGAAATAGAAAAGTTAATTTAGCAATTTAGGCTGTACAGCAGGTAGAGTTTGGTATTCTATGCACAATGGCAATGAATCATGTACCAAGATACCAAAATACCTCTGAACTTGGGGGAAAAAAAAATTTTCTTCCTAAAAGTGGATGACCTTGCATTGTATGGATGTCATGTTCCATCTATTGTTTTCACTTCTTCAAACTTTGATATACAGTGGATTCTGGTTAATTGGAACACATTGTACATTTTGGCCCAATTAGCTGGTTTAATGGAAATGGTTAAAAGGTATAAAAAAAGACAAACTATTGATTAACTGAGTAACAATAGAACACAGAACAAGTTAGAATACTATCAATACCTCTACGGTACTATAAATCTGAATTGCTTCCTTATTATAATGAAGGAATTCATCTGTCACGTTCTTTCGATCAACTGTAAATGCGCTGACATCTGGTGCAGATAATGGACTGCCTTCATACAATGCTTTCAACGATTGCATCCTCCAAATCTTCATTTTCATTGTGAAACTGTTGACACCTTCAAATTCTTCATAATGTCTAACTTGTTGAAGTAGTGAAATCATTTCATTTTCACACCCAGCTATTTTTGGCATCTCCATGCCTGAATGTTTGAAACCGCAGTGAGCAAAACGGTTCTGAGTTGTTTTATTGCTTATTTCTCACCAGCTGATTTTTGAATACAAACACACGCAACCAATGCTATTTAAAAACTGTTCAGTCTAAGCAGTGTAGTGCCTAGTGACCAATCAAGTGCCTGCGACTGATACTAGTTTGACACTATTCGACAACAGTCTTCAGTCCCAATTAAGCGCTACAGTGTTCCAAATAAAAGAAGAGAATCCCGGCTATTTTCTCAATTAGTTTTTGTTCTTTAAGAGTTGCCTGAAATAAGCTCAACTGATGGCCCAATTAACCGGAATCCACTGTGTATTTTTCTCCCCTTCCTTTCCAGACCTGATGAAAAGTCTCAGCCCATAAGGTTGACTGTTTACTGTTTTCCATAGATGTTGCCTGGCTTGCTGAGTTCCTCCAGCATTTTGTGTCTGTTGCTTTGGATTTCCAGCATCTGCAAATGTTTTCATGTTTGTGATTCCACTCCCACTGTGTATTCTAGCAATTTCATTTCTGTTGATGTCATGCTAACTGGCCTGTAGTTCATTGTTTTCCCGCTGTTTCCATTCTTAAATAGTGGTGTTACGTTTGCTACCTTTCAATCTGTGGGATATTTAAGCAAAAATGGCATTAGTTTTTGCAAAAGATAGAAACCTGTAAGAGCAGTAACAAAGAGTTAAGCAGGGAGAGTAATAGAACCAGGCAGACTATCAGAGAAAAAAATGTAGAAAAAGAATATCAGACACAGGCATACATAGCAAATGGTAGGGCATAGTAGACAAACAATCAATCGTTGAAAAGAAAAGAGCAGAAGACTAGTATTTGGAAAATATTTTTATCAATCATAAAAAATAAATTTATATTTTCCTAAATCTTGCTATTAGAATAAGTAGGTGTTTTCTGAACAATGCTGGATGAAATAACCAATTGACCAGAATCACAGAATACAAGTTGAAATTAAAGATGACGAAGGGAAAAAAATCATTGTATCCATGCAGGTTTTGGGCAGGAAAATTGCCATCTGTCTAAAGAATCCAGATTGGAGCAGTAAATTGGAGGAAGAAATTAATCTTGAAAGAATTGGCCTTGGTTTACCGGTCTCTGCTAGTTCTACTCTGCTGGGAGAGGATACAGATGTTACTGCTGACTATGATATGGAAGGTATGTAGAAAAAAATTCTGGTGCCTTAGTATTAAATTGTTTTAAAATCAGATTATTCAATTTATAAAGTGACCTTTTGTCATGTTTGTAAATTTGTTAACCTTTTCAGTCAACTTTATTAAATGTGTAGTCAGTTGGCTACGAATAAATTAATGATCCACAGGCAAGTATCAATCAGATATTGACTGTTTATATGTTTAAACTCTTCTTGGGCTCCCATTGCAATCATAATGGCCGTGGGATTGACTTCGACTGCACAATCTAATGTGTTGTACTAATGGCTTTTGGGACCACCTGGTGAAAGAAGCCATTGAAATAAAACTAGAGGAAAAGAATTTTAACAGACAAAGGTCTCGCTCTAAATAAGAACTGGAATTAGATTGTAAATGAGGGGGAACAGCAGGAACCTGATTGGTTAGTAATCATCCAATCAAAAGAGAGAGATAATGGGGTATTAAATACCACCTGACTAAACATGCCCAGGCATCATCCCTGATGAAGATTGCAGAATTTGTCATTGGAACACCAGTAAAAATTGATACTTGTACCCGGCTGGAAGCCTGAGAAGAGTTTATTCGTTAACACCAGGAAAGCACTAGATCCTTTTATTTTGTTTATATGTTTATCATATTCTGATTTTTTTAAAATTCAAAAGGTAGCTAATAATTACAAGTTGTAACTTATTAGTAAATGTTTTTGGATTTGCAGCTACATTAAAAAAATCACATATCAATATCTGGGAATCAAATCTATAAATTTAAACCAAAAGAATAATTTGCTTTTGAACAGAAATATGTAGAGCCAGATATTGAACAATGCCAAAAACAGTTAAGTTTAGTTCACTTTAAAATCCACCTATTACAATTTTTTTTGTATTGCCTATCAAGTCTTTTGCATTGTTTTAATGTAGGTGATGTGGATGACTATAGTGCTGAAGTATATGAAATCCCTCAGCATTTGCAGCCTCTTTCTAGTTCAGGTTCAGGGACTTCTCCTGGTTCTACTCCCAGGACAAGTCCCTGTCCATCACCCACAATACCAGAGGTGCTTCCACCGTCACTGCCTAGCAGACCAAGTCGAGCAACTCCAAGAACTTCCACATTACCACAAGAACAGTCACATCAAGGTAAAGGTTTATCATGAATATCAACATGTTATAAATTTAAAACTGGACGGACTGGAAAGTAACCTGACTCTTGTAATTATCTTTCAAGGAAATCACCTTCATTTTGATTGACGGTGACAGTGTTACAATTTAGTTTAATTTAATGGGGATCTCCCATCCACTGCCACCAACCTCATAGTTCCCACACCCCGCACTTCCCGTTTCTACCTCCTACCCAAGATCCACAAAACTGCCTGTCCAGATAGACCTATTGTCTCAGCTTGCTCCTGCCCCACCGAACTCATTTCTGCATACCTTGACACTGTCTTATCCCCCTTTGTTCAATCTCTTCCCACCTATATTCGTGACACTTCTCATGCTTTGAATTTTTTCAATGATTTTAAGTTCCCTGGCCCCCACCACCTTATTTGCACCATGGACGTCCAGTCCCTATATACCACCATCCCCCACCCGGACAGTCTCAAAGCGCTGCACTTCTTTTTGGATTCCAGACCTAACCAATTCCCCTCTACCACCACTCTCCTCCATCTAGTGGAATTAGTTAGTTCTTACTCTCAATAATTTCTCCTTTGGCTCCTCCCACTTCCTTCAAACCAGGGGTGTAGCCATGGGCACCCACATGGGTCCCAGTAATGCCTGCCTTTTTGTTGGCTTTGTGGAACAGTCCATGTTCCAACTCTATACTAGTATCTGTCTCCCTCTTTTCCTTCACTACATCGATGACTGCATTGGTGCTGCCTCCTGCACGCATGCTGAGCTCGTTGACTTCATTAACTTTGCCTCCAACTTTCACCCTGCCCTCAAATTTACCTGGTCCATTTCTGACACCTCCCTCCCCTTTCTTGATCTTTCTGTCTCCATCTCTGGAGACGGCTTATCTACTGATACCTACTGTAAACCTACAGACTCTCACAGCTACCTGGACTATTCCTCTTCCCACCCTGTCTCTTGCAAAAATGCTGTCCCCTTCTCACAATTCCTCTGTCTCCGCCGCATCTGCTCTCAGGATGAGGCTTTTCATTCCAGGACGAAGGAGATGTCTTCCTTTTTTAAACAAAGGGGCTTCCCTTCTTCCACCATCAACTCTGCTCTCAAACGCATCTCTCCCATTTTCCGCACATCTGCCCTCACCCCATCCGCCCGCCACCCCACTTGAGATAGGGTTCCCCTTTTCCTCACCTACCACCCCACCAGCCTCCAGGTCCAACGTATAATTCTCCGTAACTTCCGCCACCTCCAATGGGATCCCACTACCAAGCACATCTTTCCCTCCCCCCCCCCCCCCTTTCTGCTTTCCGCAGGGATCTCTCCCTACGCGACTTCCTTGTCCACTGTCCCCTCCATCCCTTCCCATCGATCTCCCTCCAGGCACTTATCCTTGTAAGCGGAACAAGTGCTACACCTGCCCTTACACTTCCTTCCTCACCACTATTCAGGGCCCCAAACAGTCCTTCCAGGTGAGGCAGCACTTCACCTGTGAGTCGGCTGGTGTGGTATACTGCGTCCGGTGCTCCCGGTGTGGCCTTTTATAGGTGAGACCCGACGCAGACTGGGAGACCGTTTCGCTGAACACCTATGCTCTGTCCGCCAGAGAAAGCAGGATCTCCCAGTGGCCACACATTTTGATTCCATGTCCCATTCCCATTCTGATATGTCTATCCATGGCCTCCTCTACTGTCAAGATGAATCCACACTCAGGTTGGAGGAACAACATCTTATATACCAGCTGGGTAGCCTCCAACCTGATGGCATGAACATTGACTTCTCTAACTTCCGTTAATGCCTCTCCTCCCCTTCTTACCCCATCCCTGACATATTTAGTTATTTGTTTTTTTCTCTCTCTCTGCCCATCACCCTGCCTGTTCTCCATCTCCCTCTGGTGCTCCCCCCCTCCCCCTTTCTTTCTCCCGAGGCCTCCCGTCCCATGATCCTTTCCCTTCTCCAGCTCTGTATCACTTTCGCCAATCACCTTTCCTGCTCTTAGCTTCATCCCATCCCTTCCAGTCTTCTCCTATCATTTCGCATTTCCCCCTCCCCCCCACTACTTTCAAATCTCTTAGTATCTCTCCTTTTAGTTAGTCCTGACAAAATGTCGACAGTGCTTCTCCTTATAGATGCTGCCTGGCCTGCTGTGTTCCACCAGCATTTTGTGTGTGTTGTTACAATTTAATTATAGGTTTACCAATTCTTTCAGTTGTTACCATTGTTCAGTACACACTATTAATGCACAATGATAACCAATACTCTGCATTAATATTATGAAGCAAATTCGGTAAATTGGTTTATTACTGGCACATTTACTGAGGTACAGTGAAAACATTTGTTTTGCACATCCTCCATACAGATAATTTAATCACTTCAGTGCATTGATACAAGTGAAGGAAAAACAATGGAGAATAGCTTCACAGTTACAGAGAAAGTGCATTACAGGAATAGAATAGGATGAAAGGCAGTGATAAGGTATATAGTGAAGTCAGTCTTGTCATAAAGGGGGTCATTTAGTAATCTTATAACTGTCCTTGAGCCTTGTGGTATGTGCTTTCAGACTGTTGTATCTTCTGCCCAACAGGGGTGGGGTAGAGGAATGCTCATAAGACATAGGAGCAGAATTAGACCATTTGGCCCATTGAGTGTGCTCCACGATTTCATCACGGCTGATCCATTTCGCTCCCAACCTTATTCTCCTGCCTTCACCCCGCACATAACCTTTCACACCCTGACTAATCAAGAACTTATCAACCTCTGCTTTAAATACACCCAGTGGCCTGGCCTCCACAACTGCCTGTGCCAACAAACTTCATAGATTCCCCGCCCTCTGGCTAAAGAAATTTTCTTTATCTCCATTCTAAAAGGACATCCCTACATTCCAAAGCTGGCCCCTCTGGTCCTATACTCCCCCACCATAGGAAACATCCTCTCTACATTCACTCTATCTAGGCCTTTCAACATTCAATAGGTTTCAATGAGATCCTTCCTCATTCTTCTGAATTCCACTGAGTAAAGGTGCAGAGCAGTCAATCACTTCAGAGAGTTGTAAACTTAGTCAGCTCCTACATGGGCACTAGCCTGCATAGTATCAAGTATACCTTCAAAGAGCAATGCCTGAAAAAGGTGATGTCTATCATTAAGGACATCCATCACTCAGGTCATGCATTATTTTCATTGGTACCATCAGGAAAAAGGCACATACTCAACGATTAAGGAACAGCTTCTTCCCCTCTGCTGTTCAAATGTTCAAAGTAAAATGTATTATCAGAGTACATACATGTCACCACATACAACCTTGAGGTTCTTTTCCCTGCGGACAGACTTAGCAAATCTATAGAACAGTAACTATAAGGAGGATCAATCATCTGATTTCTGAATAGACATGAATACTACATCACTACACTTTTTAATTTCTATTCTTGCACTACTTATTTTATACACACTTAATTATTTTATACTCAGTCTTCTAGTATTACGTATTGCATTGGAGTGCTATTGCAAAGATAACATATGTCACGACATAATGCCGATGATATTAAACCTGATTCTGATTCATATGATGTCTTTCATTCCCAGAATAATTCTCGTGAACTTCCTTTGAACCCTCTCCAATGCCAGCACATCTTTTCTTAGAAAAAGGGCCCAAAACTGCTCACTACACTCCAAGTGTGGTCTGACCAATGCCTTCTAATGCCTCAGCATTATATCCTTGCTTTTATATTCCAGTCTCTTGAAATATATTCCAGCTCCTATCTTAAATCTGTCACTCCCAGTTCTGCACGAGGCTTCCTTTGCTTTCTGTGATGTATTGAGATGCGCACAGAACTCTGCAATTTCCTGTGGTCTCGGGCAGAGCAAGTCAATAACCGAAACAAATTCTGGTTATTTGAATTAATTTTTTTTAAATTAAATTAAATTAAAACACATTAAATTTTGTTTTGCTGACATTGAGGAAAAGAATGTTGTGATGACACCTTGTCACAAAGCTCTTTATTTCCTTCAGTGCTATGATAGAACATAGAACAATACTGCACAGTACAGGCCCTTCGGCCCACGATGTTGTGCTGACCCTTAAACCCTGCCTCCCATATAACCCCCCCCCACCTTAAATTCCTCCATATACCTGTCTAGTAGTCTCTTAAATTTCACTAGTTTATCTGCCTCCACCACTGACTCAGGCAGTGCATTTCATGCACCAATCACTCTCTGAGTAAAAAACCTTCCTCTAATATCCCCCTGGAGCTTCCCACCCCTTACCTTAGAGCCATGTCCTCTTGTACTGAGCAGTGGTGCCCTGGGGAAAAGGTGCTGGCTGTCCACTTTATCTATTCCACTTAATGTCTTGTATACCTTTATCATGTCTCCTCTCATCTCCCTTCTCTCCAGAGAGTAAAGCCCTAGCTCCCTTCATCTCTGATCATAATCCATACTCTCTAAACCAGGCAGCATCCTGGAAAATCTCCTCTGTACCCTTTCCAATGCTTCCACATCATTCCTATTGTAAGGTGACCAGAACTGGACACAGTATTCCAAGTGTGGCCTAACCAGAGTTTTATAGAGCTGCATCATTACCCTGCGACTCTTAAACTCTGTCCCTCGACTTATGAAAGCTAACACCCCATAAGCTTTCTTAACTACCCTATCTTCCTGTGAGGCAACTTTCAGGGATCTGTGGACATGTACCCCCAGATCCCTCTGCTCCTCCACACTCCCAAGTATCCTGCCATTTACTTTGTATTCTGACTTGGAGTTTGTCCTTCCAAAGTGTACCACCTCACACTTCTCCGGGTTGAACTCCATCTGCCATTTCGCAGCCCACTTCTGCATCCTATCAATGTCTCTCTGTAATCTTCGACAATCCTCTACACTATCCACACCACCACCAACCTTTGTGTCATCTGCAAACTTGCCAACCCACCCTTCTACCCCTACATCCAGGTCGTTAATAAAAATCTTGAAAAGTAGAGGTCCCAGAGCCGATCCTAGTGGGGCACCACTAGTGAAACCCTCTAATCCGAATGTACTCCCTCCACCACGACCCTCTGCTTTCTGCAGGCAAGCCAATTCTGAATCCACCTGGCTAAACTTCCCTGGATCCCATGCCTTCTGACTTTCTGAATAAGCCTACCATGTGGATTCATCATCATTTGATATTTGGTGTCACTTGCAAACTTGTAGATGGATTTAGAAATTACAGGAAGGTAAAGACTATCTATTTCATCAAGATTTTCGCTGTTCCTGAGACAACATGTTTCAAATATCCTTCTTATGCTATAGAGAGTAAAGAAATAGTAGGCTATTCAGCCTGTTTTGTCCGATTCACAATTCAAATAAGATCATGGTTCATCTTTTACCGAAGTGCCACTTTTGTGAACTAACTCCATGTTGATGAGAAAATCTGCAGATGCTGGAAATCCTAGCAAGACATTCCAAATGGTGGAGGAACTCAGCGGGTCAGACAACATCTATGGAAAAGAGAGAACCTTAATTAGAGAGCAGTAGAGGGGAGAGCACATTGGGGGAGCAGTGAGAGAGGGTGTGCTGAAGGGAAAATTTGAACTTCTTCAGGGTAGGCATCCTTAGAAGAGACTTTGCAGTAGTAGTAGTAGCATAAAGATGAGAACGTCTGCAGATGCCGGAAATCCAAACAGCACACACAAAACACTGGAGGGACTCAGCAGGTCAGATGACATATGATGTGTATAACTCCATAGTGCCTGGTTCCCTTAACGCCTAAACTTATGAAAGCATAGAAAAAAATCCACATCAAAATAGGGGGTAAAATATGAGAGTCTCCACTCCAATTCCATTTATATAAGAAATTTCACTGGAGTTGATTTGTATACCCTATGTGAAAATAACTTCAAATCTCCCCCTAAAAATTAATACCTGCTACCTTTTTATATTCATGTATCAAATTACACTCTTAACTAATGTTGTTGAGCAATTTAAAAAACACTTCCTCGTATCCAACCTGGTTCTGGCAAAATATGGCATGATCCCTAGATCTTCCTCACTTTATTCATTTAAACTACTGATAATCGTATCTTTTAACTATTTCTATTATCTGTTCAATAATTCTACCCTTTTAAAACCAACATTTTTTCTACACTAACTGATGAAACCCCAAAACAAGGCAGATACATCTTTAAATTATAACATCTAAAAAGCTATATAAACCCATTGAGTTTAAAATGCACATGTTTAGTAGAAGAAGAAGAATAGCCCTTAACTCGGCAGTGGAGTAATCGGGGCACCGTCATGACGGTGTTTCCGTAGCAAGCTATTCTTGATTTTACGAGTCCAAGTTGCTAGCTCGATGCTCCACCCGACTTGGATTTGAACTCTGGAGTCCGGCGCTGATATTATTGCGCCACCAGGCAGGACACATGTTTAGTAGGCTACCTACTATTTAAAATGTGGTATTCCAACTAATTTTAAGGGGGGAAAAGGAGCAAATTTACTTTAATTCTGTAGCTACTTGAAGAATCTAGAATGTAGTGTTTTCAGAAATAACTGATAACTGATAGATAAGGAAAGGGCAGTTATTATGAGAATTGGCTGTCCCTTGTGCACTAAACATTGAACTTAAACATGCAGGAACAGTAGCAATTAAGGCAACAAATGGTACATTGCCCAGCAAAAGGTAAGGATTTGAGTCCAGCAGCAGGAAGGTCTTGCTGCCATGTACAGCAAGGACTTTGTGAGATTATACCTTGAGTATTGTGTGCAGTTAGGACCTCTTTATTTGAGGACAGGACTGGACTGTAAGATGTTACTGATGGCTGGGAATTCAGTGGACACAGACTAGGGGTATAAGATAGGCCATTTAACACTAAGATGTGAAAAAACTCCCAGAAAGTAGTGAACCTCTGGAATTCTTAATCACAGTTAATGTTAAATTATTAAATATGTTCAGGCAGGTGGGGTTAGATGTTGTTCTTCAAGCCAAAGAAATCAAAGGATCTGGGGAGAAAGCAGAAACAAAGTACTTAATTTGGATGATCAGATATTAACATTGAATTGAAGAACTAGTTTTTCTCTGCAATTAGTTGCCTGGGGTTTTATTACAGTTGATTTTATCATTTCTACTATGATAATACCCAGGACTGTATCCAGTTTTGTACTAAGGAATAATGAGATATTATTTTATTATTAGCTTTTTCAGAGTTCCAACAAGTCCCAGCACAGAAGGAAAGTTGTCAGACTCTGGAACCAAAACGGCCACCACCACCACGTCCTGCAGTTCCTCCTTCAAGACCTGTCCCACCACAAAGGCCTCCTCCTCCTACAGGTAGATATTTATTTCTTACCCATTCTCCATTCTACCCACCATATTCATCTGCAATTGTCTTCCTTAATTTATTCTTTACTATATTAACTTTGAACTTTTTCCAAACATGAGTGAAAAAAAATCTGTTAAATGGAGTACAATATAGAAAAATGCAAAATTGTTCATTTTTGGCAGGTAAAGTTGAGAAACCTTTCTTAATACTGACAGATCAGAGTTCTGAAATGTAGAGGGATTTTCAGATGTTCTTGTACATGTTTACAAAAACCTAGAATGGAAGTTCTACAAGTGACTAGGAAGACCAACAGAATGTTATTTATTGCAAAGGTGAAACTAGATCTGGAGATGCAGTTTCTTCTTGTATGAAATTCATGCCAATTACTGGTGAACTTTTGTTGCATTTACCAAAGTGTATCCTTTCTTGTGCAAGAAGACTAAAACTATACAAAGTACTCTTGGTGCAATCTCAGTGAGATCCTGCATATTTGCAGAAAGACATCATTGGTCTTGTACTCAAAACTTCTTTTAATAAGGACAAACTACCCTTTGTCTTAACTGCTTATTATACCTGCATGTTTACTTTCAGTAACTTGTGTTTTAAATCAGTTTCTCAGTCATCACCATTTAAATAGCTGAGATTTCCGATCTCAAAGTGATTTGAGTTCAGTTACTTACATCATACTTACTAACTCATTCAAAATGTCTAGATCATCTTTTATCCTCTTCGCATTTTCCTCACAATTTCAATTTTTTATATTATTTATATAATTTTATATGTAATCTCAACTTTTATATTATTAAATTTAGAAATATTTCCTTTTCTAAATTAATGATAAAGAGAATCTTTGAATTTATGGGATCGAACAAGAATCTCTGCAGTATCCCAAACTCATCACTGCATACCATCCTGAGAAAGGCATTTACTCCCACACTGTTTTCAGTCTGTAAGAGTGTACTACTCCCACTTGTCCATGTTTTAATTTTGCACACCAATTATTTGTGGAACTTCAAAGGCCTTCTGTAAATCCAAATGCACCACCTCCACTGGTTTTCCGTTATAGTACTAGTTACAGCCTCAAAACTCAAGTAAGTTTGTCAAACACAATTTCCATTTCACAAATTCTTGGTGATTGTGTTTAATCCCAATGACACTTTCTATATTATATGCCTTGCTAATAGACTAGCAATTTCACTTCTAATGATGCTAAACTAACCAGTTTATAGTTCCTTTCTGCCTCCTTTTTAAAATAGTCCTCCTTTAATCTGCAGGTATTGTTTCATAATTTATCAGATTTTGGATGATCTCAACTAACTTTTTTTTTATGGCTATTTCTTTTGGATGCAGATTATCCGAGTTTTAAAGTTAAGAGTACTTCAAAAAGCCTCATTAATTTCCTTGAATTCCTCTTTTTCATAAGTATTTCTTTCCCAACCAATTCTAGGAAGTTATTTGTGTCCTGTTGTGAAGGTAGAACCAAAGTACCAGTTTCTAACTACCATTTCTTTCTTCCCAATTATAACTTACCTTCTAAGGCATCCCAGTCAGTCTTAAATAATCTTACTTTTGTTTTTGGAAACAATCTTGTAGATTTCTTTTCCCCATTGTTATATTTCTTGCATATTTACTCTCCTACTCTGCCTTTACTCTTAATCTGTAAGGGTGTTTTTGCCGATTTCTAAATTGGTCACAATAACCAAGTTTGTTAATATTTCAAACAACTTTGACTCATTTTTGATTTAATGCTGTCCACTAATTTTTGTTAGCTATGTCTGGGTTACAATGTGAGGGAGAAGTGAGAAAGCCTGTAATACTTGGTGGTCATCTTCAGAAATATAGTATCTTGTGGGTTGAATACTTGTAGACATTGTCACGACGTCTGCAACTTCAATTAAGTACAGATCTGCAGTTTGTTTTCTTTTTAAACCAATACAATTTCATTATATAAACAACAATGTACATCTGATTTCCCCGTGTATTGAAAATCCTTATTTAATTGGTTTATTATTGTGACATGTACTGAGATAAGGTGAAAAACAGGTTTTCATGCCACCCATACAGATCATTCCAAACACAAGTACATCAAGAAAGTACAAAGGGAAAAACAATTAAAAAATGCAGAATATAAAGTTATGTCACAGAGAAAGTGAAGTGCAGGTAGACAAATAAGGACACAATAAGTGGCATGATGAAGTTGATTGAGAGATCACAAGTTCTTCATAGTATATAGAGGCCATTCAAGAGTCTTAGCAGTGGGATAGATTCTGTAAGTTCAAGTTTCATATTGATTTTGTAAAGGAGCACATAACAGGATGCTCATCAGGCCATTCTCTTGGATTACTTTGTAGAAAGCCTTACTTGATGGATACTTCTTACAGCTTTGCATTTCATAGTGTATTTACCTTAACCTTTCCATCCTACCTCCATACTCTACAACTTAAGACTAATATGTTTTATCTCTTTCCCAGTTCTGATGCTTTGACCAGATATGTTGATCCTGCTTCTCCTTTCCCAGATACTGTCCTATTCAGTGTTTCCAGACTCTTTCAAATTTCTAGCATCAGTGTTTTATCTTTGTTAACAGCCTTATTAAACTACTTAATCAATGAAAAACAATTTATATAGCTTATTGGTAGGTACATGTTTCTAACTAAATAAACCATAGTGTGCATGCACATACATTTGTGTACACTAACATTAAGCTCATGTTTGCTTCATACATACTAATGGCCTTCTCTGCACTATAATTGTATTGCTTCGTGAAGGAGCGAGAAGTCCAGCAGCCACTAGGAAAGAGTTGAAAGGTAAAAATTATGATATTTGATACTTCCTTAAATCTTAACCTCCGGTTATGTATAACAGTAATCCCTGCATGATGTGCTGAATAGTTTTTTTAATCTTACGTTAATGTAAACCCTTGAGTAAAGTTATTACTTCATTTTTCCTTTGCACTTGGAAAAAATACTATAAAAATTGATTGAAGGAAGAGTCAGTACCACTGAATTGTTTTCACTACACAGGGATAGTTTACATTTTTTGCTTTGTGTATTTTTTGCCTTGTGAGACTAAGGCAAAGCAATGGATGTCATTTAACCCTCTTTCTTGATTGTTTTGAAATCTGTTATTTTTTAAAATTTCCTATCAAAGGCTACCTTTTAGTATTATTTTCAACTCCTGTACAGTACATTCAGAGCTAATCCATTCACTTTGGTTTGCAGGAACACTGTCTCAATTAATATTATACTGTTATTTTGTAATTGTAGTCAATTGGCATTGCACCACATTTACTGAACTGCACAATCACAAAAAGGCAACAAAATTAATGTAACCATGGTAATATTATCAATAAACTACAAAGTAGATAATTCCCCATTTGTGCTTAATTCTGCTTAAATTGATAGTGACTTCGGGTAATTGTCCACAGGTAACTCTGTTCCACAAACAGTGCTACAAGGCTAGCTCTGCATTCGGCTTTCATAAATCGAAGTGGCTAAACCAGCTGCTAGATATATGGCTCTTCAAAGTTTTTCAATTTCTTGCTTTGTATTTTCTACTCTTGCTGTGTCTACTGTGATGGTTATTATGTAGAGAATATATTTTCTTTCTTTTCCCCTCATAAGGTCCTGGGGCACCTGTCAGTCCAGGGTTAGCTAGGAAGGAAATGGAAGGTAACTCTTGTCTATGACATAACGTGTAAATTATTAGAGTTAAATGAAGTAATTTTGTTTGCGATTTTGAATAAAAAAATTACATAATAAATAATGGGTATCTGCATGTAGTTTGCTGTGATTACTTTGTCAAGGGGACTTCATCAGCTTGTGTTCCTTTGAAAAATTTCCCTAGTAACTTCCTAAAGTGAAGTAGCAGAACAGCATTTATACAAACAAGTGTATATGTAGTAAATTTTAACTCATTGTTTAAAATGCAATGCAGCCATTTTATTTGCTTCCTAAAGGTGGTTACAGAAATATTCACTCCTTCTCCATTGTTTGCTCCTTCTCAATTCCTCTGCCTGCCTTTCTGTCCAATACTCAACTCTCCTTCTGCTTCCATTTATCTGGCAAGCTACTCTTGTCATCCTGACCAATTTTTATTTTTAACCAACCTCACAAAAGCATGTGAACTAGTCATTGCCACGATGTTGTTTGTGAGAGCTTGGTCTGCACAAATTGACTACCATGTTCACTCTAGAACAGCAACTATACTTAAAATAAAGTGCTTTAGGACATTATAAGTGGAATGCCAAAAGTTATTATACCAATTCAAATACTTTTTTATTTTCTATTTTTCTGTCTCTAACAATTGTTGGATAATTTCTCTCAGACCAGCAGATAGTCCTTCAAGAAAAGGATATTAGCTGAAAATCACTCACAATTTGTCTTAAGTTGTTCTTGCCTGATTACTATACACTACCAATAAAATTAATGGGACAGCACAATTGGTTTTCCAATTTATGATCCATATTAATGGCTTAGAGAGAGTCACTGAGAATTATATTGAAGGGTGGCATATATTGCAGCCAAATTTTCTTGATGTACAAAAACAGCAAGTTGCAGGAGGAGAAAGTTTTCCAAAATTCTCTGATTTAGAAGTAGGAATCATTGTATCTTCTTCAGATTCAGAAGGTGTAATATTCAGTGTTGGAGCTGCAGGTGTTTTTTTTTAAAACAAATTATATAAATTACCTGGATAAAGGTACCAAAAATATGGTTGGGAAATTAGCTGATGACACAAAAATACATGGGGAAAATAGGTTGGGGAAAGAACATAATGAAGCTTCAAAGTGATTAAATAGTTTAGGCAAGTGGGAAAATATCCGACAACTGGATTATAATGAGGAGTGTTAATAAATTTGTTCATTTTAGCACAAATGATAGAAAATCATTATTAAGATTGCAGGCCTCAGAGCTGCAGAGTGCATGATTCAAGAAATGCTGGTATGCAGGTAGATCAAATGTTCTGGAAATCTAACTTTCCCATTTTATGTTAGAGAATTCACTAATGAAATAGGAGGGTTTCGTTTCAGTTATATAGTGCTTTGGCGAGTACAGTAATTATCACTTTCTTTAACAAATGATTGGAATCAACTCTGAGGTGGTTAACAAAGCTAATACCTGGAATGAACCTGGGGTGCTTCCTCCTTCGATTCCAGTCCTGATGAAGGATCCCAGTCCGAAACATCGACTGTATTCTTCTCCATAGATGCTCCCTAACTAGTTGAGTTCCTTCAGCATTTTGTGTGTTACTCCATACTTCCAATATCTGTAGTATCTCATGTTTATAATACCTGGAATGAGCAGGTTGATTGGACATACTTGGCTTGTATCTATTCAAAAGATACAAATGCTGGAGAAACTCAGCAGGTCAGGTATGGAAATGAACAGTTGACATTTCAGGCCAAGACCTTTTTTCAGGACTGGAAAGGAAGGGGGAAGATGCCAGGGAAAAAGGTGGGGAAGGAGGAGGGGAAGAAGGATAACTAAGTGATGACAGGTGAAGCCAGGTGGGTGGGAAAGGTAAAGGACTGGAGAGGAAGCAATCTGTTTGTATAGTACACTATAGAGGAAAGGCTGAGATGTGATAGGCAAGTCAGAAGAGGTAAGAATCTAGAGTTAGGAATAGAATAAGAGGGGACAGGGGAGGGAAAATGGTATCTGTTGGCATTCAGAAGAGTATAATCAAATATCCTGAGGAAGACACGAGACTGACAGGTGCTGGAACCTGAAGCAAAAAAACTGCTACTAAAACTCAGTCAATCAGGTAGCACCTGTGAAAGGATACTTGATATGTAATTTCAAAATCATTCTTTGGTTCTCTTTAACCCACATACTTAACCCATTGGGCCTCCTTATCCCGTTTCCATCTGCCTGTCATCCCTCCCATATCTGATTTAATACCTTCCAGTGTTTGTTTCTACATCATCCCCTCCTTTCCTGGTTCCACCCATCACCTGCCAGTTCTTGTTCCCCCCACCTCTTTATACTGGCTATCTCCCCACTGCACACTCAATCCTGATGCAGTGTTGGCTCTTCCCTTGTATCACAGGGAAAGGTTGAAAGGTTACCACAGGTAGTCAGGAATGTGCCACTGAGGTTGCAGTCAGATCAGCCATGATCATAGTAAATGTCGGGTGTAGGCTGAGGGACAAAGTATTCTCCTGTACCTGATTTAGATGTTCTCATGCAAAGAATCTGCAAAAAGGAGATACAATGTGAATGAATAAAAATTGGGCAAAGTATTACTCAGAACTGTTAGAAAGATAGTAGGTTTTTATAGTACAGAGGCTATAGAATGCTGCAGTACAAGAGGATTAAAAATTGGTTTATACAGTAACTTAATGGAGATTAGGTAAATGAGATGATCGTATTGAAAAACATAAGATGTTGAGGAATTTTACTGGATTAATGCTAAGAGAATATTTCCACTCATTGGAAGATATGAAGTCAAGAAGTATGGTTACAGAGTTAGGGAATCATGCATTTAAGTGAAGAGAGGAATCTCTTCAGAGGGCTGGTAATCTTTGAAATAATTTACAGTGCTTGAGATGGACATATGTTTTAATTATATGCATACTCAAGGAATGAACAAGTGGGAAAGTGTACCTTAGGCCAAGTTCAAATCAGGTATGAGCTTATTGATTGGGGCAGCACAGGCATGGTAGCGTTGTCAGTAGTGTAATGCTATTACAGCGCTGGTGAACCAGGTTCAGTACTGCCGCTGCCTGTAAGGAGTTTGTACATTCTACTGTGACCGCATGGATTTCCTCTGGGTGCACCAGTTTCCTCCCACACACCAAAGACAAGTTAGTAGGTTAATTGGTCACATTGGTGTAATTAGGAGTTGCGGGCTTGTTGAGCCAGAAGAGCCTGTTACTGTGCTGTATCTGTAAATAAAAATACAAGAAAAATAGTGGGGCACCATGGCCTGTTTCTACTCCTATATCTTGTGCCCTCAACTTTTTATTCTATATCCAAAGTGAGGATTCAAACATGGTACAATGAAACAGACACATTTCTTAAAGATACTCCATGAACTTAATGATATTTACATACATTGTTCCCTCTGAGGTGTGTGTGCATACATCTTTTGCTACAAGCGCACAAAGGACTTTAAACTGTGAGCGAAAGGTTGTCACCCTCTATCTTATTAGCATGTTAAGTATATTTTGCGATCTTACACAATCACATTTCCTTTTCTGGTTTCTGATGCAGAAGGTGTGGTCAATGTAGAGCTTGCGATGATTTGTCTGCAGATTTAGAACTGGCTTATTTATACTGCTTTTTTGAAGAAGTTGTTCAGTGAACACTTGTAACTGGACAAAAGATTGCACAGCACAGGATTTTTGCCCACACTGGTTATTACAAATTAAAGGGAACATTGATTACATATATACAGTACACACAAAATCAACCTCAGGTCACTCACAACAGTGCTGTTATTAATTTTATTCCATGGGGATATTGTTCAAATCATTTCTACTCTGCCTAAGCATAGTGTTGTCAATTTATGCAGCATTTCTCCTATTGCTTGAAAATTGATCGCCTGAGTTGTTTCAATAAGAGAATAATATGATTATTGAATAAAGTTGAAACTTGGAATATTCTTTGGTGTTAAATGTAAATCTGCACGTTACTGAAACATTGTGAAATTTGCTCAATTCCATTTTATGCTGCATAGTGCCAAAGAGCCCAGCACAAGGCAGGAAAGAACCAGAAGGTAAACTTCTTTCTCATCTGGAATATCTTTAAATGCAGGGACAAAAGTAAATACCATTTTGTACTACCCAGTGTTTTTCCTTTTCTCTGCAGGTCGTGGTCAACCACCTCCACATGCAGTCACTAGTTCAGGAGCCGGTGCAGCTTCCAGACCGGTATATTCATCATTATAGTCTAATATTCAAATGGAATTGTGCATGTATTGTGACAAGAGAATTTGCCAAGTTAAATTACTTGAAGCTTTTGGTTCCATTATCAATTCTTTTTCATTACAGAATATACCACCACGTGCTGGTGTAATCAGTGCACCAGCAAATCAGGTGCCTATCAAACCAGCTGTAGGACTACCACTCTCAGACGTTCTGAGCAAACCAGAGCCTGTAAAAGGTTTGTACTTAGAACTACTATGGAAAGCTAGACTCAAACTCTGCCAGCTCCTGGTAGTTCCAGTTCCCCTGCTTTTCTCCCTAGCACCCGAGTCCTGTATATTGATATCACTTAAATGTTTGCCCAATTATCATTTGATGGCTGAATCACTTCGTTTACACAACCCTTATGTATTGTGAATGCCTGATCATGACCACTAGTTGTACCAAAAAGTATTCCTCACATTTATTTTCCTTACATCTTATAGGGTTAGGATCTATATTCTATCCCTTCCTATAAAATATTGATATTTAAAGTTTTAACTGTATAGAGGGTAGATGATATTAAAAAATATAATATAATTAAGTACACATGAGCTGGTGGGGGGGTGGGGTGGTTGGGCAGTACTTTGGTTTAGCTGGTAAAGCTGTGGCCTTACAGTGATTCAGGTTTAGCCCTGATCTGTACTGTTCTCTGTGTGGAGATGGCAAATTGTTATTGTAACTACATGGGATTCCAAAATGCTTAATTTCCTCCAATTATTCCAAGGGCAAGTGGATTGGTTAATTGGCCACTAAATTTCCCTTAGTATAGCTGGATGGTACAATCTGGTGGAAGGAGTGGTTACAGGAAAAATTAGTGGAAGATTGCTCCAGGAACGCCTTAAATGTCAAAGTCTATGAGGTTTTGTAAGTGTTTATAATATCTTTAACATTCAGTGAAGTTTGTTTTTGCTTTTAAGAAAAATAAAGTACAATTTTGAAAAACGTTAAAGTAAAATTAATTGGGAAAGTACTGGCCACGCTTCTTTCTAATCCTCAGATCAGAGATCCTGATTAATATGAATGTGGTCATTAAGAAACTTCCATCTGCCAATGTGTACGTGTAGAGCAGGGGTTCCCAACCTTTATACCATGGAGCCCTACCATTAATAGAGAGGTCCGTGGACCTCAGGTTGGGAATGCCTGATGTTGAGGAATCTTTAAATGCATGAAAAGTAAATGTCAACTAATTCTTTGTCAATTAGGGCCAATGCTCCTGCCAGAACCACTCAAGCCAAAGATTGCTACTCCACTTCCATCTCAACCCTCCTCAATAAGTTCCCAGAAGCTGCAAGAACCTCTTAAACCAGCTGGTTTGAAACCCATTTCTCAGACACCGCCCCCTTTTCATAATGTAGATCATCTTGCACCACAAGCTCCACCCCGCAGCAAATCTGCTCAAAACCTGCCAGTAGAACCTGTTACTGCAGAGCAGGTAAGTGGAAACAGTGGTATTGATTAAATAACATTGATTTAGTGATTATAAACAAAAATAATTTTGCATAGAACTTTGTATGTTTTTCTTCATCTTGTGTGATTAAAGGCAGTGATGAACAGATCTGTGAAATAACTGCAGAGCATTTCAGTTATTTTGTATTTCTGGTATTTCAGTTTATTCTGGTCTTAACAGAAAAAGTTATTAACCCTGATTTTAACTTTGTACATGATTACAACTTTAAAGTGGAAGGAAATAGCATGTTTGCATAATTTCTCATCTAAAAGATTCCTATACAAAACCAGTGATAATTACTGGATGGCTGATTACCACGCACCAATGTAATAAATAAATGGACTGAGAAATGAGGAATTGTGCCCTAGTAACATTACATATAATGGTAGGGTGTGGGTAGATCAAGGTCTTCAAGGATACCTGATGGTGACACATGGATAGAGGAAACCCAACATTTCCTTACATGTTCCACAGGCAGTACATTTATTTGGCAAGTCCCATTTATAATCATATTCTGAGTTCCAAGTGGCATGAACACTTCAACATAGTGCAGACAGGTATAAGCCTCGTGAATAAGAGCCACTGGCAATTCCCAAGCCTCGGAGTTGAAATGCTGGCAAGTGAATAGACACAGGAGACTGCAGCAGTGCTCATTTTTATTGTTGGCTGCTTCTTCAAGGCTAGTTGATGAGCCCTCTGGATGATTCACTAAATTTTCTTTAGTTCCTGTCGTTTATCACTTTCATTCTGGTAATTGAAATAGTTTTAATGTTTTTTTTTTAAATAACATTTAAAAACATTTCTAAACATTTCTAAATTTAAATAATTTAGAGCTACTATTCCTAATATGTCACCAGAGTGAAGCCTTTATCATGTACCATGAAATATTTGACTGTCACTAAACCTTGGGAGGTCAGGAATCTTGTGGGAGGATGAACTGGTGATGTTTCACTAAGTGAATTTTATGAGGTGTGGTGACGGATGCAAAATAGAACTAAAGCAGTACCATATTTCAGAAACACAGTTGCTGAGCCACAGAAGTATTCCAGGGCAAGTGAGCAAACAGGTGTTACTATATTGTGGAAGGAGCAGACTTCTTTCTGGCAGTGGAGTTTTCTATTCATCTGAAGTAACCCTGCCAACCATACAGTGGGCATTTGGCTTTGCATACAAGTAAATGGATTACTTGGTAATAAAGAACAGGTTCAGTTGCTTAAATCACAACAGTATTCTGAGATCGTGAGCTCTGATTTCTGAGCTCTTGAGGTAAATGTATGCCTTGACAGAATTAGTCTGTATTCCATACAATTCAAATGGAAATTCTACATTAGTGGTGATTTTAAATAATATTGTTTGTAAATTCTTGACCATGATAAAATTTGTGTTGACTTCTGAGGCAGACAGACCAACTAAAGAGAATGTGTGTTTGTGTTTTACAAAATTTGCTCGTGGTTGCTGTGAAGTTCCTTTTGTTATTGATACTATGGAGCAGAATGATAAACTATTCATTACACATTGGGTAACATGCATCTTATTAATGTACCAATATTCTACACTATGGAATAACAAGGCATTATTTTAATTCGCTTGTCAAGAAAACCAAGTTAAACTTTGCTTATTTTCTGACATTTCTAAAAAAAAAAGGGAAGAGAAAATGGACAGTGTTGGGCAACCTAGGTTACACACCCAAGGAGACGAGGTCGAAATGCAGTAACCATCACAAGTATTCATGGAAGCAAAACTGAGCAGACTGCAAAAGAGGATAACTTTGTTCAGATAAAAAAATTACTGATAAAGAATGTAGCAGAAATTCTGCCTGTATCTTATGGATCAAAATATTTTAGAATGGTCAATTTACTTCACATGCAAAATTGAGAATTTTTTGTATGTTTGAAAACCAAATCTGTCTCAAAGGGAATAGTTACATGACAGACCACTTGTTAGGGGATGAGGCAATAAGGGGAAACTGACTTATGTTAAAACCAAATACTCCTCAGATCAGATTAAGTCCATGGAGAGAAGAGCATTGACCAGATTCAACTTTGTTTCTCTCTCCACTAATGCTGCCTAACCTGCTGAACATTTCCAGTATTGTATTTTTTATCTCAGATCTCTGGCTTTGTAATTGTTTCAATATTTTAAACAAGTTTTAGATATGACTATGCATAAATTTACATTGCATATCCTTTAGTCTTCAATTGTTTGATATTTTACTTCAAATTTTTTCCTAGTGATAGGAATTTAGTAATTCTTAACCTGCATTTTACTGGTGATTCCTCAGTTTTCTCAATCTTATCCTACTAAAGAGTTGGATTTGAATGGTCTTTCTGAATTTGACTGCTATCCAGTGAGCTTAAAAGGTACTCAAGTATGAAGCCCTCTGCAATTTTTCTTATGTAGACTGCTTGGGTAAATTATCAGAGGCCTACTGGCTTCCGTGGATATATTGGAGTTGCCTTGAGGAAAATGATAGAAAAATGTAGTCATTTACATTGGTGGAATTAGAATAAATCGTTTATCCTTAACTTCCCAATACTGAAACAAGACATTTGGGTTAATAGGATGAATCTGGTGTTTGGATGCTCAAGTACAAACTGAATTTTCCTTTAAATGTATTTATGTCACTTGTAGAGGAGAAATCACATTCCAACCAATCTCTGGTTAAAGAGATCCTAGATTTTTTTCCTTTTTAATTGGATTTATTAGCCCGCCATCTTATGTTGATGATCCCTGTTTTATCTTTCTTGATAATGTAATCACTCAGTTCTGGTGTATCCTTGAAATTAACATACATACCTTTTCTTGTGCCTCTATAATGTGGTGACAACACTAAGTAGTATGGTCTAGCTCATTCTCATGAAATACAGTACAACTGCTTTCTTCAATTTTAACCTACTAGGAATGAACTGCAGTGTAATGTTATTACCTTTGGTAGTTTTCTTACCATGTAATGGTTTCTGAATATATGTCTAATGCCTCTTTTCCTTTTGCACTTCTTTTCTAAGGGAGATGATAACTCCCTACCAAAGCACACCACATTATGCTTGTGTTTAGTTAAACTTTGTTCATAATGTGTATCTTCAAAAGATATTCATTTTGGTGTATGATGCAACTATAAAATATTGGAAAAAATTGTCAAGGGAACCTGTGACTCGACTTAAAGCAGTAGCTGTCCAGTGGATAATTACTTTGTTTTCCTCTTTCTTATATATACTGTCTCTTTCTCACAAGCAGGAACAACCATCAGGGTGAAAGGTATTGAATTAATTTACAATTTTCTATGTGGTCTAATCATTTATTCACTATATTTCTGATGTATGAATTCTGAAACCTCATACATCAGCAATTGTACCAGTCTCGTGAAGTGAACTTTTTATTTTGTGGAGTAATTACAATGCTTTTTTTTTTGTAAAATTCATGTATGTTAGATTTAGTTATGAAACTCATTGCTTTTAGTTTACATGGAACAGTAGAAAATACTCAAAAGCATCTCTCCACGAGAAAATGAACTCAATTACTATGCATGATTTCATGTTTAAAGATAAACATTTTAACCAGAGTTTCTTATCTAAAAATGCAACAAAGCCTTTGTTTAAAAGTACAATTGAATTTTTAATACCAGATCAATAAAGCAAAGTTACATACAGTGCATTCTAAATTTGTAAATTTTGGAAATAAATTATATACAACTTGAAATTTGAACCTTCAATTTATCCCATGGGATAACATTTTACTTAAGCCTCCTTTAATGGCTGATGTATATTATTCCACCTCTCCAATCAAAATCGTTATCTCCCAATTGATATATCAAGTTGGAGCAGCAAAGTATCTTCTGAAATTAAAGAACAAAATAAAATGCAAGCATAAGCTTTTTTAAAAAATTCTACACTACTGCCAATTGATACTTCCAAATTATACCAAACATGCTTGGGACATATCTAATATAATGAGAGTAAAGTTATTAAGTAAAATATTGGTTCAAAGATTTTATTTTTCAGAATTGGCCTCTAGGGATTGAGCTTATGTCTAACTCAAAAATGTATTATAACACAATGTTATGAATGTTCTTCAACTGAGTATCTTCTAATCAACATCATTTCAGTCACTACTGAAATATTCATCCCATTGAATTCCATAATTTTTGTCTTGTTTCCCATAATGCGTTAGTCCTGCTTTTCTAAAATCTAGACATGCTTGGTTGACAATACCTCTACCTTTCTGCTTTTCTTTTTCTTGGATTTAGAGCTCTCTCCTTATTTAGGTTCATAGTATCCAACTTTCCTGTGTATGTTAAAGGATTCCAATCAAATTGAAATAGCACAATTCATTTTAATATCCTGTTGGTATTAGTTCATTACATAAAAATTTCAGCTTTTTCTGATGCTGAGAAAAAGGTCTGAAAGAGAATGGTAGTATTATTGGTATTTTCCCAAATGAGACAAAAACTAACCAGTAATATTCCGGTTCAAGAGACAAATTACAACATGGGTAAGGAATGGGAAGAGACTTTCTCTTCAGTTGTCACTTAATTTGGTAACACTGCAACTTTTGTTAATGCAGTACCTTTAATGCAGTAAAGCATCCTTATTTATCTGATAACTATACAAATTCCAAAATTGTGCAAATAGGTGATTAAAAGCTTGCTTTTATAAAGCATGTTCAAGGAAAAAAAAGCTGAGAGCAGTTTAGAAAAGGAATTTCATAATTTAAGGCATAAACGAAGGCAAAGATTATTATTTGAATATTAAGAATGCAAAGTAGGCTTGAAGGCTAGTAGGAATTAAGGATGTTAACAAATATAGAATTGCATAGCTATAGAGGAAACAAACTGACTATTTAAAATGTTTAAGTATACTTGGAGATAATCTAGATCAACAGATATACATGGATGGTTAGTGCTTCATAGCACAGAGGTAGCTGCAAAAGTAGAAGAGATTTATGGGTAACGTCAGATGTACAATGTAAAAATGAGCTCTTCGGCCTTTTTACCCATCTACATTAATCCTAATTGCCCTCATTAGGACTGTATCCTTCTCTGCCTTGCTTATTAAGCATATATCTAAGTGCATCTTACATATAGTAATTGTATCTGGTTCACCAGCTTCGCTGGCAGTACATTCCACATTTCAATTACTCTATATATGGAAAACACACCCTTCAGAGGCCCTTTAAAGTCCTTTCTTCTCACCTTAATCCTATGCCCTTGTGATTTTGATGTCCCAACTGTGAAGGATTCCAACAATCTAATCTAGAATTCTCATTTTATATATAGTTATTTTATTTTATATACAGTTTTAACCAAATCACCTCAGCCTCCTTAGCTTCCCATAGAAGTAGTCCTCCAATATCAGGCACCATTCTGTACTCTCCAGCACAACCACCTTTCCTTTGGGTGGTACATAATGCTCCTAAGGTAGTCTAATCAGTATTGTGTAAACTTGAGTGAAATATAACACTAACTTTTGAAGGCAAGCATGCCATTTTCCTTATTTGTCACTGTATTTCTCCCATATTGCCACTGTCAAAGAATATATACTTGAACCTCTAATATCTGTTCATCAACATTCTTTAATATCTATCTGTAAATTGCCTGTCTTTATCTAATTTCCCTAAAATGTATCACTTCATACTAGTCAGGAATAAATTCTGTCTATGTCTTGCTCTATCCTTGCACAAACATTCTTCAAGTTCAAAATAAATTCATTATTAAAGTACGTATATGTTACAGTATACTACCTTGAGATTCATTTTCTTACAGGCATTCACACAAAAAGAAATACATTTTATGAAAAAATATACATAAGCAAAGAGAGACAAACAGTGAAACAATAAGCAAAAGACGAACTGTGCAAATAAAAATAATACTGAGAACATGATTATTGGTGAATGAAGTTATCCACCCAGTTCAGGAGCTTGATAGTTGTAGGGTAATGACTATTCCTGAACCTGGTGGTGTTGGACCTAAGGCTATCAACTCAATTTTTTTGTTGTCCACAAATTTGTTAATCATACCTCCTTCATTTACACCTGTCATTCATATACAGCACAAACAGAGTGTTCCAATCCCTTGTCACACACTCCCAAACAGGAATAGTATCCCTTCACCAATTTCCTCTGCCTCCTATTACCAAGTTAATTTTACATCTAATGAGATAGCTTCCCTTGGATCTCTTGTGCATTAATCTTCTTGCCTAGCCTACTATATGGGACTTTATCAATTACTTTACTAAATTCCATATAGACAACATCTACCAACCTACCTTCAACAATCTCCTTTGTTAACCTCCTCAAAAAAAAAATCAAATTAGAGGCAGGATTTCCTCTTCTCAAATCTATGCTGGCTATTCCCAAGTAGTCCTTACCTTTCCAAATGTATGTATAACCTGTCCATTAGAATTTTCTCCAATAATTTCTCTACCACTGAACCAAGTCTTACTGACCTGTGTTCACCTAGCATTATTAAATAAAGGAATAGCATTAGCCACATACGAGTAGCAAAAAACTTAAGGATTGCTAAAGATGCAAAAATATCTAACAGGGCCCAAGAAATCTCTTCCCTGGTTGCCCTTGAGATTTATTCACCCTTATCCATGCCATGACATCTAACACTTCCACCTTAATAATTATGTGCATTCAGATAATCAGCATACTCCTTGCTGAACTCACTATCCTTCTCCAGACAAGTAGTATTCATTTAAGACCTCTTCCCAAATCCCCTGGCTCCACCTATCCTCTGATTCCAAAGAAGAACCACTCTCTCTTGCTGTCTCTTTGCTTTGACATACTAACAATGTCTTGGAATTCTTAATCTTACTTACCAAGGATATTCATTACCTTTTTATGCCCTCCTAATTTCCTTTTTTAATTGCTCTCTTACACCCTCTATATTCCTCAGGGGTTCATTTGATTGTAATTACCTATATGTCATATGCTTAATTTATTTTCCTGAGCAAACCTTCAGTAACCTTTGCCATCCAAGGTTCCCTAATCTTGCCATTTATTCTTCTTTCCCTTGTTGGAAATGCTGTCCCTGAACTTTTGGGGAAAAATTAAGTGCAACTTGTTAGATGTCATTGTATCCACAAGCGTTTGCTCCAAATTTACTTTAGCCGGATTCTCAATTGTAACCTGAAAAAAATCAATCTTCCCAAATTGAGGACTTTGACTCGAGGACCAACCTCATCTCTTTCCATAACCACCTTGAACCTTAGAATTGTGATTACTATTTCCAAAGTGTTCTCCAAATGATGCTTCCATTCCCTGCTCAGTTTCATTTCCTAAGATAAGGTCAAGTACAGCCATTTCTTTGATAGTACTATCTGCATAAACCTCAAACTGTCTCGGGCATGCTTACCATATTCTGCCCCATCTAAGACCTATACACTGAGGCAATCCCAGTCAATATTTGGGCACCACAGTAGACTAGCAGTTAGTAGGACGCAATTTATAGCTCGAGGTATTGGTGTTCAGAGTTCAATTTTAGCATCATCTGCAAGGACTCGGTACATCCTCCCCAAGGAATGCATGGGTTACCTCCAGGTGCTGCTGTTACCTCCCACAGTCTGAAGATGGACCGGTTAGTAGGTTAATTGTCCTGTGATTAGGCTAGGGTTAAATTGGGGGTTGTTGGGAGGTGCGGCTCAAAGGGCCGGAATGGCCTATTCCACACTGTATCTCAATGTAATAATCCTTACTTCTTTTTACACCTTTCTAGAATTTGTTTGCATAGCTGTTCCTCGGATTCCCACTGATTATTGAGAGGACTATAGTATAAGATCAAAGTAATCACCCCTCTTTTTCCTGTACCTTCTCCCTAATAGTAGTAATGTGAAGAGGGCATGCACCAATGGTGAAGGCATTTAATGATGGATGGCACCTTCTTGAGGCACCACTTCTTGATGATGTCCTCAGTGGAGGGGAAGGTTGTACCCAGAATGGAACTGGCTGCAGCCTTTTGTGATGTTGTGCATCAGAGGCTTCGTACCAGGTTGTGACGCAGCCTATCAGAATGCTCTCCACATCTGAGCAAATTTACAGAAGTCTTTGGTGACATTCCTAATGAAGTAGAGGTGCTGGCATGCCTTCTTCATGATTGCATTAACTTGCTGAGCCCTCGATCAATCCTGAAATGTTGACACCCAAGAACTTAAAGCTGCTCACTAATGTTTTGTGAATGCATTCCACCCATCCACCATAAGATTTCTGAACAGTCCATGAAGCCATGAACACTACCTCATTACTCAACTGTTGCACTATTTATTTCTCCTTCACTTTAATGCTGCTGCAACGAATTTAATGAAATATGTTGATGATAACCAACCTGATTTTTGATCCTTCCTACATACTGCTGTGATGTGCTTCTTACTCAGTGCCAATTTTCCCATTCTTATTGCATCAGCTTCTGTCATGCCCAAAACGTCTGCATGGTGTAACATTAAGTTTCTAGCCCTGTACTTTACTCAAACAGTTTCCTATCATTGTGGTAATACTGCTATGCTTAATCATGCTTGAAGCTTTTCCAACTTCCCCTTGAAGCTCTTCCATTGAAGATAATGCAGTTAGGCCTACAATGGACTTAACCTGTATTTATCCAGTCTGCCAAATGGACTTGTTTGATTAATCCTCTACATTTAAGTCACTCACTCCAACTGCCATATTGCTATTGGGTTTCCCTCCCTCTGCGAAATTAGTGAAACCCCTCAAGTAGAACGAGTAAATCACCCTGCAGTTGATATTGGTCTCTTATTAGTTTAGATGTAACAGTCCTCCTTATACAAGACACATCTGCCCCAGAAACAATCCTATTTATCCAAGTCCCTAAAGCCTCTCTCTCCTGCACCAGTTCCTTTGACATACTTTCATCTGTCCTTCTATAGCTACCTTTAAGCACAGGACTATTACTAGGATTACAACCCTTAAGCTGGTGTTTTGTAAATGTGTGCCTAACTCCCTAATTTCACCCTGAAAATGTCAACTCTCTTTCTACCTCTGATGCTAGTATGCATACCTAAACCTCCAGCTATTTTCCCTTCTCCTTCAGCATGTTCTGCACCAGATCAGAAATATCTCTGAGGCCACAGAAATGTTTGATTTCTGGACTAGGGAAAGGAGTGAAATGATGATGGGATGGTCACAGTGATAAAGAGTGATAATTTTACTTTGTAGTGGCGAAGAGAAGCTGGCATTTATTTGTATTCCAGGACAATTCTGGTATAGTAAGGAGATTTTCCAAAGGAAAGCAGGGTCTTTTAAGTGGTTCATTGCTTGCAGACAATTCTGATAATGAATAGCTCAATCTTTTTTTCACCAATAACATTTGGATTGTCATCTTTTGGATTTCCTAGAAGTGGAGGTGCAGGTTATACTGGAGAAACTACTGGAATGAGAGAGCAATACACACAAAATGTTGGAGGAACTCAGCAGGCCAGGCAGCATCAATGGAAAAGAGTTACGGACAGAAACCCAATCTGTCTACTTGTTTACTCTTTTCCATAGATACTGCCTGCTGAGTTCCTCCAGCATTTTGTGTATGTTGCTTGGATTTCCAGAATCTGCAGATTTTTTCTTATTTGAGAATGAGAATATAGTTTTAATGGAGACTATGGCATGAAGGTGTAGTTAACGGATATATCAAATAAAGTAGAAGTTTAGGAAATATTATAGTGTTGTGAGTGATAAAGGTTTGATACTTGGTACTTTGAAACATAGAAAACCTACAGCACAATACAGGCCCTTCAGCCCACAAAGTTGTGCTGAACATGTCCCTACCTTACAAATTACTAGGCTTACCCATAGCCCTCGATTTTTCTAAGCTCCATGTACCTATCCAAAAGTCTCTTAAAAGACCCTATGGTATCCACCTCCACCACCATTGTCAGCAGCCCATTCCACGCACTCACCACTCTCTGTGTGAAAAAAAAATCCCTGACATCTCTTCTGTACCTACTCCCCAGCACCTTAAACCTGTGTCCCCTAGTTGTATCCATTTCAGCCCTGGGAAAAAGCCTCTGACCATACACACGATCAATACCTCTCATCATCTTATACACCTCTATCAGGTCACCTCTCATCCTCCGTCGCTCCAAGGAGAAAAGGCTGAGTTCACTCAACCCATTTTCATAAGCATGCTCCCCAATCCAGGCAACATCCTTGTAAATCTCCTCTGCACCCTTTCTGTGGTTCCACAACCTTCCTGTAGTGAGGCGACCAGAACTGAGCACAGTACTCCAAATGGGGTCTGACCAGGGTCCTATAGAGCTGCACCATTACCTCTCGGCTCCTAAATTCAATTCCACGATTGATGAAGGCCATTGCATCGTATGCCTTCTTAATCAGAGTCAACCTGCGCAACTGTTTTGAGCGTCCTATGGACTCGGACCCCAAGATCCTTCTGATCCTCCATACTGCCAAAAGTCTAACCATTAATACTATATTCTGCCATCATATTTGATCTACCAGAATGAACCACCTCACACTTTTTTGGGTTGAACTCCATCTGCCACTTCTCAGCCCAGTTTTGCATCCTATCAATAACTGTAACCTCTGACAGCCCTCCACACTATCCACAACACCTCCAACCTTTGTGTATCAACAAATTTACTAACTCATCCCTCCACTTCTTCATCCAGGTCATTTATAAACATCATTTAGAGTAAGGGTCCCAGAACAGATCCCTGAGGCACACCACTGTTCACAGACCTCCATGCAGAATATGACCCATCTACAACCACTCTTTGCCTTCTGTGGGCAAGCCAGTTCTGGATCCACAAAGCAATGTCCCCTTTCTCAATAAGCCTTGCATGGGGTACCTTATCAAATGCCTGCTGAAATCCATATACACTACGTCTACTGCTCTTACTTCAATGTGTTTTTAGTCAAATCCTCAAAAAATTCAATCAGGCTCATAAGGCATGACCTGCCCTTGACAAAGCCATGCTGACTATTCCTAATCATATTATACCTCTCCAAATGTTCATAAATCCTGCCTCTCAGGATCTTCTCCACCAACTTACCAACCACTGTAGTAAGACTCACTGGTCTATAATTTCCTGGGCTATCTCTACTCCCTTTCTTGAATAAAGGAACAACATCCGCAACCTTCCAATCCTCCGGAACCTCTCCTGTCCCTATTGATGATGCAAAGATCATTGCCAGAGGCTAAGAAATCTCCTTCCTCACCTCCCACAGTAGCCTAGGGTACATCTCATCCAATCCCAGCGATTTATCCAACTTGATGCTTTCCAAAAGCTCCAGCACATTCTCTTTCTTAATATCTACATGCTCAAACTCTTCAGTCCGCTGCAAGTCATCACTAGAATCACCAAGATCCTTTTCCATAGCTAATACTGAAGTATTCATTAAGTACCTCTGCTATTTCCTTTGGTTCTCCATACACACTTTCCCACTGTCACACTTGACAGGTCCTATTCTTTCACATCTTATCCTCTTGCTCTTCACATACTTGTAAAATGCCTTGGGGTTTTCCTTAATCCTCCCTGCCAAGGCCTTCTCACGGCCCCTTCTGTCTCCTAATTTCCTTCTTAAGCTCCTTCCTATTAACCTTATAATCTTCTAGATCTCTAACATTACTTAGTTCTCAGAACCTTTTGTAAGCTTTTCTTCTTGACTGGATTTATTACAGTCTTTGTACACCACGGTTCCTTGTACCCTACCACAACTTCCCTGTCTCATTGGAACGTACCTCTGCAGAACTCCACACCAATATCCCCCGCCTAACAAACTCCACCCCATCTAAACTCCTTGCTGCTTACTCTAGGGAGATGCCAATCAATATTTGGGAAAGTAAAATCTGCCATCACAACAACTCTTATTATTACACCTTTCCAGGATCTGTTTCTCTATCTGCTCCTCGATATCTCTGATACTACAGTATTGGGCGGCCTATAAAAAAACCGATTAAAGTTATTGACCCCTTGTTGTTCCTAACCTCCACCCACAGACTCCGTAGACAATCCCTCCATGACGTCCACCTTTTCTGCAGCCGTGACACTATCTCTGATCAACAGTGCCACACCTCCACCTCTTTTGCCTCCTTCCCTGTCCTTTCTGAAACATCTAAAACCTGGCATTTGAAGTACCCATTCCTGTCCCTAAGCCATCCAACTCTCTGTAACGGCCACTACATCATAACTCCAAGTACTGATCCATGCTCGAAGCTCAACTGCTTTTTTCACAATAGTCCTTGCGTTAAAATAGACACATTTCAAATGGTCAATCTGAGTGCGTCCCTTCTCTAGCACCTGCCTATCTTCCCTCACACACTGTCTCCAAGCTTTCTCTATTAGTGAGCCAACCGCCTTTGAAATGCCGAGTGATTTGAAATATACCAGACATAAAAGTTGATTGTGAATTGAGGGATACAAGGGAATCTGACATGATTCATAAAGAAACAACAGGTTCTTAAAGATGGCAGGATCGAGGAGGATGGCCGTGAATATCATAACAATGCTTGGAGCAGGGATTGAAATTATATTGAACTTCAGTGAATTTAGAAAAGACACAAGTTTGCATGCAATTAAAACAATGAAAATTGCTTAGTGAATTCATAAGTGAGGAAAGGAGTGAAAATGTGAGAAACATGCTAAGGTGTTTAGATAGGTGTGAGGAACAAGGAGAAGTTATTCTCTGAACACCAGTGCTAAATGTATTCATAACTTAGGCGCCCATTTGTATTTACTTCTATTGATTCAGATGGATCAAGTGATTTGGTGCTGAGTACTACTACTGATAATAGGGCAAACTACGAAGCTTGTAGCTTATTTGCCAAGATTCCATCAAGAACAAACACCAATGCAATTCTTAAACATATGGATGCTAACGAAGACAGCTTGAAGCCAAATGTGGAGAGGCCTTGTAATGAATGACATGGTGGTGGATTGGTGCACAGAAATGAAAAGGTTTACAAGGCCTCAACAGATGACATGTACTGTTGCTGCTGTGAAGTAGCATGTCAGATGTTCCAGAGGGTCCTTTGGGAACATCAAAACAGCACAGAGGGTAAGTTTTAGGAAGGCTGAAAGTGAGTGAAGAGTTGGAATAAGGGAAGATGAGCATACCAGCAGAGGTAACAGATGGTACAGGGAGGGAAATCAGGAAAGAAAACAGGAAAAAGAAGTGATGGGTTTTGGTCTGAATAGTAGACAAACAGAAAATAATCAAAAGGACTTAAAATTACTGTCACAAGTACAGTAATTAATTTATAACATTGGCTACATTGCAGTGAAATAGTACCACATGAAGTCCCTTTCTAAAGAGAGGAAGGAAAAGCAACTCTTGCTGCTATGTATTTGTTGGCTATAGTGTAGGGAGGGACTTGTAGATGTCAGTCGCGGTCATAATTTTTAAAAACTTAAATGTTAGCCTTGTTCTCATTTTGGTTGGAATGAAGTAATTATGTTTTTTTTATTAATAGCTTAAAGCCAATATTAATGGAATTAACAATGGAGAAACATCCACCGCTGACCCTTTTGCTGACTTTTCACTTGACCGGCTTGCTGACCCTTGGACAACGACCCAGTTATCAAGTGGAAACACCAGAATGCGGCCAGCATTTGCTTCTATATCTCCGACTTTGTGCCAGCAACAATCCATCCAACCCATTGTATCAACACAGCCTGATTGCATGCCATTTGCACCTCCTATTCCTCCACGAAGTAAATCACAGGAGAACTTCCGAGTCTCTCCACCTGCTTTCAACTTCTCAGTTGATGGAAATGCCTCCAGCACAAATCCTTTCACTGGAAAAGTCAGTTACAATCCATTTAGGACTGATGCTCAAAATACTGTTCAGAAACCTGTTGCGTCACAGCTGTCTGTGCAAAGTAGCAGTAGTTACCCTGTTCTATCCACTAACACAATGACTTCTGCAGTGGAAATTAGCAAAACTGCCTTTTCATCAAATCCTTTTGCAGATGACAGTACCCTTCAAAGCAAACTTACAAATGACAAAATGCAAATTAGTGGATGGGTGACCTTTGAGGATAATGACTTCGGTGTAAAAGAAAGAAATCTATCAACAAATACAAAAAAAATTGATACCCAGAACCTATGGAATGAAAATATTAGCAGTTTGTCACAAAAGAGCACAGAAGAATTATTTCCAGGTACAGATTTCGGGTTTGGCAATGACTGGAACAAAAGTAGCACAGCTTCTGGTACATCAATACCTGCACCAGCTCGAAGAGCACCACCTCCTATACCTCAGAGATCAAATGCCATCATACCAATCCTGCCATTTAATTCGGAGGCAACTGCCTTTTTATCAAAGCAAGACTTCACTGAAAGATGAAAGGTATTCCAATAAGGCAGGCTGATTTATTTGCAAGTTGAATTCTTTATTGGGACATTACATGTGCAATATGTTGAGTTTGAAATATTATTAAACACCTGGTATCTCTTGTACAAGATCAGTATTAGCTTTAAAATATTGGTAATAGTTTTGAATGGTCGACAGATTATTACAATATTTTGTTAAGGGTCCAAGTTCAAAATTATTTCCCGGATAACAAAGTGAATGGCATTTTAGGAAATGACCTTGTCTAAGATGTAGTTAAAATGACTTGTGCAAGGAGAAGTGATAAGGCTTTAAGTGATATCATTCATGAGTTATTTAATCAATGTGAATCACTCTGGTTAAAGTAAAATTTATAATCCTAAACCCACCTGAGAAATCTTGTTCAAATCTGTCCTGTGATAACTTTGCATCAGGGTTAAAATTTGTAACAGTCACATAGTTCTGTGTGTTTTATTGTTTTCATCCTATACAACAGATTCATTTTGGCATTCATTTTAATGCCTCAAGATTTTACTACTTTTGTCATAAAGGAGGAGACATTACTATGTAAAATACTTGCTGATTTAAAAAAATATTTGTGCTTTTGTTTATCTTGCTGCACCCCCGGTTGTGTGGTTAAAAGATACTTTGTACTAATGAACAGGATTATTACAATTGCTGCACAGTGAAAGTGAAACATTTATTTCTTAACACGATTATATAATTTTGACTAAATTGTCAAAATTTGTCACTAAGTTGGATCAGAATCTCTGAGTAACACAATCAAACTGGCAGTTTCCTTTGCAATGGTTGTAGTTATACTGTATATTTTAAAACAAAAGGGTTGCAATTGTTGTGCAGCTTGTGTCTAATAGTTATTATGGAATCTATCAAGTAGTTTATTCGACTAATATTGTGCACTCTGTTTTGATCACAGTGGATTTAATTCTTTTAATGGGATAAATTATATTTTTGGCCTTTGTGACTAAAACTGGATGGTACCTAATAAGTTCAAAGATGCAACAAATGATAGGAGCTAAATTAACAGGTTCACTGAGAGAACTGTTAGTGGAAATGAAATGCTCTATTTGCAAGGTAGATTTGAGGAAAATAAACAGCATATATGCTTTACTATATTGACTCAGATGCCACAGGTACCTTGAAATTCTACTACTTAATATTAAAGCCCATAAGCTCAATTTGCCTATATTCCATCACTATCTGGAGAATAAAAATAGCAAATTACTATTGTGATGTAAAGTTTGTTGCTTGACAATTAAGCCATATTTATCAACAGATATTTCCATATAAAAATTCATAACACCAACTGCAAAATTATATTTCGTTCTTAATTTACTGTATGACCCTGCATGCAATGTCCTTTCACATTCCCAAGATTAAACTTACTTCAAAGGTAAACTATATTTTACTAAAACTTGAATTTTTATTCAAAATCCAAAAGTAGTAGTCATTCTTAATACACATCAACAAGCACACTTAGCCTATACCCTACCCATCCCATCTAAAACATTTGTAAAATACCTATCAAAGTTAATTTTATAATATATTTCTGTCATTATATGTACATTTATGTAACTTATTTGAGCCTACTTGTGATTTAGTTAGACTGTAGTTTTGTTTATCAAAGAATACATTTCACAAAGGATTTATTAATCTGAGTAAAACCAAGATTGTGACAGATGGTGGAACAGGACTACTGAATAAGACTCATTTCTATATAATATCAGGAACTATAACTATTTTTTGTTTTTCCCAAACCTGACCCACGTTCAGATAATTTTAATGCATTTGTTTGGGTTTTCCACGATGCAAGAATATGTTCAGGTTTTTGATGAAATTGTGCTAAATAGGCAGTTGGATGCACTTCTTTATATTCAAATGTAGTAAATAAAAATACCATAAACCATGTGATCTATTTAAAGCATGTATTAAATAATCAGGTAATTCATTGGATATGTTAAAAATTATCTTCATTTCCCATTTTTGAACTTCATTCTGAACAATTTGAAAATGGAATAGACTTTTCAATCAGGTGAAAAGTGGAAAATGTAACTAAAGATGCTGAAAGTTTAATTTCATAGCCTTGCAGCCTTGCTTTATATAGTCCTACTGATATCCAAAAAGCAATATTATGCTTGTTGCTGCTGTTCTTGCCTGTGGTACAATGGGGAATAGTTGTTTAAAAATTCTCTAGTTACATTTCAACTGAATACACCACTTCCACATATAACTCTTAATCATATACTGAATTTTAATACTGTCAATGTGCAAGTATGGTACTGCTGGTGTGCAAACTCCCAATCTGTAACTGTTGAGTAATCCACTGACTTCTGTGGTTTCTAATAGGGCTGCAGCAAACATGTATTTTGCAAGAACTTAAACAGTGTTTACAAAATCGTAACTGCAATGTTTCAATGTGGTAACTTGGCTGTTTATAGTTTTTATAAGTCTCTTGATCTTTAGAATGTCTCTCAATGCATATCAATAAACTTACAATTTAAACTGGTTATATTATATTCAGTAGATAATGTCTAATTCTTTTACCCGAAGACTGCAATATTGAAACTTGTGTGCACAGTAAATTGTACATATCATGCAATGTTTGAGATGTATCTTCATTCAATAAATGTAGCTTTGTCCTATAAATGTATTTTTGTAGTATGGTAATTTTCATTTTGATGCATATATCAAAATCATACATGGTGAATGATGGAGACACAGGAGACTTCAGGCACAGTAATCTAGAACAAAAAGCAAATTGCTGGAGGAACAGCAGCTGTGCAGGCAAAGGGATAGTCGGCATTTTGGGTTAACAACAGGATTGAGATTATAGATGGGAGACGACAGTACAGGGAGGGGTGAGGCAGAGGTTGAAAGGCTATAGGTAGAACATGTGAGGATGGGAATAAAGGACAGATGGGAGAGGAAGAGGTATGTGTTTGGTCTTGTCCTGGCAGTGGGACTAACAGGTTAGCCTGGAAATGGGAAGGGGAGTTAAAAAATGGTATCCAAATGGTCCAGCCAATGTACAGAAGATACTACTGCCCTGGGAAATACACCAAATTCTATTCAGTTGCATGGAATACAGACTCTGTAGAGACCACTAAGGCTGCAATGATCATCAGCAGTCCAGTCCTTCACAGATATGAAGAAATTTCAACATGGGCAAACACATTGCACACTCTCACACCAGTCAGCATTACTGACCATTTCTCCCAACCCTCCCCACTGTTCCCAATCTTGGTTCCAGCTCCAATAGTTTGTATCAGTGATGGCAGGTAGTGAAATATAATTTATCTCAAAGCTAATGGGATTTACTGGATATCAGAGCAGAGTACTGGAGGATTGTACTCAGTAATACACAGCCCATCTTATAAGCATATGGAACAAAGGGATACAAGTCAATGGATAATTAGAACTCCATTTTCCAAATACATTTTGACTGATTAATTTTCCTTACTCTTTAAAGCTATTTCATGCATTCAAATTAGACACTCCTTCAATTCCTATAATAAATAGATTTGCTGTTGTCATGTCTCTGTAACAGCATGCTGCACACAAATTTGTGGCATTGATTATGCTTCAGCCATTTTTTAAATGGCTAAAAAATATCTCTACGGTGTCCTTACTTCATTGTTCTTGCTATCTCAGCAGAAGTTTAGCTCCGTGTAGAGGCTGAGAATCAGGAAGCCTATGTAAATGACCATTTAAGCATGTACTGCAACTAAAGTTCTTGATATGAGCTACGGTCAGCATCGGTGTCCAGGGATACTTTTCATTTTCCACATAATAGAGCACAGCTATCCCTGGGCTGCCCTCTATAGGATGTGACAGAGCTCTATTAATGCAAGGCTGCATCTCTTCAGGAAGGGGGAGGGGAGAGCAATGGAAATGTTCTAAATACATCAACAGTGCTGAGGACAAGAAGAGTGAGAGATTCAATTTCCTAGCAGTGAACATTGCCAATAGCCCTGTCCTGGTCCAATCATAGTAATACCACAGCCAAGAAAACTCACCAGCTCTACTTCCAGGTGGCACGGTTAGCATAGCTGTTAGTGTAACAGTTTACTGCTCCAGCGATCAGAAGATTGAGGTTCAATTCCCACCACTGTCCTGTAAAGAGTTTGTGCATTCTCCTCATGACCACGTGGGCTTCCTCCAGGTGCTCTGGTGCCACACGAGGCTGCTGAACAAGCTAAGAGCCCGTAGTATTACAGGAAAGATTCTAGCATGGATAAGGTAGTGACTGATTGGCAGGAGGCAAGGTGTGGGAATAAAGGGAGCCTTTTCAATTTGGCTGCAGGTGGTTAGTGGTGTTCCATGGGGGTTTGTGTTGGGAGTGATTATTTTACGCTATATGTCAATGATTAGGATGGGGAAATTAATGGCTTTATTGCAAAGTTTGCAGACAATACAAAGATAGTTGGAGGGGCAGGTAGTTTTGAGGAAGTAAAGAGGCTACAGAAGGACTTAGAATGGGCAAAAAAATGGCAGATGGAATACAGTGTGGGGGAGTGTATGATCATTACCTTTGGTAGAAGAAATGAAAGGGTCGACGATTTTCTAAATAGAGGGGAAATGCAAAAATCTGAGGCACAAAGGGACTTAAGAGTCCTTGTGCAGAATTCCCTAAAGGTTAACTTACAGGTTGAATCTGTGATGAGGAAGGCAAATTTGATGTTTGCATCCACTTCAAGAGGTCTAGAATATAAAAGCAAAGATGTAATATTGATACTTAGAAAACACTTGTGAAGCTTCACTTGGTGTATTGTGTACAGTTTTGGGCCCTTTATCTTAGAAAAGTTGTGCTGAAACTGGAGAAGGTTCAAAGGAGGTTCATTAAAATGATTCCAGGATCTAACAGCTTATTATATGAAGAGCGTTTGATGGCTTTGGGCCTGTATTCACTGGAATTCAGAAGAATGAAGGTGGCCTAATTGAAACCTATCGAATGGTGAAAGGCCTTGATAGAGTGGATGTGGAGAGGATGGTCCCTGTGGTGGGAGAGTCAAAGACAAGAGGACACAGCCTCAGAATAGAGGGATATCTCCATCATAAAAGGATGAGGAGGAATTTCTTTAGCCAGGAAGTGGTGAATCTGTGGAACTCTTTGCCACAGGCAGCTGTGGAAGCCAAGGCTGTATGTTTATTTAAGGCAGAGGTTGATAGATTCTTGATTGGTCAAAGCATGAAGGGAAACAGGGAGAAGGCAAGTGATTGGGGCTGAAAGGAAAAATGGATCAGCCATGATGAATTGGCATAGTAGACTTGTTGGGCCAAATGGCCTAGTGCTGGTCCTATATCTTATGGTCTTACAGATTACAGTTAGTAAACTATGGGCATGCTAAGTTGGCATGGTGACACTTAAAGTCTGCCCCAAACACATCCTCAGACTGTTGGTTGTTGATGCAAATAAAACATTTCACTGTACACTTCTATATACATGTGACAAATAAAAGCCAATTTTGTTCATCTTCTTCTTCCTCAGAAGGAAGAACTTGGTCCTTTGACCCTCAAAATATTTTATCAATGCACCACAGAAAACATCCTATCCAGATTCATAAATAAGAGGTTCAACAAATATTGGAAATGCAGAGCAATACATACTAATTGCTGGAGGAACTCAGCATGTCAGGCAGCATGTATGGAAATGAATGAACAGATGACATTTTGGACCAAGACCCTTCATCATGGCTGGAAAGGGAGGGTGAAAATCCCTGAATAAGGTGGTGTGGAGAAGGGATGGAGGACTAGCTAGATGCTGATAGGTGAAGCTGGGTGGCTGTGGGAGGGACATTTGAAGTAAGAAGCTGGGAGGAGATAGCTGGAAAAGGCAAAGGGCTAGAGAAGGAGGAATCTGATTGGAGAGGAGAGTGGATCATTGGAGAAAGGGAAGGAAGAACAGCACCAGGGGAGATGATACGTAGGTGAGGAAAAGAGGGAAGAGGAGGAAAAAAAGTACTGGAAGTTGAGAAATTGACATTTCATGCCTTCAGGTTGGAGGCTACTTACACACAATATGAGCCATTTTCCCTCCAACCTGAGAGTGCCTTCAACGTGGCAGAAAAGGAGGCCATGAACTGACATGTTGGAATGGGAACGGGGATAAGAATTGAAATGATTGGCCACCAGGAATATCCATTTTTTGCAGGTAGAGCTGAGGTGCTCAACAAACTGGCCCACAATCTACGTCGGGTTTCACAGGTGTAGAGAAGGCCACATCAGGAGCACTGGATGCAGCAGACAACTCCAGCAGGTGAAGTGTTAACTCACCTGGAAGGACTGGTTGGTGCCCTGAATAGAGGTGAGGGAGAAGGTGAATGGGCAGGTGTAGCACTTCTGCCACTTGTCAGGGTAAGTGCCAGTGGAAGCAAATGCTGCAGAAAGCAAAGAGCGGGGGGGGGGAGGTAAAGTTGTATTTGGTAGGCAAGGGCAAGTGGGAAGATGGGGAGAGTGTGGATGTTTGGGAAATGGTGGAGATGCATGTGAGGGCAGCATCAATGGTGGAGGAATGGAACCCCCATTCTTTGAAGGAGGACAACTTCTCTGATGTCCTGGAAAAGAAAGCCACATCCTGGGAACAGACGCGGTAAAGAAGGAACTGAGAAAATGGAATGGTATTTTTACTGACAGAGGTATAGTCAAGATTGCCATGGGAATTGGTGGGTTTATGAGGGATATTGGTAGAAAGTTTGTCTCCCGTGCTGAAGACAGAGATCAAGAAAGTGGAGACAGGTGTCAGAAATGGACCAAGTACATTAATAGTTTGGTACAACAACTACTTCAAGAAACTGAAGAGAGTTGCAAATACAACTCAGCACATCATGGAAACCAACCTCCCCACCACGGACTCTGTCTACATGTTTTGCTGCTTAGAAAAGCAGCCAACACAATGAAAACCTCCACCCACCCCAAACATCCGGAGAATGATGTGTTGGATGCAGAGGTTGATAGGGTGGTAGGTAAGGACAAGCGGGAAGATGGGGTGAGTGTGAATGTCTGAGAAATGGTGGAGATGCAGGTTAGGGCATCTCCCATGGAGAAGATATGAAAGCAGGTACCACCAGGCTCAATCATGGCTCCTTATCCTGTTGTTATGAGACTGTTAAATAATTCCGTAGTACAATAAAATCGACCTGACCTCTCAGTGTACATCAATATGATTTTGCAGTTTACTGTCTACCTGTACTGTATTTGCTCTGTGATGTGTGTTATAACTAAAGGTTTGCTTTACACCATTTCATTACTGCATTATAATAAATTGAACAGTATGCAAGACGACACGAGTGAATCTGCAGATGCTGGAAATAAATAAAAACACAAAATGCTGGCAGAACTCAGCAGGCCAGACAGCATCTATGGGAGGAGGTAGTGACGACGTTTCGGGCCGAAACCCTTCATCAGTATGCAAGACAAGTTGTTCAAAGTACCTTGGTACAAGTGTCAACAATAAACCATCTTATCATATTTAGTTTACCAATTTTTACCTGTAACCATGAACCGCTGAAACTCAGCCAACTTACAAAGTAAACACGAGGAAATCTGCAGATGCTGGAAATTCAAACAACACACACAAAATGCTGCCTGGCCTGCTGTGTTCCACCAGCATTTTGTGTGTGTTGTTTCAACTTATAAAGTAACTTGTTAAAGCACCAGATCTTCAAACAGAACTTCCGAGAATTGCTGAAACATGTTAACTTGTCATTTTAATGTGCATAAATGTGAGGTTATCCACTTCGGTGGCAAGAACAGGAAAACAGATTATTTGGTGGCCAATTAGGAAAAGGGGAGGTGCAATGAGACCTGGGTGTCATTGTACACCAGTCATTGAAGGTGGGCATGCAGGTACAGCAGGTGGTGAAAAAGGCGACTGGTATGTTGGCATTCATTGCAAGAGGATTCGAGTACAGGAGCAGGGAGGTTCTCCTGCATTTGTACAAAGCCTTGATGAGACCACACCTGGAGTATTTTGTGCAGTTTTGGTCCCCTAATCTGAGGAAAGACATTCTTGCCATGGAGGGAGTACAAAGAAGGTTCACCAGATTGATTCCTGGGATGGCAGGACTTTCATATGAAGAAAGACTGGTTCGACTAGGCTTATACTCACTGGAATTTAGAAGATTGAGGGGGGATCTTATTGAAACGTATAAAATTCTAAAGGGATTGGACAGGCTAGATGCAGGAAGATTGTTCCCGATGTTGGGGAAGTCCAGAACGAGGGGTCACAGTTTAAAGTTAAAAAGGTCTCAGACCGTTACTCTTTAAATCATAGAGATATTGTGAAATTAACAAGACTTAGGTTGGGGCATTGTGGGCTAAACTATTATTTAAAGATAATAGGAAAACATCCTACTGGATTATGTGACTGTGGTAGTCCAGAGACAGTTCAGCATGTGCCTTTTAGGACCGAGATGAGAAAAAAACTTCTTCATACAGAGAGTGGTGAATCTGTGGAATTCTCTGCCACAGGAAACAGTTGAGGCCGGTTCATTAGCTATATTTAAGAGGGAGTTACATATGACCCTTGTGGCTAAAGGGATCGGGGGTATGGAGAGAAAGCAGGTACAGGGTTCTGCGTTGGATGATCCGCCATGATCATATTGAATGGCGGTGCAGGCTGGAAGGGCTGAATGGCCTACTCCTGCACCTATTTTCTATGTCATTCTGGAGGAAAATATAAACCCCAAGGCACAGCAAATAAACCTTAGAAACAAATAGTGCCGCCCTGGATGAGGTAGAGCCGGCAATATATATCAACACGCAAGCGCCTGAACGGATGGTCGCCAAGAATACGCTTCCTCTTCCATGTCCAACAGTTTAGATGCATCTAGGCGTATTACTGCCCTCTGCAGGATGTATAATTAATGATAGAATTTCAAGAAACTCAAAATTCTCAAATATAAACTAGTTGTACGTAAAAACGGAATAATAAACTCTTCAATCAGATGGTGGTTCTCTTGGTGGCCAAAGATTTAACAGAAAAACAAAATACACTTAAGTCAGCCTCTTGAACAATATGCTTCTTTCAATTTTATATCGATTACAACTCAGTAAAACATGCTGAACTGTCTCTGGACTACCACAGTCACATAATCCAGTAGGATGTTTTCCTATTATCTTTAAATAATAGTTTAGCCCACAATGCCCCAACCTAAGTCTTGTTAATTTCACAATATCTCTATGATTTAAAGAGTAACAGTCTGAGACCTTTTTAACTAGTGGGTGACTAGAAAAGAAATGCCTTCCCTTTAATTCATTTTCCCAATCCTCCTACCACTTCTTCTTTATGCCTTTTCTTTATCCTACTTCTCAATTCTGCTCTGCCTAGGGGTATTCTAATTCCTACTTGCCAGCTCTGTAAGGAAGACTTTGCAATGCCATCCACAATTTCATTTCCCTCCACCCCAGCATGCCCAGGTATCCATGTAAATCTGACTTCACAATCCATCTTCCCTTCTCTAAAAGAAACTAAGAGAACCTCAATAACTATATCCAGACAAGCTTTTGATTTATTCCCTTTTATAGCCTCTAAGGCAGCAGCAGAATCTGAATAGATGATAACCCTGCATGGTCAAGAGTCTTCTATCACCATAAGGCCCAGAGGATTGCTAATAATTCTGCTGCAAAGACAGAAACATCATCTGAAACCCGGTGACCAATCTCAACTCCAAGTTGAGACACGTACATCCCAAATCCTGCCTTTCTGCTCTCTGGGTCCACTGAGCCATCAGTAAAAATCTTCAGATAAGATCCCCATTTATTATTTAAATATTCATTTACAATCAATGCTGTTGAAATTGCTCTGTTTCCTTGAAGCTGAAAAAGGAGGAATAGGTCTACTTCTGGTTCTGGCAAAAGCCAACAAGGAATGGGTGGCAAGCAAATTTGGTCAGCTATGTCTCCCTCAATCAATTTCAGTTTCACAGCCCAGTTATTAACCAAATCTAAAAATGGATATCTTTTAATTTTACTTTGACTCTCCGACGTCTCCTGCAAAAGACATTTTGATGGACAGCTGTGATTGAAGCCATTTAGTTTTGCCCAATACTGTAACCCCAACTTAATTCACCTTAAATATAGAGACGCTTCTCCCATCTTCACACATAATGCAGGGACTGTTGTTCTAAAAGTTCCACAACAGAGTCTAAGTGCTTTGGACTGCACAATGTCTAATTTTTCAAGCACTGCCGTAGCAGCGGAACCATAAGCAATACAACCATAATCAATAGCTGACCTAATCATAGCTCGATATATTAAGTACATAGTTTCCCACCCTGCTTCCCAATCACATCCAGCAATACTTCTCATAACATTTAAAACTTTCTCACACTTTCCAATTGTTTTATCTACATGGACCCTCCAAGTAAGTCTTTCATCAAACCAGACACCTAAAATCTTGAATACCTTGACTCTTTCTAATGGAGAATCTTACAGACACCATTTACAATCAGGGATCTTTCTTCTAAAGCCAAAAATCAAGAAAGTACTTTTTTTGTGGTGTTACATGGACATGCGCGTCCGAGTGAGGCGCCGGCAAGTCACGTCAACGCGCATGCGCCCAAAGGGTACACCGCCAGTTTCCAGTATGTTCTTCCGGGTTGTTTTTCGTGCGCCTGCAAAGCGTTAAGCTCTCCCGTAGCCTGTGCTCGGAGAGATTAAAGCTCCGGCTGTTGCGTCTGTTGGGTAAGGTATGTCCAATTGTGGGGAATTAATACTTTTAATTTCAACAAGTGCTGTGCATTTCATTTCTTCTGTTCCGAAGCTGTTAAATTGTGGAGTCTCGTGGTCACCATAGCAACTTGTGGTCCCGTTTCGAAAACAGCGTCCTGGGTCCGAGTAACAGCCAGAAATTAAAATATAAAAAAATCATTTTAATTTACTCGGTATTAGGGAGAAGTTCAACATACGACGAGGAGGAGGCGGTTGGCGGGTCGAGCAGCATTTATGGAGGGAAATGGGCACTCGGTGTTTCGCGTCGAGACACCAGGACTGTGGCAGAGATGCTGCTTGACCCGCTGAGTTTCTCCAGCGCATTGTGAGTTGTTCTGGATTCCAGCATCTGCACTCTGTTTAAAGCAAGTTCTTTGCTACCAACTACCCCCAGTTTTTATTTGCGTCTTTCATCAAAGGTCAAAGTAAATTTATTGCTAAGGTACGTGTACGTAACCACTACTCTACCTCGAGATTCATTTTCTTCCATCTACAGGAAAAATAGAAATGCAGTAAAAAAAAATTACGAAAAATTATACACGAACAAAGACCGACAAACACCAATGTGCAAAAGACAAACTGTGCAAATTAAAGCAATACCGAGAACAGGATTAGTAAAGATTCCTTGAAAGTGAGTCGGTTCAAAGTAATGGTGAATGAAGCTATCCGTGCAGGTTCAGGAGTCTGATAGTTGCAGGATAACAACTTTTCCTGAAACTGGTTGTGTGGGGTGAAAAGCTTCTAAACCTTCTGCCCAATTGAGGTAGTAAGAAGGCAGCATGACTTAGATGGCTGGGGACTTTAATAGTGGATGCTGATTTCTTATGGAAATGTTTTACCTATGATGGATCAAGTTCATTATTGCTGACTTATGACATTAATTTGTATTTTCGCAGCAGCACGCTGCAAGACATAAAAACTAATGCACTTAAAAATATATAAATACAAAAGATTAATAATGAGGTCATATTCATGGACCATTCAGAGTTCTGATGGTGGAGAGGAAGAAGCTGTTCCTGAATCATTGTGTGGGTCTTCATCCTTCCATAACTAATTGTAGTAATGAGAAGAGGGCATGTCTTGTATGGTGAGAATCTTTAGTGATAGATGCCACCTTCCTGAGACGCCACATCACACAGATGTCCTCAGTTGTGGACTTTTACAATCCTTTATTTGCAACTGAACTTCATGAGTACTTTGGTAATTTTTCATGATTTATTTCTAATGCTTTATTTTTGTAATTTGACGCCACTTCCAGGACAGCTCACTGTCCACAAGTTCATCTTCACTGACTGGACTTGTATTTGTGCCATTTACCCTTGTTGCTTTTTGTACATCATGCTCATAGATAGATAGATACTTTATTCATCCCCATGGGGAAATTCAACTTTTTTTCCAATGTCCCATACACTTGTTGTAGCAAAACTAATTACATACAATACTTAACTCAGTAAAAAAATATGATATGCATCTAAATCACTATCTCACTACTAAAATTCATTTTCAAAAGCACATCAATTTGCTCAGCAACTGCCTCAAGCTTTTATTTCACAACTACTGTATTCCACCTTGACTTTACTGCACTTTTTACACCCAGGCTTTCTTTTTTTGACCAGGAGTCACTCTCTAGTATATTAGACCCAGGCTTCCCCTGCTGCATTCCCTAGTTTTATTTGCAGACCGCTATTCTGGCAATGATTTCTTCAATTTTTCTGCTTTTGTACATTACGTTCATCAGTATACAAGACAAACTCTGACCTTACTCAACCTGACAGGTGATGATTGGCTCCTCCTACCGCTATCTGGCTCATGACCCACAAACTGAACATCAAGCCATTATTTCCTATACCTCATTTCCAGGAATCTTCACACTCTCCCTCCTTCCCAAGGTACATGTATAGACTCAACTAGTTGACACAATCTGTTCTTTCCGTGTTCTTCCTTTTTTGCTTGCCACTTTAACAGCTTGTGGTTTCCTAACCTTAACCAATAGTCATCATGTAGGATGTTTAAAACTATTAACCTTCATCTTCTACCAGAACCACTGGTAAGCCCTTTCCCTGTTGAATCACTTTCCTTCACCTGGCCGAATTAGTTCTTGCAATGAATACCTTCTCCTGTAATAACTCACTTACTTTGTTTTATTTTTTAAAACACGGTACTGTTATGGTAGTGGAGGTTATTTCATGTTCTCATGAGATATGTGGCATTCCTTCTAAAACTACTCATGTTCCTTGCTTTTCTTTCCTGTTTGGTTATGCTGATACCGTTGTATTATAACTACAAATTTATGAACTTAATTAAATTCTACTCTCTTCTATGAGTGGCTGTGGCTTTTCCTGTATTTTCATTTTCACCTTCTATGCCACCCTCCCAAAAACCATAAAGGGGGCCTCTGCCCACTCCAACGAGTCACATACCATTCTTCTTTACCTCCAGGGTTGTTCTTGTATAACCTTCGTATACTAAATATTGTTTATTTTAAATTCTAGCTATGGTTCAATTACACATCAAACATGGCAGTGAAAGCCAATTTTTGCTTGACACCACAGTAGATGTTACAGTGGAGGATCTAACCAAGCAAGTATCGGCCATTTACAATGGCAGACTCAAAGTAGACAGGATTTGTTCGGGTGAGTATTTGATAAAGTTCCTGAAAAGGTGTTAATACATTGGCATGAATAAATTAGACGTAATCAAATGTCATTAATGAAAGCAAAATTGGGATGGTGCGATGGAGATACATCTCCACTAATGGAGGTGTAAGGTGCTGCTTCCCTCCACTAGCCTGCAGGTTATGTGACCACTGATGCCAGGCAGAGTATTGATAATGGCTGAGTTCACCCATCACACCGCCCAGAGAAAGCAATGGCAAACCACTGCCTTGGGAAAAATTGCACATAACCATAATGAATGGCCAGTTCCTCGTATCTGGCAAGCTTCCTCTCGTGGGCCTCCTCCAGGTTCTCCTCCCACAGTACTGTCAGCTCCTGCAAGATGATGGTCAGCCATTGTTGGAGGCAGGGATGGAAAGTAAACTGCCATGCCCGTTGAAGTGGGTTGCCGGGGCTTCACTGGATAGTCTCTTCACAAAGCCATAAGACATCGGAGCAGAATTAGACCATTCAGCCCACAGAGGCTGATCCTAGATTCCACTCAACCCCATACACCTGCCTTCTCACCATATCCTTGGATGCCCTGACTGGTCAGGAAACAATCAACTTCCACCCTAAGTATTCCCATAGACTTGGCCTCCTCCATAGGCTGTGGCAGAGCATTCCATAGATTTGCTACTCTTTGGCTAAAAAAATTCCTCCTTACCTCTGTTCTAAAATGCCACCCCCTCAATTTTGAGGCTGTGCCTTCGAGTTCTGGATGCCCCCTACCAGAGGAAACATCCTTTCCACATCTACCCTATCTGGTCCTTTGAACGTTCAGTAGGTTTCAATGAGATCACCCCTGCATTCTTGTAAGTTCCAGTGAGTACACGCCCAAAGCTGCCAATGCTCATGTTAACCCCTTCATTTCCAGAATCCTCATGGATGTCTTCGGGAATCTCTCCAATAACAACACATCTTTTCTGAGATGAGGGGCCCAAAACTGTTGACAATATTCCAAGTGCAGCCTGACTAGTGTCTTATAAAGCCTCAGAATTATTTCCTTGCTTTTATATTCTATTCCCTTTGAAATAAATGCCAATATTGCATTTGCCTTCTCTACCACAGACTCAACCTGGAAATTAGCTTTCTAGGAGTCTTGCATGAGGTCTTCCACATCCCTCTGCACCTCTGATGTTTGAATCTTCTCCCTATTTAGATATAGTCCACACTGTTGTGCCATTTACCAAAATGCAATATTGTACATTTACTGCATTCCATCTGCCACTTTTTTGTCCATTCTTCCAGTTTGTCCAAGTCCTGCCGCAATCGCATTGCTTCCTCAGCACTACCTACCCCTCCACCTATCTTTGTATCATCCGCAAACCTTGCCTCAAAGCCAGATCATTGACAATGTCAAAAGTAGTGGTTACATACCAACTCCTAAGGAACACCACTAGTCACTGGCAGTCAACCAGAAAAGAACCCTTTATTCCCACTCGCTGCCTCTTGCCTATCAGCTAATCGTGCCAGTATCTCAGCTGGTATAAGGAGGCAGAGAGCCATTAGCCACATTACCAAGGCGGCAGAGAATACCTTAAGATGGCTCTGAATGAAGAGACCAAGTCCACAGGGATCTGCAGCACATGCTACCTCTACACAAGCCTCGACTTGATCAACCACAGCTAGGTCACCTGGGTGAGGGGTCCGACGAAAGACCCGAAGCACCCAATGACCTCAGGTTACATCACTAATGTGAGATTCAGAGCATTGTGAGATGTATTCTTCAAAAAAATCAGAAGTTAAATTTGAAAATGAGAAGATCTGATTTTGGCCCTTAGTTTTTTTTTTGTTGTGTGTTTTTAAGGAATACCTGTTAGCCAGGAAGCTAGGAAAATTTCCATCCACCCAAGAAAATATTTGTAATGTCTATTTAATAGCAGTTCAATAACTGTATAGCACTCTCAAATGGATTGAGCTTGTGTTTTGGAATTTTTGCTGAAGTCTAGAATCTACAAATATTCCATCCATTGATGAAATAGTAGGCTAATGATCATGCAAATATCTGATCCATTTTGGTGAAAATCCCTATTGTTTTGTGCAAGTCTTACTTAGAAGACACTGCTCAACATCCTGATTCAGCTTTCAAATGTGTTTTTTTTTAGAAATAAGTGAATTGGCAGAGCATGGTACCTTACTTCCTATTAATATGCAAGGACTAACAGATGAGCAGATAGAAGAACTCAAACTGAAAGATGAGTGGGCAGAGAAATGTATTCCCAGTGGAGGTTTTGAATTTAAAAAAGACGAAATTGGACGGAGAAATGGACAAGGTAAGATGATGGGAGCTGATAACGTTCTAAACTATTTGCAGGATTTTGGTCCTCCCATGATTTACTCTACACCAAGACTGAGAAGACTCCTCTCCAATTCCCTCTATTGCAAGAGATTAAGTTGCAGGAAATGAAAACAGTTGCAAACTAAAATGAAGTTCAAACTTAAAGATTTATAAGGAAATAAATGCTTCATAGCTACTATTAGAAAAGCTACCCTAAAAATTAGGAATTATTACTGATTGGTTTACTTTTAAAGAAGGCTGATGTGGAACATTGCTCAGGAAATTAGTCTGAAAATGTCATCTTTTCCTTTTTTCCAGCTCCAAATCAGTCAATGAAAGCAGTTTTAACAAAAACTAAAGAAGAGGCAAAAGCACTAATTTCAAAGGTAATTTTTTACAATTAAGATGGCCAAATCCACTTTACAACCCAAGTATAATTACTGCCCAATATATTCTAACAAGGCAGCTGTTTAGGCACAAGAAGATTGCAGGAAGCAGTGGAATAAAATTAAAATACCGTTGATTTTAGTGTTGTTGTTTGTGGGCTACTTATTGGCCTGGACCCCAGGAGAACTAACTTCTCTGCAGTTTTTTTTAAAAAGATGCTTGATTGAGATCTTGGAAAGATAAAAACCTTAGTTTAATAGATCTGAAAGATTCTACCTCTGGAGAAAAGGTTCATTCATTGTAAAAGGAAATAAATAACACAAAAACTGATTCTTTCTACCTACTTCACACATGCAGACTATATGACACTTATCTACACGAATCATTGTTGTAAATGTTTGGCTTGTATCTTTCTGCCTTTCCTATCCATATACCCATTTAAACATTGTAATTGTACGGTAACTGTCTCCACTACCCCTTTGGCAACTTGATCCAGATGTTTGCTGTGGAAAAGCTTAGCCTTCAGATCTCCGTTTGATTTCTTACCTGTCACAACAAAACCTTCACTGCCCTGGAAGAAAGATTACTTGTCCCTCTTGCTCCTTATTTTATAAACCTCTAAAGTTACTCTTCAACCTTTTATGTTGTAGTGAGAATAAATTCAGCCTATCTAATCTCTTATAATTACAGCCCTCCATTCCAGACAGCATCCTGGTGAATCTATTCTGCAGTCCCTATTGCTGCCATATCCTTCCAGTAGTGTGGCAACTAGAACTATACACAACTCTAATACTTAATTTTAACACGCCAGAAATCCATTTTAAACAAATAAGGGACATTTCGTGGTCATCGGAATGGTTTATTTTCAAAAAAGTTTGAATGTAACGATATTCTATGATTGATAAATACATTGAAAAACTGTTCAAATACTTCTTTAGCATTGTTAAACTTAATCTTGCCCTCAATTTTCCTCATGTCCATCGACTCACTTTCTAGCAGGTCTTACTTCTGATTGAAATCAGAAATCCTTAATTTTTATCCTGAGCTGATGATTACCATATGGGTAATTGTACAAGTTGAGTTAAGCTGCTTCTACTGTATGTCCCTGGTTAAAGGGTATTTCTCATTAAGGAGCACTGTTTGGTAAAAGTTTAATAACTTAGTTATGACAAATACAAGCAACTCAAGTGAAAGATTGGTTCTCTCTTTTATATAAGAAACAAATTCAGGCTAACGTATGTGTAACAATGGAGATGGTTAATGAAGCACTTGACCAACTGCGAGGAGCTGTTATGATAGTTTATCCCATGGGACTTCCACCACATGATCCAATCCGACAAGAATTTGAAGGGAAAGAAGATCTGTCGGGATTGCAGGCAAGTAGAAAACCATATGTACCATAAGGGAGTTAACTGATAGATGAGTGCAGCTTGAATTCTATTTCTTCACCTACATTTATTTGAGTTATATGGATGTTTACAGATTATTTTTTTCTTAAAGTTTCAATAAAATGGAAATAAGCAGCTAATGAAAAGATTATTGTATTTGATATTAAATTATTGTATAATCGTATTATTTTGGTAGGCTGGGAAAATGGTGATTGAAGACTCTGAGGCTCGTCTGTGGTGGGCTGGAAAAGAGTTGCAAAGAGGAAAGAAACTATCTGATTATGTTGGCAAAAATGAGAAAACCAAAATTGTTGTAAAGATACAAAAGGTAAATATGTGGACAAGAGTACTTTAATGCATTACCAGCCTAATACTTTAAGAATTTAATCATGAACACAAGATGAATAACTTTGAGTTCCTTCCCCCCCCCCCCCCCCTTACTGAGTTGAGATATTTTAGAGTGGGCTAAATAAGAGGATTGTTTTTTTTAAATTAAAGTTGCGATTTGCCGGAGAGAGTAAACAAAGTAATTTTAGATTGCTTCTTTGAGATTTAAGAATAGTATCAGAAGCACTTGATTTGCAAAGAGTGAAAAATGTTTCATTTTCCCTTTCTCAAGCCCCACTACAGCTTCAAATTTAGAGGAATAGATGTGAGGCAGTAAAACTAAGCTGTGTAAATCCTGGTAACTTTGATCTGTTAAAACTTATTCATCACTGTTGTAAATACACTATCTCAACCGTCTTCAGGATTGTGGGCATTTGCTAATCTTCCAGTATTTCTCTGGAGCTTTCACAACATTCTTGGTTGTCCATCATATCCAGCTTTGCCATGGATGGTTCTAAGCCCAGCTGCAACAGGTGGAGGGTTAGACAAGGGGCTACCAACCCATCCGATTTATTATTTTTTTTTTTAAAAAGTGTTATAGAAATGCCAACAGAAGCTCCAAGGACCGCATCTCTGGGAGAGGAATGATACACTAAGAAGATTGGCTACACCTAGGAAATACCTAAGAATGGTTCAGGAGGGCTCCAGGGAGCTGCCTCTGGCAGCCCATGCCCCAGTTTGGATGCTGGGCTTAAGAAGTCGTCATTTCCAGCAATGACAGGAGACCTGTGTATAAGAGTTTTTAAAGTGGAAAAACCATTGCACTGAGGCAGTTCCACACTCTCGACCTCAGAAGTTCAGGACCAGTGATATGATTAGTAGTCACAAACTGCGGTCTAACTTGGTTGCAGTAGACGACAATGACTACTTCTGTGTCATGTCATGCCCATTTCACTCCACGAAGCTTTGCAGAGCCACCTTCCTGCTTGTTGGTTAATGTATTTTTTACATCTCTGTACATTGGAGCTGACTTCACATGCTACAACAGGCAAGTCCTTATCTCACCAGGGTATGAGGCCTGCCAGTTACCCTCACCTGGTTTAGTTGGCCTGTTGAAGCGATACACTGGGGTGTGGATGCTGTCAAATGCAAACAGCTACTTGGAGCCACAGGAGAGGACCTGTGTGTCCAGTGTGGCCCAAAGGTGAGTGTGCTGCCTCATAATGGACACGACAAGCCCCTTTACCAGAGGTGTTTCCCCTCCCTGGACAACCCATACACCCACAAAATTACAGATTAGCAAAACCCAAAAGAAAACTGCCCCCCCCATGTCTTTCAAAATTGAGATGTAAAAAATACATTAACCAATAAATGTCTGCAGATAATTCACCTGGTTAGGACAATGAGAAGTGATGCCACAGAATATCAGTGGGACGGTACCTGTTGTAAGCTGATACAGCACATTTAAAGAAAATAAATAATTTGTATCTCCATGGTAGAAAACACTAAAATCCATGGGCTAAAGGAAGAGAGAAGCTGAAATTAAAACTTGGACTCTTGACAAGTCACCCAGGAGGAGGACATGGAAGGTGGCAGTTTGAGAGGTTTGTAGAGATGGTTAGTTTTAAGGAGATGATGTTAGATGTTATGGGATGCCCAAGCTTAATAAATTCCCAAAACCAGATGACATGTATGCTGTGGGGAAATATAGCTTGGGCTTTGACAATTATTTGTCTCTTCTTTAGCCACAGTGAGGTGCCAGAAAATTGGAGGATAGGTAATGTGCGCTTTTTTTTTTAAATTAAGGATAGCTGGATAATCCAGGTAGCTCAGTATATGATGCTTGTATCAGTGGTAGGAGAATTCTTGCAGAAAATAAGGGATAAGAATCAAATATATTTGGAAAGGCGGGTGCTAATCAAGGATGATCAGTGTGGCAAATCCTATCAATAATTTGAGTTGTTTTTTTTTTAAAAAGGTGTTAACTAAAATGACTGATGAAGGCAGTACACTAGACATTGTCCACATGGACTTCAGTAAATTATTAGATAAGGTCCCACATTGCCAGCTCATTCAAAGCATTCAGGCATATGGCACTGAAGGTGAGGTAGCTAATTGGATCCAAAATTATCTTGCAGATAGTCGGCAAAGTAGCGGTGCAAGAATGCTTATCTGCTTGGAAGTCTGTGACCAGTGGTGTACTGCAGGAATCAGTGTTGGGGGTCATTGTTTTTATCATATATATTAATGACTTAGAACACAGTATAGTGTAAACAGCATAGAATAAAACCTTTGGCCCATAATGTACCAATGTTTTAACCTACTCCAAGATCAATCTAATCCTTCCCTCCTACATTTCCTTCCATTTTTCTATCATTCATGTGAATATCTAAGTTTCTAAATGTCCCTAATGTATCGGCTTCTAACATCATCCTTGCAGTGCATTCCACACACCCACCACTCTGTATAAAACTTAACTCTGACATTCCCCCCCCCACACTTTCCTTTAATCACCATAAAATTATACCTCCTTGTATCTATGTCTCTTATCTTTACACCCATCAAGTCACCTCTGATTCTTCTTTGCTACAAAGAGAAAACCCTTAGTTTGCTCAGTCTGTCCTCGTAGACATGCTCTCTAATCCAGGCAGCATCCTGGTAAATCTCCTCTGCACTCTCTCTGAAGCTTCCACAGTAAAAGGCAGAGCACTCCGAAATGTTGCTAAACAGATGGATCTTGGATTCAAGTCCATAGTCCCTTGAACCATGGTTAGAAGATAGAGTGGTGAAGGAAGCAAATGGCATGCTTGCGAAGTTAAGGCATGGTATAAAAGTTGGGATGTTGTGACCTTGTGAATAACCTGAACATATCTAAACAAAGCTCGTGGGAGCAAAGTACTAGAGAAAAACATTAGAACAAAAGGAAAAGAGGAAAAGATTTAATAATAACAATAAAATAACAAAGCAGCATTAGCAACTGAATGCTAATTTGTGGCTTTGTTTTATCATTAGCAAAGTCATGGTGCTCCAGCCAGAGAACCAATTATCACAGAGGATGAACAGAAGCAAATGATGATGTATTACCACAGGAGACAAGAAGAACTCAAGGTACAGCAATTTTATCTACCTTACATGAAGTTTTATCCTTCATTTAATCTGAAAATTAACAAGGAAATTTTTTGAGTATTGACACAATGGGGGCAATACTCAGATATTCTGAATGGAACAGTATGACTTGTGTCCTGCAGGGATTGGTATTGGAAGGATATACAGATTTTGGGGCACTATCGTGTAGAGTTACCAGAATGATTACTGGAACTTCATTCATTGTACACCCTTCAAATTCAGATGATAAGAAGTGATGTTATTGAAGATTAAGATACTAAGAACAGAATGTAGATGGATAATATCACTCTGAGTTGGAAGTCTAGGATTTGGGAACATAACCAAAAAAACAAAAAGGCAGGCATTCCAGAAATATAGTCAAGAATTGTCTTTCTATGTCCAAATTATGGTAACTGTTTAAAAGTAGCTTTCTGAAGTGGCATTTGATGCTATTATAAGCAAGCTTGTGATTGATAAATTTGATAACCAAGAACTTCAAGACATGGGGCAAGGGCAGATATATGGAATTGAGCAAGACATAATTCATAATCATGTTAATGATGAAACCACCTGAAAGTATATTGGAGAAATTGGTATTAAACTGTCACATGGTTAGAAAATAGCAATTCAAAGTAAAATGTTTTGAAGGCCTTCATTGTAATAGAATTTGAGTACAGTATCAAGCTTATGTTGCCGCAGTTGTAGTGGTGTTGGCGAACTCCTATCTTGGAGTTTGTGCAATTTTGATATGAGAAGGGATAATCTCTGATCACTGAATTTCAGAACAATGTTAGTGACTAGAGCTGCAAACTGAATAATAGATTAAAAAAGGTTACATTTTCTTTTCTAGTTTAAAAATTTGTTTAAAATGCAGGTTTAGTTTTTTTTTCAATGAACATTTCTAATTTGATTTTTTTTTTCAGAAACTTGATGAAAATGATGATGAATGCTATCTTGATTCAGCTTGGGCAGATAGACATGCTCTGAAAAGGCAGTTTCAGGGTGTAAGCAATATCAGATGGGGTCCTGGAAAATAGAGATCAACTCATCTGGCAGACTTTGCTGCTTTGCTATCATAAACAATGAGGATGCCATGATGTTCCCATGTAAACTATTTGCAGTTTAGCTAATGAAATCTGTCATTCTCTAAGCCTCTTTTACCTTTTGAACAAATGGAAAATTCTAGCTTTCAAAATATTGTTAATGATAGATTTGTTTGGTGGAAGCTTTTACACATGCTGAAATTCAGGAACACTTGTATTATGTTAAATAAATATTTATTTTCCGATTTATATTTTGCTGTACATTCTTCAGGATTCATGCACAGATTTAAAAAGTTAAAGGATTCTGCAATATCTTAGAAAAAAGCCACTGGCTCAAATTTAACTTTGCAAGCATTTCTGAGGCTATCAGTGCTCAGTGTTATGAAGCAAGTTGAAGAGCAACTTCTGTATTAATGCTTGTGCATATTTAGAAACTGCTTGCTTGCTCTCTAGTTGTACTTCATTCTCCTTAGTGCTGACCAATACTGGACCCAAACCCTTCAGTATCTCTTGTACATGAGTGCATGCATGTTGCAAAGTGGGAATCAAGTGCCCATGTCCTGTATTTCAGTTACTGCATTTAAAAAAAATTTCCCTCTAATTTATCTCACTTCATTTACACCACCTCCAGACAAATTAACACAGCTTCACGACCACCTCTCAGCTGGCACAAACACTGTCAGCTTCTCAATCTCCACCCTATCATATGCATTCTCTGTTGTCCCTTTCCCTATGATTTAAGATGTGCTTTTTTTCCCTTCCTAAAAACAAAAAAACATGCTAGCACATGCTACATAACCTGCTATATATTTTTCAATTTGATTTAAGTGCCTGACTTGGCTTTATTTGAGATGTTTTGCATTGTTATTGCAACTTTATTTAAATGTTTATTTCTCACATTTAGAAACAAAAGAGCCTTTGATTGACAAAAGTATTTGCAGCATTAAAAATGGTTAAGAATATTGGCAAGGAATTCTGGAGTGGTTGGGGAATGCATCACAATTTGATATTCAAAGCCTATCTGTGGTTAGGAAGCTGTACCACCTTGTTGGATACAGAGGTCAGTTGTGGTAAGATTATGGGTCATGAAGCCAGACAGTGTCCAGTTAGGTAGAAATATTTAAAATTTTGTATACAAGTGATTTTTAAAATTTTGGGCAGGCATAATTACTACAAAGTAATCCTTTTGCCCTGGTAATGTGTAAATATATAATCTGGAGATTTCTTTTTAAACAGTTTTTACTGTTCCTAAACTATCTCTTAAATGTGTTTTCCTATTTTACTTCATCAATCACTTTCTAAACATTATTTAAAACTCAAGTTTTGTTTTGGTCTTGATTTGCTCATTAGAGGATTCTTTTGCAGGTGGTTGTGCATGTTTTCTCTTTAGCACAGAGGCATTCTAGTAATTCAAGTGCCTGATATCAACAAGTTCCTACTTATTAAACAAAAATTACACAAATGCTAGGGCTAACTGTCTACATACTGAATACTGACTCTGCAACATCTATATTACTGGGTATGGATTCCCTCCCCCCCAAAAAAAAACTAAATTGTCATACAGCACAATCACATGGTTTATGAAAAAAAATCACATTATTTTTCCTTTTAGATTCCACTTATGAATTCACCTCTTTAGACAGAAGAGGGAGCCATCTCAAAGGGAGAATAAAGATTGTTTTCCAAATTGCAGAAGCAATTCAAATCTTAGTAACAATCTCATGATCCAACCTGAAAAGCATTCCCCCCCCCCACAAAATACAAGTGTTTAAATTTATTGCATAACCATACTGCAGTAATTCATACTCTTTTAAAACAGTGCAATGAATAACTTTAAAGCACTTTTGCAAAAAAAACCTCAAATTTTCAGCCTATAACATTTGAGCAACAGATAGCAACTATCAACTTAGTACCTTCCACTCATTAGTAATTGATAACCAAATCATTTTTAACCCTACAACAATTTCCAGTTTCAGTACTACCAAACAATAGGCTGCTATATTAAATAAGAGCCTTGCAGAACCAAAAGATGGGTCTGGAGGTGGGTATTTAAAAAAAAACTAGTTGAAGCCTCAATGGGAGAAGGATGGTATGAATACTAATAACAAATTATTACCGAAGTCCTGTAAGGGTTCAGTTTGTTACTCTTCAGTTTTTAACTATTAATGTATGGAATTGATGGTTTTGTAGTGTTGAGGAAGAAGGGGGTTTGCAGAATGCCTTGGATTAGGAGAATAGGCAAAGTGGCAGGTGGACTATTGTGGTAGGAAGTGTATGGTCATGCACTTCTGTAGAAAGACTCTAAACAGAAATTTAAAAATCAGAGGTGCAAAGTGACTTGGGTATGGTCATGAAGAATTCTCTAAATGTTAACTTACAGCTTGAAATGGTGGTAAGGAAGGCGAATGCAGTGTTAGCATTTGTTTTCAAGAGGACGAGAAGGATGTAATGCCATGGCTTTAGAAGGCATTGGTCAGATCACACTTGGAGTATTGCGATGAGTTTTGAGCCCCGTATCTAGGGAGAGATGTGTAAGCGTTGGAGAGGATCCAGAGGGGGTTCACAAGAATGATTCCCGGAATGAAAGGGTTAATGTATGAGGAGCGTTTGATGGCTCTGGGCCTGTAATCGCTTGAGTTCAGAAGAAGTGGTGGGGGGCATGGATGTCTTTGAAAGGCCTAGTTAGAGTGGATGTTTCCAGTAGTGGGAAGTCTAGGACCAGAGGGCCTCAGAATAGAGGGACGTGAATTCAGGACAGATGCCTCTTTTCAGAATCAGGTTTATTATCACCGGCATGTGATGTGAAATTTGTTAACTTAGCAGAAGCAGTTTGATACAATACATAATCTAGCAGAGAGAAAAAAATTAACAAGTAATCATTTACAGTATATGTATATTGAATAGATAAAAAATGTGCAAAAACAGAAATACTGTACATTTTAAAAAGTGAGGTAGTATCCAAAGCTTCAATGTCCATTTAGGAATTGGATGGCAGAGGGGAAGAAGCTGTTCCTGAATCATTGAGTGCGTGACTTCAGGATTCTGTACCTCCTACTTGATGGTAACAGTGAGAACAGGGCATGCCCTGTGTGCTGGATGTCCTTAAAAATGGACGCTGCCTTTCTGAGACACCACTCCTTGAAGATGTCCTAGGTACTTTGTAGGCTAGTACCCAAGATGGAACTGCCTAGATTTACAACCTTCTGCAGCTTCTTTTGGTCCTGTGCAGTAGCCCCACCCCCCATACCAGACAGTGATGCAGTCTGTCAGAATACTCTCCATAGTACAACTATAGAATTTTTTTGAGTGTATTTGTTGACGTGCCAAATCTCTTCAAGCTCCTAATCAAGTATAACCACTGTCTTGCCTTCTTTATAACTGCATCAATATGTTGGGACCAAATTAGGTCCTCAGGAGATCTTGACACCCAGGAACTTGAAACTAATCACTCTCTCCACTTCTGATCCCTCTGAGGATTGATACGTGTTCCTTCATCTTACCCTTCCTGAAGATCACAATCAGCTCTTTAGTCTTACTGACGCAGTGCCAGGTTGTTGCTGCAGCACCAGTCCACTAGTTGGCATATCTCACTCCTGTACACCCTCTTGTCACCGCTTGAGATTCTACCAACAATGGTTGTATCATCAGCAAATTTATGGATGGTATTTGAGCTATGCCTAGCCACAGAGTCATGTGTATATAGAGAGTAGAGCAGTGGGCTAAGCACACACCCTGAGGTGCACCAATGTTGATCATCAGTGAGGAGGAGATGTTATCACTAATCTACATGGATTGTGGTCTACTGGTTAGGAAGTCAAGGATCCAATTGCAGTGGAAGGTTCTGCAACTTCTCAATCTGGATTGTGGAAATGATGGTATTAAATGCTGAGTTATAGTCGATGAACAGCATCCTGACGTAGGTGTTTGTGTTGTCCAGGTGGTTTAAAGCCGTGTGGAGAGCCATTGAGATTGTGTCTAGCCAGATGGTGCTGCATCTGTAGAACTCATTGTAACAAATGACTGTGGAGCCATATCATTGGGTACATTTAAAGTGGAGGCTGATGGGTTTTTGATTAGTCAGGTTGTCAAGGGTTAGAGGAATGGGGGTTGAGAGGGATAATAAATCAGCCAAGATGGAATGGCAGAGTTGATGGGCCAAATGGCCTAATTTATCCTGCTGTCTTATGGCCTTATGTAAACAGAAATTGGAGGGGAAAAAAACTGTTCCCAGATTTGTAGATAGGAAAAAAAAGTGAGAGAGCTCTGGATAAGAAACAAATATGAGCAAAAATTATCCAAAAGAATAATAAATATGCAGAGTATGGAAAGATCAGTGGTTCTAAACTTTTTTCTGCTTGTGGCCAACTGCACTAATTATTCTAATATACAGTCAATATTTAACAGGTTGAGTATTATGTCAAACATGTTACAGGTGTATATGAAAAATAAAAACATTTCAAAACCTGAATAGGATCATTTTAATATATAATATTCTTACAAACAGCAAAAAAAGCACTTAGTGTTATTTGGCCATTTAGTGTGATTTTGCGACTGATACAAACTAGTGAGTTTTTGACTATCTGGTGGCAAATTGGTCAATGATAACTGAAGAATACCTCTTCTCATAACATCAAGACGGTTACAAGTTTTTGACAGCAAGTGAAGAGCTCGACTAAAACAATGTTCAACTAGATAAGACATTAGAAGTCCAATTGAAAACAACTTTGCTTTCTCACAGAACTGTGGAAACATTTTGAATATCACTAGTTATCCAGAAATTTTGCTTACTATGTTTGAATTTTGCTTGAGTCATTATATCACTCTGAAGCTCAATAAGACATTCTTGCAACCTGTCAACGTCATTCAGATTCACCTCAAATAGGTCCACCACACAATCTGGAATATACATCTCTAGCAGGTCTCTGAACTGAAATTCTGTAATTAGTGTGCAGTTGTTTCAAATCATCAAGATATAGAATCAGATTATCATCTTGCAATTCTATCTTCAGAGTGTCCAGTGAAGGAAGGTTCATAAACTTGCAACATCCAAATATTGTTGCTGAAAATTGTTTTCCAAGGAAAGTTGTAATAGCCACTTTGCATGATATGAGATTGCAGTTTTTCCGCCTTATAACTCTGTTTAATAAATTCAATTTTAAAGATCTGACAGGCAAAATGTGTCAGACTTAATTTGTTCTCCAAGCTACTTATTACTTAAAATGCTACATACAATCAAGAAAGTGAATTGAACTTCCTTTCAAAATATGCAAAGTATCAGGGACTTAATGGAAGTTGTAGTGGTAGATAGTGAAGTAGTGGTGGACTTAACACATTCTCACCTCTCTGCAATTTAGCTGTTTCTGGCAGATGACCCCATTGCAGTAACTGCAGCCTTCACGTCACAGGTAAAACTCAGGATTTCTATCTTATAAAATATTTCCAAATTACAAACACTTAAAACAAAAAATATTAAAACAAAGGTACAATTCCTACAAGGTAAAAAGTCACATCCACAAGCCACAGATGAACAAGTTGTCTTTCACAGAAATCGAAAGGCAGAGGAATAGAATTTAGTTCACTCATATTTCTGTCATTCTTCTGATATTTTTAGCTATTCCTAATAAGCTCGTACTGCTCTTTACATTTATACTGTTTCTCTTCCACCTGAGTGACTTCACACACGTGATACTTTTTCAGATACCTTTTAATACAAGTGGTCCAAGAGCTTCTGGGGATCTGAGGTACCCACAAGTAATGTACCAACTCTCCTTCTATTAACTGATAAGCTACTAAATATGCTAAGTGATTATATCAATCTGATCTGCAAGCTTCCTTGAACTAAATAACAAACACGAGGAAATCTGCAGATGCTGGAAATTCAAACAACACACACAAAATGCTGGTGGAACACAGCAGGCCAGGCAGCATCTATAGGGAGAAGTACTGTTGACGTTTCGGGCCGAGACCCTTCGTCAGGACTAATTGAAAGAAAAGATAGTAAGAGATTTGAAAGTAGGAGGGGGAAGGGGAAATGTGAAATGATACGAGAAGACCGGAGGGGGTGGGATGAAGCCAAGAGCTGGAAAGGTGATTGGCGAAAGTGATACAGAGCTGGAGAAGGGAAAGGATCATGGGACGGGAGGCCTCGGGAGAAAGAAAGTGGGGGGTGAAGCACCAGAGGGAGATGGAAAACAGGAAGGGTGATGGGCAGAGAGAGAGAAAAAAAACAAACAACTAAGTACGTCAGGGATGGGGTAAGAAGGGGAGGAGGGGCATTAACGGAAGTTAGAGAAGTCAATGTTCATGCCATCAGGTTGGAGGCTACCCAGCCAGTATATAAGGTGTTGTTCCTCCAACCTGAGTGTGGATTTATCTTGACAGTAGAGGCAATGGATAGACATATCAGAATGGGCATGGGACGTGGAATTAAAATGTGTGGCCACTGGGAGATCCTGCTTTCTCTGGCAGACAGAGCGTAGGTGTTCAGCAAAATGGTCTCCCAGTCTGGCCCTGCTTTTTATATATTGGTGAGACCCGACGCAGACGGGGAGATCAGGAAGGTTTGTGCAGTGTTCACCCTCCAGCAAAAAGGTCAGTTCCTTTAAGCCATTTTATTTCCTTCGTCATGAATCCTTTGGACAAGGCATCGCTTGGCTGGGATCATCACATCTTCGAATAAATCATTTTCAGGGAAGTCTCTTCTTATTGACTGTATAAATCACTTGGACTTTTGAGTTTACCACTTTAGACTGTTCAAATTTACCACTTTAGGGGCTATTCCAGAGTTTGGCTATTTGTTAAATTGCCGTAAAGCAGTTAACTTCTGGTTAAGTTAGTCATTTGTTTACTTTTCACTTTTGTTGAGCAGAGTTTAATAAATGTTTGTTTGTTTATAAAACCTGACTCAATTCGATATTCATTGTTGCCAACCACATAACAACATAAATACATGTTACTGAAAATTGACATCCCACTTAAAGGTGTAGAATTTAACAGCTCTGCTGAAATCATGTTGTATGAATGAATAATTTGGCACAGCTTCTGAATTATTGATTTGAAAGAGGAAAATATACACATTTCATGGTTTGATTTCAGCTAATTGAATTAAACAGATTTTGGGAGTAAATTCTTATTTGGGAAGAACATTATGTAAAACGGCTGGCCCTTTAACAGATTGAATTACTAGGAACTATCAAACACTTCAATGGCTATTAAATGTTTTATTTCAATCTCTATTGCTCATTATGTTTAGTAAAAAGGATACACAGCAAACTAAAATATTTCACCTTGTTTGGCCGAAGAAATTCAGTAAGGAGGTGCATGAATAAACTACTAAAGGATGTTCTTGATTGGGAGAACTAGCTGAGTGGTAATAGAATTGAACGAATACACTATTGAAAATGGTTTTAAGGTGGTCTTTATAGGTAGGAAGAAAATAGCATAGTAGTTAATGAGATTCTTGGTTTCTGGGAATATGCTATTAAAATCCCTGCTTCCAGTTGATAGTAATGTTTAAGAGGAATTTAGTCAGTCAGTCTCCCAGTCTTGCTCACACACACGGGGAATTAATACAGATTGTGTGTGCAGGCAGCTGTGAGGTTTAAGTTGGCATCATGATCAGTACAAACAGTGTGGGGTGAAGGACCTGTACTGTACTCTTCTATGCTCAAAGTTCTAAGAGTGGTACATCAATGGGGAAAATAGCAGTCAGGTTTGGGGTGAAGGTTTATTTTGCCTTCTCAGAAGAATTTGCTGAAATGAGTCTGGAGGAATTTTAATTAAATAAACATGAATTCACAGTTGAAATTCTTACGTTATGGATATTTGTTCTGTTCAATTGTTCCTACAGGTAATCTGAGCATCTTTTAAAGAAGTTGTCACTCTCTATATATTTGTACAATAGCATAGCCTAGAGACCAAACAATCAATCTACTTCTGGTCTAGATCTAGTATTACACCTTTCCAATTTACTTTTCAGCCACTTTGAAAACGGTTGACACTTGAAAGGAAGCTTTGAATGAATGAATATCAAATAACCAATTATGAAGATTTTTACTTTTCAAGTAATATAACTTTAATTGAATAAAGTAATATCACTTCATGATATTAGTTGGTTGTCTTAAAAGGAACAATAGAACCAGCATTTTAACACACTGCTGGAGGATAGGAGGCTGTGGCTGCTTCCCAATCAAGGCGGTCTCAATGCTTTGAGATTTGTTCAATCTTCCTTGCTGTTATATAGCACTTTAACCAAAAATCTTGCAAATTGGAGCTAATGGAAACAGTTCAAAATGTGGTGTCAATACTCCAGAACCAAGGTCACTCCAACACCATGCTACAAAATCAAGGTCATGCTAGGTCAAGCTACTCCAAGGTCATGCTACAATATGCAGCTGATGCTAGGGGGAGTGCCCGCTCAGAAATTAAACCCGAGCAAACAGTGACTTGCTTATCCAAGTGCACAAAAGGATGCAACTTATAATAATCAGTATTTACTGGGTAGAAGTCCACTACTGATCCAAAGGTTCACATAAGACATTGAAACACAGAAAACCTACAGCACAATACAGGCCCTTCGGCCCTCAAAGCTGTGCTGAACATGTCCCTACCTTAGAACTACCTAGGCTTTACCCATAGCCCTCTATTTTTCTAAGCTCCATGTAGCCATCCAGGAGTCTGTTAGAAGACCCTATCATTTCTGTCTCCACCGCCGCCGCCGGCAGCCCATTCCACGCACTCGCCACTCTCTGCATAAAAACTTACCCCTAACATCTCCTCTGTACCTACTTCCAAGCACCTTAAAACTATGTGATCTCGTGCTAGCCACTTCAGCCCTGGGGAAAAACCTCGGACTATCCACACAATCAATGCCTCTCATCATCTTGTTAGCTCTATCAGGTCACCTCTCATCCTCCGTCACTCCAAGGAGAAAAGGCTGGGTTCACTCAACCTATTCTCATAAGGCATGCTCCCCAATCCAGGCAAAATCATTGTAAATCTTCTTTGCACCCTTTCTATGGTTTCCACATCCTTCCTATAGTGAGGCGACCAGAATGGAGCACAGTACTCTAAGTGAGGTCTGACCAGGGTCCTGTACAGCTGCACCATTACCTCTCGGCTCCTAAACTCAATCCCACGATTTATGAAGGCCAATGTACCATATGCCTTCTTAACCACAGAGTCAACCTGTGTAGCAGCTTTGAGTGTCCTATGGACTTGGACCCAAAGATCCCTCTGATCCTCCACACTGCCAAGAGTCTTACCATTAATACTATATTCTCCCATCATATTTGACCTACCAAAATGAACCACCTCAGATTTATCTGGTTTGAACTCCATCTGCCACTTCTCAGCCTAGTTTTGCATCCTATCAATAACTGTAACCTTTGACAGCCCTCCACATTATCCACTATACCTCCAACCTTGTGTCATCAGCAAATTTACTAACCCATCCCTCCACTTCCTCATCCGGGTAATTTATAAGAATCACAAAGAGTAGGGGTCACAGAACAGATCCCTGAGGCACACCACTGTTCACAGACCTCCATGCAGAATACGACCCATCTACGACCGCTCTTTGCCTTCTGTGGGCAAGCCAGTTCTGGATCCACAAAGCAATGTCCCCTTGGATCCCATGCCTCCTTACTTTCTCAATAAGTCTTGCATAGGGTACCTTACCAAATGCCTTGCTGAAATCCATATACACTGTATCTACTGCTCTACCGTCAATGTGTTTAGTCACATCCTCAAAAAATTCAATCAGGCTTGGCAGTCACTCAGGATATCCTCCATCAACTTACCAATCACTGAAGTAAGACTCCCTGGTCTATTATTTCTTATGCTCTTGCTCTTCACATACTTGTAGAATGCCTTGGGGTTTTCCTTCATCCTGTCCACCAAGGCCTTCTCATGGCCCTTTCTGGCTCTTCGAATTACATTCTTCAGCTCCTTCCAGCTAGCCTTATAATCTTCTAGATTCCTATCGTTACTAGTTTTTTGAACCTTTCGGAAGCTCTTCTTTTCTTCTTGACTAGATTTACAACAGCCTTTGTACACCACAGATCTTGTACCCTACCATCCCTTGCATGTCTCATTGGAACGTACCTACTCAGAACCCCATGCAAATATCCCCTGAACATTTGCCGCATTTTTTCTGTACATTTCCCTGAGAACATCTGTTTCCAATTTAAGCCTCCAATTTCCTGCCTGATAGCCTCGTATTTCCCCTTACTCTAATTAAACATTTCCCTTACTTATCTGTTCTTATCCCTCTCCAAAGCTATGGTAAAGGAGATAGAATTGGATTCATTATCTCCAAAATGCTCTCCCACTGAGAGATCTGACACCTGACCAGGTTCATTTTCCAATACCAGATCAAGTACAGCCTCTCCTTTTGTAGGCTTATCTACATATTGTGTCAAGAAACCTTCCTGAACACACCTAACAAACTTTACCCCATCTAAACCCCTCACTCTAGGAAGATGCCAATCAATATTTGGGAAATTAAAATCTCCCACCACAGCAACCCTGTCATTATTACACCCTTCCAGAATCTGTATCCCTATTTGCTCCTCGATGTCCCTGTTACTATTGGGTGGTCAATAATATATTTTTTAAAAACACCTAGAAGATTTATTGATCCCTTCCCATTCCTAACTTCCACCCATAGAGACTCCGTAGACAACCCATCCTTTTCTGCAGCCATGACACTATCCCTGATCAACAGTGCCACGCCCCACCTCTTTTCCCTCTCTCCCTGTCCTTTCTGAAACATCTAATGCCTGGCACTTGAAGTAGCCTTTCCTGCCCCTGCACCATCCAAGTCTCTGCAATGGCCACAACATCATAACTCCAAGTGCTGATCATGCTCTAAGCTCATCCACTTTATTCATGATACTCCTCACATTAAAATGTGAAACATTACCCACATCTTAGAAAATACCTATTTGTGAACACAGTTAATGATAAACTAATGTGATCACCTTAAATGCGCCAGCACACTCCTAGTTCTCAGTCAAATAAAGGTTACTTGAATATCAAGACCAAAGGACTTGCAAAGAACTCCAATTAATGGGTAACAGCAATATTTGGCCTCCTATATGCTTGTGGGACTTGCTGTCCTTGTATCAGGCACAAGGTAGTGGAGAAAAATGATACCAATGCCATCACTGGAAAAAGAAAATCCTTTTAAAATTCACTGGAAAGATCAGTGTCATCTTATAAGCTCCCAGAAGTCTTATTCCGTTCAGAGCTCTGTTATAGGAAGAGATAACAAGACACTGGTGAGACTGCACGGAGTACTGTGTGCTGTTCTAGTCATTCTACCATAGGAAGAATGTAATTAAATTAGAGTGCATGTACCACCAGGCTCAAGGACCGCTTCTGTCTTGCTGTTGTAAAAATATTGAATGGTCCCCTGGTACACAAGATAGACTCTTGATCTCATAATCTATCTCATTATGACCTTGCACCTTATTGTCTACATGCACTGCATTTTCTCTGTACAGCAACGCTTTATTCAACATTGTTATGGTTTTCCCTTGTTTTACCTCAATGCACTGATGCGATGAAATGATCTGTATAGATGGCATGCAAAATGTGATAACAATAAACCAATTTATATGACAAGAAATGTGTAGAGGGATAAAGACCAAATGCAGGCAAATAGGACTAACCCAGGCATCTTGAATATCAAGGATGAGGTAAAAATGACTGTTTGTAAGACTACCAGGTGGACAGAGAATAATGTCCATGGATATGCGTAACCCTATTTTTAAAAAGCAACATCCTAACTAATATTGGGAATATTTGGCCCACAGCTCTCAAAGCACCATTCAGACTGTTTGGGAGTATTCTGGAGTTACGTGAAAATAACATTAAGAACCACTCTTCAGTTCTTATTGTAAAATTGCAGGCAGTAAATTGAAGTTAAACTGGCCCACAGACTAACAGATCACATATGCATCAGCCAAACATTAAGACTACAGGGTTTTGTTAATTGGCCTGCAACAAGGCCCAAGTTATTTGCACCATTGTGACTGAGTTCAAGCTGGAAGACCAGGCTGATGTCACTAAGCAGATCCAACATGGTTACAGGTATAGGCAATCAATGTTTTTTTTTTGCATACGCAGAGACAGCCATGACAACATTATTTTTGAGTGCCTAGCTCTGAGATCAGAAGTTTTTAAAGAATGTGTTAATTATTTTCTCCCAACAAGGGTGTTTGAACCTTCAGAGGTGTCTTATCAACTACAATGTGCTTCCACTGTAAACATGTACCTCAAAAGGAAACATTTCTCAGCCAAAAGTATTGAAGTAAACAATGTCATTGTAACTATTGACATTGTTATGAGTCACCTCTACTGTTAACTTTGATCTTAAGGGTATAAAAATGTGATATACTTTTGGGTTTGTAAAGTCTCTACATGTGATGAATAAAGTTGTCCATATCACCAGCTTTGGTGTCTCTCCAGTGACTTTGATCACAGTTACAACACAGGATATATAAAAAAAATAGAAACCATGCACTGGGAAATCAAAGGCTCTAAATGGCAGAAGGGGTTCACTTCTTCATGAACTCCCCACCCACTTGCCTTGTCAAGCACCTCCTGCCCCATTTCTGGAAGAATCTTCAGTTCCTATAGCAGCCTTAGAACCAAGTTATCTATAATCCCAAGGGACTGCCTTAGAAGTCAAGGATGACTGAGAAAACTCAGGCAAATTTACAGCCATACAGATGGTAGCAATTCTGAACACTTCCTTTGAATCTTCCCTTAACCTTCTGAGAATTCCAACCTCAATATTTCCACATCATTCAATTCCTCTATCCCTGGTAGGATAGAAACATTAAAGGCTTTTGTTATTACACATGCTATTTTAATACGCTGTTCTCTTGGAATCCAGTATAAAATGTCTATTTTAAATGAGTGGCAGACAATTCAATGGCACTTGCCTTCATTAATTATTGTAGACACACTGTAACTGATTCGTACAGGTTGTATGAAATATTTATTGGCATTTTAACAAAAGCTTTTTTTTGTCTAGTTATTTCAGATCAAATTCTCTGCAGGTGTTGGCTGGTAGCACTTAACTGATATCAACCTTCATGCTATGCCTTTTTGTCTTTTTGCCAAACAAGTAAAAACACATTGAATGAATTTCCACAATAAAATAGCTGAAGTGGGTTCTTTGGAACCAGATTCATTTACTTTTCAGTTATGACCATTAAACTCACTTCCTTACAAGTTTTATCCTGCATATTTGTAATGCGGATCACCTAATCTTACTCTGAAGGAATTTCAGGATTTCTGGGTGAGTGTGCAGACAATGAGCAAAAAGATTAAGTGATGTGTTGCTTGGATTTGGCACAAATATGGTAACCTACTTAGCTTAAAATAGGATTCTTTCATGAAATGGGCGTAGCTTTACTTGAGCTGGTTTAAACTCGACTATTTCAAGAGAAGGAAAGCATATTTTAAAGAACAAAACTAGAATATCATTCTTTTGTCTCTGAGGTATCCAAGATATCTTCAAGGAGAGGTGACTCAGAAAGGTGACGTCCATTATTACTATGGACATTACTATAATTGATTTATTTACTTTTTTCCTGTATTATCATGTATAGCATTGTACTGCTGCCACTAAGTTAACAAATTTCATGAAATGTGCCATTGATATTAAACCTGATTTTGATTCTGAAATTCTGTTTTGGTTATTTGAAATCTCACCTTTGTTGTGGAGTTCAATTAATAAAATAAATGTTAGTTACAATAAATCAATAAGATCTTCTTCTGGGCTGACGTGTAAATAATTTTTATTTTTCTATGATCAGTTTACACTAAAAAATATTCTGAACTGCTTTGTACAATTTTGTATTAACTCATTAACTGTAGTGTGGCTACTGGGCACAAAATCTCTTCCTCCTCCTTGATTCAAAGTGATCAATCTGAATTGTAATTATGCAAGTGTGCCCATGCCGTTTTATTAAAATTATTTCCTCATTCTGTTGAAAAATTAGATTTTCTCTCTATGCAGCAAATTTACAGGCATAGACAGGCATAGATCACAAGCAAAATAGTAGATTAGGGAGGTTAGTAACAGGAAGCCCTAATGGGGGGGGGGGGGGGGAACAGAAGAAAAGAGGTGTTGTTGGGAGAATTAGGGAAAGAGCATAGGCATAGGACCAGACTTAGGCCACAAAGCTCATCAAGCCTGCTCCACACCAAGGAGATTGAGAGAAACTCGATGTTTAATGCTATTATTAACTATTTTTAAAAAATATTTTAAGCTTTCCTGTGAAGCACCTTAGGATAGCTATTTTGTTATATTAATAGATTTTAGGCAAACACAATGTTACCAGTTTCCTTTATTTCTGCTCAATGCTGGATCATCACATGACAGCAGATTCTACTGCTCCACATTGAGAAAAGCTCTTAATTTTATACTTAATATAATCGGTAGTTGATTTTGCCACATTTTCAAAAAGGAATTGTCAATGCATTATTCCATCTACAAAGAGACTAATCTCCAAGCACACTCATTTCAGGACAAGGCTCACTGAAGTCAGGACTCCATTTAAGTTTTACGTTACCATGTTAAAATGCTGTTGAAGGGGAAGAAAAACTGAAGTTGGCACTGACAGTTGACTCTAAAAAGCAACGCAAGTAGATGTGAAACTGCAATGAATGATGTGATCCCGTGGGCCCCAATGAATTTCTGGGCCAGATTGTCTGGCCGTTATCAGATTACTGATTGAGAATTTTATGCTTAAGTTGATAACAGGTTTTCCACAATACAACAGTGTATTGAAGCACATTTCAAGGCAGAGTCTTTTTCCCAGGGCGGAAATAGTTAATAAAAGGAATATGCAGTGCCTAGTATTCACCGGCTCCCCTTGGACATTTTCACGTTTTGTTTCACAACATTGAATCACAGTGGATTTAATTTGGCTTTTTGACACTGACTAACAGAAAAAGACTGTCAAAGGTAAAGGAAATTTTTACAAATTGGTCTAAACTTATTACAATTATGAAACAAAATAATTGATTGCATAATTACTCACCCCCTTCAAGTCAGTATCTAGTGGATGTGCCTTTGGCAGCAATTACAGCCTCAAGTCTATTTGGATAGGCATCTGTGAGCTTTGCACATCAGCACACTGCAATTACTCCCACTCTTCTTTACAAAGGTGCTCAAGCTCTGTCAGATTGCATGGGGATTGAGAGTGAACAGACATTTTCGAGTCCAGCCACAAATTCTCAATTGGATTGAGGTCTGGATTCTGACTTGGTCACTCCAGGACATTAACTTTGTTGTTTTTAAGCCATTCCTGTGTGGCTTTGGCTTTATGCTTGGGGTTATTGTCTTGATGGCAAACAAATCTTCTCCCAAGTCGTAGTTTTCTTGCAGACTGTATCAGGCTTTTCTCCAGGATTTCCCTGTATTTTGCTGCATTCATTTTACCCTCTACCTTGACAAGCCTTCCAGGGCCTGCTGCAGAGAAGCATCCCTACAGCATGATGCAGCCACCACCATGCTTCCTGGTCGGGATGGCATTTTTTTGGATGATGTACGATGTTTGGCTTATGCCAAACATAGTGTTTAGTCTGATGGCCAAAAAGCTCAATTTTGGTTTCATTAGACCATAGAAGCTTCATCCAGTTGTGTTCAGAATCTCCCACATGCCTTCTGGTAAACTCTAGCTGAGATTTCATATGAGTTTTTCTCAACAGTGGCTTCCCCTTTACCACTCTCCCAGAATGCTGCGACTGGTGAAGCACCTGGGCAAGAGTTGTTGTACGAGCAGTCTCTCCCATCTCAGCCACTGAAGCTTGTAACTCCTCCAGAGTTGTCACAGGTCTCTTGGTGGCTTCCCTCACCAGTCTCCTTCTTGCATGGTCACTCAGTTTTTGAGGACAGCCTGCTCTAGGTAGATTTACAGCTGTGTCATATTCTTTCCATTTCTTGATGGACTTAACTGTGCTTCAAGGGATATTCAGTGACTTTGAAATTTTCTTGTATCCATCTCCTGACTTGTACTTTTCAGTGACCTTTTTGTGGAGTTGTTTGGAGTGTTCTTTTGTCTTCATGTAGTTTTTGCCAGGATACCGACTCACCAGCAATTGGACCTTGCAGATACAAATGTACTTTACTACAGTCAATTGAAACACCTTGACTGCACACTAGTCTCCAAAAACAAGTCTCAATTTAACTAATTATGTGACTTCTAAAAATCAATTGGCTGCACCATATAGGATTTGGTGTGTCATATTAAAGGGGGTGAATACTTACGAAATCATTTTGTGTTTTATATTTGTAATTAATCTAGATTACTTTGTAAAATTATGTTTTCAATTTGACGCAAAAGAGTCTTTCTGTTGATCAGTGTCAGAAAAAGCCAAATTAAATCCACTGTGATTCAATGTTGTAAAGCAATAAAGCATGAAAACTTCCAAGGGGTGGGTGAATACTTTTTATATGCACTGCAGCTTTAACTTGATTGGAGGAAAGTATTGGAGGTGGATGTCTGAGGTAAGCTGTTTTTGTTGGTGGACACACACACACACACACACAAACACACATACACAGTGATCTCCTCTGTCTTAGAAACTGATGTTATGCTGTCTTTCATGAGAGTGAACTCTTGCAAGGCAACAGGCCCTGATGGAGTACCTGGTAAGGCTCTGAAAACCTGTACCAACCAAGTGGCCATTGTATTCAAGGGCATTTTCAACCTCTCATTGCTACAGTCAGGAGTTCCCACCTGCTTCAAAAGGGTAGCAATTATACCAGTTCCAAGAATAGTAGTATGAGCTGTCTTAATGTCTATCATCCGGAAGCACTCACATTATCATCTTCTTGTTTTACGGCGGCTGGCACTCAGCTTAATGGTGCATTAGCGCCACCTTCTGCTCCGGAGTGTGGATCAGATGATAGACTTGTATTCTAAATCCCTTCATCCATTCCCCCCCACACACACATACCCTAATCTACACTTTATCCTTTCTTCCTTGGCCATCCTAGTACCCTATTCCCGCTTATCCATCATATCCTATTAAAAAAAACCCCGAGTCCCTTAAGAAAGATAAAAGCACCCTGGCCTGTGCCCTCTCACCCATGTCCAGTAACCCTTTTAATGTGAATTCCTGCACCCCAAATTCCCTTAGATTAATTCTCATCTCTCTCTGTATCCCATACTTCCTGCAACTCACTTCTATTGTGATGAAATACTTTGAGGTTGGTCATGGCTAGAATCAACTCCTGCCTCAGTCAAGGACCTGGAACCACTGCAATTTGCCTATTGCCCCAATAGGTCTATGGCAGACACAGTCTCAATAGCTCTTCATGTGGCTTTAGATCACTTGGACATTACAAACAGTATGTCAGGATGCTGTTCATTGAATATAGTTCAGCATTTAACACCGTCATTCCTACAGCCTTGATTGAAAAATCTACAGAACTAGGGACCTCTGTACATCCCTCTGCAATTGATCCTCGACTTCCTAACCAGAAGACCACAATCTGTGCAGATTGGTAATAACATCTCCTCATCGTTGATGATCAACACTGGGGCACCTCAGGGATGTGTGTTTAGCCCACTGCTCTGCTCCATCTACATATCCATGATTGTATATCTAGGCTGTGGTGAACTACATATACCTGTCTGGACACGCCCCCTGATGACTGCTCCTGTGGCTCCTCCCACAGACCCCTGTATAAAGGTGATGGAGGTCTGAGCCCGGCCTCTCAGTCTCCAGGATGTAGTATGGTGGTCACTCACTGCTTGTTCCTTCTTCCAGTCAATAAAAGCCGATACCTCGCTTTTACATCTCAGAGTGAGTTATTGATGGTGCATCATAGGCATAGCTCAAGTGTCATCTATAAATTTGCTGATGATACAGCTATTGTTGGTAAAATATTAGATGGAAATGAGAGAGCATAGAGGAGCGAGATATACCAGCTAATTGAGTGGTGTCACAGCAACAACCTTATCCTCAACATCACCAAGACCAAACTGCAGGTTGTGGACTTCAGGAAAGGCAAGATGAGGGAGCACGAACCAATCCTCAGAGATCAGAAGTGGAGAGAGTGGGCAATTTCAAGTTCCTGGGCATCAATATCTGAGGATCTGACCAGGTCCAACATATCGATGCAGCTACTGTATAAAGAAGGGAAGGCAGTGGCTATATTTGATTAGGAGTTTGAGGAGATTTGTTTTGTCACCTAAAACATTCAAAAACTTCTACAGGTGTACCATGGAGAGCATTCTGACTGGCTGCAACACTGTCTGGGATGGGGGGGGGGGGAGGGGTTTCTCCAGCATAGGATCGCAAGCAGCTACAGAAAAGTTGCAAAATAGTCATCTCCATCATGGGTACTAGTCTCTGTAGTATGTATCCAAGACATCTTCAAGGAGCGGTGCCTCAGAAAGGCAGTGTCCATTATTAAGCACCCTCATCACCCAGGACATGCCATCTTCTCACTATTACCATCAGGAAAGGGACACCTGAAGGAACACACTGATTCAGAAACAGGCTTGTTCCCTCTGCCATCAGAATTATAAATGGATATCGAACCTATGAACACTAGCTCACTTTATTTTTTTCCTGTTTCTGCGCTATTTTTAATTTAATATACATACTTATTTCTATATTTATTGTTTATTGCATTGTACTGCTGCTGTTAAGTTAATAAATTTCATGACATATGGCGGTGAGATTAAACCTGATTCTGAGAGTGGTGTGTGTGTGTGTGTGTGTGTGTGTGTGTGTGTGTGTGTGTGTGTGTGTGTGTGTGTGTGTGTGTGTGTGTGTGTGTGTGTGTGTGTGTGTGTGTGTGTGTGTGTGTGTGTGTGTGTGAAACACCCTACCGGGGTGATGGCCAAGGCAGGTATATCAGGGACATTTAAGAAACTCTTAGATAGGCACATGGATGATAGGAAAATGAACGGCTTTGCAGGAGGGAAGGGTTACACTGATCTTAGACTATGTTAAAAGGTCCACACATTGCAGGCCAAGAGGCCTGTTCTGTGTCCACAATTCAAAGTATATCATTGGCTGCAATTGGATTTCCTGAAATTGACATGAAAGGTGCTACGTTAATGCAAACCCTCTTTAAACATGCACTTCCTGCACCACTGGCACAGCTGGCATCATCAGAAGCTTGTACAACAGCAATTCATCAAGACGTCTTTGGCAGCACTTCACTCCCACGGCCACAGCTACCATTATCTGAAGCACAAGGACAGGAAGTTACACATCTTCCCCGCTTGGAAATGTATGAGTAGTTATTCCTACTTCATTGTGCCAAAAACCCCGGTTCCACAAAGTGTTTTCATCACTGACTGCAAGGGCAGATTAGGATAATTACTGACCTTGGCACTCATTCCCACAACCATGAAAGAATTTTTTTTTTTGAAAAAGGTCTAAACCTCATGGAGTCAACTCCTGAACTCCCGGCCAAGATGCTACCCGACAGTTTCTGCCAGTTTATTTTTGCATCACATTTAGAATATCTGCTGATGTACTGTTATAAACCTTAAATCTGAATCAGTACAGAAGTCCAAACTTCCTTCACAATCCTCTAACTTGGCTCAGTAATTTATGCCATTGATCAACTTTTTAAAATTGACAAAAACATGAAGCATTTTAAAAGGTCTATGAGTATAGAACATGTAGGACTCGGAGAACCCTTTGCAACATAACAAATAAATATTGAATTTTAACCAACATGAGTGAATCTACAGATGCTGGAAATAAATAAAAACACAAAATGCTGGCAGAACTCTGAGTTCTGCCAGCATTTTGTGTTTTTATTGAATTTTAACCAGATGTACATAAGCCCATTTCAGAAGTGCTCAAATAAAATTTATACAGATGAAAAATAAGCAGAAAATAAGTGAAAATATTTTTTTCCAAATTGATACAATATTTAATTAAGCATAAATTTGCATAACAAAACTATCTTTGGGGGCCAAATTTATTATTAAATGTTAATAGCAACAGGCAAGAACAATTAAACCAATGTCAATCTAATTATCCTAGTGTGAACAAGGAATGCTTAGAGCTTTCTCCATCACAGTTCCAATCAAAGGTTCACTAAACTGACTTCTGTTCACACCAGCAAAACGAGATTATTGCCTGTGATTAGAAGAAAATCAGAGGAAACTTACCGGACCAGCATAGAAAAAGTAGGAATTTCTGCACATGCCCTAGCTATGATTGCACTTAGATGATGAGCCTCCAACTTAGCAGGTCAAGGTTATGACATGTGCATCAGTGGTAAACGGGTACAAGGGAAGTGTAACTGTTGCCATGATGCCATTACCACTTGGGGCATCAGAGTGCACAGTTCAATTCCAGTGTCCTGTGTACAAAAGTTTGTACATTCTTCCCAGGTGTGCACAAGTTTCCTCCAGGTGCTCCAGTTTCTTCCCACAGTCCAAAGACACATGGTTAGTAGGTTATTGCAAATTGTTCTGTGATGAGGTTAGGGTTAAGTAGTTGGGTTGCTGGGCGGCAAGGCTCAGTGTGCTGGAATGGTCTGTTCTGCATTGTATCTCTAAATAAAATGATGAAAAGCTGACTTGTGGCAGCATCACAAGCGTATGGCAATATGCCCTCCGCGGTCACTTGATTAGGTATACCTGCTCATTAATGTAAATAGCTAATCAGCCAATCATATGCCAGCAACTCTGTGCATAAAAGCACGCAGTCATGGTCATGAGGTTCCATTGTTGTTCAGACCATACAACAGAATTGGGAAGTGATCTAAGTGACTTTGACTGTGAAATAATTGCTGGTGCCAGACAGGGTGGTTTGAGTGTCTCAGAAACTGCTGATTTCCTGCGACTTCCATGCACAACAGTCTCTGGAGTTTACAGAGAATGATGCATGAAACAAAAATGCATCCACTGAGTGGCAGTTCTATGGGCGAAAGTGCCTTGGAATGAGAGAGAGATCAGAGGAAAATGGTCAGACTGGTTCAAGCTAACAGGAAGGCGGCAGCAATTCAAATAACCATGAATTACAACACTGGTGTGCAGAAGATCATCTCTGAATGCACAACATTTTGACTCTCTTGGAATCACAAGAAAAGCACAAATTATACACCCTTGTTTTACAAAATGCACAATTAGAACAAATTAAATCTATTTTAGTGCCAAATTGTTATGGTGTTGCATAACTGTTGTGATTAGGGTTTTGCTGGTTGGTTCAAGAACCAACTGATTGAAGGGAAGTAGCTGCTCTTGAAAATAATAGTTTCAAGATATAGTTTAACAAAATCTCTTACAGTGCTAATACTTGGTGCTGAAAAGAATAGCATGGAATTAGGAAGACAATTTTGAAAGATTAAAATTACCAGAGCTACTAAACACATAACAAATCTCAGTATGGAAAGACAATTGAAAGTCCTGTGGTATGTTCACTTTTTAAATCCAAATCTTCAACTTGATACAGCAAAAGGTGGAGATTCAAAATAATTTTCTCATTTTTGTAACAATATTTTTGTGCATCAGAAAATTAAAAAACTAATGCAGGAGGGTGAATTGAGCACAGCTCCAGGAAATGATGTTTTAGGAAAGCAGCATCCATCGAAGGCCACCACCACCCAGGCCAGGCTCTTTTCTTACTGCTGTCATTAGGTACAAGAGCCTCAGGACTTCCACCACCAGCTTCAGGAACAATTACCACAAACTAACTACATTCACTTGCCCATCCATTGAGATGTTCCCACAACGAATGATCTCACTTTAAGGTCTCTATCTTGTTATTTCATGCTTTCATTATTTATTGCTATTCATTTTTACAATTAGTTGTATTCTGCACTCTGGTTAATCTTTCATAGATCTTGTTATAGTTACTATTCTATAAATTTGCTGGGTACGCCCGGAGAAAAATGGATCTCAGGGTTGTATATGGTAACAAATATGTACTTTGATAATAAATTTTCTTTGAATACCCAAGATGACAAGAAATGGTAGCAGGATTAATCCAATCAGCTCCTTGCACTGCCATTCATAGGATCATGACTACTAATCTTCTAACTCAGTACTGCTACTGCAATATCTACCAATACCTACATCTACAGATGTATCAATCTCTGCATTGGATATGCAGGGTGACTGGGTATTCATAACTTCAAAGCTTCACCACAGTCTGAGTGGGGAAAAATGCCTGTCACGTCAATGATGAGATTGAGAACCGTGGTTTTGGATATCGCAGGCAGGAAAAGCATTAAATCCATACTGGACTTGTGTAATCCCTAAGAATTTCATTTAACCATATAACAATTACAGCATGGAAACAGACCATCTCGGCCCTTCTAGTCCGTGCCAAACACTTACACTCACCTAGTCCCACTGACCTGCACTCAGCCCATAACCCTCCATTCCTTTCCTGTCCGTATACCTATCCAATTTTACATTAAATTTTAATAAGATCAGCTCTCATGCTTCCAAACTCGAGAATGAGGCTAATTTTCATCATCTCTCCTCAGAACAAATGCAGCGTCCCAGGAATCAGTCTGGTGAACCTCTGCTGCACCCACAAATTCCATGTATATTCATGAGTAGGGATAACTGTCAATAAATATTCATAAATATATTTATAAATATTCATGAAATAAGGGCCATGTGAAATGCCAAAAAATTAACTTAAATGACTTATTTACTTTCAGATCCTAAATCAGTAGCAAAAGAATTACCCAAAAAAAAAAACAAAATCAGCTTGCTTAATAGGTTCAGCTACTTTAGAATGTTTTGGAAATTCCAGAAAATGTGGCTCTATTGCTCTTGATGCCAGGCTGAACAAACCAGAGGTGTAGTGGATATCAGTATATTTGGAGGTACTATAATGTCCCCCATTTTCCTCAAGTCATCTACACGTTTGTACATTACAGGCAATTTCAATTCATTTGGGCCCAATGTCTTTTGTGAACATAAGCATTCAGCAAGATACTCAAATTAACATTGAATGGAGCGAGAGAAATTTGGGGCTACTTAAAGCAAAATCATGTTGGGGGGGGGGGGGAGTGGGGAGTTGAGTATGACCCATTGTTAGTGTAGATGTACCTTTGCATTCAGGCTTCACAATCATGCTAAGTTTAGCAGTTGTACCATTAACAAAAAAAAAGGTGCTTCACTGCATTGCCAAATCCATTTGGTAGTGGAGTGTGCGTAGTCTCTGTGAACTTTGGAGAAAGTTTCCTATTAACGAGAGAGGAGCGTAATCTCAGCAACACGAATAACCCCATCTCTGAAAGCTGGCATTTTGAGGCAACAAATTCAAAAGGATCCCTGGCTCCCAGTAGTGATAATGTAATCAGACCATTTCAGCAGCATATTGCACTGAAACATCCTCACAAAAGGACAGTTACAAGTATTATCATTTTAAAAAATAAATTTCAGAGAGAGATTTCAATATGGTGTAGAAGAGGAATAAAGTACACTGCAATCATTTTGAAAAATACTATGGATACCTTATAGCCTATTATCTTCTGAAATAAACACAAGAATTATAATTCATACATTTTCAGAGCAAAGATACTTCTAAACAGCAATTATGGTCACCCACCTCTAAGAACTAACCTACACTTCAAAGACATTCTGAGGCTGGTATATAGGGTGGAGAGTTTGCGAGTAACCAAATGATTTGTCAATTTACTGATTACTATTGCAAAGGCTGCACGACTGCAGAATCACGGACAGCACACTTTGGAACTCTAGGTTTACTTGCATACACACAGTGGCCACTTTATGCAAATAGCTGATCAGCGAAATGTGTAACTCTTTACAAAAGTTGTAAACAACTCAATGCATAAAAGCATGCATACAAGGTCAAGAGGTTCAGTTGCTGTTCAGACCAAACATCAGAATAGGGAACAAGAGACAATCTGCAGATACTGGGAATCCAAACACAAAATGCTGCCTGGCCTGCTGAGTTCCTCCAGCAATTTGTGTGTGTTGATCAGAATAGAGAAGAATTTGACTGGGAAATGATTGTTGGTGCCAGAGGGGGTGGTTTGAGTATCTCAGAAACAGCTGATCTCCTGGGATTTTCATGCACACTCTTTACAGAGTTTACAGAGAATGGTACAAAAAAAAACCACACACACACAAAAGGAAAAGCATTCAATGAGTGGTAGTTCTGTGGGCAAAACACTTTGTTAATGAGAAGTCAGAGGAGAAAGGCCAGACTTGTTCAACCTGACAGGAAGGTGTCAGTAACTCAAATAACCACCCATTACAACAGTGGTGTATAGAAGAGCATCTCTGAATGCACAACTCATTGAACCTGGATGGGCTACAGCAGAAGACGACCATGAATATACACTCAGTGGCCACTTTATTAGGAACTGGAGGTACCTAACAAAATGGCATCTGGAAGCATGTGCCGAAGAAGTTGCTGCACATTTCATGGTGAAATGGAACCAAATGTTGTCACTTTTGCCGGCACAAAGCCTGGGTCAAGAATCTATCATGTCAAATGTAATTTAGTACATTACAAAACACAAGATTAAGAATAGCTGCAAAGTTCTGTTATTATTTTTGCTTCACTGAAGCCTTTCATTCCAATCTATTTCATAATCTTTAACAACCTCATCCCTTGTACTCCAGAAGTTTGCTTTGCCCAGTGTATGATGGTAGCTTGCCAGTTGCAAGTATACAAGACCTACAGAGAAATCTACCTCAGAGTAGAAATGATTAAGATTACCTCCTTATAATGGGGCTTTCTTCTTCTTTCTCTACCTTCCTTCCCCCACCCCAGACATTGAAGAAAATGGTTATTTTCTTGTGTTTATCAGAAGCTGGAATAAAGTTACTTGGGTATCTAGGAAAGATTATTCAGAGGAATTTGAAAGAGTTTTGGAATGCAGTAGACATTATTAAAGATGACAGAAGTGTTCAAAGGAAAAAGCAAGCCCGCAGAGCGAGTAGTAAGGATTTGCAGGTAAAGAAAACAGGCTCCTTCTTTCCTTTCTTCCATTAATGATCCATCTTTGAATTTTTCCCAGGCATTCTCTCACTCCACAGTACCCAAATCACTGACACAAACTCTCTTTATGCACCAAGAATGGAATTTATATCACAAGTAAGAAGGAATGTTCAGCATATTGACATTGAGGAGAAACTGATGCTGAGTCTCTTGTAGAATAACAAGGTGAATAAATCTCCAAGGCTTGATGGGATCTATCCCAGTTCATATACTGTAGTGAGAGGCAAGGGAGGAGATAGTTGGGGCCTCGTCAGAGATCTTTGAATCTCCTTTTGGTCTCAGGTACACTCCCAGAAATTTCAAAAATTGAAGCCAGTGTTGCTTAAGAAAACTATAGGAAGGGTGCAGAGGAGATTTTCAAGGATGTTTCCTGGATTGGAGAGCATGCCTTTTGAGAATAGGTTGAGTGTCCTTGGCCTTTTCTCTTTGGAGCGACAGAGATGAGAGGTGATCTGGTAGAGGTGTACAAGATGCTGAGAGGCATTGATCATGTGAATAGCCAGAGGCTTTTCCCCAGGGCTGAAATGGCTGATACAAGGGAGCATAGTTTTAAGGTGCTTGGAAGTAGGGGGATGTCAGGGGCAAGTTTTTCCACATAGAGAATGGTGTGTGCATGGAATTCACTGCCGGCGACAGGGTGGATGTGGATACAGCACGGTCTTTTAAGAGCCTCTTAAATAGGTACATGCTTAGAAAAACAGAGGGCTTTGTGGTAGGGGCATTCTAGGCAGTTTGTAGAGTAGGTTACATGGTTGGCACAACATTGAGGGTGGAAGGGCCTGTAAAATGCTGTAGATTTCTGTGTTCTAGTAGGTACAGACTAGGAAGCCATAGGCCAGTAAGCCCAACACCAGTTGGGGGAAATCACTGAGGATTCTTAAGGATAGGATTTACTCACATCTGAAAAGCTTAAACTTATTAGGGCCAGAAAGTCATATCTGATGGTCTTTACTAGGAAGCAGACTGTGAATGTATGTTGCTTTATTAAGAGAACCTGTAGACATGACAGGAAGGTTTCACTTGTGCATCAGGTCCTTCTGCAAAGCTGCCAAGTGCCAATCATTTTGTTGCATCTTCTTTCTTAGAGATTTTATCATGGAGTTGCAGATACAAGTGGATTTAATATAATAAAGGCCTTTCTGAAACCAATTATCTAATTCTCTGATGTTTACTCTTTTTTCTTTAGCCTTCTTGGCTAGTATTAATTTAACTTTGTTCCTTTGAGTTAGTAAGAACCCTATCCAGTTTTAACAACGACCACTATCACTACTGCAATTTGAAACGCAGAATCGGTTTCACAGATCTCCGAGAACTCTGACTCTATGCTTGCTTTCTCAATCTATTGCCTACTTAGAGATTTCTGCAAGCCTACAGTATATAGTGAAACAGTACAAGTTGCACCAAGTTGAACTGTACAAGGGAAAATTACATAATATGCTCTCTTCAGACTAACAGATTGAAAATAATTAATGTGAAGAACTCAATTATCATTATAGAATTTGTAGAGTATTTTGATAATTCAAAACTTAGTTAAGAGTTACCAGGATCCTTAAATAGTCAGGAGGTATTGTACTGAAATAGACGATAGCTTAATGACAGAAAGGGAGTTTTGATCGATGCAGCCTGTTGCAGCTCTTTTCTGCATCTCTATTCAAATGACCAAAGCAACATAAATTCATTCAGATTTTGTCGCAGTGGCTGAGAGACTTTCTATTTCCCATCTAGATCTGGGCTATCAGTTTAGCAGGAAATAAATCCCAGACCATCAATGCCATTGTCTCCGTGGTAACCTGAGGGGGCATCAGGAATGCAACTAATGTGACGAGCAAAGACGACGACGACTTTATATTAACAACGTTTTACAGCCTATACCAAAATTCAAATTAAACTGAAAATGTGCATCACTTTATGCATGGTTGCTGCTTACCACATTCTAAAGTTTAAACAAACATTTGAAAAATTAAAGAATGCAATGTTAAATGACTTGCTTGTACAAAAGGATACAATAGCTGTATTATTTAGATGAAGTCAGGTTACTTGTTATTCAGCCTGGATTATCCTAGAACAGGATCCCATAGGAATCAAAGGCTGTATTTTTTTTTTTAAAAACAAAAGAATTGTGAGACCTTAACTACATGCTCCTCTTCACATTGAACTTGGTGGCTTTCCAGTCAGACTTAAAGGAGAAAAGAAAACTGCGGGCCTACAAATATATGACAGAAGTGAAAGTGAGCATGAAAGATGTTCACGTTTCTACATTTCAGTCATTCAGCCACCTTGACTGTGCGAAACGTTCTCACTCGTTAAGTCGATCTTTTTTTTTCAGAGGGCTAGACTACAAGTGCTAGGATGTAATGCTTATGATTTACAAGGCAATGGTCAGACTGCACTCGGAGTATTGTGAACAGTTTTGAGCTCTTTATTGACAAGATGTGCTGGTGTTGGAGAAGGTCCAGAGGAGGTTCATAAGAATGATTCCAGAAATGAAAGGGTTAACATATGAGAAGCAATTGATGGCTCCAGGTCTGTACTCGCTGGAGTTTAGAAGAATTGGGGGGGGCGGGGGGGTAGGAGGTGGTATCTCTTTGAAAACTATCGAATGTTGAAAGGCCGAGATAGAGTGGATGCGGAAAGAATGTTTCCTGTAGTGGGGGAGTCTAGCACCAGAGGGCACAACCTCGGAAGAGAGGGATGTCCCTTTAGAACAGAGATAAGTTTCCTTATCCAAAGGATGGTGAATCTGTGGCATTAATGGACACAGGTGGCTGTAGAGGCCAAATCATTGGGTTTAATCAAGGTGGAATTTGACCAGTTCTTCATTAGTAAGGGTGTCAAAGGTTATGGGGAGAAGACAGGAGAAAATGGCTGAGAGGGATAATAAATCAGCAATGATGGGACGGCAGAGCATAAATCAATGGGCCGAATCGCCTAGTTCAGCTCCCATGTCTTCTGGTCTTTTGAGGTTTATAGCAGTAATGAGATTCTATTCCCCAAATTGCCCAATTACCTCTGCTTTGCAAGTTATTCTGTGCAATGATAAATAAGTTTGTGTTTCTACTGGTGCTCAGTGCGGTTTTAGTAAGTGGGCTTTGGTGTTTCTATTAGATCGCCAACCGATCAGATGTGGCTGTGTTGCCTTCTCTAAAATGGGTCCATTCAGGTTTAAATTGTTCCAGCTTTAATGCTGAAAAAACTGAAAATAGCCAAATAAATGGCATGGGTAGTGAATTTATTCATTGAGACACCGTGCAAAATAGGCCCTTCGAACCATGCCGCCCAGCAATCCCCCAACTTAATTCGAGCCCTAACCATGGAAAATTTACAATGCCAAATCAGCCTACCAACTGGTAAGTTTTTGGACTGTGGGAGAAAACCTGAGCACCCAAAAGAAACCAACACGGTCACGGGGAGAATGTACAAACTCCTTACAGGCAGTGACGGGAACTGAACCCAGGTCACCTGTACTGTAAAGCATTGTACCTTACATGATAGCCACTGAATGTAAATGAATATAGATGACAAAATTACTTATCCATTAAATTCTTTGAATTCCATTTATCATCTTTGAGAATTAATTCAAAGTTCTTTTGTCATCTTGTTCTTCTAGATGGATGAAATTTGTTTAAATGACTGTTCACAAACCTTAGTTCTACGTAGATTGTTCTGGCTGTGGCTTGGACCTCAGAATACTCATTCAAATTTTCAGTTAATATCAAGAATTCCCTCTTCAAAATACTTCTGAAAGCATTCTACTCGAGAATAGTTCCTGTGTCTGAGAGTTTCACAAAGAGCTCAACCAACAGATTTACTCCGCTTGATGATGGCAGGAAGTCGGGCAAGTCATGCAATACCAGAAATTAGTTACCGGCTTGCATTACTGATCCAGTGGACACCATGGACCAGATTTGCTTTTTGTGGTACCTGTGTTTCTGTCAAAGCATTTGAGAGTGGTTTTTATTTTTGCAGGAATCAGATTTACATTCAAGTCTACAACCGTGTGTGTGCCATTGGGAAGTGGACACAACTCTCAGCCTTCAAGCACATGGTCAGTATCGGGCTTTTTGGCCAAGCATTACAACTAGCTGTTTGCCAGAGATGATCAGTTTATTGAATCTAGTCGTCATCCCACACATGACAATTCTGAAAATTGTAGATGCTAAGCTCAGCAGTATAGTGGACACTAAAATTTGTATCTATTTGACACCAAGATACAGAAAACTTCCCCTCTTGCTCCTCTCTCCCATATGCTTATAATAATCCGAAAGGAACAGCTCATCCAGCACTTCACTTTCTTGCAAATTAATTTATAACATGCCTACATAGAGTAAAGCTTTTCAGAGTAGAATTTCAGAAACATTCATTTGTGTCCCAAATTGTTCAGTGCCACACCAATACCACTCACCTGGCCAGGCTCACCGAATAAACTCTGAGACAAACCTTTTTCTGGTATCTATTGCTGTTAGACTCTGAAATTCAGCAGCAGTAAGGTCAAAAAAATGACTTGGCATCATATATTAGCAGAGGATTCTTCTATTTGTAAAGCAGAACCTAAAGACAAAATAGTAATTTGGTTTTTTAAGCTGCTCATTTTTTGAACTTACTATCCAAAAAAATTTAAATTACACACATCTACAAAAATATTGTTAAAAATTGAGTTATCAGGCACAAATCCCATTATTAAAATCCTCTTACCTTGTGCAATGAAATTCAAGGTATTTTACCATAGCAGTGATTAATTGAATTTGATTAAATCATTGTTTTCCATTGATTGCAAAGTAGAAGACAGAAGCATTACCAACCTATAGGGAACCTGTTCCCCAATATGCACCAATCTTCATCACTTTGCTTTGATGGCCCAAGTTACCTTTTTGCTACACAGCACCTTGATTTTAAGCCTCTCATTCTTGCTTTGAAATCTATTTATTTTTTAAAAATTAGGTCCTTTAACTCCAAGAGTTCAGCATTCCCGCAAAACTAGAGCAAGCCAATTTTAAGATTGCCACATCTAATTAAAAATTAGCTGCCAGGTGCAAGCTCTGGAATTCTGTGAAATTTCATCCCTTCTCTTTTGATATGTTCCTTATATTCTACTTCCTACAGTATATCCCAATGTTCTGACTGGCAAGACCCCTGAAAAGTGATGAGGTGATTTGCTATGTTATTAATTGATTGAGGATCAATTTTTGATTATTTACAGCTAATTTATGTTCAATTTGATCATTCATGTTTTATTTACAATTGATTTATTGATCATGATTTATAACTGATTTGATTTATTTTTGATCAATTGCATGAGCCACCCAGCAAACCTCCATTTAACCCCAGCCTAATCATGGGATAGTTTATAATGACCAAATTACCTACCAGCTAGTATATCTGTCTGTTTGTATAGTCTGCCCGTGTACCAGAGCACCCGAAGGAAATCCACTTGGCTACAGGCAGATTATACAAACTCTTTACAGGCAGCGGCAGGAATTCAACACGAGTCGCTGGTGCTGAGAAGTGTTATGCTAACCACTACGTTGCTGTATAATGTTGTTGTCTTATATTATCAATAGCCATTTCCAGATTTCTGCATCGTCACATATGTAACAATCATGAAAATGCAGTCAGTTTCATGTCATATGATGACAATTTCATGATTAGAACTGCAACATCTGTGTGCATACCTAAAAGTATTATACAACATTATCAAGGGAGTCAAGTTTGTCACTGGCACCTACAGCATGCAGCACAATTATAGTCTGGAGGGAACATCCTTAGTTAGGCTGTGGAAGAACTAAGGACACTATGTGGGCCATGCCATCTTCTCACTGCTACCATTGGGCAGGAGGATCAGAATCCCTATGCCACTAGGTTAAAAATAACTATTCAGTTCTTCAACTAACCAGCACCAACCTAATCACAAATGTTTAGCAATGATTACCTTGCACTAAAATGGACTTCATTTTTTTTTGTCAGAAAGAGCACAATTAGAACAAGAAAGTGTGTTTATGTTTACAGTTCTGGTGAATGGCGGGTGATATACTCCTGTATCTGTATGCCTGAGATGCAGCTGTAAGATTTTCATTGCAGCTTTGTATGCATAACAACAAACTTGACATTGAGGCTACATGACAGAGACATTCACCACAAATGCCAGCCAATTATCATAATACACTCAACACTAACATCAATACAATAGTAAATTTCTTGCGTTTAAGACATGAAGTTCTGAGAACTGCTTGATTTACATGTTCATTTCAAATGGCTGCTTTGAAAGGCTCAAAGTCCAGAGTCCCAAGATAATCCTTAGACATTACCTCTCATCAATCAAAGTTTAAAAGGTTCCGCGATGTAGCTGTGAGACTGCTCAAGGCATTGGATATACTTAAGCCTTTGCTGTTCTTAATGTTTTACAATTGAGTTTTAAACTGTAGAGTAACAATATAGGCAAGTGGAAAGTTTTACTGCTTCTGGATGTGGCAGCTTTACAATTGTGAAATATATGTGGAGAATTGAAAATGAGCTTTTATTGCTGGCAGGAAATGTCAATAAACAAACTGGCAATGTTTCAGAAGAATTCATTTGCAAAAGTGGACTCAATCCTTGGCAGTCAGCTTCACTGATATTTGCTGCGGGATTTTCCCCATTGGCACGAGTTCATTACTGGCGGATCACAGAGTTCACGTGGAGTGGTTGGTTCTACTCCCCTAGTTACCTCAAGAGTTGTTGCTCACCACCATCATGCTTGCAGGGGGATGGAATCCACACTGAGATTCACAGGGCAGCTATTTAACTAGGTTTACACCGGCAGTGACTTTTCCTGTGACTCTTGCGTTCACATCGTAGCCCTGAGTGAGGAGCAATGGTTTACGATTTACTGAAAGGGAAATAGCGTCTATCAGGCAGTGGGCTCTGACATCTAAATCAACTATTGTTGGGTCTTAGTGAACACCTCATGAATCTCCAGTTCTTTCTAACACAAAACAGCATAGCAGTCAATACTGTACATTGCCCAACCATGGAAGGCCCAGAGGGGACCAGCCTTCCACTCCAACTTTGGGGTACAAATGTACGGTCCCTATCTCAGAGGCAATCAAGTGGATTCATATGGATAATGTGTGGCGTGGAACACTGCAAACTACTCATTTTAGTCATGCCACAGCCTCTGAGTGACACTTTGTCAAACAGGCTATGCGTTAATCAAAAATCCATGGCCTTTAGAGCAGATAAAGTTGAAAACTTGGTTCAGAAGAACTTCAAAGTCAAATTTATTGTTATATGCGTAAGGTAAGATGGAGGGTGGCACAAAGTCAAGATGGTGCTAAACGGCGACTCCCTTGCTTGCATATTCGGACACTGCTGTACTTCTACCTTTGATATCTCTTTTTTTTCTCCTCTCTTTTCAAGGTTCTTTTGAAGACGCAAACACGAGGAAATCTGCAGATGCTGGAAATTCCAGAAACACACACAAAATGCTGGTGGAACGCAGCAGGCCAGGCAGCATCTATAGGAGGTACAGTCGACGTTTCGGGCCGAGACCTTTTGAAGACCCTGACCTGGAGTTACACTGACTTTGGACCTTTGCAGGAATGGGACCTGCTCTCAGGGCCTCACGACCGGACGCAGTCTGGAAGACTAGTGAGCCTTCAGGGTGCCGGATCTCCATGGCTCTGAAGACGGGCTAATTCAAGGCAGGTGCCCCTGACTGAGGTATCGCAAGAGAACACAGACGTCAGGAGCAGTGGGCTAGTTGCTGGCCGTGTGTCCAGAGACCCGAGCCTTTCCGGGGCCGATTCTCTGGGCACAGAGCTCGGAAAAAGCGATGCCACAAATTTTTTAACATCATAATATCAGCCAGTCGTTTGTTATGTCCCTCCTCTCGCCGTCAAACGGGGACACCTCTTTTTCCCTCATTAGGGAGAGAGCAAGCTCGTGGCATGTCGAATTACTGGGTGAACGAGTAGTCTTTGGGGTACTGCGAGTTGCAAGGGTGTGTCTTTATTGCTGCTTTGCTGCACGCCCAAGTGCTCAGTGGAGGTGCTGATGCTTTTTTTAACTGGTGGGGCTGGGGTTTGTTGTCGAGCTGCTGCTTGTGCATGGGAGGGGTGAGCTTGGGGGGGGGGGGGATTTGGGGTTCCAATGTTTAACTGTCATTCATTCTTTGGGGAGCTCCTCTTTTCGTAGACATTTGTGAAGAGAAAGAATTTCAGGATATAAATTGTATAAATTTCTCTGACATTATATGCACCTATTGAACCTTTAGGTATTCACAGGTACAATGAAAAACATAGCATCAGATATGCAGACAAATCATACACCCGGAAAAGGAGGATCTGCCATGGGACATTAGAGATGCTATAATGCATTATCATCCTCAATAAAAGAGGCTGTCAGGCACGTGCATTTCACAAACAAGAGAAAAATCTGCAGATCTCAGAAATCCAATGCAACATACACAAAATGCTGGAGGAACTCAGTAGGCCAGGCAGCATCTATTGAAAAGAATAAGCAGTTGTCGTTTTGGGCTAAGAGATCCTTGATAAAACTTGGTGAAACTATCTAATTGAAGTTCATTGTCGTCTGACTGTACATATATACAACCAAATGAAACAACAGCCCTCCCGACTATGGTGCACCCACAAAGCAATCACACATAGAACATAGCTAATATTACCATAGTTAAGTTAATCAAATATAATTCAAAATTCATAGTGCATGGCACAGGTAAACAACTCGCTCTGAGTGATGAGACCTTGATGGTGCCAGGGTATTCATTAGTTTCACAGCCTGGAGAAAGCAGCTGTCTGGCAGTCCTCGTCTTCTGTACCTCCTTCCTGATGGTGGTGGGTCAAAGAGATTGTGGGATGGGTGGTGGGTCAAAGAGATTGTGGGATGGGTGGTAGGGATCCCCAGCAATGCTTTGGGCCCTTCACCTGCAACACTCCCAGAGAGAGAGGAGGGAACCCCCCGTAATCTCGGCAGTTTTTACTATCTTCTGTAGGATCTTGCGGTCCAATCCTTTACAACTTCCATACCACACAATAATACAGCCAGATAGGACAGCCTTGATGGTGCTCCAAGTGGGAGCCTTGCATGGCTCAGTCTCCTCAGAAAATGTAGACCCTGCTGGGCCTTCTTGACTAATGAGGTGTTAATTAACCTGGACCCACAACAAGGCTGATACTCAAAGTTACTTTTTCACATTGTCACCAGGCCATTGAATTGCTATTTTAATTTCAACCCACTTCCCCTCCCAAAATAAAAAAAAATCACTGAAATCCCCCTTGGTTTTCAAAAGAAAGTCCTTAAGAGGACATCGATTTTGGAAATCTGCTGCCGCTGCTTTATGAAGCGCCATCTTGTGGTCAAAGTGTGCAACAGCCAGCATGACAATGTGTCATAAAATGTTGGTGATGATTTAAGGTACTGTATGTGCTAACTATTCAGAAATTCAATAATACAATATGTTCTAATGTGTCAATTGGAAACACAGGAGCAAATTGGCAAACCATATCATTATAGCCTATGGATTCATAGAAAAATGTTGTGGAAAGTTAGACTTTTGCTGTGCTGTATGGCAAGGCACCATGTTGGCGAAGCATTTTCTCACACACACAAATCTGCAGGATAATTTAACCAACACTGCTCGTCAGCATTTGGTTACAGAGAAGTGCTGGCAGAAGCTTAGAGACAGATTTGATGACTACCCTTTTGATCGTGAAATGAATATGATGTGATGGTCCAAGGATGAAAAGATTTTTTTTTAAAAAGGATGAAATTAAATGACGGTAGTACTCCGCAGTAAGGCTCTTGAATTATTGCCAGATGAAAGGTGATCTAAGCTTATTCGGAGCATTGGCTTCCTGGAGTTAGAATACGAATACAAATAAAATAAGCCAGCTAATTTGTGTTTTGTGCAGATTCCATTAGCAAAAGAAAGTTGGCTCACTATAAAGCTGGATGGCATTTCTATTCAGTCAAGTCCAACAGAGATAGTAGTACAAAGACTGAACAAAATAAAAATCAACATTTTAATTATGCTCAAATGATTACTGGCTTTATTCGAATACTTGTCAAATCAGATACAAACTTCATGTTTAATGTAAACCTAAAAGGATCAAGGGGTCATTAAAATTGCTGGTCTCTGCTTAAGAAATCACACAGAAATAATTGTATTTGAAGAAGTGACAGCCTCTATCTGTGCTTAAATTTCCCCCACAACACGACACACAGGAATCTTTTGTTAAGACGTGCTAGAGTGTAGTTAAGAAGGTTGCACTTCCGGAAACTCTCCTTGGCCTTAGCTTCGGAAAGGTCTGTCATGTGGTGTGGTGGCTGACCTCTGTCACTGCAGCAGAAAGCAAGTCTCATTCTTCACCAGGGCAAGGCACATGCTCAGCCTCCATAGCAATGACTCCCATTAAACCAGCGTGTACTTCACCACAGCCCAAATAAGGCACTAAATCCCACATCACAGCACAAAGCAATAAAGCATTGATAATAATGTTGACCACTGACATTTTGCCACAGGTGTCTTAATTCTGATTCATTACAGGAGTGTGTAGTCATGTGTGATTTCTCCATATCCCTTTAAAATACATTTGAGTAGTCACAGTATTTTAACTTCCTTAGCTATTTTATGTAATTGGAAGAGGCTGTGATGTCACTAATATTAATAAAACTTAGATTCTCATCTATTATATAGATGCCTAAACTCCATTTTATTAGTGAAAGGGATTCAAATCCTACAGTAATTCTAGTTATGAGGATTCATTCTGAAATTAGGAGCCTAAAAGTTTGGTCTAGTAAAGGTAAATGATGCTAGAAATAGACCACTGAAAACCTGTACTATTGCAGTAATTTGGAGAGGAGTCACACCCAGTATCAGAAGAGAGCGACTTTTTGCAAATGTGTTAGATTTGAAACTTTTGAAAGTTTCATCCTAATTAAATCTGCATAATTACAGGATGATTGCATATGTGCCAAATTTAATTAGTGCCAGCAAACTTCATGTTGCGTTTATAAGGGGAGATGAACACTGAATGAAGTCACTGTGTACTTGAATCATTCACTGCAACATCAGCATTGGGAATGGTAACAAAGACAATTCTGGTGCAGGGTCGTGGCCCGAAACGTTGACTTACAACGATTGTATCCGCAGATCCTGCTTGACCCATCGGATTCTTCCAGTGCTGTTTTGTTCCTGGTTCCAACTTCTACATTCTTTCTTATTTATGGATGCAGGCTCACTAGTCTAGACTTCCAAAACATGGAGGAAGAGGAACTACTCTGAGAGAATGTCCTGCATACGAGGAAGCTGCTCATGGCCATAGTGATCAAATACCTGGCTCAGTGTAAGGTTTTGATCACAGGATCTTTTTGTTAAGAATAAGCAATGCTAATGCATTGAGTGTCGAGAAGAAATGGAGAGAATTCATTAGCTATCAACACTGATTGCCAATCACAAGCAGAGCAGAATAGGGATCTACCACGTATCAATTCAAAATGAAATGGTACCAAGATCTCATTGCACATCCCACCTCCAAACCAACCACTTAAATGTATTGAAGAGCTACAAAATACACTGTAAAAGTAGTTCCTATTGAGCCCACTATGGCCAAATTTCCTGATTGTATCATCAGATACAATCAGGAAATTTTAACAAATACTCTTCCCAAAGAGTTGTGTGTGCACTCCTTGTATCTTTTGGAAAGCCAGTGATCTTGGAAGATCTACGTTTCAAATAATCACTGGTCTGTGTTTAAGGTGGCAGCAGCAAAATTTCCTTATTCAGAGTATCTGAAACATTCTGCGGGTAGTGGTTCAAGTTCGAGCTTATTGTCAGAAGTATACATACACAAGGTATAAATGCCATGAAAACTAATTTCCAGCCCTGTATGTTATTGCTTTTACAAGTGACCCATATCAGCTACTGCAAATCCAGTGCCAGAGTTTCATCCATAGGTGACAGATCTCTACCTCAAGGCTTTGTGGTCCAGATACTAAAGCTTACTATGCTGATCAACAAGGTCTGCCCTCCTGGCATACAAGGCTTCACTTTCCAGCTGGGTTAAGACAGAGTGGAGGGCTGAGCCGACAGCATTATCAGTAGACAGGTTTGAGCAGTAAGCCGACTGGAAAGGGTCTAATGTAGCTGGAAGGTGGGATTTTATACAATCCATTACAAGCCACTCAAAGCACTTCATGATTGTTGAAGTCAGTGCCATAGGGTGATAATCATTTGGGCTAGTTACTGTTGCTCTCTTGGGCACTGGAATAAGGGTAGCTGCCTTGAAGCCTGCAGGGACAGTGGACTGTTTCAGAGAGACATTAAAGGTGGCTATTAAGATCTGTTAGCTGGACTGCACAGATCCTCAGCATCTGACTAGATATGTTGTCTAGCTCTGCAGCTTTGCGTGGTTTTACACTGGCTAGGGTCCCCCTCACCTTGGCCGTGGCCATACAGAGTACCAGTTCCTTAGGAAGAGAGGGGGCTTTCCTCACTGTCACATCATTCAATTGGTCAAATCGCGCAGAGAAAGCATTCGACCCATCAGGAAGGAAGTGTCGCTGTTGCTGATGGACTTGTAATCGGTTATGGTTTGTGCATCTTGCCACATGCCCTGCATGTCCCTGGTGTCACAAAGGTGTCTGTGAGTCTTTGTCCATACTCACACTTTGCCTTCTTGATGGCACACAAGAGCACGGCCTTATCCCCCGATCTGAAGGCAGCATCCCGATCCCGAAGCACTGCAAGAATTCCTTGCAGTCATGATGCACCATCAATAACTCACTCTGAGACGCAAGAAGCGAGATATCGGCTTTTATTGACTGGAAGAATGAACAACACTACATCCTGGAGAATGAGGCCGGGCATCAGGCCTCAATCGCCTTTATACAGGGGTCTGTGGGAGGAGCCACAGGAGCAGTCAGCAGAGGTCTGTGGGAGGAGCCACAGGAGCAGTCCAGACAGGTATATGTAGTTCACCACAAGTCAGCCATGGTTTCTGGTTTGCCCTGCAGTATAGTGTTTAATCATGACAACGTCCTCGATGTCAGTCATCGATCCTGCATGCTCAGTGTTGAAGTGAGGCTTCCATGACTTGACTATTTACATATTTACCTGAATGTTCCTTAAGTGTAGTGATTATATCCAATTCCACCACCTCCTCTGGCAGCAAGTTCTAGGCATCAATCACCCTATGCAAGAACCTTTCCAACAAATTCCCTCCTTGCAGTTAAAAATCAATACCCTGTTTTTGATAACCCTACTATGGAAAGAATATTCTTTACCCTGCCTGTGCCTTACAATTTTATATACATTTGTCAGTTTACCCCTCAATCTGCTTCTCTTTCTTTAACAAAAATCCTCCAATCCAGGAAATATCCTGAATTCCAAACTGTTGAGTATATACTGTGATGGGATTTTTATATTAAGGGCTACAGGGAAACCACTAAAAAATGGTTGGTACAGGAAGATTGAGGAGGTTCCACTAGAGACATACTAGCATTGATAGGTTCTGTCAGAGGTTAAACCCATCACCCCCCCCAAGAAGGATAAGGACTACATCTGCTGCAGGTTCCCCTCCAAATTTCACACTGTGATGGATACTCACTGTCAGGCCATCAGGCCTTTCTGCTAAGCTCAGCTTTCTAACATAGCAGCTGACACTTCTAGCAATCCAAGAATTGTTTTTAAGTTAAACTTCCAACCAGCATTCTTTGTCAGCTTCTTGTCACCAATGAGAGCCACTCTTCAGTTCTTACTGCAAATTGCAACCAAAAGACAGCACTGTCAATACAGAATGGGGCTGGTTGCAGTGCAAGATATTGGGGTTACGTTAAGAGGCCTGTTTCAAACCAGGCTACGCTGGCTAAGTTATTTAATTCAAGGAAGCTTGCAGACCAGATTGATACCATCACTTAGCACCTCAAATAGCTGATCTATTAATAGTTGAAAGGTCTGTGTACTCAGAAAGTCAGCTTCACAGCATTAATTGTGTGTCTCTGGGAACTTTGTCTCCAGAAGCTTTTCGACCATTTATGTAAAAAGACACCTGAAACTAGAAATCACATGCGTGTGAAGTCACCCACACAAATGGTAGTAAAGCAGTATGCAAGAGAGCAGTCAGGCTTGTTAGAAATGGTCATGGAACAGCAAGACGACAGACAGGGGACTAGAATCTATTCCTCTGCCTTCAATTTCTGCAACAGACAATTTGCTTTTCTGCAACTATTGGTATGGCTTTTTTTTTTAAAAGCTTATAGGAATTTTATCTGTTTTGGAAATTCTTTGTGTTTTAGTTTTGGTAATTTGGAAATCTTTTATAAGATAGAAAACCTGAGTTTTAAATATGTTTTAAAAATTTTGTCTGTTGAAACATATCTGTGTTTAAAATACTTTGTCAGCTGGAAGCACCACCACCAAAATAGTGGGTATTGGCAGCTAAATATGGCGTGGAGGATAAATAGAGAAGTGAACAAGTCTTTGAAGAGTAGGTAGCCACAGTATAACCTCCAGTTAGTGAGTGTACCCATATTGGATAGGGCTTAAGGTCTTTGTTTGAGTTTAGAACTTCTCAATCAGTACAGCTAATCCCATCTCACTATATTTTGGAAATGTATGGCCATTCATTTAATTGTGCCCAAGCCTGGAGTTATCTACCCGACATCATGTTGATAATGCCTTTACCAAAAGAATTACTGTGGTCCAAGGTAGAAGCCCAGCATCATCTACCCAATTAGGGATGCTATTAGCAACAATGAAAACCTCCTCAAAAACATTAATTTAAAAAATTGGCTTCATTTCCAAACCTGCATATACAAATCTTTCATCCTGGAATGGTATTAAGGTATATGGGAAGAAGAGCAAGTAGCTGAGTTGGGACATAAAGCAGCCACAATTTTGTTGAAAGGCAGAGTGTGCCAAGAGTCAAATGGCCATTTTTTTCTTTGTTTTATTTTTATTCATATTTAACCTGTGCCAAAATATCCAATTCATTACCTCAGCTGCCGTAATAATATTGTGGAAGCACCCTCAAATAGAATCAGAACATAGAAACGTGGCCTTTGTCCATTCTGATCAAGATGCCAAAGCTATCCCACTTGCTTGATTTGGGTCATATCCCTTTAAACCTTTCTTATTCAAGTAGCAGTGCAAGTACCTTTTAAATGTTGTTAATGTATCTGTCGCAACCATTTCCTCACACATCTCATTCCGTGTACGTATCACCTTCTGGGTGAATAAAGTTCCTCAGGATCTATTAAATCTTTTGCCTCTCACCTTAAACCTACGACCTCTAGTTCTCAATTTTCCAAAGTGCAAAATAAACTCTGTATTTACCCTGCGTGCATCCCCCATGATTTTATATACTTCTCCAAGGATCATGGCGGAGAGGCTTGTGAGCTCCTGCAAATCCATGAGCAATGGCTCCTGAAGCATAGCTCCTGGTAAGACTGGACATGGTGGTAAGGTCAAGGGGCAGGTTCCCAACAAAGAACAATCCAAACGAGATCTCAGTGGTGGAGCTGGCTAAAGATAGTGACACATCACAACAGCAGTGAAGGGTCCCCAGTCGACTTGCATTCCAAGCCACAGCACCCTGACCACGTGATGATAGCCTGTGCACAAGCCACCCCCACATTAAACAAAGTCATGCATAGTCATGCATAGTCTTCATTAAGGGAATAACCCCTTAGGAGAACATACTTGACTTAAGTGATCTCTCATTCTTCTGTGCTTCAAAGAATAATGTCCTGGACTGCTCAACCTCTCAGAAGAACTCAGTCTCGCAAGTCCTGACAATGTCCTTGTAAATCATCTTCACACTTGCTCCAGCTTAATGGCAACTTTCCAAAAGCAGAGTGACCATAATGGAACACAGTATTTCAAATGTGGCCTCTCCAATGTCTTCTACAACCCCAACATAACATCCCAACTTCTATATTCAACGCCCTGACTCATGAAGACGTGTGGCATAAACCTTCACCACCCTGTTTACCTCTGATGCCACTCTCAGGAACTACATAGCTGCTATCCTTCCACCCCCCCCCCCCCCCATTCTACAACAGACTCTACAATGTTCACTATGAAAGTCCTACCCTTACTTGTTTTCCCAAAATGCAACACTTCTAATCTGTCACCTAGTTCTAGATAATTATCTGCACTATTTTAGGTGTCAACAACCAGTTTACAAACCAAATTGTTGATAGAAATGACAATGAGTCCAGCTACAATATCTGAGGCACACAACTAGTCATGGGCCTCTCGTATGAGAGAAAGGGAACTCTTACCATCACCCTGTGTCCTACCATCAACCTAAGATGGTATCCAATTAGCTAGTTATCCTTCAATTCCACACAGTTTAACATTCTATAGCAGTTCATCATGCAGAACATGTTCAAAGGCATTACTGAAGTTCATATAGACCACATCTACTACACTTAATCATCTTGGTTACTTCTTCAAAAACTCGATCAAATTCATGTGACATGATCTCCGATGCAGAGTGAAGTTGACTATCCCTAATCAATCTGTCTTTCAAAATGCTTGTACATCTGTTCCCTTAGAAACCCTTCCAGCATCTTGCCTATCATAAATGTTAGGCTTACTCTTCTATATTTAGTAGGTATTTTTTCCAGCCTTTCTTACAAAAAAGGCACAACATTAACCACCCTGCAGTCCTCTGGAACCTCACCTGTGGCTAACAATAATGCATACATTTTAGCCAGGGTCCCATAATTTCTTCTTTAGTTTCCCCACAATGTTCGTGGATGTACCTGATTGGGCCCTGAAGAATTTTCTACCTTCATACATTTTAAGACATCCAGCACATCCTTTGCTCTAATAAGGACTATCTCAAGACAACCCTGTCAACTATCTCAAGTTCTGAAATCTTCACACTAATAAACAAAGTATTCATTGAGGACCTCACCCATCTCCTGCAACTGTGCACAAAATGTCCAGTTTGGTCTATCAGGAGCCCTATTCCCTCCCTAGTTACTTTTTTTTCCCCTCTTAATATTCGCAAAGTTTCTTTGGATTTTCCTTAATCTTCTCTGCCATATCTTGCCCCCTTTTTGCCCTTTTGAATTCCCTAAATACACTCCTGTATCCCTTATTTGATACCAGCTGCCAGTACCCAAGCTATACCTCCTTTTATCCAGGCCAGAGCTTTAATATTCCTCATCTAGATTTCTGTACTCTTGCCAACCATGCCCATCAGCATAACAAATGTGCAAATGAACTCTCATTATCTGACTTTTAAAAGCATTCCCCTTGCTGGACATTCCTTTGCCCTGCACACAATCTTCTCCAATCAACTTTGCAGGTTCCTGGCCAATGTTGCCAAATTAACTCCAAAAAAAATCTAGCAGAAGACATACAACTACATGTTCAAGCCCATTAGTTTCTCTACCAAGTTACTTTTTCACAATTTAAATTCACAAATTCCTCTCCTTCACATTGCAAATTAGTGCAAAATATCATTAGCAGAATTCTATGAAAGGATGCAAAATATTCATTTAAATTTCTGAATTCTCTATTAGTCTCAGTATTCATATTTAATTACCAATGTCCTCCATTAGTGTTCTCCTAATATTCGTAGAAACTTTGGCTCACTGAACTTCCATTTCCACCACTCATGCAAACCTTTACTTCTGCCTGATAACTTTTGTTTTTTTTTAAATTGCACAAATGATCTTATCATCTCCATCTTTATGTATTAAATTCATATGGAATTTTGATCTTCACTGTTTTCTGTAGACTGACCATTAATATTTGGCAGTCAATACAGCAGTGGGAATTTCATTCTTCTTTACTGCACAATGACCCAATCCAGATGGAATCACTGCTGAAAGTTAGGACAGAACATATTTGAACTTTTAATTAAATACTCTCAGCATTTTCTATCTGCATGCTTTTTTATGTCAAACCTATTATTCTCTCTCATCAGCATGACAACACACAATGCTTAACCAAAGAGCTTTTTTGTATGATATTCATGATGAGCCATTAAGTCCATTCCTCACTATCTTAAATGTCACAATGTTGGTAGTTTAAGAACAGTGACTGTAACAAAAGCCTTTTGCTCTCAAGAAAGAAATGTAGTTAAATTTCTTGTAACAACACATGCATCCCTTTCACAAACTCAGAGTTTGGTCTTCTTATATTCTGTTCCAAATCTCAATTAAATTCATAATGATTTAATATCAAGTACAGTAATCTTTTCTGTTTACTAAGTCATACCCTTTCATAATTTTAAATGCATTATTATAGCACTATGTGATTCAAACAAAACCCTAACCTTTGTGTTTCATTGCATTTGTATCTCTTTATACTAAACAGCATTTTTGCACATTCGAGTTGTACTAGGTCTAAAGCTTCATTGTTCTCTCAACAGTGTAGAGTCTAGTAGTGCACACAATACTCTCATTGAGGGTCTTCAGGTTTTAAATTAAGTTCATTATCTCTTAAATTTTATACTACCTGTGTTAAAAAGCAGAATCTTTCCCAGGAACTTAAATCACAGTAGCAGCAAAATATTGCACATGCTGGAAATTTGAACGGAAAGAGACAGACGATGCCGAGAATGTGAACATTCTTTTCCCCGCACTCATTCTGTTTGACTCAGAGCTTCCAGCAATTTACTGTCAATGGTGGAAGGTTATTCCTGCCCCAGCTTCCTTTTCAAAGTTCACTGGGCTTTCAAAATTCTAGCTTAACATCAACTAATTGCTATCTGCAGATTAGATTTACTGTTTTCATTGTACTGTTCAGCAACCAGAACTTTAGTCTTTCACCTTGATTTCTCAGCATATTTCAAAAGTTTTTTTAAGTGAAGTTACTCACATTAGTACATGTGCATATAGTAAGCATACATTACATTGCTGAAAATGTTCTGCATTATGTGGTTAAACTATTAAATTCTGAATTTAAGAATGTAATATACTGACTGTAATGCTAATAATTGCATTTCTTCTGGAAAATTCTTGTTACAAACAAAAATTCTGCAAAATGGATTCAAAGGTTATGGGAAGAAGGCAGGAGAATGGGGTTGAGAGTGGTAATTAATCAACCATGATGGAATGTTGGAGCAGACTTGATGGCCTAAATCAGGGACGGCCTACCTTTGACGCCTGTGCCAAAAGTGGCGCATTGCACCCCAGTGATAATAATAAAAAAGTAAGCCTGATGATGATGATGTCGACTCAGGCCTGAGAGGCCAGTGTCGGGCATTTTCATGCCTTACATGGCGCGAAACAAAAGACTGTGTGGTGTGCCACTCCTCACACAGACATTTCGCAGTAATTTTCTTTATTTTACAAGGCCGAGTTGCGAGCTCGACACTGAACCCAGCACAGATGGGAAGCGTACTCGGGAATGGCCCGACTGGATTCGAACCCGGGGACGTCCATTCCCGAGTCCGGCGCTGATGTCATTGCGCCACCAGCCGGCTACTCATGCAAAAAGTATTAACCAAAAACCGATTTGTAGAAAAAAAAAACCTATAACAGGAATTCAAGTAGCTTTGAGCTAGAAATGGATTTTACTGAGAATAAATCTAAAACTTAGCAATTATTTTTTAGTGATTTTATTACTTGGTGCACATCTTTTGGCGAATGTTATCTTCTTTCACATTAATCTGTTTTCAATTTTAAAAATGTTCAGTGAGTCAAACTAGGAAAGAAGGACTTTTGTTCTGCAGTCGTTCCATAATTGTTCATGTTTGATCCTGAGGTGCCAGGCGTCTGTGCCAGCGGTGCGTCGCAGGTTTTTGCCAGTCAGTTTACAATTGACACTCGTGCTTTGTTCGTCCTTTGTGACTATTTGCAGCTTTGTACATTTCAAAAATTAAGCCTCGTTTTTACATTCAGTTACCCATCACAGTGCAAAAGAAAAGCAGAACGTGATAGTAAGTGTGAATTCAATGAACAGTGGGAAAATGAGTTCTTACTTACAGCGGGTCTGTCAGGAAAACCGTTGTGCATTGTTTGTGAAAACACTTTCTCACATAATAGAAGACATGATCTTAATAGACACTATAAAACACAACATCAGACTGAAATAGGAGGAAAACTGAAGCTAGTGCTTGGGTCTGAGTTACAGAAAGAACGTGTGATTAAGAAAAAGGAAATCAAAAGATGACAAAATATATTTATTAAAAGTCTCATTAAGGCAAGTAATGTTTATCTTGTTTTTATATTAAATCAACATCATGTAAAATTGCTATATGTCTTTATGAACATAACATTTTTACAAGAATTGAATGGGGTACAAGAGTTGTATGGCACACCTGAACTCGTGTGAAAAAATTGACGCATGGAATGTAAGAGGTTGGCCACTCCTGGTCTAAATGGTCTAATTCTGTTCCTATGTCGAATGGGTCAATATTACTCGACTTTCTTATCTGATGGAACCTTTGCCATTTCCTTCCTCTACAATAAACTGTAAAATGCTACCTTAAAAGTTTAGGCCCTTGCAGCATAAGCAGCCAAAGTTTAATAAGTGCATTGATTGAAAACCTCATTCAGTTCCAATGACTCATTTATATCAGGATAGACTTTTAAATGCAAGGAAATGATCTATGCTCTGGTTGTATACTTTGTACATCAGCTATGATTATGTTCCTTGCCACATATAAACACTGCTACATTGTTCGTGCCCTCTTCTCACCCACAATTCAAATAAGAACTTCAAGTCTCTGACAGAATGGGGCTGCTAAAGTGGAAAGTATTACATCAATATCATCTATAGGAAATGATACATTTCCTCCCTTTGTCAAACTGGAATTCACTTGTCAGAATGCTGGAATCTTATTCTGTTGCACAGCAGGAAATTTTATATGCAACTAACTCTACTTCCAAAATCCCTTCCAGTGAATTATGTTCATTTGTGCTGAACTATATACACAGAACTACCATAGTTAATCTTCTGAAAGTTAAAGTTCCAATCGGGTCAAAATGACCTGACCTAATATTCCTTTTATACTGTCAACATTTTTAAAAATATTCAGATGCAAATGTTGAAATACTTACTAGGCATTTCTGAGCAGGTTCTTGAAGTTTGCGGGTGTAGTTCTTTGTTGCAAAGAGTGCCCTGTTCGGCACTATATTCAAAGGACCATATGCAAAAGTGGTTCAGTGATTTCACCTGGGATTCTGGATTCATGTGGCTCGATGCCTCAGAGGAAGACATTTGTTTCCAATTTGTTTCACCAGCATTTTGCATTCTGAATGTGTGTCTTTATTGAGAAGTGTTGCAGTATCTGAGTCAGCATCCCATTTGGGATACTCTACCACCAATCTCATTCACTTTATTAGCCACTCGCATGTTTTTGGTGCATGGTGGGTTGAAAAGCCTACCTTTGGATTTAGCCTTGACCACATTGCATTAAATGCCAGAGGCCCTTAAAAAAGAGCAGACCTTCTGCCACATTTAAATAGAAAAAAAAATGCCAACATCTCTGGGATGGTTCTGGAAGAGAAGTGGTGTTTTGACACTTCCCTTCCCTTTCCTGATCTCACTGTCTATCTTCAGAGGTAGCTTACCCACCAATGTTTATTATAAACCAACAGACTCTCACAGCTACCTTGACTATTACCTCGCCCCACCCTGCTATTTGTAAAACATGCCATCCCCTTCTCTCAATTTCCCCGTCTCTGTCGCATCTCCTCTCAGGATGAGGTTTTTCATTCTAGAATGAATGAAATGTCCTCCTTTTTCAAAGAAAGGGGCTTATCTTCCTCCATCATCAACACTGCCCTGAACCACATCTCTTTCATTTCATGCATGTCCCACCGCCACACAACCAGGGGTAGGGTTCCTCTTGTCCTCACCTACCACCCCACCAGCCTCCATGTCCAGCACATAATTCTCCGAAAATTCTGCCACCTCCAAGTAGATCCCACCACCAAACACATCTTTCATTTCCTCCTCCTACCAACTTTCTGCAGGGATTGCTCCCTACGCGACTCCCTTGTCCATTCGCCTCTCCCCACTGATCTCCCTCCTGGCACTTGCAAGCAGAATAAGTGCTTCACCTGCCCCTACACCTCCTCCTTCACTACCACTCAGGGCCCTGAACAGTTCTTCCAATTGAGGCAACATTTCACCTGTGAATCTGTTGGGGTCATATATTGTGTTCGGTCCTCCCAGTGTGGACTCTTGTATATTGGTGAGTCCTGATGTAGATTGGGAGACTGCCTCACCAAGCATCTATGCTCCATCTACCAGAAGCAGCATCTCCCAGTGGCCACCCATTTTAATTCCACTCCCCATTCCGATATATCCATCCTTGGCCTCCTCCACTGTCGTGATGAGGCCACAATTAGGCTGGAGAAACAACACCTTATATTCCATCTGGATAGCCTCCAACCTGATGGCATGAATATCGATTTCTCGAACTTTCAGTAATGACTCCACCACACCCCCCTTCAGCATTTCCCATCCCATTGTCCCTCTCTCATGTTATCTCCTCGCCTGTCCATCGCCTCCCTCTGGTACTCCGCCCCCCCCCCCCACCCCCCCTTCGTCCATGGCCTTCTGTCTCTTTCACCAATCAACTTCCTAGCTCTTTGCTTCATCACTTCCCCCTCCAAGTTTCACTTTTCGCTTGGTGTTTCTCTCTCCCCACCCCCTACCTTTCAAATTTACTCCTTAACTTTTCTTCTCCAGTCCTGCCCCCCCACCCCCCCCGCCCCCAATAGATGCTGCCTGGCCTGCTGAGTTCCTCCAGCATTTTTTGTGTGTTGCTCGGATTTCCAGCATCTGCAGACTTTCTCGATTTGTGGTTTTCCTGTCTAGTTTCCATTAATAATTCTCCAAGGGTTAATGACAGAACTACATCAGTGAGATGGATATGGGTTAGGTTTGTGTTTCATAGCAATTGGACTATTGTACCACAGGTAAAGACAATTTTCCTCAGGAAACAGTTGATTCAAAAAGGGAGACTACCAGCAGACCAAATAAAATTTTAAAAACAGCGAACAAAGGCTATTTAAGTATATAAAAAATAATGTCCATCACTGATGGCAAAGTGGTTAGCAAACGTGAGTGAGTAATAATGGGTTCCTCTGCACCAAACTGCAGAACACAAAGCATTTAAAAACACACCACACACACAGACTTATCCCACATCCAATGAAATCATGCCAGACTCAAATCATTAAAATTGCTTTCCACCAACATCCAATAGCTTTGTTTTATATTTTTAAAATACAAGACCATAAGACATAGGAGCAGCTTTCGGCCATACAGACCAATCAATCACGGTGAGCAGTGGGGTGCCTCGGGGATCTGTTCTGGGACCCTTAGTCTTCGTGATTTTTATAAATGACCTGGATGAGGAAGTGGAGGGATGGGTTAGTAAGTTTGCTGATGACACAAAGGTTAGGGGTGTTGTGGATAGTGTGGAGGGCTGTCAGAGGTTACAGCAGGACATTGATAGGATGCAAAACTGGGCTGCAAAGTGGCAGATGGAGTTCAACCCAGTTAAGTGTGAGGTGGTTCATTTTGGTAGGTCAAATATGATGGCAGAATATAGTATTAACGGTAAGACTCTTGGCAGTGTGGAGGATCAGAGGGAACTTGGGATCTGAGTCCATAGAACACTCAAAGCAGCTGTGTAGGTTGACTCAGTGGTTAAGGCGGCATACGATGCATTGGCCTTCATCAATTGTGGAATTGAATTTAGGAGCCGAGAGGTAATGGTGCAGCTCTATAGGACCCTGGTCAAACTCCACTTGGAGTATTGTGTTCATTTCTGGTCCCTCACTAAAGCAAGGATGTGGAAACTATAGAAAGGGTGCAGAGGAGGTTCACGAGGATGTTGCCTGGATTGGGGAGCATGCCTTATGAAAACAGCTTGAGTGAACTCGGCCTTTACTCCTTGGAGCGACGGAGGATGAGAGGTGACCTGATAGAGGTGTACAAGATGATGACAGGCATTGATCATGTGGATTGTCAGAGGCTTTTTCCCCAGGGCTGAAATGGTTGCCACAAGAGGGCACAGGTTCAAGATGCTAGGGAGTAGGTACAGAGGAGATGTCAGGGATAAGTTTTTTTACTCAGAGAGTGGTGAGTTCATGGAATGGGCCACTGGCAATGGTGGTGGAGGCAGATATGATAGGGTCTTTTAAGAGACTTTTGGATAGGTACATGGAGCTTAGAAAAATAGAGGGCTATGGGTAAGCTTAGTAATTTTTACAGTAGGGACATGTTTGGCACAACTTTGTGGGCCAAAGGGCCTGTATTGTGCTGTAGGTTTTCTGTGGTTCAATGTCTCTAATCACAAATTTAAAAAAGTATAAATGGCTGGCTACATCAGAAAGAGACATGTTCAATGGCACAAAAGGTAACTGGCTGATGTATACTGAACAAACTGTGCAGTATTTTAAAGCAAATTAAATAGCCAATGAAAAATAAGCTCCAGTTTTGCTAACTGCAATAGGTGGAAAAGCACACAGTTTGCTTAGCGATTTGACTGCTCTACCAAACCAGCTGGCATGAGCTTTGCTCATATCATGAAAATAATGCAAGAGCATTTAGAACCGAAACCATTATTGTCTGCAGAATGCTTTAGGATTCAAAGCAGAATCAAAAGAAAGGAGTCCATTTCAGCTTATGTGGCCGAATTAAAGTCTGAGCATTGTCAATTCAGTGATGCAGAGAGATTGTTTAGTTTCTGGAACGTTACAAGAAAGCATTCAAAATTAGCTGCTAACTGAAACACAACTCACATTTAAAAGAACACAGTTTACAGCAGTTAACCAAACAAATTGTGTACACCATTGTGGAAGGGGCTCATATACCGTACACCAGACCAAAGCAGGATTAGAGGTGAAAATTGCAGAAAATGCAATGAAGTAGGATGCACACAAAAGCATGTCAGGCAGACAAAAATAAATGCACCTCACAGGGAGAGAAAAAGATAAAATGTCAAAAAGAGCAGTAATCTATATGCTATTGATGAAAAAATATGATCATGATAAGAGTGACACATAAATGTGTAGCCTTGAGATTTACAATGTGAAAATTAACAAGAGACAAGCAATATGGTTTACACCAGAAGTGAACGACAAATTAATTAAAATGGAATTGGACATTGGCTTGGCTGTTTCAGTCATAATGACTTTGAATGGCCTTTCAAAGATACTGAACTGAAGCCTGCTGATATCCAACTAAGAAATTATAGTGGAGAAAAAAATTAACTCCTGTGGGAATGACATTTGTATCAGTGTAACACAACAACCAACAAGCCACATTGGACTTGTACAGAGTAAAAACAGGAGTGCCAGCATTATGGGGCTGTAGTTGGCTGAGACAACTACAATTTGATTGGAGATCCATCCACCATGTGCATGTCACATCCCAGGCAATAAAAGTGAATTGGAAGCAAATTAAGAAATATACTGGAAGATGCCACAACTGTTCCAGGATGGCATTGGAAAACTCAAACATATCAAGGGTAAAATATTGTTAAATGAAATGTCATACCCAAGTTTTACAAAACCCATCTGGTTCCTTATACCATCCATGATAAAGCACTAGACTGCACGAAGGCTAAAGGAATTCTTTCCAAGGTTGAGTGAAGCCCATGGGCAATGCCAATGGTCCCAGTATCCAAAAAGAATGGATCGGTGGTGATTTTAAACACACTATCAACCCAGTACTGAAAGTAGATAAGTACCTTCTGCCCAGGTTAGAAGATATCTTTGCAAACCTTTCTGGAGGAAAGCACTTCAGCAAAGTAAACTGAGCTGAAACTTACCTACAGATGGAGATGGAAGAAGAGTTCAAGTGTTTCTCTCCATAAACGCTTACAAAGGGCTTTATCACCACAATAGGCTTATTTTTGGAGAAGAATCTGTGTCTGCACTCTGGCAGAAAGCTATGGACCAGGCGTTGCAAGGCTGCTCAGGCACTCAGTGTTACTTAAAAACTGGTGAGGATGTCAAGGAACATCTCCAAAATCTCAAATTAGTGTTAAAAAGATAAGATTATGGGCTCAGATCAAGATGCAACAAGTGTGAATTCTTTAGACCAAGCATCATTTATTGTGGTCACACCATTGACACACAAGAATTACACAAGGGTGTTGAGAAAATTCAGGTGGTGTTGGATGCCCCATGTCCAAAGCTTGTGTCACAGTTGCAGTCTTTTTTTGGTTTGTCAATTGCTATAACAGGTTCCTGTCAAACCTGGCCACTGTGCTCTATCCCATTACTACAGATTGGGAAGAAATTGCAATGGACAGAGCAGTGTGAGGTGGCTTTCCAAAAGACTAAGGAAGTGGTCACATCAGACACCGTACCCACACATTACAATCCACACCATCCAGTGAATCTTGCCTGTGATTTATGGTATAGGTGCAGTCATAGCACGTGTTCTGAGTGACGGAAGTGAACTCTTCATAGCCTTTGCATCACATTCCCTCACTGCAGCAGAGAAAAATTTTGCACAGATTGACAGAGAGATCTTGAATCTGGTTTGGAGTGCAAAACATTTCAACCAGTACTTGTATGGGAGAGAGTTTATCCTCATTACTGATCATCAACCACTAGTGTCCATTTTCAATCCACAGAAGGGCGTTCCACTATGCAGCAGGTTGAATGCAGAGATGAACTCTGTTTCTTGGAGGACACAATTATAAGATCAAATTCAAGAGGACAATAATCATGGAAACACTGATGGACTGAACAGTTTACCATTGGAAAAGGAAATATCTAAAAACAATTACAGAAGAAGACACCCCTCTTGTTGCATTCTCCCTAATGCAAATTAAAGTTTTCACATCTTGGCAGAGATGATCCAAAGGGAAACCAGAAGAGACCCCACACTGTCTCAGGGCTACAGAATGTGCTAAATGGCTGGAATGCACAGTAGAAATTCCAGTTCCCTCATTTTACCATGCTTGACCATGCCATGGATTGCCTTACGAGGGGATTGAGTCCAACCTGAGAGCTGAAGTGCTGGGGAGCTACATGCTGAGCTTCTTGGCACAGTCAAAATGGCTCAAAGCTATTTTTTAAACGGCCTAGGTTAGAGCAGCTTGCTATGCGCTATTCAGGAAGCCGAGACGTCCAGAAGATGCCAAGAGCAGCGCTTTTCCATCCCCGAGAATGGCCTGTATTGCCCTGTCAGAGGATTCATGTGGATTTTGCTGGACTATTCATGGGTGCAAATTCCTTGTTAGTACAGTAGTGGGTTCGGGTACAGAGTGCCAAGAGGTGTTCCCAGTAGTCTCCACTACAGATGCGCTCACTGTGGATGTGTTGAGAAGTCTATTTCATGGACTGGTGTTCCAGAACACTTAGTGACAATGGAGCAAATCATTCCTGAAAATGAATGGAATAAGACACATTACTTCTGCACCATATCACTCAGCTACACATGGCTTGGAGGAAAGGTTTGTCAGGAGCTAAATAGCACACTGCACTAACGCTGAATCCGAAGCTCACCAGTTTCATTGGTGCATACCACAATGTAGCACATTCCACAAGCTATGCTGTTCCTGGGACTTCCCTGGCACTCATGCTTGGATTTCCTTAAACACAATCTCAGGAGTATGCAGGAAAAATAGATGGCGCAAATTGAGGGGGTCCTCAAACAAGGCGATTCGATGTTTCATTCCTGGTCCAGCCGTTGTGGCGAGGGACTACACAGGTGATCAAAAGTGGGTACTTGGAAAAATTAAGGACAGAACTGGACCACTCTCCTACACAGTGGAGATTGTGTCTGATGTTGTCTGGAGATGCTATATATCGATCAGTTGAGGAGAGCAGAGTCAATCGTTAGAGAGGAAAGGTGTCCAGATCTGTGAGGACCACTTCCTGCAGTCCTAGAGTCAACTCCTACAGTCACCATGGAGGAGACCCAGAGCCTCAAGTCTCACCTGCAAAGCAGTGACCCCTCCCACCCCTGCCAGGAAAGACATTATCCCACAAGAGTAAGAAATCTTCCAAAGTGATTAAATCTTTAGTTCTGAATGAGACCATTTAGAATTTACTATGGGGTGGATGTCTATGTAGTAGTTGTATTATACAGTATACTGTAAATATGTATACAAAATGAGATGCACTCCATATTGAGTTGGAATTTATAGCAAAGCAGGGAGTAGTGTTGTGTATTCAGTAATATTTGAGCAATATTGCAAGTATATTGTTCAATTAAGTATTCTTTGTTGTTTATGGGTTATAGGTAAAAGTAAATAAATGGCAAACATCACCACATAGTATGTGTGCTCCGCTAAAGTAAAACTAAACGTACATGTGTTGTCCCTGGCACCCGTGTTTTTCTTTCAATTAGTCTTATGTTTTGAAGTTACAAAACATTGCAGGTGGTATGGGATCTAAGGCTCCTAAACCTCCTTCCCAAAGGCAGCAAGAAGTGAGCATGTTAGATCTCTTCCACCATATGTTTAAAAATGTTTCTTAACTTCTGAAAAACTAGTTTTTAAATCTTAAGATTCTATCTTTAAGGATTCCTAACCAGATGAAACTCTTAACATTAAACAAATTGTCTCTTTATTTTAGAATACATTTAAGTCCAAAGAATACAATCCCATTTGTTGCAATCATATCTCATAATTTAACCCTCAGAGTCTAGGTATTTGCATCGGAAAACTGACAGCTAACATCAATTTGTACAGTCACGAAAGGAATTTGTACTCTTACTACTCACTTCTGTCTCACTTCCATCCATCCCCCTTCCCGTTCTCTGTGCTTCATTTCATAGACCTCACTATTCCCTGTTTCTCCAGCCAAAAGCTTAAATATCCTGTTGGCCTTTGAATTGAAAGAAGGACAATTAACTCTGGATACATTTAAAGCCAGTTCAGCTGCAACATAGCATTTTTTGTTAACCCGAATTACTCCAGCAAAAGAATGGAAACAAATTCACATAATACATGTGGCTGTTTTGATCGCAATCAGAAATTACCAGCAAAATGACGACTAATAAACATTGAAACATTTGAATCCCCCTGTTCTAATATTTGCCGTTGCTGGTGTAGTAGTTGCAGTGGAATAGAGACTACTGCGCCAGCTCATAACCTTCAAAATACAACTTCACTCTGGTCATTGGAGCAGTTAAGGATTAGTGAATATTCAAACATTAAATTATGAGAGACATTAATCATTTGCTCTATCCAGACAACACAAAAATGTAATTTTACCCACCTCTGCAAACGTTTGGAACTTTTATGAAGGATAGGGCCAGGAATTTAGTCAAAACTATGTTTGATAGTTGATCAAATCCTACAGCCAAAGGGCTGTGTACACAATTGCTAACTGGTTCTCACTGGAGTACTGTGCATGGATTGTTCTGGATTTCTTTTGATGAGCTTTCTTTGCAGAATCCTCTTTCACATCATAGTAGAAGCATTATATCACCGTGGTTCTCCTGTGGCTCCCTTGACAATTTCATCACTTTCTTGGCACTTAACATATTTCATGATTCAACAAGAACAGAATTGGTTCTGATGTTGCTGGAGCAGAAATTCTATTCAGCTGTTCTCATGTGACACATTCCTTCCTCATCTCTGAAGTATTTCAAAAAGGGGCACAGCTTTCATGACTGATTATATTTTAGTAATTAAATTTTCCTCATTGTTTGATATCAGCAACATATTCCTTCAATTGCAAGAATGATTTGTTAAAAATCTTGAATGAGACTATCACATTTGAAGAGTTCAGCTCTTTAGCTAATTGTCTACTTATCATGCCAACACTTAATTAATAATAGTTAATAGGCTGTTCAACGATGAAAGGTACTGCAATTATGCATGATCCTATGGTTACCTGTGCACAATCATTATTCTCATGCCATGCAGGTAGTCATACAATCAGCAAATTCAAGATTTTTTTCTGGCCAACATTTCTTCCAAAATCATATTAATGACCTGTCCTGTTAAATGGTTTAAATGCAGAAAGCAGAATTGGATGTGCAGTGAAATCAATGATCCAGACCTTGGAAGTTTAATGCACTTTAAGTTTCTATATGCATGAAAGTTGGTGAATTTTCATCTAAAGGGAAATTAGACCACTGATGCTGAAATTTGGAATGCCAAAACAGGGTTGTGGAACACTTCAGCACCACCTGTAGAGGCAAAAGTTGTACAAAGTTCTGATAAAGAGTCTTTACTTGAAATGTCTACATACAACTTTGATCTCCATGGGTGACACTTGACTTCTAAATTCTATCTGCTTTGTTTTATATTCCATAAATTTTTTATCATTCTGATTTCTCCAGAGCAGGGGTTTCCAAACTTTTTTATGCCGTAGAACCCGTACCATTAACCAAAGGGTCCGTGGACTCCAGGTTGGGAACCCCTGCTCCTGTCGGAATCAGTCACAGCCAATATTCCTGAAATAATATCAAATCATTAACCATATTGATCACACGAAATCAACCTACAATAATAATCATCATCATAATAACTAGTTATAGAGTATTTTCCATACAAACAATGTTGAAAGGTCTTTACAATGGGATAAAGTGCAAATATAAAAATAAAAGACAAAATGATGTTAGCTAAAAGCAAGGTTAAATAAATAGGTCCACGGTGTTTAGAAGTGTCAAATGAGTTTGCAACCCTTATTGGTTTAAGTATTGAATTCCACAGTATAGGAGAGTAGTTTTAAAAATAAGGCTGACCTGCCAATTTTCTATTAAAGGAGATAACTCAAATTTAAGAGACTGGCAGAGAACTGAGACCTTGAGCAGGATTACAAAATGCAAGTGATTCTGTGATGTATTCCAGTCCCAGACCATTGAGAGCTTTAAAAACAAGTTAAGAGAATTTTAGAATGAATTCTAAAAGATACGTGATGCCAATGCAGAGTAGTTACGATGGAAGTGATATACTCCCTTATCTATAAATAACTTCTTTTTTAAAGTGAGAATTAGTGTATAATATTTAGAAAAAAAAAGAATTATTATTTAACTTCCTTAACCAACTTTGCATAGCTTGGGCAATATATCTCTGTCAGCAACAAACAGACTAAATCAAACCACTGCAGATGATAATAATATACTGTAAACTACAAGCAGAAAATTCTGGAAATGCACAGCAGCTCAGAAGCTAAATGGCAAGAGCCTCAAGACACTGAAGATGGTGTAATCTGGTGCAAAAGGAAAATTACAGAAAGAACTCAGCAGGTCAGGTTGCAAAAGAATGGTCAGCAGTTCAGGTTGAGTCCCTGCATCAGGACTGAGGGTGTAGAGGGGAGATGACCAGTATAAAGAGGTGAGAGGGAAGCGTGAGGAAGGGCTGGCAAGAAACAGGTGTGAAGGGGGTTGATGGGCATATGTCATCAGGTGAGGGAGTGGGAGAGGTGGAGTTGGAGACAGCATCAGGCGGGTGACGGGTGAGAGGTCCATCACAAGCTCACAAAGGGGCTTGAAAGGATAGATGTTGGGATGTTCTCATTAGTAAGAGAGTGCTTAACTGAGGACACAACTTCGTAATAAAGAGCGGGTTATTTAGATTTGAGGTACAGAGAAACTTGTTCTCAAACAGCATAGTGAATCTCTGGAATTCCTGACAGGTGATGGATGTTGGATGCCTGGATGTATTTAAAAAGGAGTTGGATAAATATTTGATAGATTGAGGAATGGGTTGAAGAAATGGCAAAGATTGGTAGCGGCCAGCATTGATCAGCCATAATGATATTAAATGCCAGGACAAGTTTGAAGAACCTGATGGCCTACTCCTGTTCCTATTTTTATAGCCTTACGCATAGAGGTCCATCTAGTATCTATTTAAATTTGTGCCTCACAGCTGGGATGCTACTTAAGTACATCTACATATATTTTTGAAGACACCAAGTGTCTTCCCATTTAGCATGAAAGGCAAAATGAATTGCGGCAATTCAGCTATAAATGCCAAACTGCTGTTGACAATGTGAAGGATGCTTCAGTACCAAACATGTAGCCTCACCACCTGAAAGGATACTCAAGGCATTGTAATCCACAATGTTTGCACTTCTGTTTGTGATTCCATTTCTTCATCCTGTGTATCAACTTATGCAACGAGATACCAACTATTAATCTCTTCCATGATCATAATACAAAACTTGTGTACAAATCCATGCTAGTATGAAGAAAATGTATAACCTAGTTGATCATCTGAGACCATCAGAATATCACAGTAACACTTTAAAATATCTTCAATATACAAACTTGCATTAACAATCAACACACACAGAATGCATGGACAATGATATGTTTGAATATGGCCCTAATATTTTAAAGTAAAAACATATGTACTGTTGATATTGCTGCAATGCATAATTCATAAAAATTGGAAATAATGTTTAAACCTACAACCCATAAAGCAGGGGTTCCCAACCTGGAGCATATAGACTCCTCAGTTAATGGTAAGGGTCTATGGCAGAAAAAAGGATGGGAACCCCTACCATAAAGTAGCAAAAGAGGATATGGTAAAAGAATGCAATACTGATTTGCATCTCAGAAGCTCAAAAGCCTGAGGGACGTTCCATCATTTGATTACTTTTTAAAAACTTAATTGAATATTACAGACCTTCTGGATCTTCAGGAGCTGCAGTTAAGTGTGATTTTATTTAGCCCTGGATCATCCTTTTATTAGATTTTACCAATGCTTCTCGATGATAATTATTTCTTGGATATAGATGCAATACCTGAAATAATCTTCAACTAACGCTACAGAAAAAATTGGTGCCTGTATCATTTTCCAGTTTCCTGCTTGGGTTGAATGAGGTAACATCAAATTTTACACAGTTCAGCTGATCTCTTTCTAGTGACTGAAAACTGTAATTGGAAGTAGAAAATCAAGAGAGGAGAGGCTGTCTGCTGATTTCATAATCTCAATTCTTCATTTTTTGACATTTGTTCTGACAAAACAGTAAAAAATGCTGGGCAGATACTTCAAAATACCATTTGGTAGATTAAGCTATTGTATTCATCTTGTCTTAAATTGAAAGACAAGAACAAGGACAAGAACAAAAGAAGATAGCAGAAGAAGACCGTCAGGCCCTTCGAGCCTGCCCTGCCAACCAATAAGATCATGGCTGATCTACTACATGAGCACTGGAGGAACTCGGTGTTTCAGGCAGCATCCATAGATGGAAATGGGCAATCGATGTTTCAAGTAAGTCTTTTCATCCCGACTGAAAGATAAGAGGGGAGATAGCCAATAAAATGGTGGAGGGAAGGTGCAGCAAGAGCTGACAGGCAATAGATGGATCCAGGTGAGGGGGGGGGGGGGGGCGTGACAGAGAAGGGAGTGGAGAATAGCTATCTCCTTCAACTCTGTCATTCAGTCGAGGTGGAAGTCTCAGGACAAAACATTGACTGTCCATTTAGATGCTGCCTAACCTGCTGAGCATTTTGTATGTTGGTCCATTTTTAAGCATCTGCCATCTCTGGTATTTCCTCATGCCTGATTTACTCTGGTTTCAACTCCTCTTCAGTGCCACTTCCCCATACAGTTTTCAGATATGTAAAGAGTAAAAGAGGGTGAGAGTGGATATTGGATTGCTAGAAAATGATGCTGGACCGGTGGTAATGGGGGACAAAGAAATAACAGATGAACTTGATAGGTATTTTGTGGCAGTCTTCACTGTGGAAGACACTAGCAGTATGCCAGAAATTCAAGAATATCAGGGGGCAGAAGTGAGTACAGTTGCTATAGCTAAAGAGAAGGTGCCTTGGAAGCTAAAAAGTCTGAAGGTAAATAAGTCACCTAGACCAGATGGTCCACACATCGGGGTTCTGAAAGAGGCAGCTGAAGAGATTGTGGAGGCATTAGCAATGGTCTTTCAAGAGTCATTAGATTCTGGAATGGTTCCAGAGGACTGGAAAATTGCAATTGTCACTTCACTCTTTAAGAAAGGAGAGAGACAGAAGAAAGGAAATTATAGACCAGTAGGCCTGACTTCAGCGGTTGGGAAGATGTTGAAGTCCATTACTAAGGATGAGGTTTTGGGGTACTTGGAGGCACATGACAAATTAAGCGAAAGTCCGTATGGTTTTCATTAGAGGAATTCTTGCCGGACAAAACTGATAGAAATCTTTGAGGAATTAACAAAAGAGAGTTGGTGGATGTTGTTTACTTGGATTTTCAGAATGCCTTTGACAAGGTGTTGCACATGAGGCTACTTAACAGGAAAAGAGCCTGTAGTATTACAGGAAAGATAGAAGACTGCCTGACTGGCAGAAGGCAAAGAATTGGAATAAAAGAGGCCAATTCTGGTTGTCTGCTAGTGACTAGTGGTGTTTCTCAGGTGTCAGTATTGGGACTGCTTCTTTTCACATTATATACCATGATGTGGCCAACTTTGCAGACTATACAAAGATAGGTGGAGGGGCAGGTAGTATTGTGGAAGCTGGGAGTCTGCAGAAGGAATTAAACAGATTGGGAGAATGGGTAAAGAAGTGGCAGACAGAATATAGTGTAGGGAAATGTATGGTAATGCACTTTGGTAGAAAAAATAAAAGCATAGACTACTTTTTAAACAGGAAAAAAATTCAAAACTCAGAGGTGCAAAGGGATTTGGGAGTCTTCCCTGAAGGTTAATTGGCAGATTGAGCCAGTGGTAAAGATGGCAAATGCAATGCTAGCACTTATTTTGAGAGGACTAGAATATAAGAACAAGGATGTGATGCTGAGTCTTTATAAGGCTGATGCACCATCAATTACTCTTGGAGACGTGAGGCGAGAGATAGGCTTTTATTAGCTGGAAAAAAGCACTGTCAGCAGCAAGAGACCATCACACAACATCCTGGAGACTGAGGGAGGAGCAGTGCCTCCAATCGCCTTTATACAGGGGTCTGTGGGAGGAGCCACAGGAGCAGTCAGCAGGGGGGGTGCATGTCCAGACAGGTATATGTAGTTCACCACAAAGGCATTGATCAGATCGCACTTAGTGAATTGCGAGCAGTTTTGGGCCCCTTATCTATGAAAAGATGTGCTGGCATTGGAGAGGGTCCAGAGGAGATTCTCAAGTATGATTCTGGGAATGAAAGGGTTAACATCTGAGGAGTGTTTGATAGCTCTGGGCCTGTACTTGCTGGAGTTTAGAAGAATGACGGTGAGATAGCATTAAATCCTATTGACTTAAGGCCTAGATAGAGTGAATGTGGAGAGAATGTTTCCCATATTGGTGAGTCTAGGACCAGAGGGCATAGCCTCAGAGTAGAGCAGAGGCTCCCTACACGGGTCCATGGGCTCCTCAGTTCATGGTAGGGCCCATGGCATGGAAAAGGCTGGGAACCTCTGGAATGGAGGAATGTCCATTTAAAACAGAGATGGCCTGAGGGCAGTAAATCTGCAGAAATCATTGCCATGGGTGGCTGTAGAGCCAAGTTATTGAGTATATTTAAAGTGGAGGTTGATAAGTTCTTGATTAGTCAGGTGTCAAAGGTTATGGGGAGAAGGCATAATAAGAGAATGATAATAAATCAGCCACGACAGAATCATGGAGAAAACTTGATGGGCCAAATGGCCTAATTCTGCTCCTATAACTTATCATCCTCAGCTCTCAATCCTTCAAACAATTGTCCATTTCTTCCACCACATTCAATCTATTTTAGAATCAGCCTTAGCATCATTACTGTGTAAAACTGTAATGATGCAAATACTGGTATTTAAATATCAGCGGCTGCTATCATCAAAGTTCAAAGTGAAATGGAATATCAGAGTCCATACATGTCACCACATACAACCCTGAGATTCTTTGCAGGTATCTGTGCAGCCTGCAGAGAGTGGGCAATGTATGCTGGTGCCATCTTGCCATCACATCAGCTGGTAAAAAGTTGTACTTCCACACAACAGGGGTACACTAGAAGATGGATGGGCACGGTAGCATAGTGGTTAACCCTACAATTTACAGTGCCAGCGACCTGGGTTCAACTTCTGATGCTATCTGTTAAAAAATTTGTATGTTCTCCCCATGACCATGTGGGTTTCCTCTGAGTGCTCTAGTTTCCTCCCACAGTCCAAAAACATATTACTCGGTAGGTAAATTGGTCATTGTAAATTGTCCCGTGATTAGACTAGGGTTAAGTTGGGGGAGGGGTTGCTGGGTGGGGCAGCTCAAAAGGCCAGAAGACCCTATTCCATGCTGTATACCAATAAATAAATAAATACTTAGCCTGCTGCCTGTATATGCAATTAGATATATTCAAACTGTTCAGTGATAAGTTTTATGAGCAAACAATATTTTTGGCAGGAGATACATTGAAACCATTCTCTTTTCCTTTAACTTTATGTTCTCTTTATTCAGACTCTGAGCGAAATGTGTAACTATAAGCCTAAAGAATCTAATATGGTCAATAATAGAATACATCTCTGTTTCAGAATTATTATGAAGAATGTCTAGTCTGATCCAGTGTACAGTGTTCTGCAAATTTTAAATTTACCATAAACTTGCTGAATTCACAGTGGTGTCTCTGAAGCTGAGGTCTGGCCATAATGTTTCACCTTGTTAAAAATATCACAATGCGTTTTACATCAATTTCCTTCATAGAAGGAACTTGTAGCTAATGAGGGATCTATAGAAATAAAATTAAAATAACTTTGTCAATATGATAAAGACTATGTCAACATCTGTCCATTGTGTCAAATTGCCAATACATTCACACTGATGTCTTTGATTTCCTTAGTTATCAGTAATACTGATTAAGGTTTCTTATGACAGGCATTTCTGAACCTCCATTCATCCAGATTTCTTGTATGATCCTGTCTCGACGTTCTATCCTCTCAGCTATTTCAGCTGCTTCTGCACTGTTGGATCGTGGAGTCCCATAAAATTTTGTTAATCCTTCAAAAGTAAAGTCTGATGAGCTCTCTTCTTCATCATCATCATCATCATCATTATCATCGTTGGTACTTACATCTTCATCACCGTGGTTGTTGCCTTCAATGTCACAACTGTCCTGACAACAGTCCATTTTCCTGTGGTATGTTTCGGGTAAGTCCACCTCCCTGTGGTAGGCTTTTTGAAAGTCTACTCTGCAGGATACTTGAATCACAATTGCACACAGTATGAAGATTAACCCTATGCATACACTGGATACAAACAGCAAACCAACCATTTCTGGATTACCTGCAACAACACAAAAATTGTGCTATCATTTGACACAATTCGTAAACAGAAGAGAGAGGATATAAGTATATGATCTTGCTTACGCAGAGTAAGCAGCAGAGCATTTTATATCGACTAGCAAATTGAACCACTTCGTATCACACGGCACATCTTTAATCCTTTGAACTTGTTTAGCTTCTTGCATGTTAAATCTGCATTACATAGAGCTATTTTTCAGTAAGCTTTGTATCATTATTTTGACAATTCATCTGAAACCAAATGTATACCCTTCAGTAAAACTTGCATTTTCAAATCATAGTTTATAGGCTGGATAAAGCGCAGGAATTTTTTTCTCTTTAAAATATGATATACTTTCATAGAGAATGGTAGATGCCTGAAAAGCATTGCCAGGGGTGTGTTGGAAGCAGATGTGATAGAGGTGTTTAAGAGGCATTTAGAGAGACACATGGACATGGAGAGAATGGATGGGTATAGATTGTGTGCGGCAGATGGGTTTAGTTTAATTTGGCATCGTATCGGCAAAGACATCTCGAGCCAAATGCCTGTTCCTATGCTGTACTGTCTGTGTTTATGGGAAGAGTAATTTTGTAGCTCTTCTTATACGAGGGGTGATTGATAAGTTCATGGCCTAAGGTAGAAGGAGTCAATTTTAGAAAACCTAGCACATTTATTTTTCAGCACAGTCCCCTCCTACATTTACACACTTAGTCCAGCGGTTGTGGAGCATACAGATCCCTTCTTTGTAGAAGTGGTCCACAGCAGGGATGATTGATATGTTTGTGGCCTAAGGTAGAAGGAGATGGGTTATACAGCTCTCGTTACATGTATGTACAGTTCAACTCTTTGAGTGAAAATGCAGAAGTTTTTCCTCATCTCCTCCTACCTTAGGCCATGAACTTATCAATCACCCCTGGTGTGGGCCACTTCTGGAGGTCCAAGACACCGACTTCTACAAAGAAGGGATCCGTATGCTTCACGACCGCTGGACTAAGTGTGTAAATGTAGGAAAAATAAATGTGCTAGGATTTCTAAGATTGACTCCTTCTACCTTAGGCCACAAACTTATCAATCACCCCTCATAAATATCATTTCTTACTCACTGAATATTGTACCTCACTCTATTCATGCTTTTATATTTGAAGTATTTAAGTGAAAAAATGATAAATAATGAAGCCTTTCAATATTTTTATCCACCTGAATTATAGTATTTTAGTCAGATCTGGTAAAATATATAATTTAAATATTTTTTTTGAGTTAAGCATTCAAATTACCACCATACGAGATTTAAAAGTTTTTTTAATGCTAGCATACATAATTTAGCACACAAACTCTGCATATTTTGTTTTATATAACTGAAAATATTGGAGGTGTTCAGTTTCTTCTGTAACTTTGTTTAGTTCAAGAATTTCTTCAGGATCACTTGCACAAGATCACTGTGAAGTACAGTATTAGCTCTAAATTGATTGGAGTATACTAAAGTAATGAACACTTACTTCTAATATAAGCAAATATAATGAGGGTGCTGATCACAATTTTTCCTTCTTTCATTGAATATCTGGATTCTTGAGGGCCCAAGGACCTATTGGCTACATATGTAAAAAGGTAAAGAAAATTAATTGTAATTGGCAAAGGAAGTGCTTGTATCTCAAAGTGATTTACTTGTCATGAAATAACTATAAAGTGTGACCAGTATTTCAACAAATACTGAGCAAAGAAAGGTTCCATAAATGGCACTAAGCTAAATCACCAAGTTGCCTTTTCTTTTTATTTTGGCTTTATGTTGGAAAAACTATCTGAAAAATATCTTAAGGACCTTTATTGAAGCTGCTAGGACAAGGTCACTGCATGAACCCAAATCCAAACATTTCTGCCACAATTTGTACAAGGAAATTCATGCCTTTTCTGGCTTTGGGATGCAGCATTCAAATTCTAACTTTTCCTGCTCAGAGAATGCCTGTCAGTCAGAGGTCAGCCTGGTTGTTGGGTCATGTAAAAGGAACCACTTAAAGTTATATTTGGATTTCATTCCCTTGCCAATCTATTTAAAGATATGCTGAGCAGTTTCAATGCTTCATGTTACATCTAGTATAAGACAACAAATTTCAATGCAGGAACGGCCAAGGGTTCAGATCACACCTACTATTATCAACTGTGTGTAGATGTTGGGACTAAAAATGTCAAAGGCCTATGGATTTACAGATTCAACAGGACAGCATGCAGACTTCTGCAAAATGACAAGTCCTTACTTATAGAGAAAGCACAGCTCTACTTTCCAGTTTTACACTTTTATGCTGGCACAGGGCTCAAGCAGGATATGTTTCTATAGTGTACATCAAACAGTACAGCACAGGAACAGGCCAGTCAGCCTACTTTGTCTGTACTGAACATGATGCCAAATTAAACTAATTCCCTTCTGCCTGCACCTGAACTGTACCCCTCAATCTGTTACATATTCCTGTGTTTATCTAAAAAACTCTTAAATGTCACAATTGTGTCTGCTTCCACCACCATTTCTGGTAGCTGATTACATTCAATTACTGAACAGTTATGTTGAAATGACTCTGTAAAGAATGCCAATACCTATCCCAAGATACAATGTTATCAGAGACTCAACCCTTAGATGAGAGAGAATTGATTATAAACCTACCATTTTTATTATAAACCCATGAAGGACGAAGAGCTGACAAACCTGGATCAGCTTCCTGTAGCAACACTTTGGAAACTGAAAAAGATTTATGAAGTAAACCAATTAAAATAAAAAAAATGGCAGCTTTATTCATGTATCTCTCAATGGAGCATATAAACCATACAAGATCCTTACAAAAGGTTTTCTTATTTTGCCTTATTATTGACTTTAAAAGCTGTTGGTAATCTTAACATTGTTGTATTACAGGCCACGCTTGTGAATTGACCACTTATCTCTTGTGGGCTATAGGTTATATTGCATTAATTATTTTTAATGAGACAATAACATGACTCCAATTGTACGAAGATATTGGACAAACTGTATGAGTTCTAGTTTTATTAAGAGGAGGCAGGCTGAAATACAAATCAAGACATAATTTTATATCAGTAACTTTTTTATATAAATCAATGAACAACTTGCAATTTACACAGGAAAAACATTGAAGTTCCCCAGCTGAATCACTGAAACTTGAACAGGTAAATTTATTACATTTCTAAACACCACTTTCACAGACTATATTCAAACCTATTAAAATGTCATAAGAGCAAAAATAAGTAGCAAATTATCCATTGGAGATTCTATGAACATTCCATGGAAGTTTATGGGATACAAAACTGGCGAGATCAGTGGAAATTTTAAAACTTTAGAGATGGGAAATGCTTGGATACAAGTTTTGTCATTGCTTGACCATCCTGCACTCAAACTTTCATAGATTGAGAAAAGTGCCATTCCAGTGTGTGCTGAGTGCAGAATGGCCATTCAATGACAAAACTTCCATCCAAGCCTTTCTAATCTCTAAAAGTTTAAAATTTCCAGTGTACCTGACCAGTTTTGCATCCCTTAAATTTCCATGAAACATAGCAATACTGTATGAATGTCACTCTTCCCAATCTCTGAAGCTTTTTCCCATCATACAAACTCCCTCAATCTCCCTATACTTTTTAATCTGCCCTTTTATATGCCTCCTCTAGACTCATGGGTGGATAAAAATATGAGACTCTATGGAAACTGATCTCATGGTCCTTTGAGATTTTTTCTTTAAGTATATAAAATCATAACTGTAACATGAAAAGATCAAATGTTTTCACTTTCTAGAAGACATTCAAAAGTCAAAAGGGATGAACTTTTTTACTTGAAAGAAAATAATCATGTCTTCATGTGTGTGTCTTCATAATGATATTGTCAAAACAAAATGATTCGATATTAGATTTTAATTTGATCGCACCATTTTTAAAGAAGAGATAAAGTGCTGTTCATTTGAAAATATTGCTAACACTATACATGCCTAAATACTGGTGGTTTAAAAAATACTGAATACATCTACAGGAATTTTTCAAATAAATAACATTATGACATGTAAATCTGAACATGTCATTCAGTGATGTGAGGGGTAGCAGAGCTACAGGTAATCACTGGTATTGTTATATAAATTAACTACAATCAGCAGAAACTGGTTCAGGAGCCTTACTTCATTTATTTCAATTTCACCAATCTACAAACGTTTAGATCATTCTGTTTCATCTTTTAAAGTAATAATTTGTCATCATAATCAACCACAGTTCTGAAGGCTGACTTGCAGATCTATATCCATGAGATCACATTACAGCCTTCATAGTTGGCTGACGTGTTCTAAATAAAACTCCTCATTCACAAGCACGCAGTTATTGAACAGTCTAACAGAACTATATTTCTTCAGCATGATAAAGTAAGCCCTCCAACGAAGGATAATAAAACAAGGAAGAATTTAGATTTTCACGAACTGCCTGATTGAGTTGAATTAGTTTATTCCCATGTGGATTATGAACGTTGCTGGCAAGGTCAGCATTTCATGCCCAAGCCTAATTATCCCTAAAAAGAGGATGGTGAGCTATCTTCCAGAAATGTGCAGCCCTTGAAGGCACACCAGTACTATGATTTGACAAGGGGTATCCACCAAAAATAACAATATATTTGCAAATCTGATTAGCAATGTGACTTTGGGAGAACTTGCAGGTGTTATTGTTCCTAAATGCCTAATTTTCACTTTGGTTTGGGAACTCATATATTAGAAAATATTTTATGCATGAAAATGGTGGAGCAGACTTAATGGGCCAGATAGCCTAATTCTGTTCCTATGTCTTATGGTTTGAAAGATCATTCATTCAATGTATCTGGCTGAGGAATGACTGCAAGCATTTCAGCCCCTTTTGCTACACTTAAGTGCTGGACTCTGCCATTGAGAAGGATAGGTTACCCATTCATGGTCCTCTTCTAGCTTCCTGGTCATTATTAGTAATCCTAGAGTGTGGAGCTCATTGCCAATGTCAGTGGCAAGTTATTTATGTTCACTGCTAACCTATACACAATCTTTTGTGGAAGCACTGATGCTGACTTGCTGGTGATTGCTATCCACACCTCACAGATGAGGCCAAGCACGCTATGTAACATAATGTCATCACATAATACCTGACAGAACTTTCACCACTGGCAAACCAATCAACTTGTTATTTTAAATGCTGCTAAATTTTCCTGACATCAAAACAGTCAAATTATTTGAAAGCTATTAAAAACAAATGAAACAATTAAAAATAAAATGATTAAAAGTTTACAAAAGTGAAGATCAAGTTAACTTAAAAGTACTTTTAAATAAATAAAAACATGGAAGTAGAATTAACTTTAAATGAAATACTGTGTATTAACTATCCTACCCTTCTCCCTGGCAACTGTTCCTCTCCGTCTGGGGCTGTGTCAGATTAAACCTGCCACAGGTTCACCTGGCAGGCTCCCTGGTACAGCTGGTGGCAAATTGCAGCAAGTACACACTCTGCCACGACAGGTTCAGCACGTAACACAGTTACGAATCATTGGTGAAGCTCAGCCAGCGTGTCTGCCTGCATTTCCCAAACTTGGTGTCACTTGCACTGAGGAAGACATGCAATTTTATGTGTTGTTGGCATTTCCCAGCACACTGAGGCCCACTGAATTCTTCAACAATTCAATATCCCATGAGATCCTGTATCAAAAGTACTAAACCCTATCAGTTATGACATAGGCAAACACAACATCAAAGCTATCAGTAAGAATAGGAAGTTGCTGGTGTGGGAAATTGCAGCACAGAGATTTGAGCTACAATTCAGAGTGAAATATGAAGATATAATATACTTTGAATTGGCAGAGACAGAGGCACTTTAGTCTATTGGCTCAATGCAAACTGCCATGCCTATCTACACTAATCTCACAGAAGTAAATAAAAAATATCTATTGCAAAGTCGCAGCCACTTCTCCCTCAAAATAAATACGTTAATGCTGAAATGACTTATTCTTACCACATATATAGATGACACTGAGATACTTCTGCATTCCAGGTAAACAAGGGTCTCCAAAATCGTGGCTGCTGACAACAATTTTACAGTTTTGTTTACCATGACAGCTTGTTGCTACAACTTCCAAGGCAGTATGTGACAAACACTCTGTAATACAGGAAGACAATAAATAAATTAACAAATGCACAAACAATGTAAGTAAACTCTTAATGTATCTTCAAATGGGCTCAGAGTCACATATATGAGGGTACGGGGAGAAGGCAGAGGAGTGAGGATGACTGGAAGAATTGGATCAGTCCGTGATTGAATGGCAGAGCAGACTCGACGGGCTGAATGGCCTACTTCCACTCCTATATCTTATGGTCTTGTATAGAGACCGCAATGACTCTGGTCTTGCCAATGCAACCAAAAGGGTATTTTTGTGTGTGAATGAATTAATGGAAGAGGACTAACAATGAATGCAAATCCAAACAGACCACATTTTGGACTATACTTTTTATATTACTTTCTTTGAGTACTTGGAAAATATTTTCACCTTTTCAGTGCCTTTTGAAATGTTTATTTTAATGTCCTAAGTTTTCTTTTCTTTCCTAATCACAACTGATACATAGCTAAATTAGGAAAGTGTCTTGGCCATTTCAAGATCTTGGACAAGCCACCTCATATGCCCACTATTAAGACGGTACTTAGAAGCAACAATGTGCTATCAAGTAGGATGCCTTTTTATAAAAATATGTTGGTTAGAGTATTTTGTGTATTCATCATTAAAATTACACATTTTTTCACCCTTTTACATGGAGAATGCAAAAAAATCTGTAAAGCCAGAGATTAATTCACTTATAAATAATTTGATCTTAATTACTAGCTTTGTTAGAACTTCTGACAGTGGTCCAACAAACCATTGTCATGGATTATAACAACAATAAGCCTGCTTGTGTCATTCCTTGCCTCTCTCTCAAAACTCACAACATACAAAGTTTAAATCCTTTCCTCACTTTTTCTCAAACATGAGCTGTTCTCCAGCTAAGATTGAAAACCTGTCTATTAGCAGAATGTTGCAAATCCACTTGCACTCTAATTTTTTTGTTCCATCCTAATGTCTGTGATGTGACCCTCAGATAACTCCTTAAGTCTGTACCAGCTCCTCAGTACAGTTTACAATACTGATGCTCTGCTTAAGTTATATTGCAGACTTTATCTAACTTGAGTAGCTTTTGTTTCAAATCGACATCTGCTCCAACATCACCAAAGTAGTGTTCAATATTTTCACTTCAGCATGTAGTATGTGACCATTTCAAGCATGGTCTCACATGAAAATACTCACAAGACTAGACAGCATACGTGGAAAGAGAATCAGCTTATGTTGCAGGTCCAGAGTTCTTCATCAGAACTGGTGAAAACCCCTAGAACTTAATCATTAACCGCTTCTTTTTCCATAGACGCTGCCTGACCTGCTGAGTAGTTATAGCATTTTCTGCTTTTACTTTGTATTTCCAGCATTTGCAATTTTTAAAAAAAATTTCAGTCTCGCAATGCTTTAGCTTATTATCAGCTGTTAAATAACTGAAATCAACATGAAACAAAATAGTTTTAGAATTTCCTGGTGATTTTTTAAAAATGCCGTCTGCCCTGTGAATCTTTTGGCAACACTGAAGTAATGTATTATCGTTTGCATACCAGTACAGCTTTGATAAACATACATTAGCAATCCTTACCATGTGGAATAGAATCTACAACAGAATTCAAAATCTTCAAGAATTTACAGATAATACTTTATGTTTTGTTCTTAAAAATAAAAGATGTGTTCAGAAAAAAAACAGCCTGAATTAACAAGAAAATAAGGCTTTAGGTATTTTTATAACGTAAAATCAGATCTGCATCCAATCCAAATGCCATTTTGTTTGTAATATAATTAGAAAATGAGAACAAGTAAAAGAGTGAGAGAGTGCGAGAGAGAGAGGGAGAGAGACAGAGAGAGAGGAGAGAGAGAGTAAGAGAGCAAGAGAGAGGGGGAGAGAGAGGGGAGAGAGAGAGAGAGAGAGGGGGGGGAGAGAGAGAGAGGGGGGGAGAGAGAGAGAGAGAGAGTGCCCCTGGTATCTCTCTTGGCATCTCCACTATCATGCTAGGCTCACACCTCCTACTGCTGTACTGGATCTATATTCCAGATTAGATGATTCTGAAATCTGTGGTCTGGAAACAGAAATGAATAAATTAAAGATCTTTTCCTTCCCCTCAGGCCATATCAGATTTTCCATCACTTTGTTAATTAAAAGCTGTTGTTTCCTCAGGAATTCGTGAATAAAAAATCTATCAGTTTTGGCCCTGAATCAAACCCAAGGTTAACAAGTAATCACTTTGACACTGGTTGTAATGCCTTAGCAACATTATGTATAAAAAAATGCAGCGCAGTTGTAATGACCCTGAATTCCCCTCTTGGTGTCATTAAACCCACACCTCAGTTGCCATTCTGAGCAAACATAAAGCAGAAAGGAAACATTTTTATCCTTGAAGGATTCAGGACAATTTGCTAGTTTCATGTACGTCTTTGGAACAATCATGAAATCCTTAGTAAGGTTCCTGCTTGTCTTTGCTGCTTACATAGAACATAAAACAGTACAGCATTGTGCAGGCTGTTCAGCTGATGATATTTTAGCCTACCCCAAGATCAATCTAACACATTCCCTCACATACAATAGCTCTCCATTTTTCTTTCATCCATGCCGATCTGAGGGTCTCTAAAACCTCCCTAATACAACTGCCTCTACCACCAACACTCTCAGTGCCTTCCAAGCACCCACCACTCTCTGTGTAAGTTACCTACCTCTGACATCTCTCTATACTTTCTTTCAATCAACTTAAAACTATGCCCTCTCATATCAGCCACTGCCGTCCTGGGAAATAGCTGCCAGATGACCACTCTATCTATGCCCCTTATCTTCTTATACACTTCTATCAATTCACCCCTCAATCTCCTTCGGTCTAAAGATAAAAGCCCTAGGTCACTCAGCCTTTCCTCACAAGACAGGCAGCAGTGAATTACAGCCTAACGTGTGTGTTCTGGTTATCCAAGTGGTTAAGAGCAGAGTGGAAAGCCACTAAGATAATGCCTGCTGCAGGTCTATTGTGTGGAAAGCTGAAGTGAAACAGATTCAAGTCCTTACTGAGGCAGGGGTTTATTTGAAAATATAACCAACGTTTCATTACAGTGGGTAATGTGGGTGTAAGCATTACTGGATGGTAGTTGCTGAGGCAGGCCACCCTGCTTTTCTTGGGCTCTGGTATAACGGATGCCACCTTGAGGCACGTGGGATCCTCAGACTGCAGAACTCAGCAGCTGAAGATGTCCCTGAAAACTTCAGCCAGATGGTCAGCGCACATTTTAGTACGCCAGCAGAGCCTGATGCCATCCCATGAAGGATGTTCTGAAGTCAGCCTCTAGGACTGATGCTGCTTTCGGAACTGGCATGGAGTCATCAGGTGTTGTGCATACTTACACACACATGGAATTCTTCTCCCTCTCAAAGCATGCATAAGAATTAAACACATCAGGGAGTGATATTTATTGGTGTTTATGGTATTTGTTCTCACTTTGTAGGAGGTGGTGGTATGCAAGCCCTGCCACAGCTATACAGTGTCCATGCATGTCTCCAGCTTCCTCTAAAATTGCCTCTTCATTCTTATGTTGGCCTTCTGGAGGTCATACCGGGACATCTTTTAGTTCCCTGCATTGCCAGTCCTGAGGCCACAGGTCTAACCCTCAGCAGGCTACAATCTCCCGGTTCATAAGGGACTTCTGGTTTGGGAAGACTTGGTATGTTTTCCTGGGCACACGCTCATCCACACAGCTCTTGAAGAAACTGGTGATGCCTGTGGCATAGTCATTCAGATCCATTGATGAATATAGTCCAGGTACCGCTTTAACCATATAGCAATTACAGCACGGAAACAGGCCATCTCGGCCCTTCTAGTCCGTGCCGACGCTTACACTCACCTAGTCCCACTGGCCCACACTCAGCCCATAACCCTCCATTCCTTTCCTGTCCATATACCTATCCAATTTTACTTTAAATGACAATACCGAACCTGCCTCTACCACTTCTACTGGAAGCTCATTCCACACAGCTACCACTCTCTGAGTAAGGAAATTACCCTTAAACTTTTGCCCCCTAACTCTCAAATCATGTCCTCTTGTTTGAATCTCCCCTACTCTCAATGGAAAAAGCCTATCCATGTCAACTCGATCTATCCCCCTCATAATTTTAAATACCTCTATCAAGTCCCCCCTCAACCATCTATGCTCCAAAGAATAAAGACCTAACTTGTTCAGCCTTTCCCTGTAACTTAGGTGCTGAAATCCAGGTAACATTCTAGTAAATCTTCTCTGTACTCTCTCTATTTTGTTGATATCCTTCCTATAATTCAGTGACCAGAACTGTACACAATACTCCGAATTCGGCCTTACCAATGCCTAGTACAATTTTAACATTACATCCTATATACATTCCTCACTCTCCCTTGGCCATCCCTTCATGGTCCTCTCTACTGGTGCGCCCACACCTCAATCTCTGCCTGTATGCAGGAAGCGGAAGCATGACCTTAAATGGTTTCAGCATGGGCTAGATTGTCCAATGGGCTTGTTCTGTGCTGTACCTCTGTGACCCTGCGACCCGGTGATCTGATTTCCACAAGAGTGGGCATGGATGGCATTTTCTAACAAAAACAAAAAAATGCTGGAAATCCTCAGCTCACCAGGCATTACTTAGAAAAACCCGATTGTCATTTTCCAAACATTGTTAATTTCTCTATTTGTACAATGAATTTTGAGATGTGCATTAAAAATAGTCTTCAATTAATTAATTAATCAGTCACGATAATGCAATGTGTTTTAAGGATGAATGACAAAATTGGGAATATGTACATCTCAAGCTAGGCTGAGCACTATTAGCATAAAGTGAATGCATGTTTGTATGACTGTGGATGTGGACAATTACAATAATTGCAAAATGTGGACTTTTCTGCTCATTTTATTACCACTTACATTTGTTATAATCAGTTGCCACTTTATTAGGTGCACCTACAGAAAACAACAAACTGTGCAAATACAAAAAAAAGACAGAATCATAACAATAATTTAAAAATAAATAAGCAATAAATTTTGAGAATATGAGATGAAAAGTCCTTGAAAGTGATATCATAGGTTGTGGGAACATTTCAATGATGGGGCAAGTGAAGTTGTGAAGTTATCCCATCTTCAGTAAAATTCATCTCAGATAAATTTGGAGTGATAACAATTGGTGATATGTTTTATACTTCACAATTTCTTCTTTCTCTTCCATTGTTTTTAGAACATAGAACATAGAACAATACAGCACAGTACAGGCCCTTCGGCCCACAATGTTGTGCTGACCCTTAAACCCTGCCTCCCATATAACCCTCCACCTTAAATTCCTCCATATATCTGTCTAGTAGTCTCTTAAATTTCACTAGTGTATCTGCCTCCACCACTGACTCAGGCAGTGCATTCCACACACCAACCGCTCTCTGAGTAAAAAACCTTCCTCTAATATCCCCCTTGAACTTTCCACCCCTTACCTTAAAGCCATGTCCTCTTTTATTGAGCACTGGTGCCCTGGGGAAGAGGCGCTGGCTGTCCACTCTATCTATTCCTCTTAATATCTTGTATACCTCTATCATGTTCCTCTCATTCTCCTTCTCTCCAGAGAGTAAAGCCCTAGCTCCCTTAATCTCTCATCATAATGCATACTCTCTAAACCAGGCAGCATCCTGGTAAATCTCCAATGCTTCCACATCCTTCCTGTAGTGAGGCGACCAGAACTGGACACAGTACTCCAAGTGTGGCCTAACCAGAGCTTTATAGAGCTACTTCATTACCCCGTGACTCTTAAACTCTATCCTTTGACTTATGAAAGCTAACACTCCATAACCTTTCTTAACTACCCTACCTACCTATCAGGCAACTTTCAGGGATCTGTGGACATGTACCCCCAGATCCCTCTGCTCCTCCACACTACCAAGTATCCTGCCATTTACTTTGTACTCTGCCTTGGAGTTTGTCCTTCCAAAGTGTACCACCTCACACTTCTCCGGGTTGAACTCCATCTGCCACTTCTCAGCCCACTTCTGCATCCTATCAATGTCTCTCTTCAATTTTTGACAATCCACAACACCACCAACTTTTGTGTCGTCTGCAAACTTGCCAACCCACCTTTCTACCCCCACATCCAGGTAGTTAATAAAAATCACAAAAAGTAGAGGTCCCAGAACCGATCCTCATGGGACACCACTAGTCACAACCCTCCAATCTGAATGTATTCCCTCCACCACGACCCTCTGCTTTCTGCAGGCAAGTCAATTCTGAATCCACCTGGCCAAGCTTCCCTGGACCCCATGCCTTCTGACTTTCTGAATAAGCCTACCATGTGATACCTTGAAAGGTACCATTATTCATACTTATTCATTAACCTTTTACCTCCACAATATAGGGGTGTCACTATAATAATGTTGACCAGTCTGAGCTAACATATTGTTTTAAGCAGCTATTCTCTTCAAAAAATTTGGCATTGTGGTATGAATCCAATTGCACAATTTCCCTGATGCTTAGTGTACAAAACAGACAGTACAAAAATTCAGTATTTAATAACAAATTGATATGCATCAGTGAAGGGGGAGAATATTAGAGATAGAAGATAGTAAACATTCTCAATCTCTAATAGAGATATTGGCAACCAATATCAGCACTAAATCAAAGGTCTGATGTAGAAATGAAAACACAGACCCGTGATGCTACTTCTCTGCCCCATCAGCCATTCGGGTTGAAACATTCCACATTAATCCAACATGACCTCAAGGAATTTCAGTTTGATGGAAGATTTAGCTAATCTTCTACTATGTAGAAGGGGAATAAGATTAATTACAAGATTCTCTGTTATACAAGAAACATAAGTAATATGAGCAGCACCATTCATCAAAATCATGGTTTGTCTTCTATCTCAGTGCCATTTCCTTTGATTTCATTAATAATCAGAAATATATCAACCTCTGTTTTGAATGAACTCAATAAATGAGCTTTCATGGTCATCTAGGGCAGAGAACTCCAAAGGTTCACTACCACTCAAGAAGGTATTACCCCTCATTTCAGTCCTTCATCACTTATCCCTTCTTCTCAGATTCTGATGCCTGATTTTAAGGTCCTCAGCTACTGCAAACATCCTTCCTACATCCTATTGTTCAATTCTAAGAATTTTGTAAGTTTCAATTAGATCACCTTTCATTCTCTGGAACTCTACAGCACATAGGCCTAATCTTCTCAATCTCTTCATTCACAGCAGTCCACCATACCTGCAGCCAGTCTAGTGAATCTTTGCTGTATTCCTCTATTTCAAATATGCAGTTTTTTACATAAGAAGATCAAATCTTTACACAATTCTTTAGGCGCAGTCCCACCAAGGCCGCATATATGACATCTCTACCCCTTTACTAAATTCCTGTCAAAGTGAAGGCCAACATACCACTTGCCTTCTTAATTAAAAAATAGATGCAACTTTACTGTTTTGTGCACCAAGGTAGATACCTTCCAATATCCCCACCTACCATGTTGTGATCCAGTTTATATTTTTATTTAGAGACAGAGTGCAGAACAGGCCCTTTCAGCCCAGCCCAGCATCTCAAGGATTTAACCCCCACTCAAAGGAACTTTCAAGCTTGCTTACAGAGGACGCTGGAATTGAACTCCAAACTCCATCACCTTGAGCAGTAAAGTGCCTCGCTAACTGCTACACTACCATGGCGGGCTAGCTGTTTATCATTCTCCTTCATGCTCACAATCCCACTTTGTTTTGTTTTATTATATAATCATGAGCAAACTACGAAATGCTCATTTAGTCCTCTTGGTCACATCACTGACACAGATTGTGAATGGACTCAAGCATTGATCCCTGTGGTAATCCATTAGTCACATCCTGGCAACGTGTGAGAAAAAAAAATCCCCGTTTGTTTTATTTGTGTTAACTGATTCTCAATTCCCTTATACTTTCACATTGCCATATCTTATCAAGAGCTTTCTGAAAATTTAAATATAGCATATTCAATGACTTATTCTTAACTGTTGTTCAATCATATTCTCAAACAGTACTAATAGATTACTCAAATATGATTTCCTTTTCATGCTGCCCTGTACAATTCTATTATTCTTTCCCCGATTTTCCATTATTGCATCCTTCTTTCCAAATTCCAGTGGCTTTCCTTCTACTTGCGTTAGGCTAACAAGTTAGTGACCTGTTTTCTCTTTCCCATCTTTTTTAAAATGTGTTTTTTCTAAAATTGACTTTTTTTGTTCTGCTTGTATTATTTTACTTCATTGAACAATATGGCTCCTTGCTAAAGTACTTCCTTGAAGTATTTTAATGACCTCAGGAGTCCACTTTATCACTGCTGTTGATTTAATGCTTGCCAGAATATTACACAATTTACAAGGAACTCAATGGGAACAAGGTCAATCGAATTCTTTACATGACCGTAGTTCTAAATCAGTATTTTTCAGAATCTGATATCAAAAAATACTTTAGGCAAGTTTAGATGACAAACTTTATCTTTTTCTTTATCTGGAGTTTAAACCAAATGATTTACCTGATCTAAATTCCTTTAAATCTGTGCATGAATGTCACTTTTAATATATTGGCAAATGCACATTCTTTGAAACTTATATTTAAAATAAAACATTTTCTAATGTCCTCATGAGGGGTTTCAACCTGAAATGTTAACTGTTTATTCCCATCCATAGACGCTGCCTGACTTGATGAGTCCTCCAGCATTTTGTATGTGATGCTTAAGGTTTTCAGCATCTGCAGAATCTCTTGTGTCTAATGTGTCTATTCTCAAGTTATTTTGAAAAAAACACTCTTCTTGGGGTTTGAAACAATGCCAGTAACATTTTGGGTAAACAAAACATGCTTTTCTCTCATTTAAAAATACACCAGTTACATGCTTAACAGCACAGAATTCCAAATGTATTGAACTACTGGCTATCCAGAGAAAAATGGTAGCTGTGTGTGTGGGGAGGGTTGGGAGGGGGGGGGGTTGGTGGATGTGACATCAATTGTATATGGAGAGTAAAGACAGCAGGATATAGCTTCAGCTTCCTTCCTTGTATAAAGAAACAGCATGATCTTTTCAACATCTCAGTGACGGTTGTTTTTTTTCTCATATTTTCTTTGTATTTTTGAATTGAAAGACTCAACATAAACTCAAGCGACAAAGAGCCTTCCTTTAAACAAAAAATTGTTAACTATTTTAAACTCAAGTAATCCCTTGATGACTCTTTCAGTTAGTTCAGGGCTCAGTTTGGAATGGCAACATACTTAACAAAAAGTCAATTCAATTGCTGGAAAATCCTGAGCTAGCTTTGGCAGAGCTTTGACTGTTTCTGGTTAAGAGTGTAATCAACCAGAGGTCATCTGCATGAAATACTGCTTGTTGAATTTTCCTGAAATGTGCCTTTGCCCTCCTTACCTCATTTTGCACAATTTTGAAGGTGGTTATTGAGGGGTATTACAGAGCACTTCCACTTGCCCGTTTCCACCTTGTGTATGCCTGTGACTGTGGTGGAATGTAGACCAGCTATGAATATGCATTCTTTACTCCTGCTGATGTTATGCCAAGGTTGACTGTATGAATTTTGTGGGCTCTGCAGCCTCATCCTGGTATAAGAAGCGAAGCTAGATTCAGCAAGTCTCAGATATTTAAATGTCCATTTTGAGTTATTGGCAACTTACGTGCATTTAATAACAGAGCAATCAATTGAATGAGGTTTTGAACCAATTTAAATTAATGTCTTCTGGAGCAATTTGGGATGTTAAATGTGTCCTGGGTTGCAATAATTCAAAATGATGAAAATACATTTGGCAACTACTTTCATTATTTTAATATATAATTGCAATATGCTTACTTAAGTGGTTGGCAATGGCTGGATAATGGACACTGACAGATATATCCTCACCGAAAGTAAGAAAGATCTCTCTTAATTACTTGGAAGTCCATTAATATCATGATACAATTTAACCTTTGTCTCAGTGATGTTTCTGCAATGCCATACAACTGCTCTGATCTGAAAAAGGAACAAGTTAAATTTGGAAATATCATTCCCACAAGTGCTTAGTGACATTAGGGATTTTAAAACTTAAAGCTTAATTTTCTTACAGCTCATAGAATTCTCCGTCCTTACCCTATCTTTCTATGTCCCTTTATTTCTTTTGTGTATTTGATTTGACTTGATTTTCCCATTTCCTTCTTTATCATTCTGTTTCATTTTTACTCCTTAAGAAAGAACACTGCTGGCATCATTGTTCATCAAAATCACATCTGCCCCTTTATCAGGACACATCCAATAGCTACAGAGCAAAATGTTTTGAGTTGATAGGGTGAGGAAAATGTCTTAACAGGGCACACCTTAGTGCTACAAATTCTAAGAAAATGATCTAATGTGGAATATTCTACATTTTTTATTCAATATATTGGAGACTGACGACTAACAAATAGTCATTATCCTTTCTGTCAGCAGTCCATATGCGGGAAAGTAAACTCAAGCATTTGTGTCCATGAGCACAATATTATTCCATCACTGATGTTGCAATCCTGCATGCCAACTTCAATAAAAGTCATCTGAGTCAGATACCATTCCTTTTTGAGAAAGTAGTTCGGTAGATTCTAGGGACCCAGTTCAATACTGATGGCTTCTACAAGAGAGTATTTTTACTCTTATTTACACCTCCTGTGGCCATTCCTCGTTATTCACTATGCTTTTCCGGCAGGTTCCAGCATCACGTCTGTCAGATTCCCCTGCCGTCTATTCTACCACAAATGCTGCCTTCTGTTCTCACCAACACAAGACAATCTGCAGATTTTGAAAATCCAAAGCAACACACAGAAAATGCTGGAGGAACTCGCGTACTTCTTCCTCCACTCCCCTTACCTTCTTACTCTGCCTTCTCATCTTTCTTTTCAGTCTTGATGAAGGGTCTCGGCCCAAAACTTTGAGAGTTTATTCTTTGCCACAGCTGCTGCCTGGCCCGCTGAGTTCCTCCGGCACTTTATGTGTGTTGCCTCTGTTCTCACCACCATTTTTCCATTCTCTGTTTAATCCCAGTTCTGAAAGGTCCTCTCTCTCCTTAGATGTTGCCTGACCAGGTAAGCATTCCCAGTATTTTCTGTATTATTTAATTTATACACAGTTTCACTGGTGCTCACAGACATTATCAGTGTCCTGAGAGCTCGAATATGTTGTAGGTAAACACACTGGTGAAAAAGTTTCCACATTTGCTGACAATATAAGCAAAGACCAATTCAGTCGTCAAGTACATATCAACTCAAGGGAGCAATCCCAGTCCCATTTCCCACTAAATTTTATTGCAAACCTTTCTCTTCACATTCCCATTAATGCATCTACTACCTATCCCTTACTTGCCTGATTCACTAGGGACAAATCTACTGTCCCTGCCTGAATGACCTGCCCCCTCACTCCCCAACTCATGGACACACTCTCATTTTGCACAGATAATGCAGTACTGCATGCGGCTATTTCACATATTTATATGACTGCTTGTTTTATTATAATAATGTCAGTAACATTATCCTGTCTTACATAGACATGCACCTCGCACTTTATGTCAATCTGTCAATTTTCAGGCCATTCCACTCAGGGACTTGTGCTAATTTTGTGTGACTGTATGTGGTGGATTGTAACTATATGTGGTGCGTGTGACTATATGTACTGTGTTTTGCACCTTAATCCCAGAGGACCGATGTTTCATTTGGCGGTATACATGTGTACGGTTGAATGACAATAAACTTGAACTTACAGCGGCAGTTAATCTGCCAGCACCTCTCTATGATGTGTGAGGGAGGCAGAGCATCCAGGCAAAGCCCATGTATTCACTGGGAAAACAAGCAAACTCCAGTCAGTATTGGAAGTCAAAATTGAACGCACGTTGCTGGTTCTGTGAGGCAGAGCTCTGCTGGTTGCAACACTGCAATGAGCTTATGACCATATGTGCTTGTAGTGAAGGTTCTCCTGCCCTGGAACGTCGACACTGATGCACCATCAATAACTCACTCTGAGACGTAAGAAGCGAGATATCGGCTTTTATTGACTGGAAGAATGAACGACACTACATCCTGGAGAATGAGGCCGGGCATCAGGCCTCAATCGCCTTTATACAGGGGTCTGTGGGAGGAGCCACAAGAGCAGTCAGCAGGGGTCTGTGGGAGGAGCCACAGGAGCAGTCCAGACAGGTATATGTAGTTCACCACAGACACATTGTCACCCTTATAGATGTAGCATTGTTGGTGAAAGGTTATTGACTTTCAGTGCTGGAGACTGCACATGACAAGTTCAAGTGGTCTAGGCTGAGAAGATCTGGCTGTGGACTGCACCACCTTAACACAAGTGTCAACAGTATAATGGCTACAGCAGGTGACAGTCTGAAGCATGGGCGCTGGTGAAAGAAGAAGGCTGACTTCCAAAGAGAGGTCAGCAGTTTAAGGCTGCATGGAGTGACTGCCAATTCTGCCAGACCATGCTTCAGTGATCCTGGTAACCTGCTGAATGCTTGCTTACCAGACAGCTGTGACAACACTGGAAAATCCATTCTGCTCTGCGAATCAACAGCCTTGATGTCGAGCATTCATGGCAGAAAAAACCCCACACACGCGATGGTGCTTTACAGAAGCATTACCAAATAAAATCTAGTTCCTGCCTCTGGCTGTGTGCCACTATTCCTGCATGGGAAACGTGGGAGTGAGTACTGTACAATTGTTCTCTGAAATGGCTGAATAGTTAGCAGTGTGTAAGCTACAAGTTCCCGGTTTAAGGCTTACAGCAGTTCCAAGTGTGTGTGCAAGTCTATGGATGTTAGGCATGTATCCTTGCTGACAGAGTGGGTGAATGATAGTGGGTGGTGAACCAAAGAGTGTCAGGTTCACTCTTCGAGCAACTGCCAGGACTTGCAGTGCACAAAAATAGACCTTTCTTTCAAAGATGCAGGCTAGCATTAAGCTGTGCCAGCTTGCTAAACTGCTGCGGCCTTTCAGGATATTGACTTCCATCCGAAGCATTCAGTACAAAATGGGGTGGTCAGTGCCGGCTGTGATGAAATCGTTGTAATTAAAAGGCAGCATGGCAATCAAATGTGCACTCATTTACACACTGCCATCCTCATGTCTGTTACTGTTACAGCATTTTCTTGCTTGATGAGCCAAAAGTGCCTCAGGTACGTGTCTCTCCATCATGTAGCTTTCTTCAAATTACCCAAATACAGAATAGAACCCAAAGTTCATCCCTGTGGATTTTACTAGCTGCTTTTGATGGTGCTGATTGTTGGCTGTGTACCGAAGAAATGATGAAAATCAATCTTTACTGTATCATAGTCTTGTTACTTGATGTGTTGGCCTAAATCCTTTTATGGTCAAGATGCCAATTACATGTAGTTTCCATGGCAATTAGAGTGTGTTGGAATGATTAGACCTCATTTGGCAATATTCTATCATTATGTCACCATTGAGAATTTTCTTGGAAAACGTAATTGATCATGTATTCCTTGCTGCTAGATCATTTCAAAGGTTCAAAGATATATTTAATGTCAGAGAAATGTATACAATATACATCCTGAAATGTTTTTTCTTTGCAACCATCCACAGAAACTGAGAAATGCCCCCAAAGAATGAAAAACAGTTAAATGTTAGAGCCCCTAAGCTCCCCCCCCCCCAGCTCTCCTCCCTCCTGCGCGCAAGCAACGATCCCCTCTCCCCCCATGGGCAAAATTTGTTACTTTATTCGATCCTTATTATTAAAATACCATGCAAGAACAGAACAAAGGATCTAACTTTTAAATAATACGTGCCTTCTTAGTATAGGAGCACCTTGGTTCCAGGACTCTGCTGCAAATTTCTTTGCCCTGCGGATTTGGTGACACAGGGTCTCTGATCACTGTGTGTTATTTTTTATATCTAGATTAGAGGATAAGCCGGGTTGCTGGGAATGAAAATCTGTTCTATCCAAGGTAAAGCTAATCCACATAGTTGCAAACCTCTTCCTGCAGGCTGTAATGTTACAGCTCAGAACACCCTTGATTGAAAGGCCTTTCTCTTAGTCGCTCACCAATGAAGGGACTAGGATATGGATCCATCAACCCATGAAAGGGCCCAGATGGAAACACTGCACGGGTAACTATGGCCTATTGTCCGTCATTTATGCAGCCCATATCAAAACAAGACATTGAGTCAGGTTACTTTATCTTTTGTAGATCTTGACAATTTAACGAAAAAAGAACATTGATATTACAATGTTGATTGAGAACATTGATATTACTATCAGTGCCTGCTCTGCTGAACCAACCTGGGTCTGCAGCAATCTGAGCTTGGGTCCACAAAAAGATTGTTGATAGCTGGCCTTAAAAGCATAAATAAATGGTTTTATGATTTTGTTTCTGCAGGGCCAGCAGATGCTGCAGGTCTTCTTGTTGTGTTTACCTTATTGAACTCACAAATTACATGTCTCTGGTGAGACCACACTTGGCGTGTTGTGTGCAGTTCTAATTGCCTACGTAGAGGAAGGCTGTCACTAAGTTGGAGAAGGTGCAGAATGGATTAATGAGAATGTTACCAGTTACTGGTGGGCTTGAGCTAGAAGAAGAGTCTGGATAAGCTGGGACTTTTTTCCTTGAGCCTAGAAGGTTGATGGATGACCTTATAGAGGTATGAAGGGCATAGATAAGGTGAATTATTGCAGACTCTTTCTGAGACTAGGGGAGTGTAAAACTAGAGGGCATAGATTGAAGGTGAGAAGGTGTTCAGAGTCAGAATCACATTTAATATATCACTGGAATATGTTGTGCAATTTGTTGTTTTGTGACAGCAATACACAACAATGTTTAAGAGCTATAAATTACAATAAGAAATACATAATAAAAAAATTAAGTAAGTGGTGCAAAATGAGAACAAAAAGAATAGTGAGGTAGTGATCATGGGTTCATTGTCCATTCCGAAATCTGAAGGTGGAGGTGGAGGTGGAGGGGAAGAAGGGGTTCCTGAAATATTGAGTGTTCATCTTCAGGCTCCTGTACCTCCTCTCTGATGGTAGCAAGGAGAAGAGGAAAATTCATGGACCTTGGGGCCCCTTAAAGATGGATGCCACCTTCTTGAAGCATCAACTTTTGAAGATGTCCTTGATGTTGGGGAGGCTAGTGCTCAGGAGAGAACTGGCTGAGTTTAGAACCTTCTGCAGCTTTGTTTGAACCTGTGCACTGCCCCCTCCATACTAGGTAGTGATGCAACCAGTTAGAATGCCCTCCACAGCACACCTGTAGAAATCTGAGAGAGTTTTTGGTGACATACCAAGCCGACTGTACACTTTTCCAGAGATGCTGCCTGGCCTGCTTAGTTCCTCCAGCATTTTGTGTGTGTTAACACGAGGAAATCTGCAGATGCTGGAAATTCAAACAACACACACAATGCTGGTGGAACACAGCAGGCCAGGCAGCACCTATAAGGAGAAGGACTGTCGACGTTTCGGGCCGAGACCTGATGAAGTGTTCCACCAGCATTTTGTGTGGACTTTGTGTGTGTTGCTTGGATTTCCATCATCGGCAGATTTTCTCTTGTTCCTAATTGTTGTGCCTTCTTTGTAAGTTCATCAGTATGTTAGACCCAGGATAGATCTTTAGAGATGTTGACACCCAGGAACTTGAAACTGCTCTCTCTTCCCCCAGCTGACCCCTCAATGAGGACTGGAATGCATTCCCTCGACTTCCTCTTCCTGGCCCACAATCAGTTACTTGGTTTTACTCCTGCTGAGTGCAGGGTTGTTGTTGTGACACCTGTCAATCAGCTGATCTGTCTTTCTCCTTGTCACCATCTGAAATTCTGCCAACAATACTCATGTCATTGGCAAGCTTTTAGAGTGTGTCTCTAGCCACACAGTCATGGGTGTAGAGCAGGGGTCTCAACCTAGGGTTCATGGACCTCTTGGTTAATAAGGCATCAAAAAGGTTGGGAACCCCTGGTATGGACAGAATAGAGCAGTGGGCTAAGCACACATTCCTGAGGAGCACCAGTATTAATTAGCAGCAAGGAGTATGAGCTATTTCCGATCCACACTGAATATGCTCTCCCTGTGAGGAAGTCAAGGATCCATTTGCAGAGGGAGGTACAGCAGTCCGAGGTATGTATTGTTGTTATCCAGGTGATCCATGGGTGACTGGAGAGCCAGTGAAATTGCATCTGCTGTAGACCTGCTGTGGTGATAGGCAGATTGTAGTGGGTCCAGGTCCTTGCTTAGGCAAGAGGTGATTCTGGCTGTGACCAACCTCTCAAAGCACTTCATCACAGCAGATGTGAGTGCAGCTGAGTGATAGTCATTGAGGCAGCTCAGTGGGTGTGGGTATATGTAACAAGATGCCAGAAAAATCTGTACTGATGGGCACAATCACAAGACACTTTGACAGGTACATTGATAAGAAAGGTTTGTAGGGATATGGGTGAAACACAGGCAAACGGGATATCCTGATTAGCATGGATGAGTTGAGCCAAAAGTCTTCTTTCTGTGCGATACAAGTCCATAACTCTGTGAAGTTATTTGAGAATGGTCTTAGAATAATTTTGATTTAAATCCTTCGATCCTTCCATCAAGGTTTTCAAAATATTTATATTTTCATGGCCGGCAACAGAATCATACATGTGCTTATCAACGGGCAACAAAGCTTTCACCTGAGAGAAGAATTGAGGCTGGAAGCAGACATGATACATGTAGTACTGTTTTGCTGATAGCCAGCTCCTGATACTGAACTAAGAGCTAGAATATAAATTGCTGCCAGTTATTAAGTAAGCATGGAGCAACCACTGTATATGATACAACGGGAATAGCTGGAATATTGATCTCAGCTTTACTGAATAAATTCATTACAAAATGACAATGTTTGCAAAAATATTTCTGCAACTATGAATTTGTTCGATGACCAGAGAGTTTTAAACTTGGTTCTTCCAAATAGATTGCTACTGGGTTTTCTATATTTAACTCCAACGGTAACCACGCTTCCACGAAAATTGGGTAAACTTTGAAGCACCTCAGAGCAGATTGAAGTTGTGGTGGCAAATTTACTGTTTTTTTTTCATTTGGTATCTAGTTTGCCTGCAAATTCTTCAACTGCAAAATGCCTTCCTAAACACAAGCTCCCTGTACTTCACATTATATTAAATTGTTTCTTTTCCCCTGGTGCATAACTTGATAAGCCATTGAGTTTTTTTCCATTGCATTTTATTCTAGCCAGGAGGATAAGCTGGGCTGAATTTTTTTCCCCCTCACCTGAGAACTGCAATAGATGATGCACTTGTGGAATTCAGATTGAAATATGGAATGTACACTACAGGTTAGTTCAGCCAGTACAGCTTCCTCTGGCAGCTGGTCACATGTACCCACACCCACTGAGCTGTCTCAACAACTATTGCCCAGTTGCACTCACATCTACTGTGACGAAGTGCTTTACGAGGCTGTTTCAACATTCTGTGAAGTAGCAGTTGCCTGGAGACGTTAACTGGTTATAGCACAGCCGGCAGAGCCACTGCCTCAGCACCAGAGGTCCAGCTCCAATGTTGTCTGTGTGGAATTACATACGTTCCTTGCGACTGCAAGGGATTGCTTCAGGTGCTCTGGTTTCTTCCCACATCCCAAAAAATGTGCTGAATGGTAAAGTGAACTACCCGTTGTCAGTTGCCCCTGGTGTGTTGCTGAGTAGTGGAATCTGGGGTATATTGATGGGAATGTGAGTAGAATAAAAGAAAAGTAATCAGCGTGAATGAGTTGTTGATGGTTGGCAGACTTGCTAGATCAATGGACCTATTTCTGTGCGGTATCTCTCTATATCTATAAACCTTTCTATACCTATTGTATATCTAGAATATATAGTAATATGCAAGATGAATATTTTCAATTACACTTAGATTTAAAAGATAAGTATGGACACAACTAAAAAATATTTGTAAATCTTTTTCCTTTCTGATGTTTAATCTGCATGTAATCTTCATGTTATTGCACAATTGTAATTTTTGTTGTTTTGAAATGCAATTCAAATTATCAACACCAAACTACACTGTAACTGTAGCTGCTGATCCTGACTTTGGTAGACAAATTGACACCATAAACAATGCTAGCCACTCCAGAGGCACCAAATACAGCACAATATCTTGCCAGGACTTTAACTGTTTTGAAGAATTATTTAACCTGGAAGTCAACTGAAAAACAGGATATGTGAAAGCGCATGCTGAGATTTCAAACTGCACTGTGAAGCTTGCAATCGCTCTCTGCACAAACCTAACACAGATTTATGTCAGTATATGCCTCTTATAATACATATACCTGAATAAGTCAAGGCACTCATCTTGATTCAATCACTTACCAGAATTTGCTGACAACCTAAGCTACTTAGAGTGAAGTAAGATCTTCTATCAACTTCTCAGTGAAGGCAAACTGTCCTTCGCATTTTGTGCTTTGAAATTCATGGTTGATTTTGATTTATTTTATTGTTTTAAACAAAACAAAAAAAGCCAAGACTTGAAACTTAAACCAGAACCCTTCAATTTTACCAATTTCCACTTTTTAAGAACCAAGCTGTTATTCTTTTAGTAAACAGTTGATGCACCATCAATAACTCTCGGAGACGGGAGGCAAAAGATAGACTTTTATTAGCTGCAAACGTGACCACAACATCTTGGAGACTGAGGGAAGAGCAGTGCCTCCAATCGCTTTTATACAGGGGTTTGTGGGAGGAGCCACAGGAGCAGTCAGCAGAGGGGCATGTCCAGACAGGTATACACATAGTTTACCACAACAGTTGCATAAAGTTTTGCTTGAAAAGCTGTATCTCTGTATAACTTACCAATATCAGGCAACTTAAGGTTTGATGGACAAACCTGATTTCCATTTGACATTCTGCCGTATGTTGCTGAATAGATATTAATCAATGCAGAGTTTCTACAGCGGATTTCAAGCTCCTTGCCCTCACAAGCTAATTTGCTTTTGTACTCTTCTGCAAGTAAAAGCAAGATGTTAAAAAGCAAACATGAGGAAATCTGCAGATGCTGGAAATTCAAGCTACACACACAAAATGCTGGTGGAACACAGCAGGCCAGGCAGCATCTATAGGGAGAAGCGCTGTCGACGTTTCGGGCCGAGACCCGAAGCACTTTGTGTGTGTTGCAATATGTTAAACTCTGCTGCACTTCCAGGTGACACGCTCTGATGATAGGATTAAACTCTATGTTTTACATACACATCAATTACATCTAAAGTTTGTCACTTCGTGTTTCACTTGTGTGTGGAACACTTATGGAATGATCTTTAAAAACATTACAAATTAATGTTAATGAATTTCACAGTCCAATTATGATGTCATAAAATATTACTTTTTTAAAATAATTAAGGAGCTTGGCCAGACAAAATTAATCTTTCCTGAGTTCTTGCTAGATATTGTTTAGCACAGATATAGCACAGCGAATTCTCATTTTTATCTAACTCTAAATTTTAAAATTAGGGGTCTTTAAATTCAACAGCATATACAGCTTGCTTCTCATATTGGAAGTGAACAAGTGTTCCACAGAATTGCATAAATATCTCAAAACTGCATTGGAAGGATGGTTCCATTTGCTTCCCACCAAAGTTACAGCAGGAGACCAAGACAAAATTCAAACAACTTCCAATCTATAGTTATCTTCTATCATGCTATAAGAGCAGAGAAAATAATAACGGTATTAAATTATTCATAAATTCTATCTTTAGAACCTCAGAGACAACCGGCAACTAAACAAAAAAGTTAACTTTTGTTGACTCTGGGATTACAGGTGAAAATAAATGCTTAGCACTTAACAGGACTACTTACAGAATTCAGATTTTTTTTGTCATTTAAGGGTTGTTGCACACAACTGAATGAATTGGAATTAAGAGTTGTAATGCACTTATCATTTATTTGAATGCTAGAATCTTTGACCTTTGACAATCTTCTGACAATCCTAAACAGAACAATTTTGGGAACCACATTCCCTAGTCTCTTAGGCGTTAGCCTTCTCCTAATTAAAGTTCGGGCAATATCGTCACTAATTATTTTGCATTCTATTTAGTACTATAACACATTTTCTTTGGTAACCAGAACATGATCCAGAGTTCCAGCCATGCACAAGCTAAAGTGCAGTTGGCTTCAAAACAGATGCCTATGTGATTGTCTCTTAGCACTGTTCATCAGTGAAAAATACAATGGATTAGTACACTCCAGACATACCCCTCAGATAGAGAAATGGCCACACATATTGTACATTTAATCTTGCCTTTCTGGGAATTTGGTCAAACCTGCTCATACAGGCCATGAACAAATAGAAAAATACTGGCACTTAGATATCCCATTCAGAGAAGTCATCGGATTACTTGCAACAGCAGCAGGAGGGGTGATCTCTGAGATTGTTGTTTTGGGATACAGAGAGCCTTAATCTGGATTTAATTAAGCTATAGCCAAATCTGGGATGCATTTAAGCAAGATGAGACCTATTCAAGGACTGAAAGACTATTGTGTAAGAACACTTCAATCTAAGTTCCATTCCCAGCTTTATTGTAAAGAATTAATGAGGACAAGCTTCAGTTCCTAAAGCAAGATCCTACGATGCACAAGCAGGAACATATGAAATGTGACTATGGTGTCTGAAATCCTGTCTTTGTATTAATTGTGAGTGTGCGTAGATGTGTTTGTGTGCTTGTGTCTGATACTATTTTAATAAAATTGAAAGAAAAGGTTTCTATGCCAACAAAATATGGTCAAAGAATAAACATGCTCCTTGTCAAGGCAGTAACTATTGCCAACTTAAGTCTGTCAGGGAGAAGAAAAAAGATTTGTTTCATCACATAGCAGGTAGAAGGCTATAATACATTTGGAACATGATGAAATTTTAAAAAAACTGATGTTGACTAGCTAAGCTCTGTATTTTTGAACTCCTATCCCTGACAAGCTGTTGATTGTTGCCACTAATTTCCAGTGTCAAGAATATTAACACACAAACCATTCACCTTCCCATGCAGAACACATCAGTGGATACATTTCCAGTTGGACACTGTCACACGTATGGCTATTGAAATGGAGCACCAAATATCTGAAGTCTGCTTTTTCTTGGTTAGAAATCCCACAAGGGAGATCAGTCAAAAAATTAACCCTGTTGCCCTCAATGTGGAGAAAGATATGATGAAATTTAAATAAACAAATTAGAATAGAAACAACTGTATTGACTAATAGGCTCTAATATTTCTCTAAATCTGAACTATAAAATCGTTCATAGGAAAGAAAATGAAAATAAACAGGTTACCACAAATTAAGTATAAATAATACAAGCTCTAATTATTAGTATAATTTCTCTCATTGTATAATGAGTACTTTTCATTCTTAAATGTGAACTGAAAGGGTTAATGAGAACATGTGTGTTCATTAACTGTGAAAGTAGTACTTACTGGGCTTGCATTTATAGGAGACAAGGAGATATTTGCTGGTGCCTGGACATGGGTCAAGTCCAAAAACTTGTCTATTCACTAGAACCTGGCAAGATTGCTGGTCCTGGCATTCGTCCAGTATTTTCTGGCAAAAATGAAAGTAAGGAGACATGCTTCAGGAATAAAAGGTATTATCTACAGACCCATGCATTATTTTCAGGTCAAATATATGATCTAACTAGTTTTTACAATAAGCGAACATCAAGTACTTTGTTAACATTTATAATACAGTCTCAAAATATTAGCATAAACAAGCAAAAATTATGGAATACAGTCATGGTTCTATTTTGAAAATAATAATTAAGATAATTAAACACCACTTTGATTGTGAGCAGCCTTTCAATAATTAGATCTAGAATTAGAATGGCTGTGCAGCTGGCAATCCACTTCATTCATTAAGTTCAGGTACAAAATGTCCTGAAATGCCATTAATTGGTTCATGCTAATCTCATGATGCTTCAGCTCATTTAGCTTCCCCACATACAACAAGCTGGAGGAACTCAGCAGGTCGGACAGCATCCGCGGAAACGAGCAGTCAACGTTTCCACGGATGCTGCTCGACCTGCTGAGTTGCTCCAGCTTGTTGTACGTGTTGCTTTGACCCCAGCATCTGCAGTGTATTTTGCAATTGGATCCCCAAATATTTACATAAATAATCCATTATATATATTTTAATTAACTAATCGTACTTTCATATTTTGTCTCTCTGCCAATGCTATCCCTGCACATGGCTAGGTCCTGAGCTCTGAGTCTCTATTTCCTCATCCTAAATCTTCTTTTTCCTTCATCAAAATGAGTAGTTTGAACCCAAGCAGTTTGACCCACTTATCAGTTGTAAGTAAACCCAATTTACATTTCTGTCTTACTTCTACTGATACTTAAAATTTCTCTCCTTCTGACCATCGATAAAGAATGCTAGATGATATTCTGGAAAAGGTATGCACCATTTTCATTAAGGCAACATAATTTTTAATCAAGAAAATAGAGAATATATGTAATATAAATCTGGTTGTGATTGGACTGTTTTGTACTAGATCAGGGTCTTACATGCATACAAAATAATGTATGTATTTTAAGGCCATAAGACCATAAAATATAGGAGTAGAACTAGGCCATTTGGCCCATTGAATCTGCTCTGCCATTTCATCATGGCTGATCCAATTTTCCTCTCAGCCGCAATCTGCTGCCTTCTCCCTGTATGCCCGACTAATCAAGAATCAATCAACCTCTTCCTTAAATATACATAAAGACTTGGCCTCCGCAGCTGCCTGGGGCAACAAATTCCACAGATTCACCACTCACTGGCTAAAGAAATTCCTCATCATTCTAAAACAACGCCCCTCTTTTCTGAGGATGTGTCCTCTGATCTTAGACTCTCCCACCACAGAAAACATCTTCTCCACATCAACTCTCTTAAGGCCTTTCACCAATCATTAGGTTTCAATGAGGTCACCCATAATTCTTCTGAAGTCTAGTGAATATAGGGCCAGAGCCATGAAACGTTCTTCATATGACAAGCCATTCAATCCTGGAATCATTTTCGTGAACCTCCTTTGGGCGCTCTCTAGTTTCAGCACACCATTTATAAAATAAGGGCCCTAACACTGCTCACAATACTCCAAGTGAGGCCTCACCAGTGATTTATAAAGTCTCAACATTATGTCCTTGTTTTTATATCCTAGTCCTCTCAAAATGAATGTTAACATCACATTTGTCTTCCTCACCACAGACCCAACCTGCAAATTAACCTTTCAGTAACCCTACACAAGGACTCCCAAGTCCCTTTGCACCTCAGGGTTTTGTATTTTCTCTCTATTTAGAAAATAGTCAACCCTTTAATTTCTTCTACCAAAATGCATGACCATACACTTCCTGACACTGTATTCCATCTGCCACTTCTTTGCCCATTCTCCTAATCTGTCTAAGTCCTTCTGTAGCCTCTCTACTTCCTCAAAAATATCTGCCCCTCTACCTATCATCGCCTACAAACTTTGCAGCAAAGCCATCAATTCTATCATCCAAAACATTGACATATAATGTAAAAAGACTTGGTCCCATCACAGACCCCTTTAGAACACCACTGGGCACTGGCAGTCAACCCAAAAGTCTCCCTTTATACACACTCTTTGCCTCCTGCCAATCAGACACCGCTTTGTCCATGCTAGAATCTTTCCTGTAATACCATGGGCTCTTAACTTGCCAAAGGCTTTTTGAAAAGTGAAGTACACAACATCAACCAATTCTCCTTTGTCTATCCTGCTTATTATTTCTTCAAAGAATTCCAACAGATTTGTCTAGGCAAGATTTTCCTTTGAGTAAAACATGCTGACTACAGCCTATTTTATCATGTGCCTTCAAGTACCATGAAAACACATCCTTATCAATCAACGTCAACATCTACCCAGCCACTGGGATCAGAATAACTGGCCTATATTTTCCTTTCTTAAAGAGTGGAGTGACATTTGTAATTTTCCAGTCTTCCAGAACCATTCCAGAATCTAGTGATTCTTGAAAGATCATCAGTCTTCTCAGTCACCTCTTTCAGAACCCTGGGGTGTACACCCTCTGGTCCAGATGAATTATCTACCTTCAGACTTTTCAGTTGCCCAAGAACTTTCTCACTCATAATAGGTAACTTCACACACTTCATGTCCCCTGACATCTGGAACTTCCACCACACTGCTAGTGTCTTCCAAAGTGAAGACTGATGCCAATACTAATTCAGTTCATCTGCCATTTTGTTGTCCTCCATTAATTTCTACCTTTCCAGCATCGTTTTCCACTGAAGATCACTGTTAGGAGCTTAACATCGAAAGAGCAGGCAGATAGGTAGGGGGATTGGGGCAGCTCTGTTGGTAAAAAATTAAATCAAGTTGTTAGAAAGAGGTGACATTGGATCAGAAGATGTAGAATCCTTGTGGGTAGAGTTAAGAAACTGCAAGGGAAAAAAGACCCTAATGGGACTTATATACACACCTCCAAACAGTAACCAGGATGTAACCAAATTACAGTGGGAGGTAGAAAATGCATGTTAAAAGGGCAATATTATGATTGTCATGGGGGATTTCAAAATGCAGATACACTAGAAAAATCAGGTCGGTGCTGAGTTTGGATCCTAAGAAAGGGAATTTGTAGAATGCCTACAAGATGGCTTTCTAGGGCAGCTTGTGGTTGAGCCCACTGGGGGAATGGCAATTCTGGACTGGGTGTTAAGCAATGACTCAGATTTGATTTGCCAGCTTAAGGTAAAGAAACCTTAGGAAGCAATGATCATAATATGATAAAATTCACCCTGCAGTTTCAGTAGGAGAAGCTAAAATCAGATGTATCAGTATTACAGTAGAGTAAAGGGAATTACAGAGGCATAAGAGAGGGTCTGGCCAAGGTTGAATGGAAGGGACTCCAGCAGGGATGATGGCAGAACAGTAATGGCTGGTGTTTCTGGGGTAAATTCAAAAGGCACAGGAAAGATATATCCCAAAGATGAAGAAGTATTCTAAAGGGAGAAAGACACAACTATGGCTGATGAGGGAAGCAAAGACAGAATAAAAACAGAAGAGGGGCATATAATATTTCAAAAAATTAGTGGGAAGGTGGAGGATTGAGAGGTTTTAAAAACCAGCAGAAGGCAATTAAACAGCCATAGAGAGAAAAGCTGAAATATGAAGGAAAGCTAACCAATAATATAAAAGAAAGTACAAAAGGTATTTTTCAGATATATAAAGCTTAAAAGAGAGTTGAGACTGCAGGAAAATGACCCTGGAGAGGAAATAATGAGGGACAAAGAAATGGTGGACAAGCTAGGTATTTTGTATCAGTCTCCACTATGGAAGACACCAGCAGTATGTCAGAAATGTGAGAGGTCAGAGGGCAGAAGTGAGTGCAGTTGCTATTACAAAGCTGTAAGGTCTGAAGGTAGAAAAGACACCTGGACCAGATGGACTACAACCCATAGTTCTAAAAGGGGAAGCAGTAGATTGTGAAGGTATTAGTATTGATCTTTCAGGAATCACTAGAATCTGGAATGGTTCAGGAGGGCTGGAAAACTGCAAATGTCACTCCACTTTTTAAGAAGAGGGGGAGGCAGAAGAAAGGAAATTATTGGCCAGTTAGCCTGACTTCAGCAGTTGGGAAGATGTTGAAGTCCATTATTAAGGATGAGGTTTTGGGGTGCTTGGAGACACATGATAAAGTAGGCCAAAGTCAGCATGCTTTTCTTAAGGGGTAGACTGGCAGGAGGCAGAGTGGGAATAAAGGGGACCTATTCTGGTTGACTGCCAGTCACTTGTGTTGTGCCAAAGGGGTCAGAGTTAAGACCACTTCGTTTCATGTTATGTGTCAATGATTTGGATGAAGGAATTGATGGCTCTGTGTCCAAGTTTGCAGATGATACAAAGATAGGTGGAGGGGCAGAGAGTGTTGAGGAAGCAAGAAGTCTGCAAGAGAACTTAGATGGATTGGGGGAATGGGCAAAGAGGTGGCAGATGGAATATATATATAGTATAGGGAGGTGTGTGGTCATGCACTTTGGCAGAAGGAATAAAGGTATGGACTATTTTCTAAATGGGGAGAAAATTCATTAAATAGAGGTGCAAGGGGATTTGGAAGTCATCGAGCAGAATTCCATAAAGGTTAACGCAGGTTGAGTCGGTGGTAAGGAAGGTACATGCAATGTTGGCATTCATTTTGAAGGGACTAGAATACAAAAGCAAGGATGTAATCCCAAGGCTTTATATGACATTGATCAGACCACACTTGGAGTATTGAGCAGTTTTAGACCCCTTATCTAACAAAAGATGTGCTGTCACTGGAGACGATCCAGAGGAGGTTCATGAGAATGATCCCAGCAACAAAAGTGTTAACATATGAGAAGTGTTTGATGGCTCTGGGCCTGTACTCACTGGAGTTTAGAACAATGAGGGGGTATCTTAATGAAACCTGTCAAATATTGAAAGGCCTAGATAGAGTGGATGTGGAGAGTAGGTTTCCAGTAGTGTGTGTCCAGGACCAGAGGGCACAGCTTCAGAATTGAGGGGTGTCCATTTAGAACAGAGATGATGAAAAATTTCTTCAGCCAGAGGGTGGTGAATCTTTGGAATTCATTGTCTCAGATGGTTGTGGAGGTCAGTTCACCAGATACATTTAAGGAAGAGATTGATAGGTTCTTGATTAGTCAGGGTGTCAAAGGTGACGGAGAGAAGGCAGAAGAATGGAGTTCTGTGGGAGTGGATAATTTATATCCTATTTCTGAGTTTCAGATTGGATGTATGTACATTTAGGTAAGAATGTTTCACGCATGAATACTCTTATCCTGAATTAAAAAGTGCAAATGCTGGAAAACTGGGAAAACCCTTTTTGGTTCTAAGGAAAGATCAACACAAAATTTTAATTATGTTCCTTTTTCTATCTCCATAACATTTTCCCACAGATTTTGATTGGTTTTCTAAATATGTTATTTAGAGCTATTAGAATAGAATAATTAATTATTTTAAAGTTATGATACCTGACAATAATTACAGGCAAAATATGATGACTGCAAAGCAATATATTTCACGACATACGCCAGTGATATTAAACCTGATTCTGATTCTGACGTACTCTTCCCTCTCACAGTGGCAACATTACACATGTTGCACAGAGAGTTGCTGTAATTGAGCAGAGCATATAGTGTACATCCAGCCCCACACACCTGTTGCCTATAACGTGCACCAAACTGACCGAAGCAAACTGGATCTTCAAATCAGTTGTACATTTCATTTTTAAAAATGCATGACGTGAGTCTC